>NC_064628.1:260291852-261522687 GCF_023864275.1 Schistocerca cancellata
AGAGAGTGTGCAGTAGCCATTATTTCGACTAGGGAAAGATTACTGCTCTACGGAATGCAGGAAAGCTGCGACAATTGAGTCAAGGCCAGAGTAGCGAATTAGTATTTCAGATCCAGCACGGAGACAACGCCATTGCAGATGCCACTTGGTAAAGTACCCTCATGCATTAAGCCTCAGTAAATGTAGACTCTAGATTTTGCTTACTCCAACTTGCATACTTTGACCATTGAATATCAAAAGCTAGGATACTAACATACCCTCACATTGAGTATATGAGAGTTTTTTCATTGGTTCAAAAAGTAAATTTATTCTCCACCAACTCAGTGCATTGACAAGCTATGGCAATGTAGATTTAAATGAGCTAATGAGGATTTTTAATAATCAGTCTTCCTGTGATAAAAAATCTTCATGTGTAGAGATAACAATTTTAATAAACATCATTTCAATATGTCCGAGAATGGAATATTTTGTTATTCAGTGTGAATAGTTTTTATTTATCACTTGACCCCTGAAAGCAACAGTTGATAAATAATATACAGAATAAAAAAGGGAATAGTTGTGTTGTCTTTCTAGAATAGACCCCAGAGTTTCACTTTTATTAATTCATGCATTCTAGGTACGTGAGAGCAGCATTTATAATGATTTTTGTTATGATCTGCACCTGATATTAGCTGCCTTACAGGACCAGTGTCATATTTATTTAGAATGTTTGCTTGACACCCTGTGCTTGAGAAGACAGTTCAGATGTTTTGTCCATTTGTGCACTATGTGGTAAGCTAAGTTTGCACACATTAGTACACTCGCTGTGCAGATACAAGGGTCGAATGTATGACAGCTTACGCGGACGACCCCCTCCTGCTGGTTGACAGTTGTAGCCATGAAGACTTAGAGCTGAAAATCGAAAGGGCTATATCCATCTTGACCTCATGGTGCTGCACAGCAAAAATGATCGTAGCACCTAGCAAGTCCACATCATACTATTGAAAGGACACCTTCCAAAAAACCCAACAGTTAGAATAGATGGCTCACCAGTTCTTTGGCACCATGAGGTCCGATATATAGGTTTAGTCATTGATGAGAGGTGGAACTATACATCACATTTTGACACTGTAACGCAAAGGTCCTTGGAAACACTCAATAACTTGATTGGGATCAGGCACAAACGTTTCTACCTGCCACCAGACTTAAAAAATTGTATCTTAATAATATACTAACTTCGATTGTAGGATACTGGTCAGGAGGAGTCTGGGCACACAGGATTACGAGGGTCATGCCCACCATGGCCGTAAGAAGAGTGCAGCCAAATATGCACCTGTGTTCTGTAGGGGCATACAGGACAACTCCGGAGGGGAGCACTACTAGTAATAATGGGACTTTGTCCTCTTTATTTAAAAATTAGAGAACAAGCGGTGTGGTACTGGGTGAAAAAAGAGAAAAGGGACAAAATAGTTGAAATAATGAGGATTGATGTAGGGGACAAATCTGTAATTAGAAGAAGGGGGGGAGAGTTACGGCAGGAACAGTGGGATAATGAAGAAACGGGGCGAAGAACACATGAGTTATTGCCCAACATCAAGGAGTGTCTACAGCTTAAGTACTTCAAACCAACAAGAGGACTGCTGCAGTTTCTTACTGGACATGGACCCTACCCGGCATACCCAGCATGCCTATGTCGGTTTGGGAAGAGGGTTGCCCCAACGTGTGACTGTGATGCCGCATAGGGCACCTCAGACCATGTGGTGTATGAGTGCCCCCTCTTTGACGACGTAGCAGCACGACTTAGACAACAACTTCCTAATCACGACACGTACCACCTGGGCAGGCAAGAGGACACTTTTCACATCCTAAACAAACTTGCAAACGAAATATCCAGTAAAGTTTTCAAAGAGTTTCAGAGGAACAATCAATAGTAAATAAAACCCAATTCAGACTCCGTGCACCTGTCCTGTTCTGCTGAGGCATAGACTTGGCCAGCTGCTTCACGACTGGAATACGCCACGTCCCGGATTAGGCGGAGGGTACACATTATAACCGATTATGACACGCACAAGAAATGAAAGTAGGGATAAGAATTAGGTTAGATGTAGGATAGGATAGTATAATTCCATTAGAAAAGAACTGCAGTGATTCCAGTATTTTGGGACAGGCTGGTGCCAGGGGCATGCCCACTGGGATTTGCTCGGTGGGCACGGCCGACAACGTAGGTTTATAACATGCTGGCACACCTGTAACGCTGCAGGTAGTGTAGATTAGTTTAAGTATAGATAAAGTAGCGTATTAAAAGAACATAAGTAGTGAACTAATTCCAATTAACACAGTAATAAGTAGTATAAGATAGTAGTAAAACTTAGCAATGCCCATAGTGGAAATAGTAGTAACAATAACACAACTGTAATAATAACAAGATAAGCATCAGTATTTATACTACAAATATAAATTTAGGACCAGCTAGTGTATTTAGGTAGTGGGTTAAATATGTATCACGTAGGTTTCTGAATAAAGAATTAAAAAAACACACTTTTAAAACATTTTGAATCAATAATAATGTTGCGTGATTCGTTTAAGCTAGTGAGCCTGATTTCGTTTTCTTTCCTGAGGAGTTCATCTAACATTTCCAACCGTGTGAGTTCATGTAGATGAGGCATCTTTCCTATAATTTTATCCTGCTAGAAACGCCAGAAGTTTATAGTGCTGATGTCTGTTTTGAATTTCGTTGAAGCCACTTGCCCCCTGGTTAACTTATTGCTATATTTGGCAATAGCATTTATCTTACTGCACACGCACATATGGTTGCTAATTCTGTTATTTAACATAAGTTATACATAAGTGATCAACGTGTAAGTATTGTTTAATAGCAGTAGCACCTATACTTAGACGAGCTTAACTTCATGTGAGGTTTTTAAGTGACATTATATCAGTGAACATCCAGACAAAAATTAACGTATGGAGATAAGCCCTCTGATACTGTTGAACATAGCTAAACAGAGGTAAGTACTGTGAAGCGAGCGTTGCAACAGCTAGCACGATGTACCAGCAATAAGTGCAGATGACTGCACAAATTTCGACGTTTACAAAGGTCCAGCAGCGACGGGTCGAACGTGACTGGAAAGCTCAGATTTCCGATAGGCATGCTTACTGTTAATTTTCACTTCGACTGTAATGAGTGCTGCAATAACAGCTTCTCGTATCGATACAACGAGAAACGGTCAGTCAAAACTGGATACGTCGAATTAAGTGACACTATACCTCGTCGACGTAAAAGAACAAAGTAAAAGAATGTCACCCTCATATGTACTTTCTGCTGTTTCAATTTACACGAATGTTGGCACAGTTGTGACCAACTGGAAATTGAAGTTTGAAAGGGAAATGTATTACTGTCCACGCTTCCGTGAACATAATTCGAAAACAGTTTACTGAAGGCATCAAAATGAGGCAAAATGGCAGACCTTCGGTGTCTGGACACAGCTTCCCCTGTGTCACGCACCCTTCGCTTTCGCATCGGGTAGTTATGAATATGGTAAAAAGAAGTCGTACAGTCTCTCCTTATATCAGTTAAGCATGAATTTCCAGTTACGGCCGAGTGTTGCGGTACTATGCCTCTAGGACTATGGCCCATCCAAGAGAAGGAAATAATCACATATTACGACATGACAAGAAAGTGTTATACGTGATATAAAGCAAAATATTTTACAAAAAGTAATACAAAACTTGTCTTCCAGTTAAGCAGACATTTTCACGTAACAGTTGATGCCAAATGGGGTAAAGATATGAAGAAACGTTGAATGAGCATTACACATCTGTGGTGCTAACTGTAGTAAATAGCAAAATTCAGCATACTGGCGGTCGGCGGGGGGGGGGGGGGGGGGAGAGGGGGGGGGGAGGTTAGAAGGGGGGATTGGAAACCTTCTTTGTTTTGACACCATCCCAGTTCTTCAGGTCGAAAAGAGGATCATTCTTTCACCCTTTTGAAATTTTAGCGAACGTTCGTGTGTATTACTTCTGACTTTTGTAATTTAAGCCCGTATATAAGAGAAGCGTCAGCGGCATTCAAACCTTTTAAGAGGCTCAGTTTTGCTGCAGATTCTTTCTTTCTCTCAGTTAAGCCATAGTCCTGCAGCGATCGCAGGGTCGGCGCGATTAGAACGGATTTGGCAAGGTTAGTTTTAGGGGTGGCCGGATGCCCTTCGTGCCGCCACCCCGTACCCCCAGGGATGTAATCGGTGTACCCCAGCTGTCTGCATGTAGTGTAAATCGTGAAATAGTGCGAACGTGTTTCAAATGTCTGTGTTTCACTTCACCGGCAGTGCAAGCCTGTCGTAATATCACATTATAGTTTACATTAAAAAGTTCTGCGTAATATGGACTTTTCTTTGAAACTGAGGACAACACAGGCAACCCAGAAGCTGAGATGAAAAATGTTGGATGTGGGAAATTGGTGACTTGATATCAGTGTGCATCACATAATTCTTACAACTTGGATGAGGGAAACCTTTGTAATTCAAATTGAAGCGGAAAATCAGTCACATAAGATCGGAATGCACAGCATCATCCTAACAATGAAACTGAGGGAAACCCCTAGTAATTAAAAATTCGAATATCCAGAAAGGCGTCCGAACACTGTTCCTCCTAAATAATATCGTGGATTAGAGTGCAATACTCCGACCACTCACGACCCGCTTGTTATTAGTGGGTGTAGCTTGTTTTCAGTACGAAAATTGAGATGGTAAAATCGGCTGACGTACGGATCACCATGAACCTGGTAACAAGTCCTCATTTTATGAGTCTCGGAGGAGAGGTTAGATATTTAAAGAAATATATAGGAGCGCAGTCGTATAATCAAGAACAGTCCTTCGCCTTATTTTCCAAACGACTACAGTTAAAATTTATTCTGCGACAGTGTTTCAAACAAGCTTGCTATGGGCCGACTGCCAACGCCCTGACGTCATTTAACGACTTTGCGGAATAGCGTTGTCTGGCATTTATTACCTTACGACTACTGGAAGGAAGTAAGCAGTGAAACAAACGAGTTCTATAGTATATTCATATCTGTAAACAGAATCCTGGAAAGTAACATACAAAATTAAACGCGTTTAATTTTATGCAACATTCTTGGGCTGTCCTCGCTATTCACGGAAATGAATCATAGGTTTGCAAGAACAACCAATGAAGGCATATTCAAATTACCGACTTCCATTTATTTTAAGTCTGTCGAAAGAAGTAAGATGGCACAAAATAACTTCCAAGAGGTTGCGTAAAGGAAAAGATAGAGTAAAACTGCTGCTAGAGTACCAGACTAGCAGTCAAATATAAAAGAACAAAATGTAAACGTATAGAGCAGTTAAATTTTAAAACCTCTGGGAGACCGTACATCGATACCTGGCAGATAAACGGGAAGGATACAATAGTGAAGTTATACATAGCAGTAATTTCCAATATGGACAAATCCATAGGCCTGTGAGTATGATCAGCACCTCATACTACTATGTTCCTTTTCTAATCTGTTTCAGTTAAGGACTTCTGATTTGTGACAAACGAAAAAGTGAAGTAAACTTCCACCTCACATTGTTGTTGTTGTTGTCTTCAGTCCTGAGACTGGTTTGATGCAGCTCTCCATGCTACTCTATCCTGTGCAAGCTTCTTCATCTCCCAGTACCTACTGCAACCTACATCCTTCTGAATCTGCTTAGTGTATTCATCTCTTGGTCTCCCCCTGCGATTTTTACCCTCCACGCTGCCTTCCAATACTAAATTGGTGATCCCTTGATGCCTCAGAACATGTCCTACCAACCGATCCCTTCTTCTGGTCAAGTTGTGCTACAAACTTCTCTTCTCCCCAATCCTATTCAATACTTCCTCATTAGTTATGTGATCTACCCATCTAATCTTCAGCATTCTTCTGTAGCACCACATTTCAAAAGCTTCTATTCTCTTCTTGTCCAAACTATTTACCGTCCATGTTTCACTTCCATACATGGCTACACTCCATACAAATACTTTCAGAAATGACTTCCTGACACTTAAATCTATACTCGATGTTAACAAATTTCTCTTCTTCAGAAACGCTTTCCTTGCCATTGCCAGTCTACATTTTATATCCTCTCTACTTCGACCATCATCAGTTATTTTGCTCCCCAAATAGCAAAACTCATCTACTACTTTAAGTGTCTCATTTCCTAATCTAATACCCTCAACATCACCCGACTTAATTCGACTACATTCCATTATCCTCGTTTTGCTTTTGTTGATGTTCATCATATATCCTCCCTTCAAGACACCATCCATTCCGTTCAACTGCTCTTCCAAGTCCTTTGCTGTCTCTGACAGAATTACAATGTCATCGGCGAACCTCAAAGTTTTTATTTCTTCTCCATGGATTTTAATACCTACTCCAAATTTTTCTTTTGTTTCCTTTACTGCTTGCTCAATATACAGATTGAATAACATTGGGGAGAGGCTACAACCCTGTCTCACTCCCTTCCCAACCGCTGCTTCCCTCTCATGCCCCTCAACTCTTATAACTGCCATCTGGTTTCTGTACAAATTGTAAACAGCCTTTCGCTCCCTGTATTTTACCCCTGCCACCTTTAGAATTTGAAAGAGAGTATTCCAGTTAACATTGTCAAAAGCTTTCTCTAAGTCTACAAATGCTAGAAACGTAGGTTTGCCTTTCCTTAATCTTTCTTCTAAGATAAGTCGTACAACTCACATTAAGCTAACGAAATTTGGTCTTCGCAGACTCACTCTAAATGTGTTTTGAGTTAAATAAATTTATTAATGTTAAGGAAGTAGCTGTTGCCATTATTAACGTCATCTGAATGCAATTTGTTGATATCAGTTTAAATGCCGCTCAACGTAATTATACTATGATGGTCCTACTAATGTAGGTGAGGTGGCTGCGTAAAGATGTAATAGGAAAACGACTTTATAATTTAAGACGAAAATATTGACTATTATAATCATAAATGGAAATAACGCAGTACTAGCAAATTGTGAAAGAGTTTTCCTCCTTTTACATCTCAACAGAAGCTTACATAGACTAAATCTGAAAGCACAAAAACTAAGGTAAGTTGTTCAAGAATTGTAAGCACTTCTCCACTTTTTCCGTAATGCGTTTGAACTATTCGAAAGTTACGTAGAGCTAAAAATTTCACTTTGGTAGTCTTGAATTATATGAAAATATCCTTGATATCTCTTATGGAGATGAAGTCATTAATAGAGAAAGTTGTTACTAGACATGCCAACTTGTAAGAAGATGCGCTCCATGGTTGACATATTTACTCGGTCGGTGGTTACTGTTGCAAATTTACTGCTGCAAATCATAAGTCAGAAAACTTCTATGTGAAATTGTTGAAGTTCAACCGTATTTAGTGCTAAATCATAGCAGAAGAACATTGACCGGATAGATTTGCATAAAACGTATTTTGTGGGCGGAAGATTTAATATTCATGCTCATTTCTTGAAGAACAATCACTTGTCTTTTCCATATCACATAACACATATGAGTAAACATTTCTTTGAAGCATTAATATAATGTATAATAAAGTAAAAATTCAGATAGCAGTAATGGACGTAACTTCGAAAATTTCTGTACAGTTACTTTTACGTAATGTGAACGTCAATGTTATTAATCTCGAACTTGAGCTACAAGTTCAGTCTTCAAACAAAGTTGTTATTCTTCGTTATAATATTATCTGCACGTCTATAAATAAATGGCAAGTGGGGTAAGTAATTGTTTTAACGTATTTAATACATTTTATTTTAATAGTTTAGTGTAGCCTTGCACCAGCAGACAGAACGATAATTTGACGCGAGAACTGCAAATGGTTGCCCTTGTCTGAGTTAATATTTGAAAGCGATAGGTGATTATTCTAATGGAGGAACGAAAGTAGATTACAAGACACTGAAATGAATTATTGGATGTTAGATGTTAGATAACGATCAGCTTGACTTTCGGGAAGGCAAAACACCGGGCAGCTAGTTCTGGTGCTGCGTATGATAATGGAAACAGTAATTGGAAGAATGAAGGCATGTTAATAAGATATGTCGACCTTTCTGATGGCCGTGTAATTCTGTGGTTATCACATTAACTTGTTATACTTTTGTAAAATTAACTGGTTAATCCTTTTAGTAATTCTTATTGTAAAGTTCTTGTTGTCACACGTAAGGTTTGGTTGGGGGTTGAGGCCACGCTCACTTTGAACTTCTTGTCTTGGTCTGAGCATTTTCATATGTTCTGTGATTATGATACACGAATTATATGTTTGCTAGTTTTCCCTCGGCTTTCCGAGCTGTCCGTAGCGTTTGGGGATGCTGCTAGAGGCGTTATTTGTTATCCGCCAGTCCATCGGGCATAGCCTGTGCGCATCGGCTATATACGCGCACGGCGTCGGCTCGCCGCTTCCCGTCTCACCGTAGCCTCTAAGACGTTGCGGCCTCCTGCCTTGCTGCGGCATCCCTCACAAGTTGAGTTTCTGTCTCGTAGAAATCGGGTGTTAATTTACTTAGTAGTGCCCGTTATTCTAAACCAAGCCTGCCGTACTAGCCCTTTCCATGGTTTACCTGTCTGAGGTTTCATTTTTAACGTCGTGGCTTTAATATTGATGTAATGTGATGATGATGTGATGTAATAATTCTTAAATGCTATTTTATTATTTTTCCACGTCAGTATCTTGAATATTCCCAAGAGATTTCCCTGATTGGTGCGCTGTTTACCTGTAAATCTGAATTGAAAAGTTTCCATTTTTGATTTATGTTAGAAAAACGCCCTATACTTATGGTGGTTAGATGGAGTAGGAGAATTCAGAACAAATGTGGTTTTTACCAGGCAACCTTCTCTGATTGATCAAATATGTTTTCAGGATTATGCGATTCAGCTGTGGCCAGTATTATAAAAAAAATATTTATTTATTTTGAACTTATTTGTGTGCTGTTTACCTGTAAATCTGAATTGAAGAGCTTCCATTTTTAATGTATGTTCGAAAGATACTCTATGTTTATGGTGGTAAGGTGGAATAAGAGAATTGAGAAGAAATATGTTTTTTGTAAATTGAATAACAGCATAACAAATATGCTTAACAATATTGTTGTGGATTGGCAAGACAGCCAACCCACTAGGAGGAAGCCGAAAGGCACGCGTTTAAGCTCACGCAGGCTGGCGTGAGGTCTGGAACAGGACAAGGTAATTATAATAGCAAATAACGTACGTAGCTGCTGGAATACTTAACTTTAATCCATAATTGGTGAACATCGCTCTTGACGGTACATGTTTTACAGCATCAATAGTTACTGGTAATGGCGCCTTGCCAGGTCGTAGCAAATGACGTAGCTGAAGGCTATGCTAACTATCGTCTCGGCAAATGAGAGCGTAATTTGTCAGTGAACCATCGCTAGCAAAGTCGGCTGTAGAACTGGGGCGAGTGCTAGGAAGTCTCTCTAGACCTGCCGTGTGGCGGCGCTCGGTCTGCAATCACTGATTGTGGCGACACTAACGGACCGCGGCCGATTTAAAGGCTACCACCTAGCAAGTGTGGTGTCTGGCGGTGACACCACAAATATTGTACAAATAACTTTTATAGGTAGGATAGGTATAGCCATAGAAGCATTACTAATTGCCTAGAAGGAAAATTTAGTTAATGTTTTTCCGGAAAAAACTTGTGTAGGCCGAAATTAATCTCATAGCCGCTTTACCCTATTCCACTGGCAGGCTACACACAGTGCTTTGGCACTGATAGCGAGGTAATAAGAAACGTTCGTCCGTCTCTTGGGCGGACGGCTGCGTCCGTACACGCTGCAAGTGGATCCCTCAGCCGGCGATTCATCATATTGACAGGGAATGAGATAAAGGAACAAATGAGGCGGACAGGCCTTGGCACATACGATCCGGGCCTCCGTGTCGAAGTTACTTTGACCCATTATAATTTCTCCTTCTCCCGTTGCACCGGCGGACAGGTCGAGATAATAGGACAGTAAATTTCAATTAAACGACCGGGGATACCGTGTCGGTCGGTCGCTGTGCCGCCGTTGCTGCACGGATCAGTGTTGGCAGCTCCGACACACGAATCGTGGCCAGTGAGAGAACTTGAGGAAGCTAATGGGCCCATTCGTTGGGAGAAGCAGCAAAATGTTTCCTAGATATGAATAATCACATATTTTTCTGCAGTCCCGATGTTAGGCAGTCTATCTCTTACGTGGTCCATCTTTTCTTGGGTAAGCTTCCATCTATGTTTTAACGGATATGGAAAGTGCTACACCGCATGAAGTACCAGTCCGACACTTATGATACTTACAAACAAGAAATGTTTTCGCAGTAGCGAATATGAACTACCATCAGTTGTATAATGAAATGACGACAATGAAAATTTGTACCGGGCCAGGAGTCGAACCCGGTAGTCCCTTTTATCGCGAACGGTTGCCTTACCATTTGGCTATAGGGGCACGGCTCACGGCCAGTCCCGAATTTACACATGTGGTCAGCCACGTGTCTACAACCTGTGCTCGTACATCTATAATGCATATTCCCATAAACGTGAGGCATTTTATTTGAAAGTCCTGTGCGGCTGGTCCCGGCGGAGGTTCGAGACCTCCCTCGGGCTTGGGTGTGTGTGTTTGTCCTTAGGATACTTTAGGTTAAATAGTGTGTAAGGTTAGGGACTGATGACCTTAGCAGTTAAGTCCCATAAGATTTCACACACATATGAACTTGAAAGTCGCTTCCTCGGTGTCGGCGGATTAATAGGGTATTGCAGTGGCTGTGTTGTTTCGGATTCCGAAATAATGATCTCTCGGACATGCACGCATCGTTATTCGGAATAATAAAGGCACTGTAATATCGTATTTACCCGCCGATACCGGGCAAACCACTTTCAAGTAAAATGTCTCCACTGTACGGGAATGTACATAATGGAATACGAGTACAGGTCGTAGACACGTGGTTGACGAGATATGGAAGTTCAGGACTGGCCGTGAGTCTGCTCGGATAGCCCGATATAAAATCGACAGCTCGCGATAAGCAAGAAATACGGGTTCGAGTTCCGGTCCGGCACAAATTTTCATTGTCGTCATTCCATTACACAGCTGATGGTAGTCCACATATGCTACTGCGAATACATTACTCGTATTCCACGACGGCTGTAATCGCTTCTGTTCATTTTCCTTCGGACACTCGAGCATGTCAGAAGGAACATTGAATCGTAATTTAGAATAACATAAGCACTGCAATATCGTATTTATCACATTTAGTTCGTATGTTCATGTGGTAACGTGTATATTCACCAATGAGCCAAAACATTATGACCACCTGCTTGATTGGTTGTTTGTCCGTATTTGGAACGAAATAGATCACTGATTGTGCGTGTAAAGGATCTAACAGTTTGTTGGTAGGTTTGTGGAGCTATGTGGCACTAGGTGCCTACGCACAGGTCAAGTGATTCGCGTAATTAACGGGCCGCTCATCTCCGTACGCAGTGATGACGCCCGTTAGCGATCCAGATGGGTTCCATAGGATTTGCATCAGGTGAATCTGGTCGGCGAGACATCAACGTGAATCCGCTATAATGCTCCTCAAACTACTGTAGCACCTTATGGCTCCGAGTCACAGGCAATCATACTGCTAAAAGATTACATCGCAGTCGGGGAAGACCTAAGGGAGGAACTCAAGTAGCTCGGAGATGTCGGCGTGTCTTCGAGTACTACCATAGGCCCCATGCAAGCGCAGGAGAATGTCTCCCATAGCATAATACTGCTCCCATCAGCCTGCGTCCTTGGCGCGTTGCACGTTTCGAGCCGACGTTCACCTCGATGTCGACGTTTGTGGAGGCATTCATCGACATAGTGCAGCAAAAATGTGATTCAACCGATGAGCCGACACGTTTTCATTGACTGACGGTCGAATGCCGATGGTCTCGTCCCAACCGCAATCACAATTGTCGGTGTCGTTGGGTCAGCATGTGAACATGTACGGGTGGTTTTCTGCGGAGCTCCATCTTCAACAATGTAGATGAACCGTGTGCTCCGAATCACTTGCGCCTGCACCAGGATTGTGCTCTTTCGGCTGAGATTCCGCAGATTTCCATCTATCCTACTTTACAGAGCAGATAAGCCTCCGAACCCCACGTTTTGTGAAGAGTCGAGGACGTCCAACCATTTAGCGCCTAGTGGTAGTTCCACTGTCCTTCTATCTCTATCCATAGGTGCTCACGACAGTAGCACGTGAACATTCGACCACCTTTGCCGTTTTTGAGATATTCGTTCACAGGCCCTGCGTAATAATAATCTGCCCCTTGTCAAAGTCGCTTATCTCAATGGATCTCTCCGTCTGCAGCCCACATGTTCGCTAGTGTCACACGCTAGTGCCCCTTCCGTGCCTGTTCCTCTTACATACTTCTGTTACCGTTCCGCGTGTCCACAACGCCACCAGGCATCGTGGTGTGCAGTGGTCGCAATGTTTCAGCTTATCAGTATAAGTGATTAAACTTGCATTCCATTCGGAATTGACGTCCATCATCAACGACAGTAGGAGGTGTGTTCCCCAAGGGCTCCAAGTCGCTCTTATACTTGTTGTGTCATGGACGCAAAGAACCACTGAGTCTCATTTTTGGAGATTTTTCGCCCGAGATTTCAGCACGAGGCACTTCCACGACATCGCGGGAATCCCGACGCAGAAGCGGCGCATCTATAAGCTCGCGACGAGATTCTATGCGTCGGCGCGGACGTCGAAAAACCCGCTGGTCAATGGACTTGGCAACCAAATTCACTGGCACCCGGATACGAGATGACCGGACCTGCTGCTGGAGTGATAAACCCGGCAGCAAGACAAGAATAATACAAACCAACTGTCAACCAAGAAGATGAAGCCGAAACGAGAAGAAAAAGCATAGTTTATGAATCACCGAAGCAGGCACAGCAGGCTCTGCGTAAACTGCATCCACCGTGTTTAGAATGCGAGTGTGTCACGTCTGTCTGTCTGTCTGGAGCTGTCACTTGTACACAGGTAATTCGTGTGAAAAGGTTTGCGACATTATTATGGCCACACAACGGAGATTAACAGACTTTGAACGGGGAATTGCGTTTGGAGCTATATGCATGGGTCATCCCATTTCGGAAATCGTTAGGGAATTCAATATTCCGAAATCCACGGTATCAAGAGCGTGCCGAGCATCTCAGATTTCACCGACCGGAGTGGTCGTGCGGTTCTAGGCGCTGCAGTCTGAAACCGAGCGACCGCTGCGGTACCAGTTTCGAATCCTGCCTCGGGAATGGATGTGTGTGATGTCCTTAGGTTAGTTAGGTTTAATTAGTTCTAAGTTTTAGGCGACGGATGACCTCAGAAGTTAAGTCGCATAGTGCTCAGAACCATTTGAGCCAATATCAGATTTCAGGAAATACCTCTCACCACGGATAACGACCGAGGGCAGTGGCGGTTGCCTAGTGTTGTCAGTGCAAAGAGACAAGCAACACTGTGTGAAATAACCTGAGGAACCAATGTGGGACGCACGACGAATGTATCCGTTTGGACAGTGAGGCCTAATTTGGTGTTAGTAGCCTATGACAGTAGACGACCGACGTGAGTGCCTTAGCTAACATCACGACCCCGCATCAACTGGGTTCGTTACAATATCGGTTGGACACTAGGCAGTCAGAAAACCGTGGTCTGGTCAGATGACTTACGATTTCTGTTGGTAAGAGCTGATGGTAGGCATAGAGTATGGCGCAGATCCCACGAAGCCATGGACGTAAGATGTCAACAAGGCACTCTGCATGCAGGTGGTGTCCCCGTAATGCGCCATGTCACAGGGTCACGATTGATCGCGATTGGCTTGAAGAACATTCTGAAAAATTCGAGTGAATGATTTGCCCATTCAGATCACCCCACATGAGTCCCATCGAACGTTTATGGGACATAACTGAGATGTCAATCGTGTACAAAATCCAATATCAGCAACACTTCACCAATTATGGAAAACTATAGGGGCAATCCTGGTTCATTATTTCTGCAGGGAACTTCCAACGACATTTTGAGTCCATGCTAAGCCGAGCTGCTGCATTATGCCGGGTACGAGGGCGTCCGACACCGTATTAGGAGATATCTAATGACCTCTGTAACTTCAGCGTATACGCTGCAGCAACGCACCCGGACGGAAGTTTCTTGATGCACCTCACAGTTTTTCTATAGTTCTTCTCTTATAGAAATGTTGCAATGAATCACCAGTTGTTCGTTTGTCTAGAAAGTGATTTCGTTCTAGAATACCATTTCCTTTGGTGAATAACTGATACCGGTATTGCTAAAGGCAAGAACATTACTTTTTACATCTACATCTACATGCATACCCTGAAATTCATACTTAAATGCCTAGAAGGAGGTTCATCGAACCACCTTCAGAATAATTCTCTACTATTCCAATTTCGAACATGTCACGGAAAAAACGAACACCTACAACTTTCCGTGTGAGTTCAGATTTCCCTAATTTTATTATGACCATCGTCTCTCCTTATGTCGTCGGTATCAAAGAAATATTTTCGCATTCGGAGGAGAAAGTTGGTGATTGAATCTTAGTGAGAAGATTCCGCGGCAACGGAAACCGCCTTTCTTTTATAATGATGTCGAGCCCAAATCCTATATCATGTCAGTGATACTCTTTTCCCTATTTCGCGATAGTACAAAATATGATATAAGAACTTAGGCTTCCGCGGCCGGTGTCATAGTGATTAAAATTCTTCTGGGCGTTACGATATGTGGACGACACATTCGTTATCTGGCCTCACGGTGAAGCGGAATTGGGAAATTTCCTCCAGCACTTAAATAGCCTGCACAAAAAATATAAATTTCACACATGAGACTGAAAACAATGGTACCTTGCCATTTCTGGATGTGGAAGTATACAGAGCTGCTGAAGGTAAACTGGGACACAAAGTGTACCGGAAACCACCGCACACTAATTGGTACCTGCACGCGGAGAGCCACCACCACCCAGCTAAAAAGTATTCTGTTCTGCATACGTTAACTGCCCGAACCTACCGGATAAGCGATGAAATAATATCAAAGAAGAATTAAAGGAGCTACAACACACGTTTCGTGCCAACGGCTATGATGACAACATCATAAGAAAGCTAGCTAAAACCAAAGGGAGCAGAACACGAGAAGAAGGCAAAGAAGAGAAGCTTCCACTGGTACACTTACCATATGTAAAAGGCGTCAGTGAACGGCTAGGCAACGTCCTCCGCCGACGAGGTTTCAAACCCATTTTTCGAAGCAGTCACAGGATCCACGAAATGATAGGTTCCACCAAGGATGTAGTCAACAATCTTAAAACTGCAGGTGTTTACGAACTACGGTGTGAGTGCGGAGCTGAGTACATAGGAGAAACAGGGAGACCTGTCAGCTTACGAGTAGCAGAACAGGAACGCTATGTACGATTACAACAACATAATAAATCGGCTGTAGCGGAACACCACCGTGACTGTGGACAACCTATCAGGTTTCAGGAAGCCCGAGTACTGGCGGAAGAATCGTGGATGCGAGAACGCAAAATTCGGGAGGCGATCGAAATTATTAAGCAGCCTGACAACATCAACAGAGAAGATGGCTACAAACTCCCGGCGTCCTGGCTGGCGGCCATCCCAGTCCAACGGGCAGAGAGCGGTCGCGGGGCACAAGCTGCACGGGACACGGACGTATCTGCACAAACAGCTGTAGAGCAACTGTCAGTCCACTTCCGCCCAC
The DNA here is from genome assembly GCF_023864275.1 of Schistocerca cancellata. NCBI lineage: Eukaryota > Metazoa > Arthropoda > Insecta > Orthoptera > Acrididae > Schistocerca > Schistocerca cancellata. The sequence continues at coordinate 260,307,571 of NC_064628.1, forward strand.
ACCAGGAGGAAAACTTGCCGACCAGAAGCCGAACGCTGATTGGCGGACAGATACCAATCGTTGATGACATGGACATCCACGAATAGCCTCTTTCCTTCGATCTTCCCTTACGTCATGGCTAGCCAATCATATTAGAGGGCCAATTAACGTTTTACAACAGTGACGTCAGACATCGATAGCCTGTAATAAATAGAAGCACCTATCCCCATGCAAAACCAGTCGTGCCCTGAGGAAGGCCGTTGCAATTCGGCCGAAACGTCGGTTTCAGTTTATTACTGTTGATAGTTTGTAGCAAGGACGCGACGTAATACCCAGAATAACTTTAATCACTGATACAAAACATGCCGTTCTTCTTTGAACTTTCTCGATGTACTCCGTTAATCCTATCTGGTAAAGAGCTCAGACCGCGCAGCAGTACTGCAAACAGGACGGACAAGCCTAATGTAGGCAGTACCTCTCTTGCATTTTCTGCGTTCTGCCAACGAGATGCAGTCTTTGGTTTCCTTGCCCCACAAAATTTTCTATGTGTTCTTTCCAATTTAAATTGTTCGTAATTGTAATTCCTAGATTTTTAGTGGAATTTACGGCCTTTACATTTAACTGATTTATCGCGTAACCAAAGCTTAACGGATTCCTTTTAGCACTCAGGTGGATGACCTGACACTTTTCGTTATTTAGGGTCAATTGCCAATTTTCGTACCATTCAGATGTCTTTTCTAAATCGTTTTGCATTTTTTAAAATCTTGTAATGACTTTAATAGACGATAAACAGCACCCTCGCCTACAAAAAACCTAAGACAGCTGCTCAGATTGTCTCCTAAATCGTTTATAAGGATAAGGAACAGCAGACGGCTTATAACACTACCTTGGGGAACGCCAGAAATCCCTTCTGTTTTACTCGATAACTTTTCGTCAGTTACTACGTACTGTGACCTTCCTGACAGGAAATCGTGAATGCTTCCGCACAACTTAGACGATATTCCGTAAGCACGTAATATCACTACAAGCCGCTTATGTGGTACAGTGTCAAAAGCCTTCCGGAAACCGAGAAATAATTACTCAGTTGGAAATACCTTGTCAATAGCACTCTACACTTCATGTTTATAAAGAGCTAGTTGTGTTTCACAAGAACGTTGTTTTATAAATCCGTGTTGACTGTGTGACAATAGACCATTCTCTTCGAGGTAATCTATTATTTTCCAACACATTAAACGTTCCAAAATACTGCTCCACATCGACGTTAACGATATGGGCCTGTAATTAAGCGGATTACTCCTACTACCTTTGTTGAATATTGGTGTGACCTGTGCATCCGGCCCAAGTGGCCGAGCGGTTCTAACGCGCTCAGTCTGGAGCCGCGCGACCGCTACGGTCGCAGGTTCGAATCCTGCTTCGGGCGTGGATGTGTGTGATGTCCTTAGGTTAGTTATGTTTAAGTAGTTCTAAATTCTAGGGGACTGATGACCACAGCAGTTAAGTCCCATAGTGCTCCGACCAATTTTTTTCACCTGTGGAACTTACCAGTCTCTGGGTACGGATCTTTCGCCGAGTGATCAGTTGCATATGACTTTTAAGTATGGAGCAATTGCATGAGTGCACTCTGGAAGGAACCTACTTGCTATACAGTCTGGACCGGAAGACTTGCTTTCGTTAAGTGATTTAAGTTCCTTCACTACTCCGAGAATATCTATTTCTAAATTACTTATGTTGGCAGCTATTCTTGATTCGAATTCTGGAATATTTACTTCGTCTTCTTTTGTGAAGGAATTTCGAAAGGCTGTGCTTAAGAACTCGGCTTTGGCGGCACAGTCAAACATGTTCAAATGTGTATGAGTTCCTAAGGGACCGAACTGCTAAGATCATCGGTCCCTAGACTTACACACTACTTAAACTAACTCATTCTAAGAATAGCACACACACCCATGCCCGAGGAGGACTCGAACCTCCGGCGGGAGAGGCCGCGCAATCCGTGACATGACGCCCTAAACCACGTGGCCACACCGCGCGGCTGCGGCACAGTCGTCGATAGTATCTCCATTGCTATCGCGCAGAGAAGGCATTGACTGTGTCTTGCAGCTAGCATGCTTTACATACGACCAGAATCTACCTGAACTTTCTCCCAGGTTTCGTTGTGGAAACTATTACAAGCATTTTGCATTGAAGTCTGCGCTACATTTCGTACTTTAGTAAAACATCGCAATCTTGGAGATTTTGCGTTCGTTTGAATTTCGTGTGCTTTTCTCGTTGTCTCTGCAACATTTTTCTGACCCGTTTTTGTACCAAGGGGATCAGCTCCGTCGTTTATTAATTTATTTGGTATAAGTCTCTCAATTGCTATTTCTCTGAATTCAAGCCACATCTGCTCTACACTTACGTCGTTAATTTGAAGGAGTGGAAATTGTCTCTCAGGAAGCCATCAAGTGAATTTTTGAATAGGGATATTTTCGTTTCTTTTGGAGGATTTTGGGGTTTACGATATACAATCTCGCTACGAAAACCCTGTGTTCACTAATCCCGTATCCGTTTTGATAGTAGTTATTAATTCAGGATTATTCACTGCTAAGAGCGGAAGTGTATTTTCACAAAGTTTTTTTCGTTTGCTCTCATGAACTAACTTCTCGAAATAATTATCAGAGGCTGCTTTTAGCACAATTTCGGATGATGTTTGAAGCGTACTTCCGAATTGAAAACCAGATTTTCGCCATCATATCCAGGGTAAATTAAAGTCACCACCAACTATAACTGTATGAGTCGGGTAGGTGTTTGAAATTAAAGTCAAGTTTTCTCTCAACCTTTCAGCAATTGTACCATCTAACTCGGGAGGTCGGTAAAAGGATCCAATTATTATCTTATTCCTTTTTCTAAGAATGACCTCTGCTCATACTAATTCACAGGAATTGTCTACTCTAATTTCGCTACTTCTAACAGCAACTAGCATTTCACCGCCAACTGTGTTTATTTAGACTTTTCGGAACACCATTAAGTTCTTCCCAAAAATTTCGTCTGAGCTTCTCTCCGGCTCTAACCAGCTTTCAGTGCCTATAACGATTTGAGCATCATTGCTTTCTATTAGCACTTGGAGCTCTGGTATTTGCCCAACACAGATACGACAATTTACAACTGTTATACCGTTGGTTACTGTATCTACGGTCTTCCTGTGTTCGGCCTGCACCCTTTGTGACTGAGACCTTTTTTGCGTTTTTCCGAGACCCTCTAACCTAAAAAAACCGCCGAGTCCATGCCACAAAGCCCCTGCTACACGTGTAGCCACCTTCTGTTTGTAGTGGAATCCTAGTCTATTCAGCGGAACCCGAAACACAACCACCCTACGTAACGTACCTACAACAAATAAAGCCTATGGTCGTCTGTGAAAAAGGGCTCGATAAGCAACCTGAACTATCAGTAATCGGAATCTAGCCTACATAACACTATGTGCGTGTTGTGTGAATGTCAGATTCACTGTCATTTGAGCCCTCAACAGATCGTTACATGAAAAACTTAAAACTAACATTTGGATAATCTGACTGCGTATTTGAATAAGAGTTTACAAATGATACAGAATCAGGCTTGTGCAACGGAATTTATTGGATCAGAGTACATTACATGTTGTGGTGCGTCTGTGTCTCTGTTTTGGCCCTAAGGTTTGCACTCATCTCTTCAGAGGACTGCCTTTTTCCAAGTGGTTTACAGCAATTCGCAGCAGCATGCAGCAGCAGTGACTAAAGCTTATTGTTGCTAAGAATGAATTTAGTAACAAGAAGTTTGCTTGGGTCCTGTTAACTACTAAATAACTTACAAGAAGGGATTTCATAAATTAAGTCTATTTAAAAACTTCAGAAATCATCATGACCAATAATAGTTTGACAAGTACGAGGTGCATTCAAGTTCTAAGGCCTCCGATTTTTTTTCTAATTAGCTACTCACCCGAAATCGATGAAACTGGCGTTACTTCTCGACGTAATCGCCCTGGAGACGTACACATTTTTCACAACGCTGACGCCATGATTCCATAGCAGCAGGGAAAGCTTCTTTAGGAGTCTGTTTTGACCACTGGAAAATCGCTGAGGCAATAGCAGCACGGCTGGTGAATGTGCGGCCACGGAGAGTGTCTTTCATTGTTGGAAAAAGCCAAAAGTGAGTAGGAGATAGGTCAGGTGAGTAGGGAGCATGAGGAATCACTTCAAAGTTGGTATCACGAAGAAACTGTTGCGTAACGTTAGCTCGATGTGCGGGTGCGTTGTCTTGATGAAACAGCACACGCGCAGCCCTTCCCGGACGTTTTTGTCGCAGTCTAGGAAGGAATTTGTTCTTCAAAACATTTTCGTAGGATGCACCTGTTACCGTAGTGCCCTTTGGAACGCAATGGGTAAGGATTACGCCCTCGCTGTCCCAGAACATGGACACCATCATTTTTTCAGCACTGGCGGTTACCCGAAATTTTTTTGGTGGCGGTGAATCTGGGTGCTTCCATTGAGCTGACTGGCGCTTTGTTTCTGGATTGAAAAATGGCATCCACGTCTCATCCATCGTCACAGCTGACGAAAAGAAAGTCCCATTCATGCTGTCGTTGCGCGTCAACATTGCTTGCCAACATGCCACACGGGCAGCCATGTGGTCGTCCGTCAGCATTCGTGGCACCCACCTGGATGACACTTTTCGCATTTTCAGGTCGTCATGCAGGATTGTTTGCACAGAAACCACAGAAATGCCAACTCTGGAGGCGATCTGTTCAACAGTCATTCGGCGATCCCTCAAAACAATTCTCTCCACTTTCTCGATCATGTCGTCAGACCGGCTTGTGCGAGCCTGAGGTTGTTTTGGTTTGTTGTCACACAATGTTCTGCCTTCATTAAACTGTCGCACCCACGAATGCACTTTCCACACATCCATAACTCCATCACCACATGTCTCCTTCAACTGTCACACCACACAAATTCAGAAAACGAATGATTTCACGCTGTTCAAGTAAGGAAAACGGCGCCATTTTAAGTATTTAAAACAGTTCTCATTCTCGCCGCTGGCGGTAAAATTCCATCAGCCGTACGGTGCTGCCATCCCTGGGACGTATTCACAATGAACGCGGGCTCATTTTAAAACATTGCGCATGTTTCTATCTCTTTCCAGTCCGGAGAAAACAAATCGGAGGCCTTAGAACTTGAATGCACCTCGTATTAATAATGGCGAAATGCCAGACAATGACCTTATAAGTATCAATAATGGCTGAGTGCCAGATTAACAAATTATTTCAGTTCCAAAGTTACATTAAAATTTAATAACCACAGCATATTTATGAATAAGATGTGGAGAATAATAATTATTATTTGGAGGATAAGGAGGCTTCTTTAACTGACAAGCAAAACATAGGATTACTGCAAACTCGGACTAACAATCACGAGCGTTACCCAGCAATTGCACTTTACCATATAAATGAAATCAGGCCTTGAGTGTGGTAAGATCTGCAGTCACCGACGTGAGGGCAGCGTGACACGTCTTCTGTCTCCGAGCTCTCGACCGACACTATTGAAATTTTACTCTCGCAGACGAACTTCGTCTCACAGCAAAGCTTAGAATCGCGCTCCCATGTTTCGCCGTCAGATTGTTACTTTCGATATCTCAGTGCCTATCTATTTCCATAGAGAATCGCAGAATCTGACACAATGTAAAGAATAGTCTTAAGTTGCTATATTGTTTTCGATACTCAATGTAATATTTAATCAAGGTAATGAAGAATTCTGACACACTCCTTACAACTATGGTGCAAAACGAGAAATCTGCCTTCACGGTCGCACAGCCGTTTGAGCCTCTGATTCAGACCCTCTGTAACAGCGGTACGCAGTCGGTACTGTCGACTATGCTGCAAATGGTGATCTCTGCTTTCATCTTCCAAGCAAGATAGGCAGCCTTTACCACTTCTGTTAGCTGGCCAGAAACCAGATAGAATCTATTCGGATCCAAAGAGACACACATCATTGGTAGCGACGTGAATCACCATCTGCTGCTGGCTGCACCCTGTGCTATTCTTGGCATCCGGAAGGACCCATTCCACGTCTGGAATGACTTCACCCGGTACTCACACGGAGTGCACATTGGCTTTCTTCCCCTCCTTGGCAGTCATGTCCCTAAATGAGCCCGTAACGTGTCTAACATTGCAGCTCCCAAGTACCAATAATTACACACTCTGTGATCAGCTGGATCTCTTAGGCTGAAAGGTTTCCTCTGAAATAGGACAAGCAACTGCATCCGGCTGAGGGTCAGCGTCAGCCACAGGCAGCACCTGGAACCTTCGTAATATTGGAGCTCCCAACTACCAATAATCCCACTTTCTGTGATTACTCGGACCTTGCAGGCTGAGAGGTTTTCTCTGAAACAGGACAAGCAACTGCATGTGGCTGAGGGTCAGTGTCAGCCACAGACTAACCGGGGAGGCCGTACTTGCGGTCCCCTGAGAAGTCTTTCGCCGCCTGCTACGCCCCGAGGTGGCCTCCATCTCGATCCCGAGTGAGCCCACGGGTGAGCAGAATGAGTAGATTAAATAGTGGTGAGTGTCTGCTGTCTTTAATAAATTCCCGACGGTTTCCGTGTAGCCATTGCTATGAAACGTGAATATTACTCCTCAATCAGGGACCCTCACCAGGGCTAACTGATGGAGGAAATAGATAAGATCCAAACAAGAGGAGTGCGTTGCTGCGTCGGTTCGTTTGGTAAGCGTGAAAGGGAGGGGGGGGGGGGGTGCGCTAGTGGAGCAACAAACAGCTTCCCCAACACATCGTAATGTGGCTGGCGTAGTGTAGGTTCCAACGTAGATATATAAATGTGACATGCCATACCAAAAAAAACTGCAAAGGAACTATCTGGTCGCAGATCACTTGGTGAGTGGGGCAGCCGCAGTAGTAGAAAGTGATCTGAGTAATAAGTAACCGCAACAGCTGCCGGAAGAACAAGTAGTTTGTGAGTCTAAAGACACATTCTCAGATGCCAAACAATTGACCATTTTTAGATATGGAAGCCGTCCCTCAGTAAAACATAGATATCCCCTTTCCTCATGCTGATAATTGCGTGAAAACTCAACTGTTAAAAACTTGACAGCAGTTTACATTGAAGCATACTTAAGTAAGAAGGACAAAAATACATTTGTGTAATGTGTTATACTTTTGCATCTGTACATGAAATCTTCATTGAGACAAGAAAAATATCTTTCTAAAAGCAAAAGCTAATTTTGCATGTTGGTAGCAAACGCCACTGGAGTCGTATTTTGGAGGGAACATATACGGAGTGGTCAATTGATAGTGACCGGGCCAAATACGTCACGAAATAAGCATCAAACGAAAAAACTACAAAGAACGAAACTCGTCTAGCTTGAAGGGGGAAACCAGATGGCGCAACGGTTGGCCCGCTAGATGGCACTGCCATAGGTCAAACGGATATCAACTGCGTTTTTTTTAAATACGAACCCCCATTTTTTATTACATATTCATGTAGTACGTAAATAAATATGACTGTTTTAGCTGGACCACTTTTTTCGCTTTGTGATACATGGCACTGTAATAGTGACAAACGTATAAGTACGTGGTATCACGTAACATTCCGCCAGTGCGTACGGTATTTTCTTCCTGATGCATTACCCGTGTTAAAATGGACCGTTTACCAATTGCGGAAAAGGTTGATATCGTGTTGATGTATGGCTGTTGTGATCGAACTGCCCAACGGGCGTGTGCTATGTATGCTGCTCGGTGTCCTGGAAGACATCATCCAAGTCTCCGGACCGTTCGCCGGATAGTTACGTTATTTAAGGAAACACGAAGTGTTCAGCCACATGTGAAACGTCAACCATGACCTGCAACAAATGATGATGCCCAAGTAGGTGTTTTAGCTGTTGTAGCGGCTAATCCGCACATCAGTAGCAAACAAATTGCACGAGAATCGGGAATCTCAAAAACGTCGGTGTTGAGAATGCTACATCAACATCGATTGCACCCGTACCATATTTCTATGCACCAGGAATTGCATGGCGACGACTTTGAACGTCGTGTACATTTCTGCCACTGGGCACAAGAGAAATTATTGGACGATGACAGATTTTTTTCACGTGTTCTATTTAGCGACGAAGCGTCATTCACCAACAGCGGTAACGTAAACCGGCATTATATGCACTATTGGGCAACGGAAAATCCACGATGGCTGCGACAAGTGGAACATCAGCGACCTTAGCGGGTTAATGTATGGTGCGGCATTATGGGAGGAAGGATAATTGTCCCCCATTTTATCGATTGCAATCTAAATGGTGCAATGTATACTGATTTCCTACGTAATGTTCTACCGACGTTACTACAACATGTTTCACTGCATGACAGAATTTTAGGTGGATTGGTCGTCGAAGCACCGTACCATGGCCCGCACGTTCACCGGATCTGACGTCCCCGGATTTCTTTCTGTGGGGAAAGTTGAAGGATATTTGCCATCGTGATCCACCGACAACGCTTGACAACAAGAGTCAGCGCATTGTCAGTCATGTGTGAACATTACGGAAGGCGAACTACTCGCTGTTGAGAGGAATGTCGTTACACGTATTGCCAAACGCATTGAGGTTGACGGACATCATTTTGAGCATTTATTGCATTAATGTGGTATTTACAGGTAATCACGCTGTAGCAGCATGCGTTCTCAGAAAGGTACATGTATCACATTGGAAGAACCGAAATAAAATGTTCAAACGTGCGTACGTTCTGTATTTCAATTTAAAACACCTACCGTACCTGTTACCAACTGCTCGTCTAAAATTGTGAGACATATGTTTGGGACTATTACGTACTACACGAATATGTAATAAAAATGGGGGTTCCTATTTAAAAAAAGGCAGTTGATATCCGTTTGACCTATGGCAGCCCCATCTAGCGTCCCAAACATAGAGCCATCTGGTTTCCCCCTTCAAGCTAGACAAGTTTCGTTCTTTGTAGTATTTTCGTTTGACGCTTATTTCGTGAGAAATTTCGCCCGGTCACGATCAATGCACCACCCTGTAGACAAGAATACTTGTGTGTGTGTGTGTGTGTGTGTGTGTGTGTGTGTGTGTGTGTGGTGTGTATGTGAGGGCACTCGTGTACGTATGTGTTCATTACTGGGTTTACGGAGAGCCTTTTCCAAGACAGTGTAAGTAAATGTGCCAATTACCAACTAGCTCATTTCATTGCTAAGAATGCAAGAGAGTTTCCCGACATCCAGTTAAAGCACCGCCTGGAAAACCTGAACGGGAAGGCCTATAAACACAGTCATTAAAGAGAAGTAATTTAGAGAAACCAATTCCGCATCTCAAGGAGATTTTCTCGTAAAGTGCTGTGAATATGTAAAAGATTGTAGAAAGTGGGTGGTTGCTGTGTTTATTGTATTTTGGTAGTGGAAACAGTATTACAGTTGCCGCATTTCACCAACATACGTAGCATAAACTTCATAACGATGTGATCTTAAAAATAGGTAATTAAAAGAAACTTTATGGGCGTGTACGGTATTTATTTCAAACAGAAAACAGTTTAATGTCAATAAGAAAGTCGAATAATTAATTTGCGATTCTAAGCCAGTGGTGCTACAAATACGACTTTAATTCTAGTCAGGCAAGAATATAACCATTCACACCGCTCCGTGATTTTACGGAAACCTTGTACGTATTCTAGAAGTGCCAAATAACTAATTTAAATAAAATTTCAAAATTTACTGTTTCGTGAAAGCAAATTTTTCTCTATGTCGTTAGACACTGCTTCAAACTATTACGTTTCTGTGACTACATATGTACGTAGTGTACTGTACCTAGAGTAATGCCAATTAAGAAATCCGCCATGAACTGAAGTGTCACCAAATGAGCAAAATTAAGAATAACAAAAACAGTTCGTGCATCAATGAACTCGACTAACAACATCTCATGTGATATCCTGAGGACCGTGGATAATGTGCAGCACGTGGTTCCATATTCCTAGGTTTCCTGAAAGTGTTTGAAACAGTGCCCCATAGCACAGTGATAAAGAAGGTACCAGAATATGGAATCGGTTCACAGATATGTAAGTGGCTCGAAGATTTCTTAAGTAATAGAACATGGCACTTTGTCGTCGACTCTGAACGTTCATCAGAGACATGAGAAGTGCCCCAGCGAACTGTGACAGGACCGCTCTTGTTTTCTATATACATCTACTTCTACATGGGTACTCTATAAATCACATTCAAGTTCCTGGCAGAGGGTTCATAGGACCACCTTCACAATTATCTATTATTCCAGTCTCGTATAGCGCGTGGAAGGAATGAACACCTATATCTTTCCGTACGAGCAATGATTTCCCTTATTTTATCGTGATGATAGTTCCTCCCTATGTAGGTCGGTGTCAACAAAATATTTTCGCATTCACAGGAGAAAGTTGGTGATTGGAATTTCGTGAGAAGATTCCCTTGCAGCGAAAAACGCCTTTCTTTTAATGATTTACAGTCCAAATCTTGTATCATTTCAGTGACACTCTCTCCTATATTTCCCAATAATACAAAACTTGATGCCTTTCTTTGAACTTTTTCGATGTTCTCCGTCAGTCCTATCTGGTAAAGATCCCACACTGCGCAGTAGTATTCTAAAAGAGTTCGGACAAGCGTAGTGTAGGCAGTCTCCTTCGTAGGTCTGTTACATTTTCTAAGTGTCCTGACAATAAAACGCAGTCTTTGGTAAACTTTCCCCACAACATTTTCTATGTGGTCCTTCCAATTTAAGTTGTTTGTAATTGTAAAACCTAGCTATTTAGTTGAATTTGCGACTTTTAGATTAGACTGATTTATCGTGTAACCGAAGTTTACTCATGTGGATGACCTCACACTTTTCGTTATTTAAGTTCACTACGAGCCGCTTGTTTGGTACAGTGTCAAAAGCCTTCCGGAAATCCAGAAATACGGAATAGATCTGAAATCCCTTGTCAAAAGCACTTCATGTCAATAAAGAGCTAGTTGTGTTTCACAGGAATGATGTTTTCTAAACCCATGTTGACTGTGTATCAATAGACCGTTTTCTTCGAGCGAATTAATAATGTTCGAACACAATATATGTTCTAAAATCCTACTGCATATCGACGTTAACGATATGCCCTGTAATTTAGTGGATTACTCCTACTACCTTTTTTGAATATTGGTGTGACCTGTGCAACTTTCCAGTATTTGGGTACGGTCATTCGTCGAGTGAACGGTTGTACATGATTCCTACGTATGGAGCTAATGCATCAGGATACTCCGAAAGGAACCTAATTGGTATACAGTCTGGACCAGAAGACTTGCTTTTATTAAGTGATTTAAGTTGCTTCACTACTCCGAGAATAGTTGCTTCTACGTTACTCATGTTGGCAGCTGTTCTCGATTCGAATTCTGTTATATTTACTTCGTCTTCTTTTGTGAAGGCATTTCGGAAGGCTGTGTTTAGTAACTCTGCTTTGGCAGCACTATCTTCGATAGTATCTTCATTGCTATCGCGCAGAGAAGGCATTGATTGTTTCTTGCCGCTAACATACATCACATACGACCACAATCTCTTTGGATTTTCTGCCAGGTTTCGAGACAAAGTTTCGTTGTGGAAACTGTAATTGGCATCTCGCATTGAAGTCCGCGCTAAATTTCGAGCTTCTGTAAAACACCGCCATTCTTTGGGATTTGGTATCTGTTTAAATTTGGCATGTTTGTTTCGTTGTTTCTGCAACAGTGTTGTAGCCTGTTTTGCTTACCAAAGGCCGGCCGCTGTGGCCGATCGGTTCCAAGAACCTCAAGCCGGAACTGCGCTTCTGCTACGGTCACACGTTCGAATCCTGCCTCGGGAATGGGTGTGTGTGCTGTCCTTAGATTAGTTAGGTTTAAGTAGTTCTAAGTCTAGGGGACTGATGACCTCAGATGTTAAGTCCCATAGTGCTTAAAGCCATTTAAACCATTTTTTGTGTACCAGGTCGTTTGTTAATTTATTTGGTATAAATCTCTCAACTGCTGCCGATACTATTTCTTTGAGTTTAAGCCACATCTGCTCTACACTTATATTATTAATTTGGAATAAGTGGAGATTGTCTCTTAGGAAGACGTCAAGTGAAATTTTATCTGCTTGTTTGAATAGGGATATTTTTCGCTTATTTTTCCAGGATTTTGGAATTACAATATTCAATCTTGCTACGACAACCTTGTGTTCACTAATTCCTGAATCGGTTTTGATGCTCGTTATTAACTCAGGATTGTTTGTTGCTAAAAGGTCAAGTGTGTTTTCACAACCGTTTTCTATTCGCGTGGGCTCATGAACTAACCGCTCGAAATAATTTTCAGAGAATGCATTTAGCACAATGTCAGATGATATTCATGCGTACCTCCGGAATTAAACTTGTATTTTCGCCAACATATCGAAATTCATGTCACCACCAACTATTATCGTATAAGTAGGGTACGTGTTTGATAAATGATCATACGGGTAAATGATCATACGGATTGGGTGAGCAGCTGTTTGCGACAGTTGATGACTCTTTAGTCTAGGTAAACTGTCATATTTGGGTGACTGTAACAGCAGCGTGCTGTTTGACATAATCACCTCGTTTAAATAAGTGGGCTTAACGTAGTAAAGCGATATGTTATGTAATGGAAAGGTCACGTACGGACGGTTACAGGGAAGGCAAAAGGTCGACTACTGTTTATTGGTAGAATTTTAGGAAAGTGGTGGTCCTCTATAAAGCAGATCGCGTGTAGAACAATAGTGGGAGCCAGTGTTGAGTACTGCTCCAGTGTTCCGGAACTCCGCCAGATTGGTTTTGCGATGTTCAGAGGCGTGCTGTTAGGTGTGTTTTCAGTGGGTCCGTTCAACACGCAAGTGTTACGGTGATGCTTCGTGAATTTAGACTGAAGTCGGCATGGTAAATGATATTGTGAGGCCATTTCGCGTACGCAAAAGATATGAAAGATGCACGTTAATCATAGATTTCTCTAGTCAAAATGATACGGTAGAGATGAATATTTAGTTCAGAAAGAGGCAAAAAAGAAATTACTCATGTAAAAAAATCCTGAAGAATGGAGGCGCTTCTAAACACATTGACCCGAAAAAGCCTCAGGACTAGCATACGACATGTCAAAAAACTACCAGGAGCTGGTAGCGCATTACGCCACAAACTCCTTGCAACAGGACTGAAATGTTGAAATCCTTCAAGAAAACGTATACAAAAAAAACAGAAAATTTCATTTGGAGAAACTAATGGAGGAAAGGATGGAAATAGACTAAAACGTTATTGGGCAGAAGTATCATAATTGTGAAGATTCTCCTGGGTAAGCCCCACAAGAAAATGTTGTTGTTGTTGTGGTCTTCAGTCCTGAGACTGGTTTGATGCAGCTCTCCATGCTACTCTATCCTGTGCAAGCTTCTTCATCTCCCAGTATCTACTGCAACCTACATCCTTCTGAATCTGCTTAGTGTATTCATCTCTTGGTCTCCCTCTACGATTTTTACCCTCCACACTGCCCTCCAATGCTAAATTTGTGATCCCTTGATGCCTCAAAACATGTCCTACCAACCGATCCCTTCTTCTAGTCAAGTTGTGCCACAAACTTCTCTTCTCCCCAATCCTATTCAATACTTCCTCATTAGTTACGTGATCTACCCACCTTATCTTCAGCATTCTTCTGTAGCACCACATTTCGAAAGCTTCTATTCTCTTCTTGTCCAAACTAGTTATCGTCCATGTTTCACTTCCATACATGGCTACACTCCATACAAATACTTTCAGAAACGACTTCCTGACACTTAAATCTATACTCGATGTTAACAAATTCCTCTTCTTGAGAAACGCTTTCCTTGCCATTGCCAGTCTACATTTTATATCCTCTCTACTTCGACCATCATCGGTTATTTTACTCCCTAAATAGCAAAACTCCTTTACTACTTTAAGTGTCTCATTTCCTAATCTAATTCCCTCAGCATCACCCGACTTAATTTGACTACATTCCATTATCCTCGTTTTGTTTTTGTTGATGTTCATCTTATATGCTCCTTTCAAGACACTGTCCATTCCGTTCAACTGCTCTTCCAAGTCCTTTGCTGTCTCTGACAGAATTACAATGTCATCGGCGAACCTCAAAGTTTTTACTTCTTCTCCATGAATTTTAATACCTACTCCGAATTTTTCTTTTGTTTCCTTTACTGCTTGCTCAATATACAGATTGAATAACATCGGGGAGAGGCTACAACCCTGTCTTACTCCTTTCCCAACCACTGCTTCCCTTTCATGCCCCTCGACTCTTATAACTGCCATCTGGTTTCTGTACAAACTGTAAATAGCCTTTCGCTCCCTGTATTTTACCCCTGCCACCTTCAGAATTTGAAAGAGAGTATTCCAGTTAACTTTGTCAAAAGCTTTCTCTAAGTCTACAAATGCTAGAAACGTAGGTTTGCCTTTTCTTAATCTTTCTTCTAAGATAAGTCGTAAGGTCAGTATTGCCTCACGTGTTCCAACATTTCTACGGAATCCAAACTGATCTTCCCCGAGGTCGGCTTCTACCAGTTTTTCCATTCGTCTGTAAAGAATTCGCGTTAGTATTTTGCAGCTGTGACTTATTAAACTGATAGTTCGGTAATTTTCACATCTGTCAACACCTGCTTTCTTTGGGATTGGAATTATTATATTCTTCTTGAAGTCTGAGGGTATTTCGCCTGTCTCATACATCGTGCTCACCAGATGGTAGAGTTTTGTCATGACTGGCTCTCCCGAGGCCATCAGTAGTTCAAATGGAATGTTGTCTACTCCCGGGGCCTTGTTTCGACTTAGGTCTTTCAGTGCTCTGTCAAACTCTTCACGCAGTATCTTATCTCCCATTTCGTCTTCATCTACATCCTCTTCCATTTCCATAATATTGTCCTCAAGTACATCGCCCTTGTATAAACCCTCTATATACTCCTTCCACCTTTCTGCCTTCCCTTCTTTGCTTAGAACTGGGTTGCCATCTGAGCTTTTGATATTCATACAAGTGGTTCTCTTCTCTCCAAAGGTCTCTTTAATTTTCCTGTAGGCAGTATCTATCTTACCCCTAGTGAGACAAGCCTCTACATCCTTACATTTGTCCTCTAGCCAACCCTGCTTAGCCATTTTGCACTTCCTGTCGATATCATTTTTGAGACGTCTGTATTCCTTTTTGCCTGCTTCATTTACTGCATTTTTATATTTTCTCCTTTCATCAATTAAATTCAATATTTCTTCTGTTACCCAAGGATTTCTATTAGCCCTCGTCTTTTTACCTACTTGATCCTCTGCTGCCTTCACTACTTCATCCCTCAGAGCTACCCATTCTTCTTCTACTGTATTTCTTTCCCCCATTCCTGTCAATTGTTCCCTTATGCTCTCCCTGAAACTCTCTACAACCTCTGGTTCTTTCAGTTTATCCAGGTCCCATCTCCTCAAATTCCCACCTTTTTGCAGTTTCTTCAGTTTCAATCTGCAGTTCATAACCAATAGATTGTGGTCAGAATCCACATCTGCCCCAGGAAATGTCTTACAATTTAAAACCTGGTTCCTAAATCTCTGTCTTACCATTATATAATCTATCTGATACCTACTAGTATCTCCAGGATTCTTCCAGGTATACAACCTTCTTTTATGATTCTTGAACCAAGTGTTGGCTATGATTAAGTTATGCTCTGTGCAAAATTCTACAAGGCGGCTTCCTCTTTCATTCCTTCCCCCCAATCCATATTCACCTACTATGTTTCCTTCTCTCCCTTTTCCTACTGACGAATTCCAGTCACCCATGACTATTAAATTTTCGTCTCCTTTCACTACCTGAATAATTTCTTTTATCTCGTCATACATTTCATCTATTTCTTCATCATCTGCAGAGGTAGTTGGCATATAAACTTGTACTACTGTAGTAGGCATGGGCTTTGTGTCTATCTTGGCCACAATAATTCGTTCACTATGCTGTTTGTAGTAGCTAACCCGCACTCCTATTTTTTTATTCATTATTAAACCTACTCCTGCATTACCCCTATTTGATTTTGTATTTATAACCCTGTAATCACCTGACCAAAAGTCTTGTTCCTCCTGCCACCGAACTTCACTAATTCCCACTATATCTAACTTTAACCTATCCATTTCCCTTTTTAAATTTTCTAACCTACCTGCCCGATTAAGGGATCTGACATTCCACGCTCCGATCCGTAGGACGCCAGTTTTCTTTCTCCTGATAACGACGTCCTCCTGAGTAGTCCCCGCCCGGAGATCCGAATGGGGGACTATTTTACCTCCGGAATGTTTTACCCAAGAGGACGCCATCATCATTTAATCATACAGTAGAGCTGCATGTCCTCGGGAAAAATTACGGCTGTAGTTTCCCCTTGCTTTCAGCCGTTCGCAGTACCAGCACAGCAAGGCCGTTTTGGTTAATGTTACAAGGCCAGATCAGTCAATCATCCAGACTGTTGCCCCTGCAACTACTGAAAAGGCTGCTGCCCCTCTTCAGGAACCACATGTTTGTCTGGCCTCTCAACAGATACCCCTCCGTTGTGGTTGCACCTACGGTACGGCCATCTGTATCGCTGAGGCACGCAAGCCTCCCCACCAGCGGCAAGGTCCATGGTTCATGGCTGCATTAAAATGCTAACGGCATTAAAAGACGATGTCAGAGAGCAGAAACGCGAAGAAGAGGAACAATAACTGTATGAGATTAACTAATGTGTTAAGAAGGTAAAGAAATAAAGTCAGGGAACTGTGTATAGATGAGGTATGTGAACGAGAGGTACGTGAACGAACAACAGAAATTTACAAACGAGGAATCTGTAACCTAATGTACAGAAAGCACTGGAACACTGGAATCAGGCACTTCTCCTCCTAAGCTAGTTACGTTCCACAATCGTATGCATAGATATGACATGTAGAAGGTCACTTAGCCGCTGTTAGACCGAAAAAATTGAAATTATGAGATACTGAATACTTAATTAAACCCTAAATGTGGAAAAAAGTAAAATTATGACTAAAAATTCGTGACACTAACTAATTGGGAACCTAAAGGGTTCAGTCATGAAACTGTGATGGCAACAGACGCATTCACTAAAAAGGTCATCCGCTGACTAGTAAGAAATTTATTGGACTGAACAGAAAATTTGTTAATCTCTTCCAGACTGAGTGTGGCACCAGAAATTAATTGGACTGAAGAAAAAATTTGTTAATATTTTCTAGAATGAGTGTGGTACCACATGGATCAAAATTAAAGGTCCTAGGAAAAATGGTTACGGGATAAACAATTCAAAAAGGTTTGGCATCACCCAGGTTCCCAGAACTCCTGAAGATAGACTTTGACTGTGTGTATTGCATCACAGACACAGTCCCTTTGACTGTTCAGAGATGTCACTAAATCCGCCCAAAATGTAAACAACCATGCAGTAGCAGCGCCTATTAGACGGTGGGGTTCGACAGCCGATCAGTTCCAGTCATTCCACCAGGAAGGAGATACACTACTCGTGTTGTCTGTAGTTCAACCATGCCTAGGCGGTCAATACCGCGGTTCGATCGCGTACGCTTTGTTACTTTGTGCCAGGAAGGGCTCTCAACAAAGGAAGTGTCCAGGCGTCTCGGGATGAACCAAAGCGATGTTGTTCGGACATGGAGGAGATACAGAGAGACAGGAACTGTCGATGACATGCCTCGCCCAGGCAGCCCAAGAGCTACTACTGCAGTGGATGACTGCAACATACGGATTATGGCTCGGAGGAACCATGGCAGCAACGGCACATTGTTGGATAACGCTTTTTGTGCAGCCACAGGACGTCGTGTTACGACTCAAACTGTGCGCAATAGGCTGCATGACGCACAACTTTACTCCAGACGTCCATGGCGAGGTCCATCTTTGCAACTACGACACCATGCAGCGCGGTACAGATGGACACAACAAGAAGTCGAATGGACCGCTCAGGATTGGCATCACATTCCCTTCACCGATGAGTGTCGCACATTCCTTCAACCAGACAACCGTCGGAGACGTGTTTGGAGGCAACCCGGTCAGGCTGAATGACTTAGGCACACTGTCCAGCGAGTACAGCAAGGTGGAGGTTCCCTGCTCTTTTGGGGTGGCACTATGTGGGGCCGAAATACGCCGCTGGTGGTCATGGAAGGCGCCGTAACGGCTGTACGATACGTGAATTCCATCCTCCGACCGGTAGTGCCATCATATTGGCAGCATATTGGCGAGACATTCGTCTTCATGGACGACAATTCTCGCCCCCATCGTGCACATCATGTGAATGACTTCCTTCAGGATAATTTAATCGCTCGACAAGAGTGGCCAGCATATTCTCCAGACATGAACCCTATTGAACATGCCTGGGATAGATTGAAAAGGGTTGTTTATGGACGACGTGACCCACCAGCCACTCTCAGGGATCTACGGCGAATTGCCGTTTAGGAGTGGGACAGTCAGGACCTACAGTGTCTTGATGAAGTCGTGGATAGTATGCCACGACAAATACAGCCATGCATCAGTGCAAGAGGACGTGCTGCTGGGTATTAGAGGCACCTGTGTGTACAGCAATCTGGACCACAACCTCTGAAGGTCTCGCTGTATGATGGTACAACATGCAATGTGGGGCTTTCATGAGCAATAAAAAGGGCGGAAATGATATTTCTATTGATCTCTGTTCCAATTTTCTGTACAGGTTCCGGAACTCTCGGAGCCCGAAGTGATGTAAAACTTTTTTTGATGTGTAAATTTAGACATATCTGGAACGTGGTATTAGAAAGATCACCTGAACGGACGAAATAACCAACCAAGAAGTGCTGTGATGAGTTGTTGAGAGGAAATCTATTGTGATCAATATTTTTCCCAGAAAAACTTATTGGAGGTGCCATATTTAGAGACATAAGTAGAGACAGTACCATTTCCCGAAATAATAACGGAAAACAACGTTTAATAGTGGTTTTTAGCGAAAAAATCCGAAATCTACGATTTTCGCCAGATATCACGAAATATGTAATTTTACAGCATGAGAATATAATTCTGAGGACGGCTGTTTACTAATGTTTGTAACTGACAGTTACTGTATGTTAAAATTACATTTCGACTTTTAATCTCCTCATGACTGTGGTTGTATCTAATCTTAAAATGGCAGCTAACCTCCAAAGTAAGAAAGTTAGATGTGACGTTGAAGATAGCACTGAAATCGGAAGCAAAACAACACGTCATGTGGCGAAAAACAATACAAAATCTGGCAAGAAGAGCGTATTTGGTAAGAAATATCAAAATCTGGCGCAGGACAACCGTGAATTTGGTAAAAAATACACATAATTTGCCAAAAATAACATCAGATTTGTCGGAAAGCAACACCGAATTTAATAAGAAATGATAACACCGAATGTGGCAAGAACACTGAATTTGGCAAAAACACATAATTTAGCAAGAAATAAAATCAAATGTGCCAGAAAACACCGAATTTGGCGAAGAAAGACGAATTTTACGAAAAATAGCAGCTAATTTGGCAATAATAATAAAGAATATGACGAAAAACAACACCGAATTTTGCATGGAGTGACACAGAATTTGGCCGTAAAATAAAATGATTTTTTCCTGTCCCTTGACATAAGGGTGTTAGCATAACACTTAAAGAAGTAATACAGAAGGGAAACTGGCGTTAGGAAGAAGGTGAGCACAATTTATTTATGAATTAATGTTGTACGTTGATGTCCTTAGCTTCTGTTACCCATATAATAAATTTGTCAAGAATATTTTATAGTTGATGATTTATTCAATATTTAACATTGTACTAGGGTACTTTAGTGGCGTCTTTTATGAATTGTAGGTCGTGGTCCTAGCTTTTACAAAAAACTTCGTAAAATATTGGCAGCTGAAAGCAGAAAATGATGACGGAAGACGACGGAAAAGGCGAATCATAATAGGATCCTGCTGAAGACTGGACGACTCACCATTCTATCTGCAGACCTGCAAGCAGGAAGGAAGCTAGTGATGATAATGATGAGAACTTTTTTAAAAATTATCGAGACCTTCTTGTACACAATATCCTCATAACAGTCATTGAAATGATCTTGATTGATGTGAGAAACAATGCTGAGCTCATCGTCAGAAGTCAAATTGTCAGAACTTGTAAAGTTACTGGTTCTCTACTTCTGAAAAAAAAACCTTTTAAATAATAATACATGACCTATACAAGGAATCTGACTACCCCTGTTAGCCATGGACGAAAAAAAAAAATTGCCATAGTCTTTGTCAGAACGTGCAGAATCTTATGTGGGGCCAATGAAACGTCAATTTTAATCTAAATATGGTATGCCAATGTTAACGTAATAAAAAAAATCAGGTAATTCAGTACAATTATTATATAGATGCGACAAATCACTTTAACGGAGGCCAAATGAACAGTTAAAGTCAATATAATTCCAGTAAACCTGCAAAAGTAAAAAAAAAAAAAAAAATATTGTAGTTGCCTACATAGACATCACGCATCTGCTAGATGCCCACGAAATACGTAAATTTGTTTTGAAGGTGACAGCCAATGAGAAAATAGGTGCAAAAATACTAATGGTAGTTTTCAAGCAGTAATGGCGGACAGCATCAGCTGGTAGTATACGTAATTTGATGGTAGCTAATTTTATTGCACAAAAAATAATATATTTACTCCCTCCAAAGGAAGTTACACACAAAAATTAAAATAAAATTATGATGAGCAGCAAAACGTCTGAGAAGAATTTTGAAAGACAATTATAAATTGAACTTAAATTTGGCGGTTTTTCAACACTGTCAACAAGACGAAAAAATGGAAAGAATATTTATTGGAACCAAACAAAATTGAACCTTGATATTGTGACAGTATTTTTGAAATAGATAATTAAACTGCAATTGTCTTTAATTTTGAAGTGAGAGAGAGCGTAATAATTTTCTTTTAATGTCTTAACTGTTGCTACAGGCAGTGCGATGACGTCGGCGGTGGTCCGCGCGGACGATGTGTTCAAATGGTTCAAATGGCTCCGAGCACTATGCGACTTAACTTCTGAGGTCATCAGTCGCTTAGAACTTAGAACTAATTAAACCTAACTAACCTAAGGACATCACACACATCCATGCTCGAGGCAGGATTCGAACCTGCGACCGTAGCGGTCGCTCGGCTCCAGACTGTAGCGCCTAGAACCGCACGGCCACTAAAGCCGGCCGGACGATGTGTGAAGTTAATCCTAGTTCGTGGCATGAAGATAATGATGGATCCTACTGTTTCATTAATATTCCAGTTACGGCTCCATTGCAGTTGAAGCAGCTGGCAGCACTGGCGCGATAATAATAGTTCCAGCGTGCGCGTTGTCGTTAGATGCGCGACGTTTTATTACTGAAAGTTTATTAATCACGCGGTGCGGGTAGGTCGGAATTATGCAATGTCTTTAGTATTTACGATATATAGCCGGTTAATGCCAATACTTCACACAGTTCTTTCACCGTGTTGCCACAAGAAAACAGTCAAATGTGTTTATCACTATAACAGTCTGTTAAACATCAGCTCAATTTACGTCGTCGTCTTTAAGACAGTTTGGATGATATAATAAATGTTTCTTGATCAAATCAGAGCACTGTTATTTTACTTAACAGTTTGGTTTGTTCCACTTTCATGCAATTCTAACAGTTACTGTTTCCACACGACAATGGTGTCTGGTTCACGGCTAATTGTCACTAGTTCACACAGTATATAAATCGACACCGCAAACACTCGATATACTTTTCAGGTTTTAGTGTTCACTTAACAATGCACGATCTCCTTTTAACACAGCGGACGCACTGTAATTAATCGTTCCTCCGCGTATCGCCGTCTTTCACGCCGAACTTTGCAACGTTTCTCCACCCGCGAACCAGCCATGATACCACAACAACTCGCACGTTCTCTATCGATAGTCGTTCGCTCTCTCTCTCTGACACAGTACTTCTCCTAGCCTAACCGAAGATTTACAAAGCATATAAAACCAGAACATTCATATTCGTACAAAATAAAATATAAAACAGTAGCAAAATGAATGAAGAAACAATGTGGCGTATTGACAAATAAAGAATAGTTGAATAAATGATACATACGTACTATGACAAGGTAATGCACAACAGAAAAAAAAATATTATCGACTTTCGGGGAAAGCAATGTCTTTACAAACTCCACATCTTTGCTAATGATTACATTTTTAAGAAGGTTCGTTTCTGTGACAGGAGAGTAGCTGACTTGTAGACTGTTCTAAAGCTCTACTGTGCACTCGGATATATTTTAACAGTACTGTTAATAATTAAAATCAATCATAAGCTAAGCGCAAAAATCTTTCATGAAATGTACATTTATTTTTGTAGCACCGCATGCAGAATCTCAAATTGTATCGCTATGGGAATTACATGCTAAACTAATAACTGCCAGATTCAACTTCGAATAAAGTGTGGAGTAACAGCAGAGGACCCTGCATCAATGAAAAGACGTTATGTGCAGCAAGCAGTTATTAGAAGTCACGATCTGTTCCGATGGAACCGTAAAAGTTCGGGAAGCTCGTGATGACAATGGCTCGCATCAGCTACATAGGTACCCCAGTAAAAGTAACGTGTTTCTGTTTACCGTGAAGAGTCTTGCAGCTCTATGCTCGTAAAATATGGAATAGTTAGCTTGCTACCGGTTTTCCTGTTTATTTTTTGTTTCAGCTAGATTTTGAAAGAGACAGTATGTTGTACATAAATTAATGTGTATAACACATAGTGTGTTTACATAAAATTTTATTATTATAATTGAGCATATACTGTTTTACGAAATAACATAAAACACTTAGGAGAGCAGAGAAACCGAGATAGAGAAAGGGAGAGAAAAAGCAATTAGATGTTAAAAATGGGTCGATATTGGGTTGGTGCATAAGTTCGTAGCTTTTTTCCATACACAGAAGATACACATAACAGAGACTTTAGTTACCTGTAATATACACTCCTGGAAATTGAAATAAGAACACCGTGAATTCATTGTCCCAGGAAGGGGAAACTTTATTGACACATTCCTGGGGTCAGATACATCACATGATCACACTGACAGAACCACAGGCACATAGACACAGGCAACAGAGCATGCACAATGTCGGCACTAGTACAGTGTATATCCACCTTTCGCAGCAATGCAGGCTGCTATTCTCCCATGGAGACGATCGTAGAGATGCTGGATGTAGTCCTGTGGAACGGATTGCCATGCCATTTCCACCTGGCGCCTCAGTTTGACCAGCGTTCGTGATGGTTGTGCAGACCGCGTGAGACGACGCTTCATCCAGTCCCAAACATGCTCAATGGGGGACAGATCCGGAGATCTTGCTGGCCAGGGTAGTTGACTTACACCTTCTAGAGCACGTTGGGTGGCACGGGATACATGCGGACGTGCATTGTCCTGTTGGAACAGCAAGTTCCCTTGCCGGTCTAAGAATGGTAGAACGATGGGTTCGATGACGGTTTGGATGTACCGTGCACTATTCAGTGTCCCCTCGACGATCACCAGTGGTGTACGGCCAGTGTAGGAGATCGCTCCCCACACCATGATGCCGGGTGTTGGCCCTGTGTGCCTCGGTCGTATGCAGTCCTGATTGTGGCGCTCACCTGCACGGCGCCAAACACGCATACGACCATCATTGGCACCAAGGCAGAAGCGACTCTCATCGCTGAAGACGACACGTCTCCATTCGTCCCTCCATTCACGCCTGTCGCGACACCACTGGAGGCGGGCTGCACGATGTTGGGGCGTGAGCGGAAGACGGCCTAACGGTGTGCGGGACCGTAGCCCAGCTTCATGGAGACGGTTGCGAATGGTCCTCGCCGATACCCCAGGAGCAACAGTGTTTGCTGGGAAGTGGCGGTGCAGTCCCCTTCGGCACTGCGTAGGATCCTACGGTCTTGGCGTGCATCCGTGCGTCGCTGCGGTCCGGTCCCAGGTCGACGGGCACGTGCACCTTCCGCCGACCACTGGCGACAACATCGATGTACTGTGGAGACCTCACGCCCCACGTGTTGAGCAATTCGGCGGTACGTCCACCCGGCCTCCCGCATGCCCACTATACGCCCTCGCTCAAAGTCCGTCAACTGCACATACGGTTCACGTCCACGCTGTCGCGACATGCTACCAGTGTTAAAGACTGCGATGGAGCTCCGTATGCCACGGCAAACTGGCTGACACCGACGGCGGCGGTGCACAAATGCTGCGCAGCTAGCGCCATTCGACGGCCAACACCGCGATTCCTGGTGTGTCCGCTGTGCCGTGCGTGTGATCATTGCTTGTACAGCCCTCTCGCAGTGTCCGGAGCAAGTATGGTGGGTCTGACACACCGGTGTCAATGTGTTCTTTTTTCCATTTCCAGGAGTGTATTATCTTTCACTATTTACAACATTCTGCCAGCGCTTTGGTAACTTTCGATTCCGCGACTGTAGAAATCATATGGTTTTGAGGCGAAGAAGTCGTCGAGACATGTTCGGAGCGCATTTTCATCGGGGAAGGAAGTTCCTTCAAGGTTATTCGATAGCGACCATCTGCAAGGCTCATCAGTTGTTGGCAGTATATGTCAGCAGTGATGGCTACACCTCGGGGCAGCAATTCGTAGTGCGCCACACCTCGGCCTTCCTTCCACCAGATGCAAAAAATTATCTTTTGCGGATGCGATCAGGTCTCTGTACGGGGAGTTGCTGCTTATTTTGGACTCAGCCATTCCTTTCTTTTCCTCATACTAACATAAAGACGCCATTTTTCGTCACACGATTTCTCGTCATACGATGCAAGTATAGGAATGGTCTGTATTGTTCACGAGCCAATTGATGACGAGCAAGCAGAGATGTGCTAATTTTTTGTGTTTTTGGCTTAGAGCAGCAATCGGCAACTGACGGACGCCGTCCAGGTCCGGACCGCGGAAGGTCAAAAACCGGCCCGCCAAAAAAATTTGTAAGTATAAATTATGCATAAATATTATTTAAAAAGATTTTTCTGTAGATAACAATTTTTTCTAGTAGTGTACAATTAACTGTTGAAAGAATTCTTTATGATTGGTATAGGTAGATTAAATACACACTGCTATGCTGTGCAGCACAGGGGAGTGGACTGAAGAGCGGGGTAGGAAGGGAGCTAGCTGGCTGGCTAATCCACATAAAAGCTCTGTACGCACGAATGCGACACAAGGATTTCATTTTATGAACAAGGAAATTTTATAAATCGAATTCAGATTCTGGCAACCTCTGAAACCTCTGTTAAATCGGAGAAGGCATATTCATTTAAACACCATTTTTTGTGTTCGTAGCACGAACGATAGCTTAAAGCTGCTTTATGAAACCACGGCGCCAGCGATCTTTGACAATGAAGCGCCTCCTTTCTAGTGTGGCTCGTTTTGCACGGAAGTAGCTCCCGTGTGATGCGTCGGTACGTGCTGTGTGCCGCGCGTCGGTATTTTTGTAAGGAAAAAATCTAAATAAGTACACAAATTTTATCACAAGTTAGTCAGTAGTTGTTGCGATCTCGAACGGAGAGTTTAGTTATTATCGAGGAAGGCTTATAATGTGCTGCGTATTTAGATCCAAAAAAGCATAAAGTTTATAGTCAAAATAGCAGCTTTTTCACTGAGTGGAATGAACAATACTTTGTGACGCTGCATGATAGGCCTGAAGCTGTTCCAGTTTGCCTCACTTATGACAGAACTGTCGCTCTTGTTGAAAGTGCCAATTTAAAGCGACACTACGAAACAACTCATCAGCGGTACCATAAAAATTTTCCTCTGGGTAGCAAAGCTCGTCAGGAAAAATTCCAGGCATATCTAGCTTCTTACGAAAAAAGATACGACCTTCCCATTTCGCTTCGTGAGTGAGCAAGAAAAATCTGCAGAAGGAACGATGTGTGTGTGTCGGACGAATAATAAACACCAGAAGCCATCTTCAGACACAGAGACAGAAAAAAAAGAAATGTGTTGGAAGTAGCCGTGGCACATTTTGAAGAGAATAAGGATGTTGCCGCAATTCATGGTATTCATTTGTCGGCAAGAAGTAGTACAAGAAGAAGCGAAATTTTGGCTGCTGACAGTAAAAGTGGCTTGATCAAACTTCTGCAGAAGGCGCCTCGCTACGCCATAGCACTAGATGAATCACGCGAAGTTGCAGATGAACAAATGTCCGTTTTCGTGTGATTTTTGGATATTTAAAGTGTAGAATTAGTATACTCAGAAGGACGTCGTTATCAGGAGAAACAAAACTGGCGTTCTACATATCGGAGCCGAGGGCGCCTTGACACTGTTCGCGCGGTTGCCCGCCCCCCATCCCCGCAACCCCCACCACCCGTCGGAGGTTTTCGACTCCTCCTTCGGACTTGGATGTGTGTGTTGTCCATAGCGTAAGTTACTTTTAAGTTACATTAAGTAGTGAGTAAGCCTAGGGAGCGATGACCTCAGCAGTTTCGTCCCATAGGAATTTACCACAAATTTCCAATATCGCAGATCGAAACGTGGAATGTCAGAGCTCTTAATCGGGCAGGTAGGTTAGAAAACTTAAAAAGGGAAATGAATAGGTTACAGTTAGATGTAGTGGGAATTAGTGAAGTTCGGTGGCAGGAGGAACAGGACTTCTGCTCAGGTGAATACAGAGTTATAAATAGAAAATCATATAGGGGTACCGCATGAGTACATTTAATAATGAACAAAAAAAGTAGGAACGCGGATAAGCTACTATGAACAACATAGTGAACGTATTATTGTAGCCAAAGTAGACACGAAACCCACATGACCACAGCGGTACAAATTTATGATGCAACTAGCTCCGCAGATGAGGAGGAAGTTGAGGAAATGTATGATGCGATAAAAGAAATTATTCAGATAGTTAAGGGAGACGAAAATTTAATAGTCACGGAGCACTGGAATTCGATAGTATGAAAAGGAATAAAATGAAAAGTAGTAGGTCAATATGGACTGGGGGAAAGGAATAAAAGAGGAAGCCGCTTGGTAGAATTTTGTACACCGCATAATTTACTCATAGCTAACACTTGGTTTAAGAATCATGAAACAAGGTTTTGTAAGCAAGGTTGTTTACATGGGAGAGACCTGGAGATACCAGAAGCTTTCAGACTGATTATAAAATGGTAAAGCAGAGTTTTCGAAACCAGGTTTTAGATTGTAAGACATTTTCAGGGGCAGATTGGACTCTGACCAAAATAGTTATGAACTGCGGGTTAAAACTGAAGAAACTACAGAAATTTAGGATTTTATGGAGATGGGACCTGAATAAACTGAAAGAATCAGAGGCTGTAGAGGGTTTCAGAGGAAGTATTAGCGAACGACTGATAAGAACAGGTGAAAGGAACACAATAGAAGAAGAATGGGTGGTTTTGAGAGATTAAATAGTGCAGGTAGCAGAGGATCAATTAGGTAAAACGACGAAGACTAGTAGAAATCCTTGGATAACGCAAGATACATTGAATTTAATTGATGAAAGGAGAAAATATAAAAGTTTGCCGGCCGAGCTGTTCTAGGCGCTACGGTCTGGAACGGCGCGACCGTTACGGTCGCAGGTTCGAATCCTGCTGGATGTGTGTGATGTCCTTAGGTTAGTTAGGTTTGAGTAGTTCTAAGTTCTAGGGGACTGATGACCTCAGAAGTTAAGTCCCATACTGCTCAGAGCCAATTGAACTATTTTTGAACCATAAAAATTCAATAACTGAAGCATGCGAAAGAGAAAACAATCGTCAAAAAAATTATATCGACAGGAAGTGCAAAATAGCTAAGCAGGGATGGCTACAGGACAAATGTAAGGATGCAGAAGCATATATCACTAGGGGTAAGATAGATGCTGCCTACAACAAAATTAAAGAGACCTTTGCAGAAAAGAGAACCACCTGTATAAATATCAAGAGCTCAGATGGGAAACCAGTCCTAAGCAACGAAGGCAAAGCAGAAAACTAGAGCGTCTATACAAGGGAGATGAACTTGAGGGCAATATTATGGACCGGAGGGGGACGTAAGTGAAGATGAGAAGGGTGATATGATGCTGCGTGAAGAATTTGCCAGCATTAAAAGACTTATGTCGAAACAAGGCCCCAGGAGTAGACAACATTCCGTCAGAGCTACTGATAGTCTTGAGAGAGCCAGCCATGGAAAAACCATACCATCTGGTGAGCAAGATGTATGAGACAGGTGAAATATCCTCAGACTTCAAGAAGAATATAATTCCAATCCCAAAGAAAGCAAGTGTTGACAGGTGTGAAAATTACCGAACCATCAGTTTAATAAGTCACGGCTGCAAAGTACGTACTAACAAGAAATCCTTTACAAAAGAATGGAAAAACTGGTAGAAGCAGACATCGGTGAAAATCAGTTTGGATTCAGGAGTAATATAGGAACACACGAGGCAGTACTGAACCTACGACTTGTCATAAAGATAGGTTAAGGAAAGGCAAAGCTACATTTATAGCATAAAATTGTAGGATGTTAGGTCCGCCACTTATGTGAAACACCATTTTTTCTCTGTACCCAAACATGTTTCATCACCACTGTGCCATCAGTGGGTTTCCCTTTTTTTTAATCTGTAATGTGAACATTTTTAGTAAATGATTACAAAATTATGTGGACATTTAGTTCAAACAATAGTTCGTTTCTTTTTGTTAGTACCTTTACACTTGGTGTGCATGATTTTTCAGGACGACTTGTGTGTTATTTGTTACACGTAGCTTTAAGCAGAGGAAAATTGGCTTTTGATCGTTTGAGTTTTGTTTCAAATTTTTTTCCAACTTATCGTCGAGTTTACGTCTCAAGAGTCAAATATGACGGGGATATGCGATGATATGGTGAGCCATACCTTGGTATTCTATTCCATGCGTCCAGTTCAACATTGTTTGTTCTCAAGTGGTGGTGCTATGTTCCAAGAGGATGGGTCCCCTATTCTCACAGCCAGCGTCATCCAGAACTGATTTTGTGAGGACGAGGATGAACTGTCGCGTCTGTCTTGGCAACCACAGTGACAAGTTCCAACATTATTGAGCCTTTCTGGTCTACTTTTGAGAGAAGGGTGCGTAATGGCTACCCATCTCCATCATCGTTACTGAACTTACCATTTCTTGCGGGGAGAATGATATATGATTCAATGGAAATCCGTACAGGGTCTGTACTTACCCATTCTGAAGCGCGTGGAAGTTGTTTTGAATGCCGACGGTTTTTCTGTAACGTATTGGGCATGGTAACGTGTTGTGTTTGTGGCGTCTCCATGTTTTCTCCTCGCCCTGTATTTTCATATGATGGTATTTCCTTCGTTTTACTGGCAACTATTCTCACCAAAACCTACAACAATGTATCTATTAAATTTATCCACAGTCGTGAATTGCGGGTTCGGCTCAGTGCAAATGTGAGGCAAGCGTAGGAACATTTAGGTCGTTGCGGAAGCTCAGAATCTTACGTAGACCGGTGCTGCAGGCTCGATCGCGGCTCCAAGTTCCTCGCCCTCCGTCCTCACGAGCTGCAATGTCTGACGGAAGATTAATAAAGTAGAGTGGAAGAATTCAAGTCGCCGTACTGTCAGTCTGGTGGATCTACCTTTTATTAGTACAGTATTCCAGTGTATTATTATGTTACCTTAGACAAACAATCTGTACTTCTTCCGAATTATACCATATTCACTGTTCCTTAGCTAGGTCACTTCTTTTCTTTCCAGGAAATTACCTGCCAGATACCGTCTTTTCGCGAGAAGAGATGCTGTCTCTTTTCTACATCGAGGAATAAAACCTAGTGCATGAAGCTTATAATACAACGATATCATATTCACATGATATCTTTGGTGTGTACAGTAGCGTAATTCGAATGCCATGAATTGCAGACGTTTTCATTTCTCATGCTAAAATCCATATTATTTTAATTCATAAATGTGATATTATACATTCTCATAGTGGGAACAGTTTTCTCCAACTCTAGATAACGTTTGTATTTACCAGTAGATGATTGCTTGACGTTGTCCAGTGCGAGGCAGCGCACTCAGTCGTGAGGCAGCCACCTGCAGACCGCCATAAGCCCAGGAGGGCGCCTCGGCCATTACAGTGCTGCTGATCCGCTGCCTTTGTTCCCAGGCATTTTTATCGGTGATCAGCGGCGGTTCGCCCACCCGCTCGCGTCTTTGCGCATTACCGGTCCTCCTCGCTCCCCCCCCCCCCCCCCTCTTTCCCTCTTCCTGCCGGCTCTTTATATACGGAGTAGGCGCGCCGTTCGTCTCCATCTGTTTCATCCACTATAGTACCTCTGCCCGTGCTTCCACCGTTTGTGCCGCGACGTCGTTGTCACGCAGGCGGCCGACAGTTCGTTCCGCGCATTGTGCTTTGTGTTTACGCCTGTGTACGGCGCTAAGTGAAAAGGCAGCCCCTCCCAGCGGCCGCGGAGGACGGCTATAATGGACACCTGCGCGTACCTCGCGATGTTCTTCAGCCAGAGAAGGGCCCTCCGGCGGGCTTAATAGACGTTACCCGCCGACGGCCAATGGCCGTATATCAGACCTGAAATAAGGGGAGATCCGGCCGCTGTAAACAGAAACGTGTGTAAACGTTCTTCCGTGATGGGCGTGATGTGCTGCCCGCGAATGTCGTAACTTTGGGGTGTAACTTCCTCATTGTGACGTTTATAGCAACGAACGCGTGTTTTAACCTCTGTCTCGATGTACGACTATAGTCCCTTTCAGGGACGGGACGGTAGTGCGTTCGCAGGTAGAACTATAAAGGCCATGACAATTCCCTAGCTGAAAGTCACAGGGGTTGAGGTGTGAAGCAGGAGTGTAATCGACACTGGCGTGTGGACCCAAAAGGGGCTGTTCATTATATGAGACATTACAGAGTGTGCTTTTGAAAATTTTCCTCGTGCTTGATTTGAAAATAATGCGTTGCTCCCGGAGGGGCTGTCTGAAAGGTAACGACTTGATGCGACTTAATTAAATAATTTAAACGCTTTTCTTATTAAAATTACCCTGCGTTAGAGATGCCAACCGGCCGGAATGGCCGAGCGGTTCTAGGCGCTACAGTCTGCAACCGCGCGACCGCTACGGTCGCAGGTTCGAATCATGCCTCGGGCATGGATGTGTGTGATGTCCTTAGGTTAGTTAGGTTTAAGTAGTTCTAAGTTCTAGGGGTCTGATGACCTCAGATGTTAAGTCTCATAGTGCTCAGAGCCATTTTTTAGAGATGCCACTTTCACCCTCCTCTACTTATTTATTGGGTAGTTCCACTTCTTAATTCTTTTTCTACGTTCCAGAAAAGGACTCCCTGATTTCAAAATTAAATATCTCGAAGACAAAGATCGATAGAGGAATGGAGTAAACGATATGTTTATTGTGAAAGCTGTAAGAAGTTTATACAGCAGTTTGAAATAATAGTTACAAAAGCTACTAACAGATGGCTCTGTAATCGCCATACGTAATGTCTAGTATAAATAGTGATCCGAAGCCCAGAGCGATCAGTTCCACTATTGAAACGTGAAAGGAGGTTAGCGTACCGAAGGAAGAGATTGAAACCATGTACTCCACTGAACAACGCGTTTTTCTGGTGCTAGAGTAGAACAGGTTAGAAGAGAGTCCTACGGCAACAAGGCGAAGTTTTCAAGCACGATTTAATGTTCCAAAAGGACCCGATGCGAAAAGCATTCGTACGCTCTTCGCAAAATTTCAACGAACAGGCAGCGTAACTCTAGTGAGGCATGTTATCCGCAAGCAAACCGCAGTTACGCCTGAAAATATCGCCACCGTTTCTGGAATTATTCGGCGAAATCCAATGTCATCCGTCCGTAGAATTGCATCTGAGACTGGTTTGAAGCGTTCCAGCACGCAGAAAATACTGAGAAAGAGCCTACACATGTTTCCATTCAAAATTCACACGCACCAGGCCATACCCGTACGAGCTGTGCAACAAAGGGTTGCCTTTGCTAATCAGATGCTCTCAATGATTGATAGTGAAGGATTTGATGTTGGCTGCATCTGGTTTACAGATGAAGCACACTTCCACCTGAATGGATACGTGAATAAGCAGAACTTGCGATTTTGGGGTTCCGAAAAGCCATATTGGTGTGAAGCGAAACCCCTGTATTCTCCTAAAGTTACTGTGTGGGCTGCAGTATGCAGCAGAGGCATTATTGGCCCTTTTCTCATTCGAGAAACGGTCACTGGTGCATGTTATGTTGCAATTTTGGAACAACTTGTCGCCACACAGTAAGCGTTAGAGGATCGACCAGGTACTGAATGGTTTATGCAAGATGGAGCTCGACCACAGCGGACCGAACAAGTGTTTCGCTTTCTTGAGGAATACTTCGGGAATCGAGTCATTGCTTTGGAATATCCCAAATTTACTGATGCAGGAATGGATAGGCCTCCATATTCGCCGGTTTTGACTCCCTGTGACTTTTTTTTTTTTTGTGTGTGGCACAGTGAAAGACATTGTCTACCCGAAGCATCCCGCCACGCTGGACGAACTTGAATCGGCGATCTATGTGGCATGTGAATCCATTTCGGTTGAGACGCTACGAAATGTGATGGCGAATTTCATTCTTCGTTTGCGCCACCTCTGTAGTGCCAATGGTGAACATTTTGAAAACATTGCGATGTGATTGCTTGCAAAGATTGTTTTCATACGATTGTTTCACTTACGTGTGCTGATATGAGCTGTACAGCGTACAGCGCCATCTGTTAGCAGCTTTTGTAACTATTATTTCAGACTCCTGCATAAACTTCTTACAGCTTTCACAATAAACATACCGTTTACTGCATTCCTCTATCGATCTTTGTTTTCGAGATATTTAATTTTGAAATCAGGGAGCCCTTTTCTGGACACCCTGTACATACATATTGCGCAAGTCACCGTACGTTTCGCGGTGAATAGTACCCTGTACCCACTACTAGTCATTTCCATTCCTACTCCACTCGCTAATAGAGCGAGGGAATAATGACTGTCTGTACGCCTCCATATGAGCCCTAATTTCTCGTTATCTGTGCGGTCCTTACACGAAATGCAAGTTGGCGGAAGTACAGTCGTTCTGCATTCAGCTTCGAAAAAAAACAAATCACCTTCGATCGCCTTCTCTCCAGGGATTTCCATTTGAGTTCCAGGGTTGTAGTGTTGTTCGAGCCTACCGGTAACAAATATGGGAGCCCACCTTTGAATTGCTTCAGTGTCTTTCTTTAATCCGATCTGGTGCCGATCCCAAACACAAGAGCAGCACTCCAGAATAAGTTGCACTAGCGTCCTATATGCGGTCACAACACTAACATGCTCGTTCCAATTCATGTCTCACTGCAACGTCATCCTCCTCCCCCTCCCCCCCCCCCCCACCAGATGTTTAAATGATGTGACTGGGTACTACTAATGCGCTGTCCGAACATAACGGGTTTGTTTCTCCTACTCATGTGCTTTAACTTACATTTTTCTACATTTAGAGCTATCTGCCATTCACCAAACTCTGCACTCCTTCTTGAGGCCACAAGTGGCCCATCGAGACCATTCGACCGCCGTATCATCCTCAGCTGAGGACGCTGATAGGCGGGGCGTGTGGTCAGCACACCGCTCTCCCGGTCGTTATGATAGTTTTCTGTTACTGGAGCCGCTGCAATTCGGCCGAGTAGCTGCTCAATTGGCATCACGGGGCTGAGTGCACCCCGAAAAATGGCAACAGTGCATGGCGGCCCGGGTGGTCACCTATCCAAGTGCCGGCCACGCCCGACAGCGCTTAACTTGCTTGATCTGACGGGAACCGGTACCATTCACCACACTAACTAAATATTTTGTCTAAGTCATCTTGTACCCTCCTAAAGTCACTCACCTTCGATACCTTCCCGTACAGCACAGCACCATCAGCAAACAACCAAAGAATGCTGCACACACTGTCCACCAGATCATTTATGTGTGCAGAAAATAATAACGGTCCTATCACTAGTATTCCTTCACTATTTAATTCACTGTTGCTCGCTTTTTCGTCGAGAATACTCCCCCTGAGTGAATTCTTCACTCTGCAGCGGAGTGTGCGCTGATATGAAACATTCTGACACATTAAACAGTGTGACGGTCAGGGACTCGAATGTGAACCCGGTTACGACTCCCGGCCCCACACAGTCTTCTGATCTGCAACAAAGTTTTAATATTCTCCCCCTTTCTTAACAATTAAGATGGTGCGATGTTAAATGCCCTGCAGTCGCATTCGGGAAGAGTGGTTTAGAATCTCTCACCGCCCCTTTGAAATTTATATTTTTCTAGGTTCCACTAAATCGCATAAGGCTGGGATATTACCTCTGCGAAGGACACGTCAAATTTTCTTTCTCATCCTTGTCGAATGGAAGCTAGCGTTCCTCTAATGATTTCATCGTCGATAGGAACGTTAAACCGAAATCTTCCTTTTTTTCGTGCTGTTCGTGCACTGATTCTCTGTACGCTATACCTTATTCATTGATCCTACGTTTCTCTAGATCTTACTTTACTTCTGTCACCGTAAGACTAATCTCCTGTGTAGCCGAGGTCGCTAATGCACGCCTGTGTCGTGTAGGAGGACGAGTAGGAGGTAAGCCGGTGCGAATCCCGGCGATGGATAAAACTCTCACTGGCAGTATTTCGCCGGCAAGGGGACGAGAGGTGGTGGCGTGAGGTTCTCGATCAACCAGTCTTCTTGACAGTGTCCTGGATTAAATTCCGAAACTCTCCTCAGTCTCTCATGAGGTGAGAATATTTGGCACGGTTGACGGTGATCCGTCCGTCGGATGGGGACGTTAAACCTGACGGCCCACTTGGTGCTATTCCAGAGGAGCAGGCTACGTGCCTATACTGGGTTTCACCTTCTCCCTTCTCTCGTCAGCACAACCAGACAACACAAACATAACACTGCACTATATACATTCTCCATTCCACTTACCTACCCTCCAATATACACTCCTGGAAATGGAAAAAAGAACACATTGACACCGGTGTGTCAGACCCACCATACTTGCTCCGGACACTGCGAGAGGGCTGTACAAGCAATGATCACACGCACGGCACAGCGGACACACCAGGAACCGCGGTGTTGGCCGTCGAATGGCGCTAGCTGCGCAGCATTTGTGCACCGCCGCCGTCAGTGTCAGCCAGTTTGCCGTGGCATACGGAGCTCCATCGCAGTCTTTAACACTGGTAGCATGCCGCGACAGCGTGGACGTGAACCGTATGTGCAGGTGACGGACGTTGAGCGAGGGCGTATAGTGGGCATGCGGGAGGCCGGGTGGACGTACCGCCGAATTGCTCAACACGTGGGGCGTGAGGTCTCCACAGTACATCGATGTTGTCGCCAGTGGTCGGCGGAAGGTGCACGTGCCCGTCGACCTGGGACCGGACCGCAGCGACGCACGGATGCACGCCAAGACCGTAGGATCCTACGCAGTGCCGTAGGGGACCGCACCGCCACTTCCCAGCAAATTAGGGACACTGTTGCTCCTGGGGTATCGGCGAGGACCATTCGCAACCGTCTCCATGAAGCTAGGCTACGGTCCCGCACACCGTTAGGCCGTCTTCCGCTCACGCCCCAACATCGTGCAGCCCGCCTCCAGTGGTGTCGCGACAGGCGTGAATGGAGGGACGAATGGAGACGTGTCGTCTTCAGCGATGAGAGTCGCTTCTGCCTTGGTGCCAATGATGGTCGTATGCGTGTTTGGCGCCGTGCAGGTGAGCGCCACAATCAGGACTGCATACGACCGAGGCACACAGGGCCAACACTCGGCATCATGTTGTGGGGAGCGATCTCCTACACTGGCCGTACACCACTGGTGATCGTCGAGGGGACACTGAATAGTGCACGGTACATCCAAACCGTCATCGAACCCATCGTTCTACCATTCCTAGACCGGCAAGGGAACTTGCTGTTACAACAGGACAATGCACGTCCGCATGTATCCCGTGCCACCCAACGTGCTCTAGAAGGTGTAAGTCAACTACCCTGGCCAGCAAGCTCTCCGGATCTGTCCCCCATTGAGCATGTTTGGGACTGGATGAAGCGTCGTCTCACGCGGTCTGCACGTCCAGCACGAACGCTGGTCCAACTGAGGCGCCAGGTGGAAATGGCATGGCAAGCCGTTCCACATGACTACATCCAGCATCTCTACGATCGTCTCCATGGGAGAATAGCAGCCTGCATTGCTGCGAAAGGTGGATATACACTGTACTAGTGCCGACATTGTGCATGCTCTGTTGCCTGTGTCTATGTGCCTGTGGTTCTGTCAGTGTGATCATGTGATGTATCTGACCCCACGAATGTGTCAATAAAGTTTCCCCTTCCTGGGACAATGAATTCCCGGTGTTCTTATTTCAATTTCCGGGAGTGTACATATAAGACACAACTTTCCGATATCCGCAAGGGAAGGAGCCAGTTTCTGCGGCAGATGAATAATACACTTCGTGGGACGTGCAAGACAAAAATGCCAAACGACATTGAAATTTTTTGTACAATCGGAACATGTCTTTCCATGCTCCTGGTAAATCGATATCTTATGTACAAATTTCTCAATTTTCATGCTTTTCATGTGTTCCATAGAAAGCTGGACTTCTTCTATTCTTAATCGTGATTGAGGTATTTCCGAACTTTTCGTACAATCAATTGTTTCATTTCAAGAAAATGTAAACCCATCTGCTGTTACTTTTTTCAGGTCCAGAACCTTCCTTAGAAAGTTCTTTATCTCTCCCGCTCTCTCTGTCTCTCTCCTTGTGCCTCAACCCCCCCCCCCCCCCCTCCTCTTTCACTGTCTCTCTGGCTCTCTCTCTGTCTCTGGCACTTGTTTTTATTGCAGTTTCCGATACCATTGTTGTTAATATAGCTTTCTTATCTGTCTCTGGCACTTGTTTTTATTGCAGTTTCCGATACCATTGTCGTTAATATAGCTTTCTTATCTCGACACTTTTCTTTGTGTTGACAACGCATGTAATCTGATGGTAGACAGAATATATCGTTCACTTACGATGAGCAATACTGTTGACACACCCGCCGCATCACCTGCATTCTTTTTCTGATGGCACGTGTGCTGTACTCGTCGTGTTGCAGGCAACAGTGTGGAACACGTGTCTTCACGTGGAAAGTGGGCGGTGGCTCCTGTCCACAGAAAACGCACGTTTCCAGCTGATAATCAATTCAGCTAGGTGGCAGCTAGTGAGGTCTTGTTAGTTGCTTTCGAACAATTCCAGCCCACAAATTCATAGTGAAACGATTGCTAGTCGTCTGACACGAGCACGGTGTGTAAATTTTTATCACACCAAAAATGGTTACGACAGCAAGGAAACATACAGTCACGTTTGAAGGTGAGTTCCTTTGTGAAGAGTTATAACTGTACTAAGTGCTACAGCTTTTCACTGTAGTAGATGGTCGCCGGCTGGTGTGGCCGAGCTTTTCTAGGCGCTTCAGTCTGGAACCGAGCGACCGCTACGGTCGCAGGTTCGAATCCTGCCTCGGGCATGGATGTGTGTGACGTCCTTAGGTTAGTTAGGTTTAATTAGTTCTAAGTCCTAGGCGACTGATGACCTCAGAAGTTAAGTCGCATAGTGCTCAGAGCCATTTGAACCCATCTAAGGAATCGATCTGGAACTATTAGGTAGCTTCAAACTTCTCATTACTTTACTAGATACTAGACGTTAACTAGGTAAGCGAAAAAAAAAGTTTACATAAACTTTGAAATTGTGTTTAAAGTTTGCTGACAGTCGCTAAGTGCCCTCGTTATCAAACACAGCATGAGTATAATTTGGGTGATGTGTACTCTTCATTTCAAGAAAAAAATAGTTTTCATTTCACCTCAATGAATCTAACGTCATATCTCCTGCACTATGAATCGTAAAATAATATAATTTTGTAGGTATATCAGTGGCGTACAAGAATAGTGTCTACAGGATATTTTGCGAACAGAGTCAGAAGTAAAGGAGTAATAAATAAAAACGTATGCCTAATGGTGAAGTTTCAGTGCATGAACAGCGGAAATGTAGTTAGAGATAAACTTCTTTCCTTTCATCATTTTGTGTGCCGTACCACCGAGAAAAGTTTCGTAAATGTTTGAAATTACGTTTAAAGTTTGTCGGAAATGGCTAAGTGATCTCATTCTTAAATACGGGATGAATTTATTCTTGGCATTCAGACGCTGTGAGTTAAGTGTCATTGAGACATACACACTGTTTCTATCTGCAGATACATCTGTTACTGTCTTAAAGCTGTAGCAACTTACAATAGTAACAGGTGCAACGAACCGGATTATCATTTTAGTAATATATGACGACGTGCTGAAATATAGTGACTACGAACTTTATTTTTATTCTGTTCTAACTACCAGTTGATGCATTACATGTTATGTATATTACTCGGTGTACTGCCGCGCAGGATTAGCCGAGCGGTCTTAAGGCGCTGCAGTCATGGAGTGTGCGGCTGGTCCCGGCGGATGTTCGAGTCCTCCCTCGGACATGGGTGTGTGTGTTTGTCCTTAGGATAATTTAGGTTAAGTAGTGTGTAAGCTTAGGGACTGATGACCTTACCCGGCGGGGTCAGGGATTTTCTCTGCCTCGTGATGGCTGGGTGTTGTGTGCTGTTCTTAGGTTAGTTAGGTTTAAGTAGTTCTAAGTTCTAGGGGACTTATGACCACAGCAGTTGAGTCCCATAGTGCTCAGAGCCATTTGAACCATTTTTTTGATGACCTTAGCAGTTAAGTCCCATTAGATTTCACACACATTTGAACATTTGAACTCGGTGTATCTCCCCGCTTCGCTGACGCAAGTTGCAACCATCTGCCGCTAGAGGGCTCCGAATTGCAGCCTGAAGCGTGCTGGTGTCTAAAGTAACGACGTCTGTGCATGAGAAGCAGTATGGTGTAACCGAGTTTCGAATTCTAAGAGTTCGTCCTCACTGGAGCACCGTCTCGTTCAACATTACAATGCTAGGTCACACATGAGCTCTGCCATGTCTGCGACAATCCGATGGGTTCACCGTCATCGTTAATCCTCCATTCAGTTCCACCTTGGCTCCATCCGGTACTCATCTATCTCCAAAACTTAAAGAACTACTTCGATGATTTCATTGTGACAGTGATGAAGCGGTGTAAGCAGTGGTGAGGTAGAGGCGTCGTCAACGAAGTCAAATATTCTACAGTGGCGGTGTCAACAAACTGGTCTCTCGCTGAGAGAAATGTGTTCCTCGCAGGTGACTATGTTGAGAAAAAAATATGTAGACATGAAGAATAAAGGTGTAGAATTTTAATAAAGTTTGTTTTACTTAAAAAGCCTTATGAGTCTTCACACAGATAATTCGGAGACACCACTTTTCAGCAAACCGTCGTAGATTACTAGGTATGTTTAACACAGAATACTTTCCAGCTCAGAGGTAGTCCACAGTGTTACACTTGCGGGCTGTCCGGTTGCAGAGAGCATTCCAATCAGGTAGAGACGCTCACTTACACAGAGAATGGCTGTACCTGCTGTCGACGGCGAAACGGACACGGCTTTTGAGTCCACATGTATATCCAGCAATGCACAGAGTTAAGTAAGGCAAGACAGAAAAGAAGAAGGGCTCCACTAAGCAAGTAAATAAATAAAACACATACACTGATTTTAGTGAATTAAGAGTTGATCCACCTTTTTGCAAGTACACAATTATTGTTTTTCTTTAACTGCCATACATGTTTGGCAGTAGTTGTGCCATCTTCTGTGGCTCCTTCTCTTATTTTTCTGAAATACACGCATACGGATTAT
This sequence comes from Schistocerca cancellata, assembly GCF_023864275.1. NCBI lineage: Eukaryota > Metazoa > Arthropoda > Insecta > Orthoptera > Acrididae > Schistocerca > Schistocerca cancellata. The sequence goes on from NC_064628.1 coordinate 260,347,277, forward strand.
ACAGGGTGTCCCAGTCAAACCTTCCTGACTTCAAAGACGTAGAGGAAAAAACCACACTTGCCAAGTTCTTTGTAACATTTCCTCTGTTATTGTTGCAATCGTATTAGCGATACGAAGTCGCAAACTTAGGAATACCGTCCACTTTGGTCGCATACACGCGGTCCTTCACGAGTCCGCACATGAAGAAATCAAGCGGCTTAATATCGGGTGAACGTGGTGGCCAGTCAATGGGTCCTCCGCGTCCGATCCAACGATTGGGAAATTTCCTATCCAGGAAATTGCGAACAGCCGCTGACCGATGCGGCGGAGCTCCATCTTGTTGAAAAATGATGTTGGGTTGCAAGTCTTGTATCTGAGGATACACAAACTGTTCCAACATGTATAGATACACTGACCCATTCACTGTTTGTTCCGCAAAGAAGAACGGTCCAACAATCTTGTCGTGCATTAGCTAGCACCAGACGTTTAGTTTAGGGCTATCACGAACATGTTCAATGACAACGTACGGATTTTGCGAACCCCAAATCCGAACATTGTGCCTATTAACCCTTCCTGATAGATGACAGGTCGCATCATCTGAGAATAAACATCTTTCCAGGAAGCTGGCATCCATATCAATACTCTGTAGCATATCCGCAGCGAATTGTTGTCGGCGTGGTTTCTCGTTCGGCGTCAGATGTTGCAGAATTTGCACTTTCATTAACCGAAAATATTTAACAGTTTCAACATGTGACGACAACTCGCAATGCGATTTCATTTTACTTCCCTATGTTGAAGACATATTCTGCACTAAATTTTACTAACAAACATACAGTACTTCCGGCAGAGGAAAATAAATTTGTCAAGAATACAGCACACTATGTTGTATTAAAGTATGGCCACTATCCGCCTTTGCGTTCGCAGTCAGTTGTTGTGCGATCTCCCGCCCGAAGACCGCTTTGCTGCAGTTCACCACGCTAGTCTATTCTGCGCAAGTCTCTTCAAATCTGCAGAACTACTGCAACCTAGGTACATTAATTTGAATCTGCTTACTGTAGTAATGCCTAGGCCTCCATCAATTTTTATCCTCCAATCTTCTCTTCATTATGAAATATTATTATTTTGTGCCTCAGGATATTTCTTATTAGCCTATCCCTACTTTTAGTCAGCTTGTGCCCAAGTTTCCATTTATTCCCAACTCGGCTCACCATCTCCTTATTAGTAGTTCGATCCACTCATCTAATATTCAGCATTCTCCTACAGCAGCACACTACAGAAGCTTCTGTTTTTTATTTTATTAAATGCTTATTGTCCACGTTTCACTTCCGTAAAAGGCTACACTCTACGCAAATACTTTAAGAAAAGACTTCCTAAAATTAATTTTACAGTAGTTATACTAGCAAATATCCCTTTTTATAAATGTTTCTCTTGCTATTGCCAGTCTGTATGCCACATCCCCAGTCTTCGACCATCGCCGGCAGGGGTGACCGAGCGGTTGTACGCGCTTCAATCTGGAACCGCGCGACCGCTACGGTCGCAGTTTCGAATCCTGGCTCGGTCATGGATGTGTGTGATGTCTTTAGGTTAGTTAGGTTTAAGTAGTTCTAAGTTCAAGAGGACTTATGACCTCAGTAGTTAAGTCTCATAGTGCTCAGAGCCATTTTCTTCGACCATCATTATTTACTATTCTATACATATATGAAGATGGCATCTGTTCTTTCGGACATTTGACCATCTTCTTCTGTGCAGATGCATAAACAGTGCCCGAACTCTTACGGTAATCGTCAGTAAAGCCGCGAGTAATGATTATAATGGGCAGGGGCACTATGACGCCGGCACGGTAGCTCAGCGTGTTTGGTCACAGGGTTAGCTACCCTCTGTAATAAAAAAAAAAAACTGAATCAATGGATCAACTAAGAACCTAAACGGGTGTCTTCGGACAACCGCCCCCACCAAATTCAACGAACAAATAGAACAAAATGACAAAAAAAGATGTATAGAGCGTCTGCCATGTAAGCAGGACATCCCCAGTTCGAGTCCCGGTCGGGCCACACAATTTCAACTGTCCCCGTTTACTTATATCAACGCCTGTATGCAGCTAAGGGTATTAATTTCATTGTAACTTACTTTTCCGCCCAAACAGCAAAACGAGTCTACTGGTTTTAGTGTTTCAGTTCCCAATCTAGTTCCTACAACATCGTCTGACTTAATTCGACTACGTTCCATTACCCCTGTTCTACATATGTTGATATTCAGCTTATAACCTGTTCTCATGACAGTATCCATTCCATTCAACTGCTCGTCCAAGTCCTTTGCTAACACTGACAGAATTACAATGTCGTCGACTAACCTCAAAGATTTAATTTCTTCTCCCTAAACTTGAACTCCCATTCCCAAATATTCCCAGATCATCCTTATTCCCTTCGTAATTTGCTGAATGTATGGGCTAAATAACATCGGATATAGGCTACAACCCCGTTGCACTCCCTTCTCAACTCCTGTTTCCCTTTCATGTCCTTCAGCTCTTATAATTCTAGTGTGATTTCTGTAAAAAATTAAATATTTTATCCTTGATATCTTCAAAATTTTAAAGAGTCTTTCTTATTCTTTTGACTGTGAATCATAAAAATCAGATTTTTTTTGTTTTGTTTTTTTTGTTTGAGTCAACAGTCTTCTGACTGGTTTGATGCCACCCGTTATGCATTCCTCCCCTCTGCCAACTTCTTCATCTCGGAGTAGCACTTGCAATTTAAGTTCTCATATATTTGCTGGATGTATTCCAATATCTGTCATTCTGTACAGTTTTTGTCCTCTACAGCTCCCCCTCGTACCATGGACGTCATTCCCTGATGTCTTAAGAGACGTCCTATTATCCTGTTCCTTCTCCTTGTTAGTGTTTTCCACATATCCCTTTCCCGCCGAATCTACGAAAAACCTCCTCATTCCTTACCCTGGCACTCTACCTAATTTACGACTTTCGTCTGTAGTACCATATCTCAAATCCTTCGAATATCTTTTGTTTCGGTTTTCCCACAGCCCATGTTTCACTTCCATGCAATGCTGTATTCTAAACGTACATACTCAGAAATTTCTTCCTCAAATTAAGGCCTATGTTCGATACTAGTAGACTTCTCGTCCCCAGGAATGTCCTTTTTGTCAGTGATAGTCTGCTTTTGATGTCCCCCTCACTCCGTCCATTCTGGGTTATGCTGCTGCCTAGGTAGCAGAATTCGTTTACGTATTTCACTTCGTGATCATCAATTCTGTTGTTAAGTTTCTCGCTGTTCTCATTTCTGCTACTTCTCGTTATTTTCGTATTTCTTCGATTTATTGTTTTTTTGGTGTGTGAAATCTTATGGGACTTAACTGCTAAGGTCATTAGTCCCTAAGCTTACAAACTACTTAACCTAAAGTATCCTAAGGACAAACACACACACCCATGCCCGAGGGAGGACTCGAACCTCCGCCGGGACCAGCCGCACAGTCCATGACTGCAGCGCCTAAGACTGCTCTGCTAATCCTACGCGGTTTTCGATTTACTCTCAGTCACTCATTACACTGTTCATTCTGTTCAGGATATCCTGTAGTTCCTCTTCTCTTCCACTCAGGATAGCAATGTCATCATTGAATCGTATCATTGATATCCTTTCACCTTGAACTTTAATTCCCCTCCTGAACCTTTCTTTTATTTCCATCATTGCTCCTTCGATGAACCGATTGAACAGTAGGGGCAAAATACTACATTCCTGTCTTCCACCCTTTTTAATCCAAGCACTTCTTTCTTGGTCGTCCACTCTTATTATTCCTTCTACATATTGTACGGGGCGTGTTTTTTTTAAGTAAGTACCGTTTTGAAATTAAAAAAAAAACGTGCTAAGATATCTCAATAAATTTATTTTTACATGAAAGCCTGTACCTTAATCTATTTATCTACATAATTTTCGTCAATATTGAGGCACTTGTTATAAAGTTGTACCACTTTTTGAAAAACCTCCTCATAGAAGTCTGCCGCCTGACTTGTTAACCACTGCGTCAACACTGTTTTGACTTCGCCTTCGTCCTGAAGACGCTGACCACCCAGGTGTTTCTTCAAGTGCAGCAACAGATGGTAGCCACTGGGCGCAAGATCGGGGCTGTACGGAGGATGATCTAGAGTTTCCCTTCAAAAAGATGTGATGAGATCTTTGATCTGATTCGCCACATGCGGGCGGGCATTGTCTTGCAGCAAAACGTTGCCCTTGCTCAACTTCCATGGACTGTTGCTTTGATTCTGGTGTGACGCAGGCCACCCATTTACCTCACAAAAAGCTTCGTTACTCGAACTACTGCAATACAGCGAGCGCCACTACTGCCAGCTAAATAAAAGATTCAAATTACTGAAGGCACTAACTACTGATAGTCTTAGCAAATGAAAGATTCTAATAGAGAACAAACAATGTATTTACCTTAATAGTGTTCGAAAGTGATAATATATATATCAGTCCATGATATCCAATATTACAAATTTACTCTTCCTGATGGACACACGTCCAGATCGTCCGCTCTCAAAATTCCGCCATCTCTCTCCCCACATCCACCACTGCTGGCGGCTCACCACCAGCTGCGCAACGCTACGTGCTGTTAACAGACAACTGCCCAACACTACACTAGCGAATATTACAACAATGCCACCCAGCCACAGACTGCACACAGCACAGCCAGTGATTTTCATACAGTGAGTTACGTGGCGTTACCAATATAAAAACCTAAACAGCCTACTTACATAGCCCCCATGCTCCCCACAAAATATTATACAAATTGTTTTGGGCAGTGGCCAATACAGATTTGAAAAAAATTTTTCATAATCATAATTACAATAACAAAGAAATCAAATGCACACACTTATTGATACAATGTTGGTGAAAAGCTAAAATTTTCTCACAGTCCATAAAGACAGTCCTGATAATTCACCACAGTAAAATTGCAGTGTCTGAGCAGTAAAAGAGAATGCACACGGAAGCAGTGGATTTCCATGCAGTCGTGAAGAAGTAGTGTTATCCTTCCAATGGAAAGGCAGTGCTAACTCTTGACATGCTGATAGGTAATGGGCCACAACAGAGCAAACCCACAGCAGCGTCAGTCGAAGTTTTGAGGAATATTGGTAGGTAGGTCATCAGGACCCACTGTAGTCCTGGTAGAGTTTATGGTATTGGTGGGCCACCAGAGATGCAGACCCACTGCAGTCCTTGTAGAAATAATGGTATTGGTGGGCCATCAAAAGTGCAGACCCACTTCAGTCCTTGTAGAGACGGCCAGCAGCTATCTGTTGCGACTGTGCAGGTGCACAATCACTATAGAAGAGTCCTGTACTATATAGCAAGTCCATAAACCACCACTTGTGCACTCACAAAGTTTTTGGAATTGTCCTTAGAACCAGCAATGCTGTTAACCAGTCCCTTGCTGAATTATCAACACAGGTGCAAGCACTAACAGTCACAACTTCTCACATATTGTGCATATACTATGACCAACAGAAATGTGTGCACTAAAATGAATGCTTACAAGTTACTTAATTTGCTGAACTGTTGTTCATTACAATTTTATAACATGAGAATACAATTACAAAGATACAGAAAACATCATTAAAACATAATAATACAGATAACATTTGTAGTAAAACTGGCTTTACAAAAGAATAGAAATAAACATGTACATCAGTGTTACAAGAATTATGACATAAGTACATACATAAAAGATCAGAATAACTTTTGAAACATCAACTTCACACACGAGCATTAAAACAAAACAGAATAGATACTGTCTAAACATCTTTACAAAGTAAATAACATATTATTAATGCAAATTATATTTGAGGATAACAGTATTCCTCATGATAACAGTACTCCTCATCAAAATTAATGTAGCTTAGTACTAGAAAAATTCTACAACATAAATCTTATTAGCTAAACACATAAAGACAGGAAAAACACAAATACACAAAGGTACACAAACACATAGGGGGATAACACAAAAGGAAAGGACAGGGTTTGTTTTCAGTGTAACATTTGGTACTACAGTATTTTGCAAACAAAACCTTTTTTTTTTTTTGAGATCTCCCTTCGTTCATCATTATTCCCAAAAAGTCCTATCTATACCTGCTTTCTGTACGTTTTTCGTAGAACTTCTCAATGCATTTCTTCCAGTTTATCACAACTCATTCTCTTATATATTCTACCCCCTCTTAAGCTAACTTAAATCTACTGAGCTCAGATGCAGAAACTAAGGGACGAGGCAATGCAGCAACACATAACATGCAAATTGGCAAAGCAAGCAGCAGTATATCCAAATTAGCAAAGCAAATGCAATATTATGACTAATATAAGGCAATGTGCAGCAACAAGAAAAATAAATCAGTAGTAAAACTGGTTTAACAGAGTAATACAAAGTGAGATTTAGTAGCACTATGCCTGGCAAACAGCAGCAGCAAATGCAATAACTTAAATCTAAACATGATAAAGCTCAAGCAGAAAAAATATTACACTAAAGATGGCCATATCTAGTACCTATGTCATGTATTAACACTAGAGTGATGCATCACTATAACTTACTCTAGCAGACAAGTTACCAAGTCATTGACAAAAGTTATTTATGCAGTTTCTGTGAAGTGGAAATGTCTTTTTGTGCTCAAGCGTCTTTTTGGAAGTAGATCATAAAATTATTATTTACTGGATCTGTAGGCACAAAATATCTATATTAGTACGTCTATTAAATTTTATTTTAACCAATGCTGCAGTGCAGCTAGAAACTAGATATGAAACGAAATGAGCAAATATATATATAAAGCAACATATGAAACGTCATTCACTAGGCAAATGGAGTCTCAAAAGGCAGAAAAAATCTCTCAACTAGAAAGACAATAGATGTAAAATGTTTCTCATAATTTCATTAGGCATTTTAGTAATTATCATAAATTAAGAGCTCCACAGTGTAATCATATGTTTTCAAGTTTGAGCGTGTCGTATTTGCGATGCTTTCTACAAGGAAATGTCAATAGCGAGGATAATGGCCTCTTTGTTTTCTCCACCTAATGGCTTTCTTTTTTCAGACTACTATCTCTCAGCTGGGCGCCCAAAGTGCGTTATGTCACGGTCACTTACCTTTCTTACTGAAATATTTACGACAGCAGTTTCCGCTATAGTGGCAGTCTCATATAAAAATTTCACACATCGAGAATTTGCGTTACAAATGTGTAGAAACAAAATCCTGTAAATATAACAGTGTCCAAAAAATTTTCGCCGGCATTGTGATACATTCACGCATATACACACATTTCATACTCTTAAAGTATGATTCTTGGTTTCCATCATCCTTTTTCACAAACCAGAGTCCCTAACCACTACTCATTATTCCTTACTTTATTACACATATACATATTCGTCGATATTTCTTCAATATTCCATCATAATAAATTCCTCATATAGCATCAGCTTAATGATCATAAACATACCTCAACAGCATAATACACATCGTCATCGTAATAATAACATCATAAAAACTCAGCCAAATCTCAAAAACGTCGTAGCTTTCTGCAATAATTTCAAAACCTAAAAAAATTATCTGCTCATTTCAATAGTGTCATCTACCTCAATCGTACTTTAAAAATTATGATCCCATATCAAATACATCATTCAAAGCTCTGATAGTATCACAATGGTTCCAAAAAAATATGAACAGTTCACAAAGTACAGACAAAATACAATTTCATAAGTGTGAAGTTATCCAACGGTGTAATTACATAAACATCTGTCACTGACATAGTAAAAAAAATGTTTGTTTCTCTGTTAAATAATCTGATAGCTGTGTAATTCTGTGTTAGAGAAATATGTTACCGGCGTGTAAGGTTGTATAAGCAAATACCATATTAGCTAGGGCTCCTTGTGCTTTCCAAACACATGGTACATAAAGTAAGCGTGTACCCCCCTGAGGATTAATGTAATTATACCATCAGGTGTTATAGGTTGCAGCAATGGAATGAAATGTATCACGGAAAACCTTTGTAATTCAAAAATCTTAAAAAAAGGGATATACTGCTGCTTGGTTTAAGTACAAAACTAATCACTCAGATACGTGTACTGCAACGCTAAACTGTGCGTCTTGTAAGATAATTCTGTCGAAGTGTCGTAGTTATCGTCCTCTGCAAGCAAAGTTCTGCAGAAGTCAATGTACTTACAGTAGAACCCCTCTAATCCGACCGTGGGTAGTCCGTCACTCCGGTTAGTCCGGCAATGCTGAGGCTCGCGAGCCTGTGCCGACTTGTCACTGACTGGACGCCTGTCGGACCATTGTTGCGGTGTCCATCGCTGTGCATATTGTTATACTGGACGTTATTGTGCAGTTTTATCCTTCGTTGGGATTAAAAAACGTCGTTCTTTGCTTTATTCAGTGTTCTATACAGTACTTATTACTGTAGATTCATTGTGTGTACAGTTTGTTTTTCAACATGTCTGGATTCAAAAGTAAACACATAACTATTTCACTAAATGAAAAATTAGCAGCGCTACAGAAACTGGACGAAGTAGAATCGCTCCAAAAAATTGCAAAGGAACTGAATGTAGGTGTTACGACAATTTAAGATTAGAGGAAGAATCGGAAAGACATTGAATCCTATACAGTTACGACTGTGGATGTGGTATTGTCAAGAAATAAGGAAAGTAACTCCAATATTCGGGCCAATTCAAAATACTGGTAGCCGAAAGTAAATTTGTTGCCAGTGAAGGCTGGATTGATGGTTGGAAAACTCGTCATGGTGTACGATTTGTTTCTATTTCCGGTGAAAAACTATCTGCCGATGCCGCATCTGCTAAGGAGTTGTCTGTTAAGTTTCAAGAAATTGTAGAAGAAAATGAACTGTTATCATGCCAAGTGTATAATACAACGAGACAGGGCTGAACTTTAAAATGTTGCCAACAAAAACGCTCGCAGCTTCAAAAATCCTTGGTACGAACGAAACCTATAAAAGAATAACAGTCATTCCTTGTAGCAACGCAGATGGTACCCACAATCTCCCCTTGGTCGTCATTTGAAGAGCTAAGAAGCCAAGGGCATTAAAAAATATAAACTTACCTTTCTCGCCGGTTTATTACCACAATCAAAGATCTGGTTGGATGGAAAACCTTTTTAAATCCTGGTTTTTCGACAAGTTTGTGCCATTGGTCGAAAAAGACTTGAAGCAAAAAAATCTGCCTCTTCGTGCTCTACTGCTGTTGGATAACGTACCATCGCATCCATCTGAGGAAGATTTAGTGAAAAGGGTCACAAAATCTCTCTTTCTACCTCCTAATGTGACCTCACTCATCGAACCAATGGATCAGGGCGTTATCGATTGGTTGAAAAGGCGATATCGCAGAAAGTACATCAGCTCAATCTTGGAAAAATATGAAGGAGGTCATAACTTATTTGAGGCAATGAAATCCCTGAACATCGGAGATACTATCCACACAGTCGCTGCAGCATGAGATGAACTGAAACCTGACACACTGCGGAAATCGTGGCGTAAGCTTTGGCCACAAGTTATGACTGAAAATGAGCATGCCGAAGATGAGCAAAACAACGACGCACTGAAAATCGTTAAAGATCTAAAAACTCTGGAGCCGAACGTCCCTGCCAATGAAGTAGAAGAGTGGATAATTGAATGTGACAAAGACCGTGACACTTTTGAAGAGCTCAATGACGACCAGATTGCTGCCGCTGTTAGCCAGGAAAGTGTGAATGAGGACTCGGACGGCGAAGACGAACCCCCTACCCGGATTTCACACAACGATGTAAAAAACGCTTTTGACATCGCCCTTCAATACATCGAGCAGACTCCAACTTCAGCTGGATAAAGAAAATGGAGGGACACTGCAGCTAAATCTAGAATAACATCTGCTAAACAAAAATGTATCACTGACTTTGTTTCCAAGTAATTTGTTTTCGTTTTTACTGTAGAAACAATGCATACAGTATAATCATTTCTTAGTTTATGCAGTAGTTTATTTCTTTGTAAAAAATTTCTTTTTATATACAGTGCTATAAACATTTTTTAGTTTACCGCATATATCGTTTATACGTTACAGTACTGTAGTTAGTTTGTCGTTTTTCCTTCTAAAACCAATACATATTATAGTGTGTGTAGACGTTTTTTAGTTAATATGTTGTTTAACGCTGTGTAAAAGACATCTTTTTATATTACTGTAGACGTCTTTTAGTCCTTAAATCGTTAATTATTTGTACTAAATGTCTTTTTATATTTTTTGCAATAAAGATTAGATTTTTCGGATAATCCGACCTTTTCTTCGTTCCGACCATGGTCTCGGTCCCGAAGGTGACGGATCAGAGGGGTTCTACTGTACCTCGTAATAAACAAAAGGGAAATGCTATGCGTATAGATATCGTAGTTATTACCTATATTACCGTGATCAAGAAATTACTATACTGTAACGTATTGTTGTGCTACGAAAAAGGCTGTCTCATTGTAGCTATACCACAAAACGTACTACTAAAACATGTTTTCCTTTCCAGAATAATTCAGAAAAACTGTGCAGATATAAAACAGCTACACCGCAAAAGCAACAATGTAAATTGTGTCACACATTAGTAGCGTCGTGATATAATCGTGTAGCTGTCAAATAAACTAACCACTGTGTCATCTGGTATCTCGTAGAAAGTACTTTAAATTCAGAATGTATTTTCAAGTAAATCAAAATGCTGCAGTAAAATCTCATTAGCAGTACTGTTATATGTTCTAAGAATGTAAGACTGATAGTCGTTACGTAATCGTGCAACTAACAAGGAAGAATGTACAAATAACAACACTGTGTCGTTTGTTCACCATAACAATGCATTCGTAATTTCTGTTTAAATAAGTTCTCTTGGTTCTTGACTGGATATTTAACTTCGAACATGGTTGCATGTTAACAGTTTCTAAGTCTGACAAAGCATACTAGAAATGTAAAGTGAAAAGTTTTATGGCAAAGACAAAGTTAAAAAGCAGATTATCTTTCAATAAACGGGTTTACCTGTGAAATGTGGTGTAAACCTTTACTCTTCCTAGTACGCAGAGTTTCAACTTCAATGCAATTATCATGTGGTATATGTCGGATTCGGTAAGGTCCATTGTAAATCAGAAAGAATTTGTGTTCCTTCTTATGTGACAATGAATGAGCTTTAATGAGAACTTTCTGACCAATATATAATTTCTTTGCATTTGCTTTACCGTGTAGTTTTCTCCTTTTGTCTGCTGCAAATTTTATATTTTTAATAGCTAAATCAATTTGTCTTTGTGTCGAAGTTTACGTGTATTCGGAAAAGGTACAAACTCTCTGATTCTGTTCGGTGGTTCTCCATTCTTCAGTACAAGAATAGGTGGTAAAGCAGTGGAGTCATGAGGCATTTCATTCAGCACATTTTGAAATAAGTGTAAATAACTGTCCCAATGCTGATGCTTTCTGTGACAATAAAGTCTGCAAAGCTTATTGATTTCTTTCATAATCCGTTCAGACGGGTTACAATGTGGTGAGTACAATGAAATGAAAACAGGTTTGATTCTATGATTCCGAAGCATGCGTGACCAAACAGCAGATCTGAATTGCGGTCCATTATATGAAATGACTTTACTCACGTGTCCAGCTTCACTTAAGACATTTTTAACAAACGCGTTGGATACAGACCGTCCAGTGGCTTTACGTAACGGAGTGAAAGAAACAAATTTCGAAGTAAGTTCAACAGCGACTAGAATGTACGAAAATCCATTCGATGTTCTGACAAGGGGCCCCAAGAGATCAACAGCAGCAAATTCTCTTAATTTAGGAGGAATGATAGGAAACAACGCAGCACGATGTGAGATGGTAGATGGTTTAGCCTTTTGACAAAGATTACAAATAGACAAGACTCTTCGAATTCTCTTTTCCATATTGTTAAAATAACAAGCCGTCCGAAGAATATGGTAACATTTTCGTGGGCCAAAATGTGTGTAGCTGAAATGAATGTACCAAATGAGCTTATGAACAAAATCGTCAGGAATGCAAAGTACCATAGCTTGTCATCAACAATGCAGCGTTTGAAAAATATGTTGTTTCTAACCAGATAATAATGCCGAATTTGTGTGCGTGTCTTTTCATGCCATTTACTTGTGATGTCTTTCCAAATCGGATCTTTATCTTGTTCATGGGCGATGTCCTTTAAAGATGTGGTGATGAAATTTTCAAAGGCGACTTACTGAATGTAAAGAATACTGAAATTTTTCTCGAAGTTGCCTTTTGCGCGTGAAAGTGCGTCCGCAACAATCTTCTACTTGCCGGGAATGTAGACTATTGTGAAGTGGAATTCTTGCAGAAACAATGCCCAACTTTTTAACCTGTCATGATTTAATTTTGAAGACAAAAGAAATTTTAATGCAGGATGATCGCTGTATACTTTTACGTGCTTACCAGAAAGAAAGAAACGGAATTTGTTAAATGCCCAAACGATAGCTAAAGCTTCTAATTCAGTAACGGAATAATTTTTTTCAGATTTTGTTAGCATTCGGCTAGCAAAAGCAATGGTTTTCTGAACAGCAGTGTCATTTTCTATGGCTTCTTGAAATAAATGGGCACCAAGACCGAGTTAAGAAGAATCCGTGCTAAGGCAGAAATCTTGTGACAGATCTGGATGAGCTAGTATTAGCGCGTTAAGTAGCGCTTCTTTCAAAGAATTGAATTCCAACTGTGCCTGTTCGTCCCAGTTCCAAATAGTGTTTTTTCCAGCGAGAGAACAAAGTTTTGGTGTAACTAGAATATGCATATTCAGAAAACGACGGTAAAAATTTACGAGACATAGAAAACTGCGGACTTGTTTTTTTGTTAAATTTTGTTTGTTTAAATTTTGTTAAATGTTTTTTTGTGGAAGAAATTGGATGGATCTGATTGCTTCTAACTTTTTAGGATCCGGCCTTCGGAAGAAATAATATGTCCCAAAAACTTCACCTTTGTCCTACCGAATACAGACTTTTCCAAGTTAACTGTAATTCCAGATTATGTAAAAATACATAACACACTGTTGAGGATGCGATTATGTTGTTCCCATGAGGCTTCTGCTATCAGAATATCGTCCACATATAAGGTGATGTGACGTTTTAAGAACTCAGGTAATATGGATTTTAGCTCACGAATAAATGCTGCCGAAGAAATGTTCAAACCAAAAGGAAGTTTCCGAAATTGATAGCAAACGCCGAAACAAGGAAAAGCTGTGTATTTTCTACATTCTGGATGAAGTTCGATCTGATAAAAGCTGGATCTGAGAACAATGGAAGACAACACTTTTACACCATTAAAATTTTGAAGAAGTTCTTCCAACGTTTGAGGCCTGTCTGTTTCAGGAATGATGATAGTATTGTTTTGTCTCGAACCTAAGACAAGCGTGATCGATCCATTTTTCTTCTCAACAACATGTAATGGATTGTTGTATGAGCTTACTGTAGGCTCAATAATTCCCTCGTCACGCATAGATTGTATTTCTGTTCTAACATGGTCCCTATAATGTGCCGGAATTGCGTATGCTCTAACGCAAAATTTAGTATGGTCACGAACACGAAATTGGTATTGAAATCCCTTGATTGTTCCTGTTTTGTGAGTAAAAACTGTGGAATGTGCTTGTAAAATCTCAAAAAGGTTCTGCCTATCAGTGTCATTACAATTCTCAATTGTTTGAATTTTATTCTGAATTAACTCATTAGTATCAAATACGCCGTCGATATCATCCCTCTCAATACTTGCAGAGTGACTGTTAGTGTCAAATTCCGTCGAAAATTCCGAACTGTTGTCTAACAGGAGGTAAAGCCGACTAATTTCCTTATCATGGTTTGAGAGCCAATCTTCAAATTTCAAAGCTATTGACTTTCCTTCTTTCTCTAAACTTATTTCAGCATCGTGAAAGTTTAACATTACTTTGTATTCATTCAAAAAGTCTACTACCAATATAATTTCCGTCGACAGTAACGGAACAATAAGAAAGTTCATAGAGAAGCTGTGGCTTTGACAACGGAATTCTATGTTGGTTTGTTTGCGTACATCTACACTTTTTCCAAAAATTGCACCTGGTAATTTAATCTTACGTAAAGGAAGTGTGGGGCAATCGTTCGATTTGTTGTATTTGCTAAAAGCTGTTTCATTAATTACTGAAATGGGACTGCCAGAGTCAAGTACTGTCGTAAATTTTACGTCATTTACTGTAATGTGAATTACAGGATATGCAATGTTGTTCTGTTTTACGTCGTGTTCCTGGAGTAAGATGTCCCTAATGTCTTCCATTTTACGTAATTACTAGCTACGGCAGCTGCATCGTCAGTTTCATAAGTACGTATTGTGGCTGCCAGCGGTGTGAGTCATTGCCTACTGATCTCCGGGCGGGGACTACACAAGAGGACGTCGTTATCAGGAGAAAGAAAACTGGCATTCTACGGATCGGAGCGTGGAATGTCAGATCCCTTAATCGGGCAGGTAGTTTAGAAAATTTAAAAAGGGAAATGGATAGGTTAAAGTCAGATATAGTGGGAATTAGTGAAGTTCAGTGGCAGGAGGAAAAAGACTTCTGGTCAGGTGAATACAGGGTTATAAATACAAAATCAAATAGGGGTAATGCAGGAGTAGGTTTAATAATGAATAAAAAATAGGAGTGCGGGTAAGCTACTACAAACAGCATAGTGAACGTATTATAGTGGCCAAGATAGACACGAAGCCCATGCCTACTACAGTAGTACAGGTTTATATGCCAACTAGCTCTGCAGATGACGAAGAAATCGAAGAAATGTATGATGACATAAAAGAAATTATGCAGGTAGTGAAGGGAGACGAAAATTTAATAGTCATGGGTGACTGGCATTCGACAGTAGGAAAAGGGAGAGAAGGAAACATAGTAGGTGAATATGGATTGGGGCTAAGAAATGAAAGAGGAAGCCGTCTGGTAGAATTTTGCACAGAGCATAACTTAATCATAGCTAACACTTGGTTCAAGAATCATAAAAGAAGGTTGTATACATGGAAGAATCGTGGAGACACAAAAAGGTATCAGATATATTATATAATGGTAAGACAGAGATTTAGGAACCAGGTTTTAAATTGTAGGGGCAGATGTGGACTCTGACCACAATCTATTGGTTATGAACTGTAGATTAAAACTGAAGAAATTGCAAAAAGGTGGGAATTTAAAGAGATGGGACTTGCATAAACTGACTAAACCAGAGTTTCAGGGACAGCATAAGGGAACAATTGACAGGAAAGGGGGTAAGAAATACAGTAGAAGACGAATGGATAGCTCTGAGGGATGAAGTAGTGAAGGCAGCAGAGGATCAAGTAGGTAAAAAGACGAGGGCTAGGAGAAATCCTTGGGTAACAGAAGAAATATTGAATTGATGAAAGGAGAAAATATAAAAATGCAGTAAATGAAGCAGGCGAAAAGGAATACAAACGTCTCAAAAATGAGATCGACAGGAAGTGCAAAATGGCTAAGCAGGCATGGCTAGAGGACAATTTTAAGGATGTAGATGCTTATCTCACTAGGGGTAAGATAGATGCAGCCTACAGGAAAATTAAAGAGACCTTTGGAGAAAAGAGAACCACTTGTATGAATATCAAGAGCCCAGATGGAAACCCAGTTCTAAGCAAAGATGCGAAAGCAGAAAGGTGGAAGGAGTATATAGAGGGTCTATACAAGGGCGATGTACTTGAGGACAATATTATGGAAATGGAAGAGGATGTAGATGAAGATGAATTGGGAGATACGATACTGCGTGAAGAGTTTGACAGAGCACTGAAAGACCTGAGTCGAAACAAGGCCCCAGGAGTAGACAACATTCCATTAGAACTACTGACGGCCTTGGGCGAGCCAGTCCTGACAAAATTCTACCATCTGGTGAGTAAGATGTAGGAGATAGGCGAAATACCCTCAGACTTTAAGAAGAATATAATAATTCCAATCCCAAAGAAAGCAGGTGTTGACAGATGTGAAAATTACCGAACTATCAGTTTAATAAGTCACAGCTGCAAAATACTAACGCGAATTCTTTACAGACGAATGGAAAAACTGGTAGAAGCCGACCTCGAGGAAGATCAGTTTGGATTCCGTAGAAATGTTGGAACACGTGAGGCAATACTGACCTTACGACTTATCTTAGAAGAAAGATTAAGGAAAGGCAAACCTACGTTCCTAGCATTTGTAGACTTAGAGAAAGCTTTTGACAATGTTGACTGGAATACTCTCTTTCAAATTCTAAAGGTGGCAGGGGTAAAATAGAGGGAGCGAAAGGCTATTTTCAATTTGTACAGAAACCAGGTGGCAGTTATAAGAGTCGAGGGGCATGAAAGGGAAGCAGTGGTTGGGAAGGGAGTGAGACAGTGTTGTAGCCTCTCCCTGATGTTATTCAATCTGTATATTGAGCAAGCAGTAAAGGAAACAAAAGAAAAATTTGGAGTAGGTATTAAAATCCATGGAGAAGAAATAAAAACTTCGAGGTTCGCCGATGACATTGTAATTCTGTTAGAGACAGCAAAGGACTTGGAAGAGCAGTTGAATGGAATGGACAGTGTCTTGAAAGGAGGATTTAAGATGAACATCAACAAAAGTAAAAAGAGGATAATGGAATGTAGTCGAATTAAGTCAGGTGATGCTGAGGAAATTCGATTAGGAAATGAGACACTTAAAGTAGTAAAGGAGTTTTGCTATTTGGGGAGCAAAATAACTGATGATGGTCGAAGTAGACAGGATATAAAATGTAGACTGGCAATGGCAAGGAAAGCTTTTCTGAAGAAGAAAAATTTGTTAACATCGAGTATAGATTTAAGTGTCACGAAGTCGTTTCTGAAAGTATTTGTATGGAGTGTAGCCATGAATGGAAGTGAAACATGGACAATAAATAGTTTGGACAAGAAGAGAATAGAAGCTTTCGAAATGTGGTGCTACAGAAGAATGTTGAAGATTAGGTGAGGAGATCATAAAACTAATGAGGAGGTATTGAATAGGATTGGGGAGAAGAGAAGTTTGTGGCACAACTTGACTAGAAGAAGGGATCGGTTGGTAGGACATGTCCTGAGGCATGAAGGGATCACAAATTTAGCATTGGAGGGCAGCGTGGAGGGTAAAAATCGTAGAGGTAGTCCAAGAGATGAATACACTTAGCAGATTCAGAAGGATGTAGGTTGCAGTAGGTACTGGGAGATGAAGGAGCTTGCACAGGATAGATTAGCATGGAGAGCTGCATCAAACCAGTCTCAGGACTGAAGACCACAACAACAACAACAACACAGAGAAGCACAATTTGAAGAGCAAAATAAGAAAACACATTAATATAGCATTGAAAATAATATCTAGTTAATTGCAAGCGCAGCTGCGGAATACTTGGTGCAGATCTACATGAATGCCACAACTGTTTTACTGTACAACAATGAAAAACTACTACTACAAAGGAAATTCTCTGTATAATTATGCGCTAGCAATAAACAGTAGCTACATTAATTACACAAACTACAAGAAAAAATCAGGAGATTCCAGTGAGGTATCCTCGGCTAAGGGTCGACATATGAACTGTCCCCTTAGAAAAATTTAAGAATGATTGTGCTGGTAAACCTCTTACATTATTTGATTTTCAAACAGCTGAGCAAAACTGAACATACTCAGACATTACTCTCTTTACTTATTCTGATCAACACTAAACTGACACACAATATTTTTAGCGCAACTTAATCTGACTTTCAAAAATCCCTACAAAAGGATGGCCCTGACTAACATTAACCCGTACGTTTCACAAAGCACTTACCTCACAAAAAACTTCGTTACTCGAACTACTTCAATACAGCGAGCGCCACTACTGCCAGCTAAACAAAAGATTCAAACTACTGAAGGCACTAACTACTGATAGGCATAGTTAGCAAATGAAAGATTTTGATAGATAACACACAATGTATTTACCTTAATAGTGTACAAAAGTGATAATATATATATCAGTCCATGATATCCAATATTACAAATTTACTCTTTCTGATGGACACACGTCCAGATCGTCCGCTCTCAAAATTCCGCCATCTCTCTCCCCACATCCACCACTGCTGGCGGCTCACCTCCAACTGCGCAATGCTACGCGCTGTTAACAGCTAACTGCCCAACACTATAATAGAGAATATTACAACAATGCCACCCAGTCACAGACTGCACACAGCACAGCCAGTGATTTTCATACAGTGCGCTACGTGGCGTTACCAATATAAAAACCTAAACAGCCTACTTACAAATCCTAAAGAAATGCAATCCGAAAACAAAGGAAGTAGGTTACAGTACGCTTGTTTGCCCACTGCTTGAATACTGTTCAGCAGTGTGGGATCCGTGCCAGATAGGGTTGATAGAAGAGATAGAGAAGATCCAACGGAGAACAGTGCGCTTCGTTACAGGATCAATTAGTAATCGCGAAAGCGTTACGGAGGTGATAGATAAACTCCAGTGGAAGACTCTACAGGAGAGACGCTCAGTAGCTTTTGTTGAAGTTTCGAGAACATACCTTCACCGAGGAGTCAAGCGGTATATTGCTCCATCCTACGTATATCTCGCGAAGAGACCAAGAGGATAAAATCAGAGAGATTAGAGTCCACACAGAGGCATACCGACAATCCTTCTTTCCACGAACAATATGAGACTGGAATTGAAGGGAGAACCGATAGAGGTACTCAAAGTACCCTCCGCCACACACCGTCAGGTGGCTTGTGGAGTATGGATGTAGATGTAGATGTAGATTTTGCATTGTCGAACGCTTTTTCCAGGTCCACAAATCCTATGAACGTGCCTTGATTTACCTTTAGTCTTGGTTCCGTTGTCAATCGCAAAGTCATAATTGACTTTCTGGTACCGTTCCCTTTCCTAAAGCTTAACTGATTATCATGTAACACATCCTCGATTTTTTTTCCATTCTTGTGCATACTATTCTTGCAAGTTGCTTTGAAGCATGATCTGTTAAGGTGATTGTACGATAAATCTCGCACTTGTCAACTCTTGCCGCTTCCGGAATTATGTGGATGAAATTTTTGCGAAAGTCAGATGGTATGTCACCATACTCATACATTCTACACACCAACGTGAATAGTCGTTCTGTTGCCGGCCGCTGTTGCCGAGTGGTTCAAGGAGCTTCCGTTCGGAACCGCGCTGCTGCTACTGTCGCAGGTTCGAATCGTGCTTCGGGCATGGATGTGTGTGATGTTAGGTTTACGTAGTTCGAAGTGTAGGGGACTGCTAACCTCAGATGTTGAATCCCATTGTGCTTTGGGCCATTTGAACCATTTGAGTCGTTCTGCTGCCATTTCCCCCTATGATTTTAGAAATTCTGATGGAATGTTATCAATTCCTTCTGCCTGATTTGATCTTTAGTTCTCCAAAGCTCTGTTAAATTATGATTCTAGTATTGGATCCCCTATCTCATCTAAACCGACTCCTGTTTCTTCTTCTATCACATCATACAAATCTTCCCTCTCTTAAAAGACTTCAATGTATTCTTTCCTCCAATTCGCTCTCTCCTCTGTATTTAACAGTGGAATTCCCGTTGCCCTCTTAATATTACCACTCTTGCTTTTAATTTCGCCGAAGGTTGTTTTGGCTATCCTATATGCTTAGCCAGTGCTTCCGACAATCATTTCTTTTTCGATTTCTTCACATTTTTAATGTAGCCACTTCATCTTAGCTTCCTTGCACTTCCTATTTATTTCATTCTTCAGCGACTTGCATTTCTGTATTTCAGAATTTCTCTGAACATTTTTGTACTTTCTTCTTTCATCGACCAGCTGAAGTAGTTCTTTTGTTACCCGTAGTTTCTTCGCAGTTACCTTCTATGTTCTTGTGTTTCTCCTTCCAGCTTCTGTGATTGCCCTTTTTATAGACGTCCATTCCTTCTCACCTGTACTGCCTACTGAGTTATTTCTCAGTGTATCTGCAGCTTTAATGAATCTCAAGCTCATCTCGTCATTTCTTAGTACTTCCGTATCCCACTTCCTTGCGCATTGATTCTTCATGACTAATCTCTTAAACTTCAGCCTACTCTTCATCACTACTACATTGCGATCTGAGTCTATACCTGCTCCTGGGTATGCCTTACAATCTAGTGCCTGATTTCGGAATCTCTGTCTAACCATGATGTAATCTAACTGAAATCTTCCCGTATCACCCGGCCTTTTCCAAGTATACCTCATCTTCATTCTTGAACGGAGTATTTGCTATTACTAACTGAAATTTATTACAGAACTGAATTAGGTTTTCTTCTCTCTCATTCCTTGTCCCAATCCCATACTCTCCTGTAATCTTTCCTTCTACTCCTTTCCCTACAAGTGCATTCCAGTCCCCTTGACTATTAGATTTCCATGTCCCTTAACATACCGTCCTTTCAATAATCTCATGTACTTTCTCCATGGCTTCATCTTTAGCTTGAGACGTCGTCTTGTATACCTGAACTATCGTTGTCAGTATTGGATTGGTGGCGCTTATGATAATAATAACTGCTGTATCGTTCGAACAAGACACAGCAGGGAGCAGGGTAAAAGTACCACAGGCGCAAGGATGCGAGCTGATGCCATTCCCATAGAGACTCGCCACTTGCGCGAGTTCCACCAGCGCCACGGGCGGCGCTGAGGCGAAGATATCGACTTCGTCTCGGCCAATTTCCGGCCAAATACAACCCGCCAATGACCGGACGACAACGGATAGAAGCTTACTCGGAAGATAAAAGACCAGCTCTCGCACTTGGTTGCTGACCATCTCCCATGGCTGACTTAGACAGGGAACGTCGTTTACTGAGTTCTTCGAAGTGAAAACACAATTATTGTAAATTGCATTTTTTGTGTATTGTGAAGTTTACCTACGATTATTTGCACTTAGCCATTGAGAGCCTTTTTCGTGTTATATTACATGCAGTGTTGCAGACTTCATTATTCGAAGAGACACAACGATAAGTAAACCTTTTTAACTCATCTGTGTGACTTTGTTATTAATTTGTTGGAGTGTTGTAGAACCTTCGTTCTCCTATCCTGCTACCTGACCCTGGGGGATAGCTGTGTAATAGTGGCAGGGAGAAAATGTCTTAGTGGTGTATAGCAACAGAAGCCGCTATACGAACTCACAAACCTGGCCTACCGTAACAACAGTGGCAGCTCGGCCTCCACAGCATTAGTGACGAGGCCTTTACAAAATGGGCAACGAGGGTTTACAAAAATAGCCCTATCACCGAACTGTTCACAGTAACACACTCTCTGCTGGCTGAATGAGGGTGACTTTTTATGCTGGAAGTCTTCGGCCGTCAATACTGATTGTTAAACAAAGCTAAAGTGGTGGCGGGATTCGAACCCGGGACCGACGACGTTTTGATTAACTAATCCAAGACGCTACTCCTAGATCACTGGTGCAGGTTTAGGAAACGAACTTCAGTTCGGCGCAAGGCTACATTCAGATCTCCGGCGTACCAAACGAGTTAAAGTAGGTGACAAAGTTTTAATATCCGTGGATACGGATGAAAGACTTTTGGATGCAGACACTGATGCGGGCCACTTGCTTGTGCGGACAGTATTTCTCATTTTTGCTTAGATGTCTAGAAGCAGGCGTTATGAATGTTTGTTGCAGGTCGCTGATATACTTAACCGGATTTGACTTAAGTTCAGTTTTGGTACATCGCCCCAACCAAATGCCAGTAGATCTCTAAGGCCAATATATCGGCGACGGATGTGTTGTCCAAGAAAACAGCATAATTTCAAAATGACATAGGTCAAAGTTCCATCACCTGTGAATCCCAAGATAGGCGAATTGCTAAGGGAACAATTCCCAGTGCAGCAGACGCCATGTCCTAAACAGATACTAGTGGGTTGAGAGATACAATTATCCAGATAGTTGAATATGCTGAGCATGTGATTATGGATAATACTAGCAAATCGGGGCCGATGGGTCCAAGCAAAATGCACCGCGGGGCTTAGTGCCTGCCCAGTGTCAGTGTTACATGAGTTTATGGGGACATTTTGTTCAACTGTCCATTGAATATAACGGTGCGACAGGAATTCATGTCTCCACATTTCATGTTACACTCTAACGAAGTATTACAGGATACATGTTACGGGGAACATTTACACCCGTTCTGGTCCTTAAAAGAAAAAAAAAATTGATAAGTCGTATTGATATACAAGGTGATTCATCTGAATCTGATTGTTATCTCAAGAATCATAACCCTAAGTGCTGTCTATTAGGTCTGCAACTTTGCTTCCGCAGTTTTTTCTCGAAGACCGAGGTTTGAATGTGAAAAGCTTCCAAAAAATTTACGATTGAAAGTATTAGCCATCGGTGACCACAACTTTCACCTTTCCGGCTGCATATGAACCCTGCGGCGGAAGAACTGGGTGTCCTTGAGGTTATCCGTGAATCGATCCAGTTTTGCACTTGTTTATATATAGATCGAAAAAGATGGTAGTTAGAGGGAGTAATGTCTGAAGAATAAGGCGTGTGGTGTAGGACTTCCCATTTCAAGATTTCCAGGTATGCTTTGACGAGTTTTATGACATGAGAGTAGGGCACTTTCATGCTGCAAAATCACCTTTTCATGTCTATCGTTGTATTTTGGCCGTTTGTCTTTCAGTGCTCGGCTGTAACGGATCATTTTCTTTCGATAACGGTCTCCTGTGATTGTTTCCATGGTCTTTAGTAGCTTCGAAAACCATGTCTCTTCCACCGCCGTACTGGTCTTCGATGTCACAATAGCCTTTCTGGAAGCCTCAGATTCTTCATGTTAAAGCCGAAAATAAAAAAAAGACCTTCCCTCAAATGACGAGAGTTGGGCTAGTAAGTTGACATATTCAATCGAGAATAACTTTATGATGCAATCACAAATCGACTGATATTTTAATGTTTTCAAATCCCTTAGCTTATTGTATGACACGAACTACCACATATATCAACACTTGCCACTACTGCCATCTATTGCAAAACGGGGGAGGTAAAGTTGTAGACCAAATACGTTCCCTGTATGCTTTGTAGATAATATGCACAATGATCAAGAATACAAACTGCAGAAATTTCAGCATTTGGTAGGTAGGGTCCTACTATAAATCGCACTCTCCTCAAAAAGTTATAAAAGAGACAGCACTAAAATTTTATAACGTGATGGCAGTGCCAGTTCTAACGCATGGACGGAGACTTGGACTCTAACCACCAATCGAATGAGGAGGACTGCGCTAGCAGATAAGATTCCGACGACCTCTAGCTGGTTACAAATCAATAAATCGGATAAAAAATAGTGAAATAAGGAATGAACTGCGTATCAAAAGTATACTTCAGAAAATAAAGGAGTACAGAAAAAAATGGCACGAACACATTCAAAGGATGCAAGAAGAATGAATACCAAAAATAATATACAAATATCGACCTCAAGGGAAAAGAAATGTAGGGCGTCCTAAGAAAATATGGAAAGATCAGCTGCAATCTACTTTAAATTGGAACAGGCAAGGATGTCTGAACTGGATGCCAAAACTGGATATGAAGAAGATGATATGTAGTTTTGATAGTAAGCTGTTAGTGTAGTTAATGTGTGTCTCTAACATATTTTGATTTGAGTTAAAAGTATTTCATTACGACCAAGTAGTTAGGTAGTAAACAACAGATTATGCAGGGGCATAATTTTAGAGTTTCAAGAAAATTGGCAGAATTGTAGTGAAACTTTGGAATACTAGATACAACAAAGCAGGCTCTGATTTTATTTCAAGGAGCCTGCAGTGTACATGGTACTTGAGTATCTCAGTAATAGACCAAGGAGAAGCCAGAAACCAAATAAATGCTTGAATCTAACTGGCAGATTGAACTTTATTACGGTGGGACTCAAACTCTAACCCTTTGCCTTTTGCCGGCAATTTCTGCACCGATTTAGCTATCCGAACACGATTCACGACCCACTCTCACAGTTTTATTTATGCCAGTTCCTCTCTCCTACCTTCCAAACTTTAGAGAGGTTCTTCTGCACATGTGCGGCAGTAGCACTCTAGAGGAAAGCATATTGAGGAGAAATGGCAGAGCCACAGCCTCAGGAACTGAGTCCAGATTGAGGTACTGGCGAAAGTCAAGTTGCGAGTACCGATCGTGAGTCGTGCTTGGATAACTCATTCACTAGACCTTCTGCCAGCGAAAGCTAATTCGAATCTCCGCCCAGCACAAAATTTCAACCCGTAGGAAGTTTCAAATCAACACATATAACGCAGGAGAGTGAAAATTCATCGTAAAAATATACATGTCTTATACCAGTGTATAACTTCACATTCTATATAAAGCCCGGACGGAAAATACTAATTCTTCTTTTTGTACCTCTGGCGAGAACAGGGTAATCATTTATGAACGCCCGTATTTCCTTTCCGCCTTCGCCGCTGTATGACATGTTTGAATATTCAACAGCTCTCTTTGGCGAATTGAAAACTGTGCTAGTCTAGTCTTCCGGCTTTTCCATTTCTCCGCAAGAGATGAGGGAGTAATGAACACGTGAAGCATGCCATTAAGACACAGCTTTCGCTTCTCGAATTGCAAGTAAATTAATTTCTTGCCATGTTTACTGTAACTGCTTCGCCTTAGTGAGACACCTGCATGCGCAGAGAGGAAAGAAGCAAGGGATATAAAAAAAGCGAGGGTACTGAAGATGAACGACTCTCGAGCGAAAGTGATCGATGCAAACTAATACTTTTCTGCCGTGGAGGGCAACTAGATCTGTGCGGAAACCTGATCAGTTTCTCGAGTTTCACTCTCCCCCTTTGCCTTGATGTCTACCTCTTGCGCGTATCCAAGAAAAAAAGAAGACATAGTGGTAGCGCGGCGAGATGTGGTCCAGTTCTCTCTGTGTGGAGGGGGGGGGGGGGGCGGGTGTGGGGGGGGGGGGACGAACCCTTCCCGGGCGGGTCCCCACTGTGGAGATTGCGGCGAGCGATGGCCCGCCACTGACAAAGGCGAATCGGGCCCAAATTGGATCTCGTTGGGGCGTAATCACGTTATTTATAGAAAACACGCCTGCGGGAATCCACAGGAAACCACCCTCTAAGCAGGTTCTCACGTGACAGGGAGAATAGAGGTGCGACCCCCAAACTCTCCCCTCCTTCTCGATGCAGATAAAATACGTTAGCGGCTAATGGGGGTTTGGAAGGCTGCGGAACAGGTAGGTGGTGGGCGGCAGGTGGACGGAAAAGGCTGGTTCCGAGAGTGCGTTTCAAAAAATGCCTATGAAATCAGATCGCCCTTTCACACAGGTGGCGGTCGAGGGTGAGATTGATGTTTATTGGCAGGCCGAGGTGAGGGAAGCGGGTAGTTTGAGCGCCAAGTTTATCTAAACAGGCGCGATCGGCAGCCGATAGCATTCCGAGGATTGGCTACTGTTCGCGTCAGGTGTACCAACCCTTCCGCTCCGTGGCAGCTTCCATTTTCCCTTAGCGTAACAGCGACCATGAGAAAAACTAGTCACTGCCTACATGTGCGTTATTCAGTATACCACTGGTTCAGTTTTCCCCTTTCGAGCAATATGTTTCTACAGGGAGGCTAAAGGCAAGGAACCGTCAAGTAATACAATTAAATGATCCAACACAGCACAATTATTCGTCATTTAACAAATAATAAATACTGTAGAATATTACATAAAATATTCCACCATGAACTGTCGGAATAGGCAATCAATGCAAATAAAGCAAACTTGTTAAAGATTAGACCAGGTAGGGAACTTTCAATAGAGCAAAAATTTTACAAGTTATCATTGTATCGATATGTAGCAAAGTCTATAAAGCGACAGCTAATCAGCTGAAGTGTGCATTTTAATCAACTTACCTTACTTAATACCCGATATGCTTCTCAAGAAGTAATGAGTGCTATAGAGAGGGGACGTCAAACTGCTTTCATGTTTTTAGATTTCGAGGAAGCTTTCTACACCGATCTTCATAAGCGACTTGTAACCAGATTGCATGCCTATGGAGCATAGCCTCAGTTGCGCGATTGGATTCGTCAGAAACGTCACAGTTCGTAATAATTGAGAAAAACCATCGAGTAAAACAGAAGTAACTTCTGGTTTTCCCCAAGGAAGTGTTACAGACTTTATGTTGTTCCTGATGTTCATAAACGATTTAGGAGACAATCTGAGCAGCTCTCTTACATTGTTTGCAGAAGTTTCTGTCATTTACCATCTTGTAAAATCATCAGATGATCAAAACGAATTGGAAAATGATCTGGAGAAGATGTCTGTGTGGTGCAACAAGTGGCAAACGACTCCAAATAATGAAAAGTGTGAAGTCATCCAGATGAGTAGTAAAAGGAATCCGCTAAATTTCGCTTGCACGATAAATTACACAGTTCTCAAGGCTGTAAACTGAACTTAATACACTCCTGGAAATGGAAAAAAGAACACATTGACACCGGTGTGTCAGACCCACCATACTTGCTCCGGACACTGCGAGAGGGCTGTACAAGCAATGATCACACGCACGGCACAGCGGACACACCAGGAACCGCGGTGTTGGCCGTCGAATGGCGCTAGCTGCGCAGCATTTGTGCACCGCCGCCGTCAGTGTCAGCCAGTTTGCCGTGGCATACGGAGCTCCATCGCAGTCTTTAACACTGGTAGCATGCCGCGACAGCGTGGACGTGAACCGTATGTGCAGTTGACGGACTTTGAGCGAGGGCGTATAGTGGGCATGCGGGAGGCCGGGTGGACGTACCGCCGAATTGCTCAACACGTGGGGCGTGAGGTCTCCACAGTACATCGATGTTGTCGCCAGTGGTCGGCGGAAGGTGCACGTGCCCGTCGACCTGGGACCGGACCGCAGCGACGCACGGATGCACGCCAAGACCGTAGGATCCTACGCAGTGCCGTAGGGGACCGCACCGCCACTTCCCAGCAAATTAGGGACACTGTTGCTCCTGGGGTATCGGCGAGGACCATTCGCAACCGTCTCCATGAAGCTGGCCTACGGTCCCGCACACCGTTAGGCCGTCTTCCGCTCACGCCCCAACATCGTGCAGCCCGCCTCCAGTGGTGTCGCGACAGGCGTGAATGGAGGGACGAATGGAGACGTGTCGTCTTCAGCGATGAGAGTCGCTTCTGCCTTGGTGCCAATGATGGTCGTATGCGTGTTTGGCGCCGTGCCGGTGGGCGCCACAATCAGGACTGCATACGACCGAGGCACACAGGGCCAACACCCGGCATCATGGTGTGGGGAGCGAACTCCTACACTGCCATACACCACTGGTGATCGTCGAGAGGACACTGAATAGTGCACGGTACATCCAAACCATCATCGAACCCATCGTTCTACCATTCCTAGACCGGCAAGGGAACTTGCTGTTCCAACAGGACAATGCACGTCCGCATGTATCCCGTGCAACCCAACGTGCTCTAGAAGGTGTAAGTCAACTACCCTGGCCAGCAAGATCTCCGGATCTGTCCCCCATTGAGCATGTTTGGGACTGGATGAAGCGTCGTCTCACGCGGTCTGCACGTCCAGCACGAACGCTGGTCCAACTGAGGCGCCCGGTGGAAATGGCATGGCAAGCCGTTCCACAGGACTACATCCAGCATCTCTACGATCGTCTCCATGGGAGAATAGCAGCCTGCATTGCTGCGAAAGGTGGATATACACTGTACTAGTGCCGACATTGTGCATGCTCTGTTGCCTGTGTCTATGTGCCTGTGGTTCTGTCAGTGTGATCATGTGATGTATCTGACCCCAGGAATGTGTCAATAAAGTTTCCCCTTCCTGGGACAATGAATTCACGGTGTTCTTATTTCAATTTCCAGGAGTGTATTTAAGGATTACAATTTCGAGTAACTTCAACTGGAACCATCACGCAGATATTGTTGCTGGGAAAGCAAACCAAAGACTTAGAAAATGTAACAAGTCCTCTAAAGAGAGTGCTTATGCCACACTTTTCCGCCCTCTTCTAGAGTGCTGCTGAGCCGTGTGGGATCCGCATCAGATAGGTTTGATGGAGGCCATAGAAACAGTTCACGGAAGGACATCTCGCTTTGTTTTATCGCCATGTAGGGGAGAGAGTGCCGCGAATATGATTCGTGAATTGGGGTGGCAGTCATTTATAACATAGGCGTTTTTCGTTGTGGCAGGACCTTCTCATGAAATTTCCATCATCTACTTTCTCCTCAGAGTGTGAAAAAATTTTGTTGGCGTCCACCTACATAGGGAAAAATGATCAACATAGTAAAATAAGAGAAATCAGAGCTAGAATGGAAAGATTTAAGTGTTCGTTTATCTCGCGCAGTGTTCGAGAGTGGAATGGTAGAGAAGCTGCTTGAAGTTCATTCGATAAACCCTTTGCTAGGCACTTAATTGCGAGTTGTAGAGTAATCATGTAGATGTGGATATACATGGTAAGGATCGCAGCTACTAATCAAATTAGTAGAATAAGGTGGTTTCAACTGAACAGTGAGAGCGAGCGAACTTTAAACGCCTCTCCATTGTTGGTCACATGAGACTGAGTTTTCTGTGATATTTACTGGGTAAAGGTTTAACATTAAATCAATTACGTTAAAAGCCGCTTGATGCCATGTTTCTGTAATGGCAAAACTATTCTGCAGTGAGACAGTCAACATTTGGTACTGTGAGGTGAAATGTTGTTAATATTGAAATCTAAAGGTCATGTGTTTTAAGTTTTGCTAATGTACATACAGCATGAATGAACATTTATTCTAATAAGTACGGAAGGTAAGTAAATGTGATGTAAGACTACGGTGAAAAAGAAAAAAAAATTAAATTCATGCTTTTTTCTTAATTCGGGCTCTTTAGGATAAATGTTCGAAATTCTTGCCTCTACATAGTTGTCATTTTCGACGATATGATTAGCGCACCCTATCTAAAAATGGTTCAAAAGGCTCTGAGCACTATGGGACTAAACATCTGAGGTCATCAGTCCCATTGACTTAGAACTATTTAAACCTAACTAACCTAAGGACATCACACACATCCATGCCCGACAGGATTCGAACCTTCGACCGTAGCGGTCACGCGGTTCCAGACTGAAGCGCCTAGAACCACTCGGCCACACCGCCGGCGCACCCTACCTAAAATTCGGACAAAACCACACTCCTAGACACCGTGAAACACTTTCGTTTAGCAAACTTCCGTGCTCTCATCTCCTAGTGTCTTTCGTTTTACGTGTCTACCTCCATAACGGCATAGTTCCCAACAATTATTAATGTTAACTTTTGCTTGATTCTACGCCTTCTAACTTGCTCTGACATTATTAAGTTTTTTTCCTCCACTCTACAAGCGTACCTGACAATGGTAAAAGTAAAATATATAGTTTCAATAGCGAGAAGAGCTTTATTGGAAACACAAATATATTAACGTCACTTATAAATTTAAATGTCAGCAATTTTTTTCTGAAAATGTTTGTCTGGAATGTCACCCTACATGGAAGTAAAATGAGACACTAAGCAGTACTGACAAGAAGGGAATAACTTTTGAAGTATGGCGGTATAGTACAATGTAGAAAATAATGCGAGTACATTGGGTAACTTATAAAACGGTAACTACATCCAATAGCAAAGAAAAGAGGTTTCGTGGTCCAACATGAATGATGGAAGAGAAAGGTCGATAGGACAAATACTGAGGCATTAAAGAACAGATACTTTGGTAGTGGAAGCTACGCGGGTTGGAGCTAGGGGAGGCTGTAATAGTAGAGGAAGAAGGAATACGTCTTGAAGAGAAGGTAGGTTGCAGTACTTACGCAGGGATGAAGAGATTTGCACAGGATAACGTGGAGAGCTGAATCAAACCAGCCTGCGGTTTGAAGAACATAGTCACGTTTTTCAAGATAGACATTAGTGACGGTTTCGTAAAAATCCTTACATCTACTTACAGTCAGTACCTTTATTTGCTTGCAGAGGCCATTTGTTACATGAATGCTGTGTTAACTTGTCGCTGTCTGAAGAGACACTAAAAATGTTGAATGCATATGCTGTTTGACGGCCGAGCAGGGTAACGCAATGTGTGAGACGCTGGATTTACATTCAGAAGAGGAGAGTTCAGTCCCCTACCTGCTATCGTATAATAATTCACGTTTTTCGTGTTTTCCCTAAATTGGAATGGCAGGATAATTCCTTACAGGAAGCGATTTGGTGTTCCCCTCCAACCCAACAGAAGCTGTGCTCTGCCTCAGAAGACTTAGCTGTCAATCTACTGCCAAGATCTAACCTTGTTTGTTCTATGTTTGTCGAAAATCATCGAGCAAGGTGTGGCAGCTATTAAGACTGTGGACACACATTCGCGTGGCCGGAGATTCAAATTGCAATCAGAGCCTCCAGATTTATTTCCTTTTGTAGATGATCTAAATCGCTAAAGACAAAAGATGCACCCGCTTTGCTTTTTCATGCTTTCCCGATTGGGCCTTGTACTGCGTCATTAATAGCCTCGTCGTCGACGGGACGTTAACATTTCATATGAATTCGTTCCATTCCTGGTAATTGTAGAGGCTTATCAAATTGCAATACAATGTTTAATATTACAAGGAAATTTTGGCCTGAACAGTTTCGAACAATACTTACACAATAAATCTCTTTCCTCACATCTACACCTGATGTTACACATGGTTGCTGAAAACTGTAGTTGAAAAATATTCATCGACATCACAGATCTACATCTTCTACACGAATGAAGATCGAAACTTACAGTAAGTTTTAACTTACGGATAGGGCTATAAGCTTTTTACTTTCAAAAGTAAACATATAAGACAACAAGTTGTTCTTATTTTTAAAAGAACCATCTTATCTCACAAGGGTATATGGTTTATGTGTGGGAACAACTTGGAGTGATTTTTATAATTTCGTTACGTTTAGAGTAAAACATTTCATTTACCTCTCACAAACGTTCAACGCACGAAAAACACGTAGACGTCATCAGCCACGTTTCTTACTTTTTCAAGCATATCTGGAGTTTCTTCATGCACAGGTGTTACTATGTAGCAGGGCAGTTAGGGCAGTTCACCGAAAGTTGTAGGAGGATAAGTACTCACATAGAAGGAGAATTTCGCAAAGCCCCCCCCCCCCCTCCTCATCGGGCACGTCCGAAAGAACAGACACCATATCCAAATAAGCAATACTAGCCATGACCTTTTTCTTCCCTGCGGATGCACACATATTACCGGAACTCTTACGGGACTCTGTAAGAATGTCTTCTACCAGTAATGAGCGTGTTGGGTTGGGACACTACGAATGTAGTGTGTGGACATGTAGGTGAGAATGTGGGTCTCCCGTGAAGCGTGCGCAAGATACTCCCTGCAGTCGACTATCCTCTGTGCCCTCGGTGCCTCAGATGGATAGAGCGTCTGCCATGTAAGCAGGAGATCCCGGGTTCAAATCCTGGTCGGGGCACACATCTTCATCTGTCCCCGATGATATATATCAACGACCGTCAGCAGCTGAAGGTATTGATATATAATTCTAATTTGGTTCTAGACGGCTGCAGGTCATCAATGGTGTATGTTCTTTCGGACGTGTCCGAAAGAAGAGACACCATATCCATGTAAGTACACAGCAGCTGAAGTAGTTGTGCACCAGCGATTACGATCTTCTGCTGTGGCGCACGCATTACTCGAGCCTATCTATATTTTATTAAAAATAAACTGTTTCTATACCGCTAAAACCTAGTGATGTTTATGTCAGCTAAATTCAGGCAAGTAAATTGGAAATAAAGCTGCTGCTTAAAAAAAAAAAAAAAAAAAAAAGAAAAAGAAAAAGAAAAAAAAAGACTGCCGTTGTCCTCTCAGTTACGTTAAATACGTACATCATATGTGCAGACTAGCGTCATTGCGATGCTATCAGCATCCGTGCAGAGCAGACAAAGGCATGCTTGAAATGAGGATGATCGAGTTCTTTACTGAAAGGGCCGTTTTAAGCCTAACTTCGTCGACCCTGTTCTTCGTGTTGCTTCCAGGGAGCTCTTACTTCTACATCTACATCTACATCTACATCTATACTCCGCGAGCCACCTTACGGTGTGTGGCGGAGGGTACTTATTGTACCACTATCTGATCCCCCCTTCCCTGTTCCATTCACGAATTGTGCGTGGGAAGAACGACTGCTTGTAAGTCTCCGTATTTGCTCTAATTTCTCGGATCTTTTCGTTGTGATCATTACGCGAGATATATGTGGGCGGTAGTAATATGTTGCCCATCTCTTCCCGGAATGTGCTCTCTCGTAATTTCGATAATAAACCTCTCCGTATTGCGTAACGCCTTTCTTGAAGTGTCCGCCACTGGAGCTTGTTCAGCATCTCCGTAACGCTCTCGCGCTGACTAAATGTCCCCATGACGAATCGCGCTGCTTTTCGCTGGATCATGTCTATCTCTTCTATTAACCCAACCTGGTAAGGGTCCCATACTGATGAACAATACTCAAGAATCGGACGAACAAGCGTTTTGTAAGCTACTTCTTTCGTCGATGAGTCACATTTTCTTAGAATTCTTCCTATGAATCTCAACCTGGCGCCTGCTTTTCCCACTATTTGTTTTATGTGATCATTCCACTTCAGATCGCTCCGGATAGTAACTCCTAAGTATTTTACGGTCGTTACCGCTTCCAATGATTTACCACCTATGGCATAATCGTACTGGAATGGATTTCTGCCCCTATGTATGCGCATTATATTACATTTATCTACGTTTAGGGAAAGATGCCAGCTGTCGCACCATGCATTAATCCTCTGCAGGTCTTCCTGGAGTACGTACGAGTCTTCTGATGTTGCTACTTTCTTGTAGACAACCGTGTCATCTGCAAATAGCCTCACGGAGCTACCGATGTTGTCAACTAAGTCATTTATGTATATTATAAACAATAAAGGTCCTATCACGCTTCCTTGCGGTACTCCCGAAATTACCTCTACATCTGCAGATTTTGAACCGTTAAGAATGACATGTTGTGTTCTTTCTTCTAGGAAATCCTGAATCCAATCACAAACCTGGTCCGATATTCCGTAAGCTCGTATTTTTTTCACTAAACGTAAGTGCGGAACCGTATCAAATGCCTTCCTGAAGTCCAGGAATACGGCATCAATCTGCTCGCCAGTGTCTACGGCACTGTGAATTTCTTGGGCAAATAGGGCGAGCTTGTAATGAAGGGACATGTTTTTGGGATAATCAACTCATCGCTCACTCGCGCGGCATAGGTGACTCGTCAGAACTGATGATCCTCTGGTGATGGAGCTTCTGTAGGCCGCGGTTCGGACTCTTGGTTATTGCAGGAGTTGTAGATGTTGCTGGACATAGCAGCTGCGAGTAGCGAGAGGAGACAGAGGTGGCGCGGACACGTAATGCGGTGAGAAGGGCAGATCACCAGGCGGGTAATGGAAGAAGACATCAGAGGCAGCAGACCGAGGGGAAGACCACCAATGAACTGGAGTGGCTGGATCAGAGAGAACATGCGTAAGATGGAGAAGACTACATGGGCCGAGGAAGATGGATGAGGCTGATTGACGAGGCTAAAAGCCGACTGCGGTTTGTGTGGCCAATCCAGGACGTAATGAGTAAGTATTTCATAATATTACATTTATCCGACATTAGTCTAATCGAATCCCTCTGGTTTGGGCTACATGTTAGAATACTGCTTAAGAGTGCAGGGTCCAACCAACAGAAGAAACAGAGGACACTTCAGGTATGCAAAGAAGAACTGCACGACTGACCACAACTTTGTTTGACACATCGGAGAACGTTTCTCAGATGTTGAAAAACCTGAAGAGGGCGATACCGCAACACTTAACGTAAACTGTCTGGTGGAAGTCTTCCTACAGTTTTTCACGAAGCGGTATTGAGAAATCTTGGAATACACTGTAGCCTCCTACGCACCGCTCCCGTAGCAACCGCCAAACAACACTAGAAAAATAACACAATGTGCAATCATCTAAGCTGTCAATGTTCCCATATGCGAATGAAACATGTAGAAACTCCACTCGTGGCGCGAAGTAAGTGTCCTCTGACTTCCAGTTGACAGTAATTTGCAAAGTATAGTTGTGGATGAAGATACTCATGTCAGCGTAATTGCCTCATCGTAAAACGTCAGTGACATGCGTTATAAACTCGTATCTAGGTCTGCCCTTGCGATTCATTCAGTGTACTGTCCTTTCAACTACATCGGCAACGACTTCATGTCGTAGTATATGACCAACCACAATGTTTTTTCATTTGATTATGGTTTTTATCAGACATTTTTTTCTCTTTCACTCTTTCCAGGACGTCTTTGTTTCGTTTTAGATAAATAAATCTGGTCTTTGACGGACTGCTTTAATAGCACATTGTCCACATTTCACATCTACGAGGAGCTGTGCTCCTTGTTTCATGAATCATTTTCAGGTCCCATCGTTTATATGCAGGGTGGTTATAATTAAACTTTCGCCACTTGAGAAGCCTACATGAGAAACGAGTGATCACAGAACTGTGTGGAATCGTTCGTGAGGATATGTGGAAGAAAATTAACGAGTAAATCATTGAAAGAAATACGTTTCAATTTCCACATGAGTGGGCGTCATTTGTTAATTTCATACCATGTTTACGTTTCAGGCTGCAAAGTTACTCAATGTGACGACAGCCTGGAACCGCACTAGAGATTACTCTGCTGCTGCCAGAAACATCTTTGGTGGATTACTGGCTATCTCCGGCTACGGTCATCTTCTACCAGCAAAGAATGTTAGAGTCCCGTTGACAAACCCTGTCCTTCCGGTAACACCACAGCGAGACACCACACGTGTTAAAATCTTGTGATCTTGGTGGCCACTTAATTTCCAACTATCGTCAGTGACTCGATATCCTGTAAATGCGTTACGGAGTAACCGAGTGACCACATGAGCAATGAGAGGTGGAGCTCCTTCGTACATCAGAACAGTTGAATCCAAAGCATGCTAGCGAAGCAGAGCACAGTAATGTGTATCTTTCACGCTGCATGATCTTGATCCTCTGGGTCCAAATTCACCGCCAGTACCGGCGACAAATGGCAAGTCATAGCACTAACTCCACTAACAACGCAAATCCAGAAAGACACAGTCTGAGCATCATTTCTATAAAATAGAACACCCATAAAGTAGGGAGTTTTCCGCCTACACTATCTCAAGTGGCGAAAATGTAATTAAAACCATCCTTTACTTCTCTGTCAACAGAGTGCCTTTCTTTAGAATGCGCATTTGCCTTGTGCCATCCTTATACAAAGTCCATCCAAAAAGTTGAGAGACCGGTTTTATTACTGCGGTATAAGCGACTTCAGCTTAGTAAGTGCATTTGCAGCTCTAACTGTATAACAACTGCAAACAACAGACGTGCATTCAGCCAATCAGTTGTGAATAGGCAGTGTCAGGCATGAACCTGCGGCCGTGGCGTGTCAACGTTGGGTAACAAGTCGAAATGGAGCAACATCTATGAAACAAAGGATCGAGACATACCCCAGAATATTCTGGAGACTAAAATTGTGTTCTGCAAAGTTTGTGCCCTCACATACTGACTCCCTAACAAAAACAACGACGCAAGGACATCTGCCCCGACTTGATGGAATTGCAAAACGACACGGACAATTATTTTCTGGAAAAATATCGACACAGGTAACGAGACTTGGTGTTATCAATACGAACTTACCATAAAAGGTCAAAGCACAAGTATTCACGTGAAGGGTCAACGTTTTGATATCATATGGTTCAAATGGCTCTGAGCACTATGGGACTTAACATCTGAGGTCATCAGCCCCCTAGAACTTAGAACTACTTAAACCTAACTAACCTAAGGACGTCACACACATCCAGCCCGAGGCCGGATTCGAACCTGCGACCGTAGAGGTAGATTGGTTCCAGACTGAAGCACCTAGAACCGCTCGGTCACACCGCCGGCTTGATATCATAAGCGACATTGAAACCAATGTGACCCTCCAGTTGATCAATATCTCAAAGAAGGACTTTTGTGACTGTTTCATGTAATTGTGTGAACATTGTGTGCGTTGTGCTCAAATGTGTATACTTGTGTGGGGGGAAAAGGGGAGGGAGGTGGGGGGGGGAGACTATTCGGAATACCTGAAGCGACCATCTCTGTGTCTCTCCATTTCCTATTAATCCACTCTCGAACCTTTTTGGATTCCTCCTTCAACTGCCTGGATAGATTCTTGATGGAAATACGTTTAGATGTACCAAACGAAACTGCGAGTGGATAAAAGATTTCCGGGAAGGGAGGACGCAGCATGTTATCTAGGATACAGGGTCATCGACTGATTAAGAAGTAGTGTAGCAGACAATCGTGTTAGACCTCTTAGTATTGTAACATATCATTTCGGAACAGCGCCTGTTTACTAGTTCCTGCGGCTCTTAGGTACGCCCTGGGAAGAGGTTTTCTCTCATCTGGAGGAAAGGGGCCAGCCTTTCCCTAATTCTCCTAAGTGAAAAGTGATCTGGGCACAAGAGGCCAGCTCAAGATTTCTTTCAACACCCATTACGGAAAAACTAGGAGTACCGCTAGGAAGTGCTATAAGAAGGAGCAGGGAATGGTCAGTCAGCATGCCTATACTGTGATCCTGATTGGCTGGAAGGCTCAAATTTGAAAAAAAAAATGGTGTTTTGGAGCTCGTCAGATTGGGCGGTCGTCCGACAGACCTCACGTTAGTAGGTGGTGTAGTGTGCCATCTGTGGAAGAGGTGATATTCTAAAGTGTGCTTCGGAAATCAATAGTTGTTGATCCTGAGTGATCAACCACGTTATTTTTCTACTACGGTAAGTTTATAAGAAGGGAAAATTGGTTGCCTTGAGACAGTATGGAATTCTTTATCGACATTTTCTGGTATACTATGGGAGCGCTGCCTTTAAGTAAGCGTATACGTATTGAGTAGGCATAGCTCTGAAGTGAAATCGCGGAGCCAAGAAACCTGTTCACCGGTAGTGTTTTAGTGAAGGAGTTACTGCATGCAAAACGTGATATTCGTTGTGCTTTCTTTATATTAGTAGCTAATTCTACGATAAACCGATGGATGGCAGCTCTATCTAAAATTTCAGATTCTCGCTAATAGCAGCTTTGTCGGGGTGTGTGCATGTAAAAAGTGGTAAGAGCAAGAAACATAGTTGGCAGTAGTTGTAGCGTATGCTTTGTTCGAGAGAGAAAATACTTCCCAGGAGAGATTTTTAAGAATATGATGATGATGTTGATAACTACGATTCAGATAAAGATACGTGCTATTTGGTTATCGGGTAAATGTAAATATTTATTCAAGCAATTAAACAATTTAAAATATGTTTTTGTCATAGTTTATGTGAATTTAGATGACGCGGTGATGGTAACAATGTTAAGGGTCATCCTTAACATTGTCTAGTTTGTGTTATAGTAAGGGGCTTGCTGAAGTTAATTTTTTTAATGCTGAACTGTAGATTAATTTTTGAGGTTGTCATACGTTATTGTTGTAAAAATTGTTAATGCGAAACTTAATATCAAAACCAGAACGTATTCGCACCTTCTAAATTTGTATTTTTGAGAGGTTCCACACTAACGTTTTGTATTGTGAATGCGCCCAGCAAGTAAACAGCAGCAAGTCAACGCTAACCCATGCTAGGTGCACTAAGTTTCCAAGCAAAAGATGTTAAGCACCCAGTGACAAAGTTTTAAAGCTAAAATGGTGGGTAGAATTTCCAATCTTAGAAATACATAGGTAGTATAAATACATGGTGATTCAGAATTCCTAGTACACAGTTATAGCTGTTGTAGAGGGGACTCAGGGCAGCAATATTTGGTAGTAAATCCATATCCGGAAACGCGTCGTTTGGAAGGTAAACGACTTTGTACGATGGAAGGCAATACACATTGGCAGGGGTCGGCGTCTCGTGTCACGTGATGCCTTGTGTTACGTCATGTCATGTATCAACAGACCACAACCCAATGACCTGAAGCGCATGTTCATCTGTTGCCTCTGAGTGATCGAGAAAGACGGTGCATTATAGGATTGCAGAGTACACATTTTCCGAGTACACCGCCATGTTGCTCATATACGGTTAACTTGGATGAAATGATCGTTTTGAACAAAGCCTGTGTCTCGAACGATTACCGGGTCGTCCCCGTCCATCAGATCCATTTTTGCTAGACAGGAACAATGGCTGCGGGAAACCAGCGCCTTCAAGGCTAATAGGGCAGGACGCGCGGCACTGATGACGCGGAAGGGGAAGTGATTCAACTGGTCGACCAGAACCCTTCGACGAGTACCCGCAGCGTCGCAGGTTCCGTGGATGTATCCCAGACTAGCGTCTGGCTGATTTTCCATACCACCTACATTGGGTGCAAGCACTGGGTCTAGCTGATTTTGTGCGACGTGCCGATTAATGTGCATAGTGACTGTGTATCGAGGTCCCCCTTAAAAGCTACATTTGGAAAGAGAAAAACCCTAATGTCACACACCCGCAAGGATTTCAACGTCGTTTAGGTATTAGTATGTGGGCTGGTATTATCCACAATCGTCTGATTGGCCCGCGGAATCTACCGCCCTGTTTAACGGGTTAGAGCCCCCGGCTTCCATGTAAGACGTGCTGGTGCAGCGGATGGAGGTTGTGCCATTGCATGTCCGTCGGACGATGTTTTTCCAGCATCTCTGACCAGTCAAAGGTAGTGTGTCTGTGATACAATACCCACAGTCAACGCCTATCTTCAGGTGTTCTGGGAACCGGGGTGATGCAAAACTTTCTTTGATGTTTGTATATTCCACATCTCCTCCTAAATTACTGGACCGATTTCAGTCAGACTTGGCACACACGTCACCTACTGTCTGGAAAGAATCTATGTGGCGATAAGAAGCATTTACCTAGCATAGAGATGGGGGTGGGGGTAAAAATGAAGTGAAGCCTACGAAGTGCGAATGCCCAGACTTCATTCACCTAATATTTAAGAATGTGAGCACTTAGTGACTTACATCAAACTTTACGCATAATTTAAAACCTTCACAAAACAACAATACCCACAACATTATGAAAGGAAAAAAGTTTATCGCTTACTACACGTTTGCTGTTCGTGAAGTAAAACTGCCGCATCTGGCATGACGTTATAATTTGTTACTTTTTTACTACTCACCGTATACACGACACATACTGCACCGCTATTCAAATGTTCTTCTTAATATAGATGTAAAATCACACAATGGTACGGCATATAGTTCAGGAGATATGACGTCATAAACATTGAGCTGCGTGAAAATGAAACTGCAGTGCGAAATTCGCTAGAGATACAGATGAACTATGTGTACAAATGCAGTTTGTTTGAAATTTGTGAAAGGTATGTGAAGTATATGTGACGTGTGAGGATGTGGCAAAGCTATGGGTAAAAACACCTCACCAACCTCCAACTGGGATACGGGTGGTAACGTGGAGACGGAAGGGAGTAGGAGGAAAGGGACAGACAGGGAGGCGAACGGAACAGATGGGCACAGATAGGGGGGAAGGAGGAGATGGACTGAACGAGGTTAGTGGGTATGGGCAGACGAGGCAGGAGATGGACACAGAGAGAGGAGAGAAGGAGATGGACAGAGAAGGGGTGAGGAAGAGATGGATAGAGAAAGAAAAGATGGACAGATGGACAAAAGGGGGGGGGGGAGAAAGACAGACAGAGAGAGGGAGATGGAGAGGAAGGCGGGCAGGAGGAGGAGGAG
Source organism: Schistocerca cancellata (assembly GCF_023864275.1). Classification (NCBI taxonomy): domain Eukaryota; kingdom Metazoa; phylum Arthropoda; class Insecta; order Orthoptera; family Acrididae; genus Schistocerca; species Schistocerca cancellata. The sequence continues at coordinate 260,386,914 of NC_064628.1, forward strand.
GAGATGAACAGAGGGAGGACGAGGAGGAGATGGAAATAGAGCGTATGAGGCGGAGGTAGAGTCGGAGGAGGAGATTGACTTATGGGGGAGGAGGAGGTGGGCAGATAGAAAACGAGTAGATGGACCTAGAGGTGAGGAGCAAATGGACAGAGAGAGGGGGGAGGGGCAGATGTATAGAGAGGACATACTGAGCAGATGGTGTGAGAGAGGATGGGGGGGGGGGGGGGAGGAAGGAACAGATGGTTCAACTTCTTACCAAGTTATCATGAGATGATTTGAAAACGTTATGCAGTAACTCGTCAACTGAAAAAGTCCAAAGAGCCGCTCAGAATGCAAACATTTGTGTCCTCTACTTGTTGGAACTCAAGGCTACATATGGTTATAGACAGTAAAACTTCGAAGGGGCAGCTTGTACCCATATAAGTTCATAATTTTTCTGGTCATGTGGTGAATTGAACAAATATTCAATTATCAACTCTGACTGAAGGGAGCATTTGTACAGAAAACAGTGTGATCAAAAGTATCCAGACACACCCATGTGCTGTAGAATTGATCACCAGATGTCACGAGAGGCAGGGGATACTGTGTTGTCAGTAGACAAGCAGCAATATCGGGATGACTCGTTCAGGGGAGCTCAACGACTTCTAACGTGGACTAGTCATTGGAATCACCTCAGTAACAAATCCATCACAGACATTTCAACCCTTCTAAAACAGTTAATGATTTTTTCTTCTAAAACTGCACAGATTGACTATTCATGGTGTGATAGTTATTAAGGAATAACTCTCCGTACTTCTTCAGTTGACGAGTCACTACGTGTCGTATTAAAATTACCGCATGATGAGTTTATACAAAAATAAAAACGTAAAAGTTTGAGAGGTGGCATGAACCCCCTCTCATATTTCTATCTTACTATGAGTAATTCGATTTTCCTCTCTAATTGCATACAATGAAAAGTTGCTATTCCTTCACATGCGGACTTCCCACGAAGCGTCTCTGGTCACCCAGGTGATCCGGTGACAGGCGGGTTCTGCTGATCTTGAAAGGGTTCAGCCGACGGGTGTGAGGGAGTCGAGTGGATGCTTTCCAGACGCCGACATTGTCATAAGAGAGGTGGCGACACGCCCACAGGGGCCTGACGGAGTGGCTGGGCTAGAGATTCTGTTACTTCGCAGAAACTTAGTGAAAACACTTTCTAGCAGGCTACCAGCAAGGCGTGGGAATGACTTGTGTTCCCAGGCAATCTTGGCGGGCAACTACCCTCGTTTTCTGCAAAATCATAACTGTGTATATATTTTTTGTTTGTTCATTGTTTTTTTGTCTTTCATTTATGTGGTGTCCGTACCACATCAGACTTTGTCGGGTTTGTGTGTGGTTTCTGTACCACAACAAATATTGCATGTAATTACAAAATGGAACGACGTTGTTAAAATGTTATGTTTATGTCTAAAAATATTGGGAGTATATTATTTTTATTGTGCATTTTTAGATAAATTTGTTTTTCATGAATGATCATGGGAAGTAAGGCACGACTATTATCGAGCGAAGCTAAAACATAAGAGGATAGCATAGTGGATAAGGGGCAGGTTACTGACGGGGATAGGTTCGGTGATGAGATGGGCACATTTTTAGCAGGACAGGACGACAGGGTAATTGATGAGGCGGATTATTTGGACGCGATCTTAGTGCATCGTCTCGGCCGTGATTATGATAGTGAGGTAGAGGATGAAACAGACAGGCACACAGGTCGAGACGGTAGCAGAAGCTTATAGTCAAATGAACGAGTGCAGACAGAGGCCAGCTCGGTCACGTCAGACCTCTAGCGCCCAGGTGTCCAGAGTTACATCGGCCATGTTTGACGAGGATCAAGAAGATGTCATTAACCCAATACTGAGCTTCCTACGATCAATGAAAGAAGAAGCTGACGAACACGGTAAGAAGGAGAAGGAAGAAGATGAGAAACAGCGTAAGAAGGAGAAGGAAGAAGCTGAGAAACAGTGTCAGAAGGAGAAGGAAAAGCTGACGAACAGCGTAAGAAGGAGAAGGAAGAAGCTGACGAACAGCGTAAGAAGGACACTGAGGCAATAGTTTCGCATATAGGGGAAATTCGTGGGGAATTACTAACAATAAAGAAAGAATGTAGAGAAGCAAAACAAATGTCAATGGTAGCACAAAAAGTAGCAGGCCTAGCCAAAACGGCAGCAACAGGGCAATGAAAATCGCAAAACTAACTTCTCAACTCGCAGGTCGCTTGCGACGTGCGTCACAAGTCCACTCAAAATCCCTAGCGTTCTTAAAAACTCAAGGTAATCATTACGAACATCACGAAACGAATGAAAGAAGTAGAGAGTCGAATAGCAAAACTAGAGCGAAACGGGCACACGAGCGCTGCGCGTTTGGATACCTATGATGGAGTACACATAATTGTGTCTCCGAGGAAAAGCCCGCCGTGCTCTAGCCCAGTGACAGAGTGCGGAACTAACAATGCACACGCAAAAACAGCGAGTAATAGCTACAATAATTGCAGCCCACTTAGAAGAGTGAATGCTGAATGCCACGTCCACTGTGATACAGAGGAAGCAAATCACAGTTATCAGCAAGAAAGATCAGAAAACTCAGCAGACGTGCAAGTATCGGAAACGAGTGACAACACCAGTGCCAGGATCGGACAGGATTTTGATCACAATCACTTCCTGTCGATACTAAAATTTCCAAAGTTCAGAGACAATGGAGGGTCGATGTATCCCAAGAGCTGGGTGATGCAGTTTACAAATTCATTACCGTCGTCTTGGCCAACCCAGGCAAAATTAGAATTCATGTGTGGACACATCAAAGGCCAAGCCGCGGAAAAGATGCGGGGTGTGAAAGCGACATGTCAGACTTATCAGGAATTTGTTGGTGTGTTCCTGCGTATCTACTGGTCCAAGGAAACGCAAGACAGGATTAAAGAGGAAATAATATTTTGTCCTGAACTGGAAGTGTTCGGGCATAGGAGCGCAACTATTTTTGATGACTTACTCAAGAAGAATCAATTTTTAGATAGTCCATATAGCAACGGAGAAATCATTAAATATTGCTTTTCCAAATTGCCAGTTAGGTACCAACAGACACTTGTCGGGAACTTTGGATCTGACATAGAAGCATTCAAGAGTCTATCGAATTCGAAGTTGTCTTTGACAAACAAGACGCAAAGGACAGGAAGAAGGGGCAGAGTAACAAATACCAACGACCAGCAAGTGAGGACGACAACAGATGGCATAATCGCATTGGTCATTTAGGAAACAAGGGTTAGGGAAATCAATATTACGGTAACCAAGGTTTTGGAAACCAGAGACACGGAAACCAGAACGTCAGGGAACAGGGTCATGCTAGACAAGGAAGAGGGGACAGGAGGAATAACGAACGGCAAAGCAACCGTAATTGGAAAGAGTGAAATCAAGGACAACAGGAGAACCAGGAGATTGAAATTAGACCTGCAAATCCTGATGCACGTCAGAGAAGGGGAAATCTAACAAGGCATTGGCGCTAGTCCATAGGACTCCACCACATCTGTCACACAAAGAAGTTCGTGGAATAATAGTAGTTTAAGTGGTGTACATAGTAGAATAGGCAAATATATGAACCTTTCTTCGGTGAACAATAACGTTGCATTAATAGATTAAGATTGTTAAAGTATTAACACGCTGCGTTGTCTCACATAAGAATTTACTGCTGCTATCCTTTTTGGTTTATGTTCACAACTTACGATGCCGATGGAGTAGGAGGCACTACCATTCCATGAGCAATGTTTTTGTCCTTTCCTGTCTGGTGTCCATGTTGAGGGATAGTGATGAATGAGAAGATATTGCACAAACTGGCGCATACAAGAACGTGCTCCTAGAAGCGTTCTGGGAAGTCGTGATACGCTCCATAGCGGCCACAACCAGTTCGTGAGACGTTCATACCAATGCTTGCAGGCACGCGTCAGTGCACTGCAAGATTGTGGTATATTGCGTGATTTCGAGGATGAACATGGGCAGTATAGTTTTTACAGTGATGCGCCAGCATCGTTGTCTTGCAAGTCGGGATGAACCAGTGAGCGTTTGACTCCAATGGTGCACCAGACGGTAGAAATCCGGGCATAAAGCCTACCATGCCAATGCGCTGATTGGGGTTTTAGCGTGCTGCTCGTGACTGTCACAGATGAATAACCAAGGAATTATACTTGGAGATTCGTGACATGCTGTGTAGCTGGCATGTGGTGGGCGACGGAATCCTCAACAGAAACCAGTCCTGGCTCGGTCACATTACATTGCCTCTGGAAACGTGCACTTTGATCGCTAAAACAGCGTCACATAGAAAAAGAAGTTGCAACTATATATTTATTGTCCTGTATAGCCGTGGCTAACCGAGTCTCTGGAGTTTCAGTGAAGCGTAGTGAGAACTCGGAGGCCATGTCGTACGGCGCGCACATCACTATCGTCGTCAGTAGAGGCGAGCAACGAGACATCTCAGCGTAACAGGAATTATGTAAGAGTATTGTATAAGGTAAAAAAAAGTACCATATACTAAGAAACATTAAACGTTAGGATTTAGCAATAACTAGATCCTTAACATTGTGGGGGTTTTCTACCACAAACAGGAATGTCTGGCACGCGCCTGTTGGGAGGCTATTTTTCAGGTCACCAAACCACAGACCCCGAGATGGAGGGACGATGAGCGAGCGAACGTAGAATAGTTGCATGTTCTTTATAACTCAGTAAAACTTCCACCTGCATAATAACATAATTTATTCAAAAGAGATAGAATGTAGATCGTTGGCAAATGGTAGTTAACTCTTGAGCATGTCTACTGTCGCTCTATGTAAGTAATAGTAACATTAGTTGGGGTCCGCACATTTAGTTGTTCATCCAATATAGCGTCGCACACCATGTACACTAGTGACATCGGTCTCTACACAAATGTCAAGATAAATTATTTCCATGTCTAGATTAGATACACCAAGATTTTGTTACAATGATAGCCATTGATTGATAACTATAAAATTAAAATAAGAGTGTCTGAAATGACAGACCATCAATGTATTGTTATGTAAATTTATTATAACATAGAAGGCCATGGGAAAAAGTTAGGCATAAGAATTTTGTCAGAATTGTGCAGATGACGGGAATCGTGGCAATGCACAGGCCAGCCGGAGCAAAAACAAGAGGTCATCGGCTATCTGCAAGAAGGGGAGCGTCAGCGTACCACCTGACGAGAAGGGCGCGGGAGCGTCCGGTCCTACAACCTGACAGTCACCGGGCCGTATCCCTGAGGTATTAGGTGGCAGACAACCCTCGCCGGGCCACAAGCGAAAGTGAGGCTGCCCGTTGACACTGACACGCGACTAGGAGGCAGCAGCCTGCTAGCTCTCCGGACGCGGCAGACGTTTGGAGGGATTCCTTGCGGCAGACCACGTTGTCATGAGTACACGAAGAAGATCACGTACGGTGTCAGAACCTGTGCCTCATGTGCCTCAGGACAGAAAGGGACGCTATATACTCACCTTTTTGAGTTTTTACGACTCACTAGCATTGGCCAATCTGCATACACAAAGCAGTATCGTGCCACAAACTCTAACAAATGAATTATCTCATTTCTAACTTCTCCTCTCACTTAGAGAGCAATTGTAACAATCGTCACTCCTAGTTCGATCCTGTCTGGATGACCTCACACATTTGTGTAGTCACTCCACGTGCCATCATCCCTTGTCGAACTGCAATATTGGGAAATGTAAAGTACTGTCCAGGGAGAGAAGAGATCTGGACTAGTGATGTATCCCAACTAGTAAACCTCAGAGACAATTAATTGACGTGAGGAGAGCCTATCACTATGTCTTCCTGCTGTACTGCCGTGATCACATGCGTGGGTCTTGCTGCAATCTCAACAGCGTACTGCAGATGCTCCAGCACACCCTATTGCTGTTGCAACAATGTAACAGCAACACCCAACGTTTAGCACTATGTGATGTCAGTACTGTGGCCCCATCCCAAAAGCCCCCTCCGATGCTAAAGACATGGAACCACCTACATCAATGCATATGGCTCAACAGACCAACCCCCTCAGAGAAACCAACAAATATGTGAAGTGCTTCGAATATTTCTAACAATGTGAGTTAGTGCCTCATTCTCAGCACAGTCATGAACGTTGTGCAATGTGCAAGCACAACTTGACACCACATGAACTTTGTTTTTTTCTTAAACTTCTTTCTCTAGTGTTGTTTTTGTAATGTATGCTATACCTTGTATGTGCTTGTGTTTTGCACTGTAATTCTTATGTAAGTGATAGAGTAGGGCCACAAATTACTGTATTGTTCTCTACACCACGTTTTTTTTGTATTCTGTATTTATTGTTGTGTGTATGCAAACAGTATGCCTGAAGTCCCCATAAACTGAAGCAGATACCACCACTGTCATTGTGAATGGACCATCAGTTCAGGGAACATTTTGTAAAGGTTATTCTTGCTGCAGGGAGACAGAATGAATCGGGGGTTGTAATTAGATTCTTAAAACTCACGAAGAGATTGTTAACTTAAATAGTATCATGTGTGATTGAGTTCAGGTTAGTTTAATGATTGAAATTCTTGTAACATCTTGGGCATTTAACTACAGAGCACTCCAACTCTGATCGTAAAGAATAAACTGCTCCATGTTTGGCTCACAAGCCCAGGCCATATTTAGAGTGTGAATGACTGTGTCAGTCGGTGTTTGGAAGGGGCTCCCTGGGTATGGATGAGTGATGTGAGTGTTATATTTCCATATTAAGAAGGTGAGGTTGGCTACATCATAAATAATCCTCCCTTTATGAGCTGCATTTTCAGTTGCAGTGATTTTTTTTTATAGAGTGCGGCATGTGGAGTCAGTTTGCAAGATTGTTCTTGGGCGATTGACTCATTACCTTGCTCCTAAGTGAGCCAACCACTCACAAATTACAATCTAAAATGGCGTAGGGGCTATGAGAGGTGGCATGAGCCCCCTGTCATATTTCTATCTTACTCTGAGTAATTCGATTTTCCTCTCTAACTGCATGCGGTGAAAAGTTGCTATTTCTTCACACGCGAACTTCCCATGAAGCTTCTCTGGTCACCTGGGTGGTCCGGTGACAGGCGGATCTTGGGAGGGTTAAGCCGACGAGTGTGAGGGAGTCGAGTGGATGCTTTCCAGACGCCGACATTGTCATAATACCGGCGGCGACACGCCCGAAGGGGCCTGATGGAGCGGCTGGGCTAGAGATTACGTTACTTCGCAGAAACGTAGTGAAAACACTTTCTAAAATATGGAGTTTCAGTCTTCGATCGCTATTCTTTATTTTCAAAATTGAAAATAAAGAATAGCGATCGAAGACTGAAACTCCATATTTTACTTATTGAACGATCGCGGAATTCCCAGTGAGACAACTATGTCTAGTTTTGATAAAACACTTTCTGGCGGGCTACCAGTGAGGCGTGGGAATGACTTGTGTTCCCAGGCAGTATTGGCGGGCAAAGTCCCGCGTTTTCTGCAAAATCATAACTGTGATTGGCTTGCTCACAGGATAGCTCCGTGACGTAGCAAAATCGGCGCAGAAATTGGCGCCAAGTATCTCCATTGGTGGACTAGTAGTGCGTCGGAAATAGAGTGGAATTTTCCGCCGGTTTTCGAGTTGCTGACTGGAACGTTTAACTACAGCCACTGTTGTGGGGACTGGAATGCTCTGTGTTCGGCTTGTACGGGTGCTCTTGAGAGGGTCAGCTCTCGCCTTTCTGTCAGAGTAGGTTACAAGATTGAGCTCTCGCTGCTCTGGACAGCCTGCCTTCCGTTGGCTGTCTAATATACTTCTATTTAATTGTCACTGTTTGATGAAGTTGCTGAAGTTTCGACTTAAACGTAACTTTCTGAGTACAGTTGGAAATTGTGCGTTCTGCGTACAAGCGGCCTATGTTGTCTGTCTTGAGCAGTTTTGGCTAAAGTTGACTGCATCGGAGTTACTGTGTGACTTTGCTTGTTAAAATCAATCACTGTACCGTCAGGGATTGTGTGGCGGGCCTTCTTCGTCTCCCTCAGAGGCGCATTTGTATTGCTAGGAAGTCTTTAGTCTGGAACAACCAGACGAGGATAATTTGTTTCGGGCTATACTCGCGACATTATCATCACCACGACGGGACGTCGAAGCAACAAGCCATCGGCACCGGTACGCCAGATCGTGTTCTTGCAGTTAAGAAGACAGCTTGGTAATGTATGTCAGCAGCACCGGCAGATTAGGGAATTTGGTAGGTGATAATCAGAGCTCAGCAGAGCGCGCATGTTCGTCTTTTCTAACTTTGATCTGTCTTGGGTGTTCATTGTCTGAGTTCTCACTAATGTAGTAGATATTAATGTTGGGTTGGCTGTGTGTCTCTCTTAAGATTTGAGTTGCAAGGAATTGGCTCCACATACCACATCGTCATAAATGTCACAATCTAGTTTATGGAAAACTTCACCTTCACAGCATTTATTTGAGTATCCAATTTGATCCAATTTGATGCTAAGGTCATCAGTCCCTAAGCTTACACACTACTTACCCTAAATTATCCTAAGGACAAACAGACGCAACCATGCCCGAGGGAGGGCTCGAACCTCCACCGGGATCAGCCGCACAGTCTGTGACTGCAGCGCCTTAGACCGGCTAATCCCGCGCAGCATTTGGAATCAAATGGGATGTATAGTGCATAAGTTTCTATATATAAAGTATGTAATAATGAAACGTCATTAGAAAACAGAAAAGTTGCATTTATGGTCTATCAGTCTATGATTAGAATCCCATTACAGAATCTGAATTTGCAGTAACAATAAACAAGAGAGGAGAAAGGGGACCAGTGGGAGGAAGTGGACATAGAAAGCGAAAAGGAGGAGATGGACAGCGACAGGGGAGTAGAGAAAGGGCAGGAAGAGATGAAGAGAGAGTGTGAAAGAGAAGATAGACAGAGGGGAGAGAAGATGAGGAACAGGGAGAGGGGAGACAGAGTGGGGAAGAGAAGATTGACAGTGGGAGGGGGGTGGTGGTGATGCGCAGAAGAAGGAGAAAGGAGGAGGAAATGGGTAAAGAGAGGTGGAGGAGAAAACAGACAGAGACAGGGGAGAGAAAGAGATTAGCACTTATATGAAATTCTCACACATATTACAAATGTGTGCTCTCTCTTTTCTCACTACGGTCGCAGGTTCAAATCCTGCCTCGGGCATGGATGTGTGTGATGTCCTTAGGTTAGTTATGTTTAAGTGGTTCTAAGTTCTAGGGGCTGATGACCACAGCAGTTAAGTCCCATAGTGCTCAGAGCCATTTGAACCATTTTTCTCTCTTTTCTTCCTTCTCCATTTACCCAAACTGCGCTACTGGAACGTCAGGCTGTGATCATCTAGTATATTGTAAAACTTAAATGTAGATAATTTTGTTTTCGTTGCATATCTTATTTTGAAAATTAGTGTACCCGTGTGTGGCGCATACAAGATGTCCAAAGGGGATAGCCCGACGTGTTCGCCCAGCCTGCTGCAGCAGGAGAGGCAGAAGGCAGTCGGCGTCGCCCGGGGCGCCTGCGCCGTGCGCTGTCAGCCGGGGCCCCGGCGCAGGCGCGGTGTCGGGTTCCCCAGACAAAAGCCCGCCTGCCGCCGAGTCCAGCCCGCTACGGGCCGCCTGTCGGGCCGCCGCCGCCGCTGCACCTGCTGCTGCACGGCGTGCGAGCTGTTGTTTTCCTCCTTGTGGGAAACCGATAGAGGTTCGGAACAGTGCAACAAGAAACAAAGCACAACCGGCGACCGGGTGGTCCCGTCTCGGAAACACTGTATTTCCACTGCTCTGTGTGACTCACCGTCACACATGTAGAATCTACCTGAAGTTTGTGTAGTGGATATTTTGCCCAGAGAAACGCTGCCTGACTGTAGTACCTGTATAATACACTACCGGCCATTAAAATTGCTACGCGACGAAGATGACATGCTACAGACGCAAAATTTAACCGACTGGAAGAAGATGCTGTGATATGCAGATGCTTAGCTCTTCACAGCATTCACACAAGGTTCATGCCGGTGGCGACACCTACAACGTGCTGACATCAGTAAAGTTTCCAACCGATTTCTCATACATAAACAGCAGTTGACCGGCGTTGCCTGGTGAAACGGTGCAGTGATGCCTCATGTAAAGATGAGAAATGCGTACCATCACGTCTCCGACTTTGATAATGGTCGGATTGTAGCCTATTGCTATTGCGGTTCATCGTATCACGACATTGTTGCTCGCGTTGGTCGAGATCCAATGACTGTTAGCAGAATATGGAATCGGTGGGTTCAGGAGGGTAATACCGAATGCCTTGCTGGATCCCAACGGCCTCATATCACTAGCAGTCGAGATGACAGGCATCTTATCCGCAGGGCTGTAATAGATTGTGCAGCCACGTCTCGATCCCTGAGTCAACAAATGGGGACGTTTGCAAGACAACAACCGTCTGCACGAACAGTTCGACGACGTTTGCAGTAGCATGGACTATTAGCTCGGAGACCGTGGCTGCGGTTACCCTTGACGCTGCATCACAGACAGGAGCGCCTATGATGGTGTACTCAACGACGAACCTGGGTGCACGAATGGCAAAACGTCATTTTTTCGGATGAATCCAGGTTCTGTTTACAGCATCATGATGGTCGCATCCGTGTTTGGCGACATCGCGGTGAACGCACATCGGAAGCGTGTATTCGTCATCGCCATGCTGGCGTATCACCTGGCGCGATTGTATGGGGTGCCATTGGTTACACGTCTCGGTCACCTCATTGACGGCACTTTGAACAGTGGACGTTATATTTCGGATGTGTTACGACCCGTGGCTCTACCCTTCATTCGATCCCTGCGAAACGCAGCGTTTCAGCAGGATAATGCACGACCACATGTTGCAGGTCCTGTACGGGCCTTTCTGGATACAGAAAATGTTCGACTGCTGCCGTGACAAGCACATTCTCCAGATCTCTCACCAATTGAAAACGTCTGGTCAATGGTGGCCGAGCAACTGGCTCGTCACAATACGCCAGTCACTACTCTTGATGAACTATGGTATCGTGTTGAAGCTGCATGCGCAGCTGTACCTGTACACGCCATTCAAACTCTGTTTGACTCAATGCCCAGGCGTATTAAGGCCGTTATTACGCTCAGCGGTGGTTGTTCTGGGTACTGATTTCTCAGGATGTATGCGCCCAAATTGCGTGAAAATGTAGTCACATTTCAGTTCCAGCAAAATATATTTGTGGTCTAGGGGATGCGCCTTTGCTTCCTAATCAAAACATCTTCGGTCTCGCGTTCGATCCCTGCCACTGTCTAAATTTTGATAAATAATCAGCACTGGCGGCCGAAGACTTCCGGTATAAGAAGTCAGCCTCATTCTGCCAACGGCCTTGTCAAAGAGGGCGGAGGAGCGGATAGAGGTTCAGGGCACTCTCTTGTCCTAGGGGTGGGAAATTGCCCCTAAAGGCGGAAGAATCAGCAATGATCAACGACATGAGGACGCAGAAGGCAATGGAAACCACTGAATTAAAGACACGTAACGTGTATCCACAGGACATGTGGCCTGTAATTGAAGAAGTGTCATGATGATCTCTCCATTGGCAAAAGATTCCCGAATAGTCCCCAATTCGGATCTCCGAGAGAGGGCCGCCAAGGGGGAGGTTACCATGAGAAAAAGATTGAATAATCTACGAGGGAAATGCAACGGCTCAATCTAGATATAGTAGGGGTCAGTGAAGTGAAGTGGAAGGAAGACAAGGATTTCTGGTCAGATGAGTATCGGGTTATATCAACAGCAGCAGAAAATGGTATAACAGGTGTAGGATTCGTTATGAATAGGAAGGTAGGGCAGAGGGTGTGTTACTGTGAACATTTCAGTGACCGGGTTGTTCTAATCAGAATCGACAGCAGACCAACACCGACAACGATAGTTCATGTATACATGCCGACGACGCAAGCTGAAGATGAACAGATAGAGAAAGGGTAATGCAGTATGTAAAGGGTGACGAAAAAAAAAGAAAATAAACTAAATAGTTAGACGGAAATGTGGTGAAGAGGGAATCAAAACAAAGGATGCCGGAATTTGGGCATGTATAGACACTTACGAGCCAAAACATTATGAGCAACTGCTGAACGGCGTGCTGGTATATACACTCCTGGAAATTGAAATAAGAACACCGTGAATTCATTGTCCCAGGAAGGGGAAACTTTATTGACACATTCCTGGGGACAGATACATCACATGATCACACTGACAGAACCACAGGCACATAGACACAGGCAACAGAGCATGCACAATGTCGGCACTAGTACAGTGTATATCCACCTTTCGCAGCAATGCAGGCTGCTATTCTCCCATGGAGACGATCGTAGAGATGCTGGATGTAATCCTGTGGAACGGCTTGCCATGCCATTTCCACCTGGCGCCTCAGTTGGACCAGCGTTCGTGCTGGACGTGCAGACCGCGTGAGACGACGCTTCATCCAGTCCCAAACATGCTCAATGGGGGACAGATCCGGAGATCTTGCTGGCCAGGGTAGTTGACTTACACCTTCTAGAACACGTTGGGTGGCACGGGATACATGCGGACGTGCATTGTCCTGTTGGAACAGCAAGTTCCCTTGCCGGTCTAGGAATGGTAGAACGATGGGTTCGATGACGGTTTGGATGTACCGTGCACTATTCAGTGTCCCCTCGACGATCACCGGTGGTGTACGGCCAGTGTAGGAAATCGCTCCCCTCACCATGATGCCGGGTGTTGGCCCTGTGTGCCTCGGTCGTATGCAGTCCTGATTGTGGCGCTCACCTGCACGGCGCCAAGCACGCATACGACCATCATTGGCACCAAGGCAGAAGCGACTCTCATCGCTGAAGACGACACGTCTCCATTCGTCCCTCCATTCACGCCTGTCGCGACACCACTGGAGGCGGGCTGCACGATGTTGGGGCGTGAGCGGAAGACGGCCTAACGGTGTGCGGGACCATAGCCCAGCTTCATGGAGACGGTTGCGAATGGTCCTCGCCGATACCCCAGGAGCAACAGTGTCCCTAATTTGCTGGGAAGTGGCGGTGCGGTCCCCTACGGCACTGCGTAGGATCCTACGGTCTTGGCGTGCATCCGTGCGTCGCTGCGGTCCGGTCCCAGGTCGACGGGCACGTGCACCTTCCGCCGACCACTGGCGACAACATCGATGTACTGTGGAGACCTCACGCCCCACGTGTTGAGCAATTCGGCGGTACGTCCACCCGGCCTCCCGCATGCCCACTATACGCCCTCGCTCAAAGTCCGTCAACTGCACATACGGTTCACGTCCACGCTGTCGCGGCATGTTACCAGTGTTAAAGACTGCGATGGAGCTCCGTATGCCACGGCAAACTGGCTGACACTGACGGCGGCGGTGCACAAATGCTGCGCAGCTAGCGCCATTCGACGGCCAACACCGCGGTTCCTGGTGTGTCCGCTGTGCCGTGCGTGTGATCATTGCTTGTACAGCCCTCTCGCAGTGTCCGGAGCAAGTATGGTGGGTCTGACAGACCGGTGTCAATGTGTTCTTTTTTCCATTTCCAGGAGTGTATTTGGGATGCAATGCAGCAGCGATTATGTCTTACATACAATCGGCAATTCGTTGTTCCCGGGGGTGTGTGATACCAGAAATCTACGCACAGGTTACGCTATTCCAGTGCTGGTATCTCGTGAAACTAGCTGAGTATCTACTTGATCTATTAGCAGCGGCTCCAAGTCAAGATTACTGACAACGGCCGGGAGAGCGATGAGCATACCTCATGCCGCTTTCTAGCGCATCCAATGACGCCACTGGCAGAGCATGAGAGGGCGTTGGCCTCTACCGATACGGCCCCCTTCCCCACCCCCCCCTCCCCGCTCCTAGTGGCCTGTGGAAGGACTTACAAATCTATCTTGAAAATCAAGTGGCTTATGTTATTTGATTACTTAATTTGATGTCTATGTAAATCATTTACTTGCATTTGTTGTTACTCCTTTCTTCTTTCGTAAGTCATTTGTCGACTATTTACTAATATTTCTGGAGCAGCTTATTTCTGATGCAGCTTTTGTTCCAAGCCATCTTGTACACACATGTTATTTATTTTTATTGTACGTCTAGCTCCATACGACCAAACTGAGGAGCGAACCTCCAAGGTTATTGAATGTGTCAGTACATGAAGTTACAACATAAAAGTAATAACAAATACTGTAAAATAAAATGTTTACGAGTCCAAAAAGTCAAGCCATAAGTTTAAGTAAACGCAATGAACAATATAACCTAAGAATCAGTTAAATTTTTCAAGGAACTCCTCAGCAGAATAGAGTGACCCATGAGGACACTCTTCAGTTTCGATTGGATTACTGCTAAAATTTTTGAATTCTTGTGGTAGCTTATTGAAAGTCAATGCAGCCGTATACTGCACACCTTTCATCACAGGAGTTACGGAAGTGCGATCCAAATGCAGATTGGATTTCTGCCGAGTATTAACTGAGTGAAAGTTGCTAATTCTTGGGAATAATCTGATATTGTCAACAAGAAACGACAGTAAGGAATATATGTATATTGAGCGGCCATGTCAAAACATCCAGATCAGTGAACAGGGGTCGAGAAGAGTTTCACGAACTTCCACCACTTATTGCCCGAACTGCCCGTTCCTGAGCCAAAACATCCTTTTAGAATGGGAAGAGTTACCCCAAAGTATAATACAACATAAGCGAATGAAAAAATGCCAAGAAGACTAATTTTCGTGTAGAACGATCACTTACTTCAGTTGCCGTTCGAAGAGTAAAAATGGCAGCATCAAGTCTTTGAACAAGATCTTGAACGTGGATTTTCCACGACAGTTTACTATCTATCTGAACACCTAGAAATCTGAAGTGTTCAGTTTCACTAATCATATGCCCATTTTGTGAAATTGAAACGTCGGATTTTGTTGAATTGTGTGTTAGAAATTGTAAAAACGAGCCTTACTGTTAGTTTGTTTTCTATAAGCCATGAATTTCTATCTTGAACTGCACTATTTTAAACAGAGCGAATGTTGCACACGACATCCATCGCTACCAAGCTAGTGTCGTCAGCTAACAGAAATATTTTACAGTTACCCGTAATACATAGATTCAAGGGATACTTCTACTTTTGTCCACCAGAGGTTGCATGTGATGAAAGTGGTGAGGTAATATGGATTTAATGTATGTACCCTACATTAATAGCAATAAATACCCCTGTTTTGGCAAACAATGTATCAGTTAAGAAGGTATGTTTTGCCGTCACTAACTGAAGACAGAATTGCTGTGATTGACTTTCTACGGGCTATATGCATGTTCCACGAAATAAGTTACATAACACATTGCATTATCGTCTTCTGTATTCCGTACTGCTTCTTGTATATTCATTTCCTTCGAAATACGTCATTATTAAAATAACTTTGAGAAGTACTATCGGCTATTAGTCGTTTTCGTACCGAAATAAAGTGATTACAAATCAGGGCCGAAATCCCCGTTTCAGAGTATTTCAGCTATAAGTTGGTCACTATTACACAGTTATAATTTCCACTCGATCTTACGAGTGATTTTCACAGTAATTAATGTTCAGCTATACAAGCTAGGTCTTTTGTGCTATCTTTGGTTGTTGCTATATCTTTTTCTTCTTATTCCCTTTCAGCGTCAGTGAAAGTGAGGAAATTGTTTACTAAGTCGTTAACTTGTTTATGAGAATACATAGATTCATTAAATCCGGGTCCAGAGATACTGACTGCATTAGTAGTCTATTCTGCTAAATAGTAGCCCGCTTACAATCTTTGCTGAATGAGTTGCAGAAAAACGTGTTCAGAAACTTCGCTTTAGTGCTGCTGTTGTCGGCACTTTACATAAGACCAGAATCTCTTTGGATTTTGTGCCAGATTTCGAAAGTGAGTTTCGTTGTGGAAACCATTAACAAAGCTTCCCACTGAAGTCTGAACTAGGTTTTGTTCATATGTAAACCGCTACCATTATTAGAGATTTCGTACTATATTAAATGTGGCATATTTTCTTCGTTGCAGGACGTGTGCTTATCTGTTTTGTCAGTATTGGAGGCAGGACCGGGGAGAATGTTCGATTTTTTGTTCTGCTGTATGGCGTAAAAGTGAAGTTAAAAGATTTCCATCACCTTACAGACCAACTGAGAACGTATTATGAGAGCATGAGGGTACTAAGTAGTATTCCCTACCAAAAACGGATATCTATTCCGACTCCTGAATATTAATTTTATTTCTGTCACAGACCCTTTTTTTATTTATTGGCTTTTAGGTCTCTACTTACAGTTTCTTAGCATGTTTCTAACTGCTTTCACCAACTTCCTCGACGCATAGGTTGAACTATAGTGGGGAAGGACTGTGCTCCTTGTTCACATAGTTTTAATTCGATGACTTCGTTCTTGGTCCTCCATTGTCATTGCTCGCTCCTGGTTTTGTGTGTATTGTATATTTCCCGCTTTAACCTATAGCATACATTTATTTTCCTGAAAATTCCGAGTAGCTTGCACCAGTTTACATTGTCGAACGTCTTTTTCGGGTCGATGAATTCTATGAACGTGTCTTGATCTTTCGTAAGTCTTGGTTCTGTTATCAAACACAACTTCAGTATTGCAACTCTGGTGCCTTTACCTTTCTGAAAGCCAAACTGATCCCCATCTATCGGATCCTCAGTTTCCCTCTGTATATTATTCTTGCCAGCAGCTTTGATGTACGTGATATCAAGCTTTTTGTAGGATAGTTCTCGCTCTTAGCTGCTGTTGCTATCTTCGGGATCATGTGAATGATATTGATCCGGCAGTTTGATGGTATATCTTCAATCTTATAGATTTTACAAACCAATTTGGAATAGTCGTTTGGTTGTTAGTTCCCACAACTATTTCAGAAATTTAGAAGGAATGTTATCTATACCTTCTACCTCATTTAATCTGAAGTCTTTCAAATCTTGGTTAAACTCTGACTCCAGTGCTGAATCTTGTGGCTGGGAATTACATGGTGACGCGGTGTCGAAGGCTGTGCATTGTGTCGATGAAGGAGATGTGCATGCCGGGTGTGCCAAAGTGGCGGACTTTGTGAAACCATAATAGCACACATTTCACAGCTCATATAATAATTAATAATAGCCAGAGGAATCATGATACCTTAAAAAGAAACATGTACATTACCATTAATTATACAATGCTTCTGATGGCGTAATCATATTTCCAATATTTTTATTAGTTTAGCGTTTAGTATCTGACTGTACATTATACAAGTAACACCAAGCAACGAATTTCCAAAATTTAAACAGTTCATCTGATTCTGTAGATCAATGTGTCTTTAGAAAGCTATTAGTGTAAACCTAAATTGGTATGAACTACAGGCATGTAACTTGAATAGTACATGAGGTCAAACAGGCCGATTACAATTTATCGCATCAGGCCGTAAGTACTCTATAGTTACGTGAAAAAACGGTAGCAGCATGCTTATAAATACAGGGCGTTTCAAAAAGAAAGAGCAGATTTCAAACATTTATTTCTCAAAAACTACAAATGATAGAAACACAATTCAAACGTTTCTTGTCAGAGAAAGGTTCAAAGTTTTTCAATGGTCCGCGCAGAAGTTCCATGCAAATCCGCAGTGGCGCTGGCGTTTGTTTGTAGGAAAATGGCGACGACACCACAGGAACGATCATTTTGTGTGCTGCAATTTGCAAAGTTAGAGTCCATTGTTGGTGTGCAACGTGCATTCCGCCGTCAATTCAACAAACAGCCGCCTCGTCATAAGCAAATTTATGAGTGGCATCACAGATTCGTAGAAGATGGTTGCATCTGCAAGCGAAAAAGCACGGGTCGTCCACGCACATCGGATGAAAATGTCGAGCGTGTCCGTGCAGCTTACGAAAGGAGCCCTAGAAAATCCACGACACGGGCAAGTCACGAACTAAACATGTCTAAAACAACGGTATGGCGCGTTCTGAGTAACCGTCTGCACATGAAGCCGTACAAACTGCAGTTATTG
The DNA here is from genome assembly GCF_023864275.1 of Schistocerca cancellata. Lineage (NCBI taxonomy): Eukaryota > Metazoa > Arthropoda > Insecta > Orthoptera > Acrididae > Schistocerca > Schistocerca cancellata. The sequence continues at coordinate 260,404,941 of NC_064628.1, forward strand.
CAAGCATTGCGTCCTGACGACCACAACAAAAGAAATAAATGTTTGAAATCTGCTCTTTCTTTTTGAAACGCCCTGTATATTTATTCGTCTATATCTTTATTTATATCCGATATATACTATTAATGAAGAAACTGGTTAAATATTTACTGTGTTTTAGAAAGTACAGAGACATTAGGCTACTGGCCTACCTTTTGTTTCTATTCCTTTGATATATGTTTATTTGATCATCATCATCATCATCATTTAAGACTGATTATGCCTTTCAGCGTTCAGTCTGGAGCATAGCCCCCCTTATACAGTTCCTCCATGATCCCCTATTCAGTGCTAACTTTGGTGCCTCTTCTGATGTTAAACCTATTACTTCAAAATCATTCTTAACCGAATCCAGGTACCTTCTCCTCGGTCTGCCCCGACTCCTCCTACCCTCTACTGCTGAATCCATGAGTCTCTTGGGTAACCTTGCTTCTCCCATGCGTGTAACATGACCCCACCATCTAAGCCTATTCGCCCTGACTGCTACATCTATAGAGTTCATTCCCAGTTTTTCTTTGATTTCTTCATTGTGGACACCCTCCTGCCATTGTTCCCATCTACTAGTACCTGCAATCATCCTAGCTACTTTCATATCCGTAACCTCAACCTTGTTGATAAGGTAGCCTGAATCCACCCAGCTTTCGCTCCCATACAACAAAGTTGGTCGAAAGATTGAACGGTGCACAGATAACTTAGTCTTGGTACTGACTTCCTTCTTGCAGAAGAGAGTAGATCGTAGCTGAGCGCTCACTGCATTAGCTTTGCTACACCTTGCTTCCAGTTCTTTCACTATGTTGCCATCCTGTGAGAATATGCATCCTAAGTACTTGAAACCGTCCACCTGTTCTAACTTTGTTCCTCCTATTTGGCACTCCAACTGTTTATATTTCTTTCCCACTGACATTACTTTCGTTTTGGAGATGCTAATCTTCATACCATAGTCCTTACATTTCTGATCTAGCTCTGAAATATTACTTTGCAAACTTTCAATCGAATCTGCCATCACAACTAAGTCATCCGCATATGCAAGACTGCTTATTTTGTGTTCACATATCTAAATCTCACCCCGCCAGTCTATTGTTTTCAACATATGATCCATAAATAATATGAACAACAGTGGAGACAGGTTGCAGCCGTGTCTTGCCCCTGAAACTACTCCGAACCATGAACTCAAATTACCGTCAACTCTAACTGCTGCCTGACTATCCATGTAAAGACCTTTAATTGCTTGCAAAAGTTTGCCTCCTATTCCATAATCTTGTAGAACACACAATAACTTCCTCCTAGGAACCCGGTCATATGCCTTTTCTAGATCTATAAAGCATAGATACAATTCCCTGTTCCACTCATAACACTTCTCCATTATTTGCCGTAAGCTAAAGATCTGGTCCTGACAACTTCTAAGAGGCCTAAACCCACACTGATTTTCATCCAATTGGTCCTCAACTAATACTCGCACTTTCCTTTCAACAATACCTGAAAAGATTTTACCCACAACGCTGATTAAAGAGATACCTCTGTAGTTGTTACAATCTTTTCTGTTTCCATGTTTAAAGATCGGTGTGATTACTGCTTTTGTCCAGTCTGATGGAACCTGTCCCGACTCCCAGGCCATTTCAATTATCTTGTGTAGCCATTTAAGACCTGACATTCCACTGTATTTGATGAGTTCCGACTTAATTTCATCCACCCCAGCAGCTTTATTGCACTGCAATCTATTGACCATTTTTTCCACTTCCTCAAATGTGATCCTATTTCCATCATCATTCCTATCCCATTCTACCTCGAAATCTGAAACATTACTGATCGCATTTTCACCTACATTGAGCAACTCTTCAAAATATTCCCTCCATCTGCCCAAGGCATCCACAGGATTCACCAGCAGTTTTCCTGACCTGTCCAAAATACTTGTCATTTCCTTCTTACCTCCCTTTCGAAGACTGCTAATTACACTCCAGAATGGTTTTCCAGCAGCTTGACCCATAGTCTCCAACCTGTTTCCAAAGTCTTCCCACGATTTCTTCTTGGATGCTGCAATTATCTGTTTGGCTTTGTTTCTTTCTTCAACATAACTTTCTCTGTCTACCTGGGTTCTGGTATGAAGCCATTTTTGATACGCCTTCTTTTTCCTTTTACAGGCTGCCTTGACTGTATCATTCCATCAAGCTGTTTGCTTCAACCTACTTTTACACACTACTGTTCCAAGACATTCTTTAGCCACTTCTAGTACTGTGTCCCTGTACCTTGTCCATTCCTTTTCCAATGACTGTAATTGACTACATTCAACTAACTGGTACCTTTCTGAGATCGCTGTTATGTACTTGTGCCTGATTTCCTTATCCTGAAGTTTCTCCACTCTTATCCTCCTACATATGGACCTGACCTCCTGCACTTTCGGCCTCACAATCCCGATTTCACTGCAGATTAAATAATGATCAGTGTCATCAAAGAATCCCCTGAATACACGTGTGTCCCTCACAGTCTTCCTGAATTCCTGATCTGTTATTATATAGTCAATGACAGATCTGGTTCCCCTGCCTTCCCAAGTATACCGGTGAATGTTCTTATGTTTAAAAAAGGAGTTTGTGATTACTAAGCCCATACTGGCACAGAAATCCAAGAGTTGTTTCCCGTTCCTGTTGGCCTCCATATCCTCTCCAAATTTACCCATAACCTTTTCATACCCTTCTGTTCGATTTCCAATCCTGGCGTTAAAATCACCCATGAGCCGAACACTGTCCTTGTCCTTTACTCTAACAACTACATCACTGAGTGCCTCATAAAAACTATCCATCTTATCTTGATCTGTCCCTTCACAATGCGAAAATACTGACACAATCCTAATTTTCTTGCTAGACACTGTCAAATCTATCCACATCAGTCGTTCGTTTACATATCTTATTGCAACTACGCTGGGTCCCATTTCTTTCCTGATGTAAAGCCCTACACCCCATTGTGCTATTCCTGCTTTGACTCCTGACAGGTAGACCTTGTATTCTCCCACTTCCTCTTCTTTCTCACCCTTTACCCGAATGTCACTAACAGCTAAAACGTTCAGCCCCATCTTACTTGCAGCCTCTGCCAGCTCTACCTTCTTCCCAGAGTAGCCCCCATTGATATTAATAGCTCCCCATCTCATTACCATTTGTTTGCCAAGTCGTATCTTAGGAGTCCCTGATTTGTCAGTTAGAGGTGGGACTCCGTCACCTCCAAAGGTCCGAGGCATTTTGCTCTGATTGTTGCCAGCATCGTATTTAAAGTACCAGGGAAGCAGGTTGCTAGCCTTACTTGCCCCGAGTCCCATTGGGTTTTACCCCTAACGGCTGAGGGACTAACCGGTGGCTTTGGTAGTCTTTGCCGTATGAGCTCAAAGGTGACCAAGACTCAGAATATGTCCGAGATGCCCAGCCTTATTCCGAAGTAACCGGTATCCCGACTGCCGGGACCACTTACTTGGCCACTCATACGTTGCCCGTGGTTCATGAACTAGGACATGACTACAGGAACCCACACCATGAACCATTTGATTTGTTTATGTATTTAATCATGTGTGTTAGAGCGTGTTTATGGTCCATACATAAGAATATTTATTTAATTTCAAGTTATTTAAATATAAATCCAGTATTTAGTATGTGTTTCAACATGTTTGTTGGTGTACATTGGCTTGAAGAAATGGCGGGAGTACTCTATCCAGTCACAGCGCTCGTGAATTGGGAGACTGGATGGAAGTGGGGGAGGAGTGCTGGACAGGATGAGGAGTGCAGGACGGGAAGCAGCAATGGTTGGTCGCAGGAAATACGTGGAGAGTGGAGCAGTTTGCATGTGGTCGCGACAGATAGAAATATTTCGTAGTGCCGACTTGTGCACTTGTGAGATTTCCGTGACTTCTGCAGTGAAGACGTAGTATGCATTTAGAAGTGAATATCTCACCAGCTATGTTGTTATTCGTAACTAATTACGTGAAGTAGGAATCTATTGTTTGCTTGTTATTAAACTTATATTTTATTTAATTGCTGGACCATCGACACCAATAAGTGTTTTACAGTAATAAATAACATTCGTAAAGGCACTTCTACTATCGTACTCATCATTTAATGTCACATTCAAAATTCGCAATTGCCGTGTGATACGAAACTTCGGCCATTCGATTCATGTGAATATTCATATTGTATACTGTAGACTCAGCAGTATTTGGCTTGTAATGCGGCAACTACGTATCCCAGCCCCTAGACAACGAAACCAGCCAAAATGTTTAATATCGCAACTCTGAGACAGAGGCTATGTAATTGAGGGCCACCAAACCTCATCTTCTATTTTTGAAAGAACGCAATGTCCAATATCTTCCATGCCGACTCTTCTTCTATGATGTAATCAGATAGCGCCTCTATCTTATAGATGTCACCCACACACTCTTTCCAATTATTAACGCTTTCCTCTGCGTTTAACAGTGGAATGTTCTTGCATTCTTAATTTTTAAACAAACGCTTTTAATGTCACCCAAAGTAGTTTTGAGTTTCCTGTATGTTGAATCTGTCCTTCTGACGATCATTTCTTTTTTCTTTCAGCTTTTCTGGTGACCATTGCGCTTCCATTTCCCAGGACTTCCTATTTATTTCATTCCTAAGTCACATATTGCTGTACTCCTTTGCAATCCTGAGCAGTTTATTGCTTCCTTCATTCGTTGCTCAGTAGCAGTACTTCTTCTGTTACTGAAGGTTTCTCTGCAGTTATTTTTCTAATATATTTCTATGTCCAACTTTTATGCTTACTCTTTTTAGAGATGTCCATTCCGCTTCAAATGAACTGCCTACTATGGTATTCATTAACGCAGAATCTACAGCCTTACACAGCTTCACATGCACTGCATCTTTTCTCAGTAGTTCAGAATCCCTCTTCCTTCCACATTGATTCTTCCGACGATTCTCATAAAATTGAGCCTATGCTTGATCACTACTAGATAATGATCTGAATTTGTATCTGCTCCAGGGTAGAGATTACTATCCAATTTCCTATTTGGGAATCTCGGTCTGTGGTGGAATCTCCGCGTGTCTTCAGGTAGTTTCCAAGTATACGTCCTCCTTGTGTGATTTCTAAACAGTGTATTCGCTATCATTAAATGAAATTTATTGTAGAGCATAAATAGTCTTTCTCCACTCTCATTCCTACTCCCATCCCCATATTATCTGGTAATTCTTTTTTCTATTACGCCACTACTACGGCGTACCAGTCCTCCACGATTATTAGATTTTCATCTTCTTTTACGCACTGAAATACCTGTTCAGTTATGCCACATATTTTTCCTGACTTTTCATCTTCTGTTTGTGACGTTATATACACCAGAACTATTGGTATAGGCATTGGTTTCTCGTCGGTTCTAATGGGAACAACCCTCACTGGACTGATCACAGTAACTCACTCTCTCCCCTTCTTTCCTATTCATAACGAATCCTACTCCTGTTAAAACCGTTTTCTGTTGTTGTTGATATTATTCATTATTCGTTTCACAAGAAATCCTTTTCTTCTTTCATTTCACTTTACTGACACCCCACTAGATCTAATGTGAGCTTTTTCATTCCTCTTTTCACATTTCCAAGCTTTCCTACTAGGCCTAGGTTCAAACTTCTGACATTCCAAATTCCGAATCGTAAAATGTTACCCGTCTTTGGTTATTCCATCTGTTTCTCAGAGGCGCCTTCCACTTGGTTGTCGCCTCCTGGCTCCTGGAGATCCGAATGGGGAACTAATCCAGAATCTTTTGCCAATGGAGAGGCCATCGTAAGACTTTTTCAGTTACAAAGTACATGCCCCATGTCCTGTGGTTACATGTTATGTGTCATTGGTGCAGTGGTTTCCATTGCCTTGGGTGCATCCTCATTGAGGTGATCATTGCTGATTCTTCTGCCTTTTAGAGGCAGTTTCCCATCTAAAGGGCAAGAGGATGCAGCTGACCTCTCGATGCTCCTCCGCCCTCTTTGACAAGACCGTCAGCAGAGCGGGGCCTCCTTATACCAGAAGTCATCGGACGCCTCGCTGTGTCTGTTTTCAAGACTTAAACAGTGACTCGATTCGAATCCAGGACGTTTTCATTATTAGCCAAAGGCTGTACCCCTAGACAACTTTCTCTTTTTTTCCCCTTTGTTTTTCCAGTCCAACGTCTCGGTAGCTAAAAGTGCCTTGTTCCTGTGGCATTCTCCAACATTTTAAATGCTCAGAACAATGGAAGAAACGAAAATATTTTCTTCAATATAATTTCTTAAAAGTAAGGTAAATACTTGTTGTTCTAATTAAAATGAACTCAGTCAACTTGAAGTTTATATTCGGTGAATCCTCCTTCAGAAAAAAAAGCATAAAATTGAAATTTCGATCTTGTTTCAAAGTGTTTGTTGGTGCTTCTTCTTAGCACAGTCCTCATAGCTTTTTCTCTACTTATTTGAAAAGCTTTTCTGAATTCAATACAAATAAATAAAAAACCAAACAAGTTGGTAACATCAGAATATAGTAATGGACATACGTTTTGTGGCTCAGTTATCAAAATACTAAGCTCTTTAAAGACGACTCCGTGAATTTAAATATGGAGAATGAACTCAATTTCTTCATTTTTAATGAGCTACAGTTGTAATTAGCTGCAATCAAATGTACTGAAAACGTAAATGAACAAAGGCGCTTCACCAGTTCTAGGGTTTGGGTTTTTCAATTAAGGTTGTGATTTGTCTGTAGTCCCTAAAACTATACACTGTCTGCTTCCTGTACTTTGTTGTTTAATAAGTGTATCTTTCTCTCTTGTAGAGTACAAAAAGAAAAATTTAGTTTTATGTAGTGAGCCTTATAAAAAGTTATTACAAACTGTGTTATTGAACCACCTGGTGATGTTTTCAGAATATTTTATTAGTTACCTTTTTTATGTTATGCATACATCATCCGAAGGAAGGACGAAAAGGCCCAGATCTGGTAAGGTGAATTCCTGTTCATATCGTAAATATCTTCTAGTCTTGACAGCAAATAAATCGCGACTTAAGTTTTCTTCGTTTCGTGGCCGACTCCTACGGAGGTAATACACTTTCCTAACTTAATACGACTGTCGCTGTTTTTCCGTGACATTTAGCTCTTCAAGCAGAAGTTTATTTTGTCATGTCGAGGAACGTAGGCCGGCCGAAGTGGCCGCGCGGTTCTGGCGCTGCAGTCTGGAACCGCGAGACCGCTACGGTCGCAGGTTCGAATCCTGCCTCGGGCATGGATGTGTGTGATGTCCTTAGGTTAGTTAGGTTTAACTAGTTCTACGTTCTACGGGACTAATGACCTCAGCAGTTGAGTCCCATAGTGCTCAGAGCCAGGAACGTAAGTGGTGTTAGCTTCATACACATTCCGGCTACATTGATTTTAATCTTACTCTAAATTCCGCAACAGAAAAGTCTACGTGCTGTGAAAGACACTGCACCGAAAATTCTCTCCATATCTCTTGTGTGATAACTTAATTTCACCCGTACGTTCTAAGCCTTCTGTGCACGCCCCGTGCTCCGATAAATTGTAGAGTGGCGGCTGCCCTGAAGGTATCCTCGAGAAATATGAGGTGTAATTTTATACGCAGCTATCGCTAAGAGAGAAGTAAATCGTGCCATGCGTGCGTCGCAACTAATTTATCCTCTAGCAGTGCCTGTAAACACCTGGACAAAATTGACCCATTAAGCGACGGGACACAGCATCTTCTATTTCTGTTGGAACAAAAAAATAGAAATGATGTACTAAACAATGATTTACAAAAAAAGACCGTAAAAAACGTAGCATGATTGAAACAACAGTCAGCCGGTCTGGGCAATAGTCTTAAGAATCTTTCTTGTGTCCAAAACCGCGGCTAACGCCAGTACTGTTGCGAAGTTTGCTGTCCATTCCAATCAAAATTAACTGAAGCTTACGTGCACAGATGATTACTGTTAAAGGTTGCTATTTGAATTTTGGATACCAATTTATCTTTACCACTTTGATTTAATAGACGACGAACATCAACAAGAATAGTTTTTTTTTACAAGAAAACATAAAAGAGATACTGTGAACCCTGCTGTGAGTAATCCCACCTGCCTAATAGTCTGTAATGAACTTTAATTAGTTTTAAAAAAATATTACGAGGTCATGCTAGAAACTAATGCCGCCTATATTTTTAACGTAATAACTATTAAGGGTTTTAAAATAAAACAAAGTTTATTGACATTCTACATCATTATTCTTCATGTCTACGCATTTATTTCTCAACATAGTCAGCCTGGCGACGAACACATTTCTCCCAGTTAGCGATCAGTTTGTTGATACCGCCCGTACAAAGTTTGACATTGTTGACGGAAGCAGAACCTCACCTTTGTTTGCACCGCTTCATCACTATCAAAGTGAAGTTCACGAAGGTGTTCTTGAAGCTTTGCAGCCAGATGAAAATCGTATGGGGCCAAGGCAGAAATGTGTCAAGGTTGATGGACGACAGTGAGCCCAAGGCGTTGAATTGTTGCAGGTTTCGCAGCGCTCGTATGTGGTCTGACATTATGTGGTCTGACATTGTGATGCTGAAGGAGGGGTGCTCCATGTGTGGACGAGCTTCTCAAGTCCCATACTCGATTACAACAGGCTGTTTCTCACTCATCGACATAGTTGCGGTACTCACCGCCGTGTTGCACCCAACAATTCGAAACGCTCTAGCAGGAGAAGGCTGCAAATATGTACACATGAAGAACAGAGACGTATAATGTTGATAACGTTTGTTTTCTTTAAAGAACTTAAAGCGTTTTTACATGAAAAATTCGGAGGCAATACTTTTCCGCACGCCCTCGCACTTTCATAAAGGTGAGAGCAAACCTAACTATAATCCAGGCAGGGCAGCAACACCACTGTCTAGATTTTCGATTGCGTTGCGCACACCCTGCGCGGCCAACATTGTTAGACCAAAAATAGTTCGTATTGTTTTCAGCTGTTACTGATAACGTGGTGAGCTGCAGTACTGCAATATTATTTTATTATTTATGCCTGCACATCATCAACACGCATACAGAAGTAAAAGAAATAACAAAATAAAAAATTAATGATGTCGTTAGCTTAGGATGTTCAAGTATTCAAATAAAAGTACTGAAGAAATTATAATCACTACTCATGATCAACGCGTTCCAAGCCATGGCACGGTAGAAATTTTAATAGCTTCAGATTGGCTAATCTAGAATTCGTGACCCATCTTTTGATGCAGCTCCCTTTGGTGAAAGTGTTTCCCAGCCATCTATTCTTTCACTTCCCTGGCCCATTAACCAACTACTTTTCATGGTTGGTTGATCTGACAAAGAAGGAAAGCTCTCGTTTTTCGTGTTTTTGTTGTGGTCTTCAGTCCTGAGACTGATTTGATGCAGCTCTCCATGCTACTCTATCCTGTGCAAGCTTCTTCATCTCTCAGTACCTACTACAACCTACATCCTTCTGAATCTGTTCAGTGTAATCATCTCTTGGTCTCTCTCTCTCTCTACGATTTTTACCCTCCACACTGCCCTCCAATACTAAATTGGTGATCCCTTGATGCCTCAGAATGTACCCCACCAACCGTTCCCTTCTCCTAGTCAAGTTGTGCCACAAATTTCTCTTCTCTCCAATTCTATTCAATACCTCCTCATTAGTTATGTGATCTAACCATCTAATCTTCAGCATTCTTCTGTAGCACCACATTTCTAAAGCTTCTATTCTCTTCTTGTCTAAAATATTTATCGTTCACGTTTCACTTCCATACATAGCTACACTCCATACAAATACTTTCAGAAACGACTTCCTGACACTTAAATCTATACTCGATATTAACAAATTTCTCTTCTTCAAACACGCTTTCCTTGCCACTGCCAGTCTACATTTTATATCCTCTCTACTTCGACCATCATCAGGCGTACGTAAATTTTCGTGTGCCCCTTGCGTCATTTTTCCCCAGAGAGAGCGGTATAGAAATTTAATATCAAAGTTTTATGAGTATCATGTGAAATAACTGGGTAGGTTTCAGTGGCTTTCTTCTGGGTGAATGGTTCTCAACCTTTAGGTAATTAGTCTGTGAGGGGCAAAATGCAATTATCTGAGAGGTAAAAACGTAAGGAGTCGATTGTGTTTCTGTCATGAAACTAAATTATTTTCAAAATATTGTTTCTGTTGTCACTGTTTCGTAATACTCGAACACTGATTACGTAAGTTACCAACAATTACATTTTTCTCAAGTACTAGCGTTCATGCTTGACAATGTATTGTAGGTTACAGCATGTGAGGCGAATGTATCAACTTCTTCCTCACATTTTGCAACCACACATATACTTCGCACTTCATACCATGAGCCTTCTTAGTAAAATTGAACATATATAACAAATATGCTTAAATAATGTAAGTAGGCTTTTTAGGTTTTTATGTTGGTAACGTCACCTAGCGCTCTGTATGAAAATCATTGGCTGTGATGTGTGCAGTCTGTGGCTGGTTGGCATTGTTGGAATATTCGCCATTGTAGTGTTGGGCAGTTGGATGTGAACAGCGCGTAGCGTTGCGCAGTTGGAGGTGAGGCGTCAGCAGTGGTGGATGTGGGGAGAGAGATGGCGGAGATTTGAGAGCGAATGATCTGGACGTGTGTGTCCATCAGAGACAGTAAATTTGTCAGACTGGATGTCATGAACTGATATATATATATATATATATATATATATATATATATATATATATATATATATATGGAAATGGAAAAAAGAACACATTGACACCGGTGTGTCAGACCCACCATACTTGCTCCGGACACTGCGAGAGGGCTGTACAAGCAATGATCACACGCACGGCACAGCGGACACACCAGGAACCGCGGTGTTGGCCGTCGAATGGCGCTAGCTGCGCAGCATTTGTGCACCGCCGCCGTCAGTGTCAGCCAGTTTGCCGTGGCATACGGAGCTCCATCGCAGTCTTTAACACTGGTAGCATGCCGCGACAGCGTGGACGTGAACCGTATGTGCAGTTGACGGACTTTGAGCGAGGGCGTATAGTGGGCATGCGGGAGGCCGGGTGGACGTACCGCCGAATTGCTCAACACGTGGGGCGTGAGGTCTCCACAGTACATCGATGTTGTCGCCAGTGGTCGGCGGAAGGTGCACGTGCCCGTCGACCTGGGACCGGACCGCAGCGACGCACGGATTCACGCCAAGACCGTAGGATCCTACGCAGTGCCGTAGGGGACCGCACCGCCACTTCCCAGCAAATTAGGGACACTGTTGCTCCTGGGGTATCGGCGAGGACCATTCGCAACCGTCTCCATGAAGCTGGGCTACGGTCCCGCACACCGTTAGGCCGTCTTCCGCTCACGCCCCAACATCGTGCAGCCCGCCTCCAGTGGTGTCGCGACAGGCGTGAATGGAGGGACGAATGGAGACGTGTCGTCTTCAGCGATGAGAGTCGCTTCTGCCTTGGTGCCAATGATGGTCGTATGCGTGTTTGGCGCCGTGCAGGTGAGCGCCACAATCAGGACTGCATACGACCGAGGCACACAGGGCCAACACCCGGCATCATGGTGTGGGGAGCGATCTCCTACACTGGCCGTACACCACTGGTGATCGTCGAGGGGACACTGAATAGTGCACGGTACATCCAAACCGTCATCGAACCCATCGTTCTACCATTCCTAGACCGGCAAGGGAACTTGCTGTTCCAACAGGACAATGCACGTCCGCATGTATCCCGTGCCACCCAACGTGCTCTAGAAGGTGTAAGTCAACTACCCTGGCCAGCAAGATCTCCGGATCTGTCCCCCATTGAGCATGTTTGGGACTGGATGAAGCGTCGTCTCACGCGGTCTGCACGTCCAGCACGAACGCTGGTCCAACTGAGGCGCCAGGTGGAAATGGCATGGCAAGCCGTTCCACAGGACTACATCCAGCATCTCTACGATCGTCTCCATGGGAGAATAGCAGCCTGCATTGCTGCGAAAGGTGGATATACACTGTACTAGTGCAGACATTGTGCATGCTCTGTTGCCTGTGTCTATGTGCCTGTGGTTCTGTCAGTGTGATCATGTGATGTATCTGACCCCAGGAATGTGTCAATAAAGTTTCCCCTTCCTGGGACAATGAATTCACGGTGTTCTTATTTCAATTTCCAGGAGTATATATATATATATATATATATATATATATATATATATATATATATATATATATATATATATAATGACTTTTGAACACTATTAAGGTAAATACATTGTTTGTTCTCTATGAAAATCTTTCATTTTCTAAGTATGCCTATCAGAAGTTAGTGCCTTCAGTAGTTAGAATCTTTTATTTAGCTGGCAGTAGTGGCGCTGGCTGTATTGCAGTAGTTCGAGTAACGAAGATTTTTGTGAGGTAAGTGATCTGTGAAAGGTATAGGTTAATGTAAGTCAGGGCCATTCTTTTGTTGGGATTTTTGAAAGTCAGATTGAGTTGCGCTGAAAATATTATGTGTCAGTTTAGTGTTGATCAGGATAAGGAAAGAGCGAAATGTCTGAGTACGTTCAGTTCAGCTCAGCTGTTTGAAAATCAAATAATATAAGAGGTTTATCAGCACAGTCATTCAAAAATTTTTCTAAGGGAACGTTTCAATATCTAATGAAAATGCCATCTCCGAATTCTAGATAGTTCCTGCTATATTCATTATAACTTAGCAAGAATAAACGAACCAATTGATGGCACAACACTGTTATTATTATTGTTAGTGGCATTCCAAAATCTTCTGCCATTTTAGAAGTGAATAGTTCAGCAATCAATTATTTCGGAACAGTAAGTATAGCATACACATTTTACTTGGTTGATGTTAAACTGGCATTTGTGTGTAAGGGTGTATTACACCCCTTATGACTAATTTCTATAGCTAATAGCTAGATGGCCTGCTCACTGTTTTGTGGTTCCACGTAGCTGCTACGAGATGTCAATAGAGCGGTACAAGTGTGTTTTTGTGAGTTTAGTTGATAACAGGACTTCTTCAGATGGTGTTGAAACAAGTCTGAGCATACTGGGACTTGTGAAACCCCAACACACCACTGGTGTCCCATAAGAACAACCCCAGGTAGCCACTTCGTTGCATTTTTGTACGTATTTTGTATATGATTTTATATTTGATCGCATAATTAATAGCAAATATTGTTATATATCGTATAATTAATGGCAGATATTATTTTATAAGACGCTTTGTTAGCCAAAAGGGGGCAAAGTGTTAGCATTGATTGATCACGTACTTACTGAGGGGCCAGTTGATTCCGAGGATGGAGATGAATAGGGTACCGTTACTGACAGTGATCATGACACACCATAAGAGTAGGATGGAAATGAAAACGATGAAGATGACGTCAGTGATCTTGGAAAAAATGGAATAAGTAAATGGAGAAGAGAACTTTCAAGACGTAATGTAAGCACTAGGTAGCACAATGTTATTACCTGTCTTCCAGGTGTCGTTGGTGATACCAAACAATATACTGTACCATTAGAGTGTTCCTGTCTCTTTATATTTTCTGATGTTATTGAACAATTTGTTTTGTTTGCAAATAATCGCGTGGAGTGTCAGACAGAAGTATTGACAAGAAAACGTATTAAAATCTATAACGAAGGAAGAAATGATGGCAGTGGGCTCCTGTATTTAGGAGACACCTACAAGGAAAGTAGGTTGAATTTGGAAGACCTTTGGGCATCTGATAGAAGAGGGATAAAATTTTTTGCTCTACAGTCTCCCTCCAAAGATTCAGTTACTCTTGTGCTATCATAGTTTCAATGGCTAAAATACTGGAGCAGACACGAAGGAAGTGAAAACATTCGCACCAGTTAGAAACGCTCTTGACCAGTTTGTGAATAACTGTAAGAAACTTTTCTCTGTGGGTGAATACGTTACGTTGGTTGACAAGTTAGAAGCGTATGACTCAGTATTTGTAACTAGTATGCGACTAATAATTAATAAATAGTATTCCATTTATAACTGTCGCTCTGTATTAAGAATATACAATAATATGAATCCATGTAGTAATAACTTGCATTTGATTAAACCACTAATTTCAGTGATAAAATATTCAGAATAAGTCAGAAATTAGATTGGGTGTACTACACCCTCACACTACTAGCGCTAGAATTTGAGGCCACGCCACTGACGGATTAAATGTGAATACAAGAGAACCAAGAGTTTAAGTAGCAATTGTGATACCCTGAGAATTGCTCCACCATTCTATTAGAAAAAGAAAAGAAACATTGTTAGCAATAAGCAGTACCAATTGTCTCAATGACTCATTAGTTCGAAGTTAAAAAAAAACATCTGTTGAAACTACAGTAAATATCGTTAATCTTTCGTCATTTTAAAAATAGGTGTTCAAAGAACACTCTTTTCCATTTTCAAGTTTAGTTAGGTGGTAATGTTGACCTTGGCGGGAGGAGAAGGTAAGGACGGGAGGGTGGGTATTGTCTAATATCTGATCGCACTAGGGAGCAATGGACTCAGAAAAGTTGGGAAACACTGCTGTAGGTCTACAATAGCTAATAATATTGCGCGGCATCATACGCGTGGGAGCTTTTTGTTACCTTTGAAAGCCTATGATGATGACGATTTCTGTTGATTTGTGGGGCCCCCAACATCGTGGTGATCCAAATCTTTCCATTTCCAGTCTCGGCGTTTCCCGATTCATGATAAGATGATGTGGACAACACAAACACACAGTCCCCAGGCGGAGGAAATTCCAGACAATGCTGGAAATCGAACCCGGGACCCCGTAATCCAGAGGCTGCAACGTTAGCCACTAGACCACGAACTGCGGAGGTCAAAGCCTATGCAATGACATTATAGAATATGTTACGTTCATAACTTCATAGCTACAGTATCCGCAAAAAACTTTTTGTGTAACGTTTAATGAGGTTTCAAAAACAGTACGAATTTCAAGAAACAATATTCTTTCATGTCTAGTCAGTCTTCTTCAAGTAACGATTCATTAGTACACATGTGAGTCGTATTCTGTATGTTAAACAGTCGAAATCATTGCTGTCCTTCGTATCGAGGGAGGTGGTGCAGCGGTCAGCACCGTGGAGTCGTATTCAAAGCTTCTAATTTTTATTCCCTGAATCACTAAAGGCTGATTCTAAAAAACGCCACCTGTCAAAAAAGGTTAAACATCCAGATGGAGAGGAAGAAATGAAATGAAAATTTACAGATTGAGAGGGTGTGTGATGTTATTGCACTGGTCACAAAATCGACTCAGTTTTATAAGAACTTGACGATGTCAGTTCATTTATCAGTATGACGTTGCACCCCCTCTGGACTGAAGACAACCACTGATTCAGTTGGGAAGGGTGTTACAATGCCATTGTACCCTCTCCTGCGGTAAGATGGCCAGCAACTGTTGTAGCTGGTCCTTGATGTCCTGAATACTGGCACTGCGATGGAGTTGTCATCTGAGCTGGTCCCGCACGTGTTTCATTGGGAAGAGATTTAAGGATCTTCCTTGCTACGATAGTACCTCAACATGAAGCAGACCCTTCATGGAGACACGTACCACGTGTGGACGAGAAAAATTTCACCACGGGACTGTTGTATAACGGGTAGCACACGATATCATGTGTCACCAGATGTGGACAAGTGTGACATATGGAGGTTCGGGTTACTCCAAGATGTGGGTTCGGACAGCAGGAGTGCTTAAGGCGATCGCTCACTTAAACTGGGAAAACCAGGTTCGAATTCCGGTCCGGCAAAAATTTCTTAACTTCACCAACAAAGCCGATTTAGATTCACAATTTTCGAATCAAATTTAGTAATAGGTAACACATGAGGACTCACGTTATCTGAAAAGTAAAGTTGTGTTATCAGAGTTCCTTCAGTCACTGCCGCCTGTGACCTGAAGTAAAACCTGTTGCTCTCAAGACCAAGACACCAAGAGTAACACCTTCTTACCTTTCCAAAATTTTTGAAGAATGGGACCTCTCCCTATGTCGCCTCTATACTCACCGAAGAAGCTTTCATAGTTTGCAGTTTTTGTCTCTATTGGATGGTACAAAATAAAGATGACAGAGAGAATGTATGGGTGACGGACTTGAATGCACCTTGTAGGATTTAATCTACTTTGGACTGCAGTATCTGTATCTAGTTTGGAAACGGTCGTAATGCAGCAGCAAAATCCTCGTCCACCTCCCAGTTCCTGCAACTGTATGTACAGACTTTTCTACTACCTGGTGTTGCAGGAACAAGCTTCGTTTGGTGTTGGTCTTACACACAGTAAACGGTTGGCAGAGGTATAATGCGTCCCTATTTTCCACCGAGCTCACCCTGTTTCCACACATGTTGCGGAAGGTGCTACATACAGCGCTTTCCGACTTCTGTTCCGTTCCGGCTTAAACTGGGACGATCGCATGGACAACGCTGCAGAGGCTGAGGAACAGTTACAAGATGCAGAATGACTGTTTAAAATAACGTTGGCGTTTTACTGTAGCAGATAGGTTTGAAAAAGGTGACTCGTTTCGAGATATGGGTGAGTTACGAATATGATTCACTAGTGGCTGTAATCACTAAAAGACATCTCCATAGGATCCAACGTAGGTATGTGATTGGATGGAAAGACTTGATTGCAAATCGCAGACAGCATTTCTACCAAAAAGCGTAGCACTATAGATCTGAAAAGCAAGTGCTTATCATCTCAATGTAGCTTTGCATTTTTAAAGTGATTCATCACATAGCACACCATCTACTGTATGTGATTATTCTCAATCAGCCATCGCCTATAACTCAGTGGATACATGGCAGAATCTCTGACCTGGCTTCGAGATAGAATGTGTTACAAATACTGGAAAAATTTATAGCGGCTGCGGAAGGGAGTTGCAAATATCGGCTTCATACCACGTTCCTTAGCTGTATCACTTTCTAAATTCGGTGATTTTATTACAAGCTTACACCGTTGACGATGGACATCCACACTTTCGATCTTTTAATACACATCCTGCGATCACCGTCCATATTCAGTGTCGCGGTATTTGTGTGGAGGACCCCTTCATTCAGAAGCTATCTCTAAGGCACAGAGGTACCATTAGCAAGAAAACAAAATATTGTTTAGTATCACCAGCGTTCAGTTGTTGGCCAAGTATTATTTTTAGTAAGGGATGTGTGATAGATTCGCTATGATCAACAGGATTACAAAGTAAGTGTACTGTGGTCAGTGTTCCAACAAGTGCAAAGAAAATGAGTAAGGAAGGTAAGGATTTGACATGGAAAATTGTGATAGCTGAAAGTGGGATGAAAGATCTTTTTTACGTGGATTATATGTACAGTCATGAGAATGGTACGTATATTTATATTTCCACATTCACAGTCGCCAAGAGGGGTATTTCGGATACTTTGTCAAGTACCATTAGATTGAGGCTGCAATCGTAATATTTAATTGTAAGTACAGTGATATAATATGTGTGGCTAGTCTCCTAGGACGATTCTGCCTCGTGTATGGGGAGTACGTGGTGGCGATGGCCTGTGACCAGAACGATTGACATTTACAGCTTACGGTTGGAGCCGTCCGAATGGAAAAGCCGACTGGGGTACAGGAAGGTAGCTGACCTAACAGTGTCACCCTCTGGACGGCTGAAAAGTGAACTAACACTCAGTACGTGATGGGCAGCCTTCGTGATAGCGTGTGTTCCCTGTGGAAATTTGAGAATATTCAATATTGGGCTGTGTTTGCACTGGACAGTTTTTTCCTCCCATGTAAATTGTCCGGTTGACAGCTTCTGCAAATTTCCCGTATTTATTTGGTTGAGAGAACATCGATTGTGGTGTGTGGTGTGTGGATCTAGATGGTGAAAAACAGCTGGATAAGACGTTCGCTGGTTCTTTAGACATGAGAAACACCTTAGTTGACTTTGTATAGTAGAAGGATGACTTCGAATCTGTTACATCATTGGCACTGGTATTCGTTAAAAAAAATAAGAGTGGAACAACCAGTTTCCTCCATTTTCGAGTTTTCACGTAGTGATCTTCGCAGACTAGATAAGTTTCTAGTTATTCAGTGGTTTGCAGCACGTCCTACCTCGATGCACATAGCTGAAATTTTGATTTTCTAGAGATATAATTTCCACTCTTTATCTTCGGACTTATTCTGTGCAAGCGGTCGGTAACTAACTACTGTGCGCTTGATATCGAAAACTATCGCGTAAATGGTATGATATTCTGTCGAACCATGTGAAAATACATATGTTCTTGTAATCCCAGAGTCTGGAGATGGCTGTAGAAAGCACGACAGCAAGCAAGTCGGGGTGGAAAATAGTGACTCCTTTGTGCCGGGGGCGTGGGGGGGGGGGGGAGTGGGGAACCAGCCCAGCCTTTGTACACCAGATTGAAGAGTGACCATGGTCCACTGATGGTGCTCTGGTCGTGTGTCAGACTAGCGTGTGCGGGGGCAGCTGAATCGTGATCGTTGGCTGCGGTGGATGGCCCACCGACCTAGCAGGAAATACCTAGTGCTGCGAGGACTATATATGGTGCACGTGCTTATTTTTTTGGGATCTGTCTGTCTTTGCGGTATATGTACGAGTGTCTGGTGATCGATAGCTAAATGCAGGATGCAGAAGGGATGACTTTGTATGGTGCAAGATGTATGTTTACTACATCGATACGGTATGTGGTGAAATAGCCCGGTTGGAGATCAGTTTCAAGCTAAAAAATTCAAGCTTTCCTTGATAGTAGCATAGCAGTGTCTTTGGCGATAGTTTCTGTATTTCATGATCTGCTGAACACTTTTGCTGGTTTAACTATCAATGGCTGCTGTACGTTTTTTTTTTTCTTTTTGATCTGCACAAAATGGTTTTGCCACTGAAAGTGTCGTAATAGGTTCGTCTGCAGAAAATGACGGTTAATGCTCCCATACTGGCAGCAGCAGCAATTCGGCAGGTAAATTCAGTAAGAACCAATAAGAATGGTCCATTCAGAAGACGTTCCGTGACGTCAGAGAGACACAAAACATCCTTTGTGCAGGGAATAGGAGCCTCTACAGATTGGTTCGAACACGATGGGGCAAGGTATCTATGGAAAGTTCAGTGACGTCTGAGACTCACTTGATGCCTTCTTTGTTCGAGTGTTCAGGAGCATGTCATAGCAGACCATCCTCCTGTGGTCTGATCAGGCAGGATGATGTACCTCATCTGCCATTGCGGCTTAGAGCTTCTACAGACCAGCAGCTGTAGGACATCGAAAATTCAATGACAGTTCCAGCCATTTTCTTGTCTATAGGAGAGAGCTTAGAATTCTGTTTGTGTATTTCTTCTGATCTTCCCATCTGTACTTGGACACTAGTGTGTGCTTCGAGAAGTGACAAAAAT
Organism: Schistocerca cancellata; assembly: GCF_023864275.1. Classification (NCBI taxonomy): domain Eukaryota; kingdom Metazoa; phylum Arthropoda; class Insecta; order Orthoptera; family Acrididae; genus Schistocerca; species Schistocerca cancellata. The sequence goes on from NC_064628.1 coordinate 260,424,296, forward strand.
AATGTTTCTGACTCCAGCAGCAGCAAATGTGAATTAAGCCCACTCACCGTTTCAGAAGAGTGAAGAACACCGCAGCAGATGTAGGACTCAGAAATTTTTATCTCTCTGGAAGTACTTGTATCTTCAAACAAGCAGCTAACACTGGAAAAGTGGTGAGCGTCTTGTTTAGAGCTACAGAAATATTTATTTCGACTTCCAGACATCGTTGTTGTGGCGTGTAAAATTAGATATTGCAGCTGATATCGGTTTCGGGATATGTTTCCCATAAAAATGCATAAAGTGTCTCAGAGATGTTTCACAAGTGTGCAGCGATATTTTTAGAGTCCGTGTCAAGTTTGGTGGTATGCATCGCCAAATTGAAGCAAACTGCTATGCAGTGGTCTTTTTTGAAAATTTATTTAGAGATATCTTCAGCTGGATTTAGTAACTCCTGAAGCAGCTTCAGTCCAGAAACACGTGGCTGCTACGATCACCGGTTCGAATCCTACCTCGGGCATGGATGTGTGTGGTGTCCTTAGGTTAGTTAGGTTTAAGTAGTTCTAAGTCTAGGGGACTGATGACCTCAGCTGTTAAGTCCCATAGTGCTTGGAGCCATTTGGACCACTTTTGAACCTGAAGCAGCCCGTGCTCACAAATGCGCGCGAAGTGTCTCAGGGATAGTTTTACAAGTGTGTTGGGATCTTTTTTTTTTATAGAGCCCCTGTTCAAGGACGGTGGTGGTACTCCACGGAATATTACGTGTAATTACATCGAAAGTTGTTTAAATATTCCGGCGTCGTCGGCACAGCTCTCTCTCTTTCTCTCTCTCTCTCTTTGTGCAGTGGTACATTTAGTTCCTGTGACATGTTCAAGTTATATATGTGACAATGTTCTACACATTGCTTAAACGCCAAATGTAATAGCTCCTAAAGCAGTTCGTGTTCAACGACAAGGGGTATCCGTAGGCCGGGGGTGGGAAAGAGAAAGGTTGCGGGTACTTCCAACGCAACAGGAAGCACGCGGCCACTTCTGCAGCTATAGTGTGGCTGTGCCATGAGTCTGCGCGTGGCCTCTGGGGAGGCGGAGCGAGCGCATCGGAGTGAACGTCTTGCCTCTTGCGCTTCGGAAGTCTGACCGAACTTTTATCGAATTATCTACAGTTACAGCACACGCATTCATCAGCATGAGTTGCGAAGTGTAACTCAGCCCCATCCTGCTGCATCTTCATTATATGATGAAGCGTATTTGTCTTCACCAAATATCATTGCCTTGCAAACATTGTGCAGGTGGCTATGGACACAGTCCTCAGATGCATGATTATAGCTAATACACCCGCTAATCTCCTCCTTCTCCAGCACAGACATCTTATCCATTGAACACAGTAAACAACTCGTCGGTCTTCCCAGTCCAGCAGCTAGACACAGACTGAGTCCTTTTCCCGTCATTTTTCCCCAGACCGCCATCTTGTGGTGGTGGTGGTGGTTGGGATGTTTAAGGGGGACTAAACAGCGAAGGTCATCAGTCCCCCATTCCAAAATCAGGCGAGCCGAAAATCTACGGAGCAGGTAAAAACCAAAGGGGGAGGAGACGTCCCCCCAGGCGCTAAAAGAACACAAATGGAGCAACAAACATTACAGACAAAAACAGGACAGAGGAACACCAGACAGAAAGAAACAGAAGAAAGGAAGACAGCCGGAGACTGGTTGACTGACCACGAGAACAAAAAAAAAAAAAAAAAAGGGGGAAAGAGTCAACCATCTCACGGCACACCAGAACAGCAACAGACACAAGGACAAAAGACACAGAAAGGGAAAGGTGCAGGACCTCCCTAAATCGAACCATAAAACGGACTACCACGGATAAAATTTAAAACGTCATCAGCCATGGAGGCATCGTCGGATAAAACCAAAGCCAAAGTGCCCGGGAGATTAAAAGATTGCCGGAGTGTGCGCAGTCGAGGACACTCCAGCAAAATGTGGCCGACCGTCAGCCGGGACCCACACTGACACAGGGGGGGATCCCCCTGACGCAAGAGATGGCCATGCGTCAGGTACGTATGGCCGATGCGCAGCCGACACAGGACCACCGAGTCCCTGCGAGAAGCCCGCAGGGAGGAACGCCACACAGCGGTCGTCTCCTTGACAGCCCGCAGTTTATTCGGGGCTGTCATGCCACGCCACTCAGCAGCCCACATCCCAAGCACCTTACGGCGCAACACCAGCTGCTGGTCGCGAGCCGTAAGGCCGATCTCCAAAGCTGGGGCGTCTATCGCCCCTTTGGCCAGCCTGTCAACACGTTCGTTCCCCGGGATGCCAACGTGACCTGGCGTCCAAACAAAAACCACCGAACGACCAGAGTGGGTAATGGTGGAAACAGACTCCCGAATAGAGGACACCAGAGGAGAGTGTCACAGGAGGAGAGAGGGGGAAGGCTGACAGTACCCTCTGGTAGCGTCAGCTGGACTTCGGACTTCATGGCGAACACACTGGATGGGGCTACTGTCTATGACGACTCAAATCGTTTAAATAAACGATGCATACAAAATAAAGACTTACATCCACCCTATACAGCAGCCCAGCACACAGTCCTTTTCAAGCCAATTTCAGATGGGGGAGGGGAGGGGAGAAAACCATGCAAAATCAAGGTTTACGTCTGTCCTATCAGGCAACCCAGCACAGATTGCGTCATTTTCCCAGCAGTGGAGGGGAGGTGATGGGGGGGGGGAGGCGGGATGTGAGTGTTTAGGTTAGTGGAGGTAGTCCAATTGACCTATTTTCCCGCCAAAATTTGAACTTCCTGCCATGATGTCACTGCGATGTTGCCATATTTATGACCGTCATCTTGGATCCGCCATCTTGAATAAATTTGGCAATAATTCAGTGTGGAGTGATGCAGCCCTTGTCACCCTTCTTACAAACACTCCGGCCTTCCGCACCAAATAACGTTTTGTTTTGATGCGAGATAGTGTGGTGTTCTGTGTTCTGCTAAGAAGAAAACCCTTTTCTCCAGTAATTAAGTTGTCCTCCAATCTAATTTCAGCTACCTCCTTATAAACACTGCCCCAAAAGTCGTACGCTATGGGAGGTATCAGGGTCGCGGCAAATTTCATCTCTTGCCCCTCGTTTAAACAGTGTCCTGCTACAACCAGTTTTCGCATTGTTTTAGCCTCGTGTGCCGGTGAAGTTCCACGTACATGTCCTGAACTGTGCGAATTGGACGATCAATGTAAGCCTTCCCATACTGACAGGTAATTTTGTAAATGTCAGACTTCCTAAGTACCAAATCATCCTTGGCAGTGTTCGGAGGGAACACACTTTTAATATCAAATTTCCTTAAAAATCTTCCAATCTTGTACAATGTTGCCCGAGCTTAAAGAATAATGAGCACAGATTTAAACTTCTCGTCATGTTCCTAAGCGGATTTTCCAGACACGACAATCCGACGAATCTGCTTCTCAGAGTAGACAATTTTCTTAGTCATAGACACTAAACGTGCATGTTTCAGTGTCAGACCATCGGCGTCCCGAATGGCATTTTCTCTACGTATCAGAGTCCTAAGGACGGTACTATCTTGGTACGGTGGGTGACAACGCTTTGCTAGCACACATGCCGCTATGGGTCGGTTTTCGGCGAAAACTATGTCCCAGAGTACTATCAGAGTTCTGTAAACCATTACGTCAAAAAATGGAAGATTTTCATCACTTTCAACCTCCATGATATATTTAAGGCTTGGATGAAGAAGCCAGCTGAAATGGTCCAAAAATCGGTTAAGAACATCACGCCCTTGGAACCAGACAAAAAAGTGTCACCAGCTTAGGATTACCTTATTCCCTGTTTTTACCAGAGACCATCTATTTTTGGATCTACCCCCCCCCCCCCTTCATTCTCCACCATTCAGTTTTGGAATTTTTCCCAAAACCACCCTTTTTCAGTATACAATAAAATATATTATATGTATATCACTTCATTTGGTTTTCAAATATATCGCACTTTCATTCAGTTGTTTTCTACGTGTATTTTGCAGTGATTTGTTTGCTCTCTAGCGGGTCTTTTTTAACTCCGCTTAAAGTTTAGATTTCTTCTCTTTACTCTCTGTTTACGAGAAGACGTGGTAAGCAAGAGAAACTTCACAGTAACATTTTGAGTCGACATGTATGTTCCGGGTTCTGGACTGACTACTGTATTATAAGATATACAATATATCGTTATAGGAATCAGGATATCAAAAAATAGGTGTAAGTTCAAGTTTAAGGTTTATTACAAAAGTGAACTTGCTCTTCTGCCCCAGTGTAGAAGAAGAATGCACATTCTGTAAGTGAGTAATTAATTTTTGTAACTGTAATGTTACTTATTTGCCTGTTTCAGTATGCACTTTACACACTTTTACTCACTTTGATGTGCGTAATCTCATAGTTATTAACTTTCACTGTCTCTGTTGTTACGTATTGTATATAAATGGCTATAAAGAAATGTAACGTTTCTCTTCGCGGGACATCTACAACTGCTATTCACTCGCTGTAGCAGATTTTATTATAGAAAATCAAAGTATCCAATCCGTTAAGGAGCTAAATAATTTTATAATGATACAGCACAGTACATAAATATGTGAAACAGTTCTGTGTTAAGACAGGATTTTAAAACTCTGCAACTTTAGTAGGAAAAGTTTTGCTGAGAATTGGTACGAGTACATTTGTAGAAGTGTTGATTGCACTGAATTGTTGAAACTAGTGCAGACCGATGTGTTTTGCCGTACGTGCACAGAATGCAGCTGTAGAGAGAATATTTTCTTTGCTGAATGTTCATTGAGTGGATGAGCGGAGTGAGATGACAGTTGGAAATGTGAAGCTATTATTGACTGTACTGTGAAACATGAAAAATGTAACATGTTCCTCAGCACTATGACTGAATTATCTGAAAAAAAAGGTTTCCTAAAGAAAGGTTGTACAAAATGAAAAGTATGTGAAATCAGTTATATTATCTGAATTTCTAAAGTTTTTGAACATTAGAATACGGTAGCCCTACGTAAACGTATCTGCAGAATCACATAGACTGCGAAGCAGAAGTCTTCAGTGCCCTGTTCTCGAAGTTCCCCATTAGTAAACTGGCAAGTACGAGTGCTCTTGGCTCTGAGCACTATGGGACTTAACATCTATGGTCATCAGTCCCCTAGAACTTAGAACTACTTAAACCTAACTAACCTAAGGACAGCACACAACACCCTGCCATCACGAGGCAGAGAAAATCCCTGACCCCGCCGGGAATCGAACCCGGGAACCCGGGCGTGGGAAGCGAGAACGCTACCGCACGACCACGAGATGCGGGCCCAAGTACGAGTGCGTTCAATAAATGGGGCATAACATTTTTATTCTGAAAGCAGGTTGGTTTTCTTCAGGGATCCAATAAACCCTCTTATTTCCCACTCTTTTTCAGGAAGAACAGTGCAATGAAATTTACTGTGGTCCTCTCGGGCGCAGAGACACGTGTGACCCTTGCGTTGTCAAGCAGAAGGAGAAGTTCGTTTACATTTTTGCGGCAACGAACTCGCTGAAGACGTTTCTTCAATTTCACAGCAATGTGCGGCCGGCCGACACGCGGGAGATCGACCAGGTTTGCGCGATCTTGTTGTGGTGATGAGATGCCTCGCACAACGACACATCGTGCTTTTGTTCACTGCCAGATCTCTGTAGACATTCTGCAAGCGCCAACATATATCTGCGACGCTCTCGTTTTCCACCAAAAGAAACTCAATGAGCTCCCTGCTTGAAACGCACCACCGCTACAGACGCCATTTTGAAAGTTACGTACAGCGCTGCCACCTGTCGGAACTTCCTGAAACTATAGGGCCCCCACAGCAAATTCCCCATTTTTTTCAATCGGAAATGGCCGAAAAATTGTAGCGTTACTTATTGGACGCCCCTCATAAGAGCGATAAAAGGTTTCCCACAGCCACTCTGTTCTTCAGTTCACACAAAAAGATCTGTAGATGTCAGCAGATGAGAATAAAGCTTCACCATCTCCTCTTATCAGTTACCTAGTTACATTATCAAAGTCTGTCCTTAACCTTAACTGTTAAGAGAATTATCGTTATGTGCCTCTTGATGAGAGCGATCGCTCCCGAAAGCCACTCGCACTAAGCGTGGCATTGAGCCTTGAGCGAAAGGGCGGGGTACGAAGGAGTCGAGGTTATCGGGCAGATAGGCCAACCCACCTCTGCCCACTTCTTGTCCCCCTTTTTTCAGGGTGGAGAGCGTCGGTGTAAGGCGGGTAGCTGAGTGGAGGGAAGCAGGTAGGCGGCTCGCCTGGTTAATTGCTCGTCCGCGGGCAGGTAGACTACGGCCGGGGCGACCACAGGTAGAACACACGGCCGCGTTAATTTAAATGGTAAACAGATGCCGGCCGGACTGTCGGGTTCGCTCAGAAGCCTCCCGCGTTACGCGCACGGCTCAAGGACGCCACAGTCTGATGCTCTTCCTGCAACAGCCGTGTATTAGGTTGGTGCATAAGTTTGCAGTAGTGATTTCCGTAAGTTTAATAGACATAACAGATACAAGTAACAGGGACTTCAGTCATCAATAATATGTTCTCCATTACTATTTACAACAGTATGCCAACACTGGGGTAGGTTTCCGATTCGCGACTGTAGAAGTCACGTGATTTTGAGGCGATGAAGCCGTCGAACCATGTTCGAAGCACATTTTCGTCTGGAAAGAAAGTTCCGTGAAGGTTATTCGATAGAGAGTGGAAAACTTGAAAAGATGAGCGATCACGATCCGGAGAATAACGTGTATGCGCAATGACTTCCCATCCCAACTCGTATATAGTGTTTTTCGTCAGTCTAGCAGTCTCAGTTGTTGACAATAAATGTCAACAGTGATGGTTACACGTCGGGGAAGCAATTCGCAGTACAGCACACCGCCACTGTTCCACCAGAAGCGTAACATTATCTTTTCTGGATGCGCGCAGGTCTTTTTACGGAGAGCCGCTGCTTCGTTTGGACGCAGTCATTCCTTTCTTTTCCATTATGTTAAAATAAAGACACCGTTTCTCGTAACCAGTAACGATAGAAAGAATGGCCGGTGTTGTTCACCAGCTAATTGATTACATGCACATATGGCCACATGCTGAGTTTTAGGGTTTTGTCTCAGAGCGTGCTGTACCCATACACCCTTACCCATTGCATGCAAATGTCTCACGATGGTGGAATGATCACACTTCATCACATTCGCCAGCCCTAGAGTACACTGACGTGGATTTTTGTGGATTAATGCGTTTAAAAGATCTTCATCAAACCCCGAAAATATTCTGAACGTGGAGAGTCACTAATGTGGAAGCGATCTTACTTAAAACGAGGAAACCATGTTCATGCCGCGACTGCGTACATCACAGCCTCAGTCCGCCGCTCGTGGTCTCGCGGTAGCGTTCTCGCTTCCCGAGCACGGGGTCCCGGGTTCGATTCCCGGCGGGGTCAGGGATTTTCACCTGCCTCGAGATGACTGGGTGTTTGTGTTGTCCTCATCATTTCATCATCATCCAGGAAAGTGGTGAAATTGGACTGAGCAAAGGTTGGGAAATTGTACGGGCGCTGATAACCACGCAGTTGAGCGCCCCACAAACCAAACATCATCATCATCATCACAGCCTCAAGCCTGCACCTTTATACGCGCGCCGGGTTGGGTTTTCTGTAAATATGCTAACTAAAGCAACACCCACATCGCTCATCTATCCCATCAGTTACCAAAGTACTTAATTCCATTTCAATTTTAATCATATTCAATAAGTCAATTTACAAGTTCAATATTCAATGATCAAATGAGAATTTCCACATTTTCCCATTATCAGCACGGTGTTCATTCATGACCTAGCATCCCCCACCCCTAGAATGCTGCACTCCTATTGGCTACTGCGTTAGTCACGTGATTCGACTTCATAGAACCTAGGACTTGGAATCAATTTTCACCAATGCCACACGCACCTGGACTTAGAATCAAATAGTTAAATTCTCAACCACGATCCTCAACAGAGCACCACGCCCTCTTACCGACCCATGTTGGCGGGCTGACGAGCACTAACCTGTACTAATGTGTACTAACATGCACAACTCATGACATCATCCAAGATGGTGGGGCGAAATGGCAGGAAAAAATATCTGAACACAAGTCTTTATTTTGTAGGCGGTGTCTCCACCACGAGGTTTATTGTCCAACTGACATAGGACGTATTACTACTATCAGATTGTTCTGTCATCCCTTCTATGACCTAATCCCAGATGGTGGTCTGTAGGGGCGAGAATTATGCTAAAATTACTCAGGCTGCGCCTAGCTGCTGGGGAGAATAAGGAAAGAGTCCACTCAATTTACTTTCGAACATTTTATTTCGAGATTGAATATATTTATCACACTGAGGCAAAACACTCTCCGTCTTATGCCTGCGAACACAATACACAGTCTGCAGACACGCAAACAGCTCCTAATTTACGCAAATAATTTAAGTATAGACATTCAAACTCCTCCTAAATAATTCAGCACAGTTATGTCTAGAGACGCTCAGTACTCGTAAACTGTCCAAATAACTTATAGCACAGCCCACAGACCCGCTCACAAAATGATTCGATCAATGCGCACAAGCACCCTCTGCCAACCCCTCTCCAGTAGAGCCCACAGACAGCCCAACGACATGGCGCGGCCGTCAGCTGTCAAACCACGCACAGGCCCCTTGCATGGTTCCTGCAAGCATGAGTTGGCCAGATATCATTCATACTTCATTTCTGAGAAATTCCTCAAATGGCTCTGAGCACTATGGGACTTAACATCTGAGGTCATCAGTCCCCTAGAACTTAGAACAACTTAAACCTAACTAACCTAAGTACATCACACACATCCATGTCCGAGGCAGGATTCGAACCTGTGACCGTAGCGGTCACGGGGTGCCAGACTGAAGCGCCTAGATCCGCTCGGCCACACCGGCCGGCTGACTTCTCTCCTTCAGTGTCTATAGCGCATGTAATTTTTCATGAAAAAAAATCTCTCGCCATTATCGATGTGCTCAATCTATACCTCCCTTACTATAGGATACACAGTCATCCTCTCTAGTCATGCCATAACATAAACCATAGCAACTTCACAATACAATATATACACATTTCACACAAACAGTGCAATTATCTTTTACATCGGTACAGCACCTGAAAAAATTATGCTATGCTTAAACTCACACAGGCTATATGTCACTATGCTACCCAGTCCTAGGAAAGCACCGTCCACCTTTTCTTTCTTTCTACAGACGTGACATTCAGCCGCAATAAATTATTTTACGCTGATCACCATTTCGCACCGACAACTAAACCTCGCAAAACTGTCTACACATCATCAGATACATACCAGACTCACAAGAATATTGGAGAGCGAAACCGATCACCATCTCAACAATATACACTCCTGGAAATTGAAATAAGAACACCGTGAATTCATTGTCCCAGGAAGGGGAAACTTTATTGACACATTCCTGGGGTCAGATACATCACATGATCACACTGACAGAACCACAGGCACATAGACACAGGCAACAGAGCATGCACAATGTCGGCACTAGTACAGTGTATATCCACCTTTCGCAGCAATGCAGGCTGCTATTCTCCCATGGAGACGATCGTAGAGATGCTGGATGTAGTCCTGTGGAACGGCTTGCCATGCCATTTCCACCTGGCGCCTCAGTTGGACCAGCGTTCGTGCTGGACGTGCAGACCGCGTGAGACGACGCTTCATCCAGTCCCAAACATGCTCAATGGGGGACAGATCCGGAGATCTTGCTGGCCAGGGTAGTTGACTTACACCTTCTAGAGCACGTTGGGTGGCACGGGATACATGCGGACGTGCATTGTCCTGTTGGAACAGCAAGTTCCCTTGCCGGTCTAGGAATGGTAGAACGATGGGTTCGATGACGGTTTGGATGTACCGTGCACTATTCAGTGTCCCCTCGACGATCACCAGTGGTGTACGGCCAGTGTAGGAGATCGCTCCCCACACCATGATGCCGGGTGTTGGCCCTGTGTGCCTCGGTCGTATGCAGTCCTGATTGTGGCGCTCACCTGCACGGCACCAAACACGCATACGACCATCATTGGCACCAAGGCAGAAGCGACTCTCATCGCTGAAGACGACACGGCTCCATTCGTCCTTCCATTCAGGCTTGTCGCGACACCACTGGAGGCGGGCTGCACGATGTTGCGGCGTGAGCGGAAGACGGCGTAACGGTGTGCGGGACCGTAGCCCAGCTTCATGGAGACGGTTGCGAATGGTCCTCGCCGATACCCCAGGAGCAACAGTGTCCCTAATTTGCTGGGAAGTGGCGGTGCGGTCCCCTACGGCACTGCGTAGGATCCTACGGTCTTGGCGTGCATCCGTGCGTCGCTGCGGTCCGGTCCCAGGTCGACGGGCACGTGCACCTTCCGCCGACCACTGGCGACAACATCGATGTACTGTGGAGACCTCACGCCCCACGTGTTGAGCAATTCGGCGGTACGTCCACCCGGCCTCCCGCATGCCCACTATACGCCCTCGCTCAAAGTCCGTCAACTGCACATACGGTTCACGTCCACGCTGTCGCGGCATGCTACCAGTGTTAAAGACTGCGATGGAGCTCCGTATGCCACGGCAAACTGGCTGACACTGACGGCGGCGGTGCACAAATGCTGCGCAGTTAGCGCCATTCGACGGCCAACACCGCGGTTCCTGGTGTGTCCGCTGTGCCGTGCGTGTGATCATTGCTTGTACAGCCCTCTCGCAGTGTCCGGAGCAAGTATGGTGGGTCTGACACACCGGTGTCAATGTGTTCTTTTTTCCATTGCCAGGAGTGTATTACCGAGTACCGTGTCGATCTAGTAAACATACAGTACAAATCCCCCACCATACAAAATCACCGCTTCTACATCAGTGGGCCGAAGTCGCTCTCAGAACTGTTCTACAAATTCGAGATCGTTTCCCCTCGACACAAAATCGGTACTGTCTCTGCTTCCTTGCCTACTCGCTTTTCTATACACATCTCCAAACTCGGCGAGTACAAGAACACATTAATTTTCGCCATAATATTATACTATATTCGCACTACTTCTCCATATGAAGCACTAAGCGGCGTCCTACCGATCGCTAGCGTAACATATAGACTCGAAATCATTTCTCTACAAACATGAAACTTTACCTACATAGAGCGTGCACTAGACTACTAACTAACTAGGAACAAACACATTAAAAATCATATTTCCACCCACGAATACTGATCCCGCTGATCTAACATACTCCAAATCATCCACACAATTTACATGCCATCTAAGATCTTTCCCATGTCTAGGCAACATGTAAACATATCTTCCACATGTCAGATGCACACACCACACTCGATCTTCTCTCAACTAAATAAAGACGCGAAATGTGCAGAATCAGTCAACTGGACAATTTACATGCGAGGGAATAAAGGTCCAGCGCAAACGCGCCACCTTCTCAAATTTCCGCTTGACCACGAAAGCCGCCTATCTTACGATCTCGATCTCAACTGAACGTCATTCGACAATGAGCCAACTACCGTAATTATACCCTACCAAAGGCGGTGGCACTGAAAATGGAAATATCTGTACCTGACTCATGACTGGACATTCACTTCCCTTCGCTATTACAGTACTCCAAGCCAAATCCATGCCCACCTTATAACTGGATATAGTCATTTCCTTTACACAAACACATATACTTTATAAACCTGATCCTCAAATGCGAACATATCACGCACCCAGCACTAATACTAAGTATAATATTTCGTCAATAACTGTTTGCCTACAATACGAAATAATACTGACCCAAAATCAACGATTCGTGTGCATGTCTCTTACGTTCTTCTTGCGAGTCCTACCACCATGTCATAGACGTAATCGACCAGATGTTAAAGAAAAAAACTCTAGCCCAACAACTACTACATCTTACTGTCACAAGCGGTCTTCGTTCTACAGGTGCAGACAAGTATCTATGTTAAATGCTATACCCGCTTTACAAATCGAGGTACGGCCTTACCTCTGAATGAGGTGTTATTTTCCGGACAAATACCGTGACGGTGATGGTACGAATACGTATTATCCGCCAACGATGCTACCTCGTGATAAAATCAATGAACTTTGAAAGTGATTCGGCTAAGGAACGTGGTATGTAAGAGGTATTTGTGACTCACTCAAACGTATAATTCTATACTATTTACATCGCATTCTGTCTCAAGGCCATATCAGTGGTCCTACGATATATCCACTGAGATATAGACGATGACTGATTGACAAGGAGCACAAATAGCAGTAGTAGATGTGCCGATAGAGGTCCTAAGGGGAAAAATGTACACTAACTTCTCAGATCGCTAGTGTTACGCTATATGTTAGAAATTATGTCCATCATTTGGAATCATTTCCAGTCAAGCACATACTTGCATAGCCTCACACCCACAAGTGAACCACATTTCAGGCTCTGTCATATCTCTAAATGAGTCACCTTCCTCGAACCCGTTTCCTACAGTAAAATTACAACCTCCTCTTAGTCACACCCTATACATCTTGTAGTAGCACCCATTTCTAAAGCTTTCCACAAGTGTTCGTTCCAATTTAAGTCGGAGCTGAGCATAAGTCGGAGGAACACATACCCAACACATTCGGTACTCCATGAAGAAACAGAACGAACAGAGTTACTGACCATTCGACGGAAATTCACGCAATTTCCTACGTCCCCAGACTAGATACAAGTACTACGCATCCGCTCCATTCAAGTCAATCAGCCATAGATGATATCATCATTATTCTCTACCCCTCCAACACAGAAAAATTACCAACTATAAAAGCTCATCCTATTTACTAGTCATCTAGGCACTGATGCGGCGCAATTACGTGTAGCTGCGGTGGACCTTATAACGGCTCTTCTTCTTGATGATTTGGTTTAATTTGTACTTGGCCTCTGCTGAAACTCGGCGACAGTCGGTAGAGTGTTGAGATCGTTGTCAAGTTACGAAGACGAAGTTACCCAAAATAACAGTGCTCAACCGAAATGTCGACGTGCGTGAGATATTTACTTCACCAAGAATCGTAATTAATCGTTCGTAATCGATGTTTAACTGATTAATGATGAAATATTAATGATAAAACCAATACAGTCACATCCACAACAAATTCCCTTCAAGCTGGTCGTAATTTCAAGTATCTAAGAAATCGTAACAGTGGGCTTGTTATTTGAGTCAAAGATTCTACACAAGCGCCGAGCGCTACAGTCAAATATTATCGCTGCGCGTAATTATTACTCGGGAGTTTCATGTGAATAATTTCATTGAATTTTAAATCACAAATGCACGACTTGGCACGAGAGGGTGCTTTTATTGCACAATATCAGTCACTTCCTAACCGAGCCTTGAGAACAAAACTTTCCCAGGTGTTGGGGGGAATTAAATTATATGCTTCTGACCTATCACTGAAGTTCCATAAACCACTGGCTATTATGAATGAAAATTGTCCATCAGTGTTCGTTGCCTAAATCACTGTCTAATTAATGTTTAGTTCAATTATCTAGTTAAAAGTCCACTTTATCTGTTCGAATTCTAATGCCGTGATATCTGAAGTCAGAAGATCGTATTACTGCGTCATAATAGATGGCAATTATTCAATCTCAAAAACAATCTAAGCACGCCTACATGTACGAGCATTCAAATATATGACCTGCTTCGGCTAATTCTCGTAACGTAGTGACAATGCATTGAATTATACTTAGTCATTACTCACGATTCCCAAAGAGTACTCACACGGATTATTCTTTGGGATCGTTGGTTCTACTTTACGATTGTTAATTTATGCTAATTTTGCGACTTATTTTGATTTTGGTTTTAATTTTACTGAAATTTAATCTTTCTTTCGTAGATTGTTAAATTGTCAAGTCTTAGATTCCTGATTTAATTACTTGTTATTGTCCTAATAATAGTGATAAATGGAACTTCGTTCGCTTATTCACTTTTCTGTGAATTTGGGACTTGGGGGGAAATCTTCGGGGTATTGGGAGCTAATTTTTTTGATTTTTATTTCTCGTCCGAGGAAGTGGAATTATAACCTCCAGCGTGGAGAAAGAAATTTCACAATACTTCCTCAGAATAGCGTAGCGTGCAGCCATCCAAACATTCCTAACGGTGTACCCAGACCCTCACATCAAACTGCTACTGCTATTGCTGCTGTCTGTATGACACGATCGTATTAAATATAGAGGCACCCAGAGACCACTTTAAATTTTGTTCACCTATACTCGAGAGGAATGATCGTATGAGACGCTCCCTTTGGCCTCTTTAGCTGCTTCAAACACCTTTTTCTAACACGCTTTTGTACTAGACCAAACATTTCCTTTTTTCTGCCGTGACTTCGATGCCTGTGTCACGTTCTAAACTGACATTAAGACGCCATGATCGACGGCCTCCCACAGAAAACTAGACATCGCACAGTGTAACTAATTTTGTCACTGTAACTACGATAATACGCTACACACGGTGGATGATTTTAAATAAGACAACAGCGCACCAATGCATGGATGGGATAGAAAAGTCACTGTACTGTAATATTAAGCAACACAGTTGACAGAGCAAACAATTTTAGCAATTTTACACTCACTCCAACACCGGCCAATCATGTGACAGCATGTTTCCCAAATTTCAGTACCATAGCTAAACCACCCTTTCTCTACTTTGCGAGTATAATTGCGAACATGGATAGATCACTGCTCAGTACACCCATTCACTGTTAATTATGGAACACATAAATCATCAAAATATACCAGACATCGCTCTACATATTTCTAAGACTTCGAGCATAGTACTTAATTTACGATCCATCTGTGTATGGGAGTCACATAGCATTCTCGATGTCTTGAGGCAAAATTAGAGAGTGAAAGACAATCCTCACACTGCCACTGACCATCCTGCCATGCATCACCGTTACCGAATTAATCTGCAACCGATCAGAAGAAGAAGACCGCTACACCGCACGTCTCGTGAATGAATAGAGCTTTCTGAGTCCTAACCCATCCAAGTGCACCAGTTTTATCGAGACAGGACCATTCCGAGGAACTTAGCACTACTTATCTATGTATAGTAATTGATTTCAAAGTGCCATTATGTAATAGCAGACAGTTAAGAAGAAGAACAAGAAAGGATTCATTTTTATACGACACTTTTATACGCGATGTTGTTCCAGACGGATGGAGTCGGACAAATTTTTATGTAAATCATCCAAGCTATCAACTATAAACTATTGTTATAGACTCTAGGATCTGTACCTGAAAGGTATTTGTAAACATACACACTCCTAAGACTACAACGTTCTACACTTAAAACGGACCTATAATGTTAGATCGCCTACGTTTCCGACCTATCAGTCGTATAGAATGTAGCATTGTTAATTTTGCAGTGTAAGAAATAGATTTCAAGCACATGACATACATGCTTCTTCCCGGTTTCTCTAAGATAAACTATCTTATCGAACCGTAAAACGAAAAACAAACTACTTCCGTAAAACGCTAGCTCTGCTTGATACGAGCTCAATGTAGCTTTGCGGAGACGTATAGCGCCCACTGTTCACATCCGATCAGCATTCACAAATTATACGATCCCTCCATAAGGTCTATATAAAATGATCGTTAGCAGCGGGGGATACATCCCACATGCAAACAGATAAACGTATAGCAGCAGCGTCCTACATGTGAAAATTACAAGTCATTCCGTTGCTAACTCTGTAAGCACATCTGTCGGGCAATTGTGTGCAGGAGGATTGAAGCGCCTCACAAGATCGTTTCACTAACTTAGTTATGATGCTCAAGTCTCTATCTTACACCCAACATGCGACAAGGGGCATCGCATAAATCAAAGTTCGTTTAGTGGACTGTGTCAAGTTTCATCACACATGAGATGGAATTCCTCTGATGACAGACAGGTTTAAAGTTAACGATCGCAAGTAGACAATGCTTTAAACCACACACGGAATACTTGGCTGTATACCAGTAGAATGAGGGCTATGTCACGTGACTGATGCATCTGGACAGAACACTTGAAAAAATATTGAGCTACATCAACTTCTCCTTGTCTAGAATCAATCATTCAACGATTAAATCGGGGAGGGGGGCGTGGCACTTTCCCTACAAAATACAAACTTCCCACCAAAATCCGCCATCTTGATTGTCATGATGGCTGCCATCTTGGATGACGTTTCGCCGCCATCTTGGATAACAGTACTTTGGCGCCGAACTGGTTAAGCCCCAATACTTACCATTATGTTGAAAATGTCTGAACAATGGAATGGAGTCAGAACTCTAATTATGGTGTGGCGTGTTGTAACTGCAAGTGGTGTGCTTACTCTGTGTTATTGTTAGCAAACTTTACTCAAATCGATTGGCCAATGCAACTCCCAATACTAACAAAGATATGCAGTTACCGCCAAATACATTCAACCTGAATTCACTGAATCATCTGGCCCTGTTCAAAACTGGTAACTTTGGACCCTGTGCACATAGAAAATAAATTAAATTGTCTTACCTCTAACGCAGCAACGTAGTAATGCGATATATTAAAAATGTTTCAAATGGCTCTGAGTACTATGGGACTTAATTTCTGAGGTCATCAGTCCCCTAGAACTTAGAACTACTTAAACACAATTAACCTAAGAACATCACATACATCCATGCCCGGGGCAGGATTCGAACCTGCGACCGTAGCGGTCACGCGGTTCCAGACTGTAGCGCCTTGAACCGCTCGGCCACAAGAGTCGGCTGCGATATTTTGTGGTCCCTCATAAAAAATTTAAATATGCCAGCTACAGGCTGAGCAGTTTACATTGCTGGCCATAATACTTGAAATGCACATGAAATTCATTTGGCCGATAAACGAGAACATTTAAGAAAATCCAACTTCCTTGAAAAATATGTGATCTGGACTGGGAGGCGGTACTGATTATGGTGAATTACTAACACTGAGTTTCTTTAGCGAAATTATATTGCAAGTTTAATTTGTCTTTTCAAAAAACATCTGATAACTGAACTTACATTACTCACAATTGATTCACAAACAATGAGAGTTAAGCAGCAAGTATTATCTAACTTCATTAATCCAACATAAATATAGAGCATCAAATTATGCATAGCTCTGTTAACAAATCTTAAAAGCATTACAAAAATGAAATATCTAACTAGCCTTTTTATGAAAGCAGCTTACATACCTTCTGGAATTCCTCAGCATTTACAAACTATCAGCCAGCTCATCTATATTAATACACTGGCAAAAAAAGTCTTATCATCATCATCATCATCATCATCATTTAAAACTGTTATGCCTTTCAGCGTTCAGTCTGGAGCATAGCCCCCCTTATACAGTTCCTCCATGATCCCATATTCAGTGCTAACATTGGCGCCTCTTCTGATGTTAAACCTATTACTTCAAAATCATTCTTAACCGAATCCAGGTACCTTCTCCTCGGTCTGCCCCGACTTCTCCTACCCTCTACTGCTGAATCCATGAGTCTCTTGGGTAACCTTGCTTCTCCCATGCGTGTAACATGACCCCACCATCTAAGCCTGTTCGCCCTGACTGCTACATCTATAGAGTTCATTCCCAGTTTTTCTTTGATTTCCTCATTGTGGACACCCTCCTGCCATTGTTCCCATCTACTAGTACCTGCAATCATCCTAGCTACTTTCATATCCGTAACCTCAACCTTGTTGATAAGGTAACCTGAATCCACCCAGCTTTCGCTCCCATACAACAAAGTTGGTCGAAAGATTGAACGGTGCACAGATAACTTAGTCTTGGTAGTGACTTCCTTCTTGCAGAAGAGAGTAGATCGTAGCTGAGCGCTCACTGCATTAGCTTTGCTACACCTCGCTTCCAGTTCTTTCACTATGTTGCCATCCTGTGAGAATATGCATCCTAAGTACTTGAAACCGTCCACCTGTTCTAACTTTGTTCCTCCTATTTGGCACTCAATCCGTTTATATTTCTTTCCCACTGACATTACTTTCGTTTTGGAGATGCTAATCTTCATACATTTCTGATCTAGCTCTGAAATATTACTTTGCAAACTTTCAATCGAATCTGCCATCACAACTAAGTCATCCGCATATGCAAGACTGCTTATTTTGTGTTCACATATCTTAATCTCACCCAGCCAGTCTATTGTTTTCAACATATGATCCATAAATAATATGAACAACAGTGGAGACAGGTTGCAGCCTTGTCTTGCCCCTGAAACTACTCTGAACCATGAACTCAAATTACCGTCAACTCTAACTGCTGCCTGACTATCCATGTAAAGACCTTTAATTGCTTGCAAAATTTTGCCTCCTATTCCATAATCTTGTAGAACAGACAATAACTTCCTCCTAGGAAACCGGTCATATGCCTTTTCTAGATCTATAAAGCATAGATACAATTCCCTGTTCCACTCATAACACTTCTCCATTATTTGCCGTAAGCTAAAGATCTGGTCCTGACAACCTCTAAGAGGCCTAAACCCACACTGATTTTCATCCAATTGGTCCTCAACTAATCCTCGCACTTTCCTTTCAACAATACCTGAGAAGATTTTACCCACAACGCTGATTAAAGAGACACCTCTGTAGTTGTTACAATCTTTTCTGTTTCCATGTTTAAAGATTGGTGTGATTACTGCTTTTGTCCAGTCTGATGGAACCTGTCCCGACTCCCAGGCCATTTCAATTATCCTGTGTAGCCATTTAAGACCTGACATTCCACTGTATTTGATGAGTTCCGACTTAATTTCATCCACCCCAGCCGCTTTATTGCGCTGCAATCTATGGACCATTTTTTCCACTTCCTCAAATGTGATCCTATTTGCATCATCATTCCTATCCCATTCTACCTCGAAATCTGAAACATTACTGATCGCGTTTTCACCTACATTGAGCAACTCTTCAAAATATTCCCTCCATCTGCCCAAAGCATCCACAGGATTCACCAGCAGTTTTCCTGACCTGTCCAAAATACTTGTCATTTCCTTCTTACCTCCCTTTCGAAGACTGCTAATTACACTCCAGAATGGTTTTCCAGCAGCTTGACCCATAGTCTCCAACCCGTTTCCAAAGTCTTCCCACGATTTCTTCTTGGATGCTGCAATTATCTGTTTGGCTTTGTTTCTTTCTTCAACATAACTTTCTCTGTGTACCTGGGTTCTGGTATGTAGCCAATTTTGATACGCCTTCTTTTTCCTTTTACAGGCTGCCTTGACTGTATCATTCCACCAAGCTGTTTGCTTCATCCTACTTTTACACACTACTGTTCCAAGACATTCTTTAGCCACTTCTAGTACTGTGTCCCTGTACCTTGTCCATTCCTTTTCCAATGACTGTAATTGACTACATTCAACTAACTGGTACCTTTCTGAGATCGCTGTTATCTACTTGTGCCTGATTTCCTTATCCTGAAGTTTCTCCACTCTTATCCTCCTACATATGGACCTGACCTCCTGCACTTTCGGCCTCACAATCCCAATTTCACTGCAGATTAAATAATGATCAGTGTCATCAAAGAATCCCCTGAATACACGTGTGTCCCTCACAGCCTTCCTGAATTCCTGATCTGTTATTATATAGTCAATGACAGATCTGGTTCCCCTGCCTTCCCAAGTATACCGGTGAATGTTCTTATGTTTAAAAAATGAGTTTGTGATTACTAAGCCCATACTGGCACAGAAATCCAAGAGTTGTTTCACGTTCCTGTTGGCCTCCATATCCTCTCCAAATTTACCCATAACCTTTTCATACCCTTCTGTTCGATTTCCAATCCTGGCGTTAAAATCACCCATGAGCAGAACACTGTCCTTGGCCTTTACTCTAACAACTACATCACTGAGTGCCTCATAAAAACTATCCATCTTATCTTGATCTTTCCCTTCACAATGCGAATATACTGACACAATCCTAATTTTCTTGCTAGACACTGTCAAATCTATCCACATCAGTCGTTCGTTTACATACATTGTTGCAACTACGCTGGGTTCCATTTCTTTCCTGATGTAAAGCCCTACACCCCATTGTGCTATTCCTGCTTTGACTCCTGACAGGTAGACCTTGTATTCTCCCACTTCCTCTTCTTTCTCACCCCTTACCCGAATGTCACTAACAGCTAAAACGTCCAGCCCCATCTTACTTGCAGCCTCTGCCAGCTCCACCTTCTTCCCAGAGTAGCCCCCATTGATATTAATAGCTCCCCATCTCATTACCATTTGTTTGCAAGTGGTATCTTAGGAGTCCCTGGTTTGTCAGTTAGAGGTGGGACTCCGTCACCTCCAAAGGTCCGAGGCATTTTGCTCTAATTGTTGCCAGCATCATATTTAAAGTACCAGGGAAGCAGGTTGCTAGCCTTACTTGCCCCGAGTCCCATTGGGTTTTACCCCTAACGGCTGAGGGACTAACCGGTGGATTTGGTAGTCCTTCCCGTATGAGCACAAAGGTGACCACGACTCAGAATATGTCCGAGATGCCCAGCCTTATTCCAAAGTAACTGGTATCCCGACTGTCGGGACCACTTACCCGGCCACTCATACATTGCCCGTGGTTCATGACTAGGACATGACTACAGGAACCCACACCATGAACCACAAAAAAAGTCTTAATTATTTAATATTTTTACCTTGGTTGCATGAAGTGCATGAAGACTTCTGCTACCATGTTCAACAATATTTGCATAAATAAATTAATCTAACTCTTGGTAGCTTCACACATCACACCCCAAAGACTGCCTACTCAATCATCTTTCCCTCACAGACAGCTACCTACAACTGTGCGCCAAGGGCTCTCTTACTCCAACAAAGCAGTACAGTATCTTTGGCTCTGCGGTCGTGCACAGTCAGCGATCCGCCTTATGGAGCCTATTAGAGACATTCATCGTGTATAGTAAGCTAGTTTCATTTTAATTTATTAATATCTTATTTTGGTGCCACATACAAGTGTGCCCCACTATACTCCTTTCAAAACCCTCGAAAGGGGTTTAACAAATTTGACACATTTTTGGAAGTACCTTGTACAACAAATGTGTAGTACTTCATTAAACTTGAAAGAATTGATAGTGCTCAGGTGCACTATTATAAATCATAACCTGGTAATAATCTGAGTGAATTGTCTCGTAAACAAGGTTACTGGCAAATAAATCATGTAAATAAGAATCAATATACAATCCTAATCATTAAGTTAATGGTACAGGACTGGGAAGGGAAAGTAAGAGTCATGGCTGAAGCGTATGAGCATGTTGAAGTGACTGCATCATAAAGCCCATTCCTTTTTTGTCTGTGCTGGTTCACCAACTTAGTAGTGGCCTCATGGATTGCATTCAGTGTACCAATACATCTGAACTCCATATTATTTTCTCAGTCATGTGCAGAGATACAAGAGGTATCCGGCAACAGATTGCCAACAGCCGTAGTTGGCGATTACCATAATATCAGTAACGTGATTATCATTATCATCACTGCTCTTTGTAGCAGAGATTCTTCTGAGATCCAAACAACATATGTAGTCACTTATGTTGTTGTATGAATACCAGAAGTAAATTGCTCCAATACCATGAACAGAGGCAGGGGACTGTATAACGGAAGGTACAGAGAAGTAGCAAAGGTAAAGTGGTGGAACATGACTATTTCTAGCTATGTCAACACCGAGTAAGAAAGTGAACTCTTAATAAGATAACATCAACAAGTGTCGCATCGGGCTGAGAATTGGACATAGAACAATCTAACATTACACAGACTATCATTGGTTCATAACGTTATACTGTGGCTCTCAGTGGCCTTGTTTATGCAATATTAAGAAAACCTAACAGTAAAATCAAGAATTAAATGGCTCCAGCTGGCCTTGTACTTGGAATACATACAAATCTTAATAAATAAAAGAACTGCAGAGGAAATATCAGTCATGTCTCCAAGTGGTCTTTCTACATACATAAATGCTGATCTTAGTAGCTAATAAAATGTTTGGCACATATTAGTGGCTCTACATGGCCTAGTTTTACATGAAATAATTGCTGACTTTAATAACTAAAATGTGATAAAATCTTCTTTGAGGCTCACAGTGGCTCGTTTTACATTAAATAAATACTGATCTTAATAGCAAATGTGACAGAAAACATCTTTCTGGATCAAGGTGGCCTAGTTTTACATAGAATAAACATCAAAGCTGAGAAAGTATCATAAAATATCATTTACCTATAACTCTATATGGCACTCAGAGGCCTATGCATAATTCATAATGAGAATGCGTAACTCGGCATGACTTCTTTACAAGAACAAAGTGCGTAAATAACAGTTTATTTAAAAGTATGGTTCTGTATGACCCATACAGGTACATATTAGGCAAACAACAATAACAGCAACGTGTCCAGCTGACAGAGAAAGTTACCGTACATGTGATTGCAGCGTTGCCAAATTATCAGTCTTTAATGTTCAAATGGCTCTGAGCACTATGGGACTTAACATCTGAGGTCATCAGTCCCCTAGAACTTAGACCTACTTAAACCTACCTAACCTAAAATCATTACACACATCAATGCCCGAGGCAGGATTAGAACCTGCGACCGTAGCAGTCGCGCGGTTCCGGACTGAAGCGCCGAGAACTGCTCGGCCACAGCGGCCGGCTTTTAAAGTCCAGTTATTGCTGTAAATATTCGTTGGACAAAATTTTGTGACCAGACATTTTTGTAATGCTAGTACGCGAGGAATTCTCCTGCGAAGTCCGAGTGCGCGAATTTTTCTGCGCCTTGTATAGCCTTTCTTTAACCCATAGTGGAATAGCCACTAGTTTCTGCTGGATTAGGTCTTTTAACTTCATGATAATGACTATTACTGTTTCTTTAGAGTTAAAAGGTTCATTCAAGTATTGTTTCATGTTCCACTAGTTCAAACGAAACGTTTCATGGACTCTTCCTTTTGTGTATTAAACATATGACCCTGAAAAGTCTGAGGCTGCAGCCCGTTTCTTGGCTCTCGAGGAGCAAAACCCGGCTAAGAATTTGCTTTCGAACCCGCATGTAGTCCCAAAGTCAATGCTTATTCTAGAAATCTGCTCATTAGACAGCTTGTTTACTTTCTTTCACTCGACCACTGTCAACATTAAACCTAAATATTCAGGTGTATTTAGTTAATGTAAAAAGAGATAGAAGACTAGGGGAGAGAGAGAGAGAGAGAGAGAGAGAGAGAGAGAGACAGGCAGAGAGAGAGAGAGAGAGAGAGAGAGAGAGAGAGACAGCACAGAAAATGAGATCGCTTAATGCCTTCCTCTTACCAGATGCAATTATTGTCATATTTGGAAGTCTTTATTGCCTCACTGTACAGTCAATAATAGTACCCGTTCGTAGCTGCTAAGTCCTGGGTCGTCTCAGATTGAATCCTGTGTTTTTCTAAATGCAAATTGTTTTCTGCTACTGCTAATCTGTCCGTGTTTCCTCTTCCACAGTTGCCTTTATTCTCTTTAACTAACTTTCTCATCTTTCTCTTGCTAGTTCCCAGGTATACCTGGCCACACCTACAGGGTACTGTGATACTCCTGAAGACGTCCTCCTCAGGTGGTGACGAAACATAAGATTTACCAACAAATTCCACTGGAATACGGTGTAACAGTCCGGGAAATTTAATAAAGTCTGACTTATCGAGCCATGAAACCTTACATTTTATGGAGCAGGAGACATGTGGAGATTTGTAATTCCATATGAAAGTCACAGGCTGCTACTACCACTACTAATGCAGCTTCACTATGCAATCTACATCCACATTCCTCTTTGCGAGTCCTATATTCTTTTATCTTATCTTTATGGTCCTTGAATGAAATGTGTGTTGGCGGCCGTAGAATCGTTCTGCAGTCAACTGCAATGCTGGTTTCCCAAGTTTTCTCAATACTTTTGCCACAAAACAAAGTCGCCCTCTCTCCAGGGACTCACATTTGAGTTCACAAAGAATCTTTGTGATAGGCCTACTCACGTAATCATCGAACTTAACAGTAACAAATCTAGCAGCAAGCCTCTCTGAATTGCTTTGATATCTTCCTTTAATCCAATCTGTTGGAGATCCCGAACGCTCCATCAGGATATCAAAACTGATTTACAAAATAAAATCGAGGGAATAAAAGAGCTGACAACGGAAAGAGCCAAAGTATAGACTCAGAATCAATATGATTTCGATGTTCTTACGGGAGATAAAAGAGTTGACATATGCTTGCTATTTCAAGCCTAAACCCAATAACAAAGTCGGAAAATGAAGGAGAATTACAGGACATGTTGAGTGGAACGAGCAGTCAACTGAGCGTAGAATATAGTTTAAGAGGAAACTAAAGAAAGACAAAAGATATGAGGAGAAGCAGATATGTGAAAAAAGAATAAATTTAACATCAAAACTGAGGACTACGCAATAGACGATTAAGGAATTCTGTTATCTCACATGAAAATTAGCGTATTACGGACGAAACAAGGAGGACATAAGAAGCAGATCAGAAGAGAGATCAGAGCTTCGTCAAAAGAAGCCTAATAGCATCAAACGCAGGTCTTCATTTGAGGACGAATTTTCTAGGAATGGACGTCTGGGGCACAGCATTGTATGGAAGTGGTCCGTGGGCTGCGGGGTGTACAGAAATCGTAAAAGAAGAAAGTAGAAGCGTTTATGATGCAGTGTTACAGAAGGGTGGTGAAAATTAAGTGCACTTGTAAGATAAGGAATGAGGTGACCCTAAGCAGAATCGACGAGTAGACGACTATATGGAGAACACGGAGTAGAAAGAGTACAGGATGATAGGACGCGAGAGCAGCGCTTCTAGCGTATATAATCAAAACTACAGTGTCAGCTACAATGTTTGTGGGGTAATGCACCGATATGAATGGCACCTCTTTCCCGACACGCCATGCCAACAAATTATGCCTCTGCACACGCCTTTTTTAAAGTACGTTCATTTTATGTTCATCCCCTCTTCAGGTGTTTGTACTTACTTCAGTGTCGTGAACCTTGTTTCTTTGCTTACCAACATTTTACAATAGCTGTCTTTAGAATTTCCGTTTCAAAATTCTGCAACGCCGTCAGTAAGGAAACAACGTTCATGACAAGTAAAGCAATGTAAACATCTCGGGATAAGGTGCCAGGCATCTTGAGATGTCGTCATGGAAGAATAAACGCCTATAAAAGCAACTCGTTACAGCTAATTCATTATAAAACTTCTTTGAATTTCAACAGCTGCAGTGTCCTAATACATTTACAACGGGCAAGAATTATTTGTTAAAATTAATACGCGAAAGGACAGAAAAAATGTCAGTGAGGTAGGTAATTCTAACCGGCAAGCAACTGGGAGTAGCTTAGCGATTCTTGGCTCCGAGCAACTCATCCGGCTCTTTGAAATTTAGTGTGTAATTTCCAAAAGTACTATTAGCAAGCATTTCTTTCATGTTTGACCAAAAACACTTATGATGAGTTATCGCCGCGAGCCGGACTGAAACCAATGGCAGACCGGATCTGGACCGCGGGCCGCCGGTTGCCCATATGTGCGTTGCGGCATCATGGGGTAGCTTCCACGATACTACAGGGAGCCCACAGAAGAGAAAGCTATGAAGAAAGACGTAAATTTGAATATATCCAACAGGTATTTGGGCATGCCGGGTGTAAGTGATACTTTTAGATCCCAAGGTTGGCAAGGGAGAGCAAGTCGGGGCGAGCTGCATCAAAGCAGTCAATGTAAAGTCTGAACACACACACACACACACACACACACACACACACACACACGTACGCAATATTCCCCTTAGTATAAGAGATGCGACCGATAAAGACATAAGTAGAATGACAGCTTATGTGTTCATAAGGCTGGCTCTATGCTGCTGCAACAGTGTAGTTATGGCTGGCAGAAACAAAAGAATGGAATCGTTAAATCAGTGCTGGACGCTAGAAATCCGGTAATTCGAAAACAAACCAGAAACAATAACTGAAAACGAGACAGAAAACACCCATGAAGAAAGCAGAAGTAAAAAATAATGAACTGTGGGCATAACGACAAAGGGTAAGTGTCGTGATTGTTATAAATTAGTTATATGAGTTTCACTACCACCATTGTTCAGTGCTCGTATTGATCAGTTGGATCGCATAACATCATCAAATACTCTTGTTCCTTTGTTCTATACTATATTTCCAGTAGTCCTTTATCTTCTCCCCTTGAGTCATTTCCTTTCTTCTGACTATGTTGTCACTGATTTCCTGTTTCTTTCAGCCTTGAAAGCTTTCTGTGATGACTTTCTAGTTGTTTCCTTTGTTCTGTAACGTTTCTTATTGCTGACTTCCTTTTCAAGTACTAAAAGATCTGTTTCTTTAACCACGTAATTTATTATAGTTTAATACATTACTACTTGTTGCGAGCTTGTCTGCTCATCGTCACGCGTATTTTTGAGTACTTATAAAACAGGAGTTACTAAAATAATTTAATAGTGACTATGTGTTAATTATGTGTAGTATGACTAATGTAATCTTGATGAAGTCGCTTCTTGTGAGGGAATGGTGTTAGTTTTACCATTTAATCTCACTTTGTCTTCCCTCCCCATTTTCTCATAAGAAGCGGTTGGACGTAGTTTGCAAATTATAATAGAGTATAAGATAATTTCTCTAACATTCACGAATTATTCTTGTTTCTTCCCTGTGTTAAGCAAGTTCCGTAACGACTTCAACATCCTCTAACAAGGAAGGAAAAAGCAGCGGATCTCAAAACACGTACGAAAGAGAATAAACACTCTAAAAACAGGCGAAAAAACTATAATAACTAATTCATAACAGTAACAGCAGCGCCGGCCTGAGTGGCCGAGCGGTTCTAAGCGCTACAGTCTGGAACCGCGCGACCGCTACGGTCGCAGGTTCGAATCCTGCCTCGGGCATGGATGTGTGTGATGTCCTTAGGTTATGAAACTTCCTGGCAGATTAAAACTGTGTGCCAGACCGAGACTCGAACTCGGGACCTTTGCCTTTCGCGGGCAAGTGCTCTACCATCTGAGCTACCGAAGCACGACTCACGCCCGGTACTCACAGCTTTACTTCTGCCAGTACCGGCCGTGAGTCGTGCTTCGGTAGCTCAGATGGGAGAGCACTTGCCCGCGAAAGGCAAAGGTCCCGAGTTCGAGTCTCGGTCTGGCACACAGTTTTAATCTTCCAGGAAGTTTCATATCAGCGCACACTCCACTGCAGAGTGGAAATCTCATTCTGGTCCTTAGTTAGTTAGGTTTAAGTAGTTCTAAGTTCTTGGGGACTGATGACCACAGCAGTTAAGCCCCATAGTGCTCAGAGCCATTTTTGAGTAACAGCTGCTTTGAAAGATGGCTGTGCAATGAAAATCCTGCAAACTTTATTTTCAAATGTTTTCAGAAATATGCCTGAAGATCAGCAACACATGTTCGAAACGAGTCGAAATGTATTCGAATGTAACAAAATAAACAATGTGACCAGTACAAAACAAATAGTTTTAGGTAATAATTTTTCCGGATGGTAATGAAAGAAAGTGATGTTTTCCTCTTCTAGTAGAGGAGGAAGTGCTGCGGCTGGTCCACGTGAATGTGCTCCTGCATAGGCTTTCCCCATACCCTCATCCAGACTCGTCACAGCGGGAGATTCCTCTCGGAAAGCTGACAGTTTCACTGTGAAGGCGAGCAGCGATCCGCGTTTCCGCCGGACTGAGGTTCCGGCTCTCACCTGAGAGGCCACAGACACACACACAAACACACACACAAAGACAGCGGGGAATGCAAGCGGTACAGAGCGTTTTCCGCCGCTCTCGGATTCCGTTCCCGGAGACGCATCCTCCGCTGCTGGTAATGATGCCCCCCGCTCGCTGGCGGAAGGCAAGCGGCGTTAGTTCTGCTCCGGGGGACGGCGCGCCGGGTTCGCGGCTGCGTTTTCCCCGCCTGTCTGCGCTAGCTAGCGAGTAGGTGCTGCGGCGACTGCCGGATGCGGCCGGAGAGAGTGCGCAGGCGCGCCGCCGCGGCTGAGGAGAGATGGAAGGTCACTCGACAGTTAAACCAGATCCTCGTTCGGAAATTGTAACCTCCCCCCTTAATATTCAGTTAATGCGATAATATGGCTGTGTTCTCGTATGCCTAATGAATTTAATTTTGGGCAAGGTTATCGTCTCTGAAGAAATTTTTGACCGTTTAGTGGAGAGAAGTGTAAAACAAGTAGTTCTAATGATCAAACTACTCTTCTCTTGCACTTCCTGCTTATTTGGATTTGTTTTGATGCTTTAAACAGTGCCATATCTCATACAAAACTGCGAAACGAAAAGTGGTACCACATGACAAATTAAAGTAATAGAGAAATTATTAATACGGTCGCCAGTCCAATTTGCCACTGTCTGTTCACTATGCTATCAATAATGGTGACAGCAAGGAATACGCAACTGTTTGGCAGTAACCGCTGCAACTTAAGGTTGACACACGTTTCTGACAACATATCACGATAAAAAATAATAAACGATAAAGAAAACAGTTGTCTTGTATCGCTAATACTAAGATATGTACATTTGGAAAAGAGTACTTAAACTCGTTATTGAAAAGTAAATTACTGATTGCAGGTAGCTCTTCCGTTACGTCACTGACGTACGTAACCTCAGATTAACGTTTACTTACGTGTAGTAGATTCCGGGGCGTGGCAAGCTACGTACTTTGAATAGATTTTAATTACTATGGAAATTTATTGGATCAAACTGTTGTCTTTCAACAAATTGACAACGCCGAAATACGAATCAAGCCAGAACACAATAGCATTATTACAATAGACACAGCTATGAAATACCTGAACCTAATCTATTCTTTTCTTTGGTTTGATTTGAAATTGCCAGAATTATTTTAATTTTAAGTTGCTTTGCTATACTAAGTCTTCAGTCAGTTAGCAAGAATGACATTGTCTCCGAATATTATTGAACAAATCTGTTAACTTACTGAGGCTTCATTATTAATTACCTTCAATTATCATCTTATCAAACAAACAAAACTTAAGTGATAGTCTTTTATTACTTTTCCTTTAGCCATTTAAACAACAACCCTCGGGTGTTGAATAAATGGAAAAGATCGAGGCCCTAAGTAGGTGACAGAGACTGGCGACAATGACAAGATCAGGTAACTACAGTTTTTAAGTACAACACTTATTATTGAAATAAAATGCACTGTGAATGTCACTGGGTAATGCAGTTCGTAGCAGATGTTAGGCCGTCGACTTCGTTGTCTACAATACTCTCATTGCACCAGGTAGTATTGCGAGCACACCTTGGTTTGCTCTGACCAACTGTGGGGTAGGATGTTGATGTAACTGGAACCTCTTAATCTGTCCACACTTGCCATGCCGTTGGCGTCTCGCTAGTTCTAACTGCGGCTCACACAGGTTCGACAGTGCACGCCACTTGCGTGTGTTCACCCTTGCGTCTCACAACCCAGTAAACCTTGCGAGGTGCCGGGGCTAGCAGTGTTTTTAACACTCAATTCTTAGAGAATTTACATATGTACATGATGCTCTAAGCCCCCCCTCTTCTAACTCCAACTTTTGCTGTTGCACAAGGATAAAAAAAAAAAAACGCAAACTGACTCTAATCAACCCTGCCAGTGGAGTAGAAGAGAGTTTGGCACCTGCAATAATTTAATTTTATAAATAAGTTAATTAAACGAAGGTTTCATTAACATAGTGAGGAATGATGGGGTTGCTCTACCTATTAACAGAATGAAAGTTCTGTCCAAAATAACAATATGATTTATTAAGACTAAACACAAAATAATAAACAACAACACATGAAACATTAACAATACATCAAATTGGCTCTAATTGGATACTTAAACAAACGCTGTGAATGTGAAGTTGTCCCTAAACTAGATTGTGAGGATTATGACGAAGTGATATGTGCAGCCAATTCCTAGCAACTCAATTCTTAGAGAAAACACATTGCCAACCCAACATTAATTGCTGCTACCCAAGACAGAACAAAGTTAGAAAAAAAAGACGAACAGGCGCGCTCTGCTGAGCTCTGATTGTCACCTAGGAAAATCCCTATCTGCCGGTGCTGCGGACATACATTACCAAACCGACTTCTTGACTCCCAGGACACGATCTGCCGTACCGGAGCCGTTGGCTGGTTGCTTCGACGTCCTCGACCGAAAGGCGAGAGCCGACTACCTACAAGAGCACCCGTACAAAAACCGAACACAGAACATTCCCACCCCCACGACAGTGGCCGTGGTTAAACGTTCCAATCAGCAACTCGAAAACCGGCGGAAAATTCCACTCCATTGCCGGAACGCTGCCATTCCACCAATGGAGATTCTTGGCGCCAATTCCTGCGCCGATCTTGCTACGTCACGGAGCTATGCCCTGAGCAAGCCAATCACAGTTACTATTTTGCAGAAAGTGCGGGAATTTTCCCGCCACAGCTGCCTGGGTACACAAGTCATTCCCACGCCTCGCTGGTAGCCCGCCAGAAAGTGTTTTCGCTAAGTTTCTGCGAAGTAACGGAACCTCTAGCCCAGCCGCTACTTCAAGCTCTGCGGGCGTGCCTCTTGACAATGTCGGTGTCTGCAAATCATTCACTCGATTTCCTCACACCCGTCGGCTTAAAGCTTTCCAGATCAGCAGAGCCCGCCTGTCACCGGACCACCCGGGTGACGAGAGACTCTGCGTGGGAAGTCCGCGTGTGAAGGAATAGCAACTTTCCACCGCATGCAATTAGAGAGGAGAATCGTAAGATAGAAATATGAGAGGGGGCTCATGCCACCTCTCAACCTCCCACGCGGTATGCTCTGACGTCATACTCGCATCCAGAGACAGCGCTCCTACACAGGTCTTTATTTTCTGCAAGTTGCATTTCATTTCATTTATGACCTATTACCTTGTATTTTACAGAAGGTCGTATATTTTAGAATTTTTCTTGTGGTAACATCATTTGTTCCTTATTCCAAGCAAATATTTTTTCAGCAGTAAAAACAGAAATGATAATAGTGAGCTGCAAAAAAAAAAAATTAAAAATAAAAAATAAAATAAAATAAAAAATAAATTAAACGGAAGATGTTGAGTTATATTGTTAGCATCTTACTGAGACTGAAGATACTTTGAAGATGATGGGTAAGATTAGGGATTACTGTCACCGAATTCCAGCGCGGTTGACATGGGGGCGGGTGAGGGGGAGGGAATATCATGGGCAGACAACGAGCCATGTGCACCTACTGTACAGGTTTTACGTGACTCGAGGGACAGTAATATGTGACGGCTTATATACTAGGTAATTTGTTCGCGAAAATTGTCGCCATCATTGTCTGTATTCTTGTTTGGGGCATTTCCGCCATTTTTCTTTGAGGTAGTAGTAGTAATTATAGTGTCTGAGTTAAACGATATACTGCGCAATATCCTTCAGACATGCATGCGTGTCTGAAAGACGTTGCATAGTACATCGTATAACAAAGACACTGAAAATACTCTTTGATGCCTAGAAAAGGCCGTGACAATAATAATGAAAGCCTGTCCTTGTGCACGAATCACATTAACTGTACGATTGCAGGACATAGACACACACAGTAACACATAGAAGTTTCGGTCGGTCCTAGAGGCGTTCACGGGTAGCGTAAGTGGTTAAGGTGACCGCTGGCGACAAGCGGAAATTCCCGGTTCGAGTCCGGTCCTGCACAAATTCCCATTGTCACTAAGCCCATTGTGCAGTAGAAGTCTAATCCTATTCGCAGTTGCGAATACATTAATTCACTCCCCTGAGGTGCCTATCATGCTGATTGATTGTTGTGTGCTGGGTTTCGTGTCAGGTCTACTTTGGCGCTGTTTTAAGAGTTGAAGGTGCATGGCCTAGACTTTGAGTCTGCCGTGCTGTTGACTTCTTTCTTTGCTGCTTCGTCTCTAATCGCGTTGTGCAAGGCCTCGTATGTGTGCTATAGTCCTGTGGCCTATGTGAGAAATGTGTAGCATATTACGACGTGGTCTGTGGAATCTGTCTCCCCGCAAGTACATTCTTCCGTTTCACTAAGCTGCATGCGGAGAAAATGCATTGAAGAAGGTCACTCCTTTTTTTCCTGGTCTTATCTCATATCTCCACTGCATCGGTGTGTTGATCTGGATTTGAAAATGTCAGTGGTAGTAACCTCCCCCTCCCTCCCGAGACGGAATTTGTGTACTCCATCCATCTACGTCTAGTGCTACCCTGTGTGAGAATGTTTTTGGAGTAGTTCCGAGTCGTGTGATTTAGGCGGGACGTGGATACCATCCCAGTGTTCACATATCTGTATGTGGTAAAACGCCTAAAGACCACATGCAGACAGCGTAACTCGTAAGTCCGCTAGGCGGATTGGATGCGGTGCTGGCGCGCAGCTCCGAATCGAAGAAGCGATGCGCCTACGCTCGCAGCTTTCCGGGCCTGTTTCTACTAAGAAATAAAGTCGGTTAGGGTCTTCCCACAGTCACTTTCAATGAGACATGGTTGAGTCATTGTACAGTCCACATTGATACACCAACAAAATCAGACGACTTCATTTACAGTGTGGGCATGGACCCGCCTAAACACGACCCTAATTCCTGGCCCGGCGTAGCTCCGTCTACGTTTTTGTTATTGATTTTAGTATTGACAGATATAATCTTATGATTATGCGTCTTTATTCTGTATTAGTTTTATTCTGTGACATGGCCAACGTTTGTCCCTCAAAATAATTTAATTTTTGTAAGTATCACGATTTTTCTTATTATGAAATCATTAGATTGATGATGTATATCAATGTTTAATATATGTCCGAATGGGTTAATTTATAGGTTCTGAAGAAGATACCATTATTGGCATCGAAACCTAGGTAAAATAAAAAAAAATTACCTTGCAACTGAAGGCTGAATTTATTATTGTTTGAACAATTCACGGTTGCTGAAGCTCTGCATTATGTTAAAGATTTGTAAAAATATAACTAAAAACATGAAAATACGTTGTTTCACTCGGTCAAATATTTAGGCCAGAACAGTATTGGTCCAATGTCATTGTTGTAATAATTGTGTGTGAAATCTTATGGGACCTAACTGCTAAGGTCATCAGTCCCTAAGCTTACACACTACTTAACCTAAATTATCCTAAGGACAAACACACACACCCATGACCGAGGGAGGACTCGGACCTCGGCCGGGATCAGCCGCACAGTCCATGACTGTAGTGCCTTAGACCATCCCATATTATTAGATGCTCTTAATTTAATAACTAAAGAGATGCACTTTTGCTGTTAATTATTAAATCAGTAGGACAGTCTGCGTTGAAAAATTTATTTGGCTTCTTCACTCATGTCATCCGAGTCTGTGGTATGTTAAATCAATAACTTTTTTATGTTCTGTGCCTCTCAAAAAAAAAAAAAAATGGTTCAAATGGCTCTGAGCACTATGGGACTCGACAGCTATGGTCATCAGTCCCCTAGAACTTAGAACTACTTAAACCTAACTAACCTAAGGACATCACACAACACCCAGTCATCACGAGGCAGAGAAAATCCCTGACCCCGCCGGGAATCTAACCCGCTTGTACAGCCCTCTCGCAGTGTCCGGGGCAAGTATGGTGGGTCTGACACACCGGTGTCAATGTGTTCTTTTTTCCATTTCCAGGAGTGTATATTTACATCTCTTTGCTGTAAGAGAACCTGTTTCGACAATCGAAATTGAAAAACAGAGGAGTATGTTTAAGTGACGAGGACTGTTGTGACGGATTGACTGGCGGGTTGGCTTCCGTGTCTGCGGGCATGGTTAGGACTTGCACTCGTATACTGGAATGTGCACATTATCGATGTGGATTGCAGACAGACTTTGATTGCAGCTGAGTAAACTTTGAACTGAGCACCGTACTTCAGTTCATAGGTGAAATAGGACAAGTTTTCGCGTATGCAAGGGGGGAATATCGGCGAATGCACAATAGCAAATGTGAACGAGGACTGTGCTCTGGCGCTATGAACTACACTCCTGGAAATGGAAAAAAGAACACATTGACACCGGTGTGTCAGACCCACCATACTTGCTCCGGACACTGCGAGAGGGCTGTACAAGCAATGATCACACGCACGGCACAGCGGACACACCAGGAACCGCGGTGTTGGCCGTCGAATGGCGCTAGCTGCGCAGCATTTGTGCACCGCCGCCGTCAGTGTCAGCCAGTTTGCCGTGGCATACGGAGCTCCATCGCAGTCTTTAACACTGGTAGCATGCCGCGACAGCGTGGACGTGAACCGTATGTGCAGTTGACGGACTTTGAGCGACGGCGTATAGTGGGCATGCGGGAGGCCGGGTGGACGTACCGCCGAATTGCTCAACACGTGGGGCGTGAGGTCTCCACAGTACATCGATGTTGTCGCCAGTGGTCGGCGGAAGGTGCACGTGCCCGTCGACCTGGGACCGGACCGCAGCGACGCACGGATGCACGCCAAGACCGTAGGATCCTACGCAGTGCCGTAGGGGACCGCACCGCCACTTCCCAGCAAATTAGGGACACTGTTGCTCCTGGGGTATCGGCGAGGACCATTCGCAACCGTCTCCATGAAGCTGGGCTACGGTCCGGCACACCGTTAGGCCATCTTCCGCTCACGCCCCAACATCGTGCAGCCCGCCTCCAGTGGTGTCGCGACAGGCGTGAATGGACGGACGAATGGAGACGTGTCGTCTTCAGCGATGAGAGTCGCTTCTGCCTTGGTGCCAATGATGGTCGTATGCGTGTTTGGCGCCGTGCAGGTGAGCGCCACAATCAGGACTGCATACGACCGAGGCACACAGGGCCAACACCCGGCATCATGGTGTGGGGAGCGATCTCCTACACTGGCCGTACACCACTGGTGATCGTCGAGGGGACACTGAATAGTGCACGGTACATCCAAACCGTCATCGAACCCATCGTTCTACCATTCCTAGACCGGCAAGGGAACTTGCTGTTCCAACAGGACAATGCACGTCCGCATGTATCCTGTGCCACCCAACGTGCTCTAGAAGGTGTAAGTCAACTACCCTGGCCAGCAAGATCTCCGGATCTGTCCCCCATTGAGCATGTTTGGGACTGGATGAAGCGTCGTCTCACGCGGTCTGCACGTCCAGCACGAACGCTGGTCCAACTGAGGCGCCAGGTGGAAATGGCATGGCAAGCCGTTCCACAGGACTACATCCAGCATCTCTACGATCGTCTCCATGGGAGAATAGCAGCCTGCATTGCTGCGAAAGGTGGATATACACTGTACTAGTGCCGACATTGTGCTTGCTCTGTTGCCTGTGTCTATGTGCCTGTGGTTCTGTCAGTGTGGTCATGTGATGTATCTGACCCCAGGAATGTGTCAATAAAGTTTGCCCTTCCTGGGACAATGAATTCACGGTGTTCTTATTTCAATTTCCAGGAGTGTATGTCACGTCACACAATGAAATGAAATTATTTGATGCCACCGAGTAAGACATCGTACAGGAAATATACTTCTTAAAAAAGTCAGTGCGTGCGTTTAAATTGTGCACACTATGGAATCTGCAGTCCCATGACATCAATTTCCAAACGCCAGCTGTGACAGTAAGGGAGTCGTATCGTTATATAGAAATGATAAACTGGTATAACGGATCCGGTGACATTTTCAACTTATAGTCGTCAAATACGAGCATGTTCCTTATCTCCGAAACTGTAACGAGGTGATGTGCAGCCAAAGCGGGTATTTTTTAAACAGACTGCAAAATATAGTCGGGTTCCCATTTACAATAGCTGTATATTCCTTATACCTTAAAATAAGACTTTGGCCCATTAGCGACGTTAGACTGGATCGACAACAGCGTCACGAATAGCCGTAACAGTACCCATACATTTATAAAATGCATGTACGTGCAAGGTGACAATACTGAACTATATGAAACACAATCGTCATAATATTTGCACGGTTTGCTTTAGTACGTTAAAACTGCAGGTTTGGCTGCGTAGCATGATGACAATTAGTATGCGCATACATAGCAACGAAGCCCACATTCATTTGAATGGATTCGTCAATAAGCAAGACTGGCTAATGTAGAGGGCTGAGAACCCGTATTTCGCTATCGGCAAGCCTCTTCACCCCCAACGGGTGACTGTGAGATGTGCAATGACCAGTCACGGAATAATCGGTGCTATATCCGCTCATGGCACGGTCACTACCGAACGATACGTGAAGGCATTGGAAGTTATTTCATCCGCATTATCCAAAGTGACCCTGATTTCAACAAGATGTGGCTCATACAAGACGGAGCTCGACCCCAATTAAGCAGCAAAGGGTTTGATGTCACGGAGCAGCATCTTTGGGACCGCATTCTGACTGGGGTCACAGTTTTCTCAGGATCTGAACACATGCGACTCCTTCTTGTGGGCTATATTAAAGACAAGGTATACGGCAATAACCACAAAACCATTCCTGAGCTGAAAACAGCCATTCAGGAGGTCATGGACAGCAGCGTTGTTCCGCCACTTCAGCGGGTCGTGCAGAATTTCGCTATTCGTCTGCACAACGTCATTGCCAAGGATGGCAGGCATATCGAACATGTCATAACCTAAATCCGAATGTCTGTAGTGAAGTTTACATGTTGAATGAAGTGTGTGCACACCGTAGTTTGTGACTGAATTACGTTCTTTTTCATATAGTTCAATAATTGTCACCCTGCATGTATATATGTTTGTTTGTATGTACTTACGATCCACATGTCCTAAAGCACTTGACCGATTTCAACCAAACTTGGTATACGTACCACTTACCGTCTGGAGAGAATCGCTGTAAGGTCAAAAACCACCTACATATCAAAAGGGTGTGGGTGGGGGTGAAAGAGCAGCGTAGTCCATGAGTGCGCATACACATGCTATAGCCATCCTGCATTTGAGAATGGGAACACCTAGAGACTTGCAATATAATTTAATGCAGTTTGAAACATTTACGAAAATTTTTCTTGCTGATGATTCCCACAAAATGATTGAAGTAGAAAAAGTTTATAGCTTACAATATTTCCTCTGTTCAAGCAGTAAAATTGCCGTATGAAGCGTCACGTTTCAGTTTATCACTTCTTTACTAATGACTACATTAGCAACACAATGATGGAAAAACAAACTCGCAACACCAAGAAGGAGCTGTAAGACACAAACGAAAGGTGGTAGGAATGTTTCTACAAACTTCGCGGCAGTCACATATAAGGGGCTTTAGTAGCGCAAGTCAGATTACGCGCTATGGCGGTCGTGAGCTTTAGTTACCTTTCAGATTTGACGTGGTAAGTTGATGTTAGTTAAGAGTTCCTTTAAGGTGAGAAAGACACCATTATCGAGATGTCACTGAGTTTGAATAAGGTCATGTAATAGGGCCACGAGAAGCTGGGCGTTCCCTCTGCGGCACTGCAGAAAGACTTGGCAGGAATTTAGCCGCTGTACATGACTGCTACACCGGTGATCACGAGAATGTACGGTTGCAAGATGACCCGGCTCCGGATGGCCACATGGCACTGCCGAAAGGGGAGACCATCGTCTTCGGCGTATGGCTCTGGCGCACCGTACTGCATCTGCAGCAGCAATCTGATCAGCAGTTGGCACGACAGCGGCACAACGAACTGTTACAAATAGGTGACTTTCAAGGACAGCTCGGAGCCAGCCGCTCTTTAACATGCATACCACTGAGCGCACACCATCGCCATTTGCGACTTCAGTTGAGTCAATCGAGAGCTCATTGTAGGGTAGGGTGGAGATGTGTTGTGTTTTCCGATGGAAGCTGGTTCTGCCTCAGTGCCAGTGATGGCCGTGTGTTGGTTAGAAGGAGGCCAGTTGAGGGCCTGCATGCAACCTGTCTGAGTGCTAGACATACTGGAGTTATGGTCAGGGGTGAGATTTCGTAAGGCAGCGGGAGCACTCTCGTGGTTATCTCACGAAGCCTGACTGGAAATTTGTCCGTCAATCCTCGTGATTCGATCTGTTGTGCTGCCATTTATGAACTGCATTCCAGGAGGTGTTCTCCAGCAGGATAAAGCTCGCCCACTTACTGCTGTTGTAACCCAACATACTCTACAGAATGTCGACACGTTGTCTTGGCCTGCTAGACCACTGTCTCCAATGCAGCACATGTGGGACATCGGTCGAGAACTCTTGCACCATCCAAAAAAGGCGTGAACTGTCCGTGTATTGACAGACCAGTTGTAACAGGCACGGAACGCCATCACACAAACTGACATCTGGCGCCTGTACAACACAATTCACGCGAGATTGTATGCAAGCATTCTAATGTTGGGCTCCATACGGCTCCCTTTCTTTGCAGCGACCGTGGAATATAAAAGTATAAAGAATGTAGCAACCAGTCGCAGAAACATAATTTATTTATCTTCTTGCAAATCTTTTTCGACTGATATCAGTCAACACCGGTACTAAAACAAATACAACAGACAGGGTATAAACAACAATTGCTTTAACAATCAAAAAAATTGACAATAATACATAGTTGCATCAAATACAACATATACAAATGTCAGAAATTAAAATTCAAAGTCATAACATACCATTTTTCTAACCGATACATTCCATAAGTGGCAGTACTCTCCTTGGCAGATTTCTATCATGAAGTGACACATCATAGGTCAACACTACAACAAGACAACATAAAGTGGCGCCACGTTGCAATAAGCGCCCTCTATGTAAAATACAAAAGTAATGTAAAATACAAGCAATGAGGAATATATCACATTACAAAAAAATTATACGGTTATGGTAATTGATAATACCAATTTAAATAATTACAACAAGTGCAAATGTCTGAACATTGTTTGTTAGATGATAATAACAAATTAATATATACGTAAAAACTATGATCGTCAAAATTGTAACAAGATAAACTCGTTGAAAATGTGATTCCATTCACACAAATTTAGGAAATGAAACTTATTCGCCATAATGACGAAACCGAATAGTGCTATCAATGGCCATTTGCAGTTCTATATACGAACTACAAGTGCATCAAAATGCACATTTATACTACTTCTACTACATGAAGCTATGTTACTAAATGCACAAATCCAAAGTTGACAGAGTTCAGGTAAAAATTACAGTACGAGATAAACAATAGTACTACTTAAATAATGCGATTAACTAAGTGTTGCGCACATAAAGAACCATGTATGTGGATAACGACTTAAGATCTATATATAAAGGCCGCCATCTATTGCCTTGCAGCTCTATCTACCTTTATGGAAATGATGTGTGCTCGTCAGTAACTATGCTTTTTCCCTGTAGATGGCCTCAGTGGTTCGATCTAGTTCGCTGAAGGAGTAGATTAACAGATTATGTCGTTCCTGTTTTCCCATTTTCTAGTGGTTGACGTGTCGTTATCAGTATGACCTTACTCGATATATGGCGGACTTTATATTTTTCGGGCAAACTTACGTAGCTAATCGTTGTTTCAAGGAATATTTTAGGCCATTAGAATGTAAGTTTGCTGCATTGAGCAGATGATCTGTGAACACAAGAATGTTCATATCTGTTCACATTAGAACGATATAATACAGTATGTTGTGTTGGTCTCTTCCTGATGATTATTTATGTCACCTTACATCGACTGACATCTATTTGTTTTACAGTTTTAACTTTTGGTTTCATAACTGGTTCTGTATCTCCTTATATGTATTAACTTTTAAAGAAAATATGTATTTTGTGAAATCTGATGCAGTTGCGAATTTTCGCACCTAAACTGAGTCATTGTTATTCATAAAAGTGGTTGATAGATGGTAAATGGTTTTCGGTGTTTGGAGTTGGTTTTACATATTTTGAGCGTGCTGCTCTTGTTTTGTGATTGACCTTTGAGCACCTATTTTATCGCCAGTGGCTGGCAGTGATATGGCAATCCTTGTATCGATTACCACTTTTTATTGACTTTCGATCCCCCCACCCGAAGGGGCAGGTTGACAGCAGCTTAGTAAAGCTTCAGCCTACAGAATTTTTAAAACATAAGAAGAAGATAATAAACAATAAATGCAGGCGATAAAAACGGAGACTTATATTGTAAAATGGCTGAAAATTGTGGAAGTTAAAACATAAAAGAGAGTGTTGGCGACGCTAATAAAATACACAGAAGCAGACAGGTAAAATGGGAGACAGACAATTAAAAAAACACGGCGACAGTCTGGTTTCTGTTCGCAACACTTCGGAAAAGACGCACAAAACTTAACACTCACTTGAAACATTGCATTAAAAAGTTGACACGAAGATGACACATCGCAGCCAAGGGCAGATGGGGGGACCTGGACAGACGAGGGGAAAAGAGGTGGGAGGGCGAACTGAGAGGGAGGTAGAGGATTCATAAAGGGGGGCGGCAGGGCAGACACAAGATGAAGTGGGGAAAGGCAGAGGAGGGAATGCAAAAGGAATTGGGGGAGAGAAGGGAGGCAGAGAGAGGGTAGGCAGAGAGATGTTAGGCAAGGAAGAAACAGGATGGAAGTGGGGAGAGGGTGCCCGGGGAAAGGTCAGAGGAAGGGGAGGGGGGGGTAAGAATCAGAGTTGATAGGAAGGACAAATGGAGGGAGAGAGGGCATTATCCAGGAGGGGGTGTCGACAGAAGCCACCTCGAGAAAGGAGATGAAGGGTGTAGAGGTGGAGGGTAGCGGGGGGGGGGGACAA
This sequence comes from Schistocerca cancellata, assembly GCF_023864275.1. NCBI lineage: Eukaryota > Metazoa > Arthropoda > Insecta > Orthoptera > Acrididae > Schistocerca > Schistocerca cancellata. Next base: position 260,464,938 of record NC_064628.1, read on the forward strand.
CGGAGAAGGTGCTTCGGAGAGTGGGGGTTAGAGAGGAGAGGAGCAACCAGGGGATGAGGGGGATCAAGGCGGCAGGAGGTGCAGAGGACACAGATATGTTCAAGGAATAGGAGCAGATGACTGAAAGGAATCAGGTCGTAGAGGACCAGTGTGGGGGACGAGAGGCATATACAGAAGGTGAGACAGAGGGCATGGTGCTCGAGGATCAGCAGGGACTTATAGACTTATAGAATTTGGGGGTGGGGGTTGTCCAGGTAGGACTGGCGTAACAGAGGATGGGATGTGTGGCGCGGCGGGTGGAATAAATTGTTATATAAAATGTAGAATGTAATTTAGAAAGGATACATTCCCGGCCGATTAGTACCATATGTGGGGTGGCGGGTGGAATAATTTGGTATTAAATGTTCCTGTTATTTATGCTGTTTGCCGTTCTCAACACTGGCTCTCTAACTACAATATTGGCAACCAGAAAGTGATTAGCAAAACGTGATGCCTGTAATTAGAATTCCTAGTGCCCACTTCATCTGAGAAATACATTTATAGCTACAGCTTACAGCTCTGAGGAATTAGGAGATTGTCTGGGATTCATAATCAAAAACCATTCTCTCTAAAATGTTCACTATATTCTGAAAGTCACAGACCCAAAAGAATCCACACAATCCAACTACTAGAGCAGTTCAGAGTCTAATGTGCTGATGCAATTATAACTGTTCAAAGTAAATGTTTAAGTGAATGCTCCCCATAATTTGATGATAATGTTCACGCCACGCTAAATAATGGTAGAATGTCTGTCCCGCGACGGCACGTGAAAATACGAGATAAACAAACTGAAGATAGATCATTTAAGTCATCCCAGAATTAACACTTCACTCGAAAACGATTTCATGGTTACGCATATCCCGAGTAACTTATTACGGCATACGAGGCTGTTTATAGCAATGATATCGACGCGACGTGACTCCCGGCACAGGTGGTGCGCTAATCAGCGTCTGGACAGAACTGGGGCCTTTCTCTCTCGCGCACCGTTCTTACATATAAAGCCGCGGTGCGGACGGCTAAGGGAACGTCTGATGAAATCCGCTCTCCCAACTAGCCACTGGGCTAGTAATGCACCACTTTAGGTTATCGAATAAATCATTGCTACCTTTGCTGATGGCCGATGCAGCTCTCAATTTAAATGTGCAATCAGCACACAGGTAAATAATTATAATAAAAGTCTGACGTGGCCAAGTCAAATATTTTGGGCGAGAGAATTAATTTAATTACACTACACGCGGTAGACGAGCTCTGAACTTACTCTTTGGAGATACGCTATCACTATAGTTTTATAGTTATTCAGTTGAAACTTCTCACATCTTTATGATTATAGCGGATCTCCCTTCTACTTAAATTTAAACATCCTAGCCTTATTTATTCGCCTACTTAATCTATCTTGCTTCCTTAATTTTTAAGACAAAAACGAGAAAATCATGAATTTCAGCTAACATATTAATTTGTGAGATCCAGAATACTGTTTCTACTAAATTATTATGCAAAAGGAATCTAAATATAAATTTTTAATTTTCTAACTCTTTTCTGTTGCGCCAATGATTTTTACAGAAAAACATCCAAATTTCGAAAATGGTTAAAGTTTTTGAACTGATATTCAACACATATTGATTTAGTATTACTCCTGAAATGCTAGAAACGTTTCAGTTTATTTACTTGATTTGTAAAATATTGCACAACATTTATGACGTCAGAGCTAGTTACAGCGGACTGGCTGGCACACAATGGAAAGACTGATGTGAATTTTATACGGCGTGAGTAGGCTGCTTCCCTACAGATGGATTAAGGATTTGTAGGTGTGGAGGATTGTAGAGGGGCTTAACCCCACTGGTTACCACCATACTCATGAGAAATATAAGGGCACATGGTACATTTTATCATAAGGCTATAGTTCACATAGCAGATCTAAAGTTGTTAGCCACATATATGGTTCTTTATATGTGCAACACTTTGTTAATCGCATTATTTAAGTAACACTATTGTTTATCCCGTACTGTAATTTTTACCTGAACTCTGTCAACTTTGGATTTGTGCATTCAGTATCATAGCATCATCTGTTGGAAGTAACATAAATGTGTCTTTTGATGCATTTGTAGTTCATATGTATAACGGCAAATGGCGATTGATACCACTATTCGGTTTCGTCATTATGACAAATAAGTGTCATTTCCTAAATTTGTGTGAATGGAATCATGTTTTAAGTGAGTTGATCTCTTCATACAATTTTGACAATCGTAGTTTTGACACATGAGTTTTGAAATGACGCATCTGAACTGGTACAGTTGTTTCTGTTTCTTTACGAATTGCATATTACTCTAAATGTTGTGAAACATTTCCTAGCTTTAGTTTACGATATGCACATACTTAACCAAAATGCGTCACAAATGGACAAGCTTGAGGACTAAATATTACAACCGTAAAACAAAAACTGGAATATATAATATACACTACTGGCCATTAAAATTGCTACACCACGAAGATGACATACTACAGACGTGAAATTTAACAGACAGGAAGAAGATGCAGTGATATGTAAATGATCAGCTTTTCAGCGCATTCACAGAAGGTTGACGCCGGTGGCGACACATACAACGTGCTGACATGAGGAAAGTTTCCAACCGATTTCTCATACACAAACAGCAGTTGACCGGTGTTGCCTGGTGAAACGTTGTAGTGATGCGTCGTGTAAGGAGGAGGAATGTGTACTATCACGTCTCCGACTTTGATAAAGGTCGGGTTGTAGCTTATCGCGATTGTGGTTTATCGTATCGTGACATTGCTGCTCGCGTTGGTCGAGATCCAATGACTGTTAACATAATATGGAATCGGTGGGTTCAGGAGGGTAATACGGAACGCCATGCTGGATCCCAACGGCCTCGTATCACTAGCAGTCGAGATGACAGGCATCTTATCCGCATGGCTGCAACAGATCGTGCAGCCACGTCTCGATCCCTGAGCCAACAGATGGGGACGTTTGCAAGACAACAACAATCTGCACGAACAGTTCGACGACGATTGCAGCAGCATGGACTATCAGCTCGGAGACCATGGTTGCGGTTACCCTTGACACTGCATCACAGACAGGAGCGCCTGCGATGGTGTACCCAACGACGAACCTGGGTGCAATAATGGCAAAACGACATTATTGCGGATGAATCCAGGTTCTGTTTACAGCATCATGATGGTCGCATCCGTGATGGCGACATCGCGGTGAACGCACATTGGCAGCGTGTATTCGTCATCGCCATACTGACGTATCACCCAGCGTGATGGTATGAGGTGCGATTTTTACACGTCTCGGTCACCTCTTGTTCGCATTGACGACACTTTGAACAGTGGACGTTACATTTCAGATGTGTTACGACCCGTGGCTCTACCCTTCATTCGATCCCTGCGAAACCCTACATTTCAGCAGGATAATGCACGACCGCATGTTGCAGGTACTGTACGGGCCTTTCTGGATACAGAAAATGTTCGACTGCTACCTTGGCCAGCACATACTCCAGATCTCCCACCAATTGAAAACGTCTGGTGAATGGTGGTCGAGCAACTGGCTCGTCGCAATACGCCAGTCACTACTCTTGATGAACTGTGGTATCGTGTTGAAGCTGCATGGGCGTCTGTACCTGTACACGCTATCCAACCTCTGTTTGACTCAATGCCCAGGCGTATCAAGGCCGTTATTACGGCCAGAGGTGGTTGTTCTGTGTACCGATTTCTCAGGATCTATGCACCGAAATGACATGAAAATGTAGTCACATGTCAGTTCTAGTATAATATATTTGCCCAATGAATACCCGTTTATCATCTGCATTTCTTCTTGGTGTAGCGATTTAAATGGCCAGTAGTGTACATTTGGATACCTGGGGAGCAGAGAAGATCAACACGATAGGTACACGCGGGATATGGAAGCAAGGCATGGAAGAGTTTATCAAAAGAAGAAGCAGCTAATCTTCAAGAATGTAAAAATTAATCCTAATTTTCGGAGTCTCTTGCCTTATTGGTGACAATCACTATGGCGTTTTACTCCTAGAATTGTGGGGAGGGAGGAGGCGGAGGAGTTCACAAAGAGTGACACATCAGAGTATCTCAGTCACGCCTGAGGGAACGTCCACCAAAACTGGCGTACAAATTACTTGGTATGTCGAATTATTTTTTTTTTTGCTGTAAAACAACAATGTCACCACTGTTCCTGAGAGGGTGGGGTGGGATGGGGGGAAACTGTGACATAAAAGCATAAATCAGGAACCTGCAGTAATTTCAACCACATTTGGTAAGCTCTTGACTCATTATTTATGTGACTAAGATATCCTTAGATGTAGGTATTACATATTTTCAGTTACTTCTTTCTTTTAATTAAGTCATCTCTAGTCCAGTAATCATCACCTACTACTTTTTAACGTCACGTAACAGTTCTTGGAAGTCTTCTTACGCCTCAACAGCAAAAGCATTATTTATTTTTTTTAAGCTCCGAAAGCGAACTGCCTAGAGCAAACGGGGAGGGTTTGTGCTCCTTAACTAATGCCGAGAAGTTCAGCTTTCCTTATACTTGGCTCATAATTTATGCAATTATTGGACAGCCAGGACAGCATTTGACTTTTGCCAACTACCTGGAGGGCATCCATTCCCTTGATTCTTGTCGTCTGAAAGACTACACTTCCAGGATAGTAAGCTGGATCTCAATGAATCATTGTTAAACTTTTAGTGTGCATTTCTGAATGATAGTCCGAAGTTTTGCGTTTTGAGTCATATAGCTGTGAGAAGTGAATTCTGAAAGAAACCAATCACAGCCTGCATACACAATAATTAAACGTTGACAGACACTTTGGAGTAGTCCTCCCACACTAGGGCGTTGTCAGATTATTTATTTACACGTTTGAATCTACGTTTTGTATAAATAAATCACTAGCTCCTTTAATTTAGATGCTTTCGCTTTTCACAGAATATTAATGTAGTATGCCATTTTAGCAGTTATGACCTTCTATGGGCGCACAAGATGACTTGTTTCATTGCTTCCACGTTCCAAAACCACGTTGCATAAACAAGATAATTTTTCCCTGAGTTCCCTGGGTAAAGTTCTGTGTAACAGAGACTGTGAAATTATCAGGAAGTTAAAGCCATATTTACTATTTTTCGAGCCGGCCGGAGTGGCCGAGCGGTTAAAGGCGCTACAGTCTGGAACCGCACGACCACTACGGTCGCAGGTTCGAATCCTGCCTCGGGCATGGATGTGTGTGATGTCCTTAGGTTAGTTAGGTTTAAGTAGTTCTAAGTTCTAGGGGACTTATGACCACAGCAGTTGAGTTCCATAGTGCTCAGAGCCATTTGAACCAACTATTTTTCGATTATGACTGTCTGAGGAAATACTGAAAGGTTTTTAAATTGCCGCTACCTGAATGAAATTACAGACTTCAAAAATTCACATTTCTTTACCAATTTCACTAAAGTACTCTTAGAATAAAAGATACATAACATGACAATCGTTTGACTCTAGCAACAGCAATTGCTTAGAAATATGTAAAATAAATATTTTATACCATGATGTGTGCAGTAATGCTGTAACAGGTACTCAGTTTGTAATGTATTTCGTCAACCTACATGTGTAATACGATAACAAGACGTGCAGAAGACAGGTAAATATCTGACACCACATAGATCGACGTATAGATAGTCAGATCGAAACCAGCTGTATTTCGAACGCCATCTTGTCCACTGCACTACAGATTTGTTTTCGTGATCGTGTTTCCGAGTTACTGTTACGTTAGTGAAAATTTGTGAATAGTGATCAAGAAAGCCAAGAGAGCTAGGAAATGGAAACACCTCAGTGCATCACAACGGGACTGCCACGCCATAAGAACAAAGTGAGTGACTGTTACAAAACATTTTCCTGCAAACATCAGTCTAGCTTCCAAAGTGACATCGCCTTTTACTAAGTTTTCTCTTCTCCCATAGGATAACTACAGCATTTATGAAAAGGATATGTAACATCAGTATGACCTTATTGAAAAATTGTTTTTGTAATGCCATTTAGCCTGAAGATGAGGTAGTCCCTTGAAACATATTGCTAAATAAATAAGTAATACAATATTTAACAAAGTGTGTGACTGGTAGCGGTAATTTAAAAAAAACATTTACATATAAGGAAGTTAGTGTTTCTTTATGTTGTTCGAAGTACGGCGAAATTGAGGCCTAATAATACTTTATCCAAATTGTTAATGGAATATTTATTGATTATATTTTTTCTTCTTCGGGTTTGTCCTTGAATCCGACTTCATACGAATGATGTACCTCCTGTAGTAATTTTCATACTATTAACTTAACTTTAATAACTTACTGACACGTTCCATTTCTGTCTCCATCGGCACTGTTATAATCAATCACTTTAATGACGCTGATAAGCAGCCGTCACATCTTCTCGCGAAGGCATTTTCCGCTATCACTTCCCGTGATTGCATTGAAATGTAGCAGTTGGCACTATTTTGAACTCTAGCCTGGCTTTACCTTGTTATGGAGAATGGATTCGATCCTGTTACTATTTTCCCCCTCTCTTTGTGTTCATTCTTCTTTATTTATTTATTGTCGATTCGAAAGCATCTATCGCTTTATTTTCAGACACTTTGGCACTGTGATGCGTAAGGTATACCGCTACAACAATATCATGATAATGTATTCCAGCACCCTCTAGTGCAGCAACTGTAAGACTCGAAGAGGTGGTATATTACGTGGCTAACAGTGCAAAAATGTCTGAAGATGAAGCTACAGTTGCTGCGAAATCGACAGCAAATAGAGAAAGCAACAGTAAACACAAAAGCGAAGAAAAATGGTGAGAGAACGGATTTTTTTTCTCAATACCAAAATATTCAAGAGGTGTCACCAGTTTCCAGCGACATATAAATACCAAGAGAGTGTTTGTACTTAGTAATGTGGTCAAATTAATTATTTTCCGTTACAGCCGCGTCTATGGTTCCGTTTGTCGAGTAATAATGTTCGTTCAGTTAACCTGTAAGGTGAGAATGCTAATAGTCTGATTTCAAAAACCCGCCAAAAATTATTTTCTTTTAAATGTTTTTTACCGTCAGAAAGTTAGTACTGTCCGATGATACCTGTCGCAAACCAATCACTCTTGCACGATTTGCATATAGTGTCGTTTAAATTAACAAAAAACATTTTGAGTTTATAAGTGTAGTGACTCGTGAGGAGTACCCTAGTATTGGAATTAACTGAACGTTGAAGACGGAAGGAAATATGCATCCAAAAAATTAAGAATAAATTTTTTATGGAAACATTTTATGCAGACCAAGATGGAAAACTTAAACGTTATATCTCCTGCGTCTTGCTGTTTCGGATGTTAAATATGTGTTACTGGTATCGTCTGCACAAACTAAGTTTATCTTCTGCACAAACTAGGAAACTAAGTTGATACTTGGCGCTGTGGCTGATGGGAGCGACTGTAGAGGCATATCCGATTTACGGTCGCTCCCATCAGCCACTGAGCCGAGAACCAACTTACTTTGCGCGGACAATACTGTAACAAGAGGATTTACCTTCATTACTGGAAACTATCGCCGGACACTAATCGTGATGTGTCTGAGACATATTGGTAAGTTGCAGACACCAGGCCACACTTTCCTCTTTCAGATTTCATACTTGTTTGAGTTATGATTTGACGTACAACGGAAGATTAGGGTGCGCAGGATTTCGTAGCCCTCTAGCTTCAGCGTTATGATGAACAAAGTGTGTGATACCATTTTCTTCATCCACCTTATGTCGAGGTTGTTATTCATATGATGCAGAAGAAATTCAAAGGTTTCCAATCGTCTCCTCCAGCATACGAGTACAGTGCCTGAACCAATTCACCAGACCACACGGTGCCAAAAGGACAGAGAAGTATATTTCTACAGTAGTTGTACTGCAGGGCTGAAACCGCGGAAATCAAAAAATAATTTGTGTCTACATAGTCTACACGGGTACGGAAATGCAGAATCTAGTCCGTGAAATAATTTGCAATAAAAATTTAACTGGTAAACCGAAAAAATGTCAGAATGCTGAAAACGAATCAGGGTAAAGGAGACACAGTTGTTGAAAAACTATTTGTAAGAGAAGGTTCAAAAGGCAAAGGAAGAATGCCTACAGGAGAACTGCACAGCTATAGAAGCATGCATGGCTATAGGAGAAACAGACCCACTTTAGGAAAATTAAAGGTATCTTTGGAGGAGAGAGAAGCATGTATTTGAATACCTGAAGGTCGCGTAGCAAACTAGTACTAAGCCAAACGGGAAAGGTTGGAAGCGGTATACAAAAGGACTCTGAAGACGGAACACTTTGAAGATAGTGGGGAATAGAGAATGGTTATTGTAGGCGTAGATGCAACACGGAAGAGAAAAACTACTCCTTCTGCGCCTCGTAAAGTGTTCAGCGCCGGAGGTAGAGAGTGGCGACAGCTGCCGTTAAAGTAAGAGTTTTGCCGTGCACGAGAAACGCTCTCATAGCCTGTCATGTAGCGCTGATAAATTAGCTCTGTTTAAAAGGCAATCACCCTCCTCGAAAGTGCCCTCTTAATGGCTTTTCCATTACGAAATTAACCATTCTAGCGTTGCTGATATATTTACAGCACCAGTATGGGAAACGACCTTCTGCAGCACGTTTTTCATCTGCTGTGTTTTCCAACTGCGGTTCCTTTCAAACCTGACGTCACGGTACCTCAAATTGTTGCAGTTTCCGTTGATGTTATTTATCTTGCCTGTATGATTAATTAAAATTCGACAAAAAGTAGACAAGAATATTTCTCATTGTGGAGATTTTGCAAGGCGTTTTTAATCTTTTGGGGGAAACATACCATGTGTCAGTCTCAGCTGTGGTGCCTGTCTTTACCGAATATTGCGTCTTAGTCTTCTTTTGTTATTTAACGTTCATAAAAAACTTACACGATTATTCAGCAAAACGACAACTTAAGCTACAGCTTTCACCTTTTTCTTCAGTCACATAAGTTATGCCTTATTTTTACATTCCGAACAAATGTCCAGGAATAATATCGGACACGAAACGGAATAATTATGCGATAACTGGAACATCTGTGATACGCATGCCGAAAAAGAAATTTTGACACAACCATTTCCGATGCTGCAATGTACTATTATTATTTTATAACTAAGCAGTGCCTGATTTGTGATGGTACGTACCAGTTCGTCGTACCGGTATGTGTGACGAAAAAAAAAATCGGTACAGCAGATTTTGATTTGTGATAACATATAACATTTGCTGTGGTTGAAGCGATGTAAGACAAATGTTGTATTCACGCTTCTAAAATACTCAGGAAAGCGTTAAAATAACGTTTTAAGAGGTCGAAATTTCAAAACCTTCCCCAGGAAAATCACAGTATCATAACCTCTTTCTTTTTTCCATATCAGACGGTAATCATAAGCATATAACTCATCCTATTATTTGCACTTCGTCACGATACAGTGTTTAACGCCAGTACACCGATTTTGCTGCCTTAAGCACAGGGTGTCCCTTTCAAACCAAATTGCTGCTTCTGGCGCGTCTCAGAGAATTTATATTGCCGCGTGAGACGTGTCAACTACTGTCGCCAGACTCCAGCATGATTGCAGGAAGTGAAACGGGCGATTCAACAGCAGCGTGCGCAAGCAGTAGTGTGGTTTACAGGGAAGAAATCGCCGATTACTGTGCAAAGAAATTATCATAGGTTGTATATATATATATGGTTCATCTGACGTGAATGCTATCGTAAGTTTCTTGCAACTAGAAGTGTCCTGAAAAATTCGGGCGGAGCACGTCGTAGTGTTTCAGAACAGAGGGTGGAGGACACCAGACAAGCGTTTCTCAGAAGCCCGTGTAAGTCAATTCGGCGTGAATCTATGCAACTTAATGTGACCCGAACAACACTGTGTCGTGAAGTACACCAGCTTCGTAGTTTATGTGTCTACGGACTGGAAATTCTGCAACGTCTTATACCGAACGACAAACCATGCCGACAACAATTTGCTACGCATATACCGCAGCGTACTGACATGAGTGCCAGATTTCTGGAAAGATGTTTATTCTCAGATGAGGCAATCTTCCATGTATCAAGTACGGTTAATCGGTTTAGTTTTAGGATGTGGTGCTCTAAACATCAGCAGTCTACCATTGAACATACTCGTGATAGCCATAAACAGCAGTATATTTATGAGAGAAGCTATATTCTGCGACTTGTATTTGGGAATGTCGAAGGATGTAAGTTCGTTATTTATTTATGCCCATAAATTCAAAGTTAAAGGGAATTGTGTATGGACTAATTATTTAGTATAGAACCTATGTCTCATTACTTCATGAACATAGGTATTTAATTTTCTTTTATGTTTCTGCAAACTTTGATGGTTCACAGTCACAAATTGTTTCGTCGAAATCGGACGGAAGTTGCATACGGCGAAATATTTTCTCCGCACCTTATTCTACTGGTAAATGCATGATAAACTTCGGTCTCTTAGGAAATTCATGTTGAACTATCCAAAAACAGTTATACTGTCAATATATATACTGACCAGTAAAGTTATTCAAAACCATTACAATAACTAGTTATGTCTATTGGCCTAAAATACAATATACATCATTTTGTGCCTTTCTTTGCAAATATATTTCCAACGCCGATTATAGCTGTATGTTAACGCAGAAAAGTAAACATATTGTTATAACCTCTCAGTATAGCTCTTGTGCGCTGATGGTATCTCAATGGCCACAGCTACTTTGTAATCTCTGTGATTTACAGTGGCTGGTCAAAAGCATCTAATTCTCGAAGGCCATCAGGAAAAGCAACCAAGATAAACATTGTAAGACATCCTACTATCGTCGATTAAGCATATTACATTCCATGTAAAGTATTACAGTATACTACTGTCTATAATATTTGATAAAATTTCCATCATTGGGGATCATTTTTGCAACTATGAAAGGGGATCTCAACAATTATGCAAGAATTTAAAACTTCAGAAGTATTTCTAAAATCAGCGGCAAGTGCTGTAGGCGTCAAATTTTCGTTCGTTGTTGAAAGGATTCTCAAACGGAAGAAATTCTGAGACAGTAGACAGGAAATGCAATGATGTGGTACTGACGACAAAGCCAGTTAATGGCAGGCTGACTGCAAGCAGGTCCAGCCACTGCATGCCGAACTCCACATGGGCTCGGTGTGTGGCCCAAGGCTTGACCTGTCTCAGCTTTGCTCGTTCTTTCTCGGGAGTACTCGGTACAGCGCACATTTCATTTGTAGCTGCGACGGTCCCTTAGGGTTACTGCTAATGCAGTTGCTCTTCCAAAGCAGCGTAACATGTGAGTAAACCAACTGCGGCTTTACCTGTAGTTATCCGTAGGTGAGGTTCTTGGGCTATGCATGGCAATGTTTAAAAAGGATAGCTCGATATAGTCATAGAGTCGAGCTCCAGACGTCTGCCTTCATGCCCAGCAGCTAACTCATTGCAAATAAAAACCTGTAGTTGTGATTCTGCAGCCAAATAGTCTATACAATGGCCAGAACAGTGGGTTAATCAAATACACAGACATAAAAAATTAAAGTGACTGAATAACTGAATAACAAGGGTTCTATTCTAATGTCCATAATTTATGAAGACAACAGATAATTATGTCGAATAACGTTTATTAAAGAAAGCACATATCAAAATTTACAGGAAGTAGTCCTAAGATATTCAGTTAAAATGCAGACAGAAATACTGTTATCAAATGCAGTAAAGTTATGTTGAGAGCAGTATGCGAATGGTAGCAAAATCCCAAAATAAAATCATCAGAGGCTCATGGAAACTAAGTCCGTGTAGAAAAAAATCACCAGCTCAAAACAGTTCAGAGTTCAACATGGTGATTCACAAATTAACACATGTGATATGAAGAATAGTAACTCTTACTCTGTCTACTCTCAGTTCCGCAAAATAAAGTGACAAAAGTTAGAGCCCTTCTCTGGATACATTCAAATCTCCCGAAATGTTAAATCTCTTTAGACATTAAAGTAGGGTTGTGGCAGTTCACCGTCCAGTATCAGTCACCTCCACAACTGAATACCACTCGTTACCACAGGCGGCAGGTCTGACTACTGCCAGAACACACGTAAAAGTATCTAGAATCTCCCCACTGCACTCGAAAAGCCCCGCTCTCCAATTGACTTTTGTAGTGTTCCACTGCTGCCTGCTTTTCCATTGGCTGATGGCCACCTACACCAAAAATACATCATTCTTACCTTCTACAGACATGATTACACTTATCTTAACTACTATCCCTCCCTAACCTGATATATTACAACAGTACTAAAAGAAATGTTATAAACATTCGGTTAATCTCAGATCATTTAGAATTAATATAGGTAGTAGTTAGTTCATAAATAAATAATCCAGCAGTCTTGCAAAAGTGTGCTCACGATAAACGGCAACTGATTGTTCTTTAATATTGTTTGAACAATTATTTATGTCTTCTTGGCAGAAGCATCTTTCGATCCTCTTTTCAATCGTGGTGTGCGCTAACAAATGCGATTGACCACTTTTTAAAATTAGCACCGTTTGTTAGTAGCACTTGCAATCAACATGTAAATAAAGTTAACAGCAGAATAGTAAACTGCTCATTAAGTAACTACAAAAGTATGACAATATGTGAGGTGTTCGTACTGTATTCATTAGCTGTGTAAATATGGAGAATACGATGTTCTGACAAACATTTGCATAATAAAAATTATATATATAGCTACCATTCTCATACTGCTCTCAACATAACTAAATTGCAACTTCCGTAGCGTTAAAGATCTTGAAATATTGTTGTTCCATTGGATGTTCCCCATTTCCTGAGATCAAAGATGTATTCAGATTCGCATTAATATGTGAATATAGCTATTGCCCAATCTCACACAGCTGTAACTTAGTCATCTTTAAGATTGTCGGATACTTCACCATTTCCTGAAGTATCTACTGTGCAAAGCCTATACCATTAAGAGCCATCCGACTTCCCAGCTTAGGGATTTTCCCCGTTTCTGACGACACTACTACTCTTTGCGCCTGGACTCGCTCGTACTGGTCACCTAACCGGGAGCTGGAACTGTTATGGCGGGCCTTGAGACGAAGCGTTCAGTTGTAGAACAGATCAATTTTACCTCGTACGAACTGCACCTTGCCTACATGTGTGTAACATTACACACCTCCATTTAAACTGGTACATTAGCTCGCTAACTTCGAGAATTAAGTCGGAGCAGATATGGCATACATAACATAGTAAATACACAGGTAACATGGCAAACACAATATTGTACTTGAATGTCAAAATAATAAAATAAGTATCTGTGCAGTGGTGTATGAAACAGTATAGGCCTCCTAGGATATTTCATATTATTAGCTTAAATTTCCTACATGAGACACAAATCATGAAATTATGGCTTATTAATTAAATGCAAAATAAACACTAAAACTTAAGTAATTCTCGAGTCAGCTCGTTCTAAATGCGATTTACCCCCGGATATTATCGTCATAAACACGTTACGAACTTATTCCCATTGTTTTTCATAAATAAATCTATGCAGTATCATTCCAAAATAACATTCCTTTTACTACTAACCTACGTAATATACTTCGAAACCTTTAGTTTATACTTAACGCCAACTACATGTTTTATTCCCAGAAGGAATTAAAATTTTAATAGGGTTTGATGACCTACATGCGCCAAATTTTGTGCGAAAATTGCAAGTAAAGTACATCTAGTACATGAGAAGCCCATTCAAAATACTACAAGTAACACATGTGAATAACTCCTTGAAATTTCCCCCTCTGATCTTACTTACCTAACGGTTTATGTTTCACTCTTTCGTAAATGAACAAGTTAATTCTGATCTGCCAACCTTCGCGCACCAAGAACCATGCGGCCGATATCGACACTCTCTTTGCACTAAACTGCGTCTCTATACTTTATCACAAACGTCTTAAATTTACAAAATTGTCTTATGACTAACAGAAACAACCCCCACATATTCTTAAAAGGTAAGCGGTATATACACTTATTTACGCACATATACTAATACACAACACGTTTTTCATTCACAAGGTGCAACTCTGCCATAATTGCCTCTTATAGCAGTTTGCTCACCAGTCTCAGTTTTTCTGAATCTCAGATTTTTTGCTTTTTCACCTTCTCAAATTTTTGCCCTCTTTTTTCTTTCACTGACAGACTCTTACATTTACAGACATAATTTGTGACCACAGCCGAAACACCATTATTAGATTCGACAAACGCACACTTCTCTTTCTTTATCAACATTGTATGTTTCACCTACTGGCTGCACATTTTTAATTTCTTCCAGCTCATTTGTAGGATTTCGCTGACAGACTCTTACATTTACAGACATAATTTGTGACCACAGCCGGAACACCATTATTAGATTCGAGAAACGCACACTTCTCTTTCTTTATCAACATTGTATGTTTCACCTACTGGCTGCACATTTTTAATTTCTCCCAACTCATTTGTAGGATTTAAATCACCCTCCAAAACCCGTCGTTTCTTCATCCGCGTAGGCATCAAATACTTCCGAAGTAACGATATAAGTAGCTGCAAATTTCACAATGAACCTCTTAACTTAGGACGTCATTTCTCTTAAACAACTCCTCACTTATTTCTGCCGAAACACCACAGATTTTTCAGATTTAACTCTATTAACATCCACAAATAACTCATACGATTCATTATTTAAAACATCCATTACATCCGTCGATACATTATAAAAATCTTCATCTATAACTCCATCAACACCCGTCGGCATACCGTATAAATTGCCCCTACTGCATAGTTCACATTAGAACTAGTGCCCTCGAACTACGCCAAACTCGGGTCTACCTCTGTCTTCGTTAAATTTTCTGTACTATGAGATTTCTCCGATCTTTGCATTCAGATCCACTACCATTACTTTCACATTCTGCCTTACACACGCATAATTCATGCTCTAATCAAGAGCCACTGGCTCACTTCCATTAACAGAAATAAATGCACAAAATCCTTCCTCGGAGATATCTAAATCAGTAGCTTCAACGTTTGCAACTTCAGCCTCTAAAACAACACCTTTCCTTCCCTTTAACAATAAATCACGCAGTTCCGCTGATACATAATATAATTCATCTCTAGCTGTTGAGACTAATGCTACGCCACTTTCACAAATACTTCTCCCGTAGATATACCACAAAATTCATCTACAGCTGACGAAACTACTGCTTTGCTGCCTTCACAGATAGCTTCACCTAATTTCTCCGATACAAGATCATTTTCATTACGTTCACCTACATTACTATAATTTTCGCTACAGATTTATGCCTCACTAAAATTCATGATACCAAATTCAGAGCCACCTCTGCCTTTCTTTTGATCCCAGAATCTTTCAACAAAGATACATTCATTCCATCATTCACTTCCCTTACACGAAATAAAATCTCCATCCCCATGTCATCATTATCGAATCTCTCAATCCATTTTACAATATTTCTTCTGCCCTATTTATGACTGCGCTGCTTGAAATTATTCCCCAGTTTAACTTAATTTCTCACAACCTCCATCTGCACAATATCGAATATTCGACATCCACAGAATTTTTAAAATAACAAGTCATTTTCGACGCCATTTTATTTCCCCACCTCTTGATCTGAGAAGCGGAGATCTCTCCTTTCCCGACCTCGTACTCTGGCATTGCATTTTGTGAGGCTCCTGCCCATCAAATCCCCCGATTCTGATTTCCATTATGAACGTTTCCGTTTTCATTTCCCCTTTGAAAATTATTATTACAGTGATAATTATTTATGTTACGATCACTGCTGTATAATTATTGTGGATATTACTACTGTTCCCGTCTTGGTACCCATTTTCCTGTCTATGTTCCCACTACGAGACGAATTTCAATCCCTGTTCAAGCTCCTCAGTAAAATCTAAAAACTTATCAATGGAATTTGTTGGGATGTGGATAAGTTCCCATTGTAAATACTCCGGTAAGGATCTCCTGAGCGTCGTGAATTCAGTCATCACCCACAGCGGACGATTTACATGCGTTAACTTAGCGAGCTCACGCGAAAAAAAATCGCGCATCGACCATCTTTCATGTTTTAAACTTGGTTCATTCACAAATTCATTCTGAAGTCGCATCTGCTTCGTTTTAACTCCAGAATTGATTCATGAAATAATTCTCAAACACTTCATAGATAGGAAATGAAGCACTTATTAAATTTCCTCTTGACTGTGCGTTGCCCTCAGGCTGTGTTTTAGAAAAATTAATCTTTGCCCCTTCCGACATTCCTTTCATAAAACCATCTTTACATGCAGCAAAATCACTTTATCGCTCCTGATTTAATCCACGGAACACGTATCACTGTAGTAGCCTGATTTGCTGCTAAAGTATTTAATTCTGCCCTCATGTCTTTAAACTGCTGTTCATCTACATATATACTACGCTAGCCACCAAGCGGTGTGTGGCGGAGGGCACAATTCGAGTGAAAGTCATATTCCCCCATTCCCCACCCCCCTCGTTCCACTCGCGGATCGCGCGAGGGGAGAACGACTTTCTGAACGCCTCAGTACAAGCTCTAATTTCCCTCATCTTTGAATGGTGATCATTGCGCGATTTGAAAGTTGGTGTTAATAAAATATGCTCTACATCCTCGGCAAAGATCGGATTTCGGAATTTAGTGAGCATCCCCTTCCATTTAGCGCGTCGTCTATCTGCAAGTGTGTCCCACTTCATACTTTGTATGAGATTTGTAAAGCTCTCGCGATGGCTAAATGTACCAGTCACGAATCTTGCCGCTCTTCTTTGGACCTTCTCAATCTCTAGAATCAGACACAACTGGTAAGGGTCCCATACAGACGAACAGTATTCTAAGACTGGAAGAACTAACGCATTGAAAACAATTTCCTTTGTTGAAGGACTGTATCGCTTCAGGATTCTACTAATAAACCGCAATCTAGAGATCGCCTTGCCCATTACTTGTGTAATCTGATCACTCCATTTGAGATAATTTCGAATAGTCGCACCCAGATACTTGACGGATGTTACCTCTTCCAAAGAATGGGCATTTATTTTGTACTCGTACATTAATGGGGATTTTCGCCTTGTTATACGCAATAGGTTTCACTTACTAATATTGAGAGATAATTGCCAGTCATTACACCACGCATTTGTTTTCTGCAAATCCTCATTGATTTGTTCACAACTTTCGTGTGATAATACTTCCCTGTAGACTAAAGCATCATCGGCAAACAGTCTAATGCCGCTGTCTATACCAACAACCAGATCGTTTACGTAAATAGCAAAAAGCAGCGGACCTATTACGCTGCCCTGGGGCACACCTGAAGTTACACTTGTATCTGTTGAAGTCACCCCATTCAGGACGACATACTGCTCTCTGTCCGTTAGAATACGTTCTACCCAACTGCATATGTCATCGGATAGAGCGTAAGCGCGCACTTTTTGGAGCAAGCGACAGTGCGGAACTGAGTCGAACGCCTTTCGAATGTGTTTCGCATGACCGCTGTTTCCTAAAACTGTGCTGGTTTCTGCAAATGAGCTTCTCAGAGTCTAGAAAGGTCATTATGTCTGAACAGAAAATATGTTCCATGATTCTACAACACATCGATGTCAGTGAAATTGGCCGGTAATTATGTGCATCCGATTTTCTACCCATTTTGCAGATTGCTATGACCTGGGCCTTCTTCCAGTCCCGTGGAACTTTCCGCTGTTCCAATGATCTCTGATAGATGATGGATAAGAATAGTGCTATATTTGTAGCATTGTCAACGTATAATCTTATCGGGATACTGTCGGGGCCAGTTGCCTTCCTGGCGTCTAAGGATCTCAACTGTTTTAAAATCTCAGATACACTAAACACTATGTCAACCATCCTTGTGTTTGTTTGATAATTGAAAGGGGGAATGGTGCTGCAGTTCTGTACCGTAAACAAGTTTTTGTAAGCTAGGTTTAGAATTTCGGCCTTCTGTTTATCATCATACGTTACATTACCCGTTATGTCAGCAAGAGAAGGTATTGAATTATTTGTAGCGTTCATAGTTTTTATGTACGACCAAAATTTTTTGGTGTTATTTTTAGAATCTGCAGATAAAATATTGCTTTCAAATTCATGAAAAGAATCTCTCATTGACAGCTGCCTTCATTTCGCAAAGTTTCTGTTTGTCAGTGGGGCAGTGACTACGTTTAAAACGACTGTGCAAAATTCTCTGCTTTGTCAGCAACTTCCTAATATGTTTGTGCCTCAGCATACAATTCTTTACCTCGCCACCAAGCTCGTAATGTCTCTTTTACAACTTGTCCCAGAAATCTTTTCTCACTTTGTCAACCTATTCAGAAATTTTGTCTACATCTGTCCTTCCGTTCTTGGATGCTTTAGTTGAGCGGAAGGAAGGAGATGTGCT
The DNA here is from genome assembly GCF_023864275.1 of Schistocerca cancellata. Classification (NCBI taxonomy): domain Eukaryota; kingdom Metazoa; phylum Arthropoda; class Insecta; order Orthoptera; family Acrididae; genus Schistocerca; species Schistocerca cancellata. The sequence goes on from NC_064628.1 coordinate 260,483,424, forward strand.
TGATTATTCAGCATACAGGAAACCGAAACACACTGATCGATATTTGAACGCCGATGGTTTTGACAATCCTGTACACAAGAAATCGGTCCTCAACACGTTAATACACAGAGCTTAAGTTATTTCTGACAACGACAACCTACAATCTGAATTGCAGCAGCTGAGACACGTGTTCAGAGACAATGGAAATAGTAAAAGAGACATCGCAAACTCTTTCAGGTGTTACCGAAGAAGGACGCCTTGTGAAGTGGCAGAAGAAGCCAAGCCGGCGGCTTTCCTGCCATACTGTGGGCCAACGGCCATACTGTGGGCCAACGAGCAGCAAGTTAGGACGTGCACTGCAGAGACACGGACTGAGACCAGTGCTCCGGCCCGCCCCCAAGATACGAGATACGTTGCACCCTGTTAAAGGTGACATACCCCTTCGTGTGCCCGGTGAGTATGGTGTCCCTCGCGAGTGCGGCAGCGTCTATGTAAGCCAGATAATTCGCACATTTCCAGACCGTTGTTCCAAGCTCAAGAGACGTATTAAACAAAGGGAGCTCGACAAGTAGGCCACAGCTGAGCATTGCCTGGAAAAGTGACACAAGATACAATTTGAGAACACTAGAGTCTTTGTTCGTGCGTCAACATACTGGGACTCTGTTATAAAAGAGGCGGCTGAGATTAGAATGAACAGCAACAATTTTAACAGAGACTAGGGTACCCACTGAGTAGGGCGTGGGGGTGGGCTTTGGATGTCGAAAGGAAGCAACGGCGGATGCTTAGGGAACACACTGAGTAGGGCGTGGGGGTGGGCTTTGGATGTCAAAAGGAAGCAACGACGGATGCTTAGGGAACACACTGAGTAGGGCGTGGGGGTGGGCTTTGGATGTCGAAAGGAAGCAACGACGGATGCTTAGGGTACACACTGAGTAGGGCGTGGGGGTCGGCTTTGGATGTCGAAAGGAAGCAACGACCGATGCTTAGGGTACACACTGAGTAGGGCGTGGGGGTGGGCTTTGGATGTGGAAACGAAGCAACGACGGATGCTTAGGGTACACACTGAGTAGGGCGTGGGGGTGGGCTTTGCATGTCGAAAGGAAGCAACGACGGATGCTTAGGGTATACACTGAGTAGGGCGTGGGGGTGGGCTTTGGATGTCGGCGCCTGCCCCTCGTGCCACCTGTCGTGACTTGGTCCCGCGGCGGGCCGGAGTTGCTATGATCTGCCCAACTCACCTTCATCTCACGAGTCGCTTCTGGCCTCTCTGACTAGTGCCAGCGGCCGCAATCGTGGATATATAGGAGGTAAATCGTGCCGGCCCCAGCAGTCAATAGCTTCACTCATGCCGACGATGGTGTGGATAGCCATTGAAAACTCAAGAACTTTTTTCGAACTGACGCGGCTTGGAAACCGAGAAAATTTTATTCAGACATGCCGCCGCGAAAGACTCCGAAGACACAAATTTGCTCTTATAGCTTATAATTTTGAATGTATCATCCCTTCTACATCAGATTTAATTTTCTTCAGCCCAGCTCTTACACTTTGCGCTACACTTATCTCTACTGTATCTAACTCTGTTTTTTTGAACCTATAACTGTACCCAGTACCCCCAATTTTAAATTTTAAATTCGTCAGAATTTCCCTTAACCATGACATTGAATCATCGAAAATAACATCACCCTTCTCTGATTTTGGACTATCTGCCTCATTAATATCGTCGCTATCACCAGTTCCATGTTCAGATTGTTGACTAATTGGCGCTCTAATATTATCTGAACCACATCTGCTAAGTGGTTGCTTAATCGCTGAAAGCTCCATCACAGACAATGATGATGGAAGCTTACACATATGAAAAGCTACCGGCGTAAGTACTTAATTTGGCGGTCACGCTGGGTGTTTCTGCTGTACTCCTACTGCCAAAAGTGTAGAGGCTGCTGATGTCGATGCCGTTACCGACGCTGAAAAACACGAAGTCATCACCACTGATCTGCGTTGCCAAGGTCGCCGTCGAGGTCTTTGCTGCTGCTGGCTACTGCAGACTCAGCATGCCTCTTCTTCTTTCTTGAAGTTCCATGGCTAACTTCCTCACATCTGCGTTTTTCTACCGACCCTCACGGCTGCAACTGATTGAAAAGCACACTAACAGCCCATCATGCAATAGATTTGGTACCAAGTTCACAGAATATTGTAAAGTGGTAGCATTACAGTTGCAATTTTAAAGCGATTAGATCCCTATTTCGGACAAGAATAACCCAATTGTGACTGTACCTTAGGGTTATTGCAAGTGTAGTTGCTCTTCCTAAGTAGCATCCCCTATGAGCGAACCAGTTGCGTGTTTACTTGTGGTTACTCGTATTTGAGGAAATTGGACTGTGCATGGCTCTGTTGAAAAAGAATAGCTCAATATAGTCACAGAGTCGAGCTCCACACGCCTGACTTCGTACCCCGCAGCTAACTCACTGCAAATAATAATCTGTAGCTGTAATCCTGCAGTCAAATAGTCTGTGCAGTGGCTAGAACACCGAGTTAATGAAATACCCAGAAATACAAAATAATTGTTAATGAATAACTGGATAGAAAGGGTTCTGTTCTAATGTCTGTAATTTATGAAGAGAACAGAGAATTATATTGAATAATGTTTATTCAAGAAAAGATATCTGAAATTAATGGGAAGTACTCCTACGATATCCATTTAAAATGGGGACGGGAAATACCGTTATCAAATATGGTAAAGTTATATTGAGAGCAGTATGAGAAAGGTAGCAAAATCCTAAAATTAAATACTCAGCAAAGACTCGTGGAAACTAAGCCCATTTCGAAAGGTTCAGAGCTGAACATGATGATTCACAAATTAACACACGCGATATGAAGAACAGTAACTCATACTCTGTCTATTCTCAGTCCCGTCAATCAAGCGGAAGTCCTACTCTGGACACATTGAAACCATTCGAAATGTTAAGTCACTTCAGACATTATAGTATGGTAGTGGCCATTCACCACCCAGTATCAGTCACCTTCACGATTGAATACCACTCGTTACCACAGTGAGGTCTGGCTCCTGCCAGAACTGACGTAAAAGTGTCTAGAATCTCCCCACTGCACTCGAAAAGCCCCAGTCTCCACTTGACTCCTGTAGTGTTCCGCTGATGCCTGCTTTTCCATTGGCTGATGGCCACCTGCACCAAAATTACATCGTTATTACCTGCTACAGACATGATTTGACTTATCGTGACTACTTTCCCGCCCTACAGTAATACTTTACGTAAGTATTAAAATAAAAGAAATGTTATAAAATATGGTTAGACTCAGATCATTTACAACAAATATAAGAACTAGCTACTTCATAAATAAGTACACCAGCATTATGGCAAAAGTGTACTCACGATAAATGACAGCAGATTTTTCTTAAGTATTGTTTAAACAGTTCTTTATATCATCTTGACAGAACCGTCTTTTTTTTCTCTTTTAACGTCTTGAGTCCGCTAACACATACGATTCACCACTTTCAAATTAGCACAGTTTTCTAGTAACACTTGCTATCAACATTAAAGTGAAGTTACTACAGAATAGTAAACAGTTCAATAAATAACAACATAAGTATGACAATATGTGAAGTGTTCATGCCATATTCATTAGCTGTGTAAATGTAGAGAATACAATGATATGATAAACATTTGCACAATGAAAATAATATAAAATAGATACAGATGTTCAGCTTTCAGGAATGATAGCTACAGTCCAATGCTTTCATCTGATATACCATTTGTTGAAATCATATGAAGCGATTAAAAATGGTTGATTCATTGGTTGTTGAAATATTGTTGCGCCGCTCGCTGTGCCTCATTTTCCTGAGATCGAAGCTATATTCAGATGTGCATTAATATTTTATGTGAGCTATTGCCAATCTGAGGCAGCTGTAACTTAGTCATCTTTAAGATTGTCGGACACTTGAAGCAAGTCCTGCACAAAGGCCATACCAGTAACAGCCATCCAAATTCCCAGCTCAGGGATTTTCGCCGTTTCTGACGACGCTGCTTGTGTTTGTACCTGGAGTCGCTCGTACTGGTCACCTTACTGGTATCTGGAACTGCTGTGGTGCACCCTGAGACCTGTGCCCGCTAGCACTCAGCCGTACAACAGATTCATCTTATCTCGTACCAACTGCAGGCGACCGATTACATCGCCTACGTACACGTAAAGTTATATGTACTGCGGTGTGACGTTTTCCAGTTGGCACTAATATCTTCAGTTTGGCAGCATCGTTGTGTGAACACGGTTTCCCCATTGCTGTTTGTTTGTAATATCAACTACGTTCACAGATCCATTGGCTGATTGCACAATAAGAGACAGTCTAGCGATCTATCGTCATAAGCCTTTTGAATGACAGAAGAGAGGGATGCGAATTCGATAGATATATGTTATGCAGTTTCGTAAGTGACTGTAAATTTGATATGAAACGATATTACAATGTCAAGCAGCACGAATTTAACGATTTAGTTGACAATGAAAGAGCAAAACATTACAACGATCGACAGACAGGCTTCACTGTTCTAAACATCAAGACGTTCAAAAATGGTTCAAATGGCTCTAAGCACTATGAGACTTAACATCCAAGGTCATCAGTCCCATAGACTTAGAACTACTTAAACCTAACTAACCTAAGGACATCACACACATCCATGCCCGAGGCAGGATTAGAACGTGCAACCGTAGCAGCAGCGCGGTTCCGGACTGAAGAGATTAGGACCGCTCGGCTACAGCCGCCGGCCATCAAGAAATGATTTGTGCTAAATTTCTAAGCATTGAGCATATGAAGAAATTGTTGGTATGAATAGTAAAATTTCTGAACTAGTACTCATTATTCCTCTGTCATTTGCAGCAATTTTAGATGGAACTGAGCGAAAGTATCGAGACTATATACACTGAAGCGCCAAAGAAACTGGTATAGGCACTCATATTCAAATACAGAGATGTGTAAACTGGCAATATACAGCGCTGCAGTCGACGACACCTATACAAGACATCAAGTGTCTGGTGCAGTTGGTAGATCGGTTACTGCTGCTACAATTGCAGGTTATTAAGATTTAAGTGAGTTTGATCATGGCGTTATAATTTGCGTACGCGCGATGTGACAGCATCTCCGAGATAGGTATCAAGAAATAAGTCATAAGTACTATAGACAGGGGATCTCAAGTTGAGTCCATGTTTCTAATTTATCCAGAAAGCTTTTCATACCATTCCCCAGAAGCAGATCCTATCAAATTCCGTGCCTATGGAGTACCATGTCATTTGTGCGACTGGATTCGTGATTTCCCATCAGGAACATCACAGTTTGTAGTAACTCAATGGAAGTTATCTAGCGAAATGAACTGGTATCTGGAGCTCCCAATAGGTAGTTACGCCTTCTTTCTCAGCAGGCCCCTCTTTCTGCCCTACCCCCCTCTCCCAGCCCAGTGTATGGTATCCACTATTTGTGTTTTTCATTTATACTACCTCCTCTCTCTTTTACTCCCACTGCTATCTCCATCCAGCTCTCTTTCTCTTTTAATGTAACTATCTCTCACTGACCATCAATATCTCCTCTCCTTTTGGCTCCCAGTGCTATGTCTTCATCGATCTCTCCTTCTCTTTCAGTGCTACGTTTTCTCTCCCATCATCAATGTCTCGTCTTTCTCTCTCTCTCTCTCGCCCACTGGCACTCTCCCCCCTCTCTTCCACCATCACTGTATGTTTTCTACTGTCTTTCAGTGCAAACAGCCTATAATACATTCGCATGCAAAAATTTTTGGTGGTGTAGAATCACATTTTGACACAATCCAAGCCAGCGAGAAATCAGTCCGTTTTCACTTACCTCCTTTTACATCCTCGAAGAACCACCTTGAAGAACCGCTCTACACCTTCGCCTTCTTTACAGTAAAAGGTTCCATAGGACAATAAATATTTTGTACACCAATTTCTCCGCTTGAATGGTTGTTATTAAGTAATAAACGGATATATTCCAATCTGAGAAAGCTGTATTCAACGCTAAAAAATAAATATGCCAGAATGTGAAAAAATTAAGAATAACCTTCACATACTTTCTGTTTTTATACCGAGATAATAATATTCCATTTGACACAGAATTTATTTATTGTAACGTTTTAGTGAGGAAGATGGAATGACGGTTGAGGCACCTGGTTCCGAACTTTTCTGTTAGACTCTTTTAAGGAGGAACATACTCACCTGCTGCTGCTTACATAAAACATATTCCATTGGTTAGTAAAGTTTTGACAGTTCATTTGTATGCTTCACTACGTTCATATACTTTGCATGACATGTAAACAATAATTAATACAAGGTTAACACAAAATAGCTTGCTTTATATGTTTTCTGGATACCTTGTTCATCAATCGCATTTCATCGAAAACGCTGGGATTATGATTTGTATCTTAAGTGCGCAAAAATCTTATTAGAAATATTTTACTGAATTTGTGGTCTTTCCAGTTTTACATCACTTTTGGCAGTCATGTCAAGTTCATTTCAGGCGTTTAAGACCCTTTTTATAGCATTTTTTGTCACTGCAGTACCAACTTGGGCATATCTGTAGAGCCGTGAAGTGCCCATTATACAGAGACAGCACGCCATAAAGTTTTGTTGGTGAAAAAATGCTGATTAAAACCTCAGTTTTGTGACCTCAGAACCCTTACAACGACCAAAGAACCCCTGACACGTGTTCATTACGTCAGTTGAAACTACATTTATGCCTCAGACCGGATATTTCATGTAAATTTTACGTGCGTAAGTACGGTAAATTTAAACGTCTGGATCTCAGTAACGGACAATTATCTAGAAAAAAGCTTCGAAGCTTCCAGAGAATGTTATCTAAAGAAAATATGATAAAAATTTCGTTGCTCTCCCATGGTAAAAATTTCGTTGATCTCCCATCAACAGAAATTATAGAAGTGGCCAACCACACAATTAGTAATTTTCTTACCAAAAATCAAAATTCTCAGAAACCACCCCTGAATTAATGGTGCTTTTATAAGCCACTGAAGGTTCGCCCTAGACCGCACATAATGCCAAAGAACCAACCATTTTGCTCAAATACCCTGGTCAGAAGAAAGCGGGTAATATTGAAATTTTGACCCTCTGCTGTAGGATAGCCACTCTACACCCCTTCTTTCGATGGGTACAGAAATGGTCACTAGGCCAGGGGCTATCCAAACCACTTAACCCCTTATCTCTGTGGTCGACTGAACCCGCGATATGACCCCTCAAAAATTGCATTCTCACACGCGCTTTTTGTGACATATACCTACTTTGCACTGTCATACACAGACCGATTAATACAGTAAATACAATGCTAATGCCATTAAAATAATTTTGCTACTTGGGAAGTACAATAACAAATGACAACAGAAACAGGACAAATTCTGACGAGGATACAAGCCTTCAGACAGAAGAGTAATCTACTAACAAATAACCACCTTAACAAAGAAACAACAATAAATCCATCAAGAGATTTATTTCGAGCATTGTAAGTTATGGTTATGAAAGGTGTTACCTGGGGAAACAGGAATAAAACTAGAAGGACGAGGGACGAGGATATGGAGAAGAGCAACAAAAGCATATTGAACTGAAAGAAACGGAAAGAACAAACACTGAAATAAATTAAAGAGAAAATGACTTTGAGTAACATTATATAGAAAAAAAACTGCATTTACTAGATGCCTACTACAGTATAATAGTTTCAAAATATTTGGAAAAAATCCCAATTAAAAAGTCTAAGGGCAGGCCCAGTATGTCACTATTGTGGTTTTGTCAAAAGCTGATGGTGTCATACCAAAGTCAGCAAGACGCATCTATATCAAAGGCATTAACGATGTATCGCTGCAATCCTCAATGACTAATGGGAATCGCTCCCAAAGACAAGCTCTCTCTTTCAATACTGCAGTGCCATCGCAGGGAGGTATGTATAGAGCCGAGCGTGGACTCGCTGTGTCCCAGTTTTGTGAACTCAGATGAAGCAGTGAACATCAATGCAGTGAACACCAATGCTATTCAAGTCTCACATGGAACTGTACTTTAGTAAATCTTTAACTTGTACTTCAAGAGAAGAGTCTGTAGGTGTGTTCATCAAGTGATTCCTTACTGTTCAAAGACAACTGTAAATATTCGACACACTTCTGTGGCAATGGACTGTATGCAGTTAAAAAAAAATGGCTCTGAGCACTATGGGATTTAACATCTATGGTGATCAGTCCTCTAGAACTTAGAACTACTTAAACCTAACTAACCTAAGGACAGCACACAACACCCAGTCATCACGAGGCAGAGAAAATCCCTGACCCCGCCGGCAATCGAACCCGGGAACCCGGGCGTGGGAAGCGAGAACGCTACCGCACGACCACGAGCTGCGGACGTATGCAGTTAAGTACATCTTTTTAACATTCTTGTGATAAAGTAAAGTAATGTTTCACATGTTGCAGTTCAGATCAGCCATATCCCAAAGCGATCAGAGGGCACACAGCAAGGACCAGACGGCTGTAGTTTCGTCAACTAATAACAATTATGACAAAGTCTATCAACTGAATGAACTGCAGCAGTTACAGCCAAATGCTAATGACGGTGGCAGACAGAGAAGGATGGCTAACATAACAAGTCGTTGTCATTAGTATACGATTATTATTATTATTATTATTACTAATGAATTTTCAGCAATTTAACCCTGCCAAGTGGGACTTCGAAGACGACCACATGGCTCCAACTTTCTCAGCAAGTAGCTCCAATAATGACTAATGTTACGTACTTTTACCATCTCTCTTGCTCCTGACAAGGGCACATATTGATCATACTGCAAATCCTAGGCAATGTGGCACTAAGAAACGATTTCCTGCCATCAAGGAGATATACAAAGCGCTGTGGGTAGAGCTTTGACGTTCGTGAGCCTGCGAGATAACGACCTCAACACTATAAGCAGTACTCTGAGGCGATCCGAATGCGTCCGGAGACGTTAAGCTCCTCCTCCTCGGGAAACAAGTCCATGTATCAAATCAGACCGCCAGCCAGCAAAGTAGGAAGAACCTGCTCCTTACCAATGGGCTGAGCTGGACAACCGAGCAACACGAGGCAATTTTCCAGTAATTAGGATCAGCCGCACGTCTAATCACCGCCAGCACACATACTAGCACCCGTCCGAGCTTTTTGTTGTGTTTCCCCACATGTGCGTGCCTGCGCTTGACGTTCGCCTCCAGATTGAAAAGCGATTTGTTGCCCCGGTGCCCGCGTTTTTTCGTCTTGCACCCTTCCGTAGCTCACGCCCCCACCTGCCTACCTCACCGACGCCACCTCCACGTCGAACACCTGAGGCGCAAGACCCACTTGTTCGATACAAATACTTTTTTAATAGGCTGGCCCCCCGGACGCTGTCGATCTCAAACACAGGTGTGAGCCGAACTCCAGCTGTAATCACTGCACCCGTCTTACTAACACATTATTACGAGATGATGATAATGAAAGTAAAACAAGTGGGGATGGTAACGAGAGTTGAGGTAACCCCTGGTTCCTTCCGCCCTTGCCTCCTAACTTGTTTTAAAAGCGCGTGAAGCGTGTAATTTTCACCAGTGCCCTTGTTCTAATTTCCGTGCCAAGCTGTGTAATTTACAACCAGAACTTTTCAAATCAGTGCCTCTTTCCGAGTGATAAACCGTGTCTTCTGTTTTCTCTTCTTATTAGTTTGTCGTGGTTTATTTACACGGCTGCCCTTTTTTTGTCCCTTGTCACGTCCGTGTGTGCGTAGATAATCGCGATGTTTGTTGTGGCGCTGGGCGTATAATTTCGTGGACGGTGTTAGTGGGGGAGGGGCGCTGCCTGTTTCTCACCTTTTTTCGACTTCCTGCCAGACAGCCGAACCGGGCTGATTTCCTCGGCACTTAACACTTGTTCCAGCTCACCTGCCCGCTAATGAGTACTGCGAGTTAATATTATCTCCATGCGATCATTTACAAACAATTCCCAGGGCAGAAGTGTGTTTATCAGAAGAGGGGCAGCTAAGCACACTCGGGGATCAAAATGCGCAGTACTTCTGCACGATTCGCTGACACGTTCTCTTGTATATGACTGGCATTGGTTTAGTAAGGACTCTTCCAACGCAGAATGTTATTTCAATTTAAAAAAAAAAATGACTAAGCTGATTTTACACGACTATTTCATCTACACGGATGAAGATAGAAACCTGGGGTGAATTTTCACTGACGCATCGAAACTAAAAGTTTTCCGTGCTGCCATTTATGAGTTGCTTGTTCATGTTGTTGCCGGTAACGACTTTTCTGGTGCATTCGCTTGCTCGCTCGTTCATTACCCAGCGCAGTGAGTCGATTTGGCGAGAATACAGCAGCGAAAGGCGTTTTACGCTCGCCGTTTCTACAGTCGCAAACCGCCCTTAGGGAGGACATTTGCAACAGTGGCTGAAACGTCGCAGAATTTCACATATTGATAGTGCGATCTCATACCCTGTAAAATTTTACTAACGGTAGCAGGGCAGTTGCAACTGTGCGACGTCATTTTAGACGGGAGTACGCCACTCGCCTACTACAGCGAAACGCGCGTTTTAGACGAGCGATTTTCTGTTCAGAATCGGCTATCCGAAGCGTATGCAGCTCTCGTGATTGCTTGTAAGTCAGCTTACGAGCCTCGTCGCACTGTGTCTTTGACACTAACGATCTCCAGATTAGATTCTGTCGAGGGCGGAGTCCTAAGTTTCCGAGAAAGCTGCACACTGCGCGTTGGTGGCAACAGGTGAGTGAGGTGGCACCTGCTCTAACATTGAAAGTTAACTCATTTTTGCCGAGCTCAGTCCTATTATAGACATGGATTTTGAGCTTACGTGTCTTCTTAAACTGTGTTGTGTTCTTCACTTTGTTCTCGTGACACACAAACGACTACACGAGGTCCTGATATCTTTCCTGCTGTGATCTCCAACAGAAGATGAAATATCTGAAAGCAAAAAGGTATTTACGTTTGGTAGACAAAAGGTCTACTCTATACATAAATAATAACATTATATATATTTATATATATATATATATATATATATATATATATATATATATATATATATATACTCCTGGAAATTGAAATAAGAACACCGTGAATTCATTGTCCCAGGAAGCGGAAACTTTATTGACACATTCCTGGGGTCAGATACATCACATGATCACACTGACAGAACCACAGGCACATAGACACAGCCAACAGAGCATGCACAATGTCGGCACTAGTACAGTGTATATCCACCTTTCGCAGCAATGCAGGCTGCTATCCATGGAGACGATCGTAGAGATGCTGGATGTAGTCCTGTGGAACGGCTTGCCATGCCATTTCCACCTGGCGCCTCAGTTGGACCAGCGTTCGTGCTGGACGTGCAGACCGCGTGAGACGACGCTTCATCCAGTCCCAAACATGCTCAATGGGGGACAGATCCGGAGATCTTGCTGGCCAGGGTAGTTGACTTACACCTTCTAGAGCACGTTGGGTGGCACGGGATACAAGCGGACGTGTATTGTCCTGTTGGAACAGCAAGTTCCCTTGCCGGTCTAGGAATGGTAGAACGATGGGTTCGATGACGGTTTGGATGTACCGTGCACTATTCAGTGTCCCCTCGACGATCACCAGTGGTGTACGGCCAGTGTAGGAGATCGCTCCCCACACCATGATGCCGGGTGTTGGCCCTGTGTGCCTCGGTCGTATGCAGTCCTGATTGTGGCGCTCACCTGCACGGCGCCAAACACGCATACGACCATCATTGGCACCAAGGCAGAAGCGACTCTCATCGCTGAAGACGACACGTCTCCATTCGTCCCTCCATTCACGCCTGTCGCGACACCACTGGTGGCGGGCTGCACGATGTTGGGGCGTGAGCGGAAGACGGCCTAACGGTGTGCGGGACCGTAGCCCAGCTTCATGGAGACGGTTGCGAATGGTCCTCGCCGATACCCCAGGAGCAACAGTGACCCTAATTTGCTGGGAAGAGGCGGTGCGGTCCCCTACGGCACTGCGTAGGATCCTACGGTCTTGGCGTGCATCCGTGCGTCGCTGCGGTCCGGTCCCAGGTCGACGGGCACGTGCACCTTCCGCCGACCACTGGCGACAACATCGATGTACTGTGGAGACCTCACGCCCCACGTGTTGAGCAATTCGGCGGTACGTCCACCCGGCCTCCCGCATGCCCACTATACGCCCTCGCTCAAAGTCCGTCAACTGCACATACGGTTCACGTCCACGCTGTCGCGGCATGCTACCAGTGTTAAAGACTGCGATGGAGCTCCGTATGCCACGGCAAACTGGCTGACACTGACGGCGGCGGTGCACAAATGCTGCGCAGCTAGCGCCATTCGACGGCCAACACCGCGGTTGCTGGTGTGTCCGCTGTGCCGTGCGTGTGATCATTGCTTGTACAGCCCTCTCGCAGTGTCCGGAGCAAGTATGGTGGGTCTGACACACCGGTGTCAATGTGTTCTTTTTTCCATTTCCAGGAGTGTGTATATATATATATATATATACAGGGAGAGTCACCTAACGTTACCGCTGGATATATTTCGTAAACCACATCAAATACTGACGAACCGATTCCACAGACCGAACGTGAGGAGAGGGGCTAGTGTAATTGTTTAATACAAACCATACAAAAATGCACGGAAGTATGTTTTTTTAACACAAACCTACGTTTTTTTAAATGGAACCCCGTTAGTTTTGTTAGCACATCTGCACATATAAACAAATACGTAATCAGTGCCGTTTGTTGCATTGTAAAATGTTAATTACGTCCGGAGATATTGTAATCTAAAGTTGACGCTTGAGTACCACTCCTCTGCTGTTCGATCGTGTGTATCGGAGAGCACTGCAACATACATCGCGTTTCTACAGAATGATCTGCCAACGTTGCTCGAAAGTGTCCCACTGGAAACGCGTCGACGTATGTGATAATAGCATGATGGTGCACCTGCACATTCCGCAATTAACACTAGGCTGACCCTTGACAGGATGTTCAACGGGCGTTTCATAGGACGTGGAGCACGCATAAATTGGCCAGCCCGTTCTCCTGATCTTACACCTCCTGACTTTTTTCTGTGGGGTACGTTAAAGGAGTATGTGTACCGTGATGTGCCTACAACCGCAGAGGATATGAAACAACGTATTGTGGCAGCCTGCGGCGACATTACACCAAATGTACTGCGCCGTGTACGACATTCCTTACGCCAGAGATTGCAATTGTGTGCAGCAAATGATGGCCACCACATTGAACATCTATTGGCCTGACATGTCGGGACACACTCTATTTCACTGCGTAATTGAAAACGGAAACGACCTGTGTACGTGTACCTCACCCCTCATGGTAATGTACATGTGCGTCAGTGAAAAAGACCAATAAAAAGATGTTAGCATGTGGACGTAATGTGCTGTTCCAGTCTCTTCTGTACCTAAGGTCCATCACCGTTCCCTTTGGATCCCTACGTAATTCGGTGCTCTCCGATACACACGATCGAACAGCAGAGGAGTGGTACTCAAGCGTCAACTTTAGGTTACAATATCTTCGGATGTAATTAAGATTTTACAATGCAACAACGGCACTGATTACGTATTTGTTTATATGTTCATATGTGCTAACAAAACTAACGTGGTTCCATTTAAAAAGACGTAGGTTTGTGTTAAAAAGCATACTTCCGTGCATTTTTGTATGGTTTGTATTAAACAATTACACTAGCCCCTCTCCTCACGTTCGGTCTGTGGAATCGGTTCGTCAGTATTTGATGTGGTTTACGAAATATATCCAGCGGTAACGTTAGGTGACTCACCCTGTATATGTGGTTTAATGAAAAATATTTCAAGAGTAGAAAAGTCAGAATTATTTGACAAGAAAAATAATTTTCCATGTTATTTAACAAATTGCAAAAAAAAGGGATACAAAGGATAATTTAAGAAAACACTACTTTCTGCTTTATGGAAGTAGTCTGATGTGTTTGCAAGTACATATTTTCGCGTGGAAATGAACGTATAGGTTTTGAAATGTTTGGACGACAGTTCTCAGGAGTGTAGAGAATCTATGGTCCGACCTTTGACCAAAATTTCCACTGTAAATTTTGCTTTGGTCATTAATAAACTCTGGTATCACTCCTTGCTCCTACATTTTGTTTCTATATTTCGAAGTTTTCGGATAAAAAATAGTCCCTCATAAGCTCACCTCCACCGCTCAGCTGCCGAACTGCACAGCACGCAATTTTGATACTGACATGTAAACGAAAACTGTCTTGCGTGAGGGGCGAGACTCACTGCAAGAATGAAACGCCAGGGGGCTACAGTAGACTCACTAGTCTTGAATAGTCAACTGAGACAAGCGAGCCGATCGTGTAAAAGGGGCTTAGGAGGGTGCAGCTCTTGTATAGCACCATTAGTCTTAATTGATCGTTTGAAATCAAGGTGTGTGATTTTTTGTAATGTTTTTTGTAGCTATGGAAGGACTTTGACTATCGTCTAGATGTTCGTGGCCGTGTGGGATTAGCCGAGCGGTCTAGGCGCTGCAGTCATGGACTGTGCGGCTGGTCCCGGCGGAGGTTCGAGTCCTCCCTCGGGCATAGGTGTGTGTGTTTGTCCTTAGGATAATTTAGGTTAAGTAGTGGGTAAGCTTAGGGACTGATGACCATAGCAGTTAAGTCCCATAAGATTTCACACACATTTGAACATTTAGATGTTCGTCGTGCGTCCGGTGGAGGCGGCACGTCGAACGTTTGTGAAAGTAAATGAAAACTTTGATCCGATACGCAGTTGTAAAAGTATACCAAGATTGTATACGCAGCCATGTAAAAGAAGTACTCTTGTAAAATCGTATGGTTCTTATGAAAATGATAATGTTACAGGCATATGCGTAAGCTAAAATTCACCGCAAGTTTCTGTATTCAATCGTTTAGAAGGAAGAGTCATGTGAAGTCGTACGAATCTGTTTCAAAGATTCTGTAGATTGAATCAGACCTATGAGGGCTACTGATGAAAAAGACAATAAATAAACCCAAAACAAAACAAAAATGAGCTTTAAGCGTGGAAGGACGTAACAGAGCACCATGAGAACACCATCGTCTTTGTGGAGGTTGTAAACGTGTGCGGGTTATCACAAACTTCCCATCAAGAAGTGGTGCATGTTGTACTGATCTTGATTTTGTTTGTTACACAATAACATTTGCTGAATGTAGTCACGATTTTAACTTCCATATTTTCCACACTATGCGTTTCTGTGAAATATAAGAGTCGATCAATAACTTCCGTTTCAAGGCCGTTCAGTCCAGTATCGGTATGCCAGTCAGACAGATTCGCCGTGAGCATTGAGGCCGTCATCCCAACGAAGCACCAGGCTGAAAATATCCGTTTGTAAAACACCGTCTCCTGCTACGTGAGCAAGTCCGTATCTGCCTGCTGTATATCCGTGTCCAACAGAATCGCCGACCCTTCAAAGAACCGAAGGCGTGACAATCGCATGGCAAGAGATCAGGACTGCCAGGCGGGTGGTCGGGCCTCTCTCACTGGAACTGCCGTGACTTCTGCGTTAGGAGGTTTGCGATGTGGGGACGTGCGGTATCATGAAACAGTCGCATCCTTTGTCGCGCTCCATTCCAGACCAGCGGTTTCCGCCAGACATGAGCTGCCCAGTATGCGTTCTTCATTCACTAATGGATTTCTACCGGTGTTTGTCCTTCGGCAACCAAAATAAGAACATCAGCACGTTTTACTTGGTTGCACGCATTTGATAATAACGTCGCTATAATTCACATTTCCGCATTTACCGAATGCTTGTATGGAAGATACGAATGCCACACTAAAGCCTTACCTATATGTCGGTGCTTATAAACCATCATCAGAGTCACTCTACGTCGTTTACACACTGCAGCAACGCCCTCAAATAGAAACTTTTTGATTGTTCCTTATTATTCCGATCATAATGTGCATTTTCTGTGTACGATGACAATTTTAAGCGTGATGTTTGCGATGTGTCATATGCTGCTTTATTTTGGTTTCGTTTTCTGTGTACGATTACAATTTTAACCGTGATGTTTGCGATGTGTCATATGCTCCTTTACTTTTGTCACTTTATTGAAATCTAAAAACGAGAATTTCTATAATTACTTAAGTAATTTTCCCCGTAGATAATTGGCGAATCTGCAAGGAACTCTCTCTCATCTTCCGTTGAAACTCTCGTATACTTCACGCCACTTACACAGCTTATACTGCAAACTACACGTTAAAGGCAAAATCAAACATGCACCAGCAGTTACAAATGGAGGTTATACACTGAAAGGCCGGCCGCAGTGGCCGTGCGGTTAAAGGCGCTGCAGTCTGGAACCGCAAGACCGCTACGGTTGCAGGTTCGAATCCTGCCTCGGGCATGGATGTTTGTGATGTCCTTAGGTTAGTTAGGTTTAACTAGTTCTAAGTTCTAGGGGACTAATGACCTCAGCAGTTGAGTCCCATAGTGCTCCGAGCCATAGCCATACACTGAAGGGCCAAAGAATCTGGTACACCGGCTTAAAATCGTGTAGGGCTCCTGCGAGCACGGAGAAATGCCTCAACACGACGTGGCATGGACTCGACTAATGTCTGAAGTAGTAGTGGAGGGAATTGACACCATGAATCCTGCAGGGCTATCGATAAATCTGCAAGATTACGAGGGGGTGGAGACGTCTTCTGAGCAGCAGGTAGCAAGGCATTCCAGATATACTCAATAATGTTCATATCTGGGGAGTTTGGTGAACAGCGGAAGCGTTTAAGCTCATAAGAATGTTCCTGGAGCAATTCTGGAGGTGCGGGGAATCGCATTGTCCTGCTGGAATTGCCCAAGTCCGTCGGACTGCACAATGGACACGAATGGACGAAGGTGATCATACAGGATGTTTACGTACGTGTCACCTGCGGAATCGTATCTAGACGTATCAGAAGTCCCATATAATTCCAACTCTACACGCCCCACATCATTACAGGGCCTCCACCAGCTTGAGCAGTCCCCTACTGACATGCAGAATCCATGGATTCGTGAGGTTGTCTCCATATTCGGACACGTCCATCCGCTCAATACAACTTGAAACGAGATCGTCCGATTAGGCAACATGTTTCTAGTCATCACTAGGCCAATGTCGATACTGACGGGGCGAGGCGAGGCGTAAAGCTATGTGTCGTGCTGTCTCCAAGGGTACACGAGTGGGCCTTCGGCTCCGAAAGCCCATCGATAATGTTTCGTTGAACGGTTCCCACGCTGATACTTGTTAATGGCCCAGAATTCAAATCTGCAGCAATTTGCGAAAGGGTTGCACTTCTGCCACCGATTCTCTTCGGTCGGCGTTGGTCCCGTTCACGCAGGATCATTCTCAGGCTGCAGCGATGTCGGAGATTTGATGTTTTACCGGATTCCTGATATTCACGGTACACTTGTGAAGTGGTCGTAGGGGAAAATACCCACTTCATCGCTGCCTCGGAGATGCTGTGTTCCGTCGCTCGAGCGCCAACTATAACACCACGTTCCAACTCACTTAAATCTTGATAAACTGCCACTGTAGCAGCAGTAACCGATCTAGCAAGTGCGCGAGACACTTGTCTCATATAGCCGTTGCCGACCGCAGCGCCGTATTCTGCCTGTTTACATATCTCTCTATTTGGATACGCACACCTCTACTAGTTTCTTTAGCGCTTCAGTGTATACCGTCGACAGAAGCATGGTATACGTATGGTCTGCAACATCATGCGTCTGTCGACAGTATGTAACATTTGTGACTGCTTATGAAACTTCCTGGCAGATTAAAACTTTGTGCCCAACCGAGACTCGAACTCGGGACCTTTGCCTTTCGAGGGCAAGTGTTCTACCATCTGAGCTACCGAAGCACGACTCACGCCCGGTACTCACAGCTTTACTTCTGCCAGTACCTCGTCTCCCACCTTCCAAACTTTACAGAAGCTCTCCTGCGAAGGCAAAGGTCCGGAGTTCGAGTCTCGGTCGGGCACACAGTTTTAATCTTCCAGGAAGTTTCATATCAGCGCACAATCCGCTGCAGAGTGAAAATCTCATTCTGGAAACATCCCCCAGGCTGCGGCTAAGCCATGTCTCCGCAATATCCTTTCTTTCAGGAGTGCTAGATCTGCAAGTTTCGCAGGAGAGCTTCTGTAAAGTTTGGAAGGTGGGAGACGAGGTACTGGCAGAAGTAAAGCTGTGGGTACCGGGCGTGAGTCGTGCTTCGGTAGCTCAGTTGGTAGAGCACTTGCCCGTGAAAAGCAAAGGTCCTGAGTTCGAGTCTCGGTCGGGCACACAGTTTTAATCTGCCAGCAAGTTTATATCAGCGCACACTCCGCTTCAGAGTGAAAATCTCATTTTGTGACTGCTTGTTTTCTTCCTGTCTCAACATGTGCTGCAGACTGTAAACTGTGTAACTGGTGTGTAATTTGTGTGAATTTCGCACTAGATAACGGAAGTTATTTGTCGAAACGCATCGGTTGGAAAATAAATAAAGCAAAATCGTTACTGGCAGCAGCATATGTTATTGTGTAAGAGACAAAAACATTGTTTTTAACGCCGTAGGCTTTCGACCACCTTTTCTTAACGGGTAAAATAAAACTGTCTTCCAATAAACTACACTAAATTATATCTGACTTTATTTCATTTGTCAATGACGATTTCGTAGACGGGAGATTAGTTACCAGTTGAAAATCAACGTGAAATGTGGACTACAGTTCGCACTGGATGGACAGTGATCAATAAAAGTTGTAGAGGAAGACAGTTTCGTTTCTTTTACTTGCCTGTATAGCCTTTCGCGCAACGCACTTGTTTACGAAATATGGATATGAGTGAGACGGACTTCGCACGAATCAGCGCTCTGGATTAACATCCCTTAGTCTGGTACATCGGGTAGCCCGAGTGTGAGCCTTACGCAATTTCTCAAGGTCGTTCATGCATGTGCTAGGTTGGTTCCTTGGCCAGACACAAATCAATAAAACACACCCAGAGAACTAACATTACACTATTCACAGAGGTACGGTGCACATGGCGTTCCTCCCTCGCATTACACTGAGCGAAGTAGCTCAGTGATAAAACGCTGGACTCATGGTTGAGGAGGCAGGAGTTTGGCTTCGCTTGATTCCATAAAATCACTTTTGGCCAATACCATAATGATTCCTCTGAATGGACGCGACATATATCCTTTCCTATCCGTTGCCAATTGCAATTTGTGCTCCACTTCGAGCGGTTCTAGGCGCTACATTCTGAAACCGCGCGACCACTACGGTCGCAGGTTCGAATCCTGCTTCGGGCATGGATGTGTGTGATGTCCTTAGGTTTAAGTAGTTCTAAGTTCTAGGGGACTGATGACCTCCGAAGTTAAGTCCCATAGTGCTCAGAGCCATTTGAACCATTTTGCTCCACTTTTTCTTTTTCTGCCAAGCTTGATTAAGGGGAGCAGGAAATAAAATGACATCTGCAAAATCAAAGTCATCTCCTGGTAGCCTTTAACACTGTGTTAGTATATCTTTTGAACTGTAACACGCCTGGATTTTCCCTAGCATACTGCCCACAAAGTAGTCCAGACGCTGCAGGCCCAAGCCTCTCCCATTCTACAACGGCAGCCCTTCCAACGTTGTCCAGTGAATGAGAAGCGTTATTGCGAGGACTGGTCCCAAGCCTGAACAGCCGAGCTCACGGCAGCAGGTACCACAGGACTTCCAATTCAAGTGATTCCTGCCTCCTAGAGGAAGTTATTCAAGTTTTACTCAAGTGATTCCTCGTCCACTTGCTTGATGCGTCACTGCGCTGAGGACGCCTAGGGGTCAATCTGATCGTGTGAAGAGTGTTTCGTATTTTCTGATTCATCTGGCCCTGGTATTCTCATCTACATCTACATCTACATCTACATACATCTGCATGGCGGAAGGTACCCTGTACCACTACTGGTCGTTGCCTTTCCTGTCCCGCTCGCAGACTGACTGAGGGAAAGACGAGTGTCCGTATACATTAGTACGAGCCCTAATCTCTCTACCTTATCTTAGTGCTCCTCCTGCGAAATTAATGTTGGCAGCAGTAGAATCATTCGGCACTCAGCTTCAAATTTCTAAATTTCCTCAGTAGCGTCTCTCAAAAATAACGTCACCTTTCTTCTGGGGATTCCCATTTGAGTTCCCGAAGCATCACCGTAATACTTAAGTGTTGTTCGAACCTACCCGTAACAAACCTATCAGCCCGCCTCTACAATGCTTCTATGTCTTCCTGTAAGCCGGCCTGGTGCGGATCCAAAACTTTCGAGTAGTACTCAAGAATAGGCAGCACTAGCGTCCTCCCTTAGAGCGGTCTCCATGAGAGATGAACCCCACTTTTCCAGAATTTCTCCCAATAAACCGAAGTCTACCATTCACCTGCACGACTACAATCCTCACATGCTCTTCCCATTCTGTATAGCTTTGCTACGTTACGCCCAGATATCTAAAAGACTTAACTGTGTTAGGCAGCACACTACTAATGCTGTATCCGAATACTACCGGTTTTTTTGGTACTCTTCTGCATTAATTTAAGTTATCTACATTTAGAGCTATCTCCCACTCATGACATAAACTAAAAATTTGGTTTAGATCATCTAGTATACTCCTACAGTTACTTAACTTCGACAGCTACACCCCATGCCTCCACTTCACATGAGTTAATAACTGTAAGCACCGGGGAATCGAATGAAGTGCGGTATAGTAGCCACCATTTGGGGTCTCCTGTGAATGTGTCGCCCAGGCGCCTCCACAGACGTCAAAAACCACCCAGTGTCCTAATTGCAGATCCTGATACTAAACACCACGAACTGGATTTTGTCTGCCTTTGATCTTGCAACCCCGAGCAAAGCATCGGGTGACGGCAACTCATTGATTCTGATACAGGAGAAATCCCTGTCGAAACACATGTGCTCTCTCTCATTCTCTCTTTCTCTCTTTCTCTCAGATGGCAACTTCCAGCCCAGCGAGTGTGTCTCGCGTGTCACACTTACCCTTTTTCAGTCATAAACAAAATAGTGGATACCTCGTAAATCACTAGCTGTGGATGTCCTGGAAATATCCCCTCATTCTAACAGATTGATTGACTAATTAATTAAATTGATAAACTCAGTGTGGGACATTCTTTCCGTGCATTCTACTAGAGGATACCAGGACTGGTGTATCTGATGGGAACAGATTCTGCATTTCAGTTCTGTTCCACGCTACATCCTTAAACGATATGTGGAGGGGTTAGCGCCACGTGTGTGCTCGCAGTACCACTATTGGAAACAATAAATTGACCAACTGTGAATTTGAGTCTTGGTTGGAAGTGCAGCTGTATAAAATGACAGCCAAAATTTTTTATTTCATCATGAATATATACCATCACAACTGTGGAATTCATGACGTCTACAGGTATGCTAAGTGTACTTTTTAAATCAGTATAGAATGAATAAGTTTATACTCTCAGCTACACTAGAATGAAGGAGGAAGAGGAAAGGGTCTACCGGGTGATAGAACAGTAGCTACAACAAATACCACTACAAGGCAAAGTACACTGCAATGTATTGAGAATCACTAATCCACAGTCCTAGAACTTGTCACATCTAGATGTCTGAGATTGCTGAAAATACTAGTACATACAACCAACTCACCTTCAAGATGTACACACACAGAGTACCCGCCCATCGTACACCACCAGTACCAACAAAATTACCGTTGTGACTGCAGCAGCAATCGTAGACACACGTTTCTACAGAGCGTACCACTCCGGCGATGGAGGGCATCCGGTGTTGGCTGGAGTGGTAGGAATTCGGATGTTATCAATATGTCTAGCACCAACACTTGGCAGTGATCCATATTGAATCGCCAAAAATTTCTAGAGAGAATACATGCAACACACACAATCGCAGAGACAGCATATTGCATGCTGAGTTTTAGTTCACTACTCAGCTATCCAAGGGGTTCCATCACCGGGACTTGTACCCGCTATTGTGGCGAAGCACCGACTAGCCGGCCGTCCGAAGCTTTCCTTTGTATCTGCCGTATGCGACAGCCTTATGTAGGAAATGTCAATTGTTCCACTCCCCAGCTACTTTTGCCAAGAGCCCATCTGACTAGAAGCCGTTTTAAGAAACCACCCACATACTTATCACTATAATAAAAATTAAATATTACGATTGCGTCCGCTGCTCGTGGTCTCGCAGTAGCGTTCTCGCTTTGTAACCTCCCCCTCACTTACCGACCGTAATGACAGTGAAAAATGAAACCGCGTGTACCTAATGGGAGTTTTGGAAAAGCAATCGTCACCGAAGTTAACCTGTCGGTAAAGAGGGAGGAAAGGGTTACATCTAAATGAAAGGAAATGTGCTAATGAAACTGGTGGAAATTAATTTTGAAAAGGGGTAAAGTTAATAAAGAAAGTAAATGTGCAGCCGTTACGTTAACAATTAACTAGCGGTAATTAGGTATTTGAGATTTGGGGGAAATTACGGTCGCCAGTCCTAAGGACAATTACTATAGTAACTGAAAAAGAAAGGTTATTACACATATAATTAGCACTAGAAGCGTGGCAACTGAAGGTTTACACGTGTAGTGTAAAAACTGAAAGTTTGTCAGAAGTAATAAATTTCGCTACACCCTGACTTAATTTAGCAAAAGAATTAATAAAACCGGAAAATCGAAAGTTAATTTAGTGACTGAAGTTAATAGTGAGCTTTCTTTCTGAAGCACATCGAAATTCAGTAAAATACGGTTAGTCTTGGACTACCTCAACAATCATTTCAAAAGCTACTTGAATCTACGCAATTTAGAAAGAAGAGATTTAACTTTGAATTTGAATTAAATGATTCTGAACAATTAACAATAGTAAAATTTAGTACGTACCAAGCTGAGCTGCAGTCACAAGTAAGCTAAAATATGGTAACAAAACTCGCACTCTTAATTTGTGCTTGTGTAATCTGAATATTGTAGCCAGCTAACTGAACTTTGAAATTAAAGCAATGAAATAGAATTAGCTATATTACTTTAGTGCTGGCGTTTGAATTTCAACGACACTCGGGTTCATTTCGGAAAAGGAAGGGACCCTGCTTGGTAATGCAATTGGGACAATGAGCAACAAAGGTTCATGCTACGTTGCTGTAATTTTGTGATTTGAACAGTTTGAAATGCTGAGGTCTGCCATACAGTTCTAGAACTTTACGTGCGTCCAGTCTTCCTTGTTGGTTGATTGAAGGTTTGAAGCCGTCGATCGAGGAGGTGGCGACGGTCACTCATTGTCGGCCGTCGCTGTTGCAGAAGCTGGATGTTGGCGCGCCTTCTTCTCGACACGGTCACCAGACGAAACGGGCTCTTGATGTGCGCTAGCTAATGTTCCCGTCCGCGACACCATGTCAGAAACTATCATCGCAAGTCGATCGCAATTACATGCTGCCAAACCCCGAAAGCGCGGCAACTCGCGGCAGCGTCACACAACACACCTGCTCCACTCGCTACTCCCGCCAGACTCCTTCTGCCCAGCCCGCGC
Source organism: Schistocerca cancellata (assembly GCF_023864275.1). Classification (NCBI taxonomy): domain Eukaryota; kingdom Metazoa; phylum Arthropoda; class Insecta; order Orthoptera; family Acrididae; genus Schistocerca; species Schistocerca cancellata. Next base: position 260,506,942 of record NC_064628.1, read on the forward strand.
TCTCCGCGGCAGAGTTAACACTACCAAAGATCCTACACACTTTGATTCCTCACACGACCTATCGATGTAATCGTTCGATAGCGTAGTTTTCCCTAGGCAAGACCCAGCGTAAAAATACAAATAATATTTACGAAACAAACCAATTATACATCGACATAAACGTATAAATATATATATACAAACAGTAAAACAATTACAATATACAAAGAGACAGAAATGTCATATCTTGAGGTAACAAAGCAAGGAAAAAAAATAGTGCAATAGATGGAAATAGGAGGCTATGCATTTCCGGCGTTACAGCTTCCCGAGCAAGGGGTCCCGGCTTCGATTCCCGGCGGGGTCAGGGATTTTTCCTGCCTCGAGAGGACTGGGTGTTGTTGTGACGTCTTCATCATCATCATTCATCCCCATCACGGTCGGAGGAAGGCAATGGCAAACCACCTCCACTAGGACCTTGCCTAGTAAGGCGGTGCGGGTCTCCCGCATCGTTCCCCTACGCTCTGTAAAGAAGCATGGGACTTCATTTCCATTCTTTTCCATTATGATCGCAGCCCCAAACTGGTAACATACAACAATGAGCGAAGTATCAGAAATACCTCCTCACAAAGGCTGTAGCTCTGGAGGATTCTCATGTTGAAACATGAATATCTGTCCTCCTTATGACTGGATATAATGTTCCAGATAAAATCTTTCATTCTCCTTACGGCTACTGACGCTTTGAAATCGCAATTTCCCACGTCAAACTCATACCTCATTTAGGACTGAACATAATCATGTTCTTTGCACATGTCAGAACACTGACTGCAAAACTTTAGACACCAACACGTACTTCAGAAGCATGTTGATCACAGGGAATCACTCACATATCTCCTAAGTATAATAATTCAGCAACAACTGAATTCTGGTGGCGCAAAACAATATTGAGCAAAAATCTGCGATACATGGACATCCCTCATTTGTTTTTCTTGCGAGTGGTACCAGTGTATCTTAGGAAGAGAGACGTAATCATCTCAAATTGGACTATTAAAAACATGATAGCAATGACTATGTTACTGTCACCCTGCAAAAAAGCGACCTTGGTTCTACAGGCGCACACAAGTGTCGCTAACTAAATCCATGTTAAAAACTATACATGCCTTATAAATAGAGGTATGGTATTACTTCCAAAAGAAGTAACACCACACTAATTCTGCAGCATTCAATACAGACGGTGATCACAGGGGTATTACGACGGTACTGCGCACTACACATTGAAGTTTAAACAGTTTGGCTCGAGCCCCCACGTGATATAGAACGAATATATGTATATTTGTTACACTCAGCTTAACTGAGTGGCCCAGAGATGTGGCTGGTCTCAATGTTTGGCTATGTTTTTCGTCATAGGGTGCAAGCTCACACCTGCCGTAAACTGAAATTTTAAGTTGAAATAAAATATAACAAAACAATGCAGGCAGGTATTGCGGTGAAATTTAAAATATTGCGTCATTCACGTTGATTTACGATTTGAACTAGTAGTTTATGCACTCTAAATGCAGTCTGAGGGACTTTTACGTAAGGGCGGCTTTTAACAACTAATGCTACAACACTTCACTATAAAATTCATGTGTCGCGATCACGGCATTCGACAGTCTGTTCACAATTCACAAAATACACTCTTCTCTGCTGTCCTAAACCACTATATTGTGCTCCACTTGATTGCTTTCGAACGTCGCTACACAGATACTTGTCCCCGAGCGTGGCTACCAACCCACTACTACACCCAGATGGGCTGCACGACCGTCTCTTAGCGTCGCTCAAACCCAGCTGTCTCCAAAGATCAAAGATGACCACCCTATCCAATCCTCGAAACGACTGCCTAACTCAAAACAATGTTTGACAAAAATTACGAATATTCAAAAATTAAACACAAAAACACATATGATATATTGAAAAATATGGAAATTTTCCGGGCAATAACAATTTATAGTCCAATTTTTTTTTTTGTATCCGCCATTTTTTCACAAATGTTCTTGTGGTGTGAAATTTTTCCAGATTGTTGATACTGAACATAAATAAACAAATAAAAATACATACTTAATAACTCATCTAACTCTATAAACTTTAGAATGCTGCCTCTAGTTTCGTCACTCTAAATTTATTTATTAGCAAAAACACAGTTTCTCTCAGTCGAATCCTATATTCCGACCTTGCATTCAAAAATGGTATATATTCTGCTAAATGGGCTCTGATTGCTCAATGCAACCCTACTAGCCGTATCCTTAAACACTTTGTTCATATTAATCGGCCAAAGCATTGCCGAGATATTAGCTTTTGAACTTCCATAAATTTACAATTTTTAAGACGACAATAACTTTTAAACTATTATTTTGTGGTGCGTCTAGATTATTCAGTTTTACATGTTTTTCTGTGCATGAGTGCCAACTCACACCTCCATGTCACTCCTGGTTCTGTTTATATTAATTTTTCTGTGGCATATAAATTTCTCCAAGGGCGCAAAAACCGCCAAATACGCCCCTGCCAAACGTCCACTCGAGTTTTTCCGACGCCGCGTACACGCTAGCCGCTCGCCACAGCCCCTTAAGGGTAGCAACCGCCAGCCAAATGCTCTGTGGCAGAAAACTGCCACTCTAATCTCCTGCCACAGCTTGTACGATCACAGTATGCACTGACACATCGAAAGCGAGGGCGCACGTCACCAGCGAAGTAAGCTTGTACACTACTGGCCATTAAAATTGCTACACCACGAAGATGACGTGCTACAGAAGCGAAATTTAACCGACAGGAAGAATATACTGTGATATGCAAATGATTAGCATTTCAGAGCATTCACACAAGGTTGGCGCCGGTGGCGACACCTACAACGTGCTGACATGAGGAAAGTTTCCAACCGATTTCTCATACACAAACAGCAGTTGACCGGCGTAGTCTGATGAAACGTTGTTATGATGCCTCGTGTAAAGAGGAGAAATGCGTACCATCACGTTTCCGACTTTGATAAAGGTCGGATTGTAGCCTATCACGATTGCGGTTTATCGAATCGCTACATTGCTGCTCGCGTTGGTCGAGATCCAACGACTGTTAACAGAATAGAATCGGTGGGTTGAGGAGGGTAATATGGAACGCCGTGCTGGATCCCAACGGCCTCGTACCACTAGCAGTCGAGATGACAGGCATCTTATACGCATGGCTGTAACGGATCGTGCAGCCACGTCTCGATGCCTGAGTCAACAGATGGGGACGTTTGCAAGACAACAACCATCTGCACGAACAGTTCGACGACGTTTGCAGCAGGATGGACTATCAGCTCGGAGACCATGGCTGCGGTTACCCTTGACGCTGCATCACGGACAGGAGCGCCTGCGGTGGTGTACTCAACGACGAACCTGGGTCCACGAATGGCAAAACGTTATTTTTTCGGATGAATCCAGGTTCTGTTTACAGCATCGCGGTGAACACACATTGGAAGCGTGTATTCGTCATCGCTATACTGCCGTATCACCCGGCGTGATTGTATGGAGTGCCATTGGTTACACGTCTCGGACACCTCTTTTTCGCATTGACGGCACTTTGAACAGTGGACGTTACATTTCAGCTGTATTACGACCCGTGGCTCTACACTTCATTCGATCCCTGCGAAACCCTACATTTCAGCAGGATAATGCACGACCGTATGTTGCAGGTCCTGTACGGGCCTTTCTGGATACAGAAAATGTTAGACTGCTGCGCTGGCCAGCACATTCTCCAGATCTCTCACCAATTGAAAACGTCTGGTCAATGTTGGCCGAACAACTGGCTCGTCACAATACGCCAGTCACTACTCTTGATGAACTGTGGTATCGTGTTGAAGCTGCATGGGCAGCTTTAGCTCTACACGCCATCCAAGCTCTGTTTGACTCAATGTCCAGGTGTATCAAGGCCGTTAGTACGGCCAGAGGTGGTTGTTCTGGGTACTGATTTCTCAGGATCTATGCACCTAAATTGCGTGAAAATGGAATCCTATGTCGGTTCTAGTATAATAGATTTTTCCAATGAATACCCGTTTATCATCTGCATTTCTTCTTGGTGCAGCAATTTTAATAGCCATTAGTGTGAAAATATCACCCTTCTCATCCAATTTATAAAGTGATTCGGCTTAGGTACGTAGTATTAAGCTGACATACGCATCTCCCTCATGCTGCTGCTAGATATTTCCCATGCTAAGAAACAGTATTTGTAATAAATTCTATGTCAATAACATTTAGACTGTGTAACAGAGGTTCTGCGATATATCCACTGGGTTATAGACGAGGGAGAACGCTGCTTGATGAAGAATAATCACGTACATTAGATGGTGTGCTATGTGAGGAATCACTTAAAAAATGCAACGCGAGATTGAAGTAATAAGAAATGTAGAAAATGCTATGACCAATACACTAGCTTTACACATCTATAATGTTACACTTTGTAGTAGAAATACTGTCTGTGATTAAGAATCAAGTCTTCCCATTCAACCAAATACCTACATTTGATCCTATGGAGATGTCTTTTCATTGATTATGGCACTAGTGCATCATATTCAAGGCACTCTCATACCTCGAAATATGGCACGCTTTTCGAACCTATCTGTTCAAGGACCCCACACAGTAAAACTCCCATGTGGTTTTAGACAGTCCTTCTGCATCTTCTAACTGTTTTTCAGTCTCTGCCCTGCCGTCCGTGTAGCTTTCGTCCGCGTGATGGTTCCAGTTTAAGCCGGAACTGAGCATAAATCGAAGAGCACTATGTCTACAACCTTCTGCATCCCATGGAGAAACAAGATGAGCTGACTTAATGTGACAGGACCATGTTTTGACCACCAGTGGGAACATGTTGTTGCGGCTCTGTCAACTGTGTACAATGTGTTAGGCTAGCGCCAGACAAAGTTTGTCCTGCAAGACAAGGTAGTAGAAAAAACAGTTTGAGCAGTTACGGTACTGTTTCTTTTCAGAGAAATTAGGATGACTTCCCATCTTATGGGGACTGGAAGAAGAATGAGGGTTTTCCTCTCCCTCGTCGTTATTTCGTGCCACCCAACAGGAAAAAACTATGAACTATAAATACTTTGCTGACATCACACAGTAGAGAACTTGATAACGTATTACCACGTACCTGTCTTCTGATATATCAAAAACAATTACAGTCTGTGAGCTGACATGAACCATACATGGTGATCCTATTAAATGTACAGGTATTGTCCATTGAAGCAGGCTGCCAATTATCAAACTTTTATGCATAGGCCATTGTAAAGTTTCATTGCCTGTGCTGTAGGAGGACCATATCCCACAGACTAAAATCCCTTGTGTTGTTCTTTCATAAACAGTTTGATACATTGTTTTTATGGTGTAACACATCCAAGCGGTGTATAACTATAATTTTATACACCACCACAAGTTTTGTTTTTCAACCTCAATTTGTAGGCCTGTGTCAGGTGCCAAACTGACATTAATATGTTTCAATTTGTTGGCTCTTACAGAAAGTTGGACGCTGCATGGTGTAAACTATACTGTTCCCACAACACACAGGATGGTTGAAATAAAACACAGGGTGGTGTTTATTATTGACAAAAATGTGTAAGACATTACACCATATGTAACTTGGGAGAGTTTGTGGCATCTTGGAGCATTGTTGTTTCAAACTCTTTCCATCTGGAGCTCCATATGCACAACTTGAACTTTTCTTCTGTCTTCCTTCTTCTTCTTCTTTATCATCTGTTACATTACCACTGCACTCTTAAATGTATCAGTCTCATATCTACTATACACCATTAAGGAACATCTAGAGCGGTCATGTGTAATTGGACAAGTGACATGAGTAAGACTGGTGCAGAACAGTCATTGCTGAATGACAGTTACAGTACTGGGATGACAAAACCAGTCTATAGCTATAGGGCTGGTCAGTACAACAGGTGCTATACTGAAACTTCCTGGCGGATTAAAACTGTGTGCCGGACCGAGACTCGAACTCCCGAGTTCGAGCCTCGGTCCGGCACACAGTTTTAATACGGCAGGAGGTTTCATACCAACGCACACTCGGCTGCAGGGTGAAAATTTCATTCTGGAAGCATCCTTCGGGCTGTGGCTAAGCTATGTCTCCGCAATATCCCGCTAGTTCTGTAAGGTGTGCAGAAGAGCTTCTGTGAAGTTTGGAAGGCAGGAGACAAGATACTGGCAGAATTAAAGCTGTGAGGACGGGTCGTGAGTCGTGCTTGGGTAGCTCAGCGGGTGGAGCACTTGCCCACGTAAGGTAAAGTTCCCGAGTTCAAGTCTCGGTCCGGCACACAGTTTTAATCCGCCAGGAAGTTTCATACCAGCGCACACTCCGGTGCAGAGTGAAAATTTCATTCTGGAGCTGTTATACTCTTTGCAAAAGTAAAATATTGAAACGCATTCTTTTCTTTCATGAGACATCGTATGTAGCGGGTATAGTACCCACCTAGTTGTGCTCAGTTTCAAATTAAATCAAAGACAGTGTTGCAGAGAGGGTTGGTTAAGCACAGAGGACGAGTTACAAGATGTGTAGAGAGAGGCCATATAGAGGTTTACTCAGGGTCACTAGTTTGTAGATTCAACGAAGGGGTGGCTCACTTCGAAATAGCTAAAGGTTTTAACCTCTGACTTAATGCCATCAGTGCAAGAATATTTTGTGACTCCATCCACATAGGGCGAGATGGCCAATCATAACGAAATCATACCGAATTTATAAAGTGTTTCGGCTAAGGAACATAGTTGTTTCCCCTCCTCTCTCCTGATGGCTGTTTCCTACACTTAAAACGATGTTTGTTTCATGTGATGTAGGTTGTATAACAGGGTTCACAATATATCCAAATATATAAGTCACACGCACAGTAATGGAGGGTGTGGTTTAGCATTGATACAGAAATTGGGAACTATGCGGCAATGTCGTTGGCTGATACCTTCACAAGATAGACGGGATGAGACGTTTTGTTGACATAACAACTCGTCGAGGGTGTTGGTTTGGACCGCGAGTAATTGAGTAAAATGCGTTGAAATCATGGAAAACCTGGTAAAAATACGAAAACAGACCGAAAATATGTAAAATTGATGAAAACGGAATGTGGTGGGATGAGGGTACTTACACGCTCACATGGCTGTATAAAAATCATTCCCTTCCTTCATTGTTAGTATTGACAACTGATGGAGTACACTATCCATGCCACATGGGTTTAAGTCCTGCAGAATACCCCTAGCTCCACATGTAGTTACGTACTGTAAGTCATAAAAATGAATGAAGCAGTGTCCAAAGGTTTGGAGGTCAGGATGACTACCACGAATGACACCATAACAGCGCTCATATGCCTGGGTGCAATATGTACTACAAATATGAGGAATCAGTACTCAGGGTCTCTCCATATAACAGAACATCGAGACATCTACTATTCCATCAGTGAGGAAGGTGAGATTAAATGTAGAGACCATCATCTTGGCACAGCTGTTTGGAAACGCTCTACAATGGCACAAACTCTTCCAGGTTCCATGTGTTGCAATGTCTTACACATTTTTGTCAATAAGAGACACCACCGTTGTGATTTATTTCGAGCATGCTGTGTGTCATGGGAGCAGCATAGTTTACACCATACAATGTCCGAATTTCTGTAAGTCGTTGTTGGAAAACAAATCTTGCGGTGGTGTAAAAAGTTGTAGTTATATACTGCTTGGATGTGTTACAGTAGAAAAACTATGTGTCAAACTGCATATGAAAGAACAACACAAGGACTCACTGTTGCGATTGATAGTCTGTGGGATATGGTCCTTGTAGAACACAGGCAACGAAACATTACACTGGCCTGTGCATGTAACTTTGATCACTGGCCACCTGTCCCAATGGACCAATGCCTGTACATTTAACAAGTATGGTTCATTTCACCACACAGACTGTATTTGCTTTCAATACATCAGAAGAGAGGGACGTGGAAATACCTTTCCAAGTTCTCTACTGGATGATGTTAGCAAAGTATTTATAGTTCATAGTTTTTCTCTGTTGGATGGCACAAAATAATGAGGAGGGAGTAAACAAAATGCTCGTCCTTCTGCCAGTCCCTATATGACGGGAAGTCTTCCTAATTTCCCTGAAAAGAAACACCACCATAACTACTTCTACTGTCTTTTCTACTACAATGCGTAACAGGAGACACTGGCTTTACACACTGTACACAGTTGGTGGAGCTATGACATGTTCCCATTCCACTGAGTGATCAAAAGAAGGTCCTGTCGCTTTAAGTCAGCTAACCCAGTTTCTCCATGGGATGCAGAGGATGGTAGACATAGTACTTTCCGACTTCCTCTCAGTTCCAACTTAAACTTAAATAGCCACACTGAGAAAGCTGTAGGGAGGGCAAGGCAGAGACTGAGGAACAGTTACAAGATGCAGACAGACTGTCAAGACCACGCTGAAGTTTTGCTGTATGAGGTCTTCTGCAGATACGTTCGAAAACGGTGACTCATTTTGTGATATGAGAAATCCACGAATGTGGTTCACCATTGACTGTAATCATTAAAAGACATCTCCATACGATCCAACACAAGTGTGTGGTTGAATGGAGAGACTTGATTCCAGATTGCAGACAGATTTTCTACCAGAAAGCATGACTCCCCACGTAGCACATCATCTGTATGTGAACATTCTTAATCAACCATCGTTCCCCCTCACCTATAATCCCGTGGATATATCGCGAAACCACTGTTACACTGTCTACGTGGTATCAATATAGAATGCGTAACAAATACTGTTTGTTACTGTGGGATATATTTAGCAGCGGCTTGAGGAAATTGTATGTGTGTGGTTAATACCACGTTCCCTAGCCGAATCACTTTCTAAATTGGGTGAGACGTGCTGGCGACGTGCAACTGCACTTTTGGTCTGTCGATACACGTCCCATGATCACCATCTACACTCCTGGAAATGGAAAAAAGAACACATTGACACCGGTGTGTCAGACCCACCATACTTGCTCCGGACACTGCGAGAGGGCTGTACAAGCAATGATCACACGCACGGCACAGCGGACACACCAGGGACCGCGGTGTTGGCCGTAAAATGGCGCTAACTGCGCAGCATTTGTGCACCGCCGCCGTCGGTGTCAGCCAGTTTGCCGTGGCATACGGAGCTCCATCGCAGTCTTTAACACTGGTAGCATGCCGCGACAGCGTGGACGTGAACCGTATGTGTAGTTGACGGACTTTGAGCGAGGGCGTATAGTGGGCATGCGGGAGGCCGGGTGGACGTACCGCCGAATTGCTCAACACGTGGGGCGTGAGGTCTCCACAGTACGTCGATGTTGTCGCCAGTGGTCGGCGGAAGGTGCACGTGCCCGTCGACCTGGGACCGGACCGCAGCGACGCACGGATGCACGCCAAGACCGTAGGATCCTACACAGTGCCGTAGGGGAGCGCACCGCCACTTCCCAGCAAATTAGGGACACTGTTGCTCCTGGGGTATCGGCGAGGACCATTCGCAACCGTCTCCATGAAGCTGGGCTACGGTCCCGCACACCGTTAGGCCGTCTTCCGTTCACGCCCCAACATCGTGCAGCCCGCCTTCAGTGATGTCGCGACAGGCGTGAATGGAGGGACGAATGGAGACGTGTCGTCTTCAGCGATGAGAGTCGCTTCTGCCTTGGTGCCAATGATGGTCGTGTGCGTGTTTGGCGCCGTGCAGGTGAGCGCCACAATCAGGACTGCATACGACCGAGGCACACAGGGCCAACAACTGGCATCATGGTGTGGGGAGCGATCTCCTACACTGGCCGTACACCACTGGTGATCGTCGAGGGGACACTGAATAGTGCACGGTACATCCAAACCGTCATCGAACCCATCTTTCTACCATTCCTAGACCGGCAAGGGAACTTGCTGTTCCAACAGGACAACGCACGTCCGCATGTATCCCGTGCCACCCAACGTGCTCTAGAAGGTGTAAGTCAACTACCCTGGCCAGCAAGATCTCCGGAGCTGTCCCCCATTGAGCATGTTTGGGACTGGATGAAGCGTCGTCTCACGCGGTCTGCACGTCCAGCACGAACGCTGGTCCAACTGAGGCGCCAGGTGGAAATGGCATGGCAAGCCGTTCCACAGGACTACATCCAGCATCTCTACGATCGTCTCCATGAGAGAATAGCAGCCTGCATTGCTGCGAAAGGTGGATATACACTGTACTAGTGCCGACATTGTGCATGCTCTGTTGCCTGTGTCTATGTGCCTGTGGTTCTGTCAGTGTGATCATGTGATGTATCTGACCCCAGGAATGTGTCAATAAAGTTTCCCCTTCCTGGGACAATGAATTCACGGTGTTCTTATTTCAATTTCCAGGAGTGTATATTCAAAGTCGTTGTGTTTGTGTGGAAGACCACTTCATTTGGAGGCAGTACCATACCTCGATTTATAAAGGATGTATCGCTTTTAACATGGATATCGTTAGTGATATTTGTTTGTGGCTGTGAAACGAAGACAGCTTTTTATGCAGAGTAACATAGTCGTTGAGATTCTGTTTTAAATAGCTGGTCACATATAAAGCGATTACATCTCTCTTCCTAAGACACACTGGTACTAATCGCAAAAAAAGAATACATAAATAAATAAATAAAATGAGGCATGTCCATCAGTCGCAGATATTCGCTCAATATTGTTTGGTGCCACTAGCATCCAGTTACTGGCGAAGTATTATACTTAGCAGGGGATGTGTGATAGATTCGCTGTGATCGGCATGCTTACAGACTATACATTGGGGTGTCGTGTTACTGTGGTCAGAGTTCCGACATGTGGAAAGAACATGACTACGTTCGGTCGTAAGGGAGACATGACTTTGACATGGAAACTTGCGATTTCAGAGGGTCAATAGCCGTAGAGTGGATGATAGATTTTACGTGGAACATTATGTCTAGTCTTAAGGAGGATAGAGAGATTAATATTTCAACGTGAGAATGACCCAGACCCACGGCCGTCAGGAGGAAGTATTTCCGGTACGTCGCTCACTGCCGAATTTCACCAGTTTTTGGCTGCAATCGTAATATTTAATTGTAATTACAGTGAGGGACATGAAAGGGAAGCAGTGGTTGGGAAGGGAGTAAGACAGGGTTGTAGCCTCTCCCCGATGTTATTCAATCTGTATATTGAGCAAGCAGTAAAGGAAACAAAAGAAAAATTCGGAGTAGGTATTAAAATCCATGGAGAAGAAATAAAAACCTTGAGGTTCGCCGATGACATTGTAATTCTGTCAGAGACAGCAAAGGACTTGGAAGAGCAGTTGAATGGAATGGATAGCGTCTTGAAAGGAGGATATAAGATGAAAATCAACAAAAGCAAAACGAGGATAATGGAATGTAGTCGAATTAAGTCGGGAGATGCTGAGGGAATTAGATTAGGAAATGAGACACTTAAAGTAGTAAAGGAGTTTTGCTATTTGGGGAGCAAAATAACTGATGATGGTCGAAGTAGAGAGGATATAAAATGTAGACTGGCACTGGCAAGGAAAGCATTTCTGAAGAAGAGAAATTTGTTAACATCGAGTATAGATTTAAGTGTCAGGAAGTCATTTCTGAAAGTATTTGTATGGAGTGTAGCCATGTATGGAAGTGAAACATGGACGATAACTAATTTGGACAAGAAGAGAATAGAAGCTTTCGAAATGTGGTGCTACAGAAGAATGCTGAAGATTAGATGGGTAGATCACATAACTAATGAGGAAGTATTGAATAGGATTGGGGAGAAGAGAAGTTTGTGGCACAACTTGACCAGAAGAAGGGATCGGTTGGTAGGACATATTCTGAGGCATCAAGGGATCACCAATTTAGTATTGGAGGGCAGCGTGGAGGGTAAAAATCGTAGGGGGAGACCAAGAGATGAATACACTAAGCAGATTCAGAAGGATGTAGGTTGCAGTAGGTACTGGGAGATGAAGAAGCTTGCACAGGATAGAGTAGCATGGAGAGCTGCATCAAATCAGTCTCAGGACTGAAGACCACAACAACAATAACAATTACAGTGATAAAGATGTATGTAGTTACCTAGGACGACTCGCCGGCCGGTTGGGTGCATGGCGGGGGTAACATCTGACCAGAACGATTTGTCATTTCTGGCTTAAGGCAGTTGTGAGTGGTGGGAAGTAAGAAGTGTCCCGACTGGCTGCCTAGTCGGTTCTTGCCTGCGGTCATGGGTGGACAAGTCGTGGTGGCGCTGCGTTCTGGATAGCTGAATAGTGAAGTAATACTCACCATGCATTGGACCGTGTCCATGATCGCGTTTGTTGCATACATTCTCTGTCGAAAACTGAGCAGTATCAGTATCGATCACTGCCAAATGTTGGCACTGGAAGTATTGATAACATCCGTATTTCTACCACTCCAATCATTCCTGGATGCCCTTCATGATTGGAGTGGTTCACTCTGGCAAAACATGCATCCACAACTGCAGAAGTTCTGATGATGGCAGTTATCTCCAGCCTCTGAGTTTTGGCACGGGCAGTGTACAAGAAGAATGGGGCGCTGCATGTGGAAATGTGAGAGATGAGTGGGCTATATGTATGACTGTTTTCAGGAATCTCAAGCATCGAGCCACGACAACTACTAGGATCATGTTTAGCGTTTCTCAATACATTGCAGTGTGCTCAGTTTGTAATGGTATTTGTTGTTTTACTATCCTATCAGCCAGTAGACCCTTTCCTCCTCCTTCTTTGATCTGATGTAGCTGATAGAATAAACTTCGGAATTCTACAGTGCTTCATAACATGCACCTGGTAGACCTGTAACTGTCGGGAATTCCACAGCCGTAATGGTATAAATTCAGGCCAAAATTTATACAGCACCGCTTCCTATCAAGACATAAAATTCCCTATTAGTCAATTTGTTTCCAATAGTGGTACTGCGAGCGCACACATCAGTTCAATCCTTCCACAGATTGTTTGAGGACGTAGCGTGCAACAGAGCTGAAACTTGAAATTCATGGCTACCTTCTATGTAATGGACTACCTCCCAAAGGATGTAACTGTGCCAGCATCTACCTGTAGGAGAGGAGGGAAAAAATCTAGAAAGGTTTTGAGACCAGGCCCTAGCTTCATTGAAACCCACCTAATGTACCAGTCCTAGTATATACCAATAGGATGTAAGGAAAAATTGTGCCACATAGAGGGTCTGGATTTTGATAAGTAGTCGAACAGTCTCACATAGTGAGAGAATATTACCAAAACATCCACAGATGGTGATTTACCAAGTATCCAGTACTTTTTTCAGGACAAAAAATGGGTTAGTGTGCTACTTGACAGATGATTGCTGGGCAGGAAGTAGCCACTTGAGAGAGAGAGAGAGAGAGAAAGAGAGCTTTGTAACGTTGTTGCTTAAATTTGCTATGAAAGCGGTGCTGATAGACAATAAAAGCGGGTTAAAAGCAGTGAGCTGCCTGGGGAAGTTGAACTTGCATTACTGAGCAACTGTTTCACCTGGCATCCAGTCTAGCTTACCAAATTCCCAACCAGACTAACATTAATTATAATCTTTTAATAGTCATATGACAACAGGTGATTATATATATATAATTTAAATAAAAAGAAATAAATCAGTTTATATTTGGAAATTTATTTTAACATTGATCATTGAAATTTCAAAATATTACACGTGAGTCATAACTAAGCTGGTGCCTAATTTAGGATTGTGAAAATGTGAGATTGTATTCTTACAGAACACATCAAATATGGAGCCAAGATTGGGAGACTGCATACAACACTGCATTCATAAAATAACACACGAAGAACGTTGAAACACTGGTATACTAAATTCATACTAACTCTCTGTGAAATCTACCCGAAAAGAATAGCTGAGGGCTACTTTGATGCTTACACCACATGCTTCACGTGGTCAACTTGGTTTACACAAAGAGTGTAACTCCACAATAGTTTTGATAATTAAAATAAATTAGATCGAAAAGCAATTTACAAAAGTAAAACCTCGAACTGGTTACTATCGTCTTACTATTAACCTGATGGGTCAAACAATTGTATAAGCACGTGGTACTGGTCTCACTAAGTACACCCCACGTGGGTTGAACATAAAGAAAAGTTGCTATATTGAAAAATATTGTCAAGACGAGACGTTATAATCTCACGCACATTCGCATTGAAGATTGATGATGGTAGTTAGAGTTACTGATCAACATGTGGTTCCACTTTACTCATAAAGTAGTGACAAAGCAACTACCGGAATATATTCTGAACTTCACACTCGAATTACTCTGCGTTGCAATTTAAGATAACATTAGATATTTTAGAGCTAAAGCTGAAATAAAGGTGATTAAATTTTCAGTTAGGCTGAACTTAAGAAATCCATTGTCCTACGAACTTAGCAGACACAAGCTTAGCTGGAGATCTTACCACTTCAGACGTTCGCCATGGACAGACTGACCTGGTCCCTTCCTGAGGGTGGCTCACAAATACAAACGGAAGTGGCCAGAGGGGCAGCTTCCTATACCAACATGACAAGGGACGGACAGGACCATACTAAGGGTAGAAACCTCTTTGCTTCTAGAAAGCGTAGCTACCTGTTCCGACGTTGGTCCTACTGTTCTCTAGCAGACAGGCTTGTCTGCTACCCTCAAGCATGCAACTACAAATACATTTGCTCATTCATCCTCTCACACAGAAGGGAAGGGGGATGACAGTATCTTATCATATACAGTATATAAAAGAAAGCGGATGTAGGTTCCGTATGAGACTGTGTGACATGAATTACATATAAACTGTGTTTTAAAGTGTAGTAGTGTGACAGATCGTTCTTGTTTATGTGTAAAAGTAACACGTTCCACTACTCAGTCTCCTCCCAGATAGTCAGAAACGCCACAGTAAATTTAGAAGAGGAATTTATGCCGTAAATGACAACAGATTTAAGAAATTAACATGAAAGGAACCCAGCAGAAACCTTTCAGCTTGTCTTTCGACAGGAAATTGTCCTGTTCCAGTATCAAAGAATTTCCACCACCTCATGCTTTATTCGGGGACACAAGATCAAAGGAGGTCTGTGGTTGGTGGTATTTAATATCGTGATATGTAATTAGGACACTGGATGGTTTTGACCTCTATGGCGGTGCCTGGACGACACACACATACGCGGGAGACCCCAAATAGCGCCTACTTACTGTACATCTTTCCATACCTCAGTGCTTACAATTGTTGAGCAATGGGAAGTGGGGGATGTGGAGGGCCAGATGTGAGCTCTACTCGAATGGGGGAGCTGTTTGTCCTACAAACTTATTAAACAAAAAATGTACATCAATATATTATTGACACTGATTAGAATTTCGTGTTGTGAGAACCTTCATCTACAGTGCAAGGTGAGTTTTTTTCCTGTGAATTTTTTATGAGAGGGATGAAAAGCAAGGGGGCGAGGGGTGGGGTGTGGGACGTCGTTTGGTGGTGTCATTGTACTCTACCTCAGTCGATCCCTACATGTCAAGCTGAGCATGCAAACGAAAATTTTCCAAGGCAACATCGCCAATCTGCAACGGTGTAATTACATAACTGGAACATGTAGTTGCTGGATGAAAGCTTTTTCCACCAAACAAAGAGATCCAACCCCTGAAAATTGAATTTTATAAATAAACAGTATAGCCTCTGTTATGTAATCTACATTGACTTGAATTTCATATCATTAGATTCTTCCTTTAAAGCACAGACTGAGTCCCTTTCTCGCCAGTTTTCAGAGGAGGAGGAGGAGGAGGAGATTAGTGTTTAACGTCCCGTCGACAACGAGGTCATTAGAGACGGAGCGCAAGCTCGGGTAAGGGAAGGATGGGGAAGGAAAACGGCCGTGCCCTTACAAAGGAACCATCCCGGCATTTGCCTGAAGCGATTTAGGGAAATCACGGAAAACCTAAATCAGGATGGCCGGAGACGGGATTGAACCGTCGTCCTCCCGAATGCGAGTCCAGTGTTCTAACCACTGCGCCACCTCGCTCGGTGTGCCAGTTTTCAGAGGGTGGGGGGGGGGGATGGTTAGCGGGAGTGGGGGTTGGCCGGGGAGGGCTAGGGGATTCCTCAGACCGGGAGAGGTTAATTAATTTATCGATTTAATTAATTAGTCGATTTATTTGTATTAAAAGCATGCTTGTATTGGCGATCGGGTTTCCCAGAGGGGATCATAAGTCAATTAACAGAACAATAGGTTAAGAGGAGAGGGAAATGGTCATAAATAAACCTGGTTTTCTCCTGAATGTTTGTTTGCCTCTGAATGTATGCAACTCACACTAACAATTTTTCTCAGCACCCACTTTGACCCACTACTAACATGATGAGCTAGCAATCCAAATAAAGATGATTGCATGACAGTTGAGTGCAGCGCGACCACACCTTTTCTCTGGAGTAGGGTCGAACCACTAGGGTTTAGTCCAAAACCTTCTATGAAATTTGAATGTGATCCAAAGCAACAAATGGTGCTAATGCTTTTTCAGCCATCCTGTTTTGCACCCTCCTGTGGTACTGGACTCGCATTCGGGAGGACGATGGTTCAATCCTGCGTCCGGCCATCCTGATTTAGGTTTTCTGTAATTTCCCTAAATCGCTCCAGGCAAATGCAGGGATGGTTCCTTTCAAACGGCACGGCCGACTTCCTTCCCCGTCCTTCCCTAATACGATGAGACCGATGACCTCGCTGTCTGGTCTCCTTCCCGAAACAACCCAACCCTCCTGTGGCTTCATCATGGAGTACATGAAATATATTCGCAGTTCTGAATGTGTACACCCATTAGCTGTAGAATGGAATGACGATAATGAAACTCTGTGCCGGTGCTCTAATCCTAATTTCCTTTCTATTGCGAGCAGTCGCCTTGCTATTTGGGTATCTGTGAATGACTCACGTCGAGAGCCAAGCTTCCATATGTCGTCAACCATGCACCTAGAACCTGTACTTATATATCTGCTATGTATATTACCACACTGGAGACACATTTTAATTGAAACTCGCTTCCCCAGTGTCCGCAGATAAATATGGTATGGCAGAGTGTGTGTTATTCTGTTTTACAATGTCCAAAGGAACTTTGCATCATAAATCTGAATAACACAGACACTGCAATATCGTAATTATGGAGTGGTACGACCCTGACACATGCATGAATAAAACGACAAGTACTTCCTCAATGATGTCGTCTTCGTCGTGTACCCTCCCACCCCCCTCCCCCCCCCCTCCCCCCCCCCCCCCCCTCCTACGCAGTACACAGTTTGGCGAAACCCTCAGTGCCACACGGCCGCCTTTATTGAGCACTCTAAAAATGTGCTTCTACAGAGGAAGACTGTGATGGAGTCATACATGCTTGCAGAAAGGCAACCCCTTGACATACATTCGATTCCACATGCGTACTAGCAGGTGTATGAGCAGCAATGTAGCCTGCCTGAAGGCAGCCGTGACTCTCGGCATACTTTGCCTCTGTACGAGCACATTTATAGGTTATCATCAAAGGCAGCCTGATGGCATCGGAGGTGTTACCGAACTGGGGCGGGGGTGGGGGAATCTTAGAGGTATCCTTTGTCGTTTTATCCATTCATGTGGCAGTGTCACACTTCATGATGGGCTTTGCTGCAACTAAACGCTTTGTGCAGAGTGCTTTCGACACTCATACATTGCGATTACTTACCAAAGATATAATCACACAGAATATTTTCCGAAATACGTGACCAGGTGGAAGGATTTTCGACTAATAGAGATCGGTACGTTAGGACGAATGGAGAATGCTTCTACAGAAGCGAAATTAGTAGCGACTGGGTGGTAAGGAAGTGTAAGAGGCCCTCGATAGTTTTCAATGTACTCGTACATAAATTAGTTAGCACATAGGATCAGCAACAGTATAAGATCGTTCACTGACGATGCTGTCGTACACGGGAAAGCTTCAGCGTTGGACTGTCGTAAGGAAGTTATTATATAACAAATGCTTTGTGTATTATCTAGCCACATATCCTGTCCCCTTTGCCTCAAGAATGTCACTTCCCATGCCACCGGGGAAAACATCTCCTGGAACCCTTTCCAGGCTGCAACGGCACCCAAGCTGGAGCTCCTGGGACGCGCCGAGTACCTGACCACGCCGGGCAATAAATTGCCACCCGGCTTCTTCTCCACGTTCCGGAGCTGTCGCTCTACAACACGGATTCCACTAAACGTTTTTGCGCCGTGGTCGACACTCGGCAGGGTGTCCCCAATAGCTCTTATACGGAGCGTCGGGACCGCGGCCGCATACCGGCGCAGAAATGCACGGGTGGAGGAGCGGGCGGGCGGCGGGCCAACGCGGGCATTGTCTCCGGCCGCCTTTGAAGTGCCGCGGCAGGTGCTGGCCGGCTGGCGGCTCTCAGCGCGCTGATAGCCCGAGCTCATCCAGCTGCGCCCACGCCGACACCGGCGCTGTACCGTTACGATGGCGCCTCCCAGCGGCAACGCAACTCACCTGCATTTCCGCTCCTGCCGGCTTGGTACAGCACGCGTCTCTTCTCGGTTTCACAACTTACGTAAAATCAGTAAGCGATTCGAAATCCTCTACTCCAGGTCTTCCCAACCTTTCCAGCTGGCGGACCCCTTCTTCAGTCAAAAATTCATGGCGGACCCCTAGTCAGTCAAGAGCACAGTAACTTTAAATTTCAGAGCGAAACCCATGGGAACCGAAAGCTTCTTATTGCAAGTGCCATGTTCCCAATGACCCCCCCCCCCTCTCCGAAGTATCAATAGTCTTTGGTTTAGAGATGACTGAAAACAACTTTAAATTAACGATCCAATTTGAATTCCCACTGTATCTAGACACTTATTAGTGCATTTACTCCCTTTCAAAAAAAAAAAAAATGGTTCAAATGGCTCTGAGCACTATGGGACTTAACTGCTACGGTCATCAGTCCCCTAGAACTTAGAACTACTTAAACCTAACTAACCTAAGGACAGCACACAACACCCAGCCATCACGAGGCAGAGAAAATCCCTGACCCCGCCGGGAATCGAACCCGGGAACCCGGGCGTGGGAAGCGAGAATGCTACCGCACGACCACGAGATGCGGGCATTTAGTCCCTTTGTTCAAAACGCTATAGCCTGATTAAAATTACTTGGTAATTGGAATTTCACACGATAGAGCTGTCTTCCTCCAAGAGCAATCAACGTCACGTCCAGACTGTTCGCTCTTGAGAAGTTGCCGCTTATGGTCTGTTCACATCCACTATTTGGCTACTGTGAAACGTCCCCTTTGAACATTTATACATGACTGTGCTAAAACTGACACACAATATTTTTTAGCGCAACGCAATCTGACTTTCAATAATCCCTACAAAACGATGGCCCTGACTAACATTAACCTATACCTTTCACAAATCACTTACCTCACAAAAATCTTCGTTACTCGAACTACTGCAATACAGCGAGCGCCACTACTGCCAGCTAAATAAAAGATTCAAACTACAGAAGGCACTAACTACTGATAGGCATAGTTAGTAAATGAAAGATTTTAATAGAGAACAAACAATGTATTTACCTTAATAATCATAATATATATAGCAGTTCATGACATCCATTTTTACAAATTTCAAAACTGCGCCATTTCTCTCCCCACATCCACCACTGCTGGCGGCTCACCTCCAACCGCGCAACGCTATGCGCTGTTAACATCCAGCTGCCCAACACTACAATGGCAGACAACAATGCAAACTAGCCACAGACTGCACACAGCACAGCCAGTGATTTTCATACAGAGCGCTACGTATAGTTGCCAATAAGAAAACATAAACAGCCTACTTACAACTGTTGTGTAAGGAGCATGCATATTTCGTAACCGTCGTGTGTGTGTGTGTGTGTGTGTGTGTGTGTGTGTGTGCGTGTGGTTTTTCGTGAAATCCGAAGAAAAATGTTCAAATGTATGTAAAGTCTTGTTTTGTTCGTCCTCCCTCCTCATTCATTTCAACTGGAAACGTCCCTTGTTGTGAAGGCGATGGAGAAACTGCACCCTTCTTCAACGATCCTGACTTCAGCCACCGATCCATGTTAGAAGTAATAAACTGGTCAAAAATCGACTTATGAAATAGGTAGTGCACTGACAAGGCAAATTTAACATTTGATGATGCCTGGGGCCGCATACGTGCCAGCGAGCGCTGTGATTGGTCGACAAAGCTCGCTCCGCGCATGCGTAAAGGGTTTCAGCGCATCTAGCGCCGTGAGCCGGGGCACAAACGACCCCCGTATCGTTGCTAAACAGTCGATCAGAGAAGCCGCATTCTCCGGCACTAAACTGTGTATGCATTCTCACTTAGGAACCGCAAAGGCTGCTTGGGGATACGACATGAAGTAAAATTACACGTGTTTTTTACACGAAAAAAATAGTGATGAATCTGATTTTCAAATTTTTTCCATAATTTTACTCATTATTTTACACGATTTGGTGAAAGGTGGCCACGGACCCCCTAGAAAGATCCGGCGGACCCCTAAGGGGTCCGCGGACCACAGGTTGGGAAGCCCTGCTCTACTCGTTCACTCGGTGACCGCACTGCCACCGAAGCGGAAAACAAGCGAGAGAAGGCCGAAAGTGTTTCACCGCGGAATACCGTAACGCGAAACCTCCTTTCAGTCATCGTACGAACGTAGAAATGGCAGATATTGAAATAACCGATCGCGTGACAAAACAGCAACTACTAGGGGCGTTCATTAACTCACGCAACATTTTTTTTTTTAACAGTTTGATTTTATTCAGGATTCCAGTACACCATATTATTCCCCAGTCTTCTGGCTACAAAACCCTATTTACCAACATAATCTCCGTTCAATCCAAAGGTCTTAGGCAACAGTACTGGAAGGGTCTGTATAGCCGTGTGGTACCACTCCACTGGTCGACATCGAAGCGAACGTCTTCCTGCCCCAACAACTTCCTCTTAATCCACGTACTGCTTCGTGCACATTGCAGCCTTCATTGAGCCAAACAAATGCTAGTCGGAAGGTGCGACGTCCGGGCTGTAGGGTGTTTGGGGAAGAACAGTCCAAAACTTTTTGTAAGTTCCCTTTCTGGTGCTCAGACTTGTGTGAAGCCTTGCATTGCCATGGAGAAGCAGAAGCTCATGTGTATTTTTGTGGCCACGAACAAGCTGCTGTAGTTTCTTTAATTTCCTGTGGGTAGCACAACACATTTCAGACTTCATCGTTGCACCATGAAAATGAAAATCAAAAGAACAATCCCTTCAGAGCCCCAGAAGGCCGAAGCCATAAATTTACGGGCTGAGGGTGCAACACTCAACTTTTTCTTCGGAGGAGAGGTGGTGTGGCGTCACTCCACGGATTGCCATTTTGTTTCTAGTTCGGAGTGATGAAAGCATGTATCATCGCCTGTGACGATGTTTGATGAAAAATTGTCACGATCAGCGTTGTAACGAGCAAGCAACTCCGCATAAGTGGCACTTCATTGCCTGTATGGTCTTCTGTAAGGCGTCGGGGAGCCCACGGCCACACACCTTTGGGTACACCATGTGGTGGACGAAAGTGTCAACACTACCAGCAGAGACGTCCAGCTGAGCAGCGAGGTGTTTGTCCGTAATTTGACGATCACCCCGAATGAGAGTGTCTGTACGTTCCAACATTGCAGGACTGTGTGCGGTCGCTCGGCACGCGAGAGATCAGGCAGGTTTGTGCGATCATGTTATGATGGTGACAGAGCCTTGCTCAAACGTATAGCGCCACCACCTACCTAAATTTCATGCTATGAGGCCTGAAGCGGGAAAATTTCACGATGTCTCATAACTAATTCCGTGTTTTTTCGTCCGAAATCGCTTGTCGTACAGTCGCTTAATAGTGGAAAGGCATGATGACCAGATGAAATACCTATAAGATTCTACAAAGACTTGTTGTTGATGTGGTCTTCAGTCCTGAGACTGGTTTGATGCAGCTCTCCATGCTACTCTGTCCTGTGCAACCTTCTTCATCTCCCAGTACCTACTGCAACCTACATCCTTTTGAATCTGCTTAGTGTATTCATCTCTTGGTTTCTCTATGCGAATGAATTTGCTCCCCTTCTGGCAGCAGCTTATCGTAGATCGCTGGAAAAACGAAGGCTGCCTAGCTACTGGAAAAAAAGCGCGGCACATTCCCATTTTCAAGAACGGTTCTACGACAGATGCATATAATTACAGGTCTACATCCTGTTGTAGAATAACGGTACGTGTTTTATGTTCAAGAAGTAGCACGTTTCTGGAGAACGACAATCCTCACTATAAAATCCAATATGCATTCCGCAAATAGAAATATTGCGCAACACAACTCACTCTGTTTCTCCTGCTTGATGAGATCCAGAACGCTGTGGACAACGGCACAGAGGTTGATGCCGCGTGCCTTGACTTCAGGAATGTATTTGGCAACGTCCTACACTGACGTACTAGCTTACCGGGTATCGTACCAGAATTGCGACAAGACTGAAGAGTTTCTGGCAGGTACAACATCGACAAATGTAAAAGAAATTTTCGAAATACGCCAAGGAAGTGTGATAGGACCGTTACTACTTACAATCTATGTAAATGAACTACACACGTAAATAAAAGTTTTGCATCACCTCGTTTCCGAGAGTTCCGGAACCTGTACATAAAATTGGAATAGGGATCAACATAAACATCATTTCCATCCTTTCTATTGCTCATGAAAACCACACATATCATGTTGTACCACCATACAGCGAGATCTCCAGAGGTGGTGGTCCAGACTGGTATACACACCGGTAGCTCTAATACCCAGTAGCACGTCCTCTTGCATTGATACATGCCTGTGTTCGTAGTGGCATACTATCCACAAGTTCATCATGGGACTGTTGGTCCAGATTGTCCCACTCCGCAACGGCAATTCGGCTTAGATCGCTCAGTGTGGTTGGTGGGTCTCGTCGTCCATAGACAGCTGTTTCTAATCTACCACAGGCATGTTCGATGGCCACTCTAGTCGAGCGATGTCGTTATCCTGAAGGAAGTCATTCACAAGATGTGCACGATGGGGGCGCGAATTGTCGTCCATGAAGACGAATGCCTTGCCAGTATGCTGACGATATGGTTGTACTATCGGTCGGAGGATGACATTCACGTATCTTACAGTCGTTACGGCGCCTTCCATGACCACCTGCTGCACTCGCTGGACTGTGTGTCTAAGGCTTTCAGCCTGACCGGGTTGCCTTGAAACACGTCCCCGACGATTGTCTGGATGAAGGCATATGCGACACTCATCGGTGAAGAGAGCGTGATGCCAGTCCTGAGCGGTCCATTCTGCATGTTGTTGGGCCCATCTGTACCGCGTTGCATGGTGTCGTGGTTGCAAAGATGGACCTCGCTATGGGCGTCGGGAGTTAAACTGCGCATCATGCAGTATACTGCTCACAGTTTAAGTCGCAACACGACGTCCTGTGGCTGCACGACAAGCATTATTCAACTTGGTGGCGTTGCTGTCAGGGTTCTTCCGAGCCATAATCCGTAGGTAGCGGTCATCCACTGCAGTAGTAGCCCTTGGGCGGCCTGAGCGAGGCATGTCATCGACAGTTCTTGTCTGCCTGTATCTTCCCATGTCCGAACAATATCGCTTCGGTTCACTCCGAGACACCTGGACACTTCCCTTGTTGATAGCCCTCCCTGTCACAAAGTAACAATCGAGACGCGATCGAACCGCGGTACTGACTGTCTAGGCTTGTCTGAACCACAGACAACAGGAGTCGTGTACCTCCTTCCTGGTGGAATGACTGGAACTGATCGGCTGTCGGACCCCCTCCATTTAATAGGTGCTCCTTATGCATGGTTGTTTACACCTTTGGGCTCGTTTAGTGACACGTCTGAACAGTCAAAGGGACGGTATCTGTCATATTATATGCACAGTCAACGTCTATCCTCAGGAGTTCTGGCAACTGGGGCGATGTAAAAAGTTTTTTGATGTATGTAGTAGAAAGCGTCGGATGCTTTTCAAGACTATTCGCAGATGATGCAGTTCTCTGTAAGAAAGGAGCAACGCCAGAAGGCAGTATCGATTTGCAGAATGATCTGCGGAGGATTACTGAATGTTCTCTGTCAGTTGACTCTTGTTGTTGTTGTGGTCCTCAGCTCTCCATGATACTCTATACTGTGCAAGCCTCTTCATCTCCGAGTAAGTACTGCAACCTGCATCTTTCTGAATCTGTTCAGTGTATTCATCTCTTGGTCTCCCTCTACGATTTTTACTCTCCACGCTTCCCTCGAGTACTAAACTGGTGGTCCCTTGATGCCTCAGAACGTGTCCTACCAACCTATGCTTTCTTCTACTCAAGATGTGCGACAAATTCCTCTTCTCCCCAATTCTATTCTGCACCTCCTCATTAATTACGTGATCTCCCTGCGGCGGCGATGTTTCTTCTCCTCCTTTTACCTGCACCTGTGAACTCGTTGCAGCAGATCGCCGGTAGGAAAGCCGAGCAGAAGCCTACCGTACTGAACTCGCACCAGGCTGCATACAACGTAATATCCAGAAATCATTCATGGCAACATCAATGACAACTGAAGATAGAGTCATTCCTAGAGAAGTTGTCGGCGTGATGGTTAAGACTCCTGCTCGTGAAAAGCAGAAAATCGAAGATTAAATTCCGGTTTGGAACAAGTTTTCATTTGTCACGGCACGTTAATTAGATGACAGGTTCAGCGTTTCTGAAAACTTTGCCCTAACGTCACTGCACCTGCATTAATATCTCCCCATTGTTCCTTTCGTTGCATTCAGTTCATGTCACGTAACTTCCTATTACCTCGCGCTGCACCCGCTGTGAGGTGGCAGCGGGTGATGGTGGGCGTGAGGCCGCTGGTTATGCGCCAGGGATGGTTGCGGCTCCTCGTCTCGGGCTCGAAGCCTGCTCTCCCCGTTACAACAAAACTTCTTGGTACAAATTTTGAAAACAAGAGCTTTAAAAAGTAAGTGACGAAGCACTGGTCAAGAACCAGAAAACTGAGTTTAAGAGCTCTACACCTACATCCATATTCTGAAATCCTCCTTATGGTGTGTGGCGGAGAGTACTTGTAGTATCGCTGTTTGTTGCTCTCTTTTCTGTCCCTTCACGAATGGCGCGGACGAAAAATGAATGTATGGAGAGATCTAATATCTCCAATTTTCTCGCCGTGATGATTTCGTGAGACGTATGTGGAAGGAAATAATATGTTGTCCGACTCTTCCCGGGACGTACTCTCCCGGAATTTCAGTGGTAAACATATCCGTGATGCACAGCGCCTCTCTTGAAGTGTTTGCTACTGGAGTTTATTGACGATCCCTGTAAAGCTCTCGCGAGCGGTAAACGATACCACTACGAAATACATCGCTCTTCATCGGGTATTCTCTATTAATCTCTATTAATGCTACTTGGTAATGGTCCCAGACTAATATCGTCAAGAATCGACCGAACTAGTGTTTTATAACCAATTTGTTTCGGAGATTAATCACCTGCTTCGCCTGTTATTTGTTTTAAGTGATCGTTCCACCTTAGGTCGCTCCGGATGGTCACTCCTAGGTATTTTACCGTAGTTACCGTTTCCAATAAAGTAAAGCCATGTGGCATTGTTGGCTGGGAGATCCCAAAGGGCAGTATCAGCCGCGTAAGTTTTTCTTATGCTTTGTACACAACGGGACCTTTCTTTCGCAAAGTGTGGAAGTTGTGCGTTCAAGTGCAACTTCGTAGTGTAGGGGACTGTAGTGGCTGCGTTTATGAAGTGTGGTGTCGAATTTGTGTTAGATAGTAGTGAGAAGAGGGAGAGGGTGAAACCCAGCGCTGTCACATAGCCTACTCCTCTCGAACAGCAGCAGAAGGGGGTGGGCGGTCGGGCTCCTGTCTTAACGTCCCGGGTTACGGATTGCCATCAACAGTGTCACATGCTGTCACTTCATTAGACACTGCGGAAAGGTTTGGAATGTAATCCAGAACATCGACGCAAAGACTGGTGGTTGGAGATTTTCCGTAAACGCAAGGGGAAAGAGAAAGCAATCGCAGCACGTGGTAAACCCCGCGGTTACCCATCCATGTACTGGCCACGCCCAACGTTGCTTAATTTCGACGATCTCACGAAAACTAGTGTATTCAACGAGGCACGACCATTGGCGCACTTTCAGTCATTTTCTGCCAATAGTGTAACGGAACAGCAGCGAATCTCTTCGGACATTCATGCACAAAATGTTACATTTTATACGTTCACGATCAACTAACAATCCCTACACCAGCCGTTGATCATCTACAGGTCTTCCTGCATTCCGCTACAGTCTCCTGCCGTTTCAACCTTAGCGTCTTTGTCTACGCCACTCTGGATGCGACAGACCAGAACAAAGCGAGCAGAATTTATTAAGATTTCTGCTAGTTTAATCCATACTGATGTAGTGATAAAGAGAAGAGAGCTGTTAGCTATTTGCTAATTGAGAGGATATTTCCTTAAATTTTCAGCAGCTAATTTGGCGATAACTTAACTGAAGAAAGGAAAATGCTGCTAATTATTTTGTCCATCATGACACCATATTGACAATAACTAAAAAGAAAAACGTGAAATGGCTTCAGTGGTGTTAAGTTCATTTATTAACGTCCTGTTCCGAATGTCTGCCGCCATTTTAAAGGGATGGAGATTAATATTGCAATAAGAGGCATTAGTGTTACCACATCGGCTTGGACACTGTGGTATATTTTTGAGCTTTACGTTTACTCTGCAGACCATTGTGACACCGTATATCTGCGAAGAAATGACCGTAGGCGTTCGGACCCGGTTCTGTTACCGTTTAGTGTTGATTTGAAATCACTGTTACAACGGAAGTTCAAATGGTTCAAATGGATCTGAGCACTATGCAACTGAACTTCTGAGGCCATCAGTCGCCTAGAACTTAGAACTAATCAAACCTAACTAACCTAAGGACATCACACACATCCATGCCCGAGGCAGGATTCGAACCTGCGACCGTAGCGGTCGCTCGGTTCCAGACTGTAGCGCCTAGAACCGCTCGGCCACTCCGGCCGGCTACAACAGAAGACCACGCGTTGACATCATGATACTCATATAATTTTTCTATTCACTGAGACCCGTTAAAATTCACGGTTTTCCACGTTATTCTCAGCTGTTGAGTGGTGTAGAGCTGTCTCCAGAATTCGTTAGGAGACAGATTTCTGTTTGAGCAAGAACCACCAATATACTGAGGCAGCAGACAATATATTCATCTTTTGTATTGACACGCTAAGACGTACGTTACAGCACACTTTGCTAAGGTGCTACAGGTAGCGGCGTGTCGGTGAGCGACTCTCCTGTACTTGAACTGTGTCTTTTGATACGACATGTCGGCATTCTTGCTGAGGCCTTCCAGGAACTTGAGTTGGAAGCGTAAATGTGTGTGCTACTGTGTGCAGCAAGTTCCAGGAAGAATGCCTCAGCAAGAAGACAGGCACGCGGATCAGAAGATTCTACAATAATGACGCGGGACCAGCACCCATCAACCTTACATCGTTTACAATGGCTGCGAAAGCCTGCATCCTTATATAGTTGATTTGTTTCATTACGCTTTTTGTAGGAGTGGAAAGGTGATCATCATTTTCTGAGGGGCTTGGTATGAATCGCCACGAATAGGTCTTTCTTCTGGTCAGCTCTTTCCACACGTTGCTTTCCTCGCCGATTCTACGGAGGACTGTCTCATACATTGTCAGTCCACAGAACTTTACATCATTCTTTTGCAATAGCATATTCCAGCCATTGCTATATCTACTACTACTGTACATGACTGTGGAACCGCGCGACTGCTACGGTCGCAGGTTCGAATCCTGCCACGGGCATGGATGTGTGTGATGTCCTTAGGTTAGTTAGGTTTACGTAGTTCTAAGTTCTAGGGGACTGATGACCACAGATGTTAAGTCCCATAGTGCTCAGAGCCATTTGAACCATTTTTTTGTACATGACTGCGCTGCAATTCACTCGCATGTGCTTGACAGTCGGTTCATCGAAGCACCTTCAGACTATTTCCTCTAGCGTTCCACTCTCCAATAGCACGCGAGCCTGACATCTCTTATTTTGTTACGATTGACGTTTCTTCCTATGTAGCTGAGCGTCAACGAAATTTTTTCCGCACTCGGACGAGAAAGTTGGTGATTGAGATTTCGTTAAAAGATCACCTCGCAACGGAAAACGTCTTTATTCTAATGCTTGCCATCAGAATCCGCTTATGATATCCGTAAGACCATCTCCCGTCTTTCGAAACTGTAAAGACCGAGCTGCGCTCTTCTGAACTTTTTCGATGCGCTCCGTGAATCTTATTTGACAAGGATCCCATGCCGCGCCGCAATATTCCAAAAGAAGAATTGTTCTGCCAGTCAGACACAGTGTCTGGTCCTCCATCCCACATCGTTTTCTCTGTGATAGCTATAATTTAAATTCGTAATTTTAATGCCCAATGAAAAGTAATATTTTTTTCTTAGCTCTCCCGTTCGCTCTTTAGGATCGACCTTTAGCACATCTATGATCTACGTGCAATGCTCGTAAATCATAAATCATCATCACCGTTCAAAATATGTTCATATCCAACATTTAAACACTTTGGTTGGCACTTGTTTTACAATGGAATACCGCTGCAATGTGACGAACAAATTAGACAAGCAGGGGCTATACAGTGTGATTCAGTAAATGTTTAAAAAAACCTGAAGCGATGTAGATGACGCTGAGACAAGTAATTTAATATTAGACACATGCGGTCACAAATTTTGGGAAATAACCCAAAAGTGGATGACAGAAGCTGAACGTGTGACTTTACCATATGACACACCTCGTCACACCTGCAAAGGTTGAGCCGATCGGTCTGTTGCACCTGATCATCCCGACCCAAGTATTCACGTCGCTGTGGCTCCGGACCTGCGTGCGACTTAAGCTTAAGAGCGTGGGGTTAGGGTTCGACTCATGGGTATAGCAGGCAGTATTTTTTTCCATTGCGTGACGCAGTTATGTGGTTACAGTGAAGTATTAATTTATGATATTGTAGATCACGTTCTCCGCTGGTTTATTACAAACTGCACTAAAATAAAAACTTACCGTACTGCTTCACAAGTAAATGAGTATAGGCATCGGAATTGCTTTATTGCCACTAAATGACATACGTTGTCTTTACTAGATAATGATTGCGAGCATAAAAAGAAAGGACAAGAGGAAAGAAGCACAAAATAAGAACAGCTTTTGCTTGGTTTCTGCAAGGACAATAATTTTGTAACTTTTGCATTTACAACGGATCACATTTACAAAAGTTGTTCTAAATTTGAGACGTTTGTTTGAAGGCAAGTGTTGCATCATCCAGTCATCCCCTCACGCACGCACTCGAAAATACCCTGGGTATTTTGGATGTGACGTCACATCTTCAATATTTGTTATCTATTTCTGGGATATTTCTCGACATTTGCGGCCCCATGTGTCCTATATTACTTGTCGCAACGCTATCTACCTCGCTACGGCTGTTTTTAGACGTTAATAAGAATAATCCTGTATTTGTTTTTAGAGGGTCACCTAACAATGTTCAGTTGTGGGACAATAATTTATTACTGAGATTCAAATCAAGTCTGAATTTAATAAATGATTTATTTATCCAGAAAACTCTAGATATGTCAACTTAAAATGACAGAAAATAGCTTTCCAAGAAAACGAACACAAATTCTTGTAATGTTGAGTGAGAAATTGCTCCAACGCAATGAATGCGAATTCGTCTAAAATACTGAAGCTAGAGTTGATCGTGAATATCCCGGTAATACTGTGGTGATGTACCTCATGTATGGGGAAGACTGCTTCTTATTTCCTAATTGGTGCAGCTGCAAATGCAAAGTAAATGAGTCCAAGATCCACGAAATAATACAATTAATAAGATAACTCCAGTTGCGTAGTGAATCTCGAAAATTGTAAGCAGCTCAGAAAGCGAACACCGCTAATGCGAAATGCCAAACTTAATGTAAAACTAAGTGAAAGGTGCCAGTCAGCATCGGAGAGAGGGTGGCAGAAAAGTGCTGCCCTCGACTTCGACTGGACAAGGAGTGTCCCAAACAGCTTCTCTGCGACCAGCGCTCAAAATTCTCCTCCTTTAAATCTCGCTCTCTACTTTTCGAAAAACACGTAATCACTGTCAAAATGATAGCGAGAATTTTGCGTTATTTACGTGAACACAGGGGAAACCTGAAGAAATTTCACACTCTTGGCTTACGGAATGCATCTTAAGATGTAACAGTTTGGATTCAGCTCCCGGTCATGTTCCTCTCATAGGTAGAGCCCTTCGCGCCTAAACCCGGTGGAGGGCAAGACACAATTGATTGTCTAACAAGATTAGGATTGAAGGCAACGATTGTTCTCACAGTGGGCGAGAAGCGCCGCTTCGGTCCATTCTTACATCTGAATACAGGGAGGGGAATATGTCGCACACAGTTATCCTCTAGGGACTTTCATTGGCATAGCGGCAGCTGCCTTCAAAGGAGAAAGCCACATTGGCATGCTGCAGCGCACAGTCTGATCAACATTGCTGTAAAGATGGGTACCCGTAACATAAAAAGTTCTCTGTCTACACTGGATCAATAGCGAAAGTTTGAAAATAAACACCTTGCATGTGTGACGCGAGACTTAACGTAGAAATACAGTTGGATCAAGAGCGATAGTGTCACATGTCCTCGCTTCATAACATACTGCGGAGAGGTTTGGAGTTTAATGAAACTGTGTGAACAGGAACGTCACCACTTCTCGTCAGATTGCCGACCAATTACTAACGGTAAGCATTTCTTCCACTGCCAGGATTCGAACAGGTTTGCGTCAGAGTCGAACACAAGTGCAGAGGACTCGACTGTGGAGGCAGGAACAGGAGCTCGCTGTTTCTTTTCCTTTCAGCAGACGCAAGAACATATCTGAACTAAACGACACTATGTGATCAAAAGTATCGGGAGACCCTCAAAAACATACGTTTTTCATTTTAGCACTCCATCAGTGACCTCAGTAGTCATTGGACATCGTGAGAAAGCAGAATAGTGCTCTCCGCGGAACTCAGGACTTCGGACGTGGTCAGGTGATTGGGTGTCACTTGTTTCATACGTCTGTACGCAAGATTTCCACACTCATAAGCATCCCTAGGTCCACTGATCCTGACGTGATAGTGAAGTGGAAACGTGAAGGGACACGTACAGCACAAAAACGTAGAGGCAGAGCGTGTCTGTTGACTGACAGAAACTGCCGACCGTTGAGGAGGGTCGTAAAGTGTAATAGGCAGACATCTATCCAGACCATCTCACAGGAATTCCGAACTGCATCAGGATCCACTGCAGGTACTGTGACAGTTAGGCGGGAGGTGAGAAAACTTGATTTCACGATCAACAGGCCGCTCATAAGCCACACATCACGCCGGTAAATACCAAACGAAGCCTCGCTTGGTGTAAAGAGCATAAACACTGGGCGATTGAACAATGGGAAAACGTTGTGTGGAGTGACGAATCTCGGTACACATTGTCGCGATCCGATAGCAGGGTGTCGGTATGGTGAATGCCCGGTGAACTTCATATGGCAGCGTGTGTAGTGCGAACAATAAAATTTGGAGGCGGTGGGTGTTATTGTGTGGTCGTGTTTTCATGGAGGGGGCTGGTACCCGTTGTTGTTTTGCGTGGCACTATCACAGCACAGCATGCACTGATGTTTTGAGCACCTTCTTGCTTCCCACTGTTAAAGAGCAACTCGGGGATGAAGACTGCAAAAAAAAAAAAAAAAAAAAAAAAAAAAAAAAAAAAAAAAAAAAAAAAAAAAAATGGTTCAAATGGCTCTGAGCACTATGGAACTCAAATGCTGTGGTCATAAGTCCCCTAGAACTTAGAACTACTTAAACCTAACTAACCTAAGGACATAAGGACATCACACACATCCATGCCCGAGGCAGGATTCGAACCTGCGACCGTAGCGGTCGTGCGGTTCCAGACTGTAGCGCCTTTAACCTCTCGGCCACTCCGGCCGGCTGATGAAGACTGCATCTTTCAACACCATCGAGCACCTGTTCATTATGCACGGCCTGTGGTGGAGTGGTTACACGACAATAACATCCCTGTAATGGACTGGCCTGCACAGAATCCTGACCTGAATCCTATAGAAAACCTACGGGATGTTTTGGAACGCCGACTTCGTACCAGGCCTCACCAAGCGACATCGATACCTCTCCTCAGTGTAGCACTCCGCGAAGAATGGGCTTCCATTCCCCAAGAAATCTTCCAGCACCTGATTGAACGTATGCCTGCGAGAGTTGAAGCTGTCGTCAACACATAGTGTCGGCTTTTTTTTTTATATAGGTGTGAGCCCCTCCACGCTCGCACAAGCATGGTGACCAACTCAAATGGTGTACTGTCACCTCTGCATTGTTAGTGTTTAGAATCGAGGAGATCGCAGGAGCGAGGAACTGCGATGTTATCCGTACGTCTGGGTAGGGTTACCCATTAATATGGGCGCATCTGGGTGACAGAAGTGGTCGAGAAAGCTCGACAGAATCAAGCTTGAAAGAAGAGCGGTTTGAAAGGGCAGAGAGAAAAAAGTTCCAAGGCAAGTGCCAATGGAAAAAAAAACCTCTGTGACAGTGTCAGGTTGGGTAGTAAGGGCAGTAGCGGTTTCTTGCTATCTGCGACAGATCGTGCAAGGTAAGGTTATGTTAGCGGTTGGGTATCATGCATCAGTACCGTATAAGCAATACCAGATTGTCATAGAATGATCAGTCCTGTCGAGGCGGTGAGCGCTGCTGCTGCTGGGCCGACGATGTCTCCTGGGCCAGTTGCTGCTGCTGCCGCTCCTGTAACATAGCCATGTCGTTGTCGGTTTGTCAGTTCGATGGTCCTGAAGGAACTGGCAGTGTGATATGTGTTGGGGATTTGTTTGTGAGTCGTGTGTGGCTTCCCTGCGAACACCACAAGGAATTCCAGGATTACCGCTGGAGGGCGATACGAACTTGAAAGTAATTTTCAGCCAGGTGTCCGGATACTTTCGATCACATAGTGTACCTTTCCTCTGAGACTGTGTCGATATATTTTGGTAAAACGTGTCACGAAGTAAGGACACAATTCAACGTCACCAAAAAATCGCTCTTATTTTGCGAATAAAGCCGTTTACACAGATTAATATACACTCCTGGAAATTGAAATAAGAACACCGTGAATTCATTGTCCCAGGAAGGGGAAACTTTATTGACACATTCCTGGGGTCAGATACATCACATGATCACACTGACAGAACCACAGGCACATAGACACAGGCAACAGAGCATGCACAATGTCGGCACTAGTACAGTGTATATCCACCTTTCGCAGCAATGCAGGCTGCTATTCTCCCATGGAGACGATCGTAGAGATGCTGGATGTAGTCCTGTGGAACGGCTTGCCATGCCATTTCCACCTGGCGCCTCAGTTGGACCAGCGTTCGTGCTGGACGTGCAGACCGCGTGAGACGACGCTTCATCCAGTCCCAAACATGCTCAATGGGGGACAGATCCGGAGATCTTGCTGGCCAGGGTAGTTGACTTACACCTTCTAGAGCACGTTGGGTGGCACGGGATACATGCGGACGTGCATTGTCCTGTTGGAACAGCAAGTTCCCTTGCCGGTCTAGGAATGGTAGAACGATGGGTTCGATGACGGTTTGGATGTACCGTGCACTATTCAGTGTCCCCTCGACGATCACCAGTGGTGTACGGCCAGTGTAGGAGATCGCTCCCCACACCATGATGCCGGGTGTTGGCCCTGTGTGCCTCGGTCGTATGCAGTCCTGATTGTGGCGCTCACCTGCACGGCGCCAAACACGCATACGACCATCATTGGCACCAAGGCAGAAGCGACTCTCATCGCTGAAGACGACACGTCTCCATTCGTCCCTCCATTCACGCCTGTCGCGACACCACTGGAGGCGGGCTGCACGATGTTGGGGCGTGAGCGGAAGACGGCCTAACGGTGTGCGGGACCGTAGCCCAGCTTCATGGAGACGGTTGCGAATGGTCCTCGCCGATACCCCAGGAGCAACAGTGTCCCTAATTTGCTGGGAAGTGGCGGTGCGGTCCCCTACGGCACTGCGTAGGATCCTACGGTCTTGGCGTGCATCCGTGCGTCGCTGCGGTCCGGTCCCAGGTCGACGGGCACGTGCACCTTCCGCCGACCACTGGCGACAACATCGATGTACTGTGGAGACCTCACGCCCCACGTGTTGAGCAATTCGGCGGTACGTCCACCCGGCCTCCCGCATGCCCACTATACGCCCTCGCTCAAAGTCCGTCAACTGCACATACGGTTCACGTCCACGCTGTCGCGGCATGCTACCAGTGTTAAAGACTGCGATGGAGCTCCGTATGCCACGGCAAACTGGCTGACACTGACGGTGGCGGTGCACAAATGCTGCGCAGCTAGCGCCATTCGACGGCCAACACCGCGGTTCCTGGTGTGTCCGCTGTGCCGTGCGTGTGATCATTGTTTGTACAGCCCTCTCGCAGTGTCCGGAGCAAGTATGGTGGGTCTGACACACCGGTGTCAATGTGTTCTTTTTTCCATTTCCAGGAGTGTATTTATTTGCTACAACGTTTCTGCAACTGCTATCATCAGATAAAAATTTAGACGTCGTAAGACAAATATCAGTGTGGGTTGTAGGCATAGGTTTTGTTACAATTGTCATGGAACTTCGTTTTACGAGTTCTGTGTTTTGACATGAGGAAGGCAATAGTCGAAATGTCGTAACAAAAAACAAGGAAAATATTAAGCAATCTAGACCGCAATACTTCAAAATCACTTGCGTACGTGCAACGTACTTGTTCTGTACTGAAACGGCTGTTTTTAAACAAGACAGTGCATTTTTATAACCTCTACTATTCCCTTTGACCAATATGTGGAATACCGACAACAGCAGGAGAAAACCGTTTGTTTGCGTTGGAAGTGAGACTTGGCTACGAAAAATTTGTAAGCTGGATACACATGAAGAATCAGATGGTGGCTAAAACAAATGTTTTTTCTTCTGCTTTCTATATGTGACAGTAAGTGGAACAAGGAACTGATTGCACTGATACTAATGTTCCCATTTAGGGCTTGCTTTGGAAAGAATTGGAACAGATTGGTGATATCCAGGCTTCTCTCTTGCAGGAAGCTCGCTGTTCGATGTAGATTGGAAAAATGATGCTCTGTTTTGTTTTCTACGAAGAGAAATCTATATTTTCTCGTGATGGAGAGGGAACAGACAATAACACAACCACTTTGGGACGAAATTTGCATATTTTTTGTCTCAAGGGTGGACTATAGCATCGAAATTATTCCAGACATCACTCTTAATGTAATGGAGGTCATCTGCAGTTCTAAGCACTTCATTATTAAATTTACGCTTCAAACCCTCCACAGTCTCACAAAAGACAGATTCGTTAAGAGACCGTCAGGTGCCCTGTCAGTGCTACTTTACGACAGCAAGCACGTGCATTCAATTTCTGTACTAAACTACGACTAGCCTTACAGTTCTGCACGCTTCAGTAGGAGAGAACAGGTCGACGAGCGAGAAGCGAGCGCAGCGTCACCGTTCACACACTCGTCATATCGCGGAAGTACTGGCTGCATCCTTACGTCCGATTCATTCACGAGCGTAACTACAATGTCAGACAATTGAAATACTTTTGTTTTTTGTAAATAAATGTAGTATCCTTTCGATTTGTATGCAGCTTAAATACAAAGCGGCTTTTACACGTGCGACTCTGTAGTGTCAATCTACTAGTTGTGGCAGCGAGTGAGCATACTGCAGCATCTGTTATGTTGTTCATGCATTGTCTCACCTATGATGACTAGCTGTTTTTATTTGCGCCAAAATAGGGTGTGTTGTGAGAGCTGTCTGCTGTGCAGTTGGGCACTCGAGCATTAAGTATTAGATTACGAGAGACCGTTCTTCTTACAAAAAATCGAGATACAGTGACAGAGTTAAGGAACTAGCTGTTATAATAGGGATTATTGATGAACAATTCAAAATTCATAGTGCATGTTCTTAGCGAATGTGGTGCTGTTAACCTTCCGCACTGCTGAGAACTGAAAGAACGGGAAACGGTTCGACCAAATATTTGAAGTCATCAACGTTTATTTCCTCGAGAAAGTAGTTTCACAAGAACAAATATAACGACATCTAGAAGGCAGTAAATGGCCCCTTTTAACTTTATACTCCGTGTAATACTGATAGCTACGATGCCACGGCGTAGGTAAAGGTTCTTAGGTTGGCACTACGACACCGACACTGACGACAGCGCCCTCTAGCCGGCGCTGTGCAGCTCTAGGAGCGCCGCTCCGGATTCAGCCCATTTGATTCCGAGTAGACGACCAAGCTACATTGTTTCTATTTCATAGTGGGCGAGCCGCTACAGATCTTGCCTTTGTAACTTCTGTGACCTTGAGACATCCGGCTTCGCACCTACGTGCTCCTCAGTGCAAAGTTATGTACTCATCTTCTTGCTAAAGTAAAGGTGATTTAAATTCACACTGCAGTACCGAGAGTTCTACCTCAGCTGCTCCTCCTAGCTTCCTACATTCGGTCTACCCTTCAGTTTACAGGAGTAGACCAACGCCCACCTACCAGGCGGGATACATAACTCCGTATTTTTTTCTGGATGTCAAACTAAATCGAAAATAATTTTTCTCTTTCAGTAAGCTGTTGTAACAATTTTGATTAAAAAGCGTTTACCTATCTACGTTCAAATTTATGTACAGGTTTTCGTTCGTCTAGGAGTTGTAAAAACTAAACTCCTTTTCCCTTTCGGGTGTTTGGCTCCTATTGTCGTAAGGCTCTAGCAGGAAAAATGTAAGACCCTAATGCAACATCTGCAGTGTGTCACGGAAACAGACAATAGAATTGGGACTGAAAAGACACAAAAGCACAAAAGCCGACAGTGTAACGTGAAAGAACTCGTCTACCTGCCCCATACCGTGATTTTACAACTCTGCACTCGGCACAGTCAATTGATCATTGACATCACCGACCCACTAGTGACGAGATTGCCGTCTGATTAACGCTCACACACACCCGCCATTAACAGTCGACTTTAACCACAAAGTTTCTGGTGTAAAACAGGTCTTAGAAGTAGCACAATGAAGATTAGCTGTGTAGGTGGCTGTGGAGGGGAGCGAACGGTAAACAGCGGCCAGTCCGGCGGTTCCAGACAGCAGGTGGGTAGCGCCGCGCTCTGCTCGCCTCGGTGTGAGGGCGGCGCCGTCGTGCGGGGCACGGCCCCCTTAATGGGGTCCAGCCGCACTGGCCGCCCACAGAGCATCATGTCGTGCGTTCCTGCGGCGGGCGCACAGCTCAGATGCAACGGGGTGCAACTAGGGTCACCAACAGTTCTGGTTTTTCCATGCTTTTCTTTTTCACGTCCGGCTGACTTTAGGAGCACAGGGATTGAACAACAATATGGAAACACATTACTATTCCTAATACGGTACGGAAACCCGCAGGCATTCAAAACAGCTTCCAGTCGTCGCGGAATGGACAAATACAGCTCCGCTATGGTTTTCAAGGGAATCTTACACCAGTCTTCCTGTAAAATAGACGCAGTTTAGGTAACGATGATGGAGGTGAACAGAAATCACGCACCTTCTCTTCAAAATAGACCACAAAGGCTCACTAACATTGAGACCCAGTGTCTGGCGTGACCAGGAGAGGTGCCACAATTCGCCCGCTTGCTGGAGGAAACCAATTCGGGACGATGCGAACTTTGTGAACAGGAACCTTGTCATATTGGAACACAGCATAACCTTTGGGGAGCAAACATTGTTCCATGGGATGAACATGATCACCCAAAATGGTAACATAATCCTTGGCAGTAAATCGACGTTGCAGAATGACCACGGGGCCCCATGGAATACCGTGATATGGCTGCCCAAAATATCACCAACCGAACCTAAACTCGGCCAGAAATTGGAATCAGTGAAAAATAAAACTCGTCCGGCCAAAAGACTTTCTTGCATTGCTCCGTAGTCCAGATTTCTGTGCCCTCGGCATGACTGATTTTGGAATTCCACATTTCTGTGCGATTCCGAGCTAGGTTAATAATTGGCTCCTTTTACCGACCTCCCGACTCAGCAGCATTAGTGGCAGAACAACTGAGAGAAAATCTGGAATACATTTCACATAAATTTCCTCAGCATGTTATAGTCTTAGGTGGAGATTTCAATTTACCAGATATAGACTGGGACATTCAGATGTTTAGAACGGGTGGTAGGGAGTGGCATTATACTGAGTGCACTATCCGAGAATTACCTCGACCAATTAAACAGAGAACCGACTAGTGGAGATAACATCTTGGAGCTACTGATAACAAACAGACACGAACTTTTAGACACTGTAACCGCAGAACAGGGAATCAGTGATCATAAGGCCGTTGCAGCATCCCTGAATATGGAAGTAAATAGGAATATAAAAAAGAGAGGAAGGTTTATCTGTTTAGCAAGAGTAATAGGAGGCAGATTTCAGACTACCTAACAGATCAAAACGAAAATTTCTGTTCCTACACTGACAATGTTGAGCGTTCATGGAAAAAGTTCAAGGCAATCGTAAAATGCGTTTTAGACAGGTACGTGCCGAGTAAAACTGTGAGGGACAGGAAAAACCCACCGTGGTTCAACAACAAAGTTAGGAAACTACTGCGAAAGCAAAGAGAGCTTCACTGCAAATTTAAACGCAGCCAAAACCTCTCAGACAAACAGAAGCTAAACGATGTCAAAGTTAGCCTAAGGAGGGCTATTCGTGAAGCGTTCAGTGAATTCGAAAGTAAAATTCTATGTACCGACTTGACAGAAAATCCTAGGAAATTCTGGTGTCACGTTAAATCAGTAAGTGGATCGAAACAGCATATCCAGACACTCTGGGATGATAATGTCATTGAAACAGAGGATAACACGCGTAAAGCTGAAATACTTAACACTTTTCTGCAAAGCCGTTTCACAGAGGAAGACCGCAATGCAGTTGCTTCTCTAAATCCTCGTATGAACGAAAAAATGGCTGACATTGTGTAAGTAGGCTGTTTATATTTTCTTATTGGCAACGTTACGTAGCGCTCTGTATGAAAATCACTGGCTGTGCTGTGTGCAGCCTGTGGCTAGTTTGCATTGTTGTCAGCCATTGTAGTGTTGGGCAGCGGCAGCTGGATGTGAAGAGCGCGTAGCGTTGCGCAGTTGGAGGTGAGCCGCCAGCAGTGGTGGATGTGGGGAGAGAGATGGCGGAGTTTTGTAATTTGTCATGAACTGCTATGTATATTATGAATATTAAGGTAAATACATTGTTTGTTCTCTGTTAATATCTTTCTTTTGCTAACTATCCTTATCAGTAGTTAGTGCCTTCCGTAGTTTGAATCTTTTATTTAGCTGGCAGTAGTGGCGCTCGCTGTATGGCAGTAGTTCCAGTAACGAAGATTTTTGTGAGGTAAGTGATTTGTGAAAGGTATAGGTTAAAGTTAGTCAGGGCCATTGTTTTGTAGGGATTATTGAAAGTCAGATTGCGTTGCGCTAAAAATATTGTGTGTCACTTTAGTGAATGTTTGAGTACGTTCAGTTTTGCTCAGCTGTTTGAAAAGCAGATAGTGTAAGAGGTTTATCAGCACAGTCGTGTATAATTGTTCTAAGGGGACGTTTCATATGTCGACCCTTAGCCTAGGATACCTCACTGGAATCTTCTGATTTTTTCTTGTAGTTTGTGTAATTAGCGTAGATTTTGTTTATTGCTAGCACGTAATTGTAGAGAGAATCTCCTTTGTAGTTGCAGTCTGTCATTGTTGTACAGTAAAACAGTCGTGGCATGCAGGTAGATTTGCACCAAGTATTTCGCAGCTACGCTTGCAATTAACTAGATATTATTTTCAGTGCTATGTTAATGTGTTCTCCTATTTTTGCTCTTCAAATTGTGTTTTTTTGTGTTGTCGTGTGAAATATTGTGACAATAATGGCGTGTGAAAAAGGTAACACTCGGCTTCAAAGTAAACTGAGAAATAATAGTGACGACGAGCGTAGCTTATCAGCACCACTGGGTAGTGAATTAACAGACATTGGAAGTAGTAATTTGGTAATTGTGCATAGGGAAATGGAGCGGGCGGCAAATAATGGTGTAGACAGTCAAACAGGTAGTGAACAGGGAAGCATTATCGATCGATCGGTCGGCAACAGCTCGCCTCAGGAATCCGAAATGACAGAACACAATATTGCAAATACTGTAGACTTGGGTTTTGGGTCCTCACCGTTTTCTCAAATAAGTCAAGACACATTTTCTGCTTGTCAAAATGTGAATGTTGCTGGTGCAAATGCACTGCCGAAAAGCGTAGAGGAACAGATTCCAGACACTAATGCATTGTTATTACAATTAATGCAACAAATGGGACAAAATCTTCAAAAGTTAGACACAATGGAACAAAATCTTCAAAAGTTAGACACCACACTTGAACAAACACGTGAAGATTTAACCACTGAGTTACATAACATCGAATCGAAACGTCAAAAGGTCTGTAATGACGTAAAACCACAAATTTGTGAGCATTTCAAACCTATTTTTTCGCGTCATGAAAATGCATTACAGAATCACGAAGCAGCCATAAAAGAACTGCAAACTATTGTTCATGAAAATCATGAGACCTTGCAAGCTAAAATTGACTCAGTTGCATCTACCGATTCAGTTACGCAACTTGCAAAAACTCAGGAAAGTTTAAAGGACACAGTAGTTACCCTGAAAATTGGTTCAGAAAGACACATGGAGGAAATAAGTACACTATCAGAGAAAGTAGCCGAACTTTCGGATCAGGTCACTAACTTATCTACAAAGGTAGATGATGATCTGAATGACACAAGACCCGTAGCCTTCACTGACACAGAAGAGTATGAACAAATAAGAAAATTCAAACAAAATCAAAATCAAATCAATACGCAACACCAAAGTGAAATCCGGGAAGTACAAGATCAGCTGACACAGGTAATACAAGAATTACGTATTTCAGAGGACACTCGCGCTCCAGTACGGGAAGAGGGACATAGAAATACGGAACAGCCACAAAATAATAATACAGGGCATTTCGGAAGTTATGAAAGAAATTGGCAATGTGCACCGAATTTTGAGACCGAGCCGCCGACACGACGTAACAATGACCGACATCCTACTCGCCGACATGATGATTTTGACTATAAGCTGTTCATTACTACACGTAAATTCAAAACGTTTAAGAATTCTGCCAACGACATTCATCCACAAGCGTGGCTCCATCAATTCTTTCATTGTTTCCCTCCCAACTGGTCATTGGAGCACAGGTTAGAATTTATGTGTGGCTATTTGGAGAATGAACCAGCTGTAAGAATGCGATCGGTCATTCACAATTGTCACAGTGAAGGAGAATTTTACCATGCCTTCCTCTCAGCATATTGGTCTCAAGCCACACAAGACCGAGTAAAACATGGCATCATAATGATGAAACATTTCGAACAATCTGAATTTTCCAGTCTTGTGAAATATTTTGAAGACATGTTGCACAAGAATCAGTACCTGTCAAACCCATACAGCCCCTCAGAACTCATCCGCATTTGCTTAATCAAACTGCCTGAA
Source organism: Schistocerca cancellata (assembly GCF_023864275.1). NCBI lineage: Eukaryota > Metazoa > Arthropoda > Insecta > Orthoptera > Acrididae > Schistocerca > Schistocerca cancellata. The sequence goes on from NC_064628.1 coordinate 260,548,502, forward strand.
CATTTACGACATATTATTTTAGCAGGACGTTGCAAAGACGACATTGAAGCTTTTCAGGGACTCTTACAAGAATTAGAAATTGACACAGACAGTCGCGGGATGCGAAAACGGGAAAACAGTCACTACAGGGCACATCCGTCACAATCCCGTGACGACAGAAATAATAACTGGACACGACAAGGCTATTCTCACAACAAAAATTGTGACCAAAACAGACATTACTCATATGACAACCGTTGGCAGAGTAGTAATAATTACAGGGAAAGATCACCTCTCCGCGGTAATGACTATCACAGAGACAATCAGAGAAACAGACAATATGGGAACCAAAACAATTATTATCAAGGGAGACAGAATAACTTTAGACACAACGGTCCAGCGCGCAGTTACGACTCAGGGAGAAATTCTCCACCACGTGACCGACAAGAAAGAAACTATGGAATCTACCGACATGACGACAGACGATATGATCGTAACGACAGACCTGAACTGCATCAGAACTGGCGGGATTCTCGTCACAGTGAATTTGTAGAAGTTAGGTCTCCAAATCCCAATAACGACGCGCGCCAACAGAGAGACAATAGGCAATGACTCACACCGCTGGCAGCCACAAGACGTACTTATGAAACTGACGACACAGCTGCCGTAGCTAGTAATTACGTAAAGATGGAAGACATTAGGGACATCTTACTCAAGGAACATGACGTAAAACATAACAACATTGCATATCCTGTGATTCACATTACTGTAAATGACGTAAAATTTACGGCAGTACTTGACTCTGGCAGTCCCATTTCAGTAACTGGTGAAACAGCTTTTAGCAAATGCAACAAATCGAACGATTGCCCCACACTTCCGTTACGTAAGATTAAATTACAAGGTGCAATCTTTGGAAAAAGTGTAGATGTACGCCAACAAACCAATTTAGAATTCTTTTGCCAAAGCCACAGCTTCTCTATGAACTTTCTTATTGTTCCATTATTGTCGACGGAAATTATACTGGGAGTAGACTTTTTGAATGAATACAAAGCAATCTTAAGCTTTCACGATGCTGAAATAAGTTTAGAGAAAGAAGGTAAGTCAATAGCTTTGAAATTTGAAGACTGGCTCTCAAACCACGATGAGGAAATTAATCGGCTTTACGTTCTGTTAGACAACAGTTCGGAATTTTCTACGGAACTAGACACTAACAATCACTCTGCAAGTACTGACAGGGATGATATCGACGGCATATTTGAAATTAATGAGTTACTTCAGAATAAAATTCAAACAATTGAGAATTGTAATGACACTGATAGGAAGGACCTTTTTGAGATTTTACAAGCACATTCCACAGTTTTTACTCACAAAACAGGAACAATAAAGGGATTTCAATACCAATTTCGTGTTCGTGAGCATACTAAATTTTGTGTTAGACCATACGTAATTCCAGCACATTATAGGGACCGTGTTAGAACAGAAATACAATCTATGCTTGATGAGGGCATTATTGAGCCTGCAGTAAGCTCATACAACAATCCATTACATGTTGTTGAGAAGAAAAATGGATCGATCAGGCTTGTCTTAGATTCGAGACAAATCAATACTATCATTATTCCTGAAACAGACAGGCCGCAGACGATGGAAGAACTTCTTCAAAATTTTAATGGTGTAAAAGTGTTGTCTTCCATTGATCTCAGATCCAGCTTTTATCAGATCGAACTTCATCCAGAATGAAGAAAATACACAGCTTTCCTTTGCTTCGGCGTTTGTTATCAGTTTCGGAAACTTCCTTTTGGTTTGAACATTTCTTCAGCAGAATTCATTCGGGGGCTAAATTCCATATTACCTGAGTTCTTAAAACGTCACATCACCTTATATGTGGACGATATTCTAATAGCAGAAGCTTCATGGGAACAACATAACCGCATCCTCAACAGTTTGTTACGTATTTTTGCAGAATCTGGAATTACAGTTAACTTGGAAAAGTCTGAATTCGGTAGGTCAAAGGTGAGGTTTTTGGGACATATTATTTCTTCTGAAGGCATTCAGCCGGATCCTGAAAAGTTAGAAGCAATCAGAGCCATTCCAGTTCCATCCACAAAAAAACAAGTCCGCAGTTTTCTAGGTCTCGTAAATTTTTACCGTCGTTTTCTGAATATGCAAATTCTAGTTCACCAAAACTTTGTTCTCTCACTGGAAAAAATACTATTTGGAACTGGGACGAACAAGCACAGTTGGAATTCAATTCTTTGAAAGAAGCGTTACTTCACGCGCCAATACTAGCTCATCCAGATCTGTCATAAGATTTCTGCCTTAGCACGGATTCTTCTAAAGTCGGTCTTGGTGCCCACTTATTTCAAGAAGCCATAGAAAATGACACTACTGTTCAGAAAACCATTGCTTTTGCTAGCCGAGTGCTAACAAAATCTGAAAAAAATTATTCCGTTACTGAATTAGAAGCGTTAGCGATCGTTTGGGCATTTAACAAATTCCGTTTCTTTCTTTCTGGTAAGCACGTAAAAGTATACAGTGATCATCGTGCATTACAATTTCTTATGTCTTCAAAATTAAATCACGACAGGTTAAAACGTTGGGCATTGTTTCTGCAAGAATTCCACTTCACAATAGTCTACATTCCCGGCAAGGAGAACATTGTTGCGGGCGCGCTGTCACGCGCAACGGCTGGGCTTGAGAAAAGTAACACAGAAGGCAACCTTGAGAAAAATTTCAGTATTCTTTACATTCAGAAAGTCGCCTTTGAAAACTTCATCACCACATCTTTAAAGGACATTGCTAATGAACAAGATAAAGATCCGATTTGGAAAGACATCAAAAGTAAATGGCATGAAAAGACACACACTCAGATTCGGCATTATTACCTGGTTAGAAACAACATACTGTTCAAACGCTGCACTGTTGATGACAAGCTATGGGTACTTTGCATTCCAGACGATTTTGTTAATAAGCTCATTTGGTACATTCATTTCAGCTACGCACATTTTGGTCCACGAAAATGTTATCATATTCTTCGAACGACTTGTTATTTTAATAATATGGAAAAGAGAATTCGAAGAGTCTTGTCTATTTGTAAACTTTGTCAAAAGGCGAAACCATCTACTATCTCACATCGTGCTCCATTGTTTCCTATTATTCCCTCTAAATTAAAAGAATTTGCTGCTGCTGATCTCTTGGGACCCCTTGTCAGAACATCGAATGGATTTTCGTACGTTCTAGTCGCTGTTGAACTTACTTCAAAATTTGTTTCTTTCACTCCGTTACGTAAAGCCACTGGACGGTCTGTATCCAACGCCTTTGTTAAAAATTTCTTACGTGAAGTTGGACACGTTAGTAAAGTCATTTCAGATAACGGACCGCAATTCAGATCTGCTGTTTGGTCACGCATGCTTCGGAACCATAAAATCAAACCTGTTTTTATTTCATTGTATTCACCACATTGTAACCCCTCCGAACGGATTATGAAAGAAATCAATAAGCTTTGCAGACTTTATTGTCACAGAAAGCATCAGCATTGGGACAGATATTTACACTTATTTCAAAACGTGCTGAATGTAATGCCTCATGACTCCACTGCTTTACCACCTACTCTTGTACTGAAGAATGAAGAACCACCGAACAGAATCAGAGAGCTTGTACCTTTCCCGAATACACGTAAACTTCGACACAAAGACATAATTGATTTGGCTCTTAAAAATATAAAATCTACAGCAGACAAAAAGAGAAAACTACACGGTAAAGCAAATGCAAAGAAATTATGTATTGGTCAGAAAGTTCTCATTAAAGCTCATTCATTGTCACATAAGAAGAAACACTTGAGTCACAAATTCTTTCTAGTTTACAATGGACCTTACAGAATCCGACATATACCACATGATAATTGCGTTGAAGTTGAAACTCTGCGTACTAGGAAGAGTAAAGGTTTACACCACATTTCACATGTAAAACCATTTATTGACAGATAATCTGCTTTTTAACTTAGTCTTTGCAATTTTCACTTCACGCTACTTGTACAATTTGTCACACTGAGAAACTGTTAACATGCAACAATGTTTTGAAGTTCAATATCCACTCAAGAACGAAGAGAACTTATTTAAACAGAAATTACGACTGCATTGTTATTGCGAACAGACGACACATTGTTATTGTGTGTGTACATTCTTGCTTGTTAGTTGCACGATTATGTAACGATTATAAGGCTCACATACTTAGAACATATCTGGTACTGCTAATGAGATTTTAATGCAACATTTTGGTTTACTTGAAAAGACATTCTTTATTTGAAGTACTTTCTGTGAGATTAAAGATTACTTAGAATTTGGTTTCTTTGACAGCTACACGATTATACCACGATGCTACTAATGAGTGACACAATTTATATTATTGCTTTTGCGGTGTTTCTGTTTCATATCTGCACGGTTTTTCAGAATTCTTCTGGAAAGTAAAACATGTTTAATAGTAACTTTTGTGGTATAGCTACAATGAGACAGAATTTTCCGTAGCACAACAATACGTTACAGCACAGTAATTTCTTCATCACAACAATAAGCGTAATAACTAAGAAATCTATACGCAAAGCATTTCACTTTTGTTTATCATGAGGTAAGTACATTGACTTCTGCAGAACTTAGCTTTCGGAGGACAATAACTACGAGACTTCCACAGAGATGATCTTACAGCAAGACGCACATTTAGCGCTACAGGACACGTATTTGAGTGATTAATTTTGTACTTAAAACATTTATTTTTAAAGATTTTTGAATTACAAAGAAAGTTTTCCATGATACATTTCATTCCATTGCTGTAATCTGTAACACCTGAGGGTATAATTACAATAATCCTCAGGGGGGTACACGCCTACTTTGTGTACCATGTGTTTGGCAAGCACAAGGAGCCCTAGCTAATATGGTATTTGCTTATACAACTTTACACATCGGTACCATATTTCTCTAACACAAATTACACAGCTATCTGATCATTTAACTGAGAGAGACAAACTTTTTTATTACATCAGTGACAGATGTTTACGTGATTACACCGTTGGATAACTTAACACTTACGAAATTGTATTTTGTCTGTACTTTGTAAACTGTTCATATTTTTTCGGACCCATTGTGATATTATGAGAGCTTTGAATGATATATTTGGTATGGGATCACGATTTTTAAAGTACGTTTGAGGCAGATGACACTTTTGACATGAGCAGAGAATTTTTTTAGATTTTGAAATTATTGGAGGAAACTACGACGATTTTGAGAATTGACTGAGATGTTATGATATTTTTACGACGACGATGTGTATTATGCTGTAAGATTTTGTTTCTACAGATTTGTAACGCAAATTCTTGACCTGTAAAATATTTTTATATGAGACTGTCACTGTAGCGGAAACTGCTGTCGTAAATATTTCCGTAAGAAAGTTAAGTGACCACCTGCACGTGCGTCGTGGGCACACAGCTGCGTCAGACACCTGGAGAACAAGCCTTTTCAGACGCTCAGGTAGAAAAGAAAAAAAAAAGGGAGGCCATTATACTCGCTTTTGACATACCTTTGTAGAAAGCACTGCAAACACGACACGCTTACATCTGCACACCTGATTATGACAAGCGTCTTTCTCTAGAATTGACGGAATTTTTATTGCGTTATGAAATGCCATATGGCTAATGAATGATGTTTCATGCCGTCCTTTGTACATATTTGCTCATTTTCTTTAATATCTAGTTTCTAGCTGCACTGCAGCATTGGTTAAAATATAATTTAATATATGTACTAATATAGTTATTTTATGCCTACAGATCCAGTCAATAAGAAATTTATGATTTACTTCCAAGAAAACGAGGGCACATAAATAGACATTTCCCTTCACAGGAATTGCATAAATAATTTCTTTACGATTTGGTAACTTATCTGCTAGTGTAAGTTCTCGTGATGCATCACTCTAGTGTTAAGATGTGACATAGGTATTAGACATGGCCATTTTAGTGTAATATTTTTTCTGCTTGAGCTATGTCATGTTTAGATATAAGTTTTGTTATTTGGTGCTGCTGTTTGCCAGGCATAATGTTACAGAATTTGACTTTGTATTACGCTGTTAAGCCAGTTTTACTACGGATTTAGTTTTCTTGTTTGCTGCACAGTGCCTTATATTAGTTTTAGTACTGCAATTGCTTTGCCTATTTAAACTTTTTGTCCTTGATGTTTGTGTTAATTGTTTTATGCTGCTGCATTGCCTCGTCCCTTAGTTTAGCATCTGAGCTCAGTAGATTTAAGTTAGCTTAAGAGGGGGTAGACTATATAAGAGAATGAGTTGCAATGAATTGGAAGAAATGCATTGAGAAGTTATACGAAAAAAAGTACAGAAAACAGGTTTAGGTAGGATTTTCTTGGAAATAAATGATGAGGTAAGAAATGTGTGAACATATAAATACAGAAATCATGCTTAGATAGAATTTTTTTGGTGGAAACAAAAGATGAAATAAGAGGAAAGATATATAGAATGAAGTTTTGGGGAGGACTGCAGTACCAAATGTTACACTGAAAACAAACCCTGTCCTTTCCTTTTGTGTTATCCCACTATGTGTTTGTGTACCCTTGTGTATTTGTTTTCTTCCTGTCTGTGTAGTTTCATAGGATTTTTTCTTCTTTTAATATTAAATTATATTCACTGTGAGGAGGAATACTGTTATCCTCAAATATAATTGGCATTAATACTATGTTATTTACCTTGTAAATATGCTTAGACATTATTTATTCTGTTTTGTTTTAATGCTCATGTGTAAAGTTGATGTTTCAAAAGTTATTCTGATCTTTTATGTATTTACTTATGTCATAATTCCTGTAACACTGATGTATATGTTATTTCGATTCTTTTGTAAAGCTTGTACTACAAATGTTATCTGTATTGCTATGTTCTTTAATGATGTTTTTTGTACCTTTGTAATTGTATTCTCATGTTATAATATTGTAATTGACAGCAGTTCATCAAATTAAGTAACTTGTAAGCATTCATTTCACTGCACACATTTCTGTTGGTCATAGTATATGGACAATATGTGAGAAGTTGGGGCTCTTAGTGTTTACATGTGTGTTAATAATTCAGCAAGGGACTGGATAACAGCATTGCTGGTTCTAAGGACAATTCGAAAAACTTTGTGAGTGCACAAGTGGTGGTTATGGACTTGCTATATTCTCTGCAAGACTTTTCGATGGTGATTGTGCACCTGCACAGTCGCAGCAGATGGCTGCTGGCCATCTCTACAAGGACTACAGTGTGTCTACACCTTTGCTAACTCACCAATACCATTATTTCTACAAGGACTACAGTAGGTCTACACCTTTGCTGACTCACCAGTACCATTATTTCTACAAGGACTGCAGTGGGTCAGCACCTCTGGTGGCCCACCAATACCATACTCTCTACCAGGACTACAGTGGGTCTGCTCTGTGATGACCTACCTACCAATATTCTTCAAAAGTTCGAATTTTAGCTTTTGACCAACATTGTATAAATAAGTGTGAGCATTTGATATCTTTGTTATTGTAATTATGAAAAATTTTATCAAATCAATATTGGCCACTGCCCAAAAATATTTTGTAAAATTTTTTTTGGGGAGCATGGGGGCTATGTAAGTAGGCTGTTTATATTTTCTTATTGGCAACGTTATGTAGCGCTCTGTATGAAAATCACTGGCTGTGCTGTGTGCAGCCTGTGGCTAGTTTGCATTGTTGTCTGCCATTGTAGTGTTAGGCAGCGGCAGCTGGATGTGAACAGCGCGTAACGTTGCGCAGTTGGAGGTGAGCTGCCAGCAGTGGTGGATGTGGGGAGAGAGATGGCAGAGTTTTGTAATTTGTCATGAACTGCTATATATATTATGAATATTAAGGTAAATACATTGTTTGTTCTCTGTTAATATCTTTCATTTGCTAACTATCCCTATCAGTAGTTAGTGCCTTCCGTAGTTTGAATCTTTTATTTAGCTGGCAGTAGTGGCGCTCGCTGTATGGCAGTAGTTCCAGTAACGAAGATTTTTGTGAGGTAAGTGATTTGTGAAAGGTATAGGTTAAAGTTAGTCAGGGCCATTGTTTTGTAGGGATTATTGAAAGTCAGATTGCGTTGCGCTAAAAATATTGTGTGTCACTTTAGTGAATGTTTGAGTACGTTCAGTTTTGCTCAGCTGTTTGAAAAGCAGATAGTGTAAGAGGTTTATCAGCACAGTCGTGTATAATTGTTCTAAGGGGACGTTTCAATCGAAATAAGGGTCGAAGGAACAGAAAAGCAACTGACATCACTCAACAGAGGAAAGTCCACTGGACCTGACGGGATACCAATTCGACACGCGAAAGAACTTGCCCCCCTTCTAACAACCGTGTACCGCAAGTCTCTAGAGGAACGGAAGGTTCCAAATGATTGGAAAAGAGCACAGGTAGTTCCAGTCTTCAAGAAGGGTCACCGAGCAGATGCGCAAAACTATAGACCTATATCTCTGACATCGATATGTTGTAGAATTTTAGAACATGTTTTTTGCACGCGTATCATGTCATTTCTGGAAACCCAGAATCTACTATGTAGGTATCAACATAGATTCCGGAAACAGCAATCGTGTGAGACCCAACTCGCTTTATTTGTTCACGAGACCCAAAAATTATTAGACTACAGGCTCCCAGGTAGATGCCATTTTCCTTGACTTCCGGAAGGCGTTTGATACAGTTCCACACTGTCGCCTGATAAACAAAGTAAGAGCCTACGAAATATCAGACCAGCTGTGTGGCTGGATTGAAGAGTTTTTAGCAAACAGAACACAGCATATTTTTCTCAATGGAGAGACGTCTATAGACGTTAAAGTAACCTCTTGTGTGCCACAGGGGAGTGTTATGGGACCATTGCTTTTCACAATATATATAAATGACCTAGTAGATAGTGTCGGAAGTTCCATGCGGCTTTTCGCGGATGATGCTGTAGTATACAGAGAAGTTGCAGGATTAGAAAATTCCAGCGAAATGCAGGAAGATCTGCAGCGGATAGGCACTTGGTGCAGGGAGTGGCAACTGATCCTTAATTTAGACAAATGTAATGTATTGCGAATACATAGAAAGATGGATCCCTTATTGTATGATTATATGATAGCGGAACAAACACTGGTAGTTACTTCTGTAAAATATCTGGGAGTATGTGTATGGAACGATTTGAAGTGGAATGATCATATAAAGTTAATTGTTGGTAAGGCGGGTGCCAGGTCGAGATTCATTGGGAAAGTCCTTAGAAGATGTAGTCCACCAACAAAGGAGGTGGCTTGCAAAACTCTTGTTCGACCTATTCTTGAGTACTGCTCATCAGTGTGGGATCCGTACCAGGTCGGGTTCACAGAGGAGATAGAGAAGATACAAAGAAAAGCGGCGCGTTTCGTCACAGGATTATTTGGTAAGCGCGATAGCGTTACGGAGATGTATAGCAAACTCAAGTGGCAGACTCTGCAAGAGAGGCGCTCTGTATCGCGGTGTAGCTTGCTGTCCAGTTTTCGAGAGCTTGCGTTTCTGGATGAGGTACCGAATATATTGCTTCCCCCTACTTATACCTCCCGAGGAGATCACGAATGTAAAATTAGAGAGATTCGAGCGCGCACGGAGGCTTTCCGGCAGTCGTTTTTCCCTCGAACCATACGCGACTGGAACAGGAAAGGGAGGTAATGACAGTGGCACGTAAAGTGCCCTCCGCCACACGCCGTTGGGTGGATTACGGAGTATAAATGTAGATGTAGATGTAGAACAGAGTTCGCATATACGAGACATTCAGTTCTATCATTTTCAATGATAGTCTGTTACGATCACCCAACACACACTGTTGTCTACGTTGTGTCCTAATGGTTCACATGGCTCTGAGTACTATAGGACTTAACTTCTAAGGTCATCAGTCTCCTAGAACTTAAAACTACTTAAACCTAACTAACCTAAGGACATCACACACATCCATGCCCGAGGCAGGATTCGAATCTGCGACCGTAACGGTCGCTCGGTTCCAGTCTGTAGGACCTAGAACCGCTCGGCCACTCCGGCCGGCTGTGTCTTAATGGATGATGTCATTCCTCTTTCACTGTATGCTGTATAAAACATCAATATGGTGCCTCTTGAAACAACAAAGACTTCGGGGACCTCGGATATGGAAGCAGCTATCAAAAATTTGGCCACGTTCGAAATCAATTAGCTCCGACGTAACGCATTGCGATTACACAGAACACTATTCTGACCACGACTGACACTTGCGACGTATTGAGAACATTACACAGGTGCCGTTCGTACTCAAATAGAAAAGCGCAACCTGTAGGCTTGGATAGCATCTGCAATTATGTTCAAGCATGCATTTCGCACGTTGTTTTCATATATATTTTCCAACGCCTATAGTAATGAAAGCACAAAATGCAGTGCAAATCTTAAGACAATTTAAGAACAAAACACCTAAGCTTTGTAATGGACGAAACGTAGATGAAGCTAATAGTGTAGTGTGTGATTGTTACCTCAATATGGGATACAAGAATGCTGTGAACTTGGAAAGACATCTGAGCGCAGAAAAAGCAACAGGTTGATAAGAACTGGCTCATATTGAGATCAGAGTAGGCCTTATGAGCCATTGTGTAAGACATAAATGATTTATTGATTGTAATATAAATTGTCAGGCTTTCTACTCGTAATCAATTTTCTGCTTTATGCGAAGCACTGCTCTCTTTTTGCTAGGTTTGAGCTGGTGACGCAATGTGCAAGCAAACAGGTAGGAGCGTGATGCGACCTGAGCAAAAAGAAGAGGAGCATGCATCGCAGCTTCGCCAGTATGCACTCTGTCTTGCTCTCACGCCACATTCTCCGGCCATTACTATCATGGCAGCTGGCGAGGCTAGGATAGGCTTCGACAAAAAATTACGGGAACTTTTTGGAAAAAATTTAATTCATTTGTCTACATTATTGTTTTCCCCTTCAAAATATTCCCCGCTGTATACCGTCTAGTCTCAGTAACGTGACGACCTGTCAAGAGCCTCAATAACCACCTTTTGCAGCGCGGGCAGCTGCGACACGAGCACGAAGGTAGTCAGTAAGGTTCTGGAAGGTACCGACAGGGATGTGGTACCATGCCGACTCCAGTGCCGTACCTAGACGCGCTAGGTTTCTCGGTTGAAGTTCCGTGGTGCGAACAGTTCGATCGAGGCGGTCCCACAGATTATCGGTTGGGTTTAAATACGGGGAGTTGGTGGCCAGCGGAGTACGGTAAACTAGTCCTGGTGCTCTGCAAACCACACGCGTGCACCGCGAGGTCCGTGACACGTTGCTTTGGTCTGCTGATAGATGCCATCATGCCGAGGAGGAACACACTTCATTAAGGGTGGACGTAGTCCCCATGGACAGATGTGTGATCCAGCGTGTCTTCCCGAATGATGAAACCACTCAAGGAACGCCCTCCGGCCTGGATCCTTCCGACGATTGTGCCAGTATGTCTGCTTTCAGACGTTTCACGCCATACGCAACAATGGAGATCTGTCTGACGGACATGAAATCTAATGCATCTAAAGAGGTTAATCATCGCTACTCAGTAGAATCCAGTTGCGGCACTGGAGTGCAGATAATTACCTTCGTCGCCGATGAACACCAATCAGGATGGGTGTATGAACCATGCGCCTCCTGAAGGAATTCCGCCTTACGCAAGACACATTTAAAGTTTTGTTTTCACCCAGACATGTGTCAGCTCTTTTCGTGCTATCGTCAGTGGCTTTGGTTATTTTATTCCACAAAATTGTTCCATGTTAACCTTTGAGAAAACTTTTGGTACAAAATATTTACATTTGTAAAATGAGTGGTTATTGTCGATATTTTTACATTGGTTCGCGTACGGTACTAGTTGAGACATGTATCACTGATTTGAGGTATTCTGTGTTGTTTATTTATGATATGTCTAAAGTACCTAGTTTTATAGTACATTTCGAAATAAAGTGGATGTGTACATATGTTTACATACATCACATGGAGCTATTGGATATTTATGCTTGTAACTTTAGGTCTACTGCTCAATCTACAACATGTCGTGTGCAAAAATCAAAAAGTTGTTTTATTTTCTGTTTAGTATACATGACTTACAACAAAAATGTCGCAAACAGCGCAGGGAACACACTAAATGACGATGGCTCAACATAGCATACGGAGCCAACAACACAATACAGAGCAAACTTAGAAGAAATACCACCAACACTAACAAATACAGCCAGACTGAAATATATCAACTAGCTTCCAACTGCTGTCCGTCTGCATATGTGGGTCAGACATGCAGTAATTTTAGAACCAGGTATGCAGAATATCTCAGAGCACTGAAAGGCAATAGCTCACACTCAACATTTGCAGCTCACCTAACAGCACATAATCATCACCTATCCAACACAGAAACCGACTTCAAAATCCTTAAAATTAGTAACAGCCTATACCAAAAACATGCAATAGAAGAAAAATATCACATCGAATGGAAAGGAAGACTGAGCGAATACACATCACTGTGCAATAAAGTCCTCTTTGCCGCAATAGAAGAACTATATATGTAACACCTACCCCAAAACTGTATATGATCAGCTTATAAAATTAAATGCCTTTCTCCCCATATTGCGCACCATCCGCTCTACATGCCTATTCGCAACTCCCCCTCACCCAGCCCCCACCCTCTCATTCCTGTCGCGCTCTTTCTCAATCTCCTTCTCTCCTTCTCTCTCCATATCTTAGAGAAAAAAACACACACACTCACATCAAATCGGCGCGTCACATCCCAAACAAACATGCATCGAAACAAATGAACACTAATGGCGGCGAAAGCTCTGCGCTTGGCAGGAAACCGTATAAAGTGATTACATTATGAGAAAACAAAAGAAATAAGAGTGTTATCTCGACTCAAAATAGTAAAAACACCACAACCTAAAAAAATTGTAATGTAACACGCTAACCAATACGATATATAGTGAATCTCCGTCGGAAACGCATAAGAAACAGAAAACTAAAATAACCTTTTGCCTTTTGCAGATGACAACCTGTAGATTGCAAAAAAATGGTTCAAATGGCTCAGAGCACTATGGAACTTAACATCGATGGTCATCAGTCCCCTAGAACTTAGAACTACTTAAACCTAACTAACCTAAGGACAGCACACAACACCAAGCCTTCACGATGCAGAGAAAATCCCTGACCCCGCCGGGAATCGAACCCGGGAACCCGGGCGTTGGAAGCGAGAACGCTACCGCACGACCACGAGATGCGGGCCCCTGTAGATTGCATAGTAGACTTAAAGTTACTAGCGTAACTATTCGATAGCTCCATGTGAGGTATGTGAGCAAATGTATACATCGACTTTATTTCCAAATGTGCTATAAAACTAGAAACTTCTACATCGTAAATGAGCAACACAGAATGCCTCAATTCAGTGATACATGTCTCAACTCTGTACTCTATGCAACCCAATTTAAAAACATTTACAATAAACGCACCTTTTCAGATGCAAATATTCAGTATCGATAGTTTTTTCAAAGGTTAACATGTTACAGTTTTGCAGAAGGAAAATGTATCAACCCACTGAAGATAACACAAAAAGTGCTGAAACATGTCTAAGTGAGAACAAAATTACAAAGGTGTCTTGCAGAAGGCGGGATTCCTCTCTAATTGTATCTTGGGATGCAACTGATCTGTCAAATGGTCACATAGTCCTTGGCAATAATGCGACATTGCAGAGTATCCATGAGGCACGTGGAATACCACGATACGACTGCCCGAATCATCGCCGACTCCCAGCCATGTTTCATTCCTGGGACGTAAACTCTGGCAGAAGTTGGAAACAGTTTGAAACAACGACTCATCCAGCCAAATGACTTTCCTCCATAGTTCCGTAGTCCATATTTTATGACTTTGGCACCAACATTTCTTGTTACGGACTTTTGCATCACTGATGAATGGTTTTGGAATTCCAGCTGGCCCTGCAGTTCCCTGCTTACGTGTTGGTTTGGAGCTGACGGGATTCGCAAGAGGAGCATTCAGTTCTGTTGGTACTTTTGCAACTACTATCCTCTTATTTGTCGCCACACTCCTCTTCAATGGCCTCTGTCACTATTACACAACACACACTATCATCCGCGTTTTGTCTTAGCGGATGATGTTTTCCCACTTTCCCTGTATTCGGTATAAATCTTCGGCATGGTGCCTTTTGGATCACCAAACACGTCGGCTACCTTAGTTAGGGAAGCACTCACTACACAAGTATCAACAATTTGCCCACGTTGGAAGTCACTTACCTTCGACATAGAGCACCTACAACTACACAGAACACTATTCCGGGGACGACTGACACTTGCAAAGTGTTGGGAGCATAACACGTTCGTGAAATACAATTGCGCAACCTGCAGGCTTGGCTAGAAACTCCATTTATATTCAAGCATACATTTCACGCGGTGTTTCTACATTTTTTCCAACGCCTGTATGTAAATATATAAACGGTTCCACTGAAATTCTTTTCCTGGAGGCCGTGACCCAGCTACCCTCCACCCCCTCCTCCTCCACCGCCTCCACAGCTGGATACGCGCCTGAATTAACAGTCGCCCAATCACGATCAGGGGAGCCGCTGATAGATATATTAATTGAGTAATGTCATGAAATTTCTTTAGGATATTGTGGGTATGAAACATGTGACCTAATGATCGCCCCAAAATTCCAGAATTTCAAAAATATACGGCTGTGAATGCAATTTGCTCATGAGTCAAAAAATTGTTCAAATGACCCCAAGCACTATGGGACTTAACATCTGAGGTCATCAGTCCCTTAGACTTAGAACTACTTAAACCTAACTAACCTAATAACATCACACACACCCATGTCCGAGTGAGGATTCGAACCTGCGACCGTAACAGCAGCGCGGTTCCGGACTGAAGCGGCTAGAACTGCTCGGGCACACAACCGGCCGCTCATGAGTCGCCCAGTGAAGTCAACAAATATTCAGAAGTACTGAAACGAGTAATAACGGGTGATGAACTGTAGGTCTGTGGATATGACGTCGAAACTGAGATTCAGTCATGACTACGGATGCACTCTGATTGGCCAAGACCGATTAAAACTCGAGAAGTGCGCCCATATGTGAATATTGTGTTCACTATGGATTTAACGATATGAGTTATTGCTGAGAGGCCCAACGATCGGTAAGGAGTTCTGCTTACAATGCCGGATTTGTGGCGAAACAGTCCATGGCTTCCGCATCACGATAATGCACCTGCTAACACATCATTGCGTCTTTTTCGTAAATTTTTGGCCACAACAAATACTGTAATCATATCTCAGCTTATATATCTCCAGATATGGCGCTGTGTGACTTCAGTGCCGTTCGGAAAAATAAATGAAGCCTTGAAGCGGTACAAACATGAGTTAAGAGCTAAATGCTACCCCCGAGATCGCGTTCCAGAAGTTCTTTGTGTGATTCGAAAAAGTGCTGAGATAAATGTATAATATCAATGGTCCAGTCACATTAATGTGACCACCGCCTCTGTTCAACGTCAACGTGCAATAATCATTCACAGATGGCTAATGGCATCAGTAGTAGTGAAGCATATAAAATGCATGTAAGGGGGACGCGGAGAATTGTGCAGTCGTTGCAATAATATGGAAACAGAACGATTTATCTGAAGTCCTGGTTTTCGGGCTAAGGGTGGAAGCATTTTCAAAACGATTACGTTTGTAAACTGTTCTCGTGCCCCTGTGGTTAAACTATACCATGGTGATAAAAACCGGTGCTGAGGCAACTTTGGTGCACCGTGGGTCATAGGTGACAGAGAAGACTGACGCCAACGAAGATGGATAGTTACGAACAGTCGTGCGATTGTTGAGCAACTGACCAGCCATATGTACCAAGGTGCTACCAAAACTGTCTCTTGAATGCCCGATCAGTAAATGGCTGCATATGAACATCCGAAGGAGAATTTTTTTCAGATGAATCACGTTTTATACTCCTTCGAAGAAACGGCCGTTGGCGTGTATGGCGTGAAACTTTTCAAAGCAAACATACTGCAACAATCGTCGAAAGGGTGCAGGACGTAGCGTTATGGTTCGGGGAATGTTTTCGTGGCATTCTCTGTAAGATTTCGTCATTCTGGAAGGCATAATGGATTAACACAAGTATGAATCTATCCTTGAGGATCATATTCGGACACTGTAAGGGGTCACATTTATGAGCCTAGACAGTGTATCCGTGTCTAGAGAACATTTTATTTCCATGTACGCCGTATTTGCATTTAAAAACAAATAAAGATTCAGATGCAGGCTGCAGCGAGAGTTACATTTTAGTTCCGCCGTATTTCACTGCTCCAGAGTACGACTGTCTTTAAATGGTCTCTCCACAGGCCGTCCTGGAATTACCGAGTCTAATGAAGGTGTACCCGCAGCGAAATTGAGAGTTAGAATTACTGCCATCAACGGTAATTGAAACGGTGGTGGTCTGGTCTTTACGTCACAGGTGAATGTTGTCTGGTGCTTCTGCACGACAACTTTCGCTGCCCTAGGAGAACGTACTTCCCGACGCTTCATTAGCTTCTGAAAGTACCGGCGACAAAAAGAAGACGCGGTTGCGAGTGTTCGGTCGGCCCCCCTTTCGGTTTTTCTGCACGTTACTGCGACATCGGAACTAGTCGCTTTCGTTCGGCGCTGTAGGTGACTTTCTTGCTGTGCTCATTACCTTCAGTTCAATTGGAGTGAGAAATACACTGACGAAAAAAAAAATCGCAGCACCAGAAAATAATTACTGTAGAGTTACGAAGTTTCGGGAATACATTTGTTACATAACATACACCATGTGATCAAAAGTATTCTGACACCTGACTGAAAATGACTTACAAGTTCGACGTGCGCTCCATCGGTAATGCTGGGAATTCAATATGGTGCGGCCCCACACTTAGCCTCGATGACAGCTTCCACTCTCGCAGGCATACGTTCAATCAGGTGCTGTAAGGTTTCTTGGGAATGGAAGCCCATTTTTCACGGAGTGCTGCACTGACAAGGGAACCTCCCCATCGCGCCCACCTCAGATTTAGTTATAACTTGGCACAGTGGATAGGCCTTGAAAAACTGAACACAGATCAATCGAGAAAACAGGAAGAAGTTTTGTGGAACTATGAAAAAAATAAGTAAAATATACAAATTGAGTAGTCCATGCCCAAGACGCAACATCCAGGACAACGTGAATTGAGGAACGCCGTGGTCCCGTGGTTAGCGTGAGCAGCTGCGGAACGAGAGGTCCTGAGTTCAACTCTTCCCTCGAGTGAAAAGTTTACTTTCTTTATTTTCGCAAAGTTATGATCTGTCCGTTCGTTCATTGACATCTCTGTTCACTGTAATAAGTTTAGTGTCTGTGTTTTGCGACCGTACCGCAAAACCGTGCGATTAGTAGACGAAAGGACGTGCCTCTCCAATGGGAACCGAAAACATTAGATCACAAGGTCATAGGTCAACCGTTTCCTCCACAGGAAAACACGTCTGATATATTCTATACGACACTGGTGACGGCATACGCGTCACATGACAGGAATATGTTGTCGACCCACCTAACTTGTACACTTGGCGAATGGGTAAAAAGATTCTTCTACCTTGCCCAATTTAGGTTTTCTTGTGGATGTGATAATCACTCCCAAAAAAGTGATCAAACCTAAAGAGTTTGTCACATAAACTGCAACAAATGAATGCAACAGTTTCACAGTCGCACGGTTTCCCTATGCTCTGTCAAAACATATGTTTTTAACGTTTTCAAAATTTTCCGTGTGTAGACCGTAAAATCCTGCTTATGTCCAAGCAAATCTGAACATGTCCTGGAATTTTGGAGAGCGAAGTTGATTTTGTGTGAGTAAATGAACTTTGATAATTGTCTGAAAATAAAAAAATTAAACTTTTCACTCAAGGGAAGACTTGAACCAAGGACCTCTCGTTCCGCAGCTGCTCACGCTAACCACGGGACCACGGCGAGCTTGAGCTCCCATTTTCCTTGATGCTGCCTATCTTGCCACTTTGTATATTTTTTCATAGTTCCACACAACTTCTTCCTGTTTTCTCGATTGATCTGTGTTCAGTTTTTCAAGGCCTATCCAGTGTGCCAACTTATAACTAAATCTGAGGGGGGTGCGATGGGGAGGTCCCCTTGTGAGGAGAGGTATCGATGTTGGTCGGCGCGGCCTGGTACGAAGTCGGCGTTTCAAAACATCCCAGAGGTGTTCTATTGGATTCAGGTTAGGACTCTGTGCAAGCCAGTTCATTACAGGGTTGTTATTGTGTGTAACCATTCCGCCACAGGTGGTGGATTATGAACAGGTGATCGATGGTGTTGAAAGATGCAATCGCCATCCCCGAATTGCTCTTCAACAGTGAGGAGCAAGAAGATGCTTGAAACATCAATGTAAGCCTGTACTGTGATACTGCCACGCGAAACAACAAGGGCTGAACACGACCACACCATAACACCACCACCTCTGAATGTTGCTGTTGGCACTACATCCGTTCGCAGATGATATTCACCTCGCATTCGCCATACCCACACCCTGCCATCGGATCGCCACATTTTGTACCGTGATTCGTCACTCCACAAAACGTTATAAGGTGTTCAATCGTCCAATGTTTACGCTCCTTACACGAAGCGAGGCGTCGTTTGGCATTTACCGACTTGATGTGTAGCTTATGAGCAGCCCCTCGACCATGAAATCAAAGTTTCCTCACCTCTCGCCTAACTTTTATAGTACTTGCAGTGGATCCTGATGCAGTATGGAATTCCTGTGTGATGGTCTGAATAGGTGTCTGACTATTACACATTACGACCCTCCTCAACGGTCGGCGGTCTCTGTTAGTCAACAGACGAGGTCGGTCTGTACGTTTTTGTGCTGTACGTCTCCCTTCACATTTCCACTTCAGTATCACATTGAAAACAGAGCACCTAGGGCTGTTTAGGACTGTGGAAATCCCACGTACAGACGTATGACACAAGTGACTCCCAATCAGCTGACCACGTTCAAAGTCCGTGACTTCCACGGAGCGGCCCGTTCTGCTCTCTCGCGATGTCTAATGACTACTGAGGACGCTGATAATGGAGTACCTAGTGGCAGGGGGCAGCAAAATGCACCTTATATGAAAAACGTATGTTTTTGGGGGTGTCCGGATACTTTTGATCACATAGTGTATGCAAGTGATTAAAATTATAAGATCACAATGTGGGGCTGCGAATAAATAATCAAATGGTCTTTACTTCGTTATGTCGTTATGGAATGACACTTCTGTTCTCTGTGCATGCCTTACACCTACCTTCTCAGTTTTCAAAAGCCTGAAAATTATTTTTGTGGTCAGCTAGAAAAGCGATGGAAAACATATTGCCCTTCTAAGGTCTGAATTTTCTCGGTGTAGTTTTTCTTCTAATAATTTTAGGTGTGTAGCCGGCTCCCGTCGACATTCTGCCACGATATTTCGTCCCAGAAACGTCCAGCCATCTTCAGGTGTGTAGACAACTACTGGAGAGCCCATGAGCATTCTCGGTATTTGCGCCGAATATCGCGCATGTGAAATGTGCTGGCGTCTTTCGACGCGTGCGTTACGTGGTGAAATGCGCGGGAGAACCGAGTTGTATTGGTGCCTTCGGTGGTGGAAGTGAGAAATGATCTAATCTCTGAGTATCGAATGACACCGTAGATTCCGCTGTGACTGGATACCAGTTTTTATCCTGTTGAAAGACAGTTTCAAGATTTATAAGATTGTCGCCAAGACGTATTTCCACCGATTTTTTGATTACTGAAACCAAAAAACTGTAAACTGGAACTAAAAGTTTTGTTCTATTGTGCTCCATTGAGTGTTCCACAGAGATACAGCGTTCTGCTGCTGCTGATTTTAACGGTTGCATAAGACGGGTGTATCTTTCGTGTTCTATGCAACGCCCCTGGAGAGTTCGTGTCGTCTGGGCCTATATACGCAGCACCACACTCACAGGGAATTTTGTAAAGGCCCACTTTTTTCATTTGTAAGTCGTAGCGGATCGAACCACGCCCAAGCTCTTCGCTGGTGGACGGAAGACAACCTTGATTTTATTTTTCCTAAGCAATCTGCCTATTTCAGGAGACACATTCTCGGCATATGGAAGAACGCAGATGATTCATAGTCGCATTCAGTGTCCTCATTTCGCTGCTTCTTGTTATTATGGTTGTGCATGGCCTTCATTATTTGGCGTGAACAGTAGCCATTCTCTTTAAAAACTTTCTCCAAGTGTTCTAACTCTATGTGTAGGTTTTCATCGTCCGATTTCATCTACATCTACATTTATACTCCGCAAGTCACCCAACGGTGTGTGGCGGAGGGCACTTTACGTGCCACTGTCATTACCTCCCTTTCCTGTTCCAGTCGCGTATGGTTCGCAGGAAGAACGACTGTCTGAAAGCCTCCGTGCGCGCTCTAATCTCTCTAATTTTACATTCGTCATCTCCTCGGGAGGTATAAGTAGGGAGAAGCAATATATTCGATACCTCATCCAGAAACGCACCCTCTCGAAACCTTGCGAGCAAGCTACACCGCGATGCAGAGCGCCTCTCTTGCAGAGTCTGCCACTTGAGTTTGTTAAACATCTCCGTAACGCTATCACGCTTACCAAATAACCCTGTGACGAAACGCGCCGCTCTTCTTTGGATCTTCTCTATCTCCTCCGTCAACCCGATCTGGTACGGATCCCACACTGATGAGCAATACTCAAGTATAGGTCGAACGAGTGTTTTGTAAGCCACCTCCTTTGTTGATGGACTACATTTTCTAAGGACTCTCCCAATGAATCTCAACCTGGTACCCGCCTTACCAACAATTAATTTTATATGATCATTCCACTTCAAATCGTTCCGCACGCATACTCCCAGATATTTTACAGAAGTAACTGCTACCAGTGTTTGTTCCGCTATCATATAATCATACAATAAAGGATCCTTCTTTCTATGTATTCGCAATACATTACATTTGTCTATGTTAAGGGTCAGTTGCCACTCCCTGCACCAAGTGCCTATCCGCTGCAGATCTTCCTGCATTTCGCTACAATTTTCTAATGCTGCAACTTCTCTGTATACTAGAGCATCATCCGCGAAAAGCCGCATGGAACTTCCGACACTATCTACTAGGTCATTTATATATATTGTGAAAAGCAATGGTCCCATAACACTCTCCTGTGGCACGCCAACGTCTGTAGACGTCTCTCCGTTGATAACAACATGCTGTGTTCTGTTTGCTAAAAACTCTTCAATCCAGCCACACAGCTGGTCTGATATTCCGTAGGCTCTTACTTTGTTTATCAGGCGACAGTGCGGAACTGTATCGAACGTCTTCCGGAAGTCAAGGAAAATAGCATCTACCTGGGAGCCTGTATCTAATATTTTCTGGGTCTCATGAACAAATAAAGCGAGTTGGGTCTCACACGATCGCTGTTTCCGGAATCCATGTTGATTCCTACATAGTAGATTCTGAGTTTCCAAAAACGACATGATACGCGAGCAAAAAACATGTTCTACAATTCTACAACAGATCGACGTCAGAGATATAGGTCTATAGTTTTGCGCATCTGCTCGACGACCCTTCTTGAAGACTGGGACTACCTGTGCTCTTTTCCAATCATTTGGAACCTTCCGTTCCTCTAGAGACTTGCGGTACACGGCTGTTAGAAGGGGGGCAAGTTCTTTCGCGTACTCTGTGTAGAATCGAATTGGTATCCCGTCAGGTCCAGTGGACTTTCCTCTGTTGAGTGATTCCAGTTGCTTTTCTATTCCTTGGACACTTATTTCGATGTCAGCCATTTTTTCGTTTGTGCGAGGATTTAGAGAAGGAACTACAGTGCGGTCTTCCTCTGTGAAACAGCTTTGGAAAAAGTTGTTTAGTATTTCAGCTTTACGCTTGTCATCCTCTGTTTCAATGCCATCATCATCCCGGAGTGTCTGGCCACGCTGTTTCGAGCCACTTACTGATTTAACGTAAGACCAGAACTTCCTAGGATTTTCTGTCAAGTCGGTACCTAGTATTTTACTTTCGAATTCACTGAACGCTTCACGCATAGCCCTCCTTACGCTAACTTTGACATCGTTTAGCTTCTGTTTGTCTGAGAGGTGTTGGCTGCGTTAAAATTTGCAGTGAAGCTCTCTTTGCTTTCGCAGTAGTTTCCTAACTTTGTTGTTGTACCACGGAGGGTTTTTCCCGTCCCTCACAGTTTTACTCGGCACGTACCTGTCTAAAACGCATTTTACGATTGCCTTGAACTTTTTCCATAAACACTCAACATTGTCAGTGTCGGAACAGAAATTTTCGTTTTGATCTGTTAGATAGTCTGAAATCTGCCTTCTATTACTCTTGCTAAACAGATAAACTTTCCTCCCTTTTTTTATATTCCTATTAACTTCCATATTTAGGGATGCTGCAACGGCATTATGATCACTGATTCCCTATTCTGCACTTACAGAGTCGAAAACTTCGGGTGTGTTTGTTATCAGTAGGTCTAAGATGTTATCTCCACGCGCGCCCGATGTACTAATGTACTAGGAACACCGGTGGTTTATGGGGGGTGATGGCAGCTGGACGCCTGGAGATATAGATCAGTATGTGTGGGTTTTCTGTACGCAGAATGTCGTAATCATCCATTTTTTGTCACTTAAACTCATTACATGAGAACATCAAGTTCACGTTGGAAACTGAGAAATATGGGATTTTATCCTTTCTAGACGTGCTAGTAGGCCATAAGGATGATGGGTCATTGGGACATTGTGTGTAAAGAAAACCCACGCACACTATCTAGATCGCCAAGTGTCTAGCTGCCATCACACTGCACAAACCGCCGGCGTTCTTAGTACGTTAATACATCGGCTGTGCGTAATATAAGACGACGAAAACTTCCCCGCAGAATTAGAACACTTTGAAAAGGTTTTTAAAGAGAATGGCTAACTTCACATCAAATACGGAAGGCCATGCACAATTATAATAACAACAAGCAACGCACCGAGGACACTGATGACGACTATAAATCATCTGCGTTCCATCCATATGCAGGGTATGCAGATTGCTTACGAAAAATAAAATAAAGGTTATCTTACGCCCAGTGAGGGGCTTGGCCCTGGTAGGATCTGTTAAATAGACCTACATCTGAAAATAGTTGGCGTTTACAAAATTCCCGTTGGGTGTGGTGCTGCTTGTATAGGTCAGATGGCGCGAGCTGTTAAGAAGCTCTGTACAGAACACGAAAGATACACACGTCGCCGGCAACGGTTAAAATCAGCATTAGCAGACAAATATATTTCCATGAGACACTCAATGGAATACAATAGAAAAAAGCTCTAGTTTCCCATTTTTTGTATTCAGTAATCAAAGAATTGGTGGAAATACGTCTTGGTCATAATCTTATAGATCATGGCAACGGCTTTCGCCTGGATAAAAAATGGAATCGTATAATTAAAATTATCCAGTCATAGCGGAATCGACGGGGTCATCCGATACTCAAGGATTATATCATCTCTTACTTCCATCACCGAGGGCAGCACAAACAACTCCGTTGTCCCGCGCATGTCACCATCTGAGTGAGGCACGCGCCGAAAGACGCCAGCACGTTTCGCATACGCGAGAATCGGCATGAATACCGTGAATGTATCTGACCTGTTCAGTAGTTATCTGCTCACCTTGAGATGGTCGCACGTCTCCGGGCCTAAATAACATGGCAGAATATCGAAAGCACCCGGCTGTACACCCGAAAATTATTAGAACATATTATTCTAAATTTTCAGTCTACAAATCCACATTACTCTTTCTGCTTACTAAAAGAAAATGTTTCTGCTTACCATTTACGCAGCGGAATCAGGATCTACGACTATAAATAAAAGTTTTGAGCTTCAACTGATGGATATTTTTGTGAAAGTGCACGCGCACAAAATATAATAATATCCTTAACAGAAATACTCCCAATAATAATAATATCCCTATCGGAACAGCACTATCAACAGTTCAGAGGTGACCTGTACGGGAATTCCATGTAAAATGGTCTGTGGCCCTGATTTCTAATCACCAAAAGTTAATCGCTCACCTGAAAAGTGGAAAATAATCTTCCCATTTGCTATGCGGTTTTGTCAACATTACAGGCGGCAGACGAACAGTTACTTCAGTGAAATGTAAGCTATCCAGGACGGTGTACAGTCGTCGCGAGTTACTTCCCACTATTACTGAGGATGCATTCAAGTCTGTCCAGCTCTGACGACATCCGAGACATAACGCACGTGGAGGTTTCACTAAGGCAAAGAGTTTGATATCTTGGTGCGAAGTGTGTCTTCCCACTGTCTCTCTAGCTGTATTTACGTATTGGTGCAGCAGACCTCCAAACGGAACACCTGATATCAGTCATCCTAAGCTCAGGTTGCTGTATCTAAATGGTCCCTTCCTTGGACAAGTATTAGGTAACAGCTGTGTTATTTAACAATTTACAGTCGTCTTAATTTTTATATAAAGAGAGGTAACTTCGCTTTAATTACTGAAAAACTCTTAGCACGACTTCATTAAGCTTTCCTGGCTACAATATTTAGAATGGAACAAACAATAGAACATGACCCCTGAATTGACTTTTTAAGACTCCTTGTAATCATTGTTATTTACAATGCAGTCTTGAAACTCGGTACAGCAGTATTACGGCATGAATTTAAACTACTGATGGAATTAAAACTTTCAATTACAAACGCAAATAATACCTAATCTATCATGCTATCATGAATAAGGACATTTTCGTTCCAAATTTGTTTATTAGTAAATAACTTCAAAACTAATAGAGGAAGCTTATTGGTACCACAAATTTAATGTTATTACATGAAACTGGGCAACATACGCATTTACAGTTTTCTAATATTTAGCGGTCACAATTTTGTGTACAAACACAGATTTTAACCAAAATATTGCTCTGATCTAGTTGGGACTTGCAACTTTTAATTGTGACATATGTTTCCATATTCAGAAAAGTTTTTAGCTTTGTAGTTTATTATTCAGCGCCATCTATTTTTTCTTAAGATCATACGTTTTGCCTAATTTATTCATGTGATCCTTCTGAGACTTTGTAAGGTGCCAGATTAAATGAATGTCATTTTTTCGCCTTACATGACAGATTTTATACACTGTAATGAGAAGGTGAATATGTCACAAGACATACCTCAACGAAAACGAGCAGATTTGCCTATTAAAATTCAGTACAAAGGGATGGCACTCAGTCAATGGTATTAACACACTGAACCTAAATCCTGCATGTCAGAGAGAAAGATGTGAAAAAGCTGCTGGAGGAAATGTTTTAGTTTGTGAGCAGATGCGAGTTGTGCTGTCATGGCTCGAGTACAACGGAATGCTTTTAAGGTGACCCGTGGCGACGGGCAATGAACGCGCCGGGTGATGCAGGGAGGAGAACAAGTAGTGGGCCAGTGCTGTGTGCTATGTAAGGAATCTTTAGAAAACTGCATTGGGGAATTTTCAGATGGGTACAAACAGACCAGCGATGCAGTTGATCACGTAAAGGCATGTGGTACACTCGTGGTGTACACGTGTAACTTTTAGGCGTCAGGAACGGGCACAAAATGTCGGATTGGCTGAAATGAACTAGGAAGGAGTAAAGTGCCGAAATTTCGAAGCAGTTTTGTGGTAGGCCCTTGGCGATTGGCAGATGTAGTTTCCACAAGACGAAAGGAACACTCCTATTAGTTAGGAAAAGCCTTGACAGGGAGTACGGAAGGACCCAGGTGGGGGACAGTTTTGCTACGAGAGACACAAGACCGAAAATTTCGTGGACTCTCCTCTGAACCAGCGTCAAGTGCAGAACAGGGCACAAGACACTCTATATGACACAAAGGAAGAATTTTGTGTGAACACTGTGTTCACTTCGACTGACATTCAGCTAGATATTAGCTGTAGCATCGTTGAGCTCCAACAGCAGAGAAATGAAACAGCCGCATAGTTAATTGTTCTTGCAAGAACTGAGAGAGCATTGTAATATGTATGCTGTTCCATCCATGTACGTATATATCGCCATATTTCAAGACTATGGATGAGTGCATGTTGTCTCGCCTAACGAGAAACGTAGGGCAGTTTCTGCTGATAAAATCAGCAAAGATTTTGATAAGCTTTTATAGGACTTTCAGAGGACGAGAGCAGCCATGCAGCTGACAGCTCATCGCAGCTAAGGTAGATACCGCTGGCAGAGGCGAAAACTTGTTCACCAACTTGCATCCACTGTGAACTCGAACAATCTTGAGTAATCACAAAACTAAGCATCTCCCTAGACTTGATTGACATCCTAAATAGTACTGAACTTAGAACCGGAATCGGATGATTTTTCGTAATATTGGCCAACTTCACGGTGTCGTAGTAAGAATAACTCTGTAGAGAACCTTCTGATTAAAATTCAATATTGTTTATTCAGTATTATTTCAGTTAAACAGCATGTGATACGTAGTCTTGATAACTGTCTTAACATTGTCATGTTACAACCTATGTAAATTCGTGTACTTCTTTAACAATAATCCTGAATTTAAAGCAATTTGTATACAGATAAACATCCTTGTGCTCTGTCTTAGAATAAGGGTCCTCTCCTAACCCCAGTCATTTATTCTATAGATGCTAACGCACTCACAGGGTGCTTTTTCTGATATCTGACGATATAGAAAAGGAGTGATGTGTCAGTACTTCACTAAGTTAACATTAGTATACTTAAGAATTCCCTGAAGAAACTTGGAAAAGTTATTTTAATTTTTAATTTCACTCTTAGATTATGGTGCAATCCTTTATATGTTAAGCACAAGCGCATTACGACGACATGGCGCTGGCAGTACTGAACCGATGTAAGCCCCGGCACATTCACTTTCCTCTGTGCCTCACACAATGATGCAGGGCTTGTTTCGCCTCAACAGGTTAATGTATGCGCGACATAAGCCATTGTAAATGTGAAATGCTGGTACATTAATAACCGGCATAAAGGCATGTGTGCATTGTATTGTACAGATGCCAGATGTCAGTTTGTGGGATGGAGTTCGAAGCCTGTTGCACTGGTCGCTCTATGCTGTTTTGTGGATGACGGTGGATTGTCGTCCCATGATGTCCACATAGTACTCGATTCGAGACAGATCTGGTGATCGACTGTGTCAAGGTTACATGCCGAGCACGTTGGGTAACAATAGTGGTATGTGAGACAGCGTGATCCTGTTGCAAAACACCACCTGGAGCGCTGTTCATGAATGGCAGCACAACTGGTCGAATCATCACATTGATGTATAGTTTTCTAGACAGGGTGGGTGGGATAACCACGAGAGTGCTCCTCCATTCCTAAGAAATCGCACGTCAGAACATCACTCTACGTGTAGGTCCAGTGTGCCTAGCACGTAGAGAGGTTGGTTGCAGACCCTCTGCAGGCCTCCTGCTAACCAAGACACGGCCATCACCGGCACCGACGCAGAATCAGGTTTCGCCAGAAAGCAAAACAGACCTGCATCCTGCCCTCTAATGAACTCTCACTTGACACCGCTGAAGTCGCAAGTGACGATGGTTTGGGGTCAGTTGAATGCACGCTACAGGGCCTATGGAGCAATCCTTCAAGTAACCGATTTGCAACAGTTCCTTGTATCATTGTGGTGCCAACTGCTGCTCAAATTGCTGCAGATGCAGTAACATGCGCCAGAGCTATAAGCTGAACATGATGGTCTTCCGTCTCGGTAGTGCCAAGTGACCTCCCTGAGTCCTGTCTTCTTGCAGCCGTATATTCTTGTCACCACCGTTGCCAGCAATAATATGCAATGGCTACAATCCTTCCACGTCTTTCTGCAGCATCGCGAAAAGAACTTCCAGTTTCTCGTAGGTCTAGCACACGACCTCGTTCAAACCCAGTGGGGTGTTGATAATTTCGTCTTTGTCCTTTTAAAGGCATTCTCGACTAAAATCAACCCACCAAACGTGATTTGCATCCCCATAGTGGCGCTACTAGCGCCATTGTTATAGGTCAGGTTCGAAATCTGAATAAATATCATCTTTCAGATGCAGAAACACGCCTACGAAACTTTCGTTTCTGTCGCGGAAATCCTTCTTGGTATTGCGATTTTTTTGTTCACGTCAGTGTATTACAGAGTACTACTTCGCGTATGCTGGGCAATCGATGTTACAGTCTCGGTCATCCTTTAGCGCGGCGTGATTCGCTTGGTACTGGATTACGGGTCAGCATTACATGACAATATGCTGACGTATGTAGAGCACACTGTTCTACCTTGGACCGATGTTGAGACTTTCCGCTCCAGACAGGCCTGTAATAGAAGTTTAATGTAATTTCTAATTCCACTTTGAAATGATAACATTCACTTTATGTATGCTGTAGTCTTCTTTGGAAATCACAGAAATTACTTCCGAAAAGTGAGTTTTTTTTCCAAATGTGAAGAACTGTTCCAAGGTACAACACGGTCATGTACATAGGAACAAATGTTTTATTCAAACCTAAAATCGTTGCAGCCGAGAAAACCTTGTCAATACTGTTTTTAAACGTCCTTGTGTTATATTACTGCTTTACTACATATTAATAAGCAGTAAATAAAATCAAATAAATATGTATTGTCAAAAACCAATTACAAGTTAAAAGCGTTTTGAAATAGGAAGTGTTCGAAAACTTACGAAAATTTACCTTTCCATTGCTCGGAAAGTGTTAGGATTTTAAACAAACTCAGTTAGTTTTCAGATATCACGTTCTCCAGACTTTAAAACTAGAAGACGGTTCACAATCGACGAAGTATGGCTTAACAGTCCACACGTCAACTAACTGGTTTTAAAAATATACTGAATTTCCCTCATTATAAAACTCTGTAACTGAAAAATTAACCACTAACTTCTAAATATGTTTAATATATTTTACAACACTTAAAATATGCAGAACTCGTGAAGTGAGACTTGTGTGTCTCCAGGTGTACACAATGTTCAAATAACTTACGGGAATGCAGCTAGGTGACGTTATCGATAACTGCTGGTATTTCGACAGGTGTGCCTTGTAAATGGCAGGTGGTGCTGTTGTCGAAGACGTAACTCGGCTACATTCCCATAAGTTAATTGAGAACTCGTAATATCTAAAATGCTGCACGAAACACAACCCCATGTCACACAACAACAAAAGAAGTGTAAAATACCGGAAACTGCTCATGGCAATCTGTAGTGCGCATTCCTTCGTGGATTCTAAAATCAGGTACTAGATTGAAACACCGACCAGGAGACATCACGGGTTTCTAGATACACTATCCTCCTGATAGCCGAGATCGTTAAAGTACTGTGTAGCAATATGTCTGGCAGCGATGAACTTCCCACCTAAGAATGCCCCTTTGGTAGTGGCAAGGAATTACAAATACGGAGGAATTCCTTGGATCAGAAATGCTTATCTTTTATGGCACCGAACTCGGTTCATCCTAGGATCGAGAAACTGAAGTGTTTTGTTGAGGACAACGGATACTGCGACTGAATTCTCGGGAGCAACTCTACTGGTTCACAGTTTCTGGCAACAAAGATATGTGTTACCATTCTTAATGAACGAATGTCTGCCACCTGCATTTAAATTGTAGGAAGATGCACTTAATTTTCAGTACAAAATTTTCTATGAGCTAAGAGTACCGGATTTATTTATCCACTTCTCCTACAACCATCTCGCATCTGATTTCAACAACGTGAGTGGAGTCAATAAAAATATACGCAATTGGATCCCAACCATGACAGGGCGCTGACTTCGCTTTCTTTTGCGGGGGTAGGGCCTACAGTGTTTTGTGTTATATTTAAGCTTCTG
Organism: Schistocerca cancellata; assembly: GCF_023864275.1. NCBI lineage: Eukaryota > Metazoa > Arthropoda > Insecta > Orthoptera > Acrididae > Schistocerca > Schistocerca cancellata. Next base: position 260,578,337 of record NC_064628.1, read on the forward strand.
ACAGTAGCCAGCTTCTTCAATGCCGGACTTCTCATCATCAAGACAGTCTTTAGATATGCAGCAATTCAGTTGGAGGACGACCTTCTTGAAAAGGAAGCACCATGTAAAACCTAGAAAAAACGGGAAAGGATCTCAACTGCGAGGAGCATGAAGTACTTAAATTAATCTGTCCAGTTATTATGGATTAGTAAGGATCAAGGAGAACATTGGTGTTTATTGTAATGAATCGGCGCACCTCCTGATGAAACGTAGTGTGACTGATAATCAACTGTACTACACGAGTCTCTCACATACGCATTTCGTTGCCGATGTAGTGAAGCAAGCCTCGCTGGAATGGTCACAGATGTCACAACAGATGAAAGATAAGATATTATTTCACTACAGTTCAACAGAGCATTCCACGAAAAAGTAGTTTTAACAGGTAAAATTATCTAGATGATACACCACTACCATAAGACGCATCAGCCTGGGTCACGGCTCGCAAGAGCCTAAGATGAAAGCTCAGCCATCTCTGTACTGCGAAAAACATCCATAGGAAATCAAGGACTAGAGTTTCGCCCAACGGAAAACAACTGTGTAAGCTTCTCAAGGACTTCTTAAGAGCGGGAATTTCTCGATCTATGGCTGTGACAGAACTACTTTGGCAGCTGTCCACAGCGGACTACGTCAGTTTCCCACTGTATCTGAGAGAAGCCAATAGAAAGATGTAACGCAGACTCAAAGTTAGATGAAAATTCACAACAGAGAGATCCCGATACTCAACAACCCGACTGATATTTTCTTGCCCCGTCAACTGGACTCCAGCCTGACGTGACACAGTGACAGTGTCCAACAATCAGTAGTAAACGAGATGGATACTGGTGTGGTACACTCTGGCTGTCGCTGGAAGAGCGGCGATGGATACTGGTGTGGTACACTATGGCTGTCGCTGGAAGAGCGGCTACGTGGCGGTATAGCGTCCGTGACGATGAATAATGTGTACTGTCTACAGCGCCCGTGAATTATTAAAAAAAAATGGTTCAAATGGTTCTGAGCACTATAGGACTTCACACTATAGGTCATCAGTCCCCTATAACTTAGAACTACTTAAACCTAACTAACCTAAGCACATCACACACATCCATACCCGAGGCAGGATTCGAACCTGCAACCGTAGCAGTCACGCGGTTCCGGACTGAAGCGCCTAGAACCGCACGGCCACGACGGCTGGCTGTGAATTATTAATTCCTCGTTTTTGTTGTTATATTCCTATCATTTATTCTATAAGGGTGGTGTAAAATGCCGATGTTCTATGTATCATATGGCTTAAAATTTGTAGCTACTCACTTCCCTGGCTAAATAGTTAATGTCAAATTCTAATGAAATAAATTTAAAATAATACATAACGATCGCTTCGAATGCCCAAGTCAACCATATACACTGTTCCACATATCTCCGCCACCTCATTTACTTCCGAAACGAAACAAAATGTGGGAAATGTAATTGGCCAGGGATGCACCTATGTTAGAGGCTCAGACAATGGGCAGGGACGTACAATCCATAAATGTAAACAAACACCACGTTCAACACAAAGTACGCTTTTTTTTTAACGCCACATGTAAATTTTTTCTTCGAAGACAAAAGTCAGAAGTAGAGTTAGTGACGGGGGGACTTATTCACTGCTCTAAACCTAATACCTTCTCAAATAGGTAGACTTTGCAGGATGGCAACGGTGCGATGCCTGAGTTCCTGCCATAATGCGCAGAGCAAATGTTGCCCACGGTACGCTCTAGGAAAGTGTTGGCCGGTCGGAGTGGCCGTGCGGTTCTGGGCGCTACAATCCGGAACCGAGCGACTGCGACGGTCGCAGGTTCGAATCCTGCCTCGGGCATGGATGTGAGTGATGTCCCTAGGTTAGTTAGGTTTAATTAGTTCTAAGTTCTAGGCGACTGATGACCTCAGAAGTTAAGTCGCATAGTTCTCAGAGCCATTTGAACCATTTTAGGAAAGTGTTGGCAACCCGCATTACGGCATTACAGGATTACGGAAGAAACTGCGGCGCAGTTTCCATTATTTAAATTCATAAAGAGGTATACGGTTAGAGATGTGGATCTGCTATCACTAACTGTATGACTAGTTTTCATTCTGGAAGAAAAACATACATGTGCCATCTAAAAAAAAAGTAACGTTGTGCTGAAACTGATGTTTGTTTACTTGTAGGAATTGTGCCATTATCTGGGCGCCAGACATGGCTGCATCTCTGAACAATTTCGTTTTTAACATTTTGTTTCATTTCTAAGCTATACGAGGTGGCAAAGTTAGATGTGATATCCTGTATACTCTTTGAAACTTTGCTTTTCGCGGTAAAGAGGTCTACCAGCTTTTTACCGATCTCTTTCTTCGTCGTTATAACGTCAGTTGTTTGCGGATGCCACATTTCATCTTTCACGTTCCGTCCATGAGAACTTCACTAAATTATTATTTATAACAGGACGTGGCCAATCCCCTACAATGTCGGTTACCAACTGAGCCACCCAAGCATGACTCACAACCTGTTCTTACGGCTTTACTTTGGCCAGTACCTAATCTCCTAGTTCTGCAAGTTACATGGGAGACCTTCGGTGATGTTTGGGAAACGGGAGGTGAGATACTGGCGGGCATGGGAGACCTTCGGTGATGTTTGATGGGAGATCTTCGGTGATGTTTGGGGAACGGGAGGTGAGATATTGGCGGAAGTACAGCCTTGAGGTCGGTTCGTGAGTTGTGCTCGGGTAACTCAGTTGGTGGAGTAATTGCCAGCGAAAGGATAAAGTTCACAGGTGTCGAGTTCCGGTCCGGCACACAGTCTTGATTTACAGGAGAAGCTTCGTAAAGTATAAGAGCACACTCCGCTGCAGAGTAAAAGTCACTATGTTCTTCTTATTCGCGTAAGTGACGCCTGTGGTCTTTGGATGACACGGTCGCCGATCGATACCGTAGGACCTTGAAGGCCTGTTCGGACGGAGCTTATTTTAGTTTTTAGTACCTGGGAGCCATCGACCACAAGCAAGTGATCCACCACGAATATCTGGTTTACCGAATATAAAGGGTGGTCCATTGATAGTGACCGGTCCAAATATCTCACGAAATAAGCATCAAACGAAAAAACTACAAAGAACGAAACTCGTCTAGCTTGAAGGGGGAAACCAGATGGCGCTATGGTTGGCCCGCTAGATGGCGCTGTCATAGGTCGGACGGATACCAACTGCGGTTTTCTAAATGGGAACGCCCATTTTTTATTACATATTCGTGTAGTACGTAAATAAATATGAATGTTTTAGTTGGACCACTTCTTTCGCTCTGTGATAGATGGCGTTGTGATAGTCACAAACGTATAAGTACGTGGTATCACGTAACATTCCGCCAGTGTGGACGGTATTTGATTCGTGATACATTACCCGTCCTAAAATGGACCGTTTACCAATTGCGGAAATGGTCTATATCGCGTTGATGTATGGCTATTGTGATCAAAATGCCCAACGAGCGAAAAAAGGTGGTCTAACTAAAACATTCATATTTCTTTACGTACTGCAAGAGTATGTAATAAAAATGGGGGTTCCAATTTAAAATAATGCAGTTGATATCCGTTTGACCTATGGCAGCGCCATCTAGCGGGCCAACCATAGCGCCATCTGGTTTCCCCCTTCAAGCTGGGCAAGTTTCGTATTTTGTAGTTTTTTCGTTTGACGCTTATTTCGTGAGATATTTGGCCCGGTCACGATCAATGGACCACCGTGTATATCAGGAAGCTGTTCATCTAAAACCACTGGCATCATTATCTCCAGCCGATAAAATATCTAAAGAGCATTCTGTGCAAATATGTAGAAAAGAACGAACACTGCATTCGTATTGGCTTCTGTCTCGGTTTCTTCGGCCGACGTTCGCTAATGATTTTACTGACGAGTGGCTGGTATTGTCAAAGCTTCACTCTTCATTGCTGGCGATGAACTGAGCCGATATCGCGGCTGCAGACTATATATACCTGGCGCGCCAACGGCCGAGGGCTTCTCCGCAGTCATTTCCAGTGCGGTTCTCCTCTTGCTACCTGCGACGTTCGTTCGCTGCAGCTCGAGAAGCCAGGATCCTTTTATCTACAGACTTTCTTCTTTCTAATTGAAGCTATTCCTGTGTTTTTGTATCTCTATAGCCTCTCTGAACAAGCGGGCGTGATAGTAATTCTCTACAGCCAGAACTTTCGTGTCGTCGAATTTTACTACGTGGTTGGTCTCACACAGTGCGTGGTCTGCCACGGCCGATTTCTCCACCTGCCCCATCCTGTAATTTCGCTTATGTTCTATGATCCTGGTGTTGATTGATTGTCCATTCATTCCGACATAAACCTTTCCCGCGTGCGCACGGTATACGGTATATTCCCGACATTGCAAGTGGATCCCTTTTCTCCTTTGGCAATCGAAGACACTCTTTAATTTGCTTTGTCTTTTTGAAAATCGTCTTTACTCCGGGTTTGTGCAATATACGGGCGATTCTGTCCGTCACTCTGGGAATGTATGGCAGAAAGGCCGTACCCGATATTTCTTTTTCTGATTTGTCGCTTCGCCGAGTGCCTCTGTTACACTTCTAATATAACTGGTGGAGTACCCGTTGCTCCTCAGAACACTTTCCAGGTGTTGCATTACACGTCTGAGGTACTGCGGCTCACATATTCGTCCTGCTCGCGTTACGAACGTATTAATCATGCCTCTTTTCTGACTCTGGTGGTGGTTTGATAAATTGTGCAGGTATCTGTCCGTGTGTATAGGTTTTCGATACACGCTGTGTCCCAGGTTTTCGCCATGCCTTGTGACCAGCACATCTAGAAATGGTAGTTTCTTGTTCTTTTCTACTTCCATGGTAAATTTTATGTTGTCATGGAGGCTGTTCAAGTGTCTTAGGAGGACACCGAGCTTTTCTTCGCCATGGCTCCACACAACGAAGTTATCATCGACGTATCTGTACCACACCTTAGACTCACAAGTTGCCAAGTCCAGTGCCTGTTATTGGAAATGTTCCACGAAGAACTTGGCCACCACTGGACTAAGAGGGCTATCCATGGCGAAGCCTTCCAGCTGTTCGTAGAAATCTCCTTTCCATGTGAAATAGCTCGTGATGAGACATCCGTGAAAGAGCTTTGTAATGTCTTGTAAGAAAGTGGAACCGATGTGCTCAAGAGATTCACTAGGTGGCACTTTCGTAAAAAAAGAAACAATAACAAAGCTGATCAGGATGTCGTTTAGTGCAAATTTTAGTTTCTTAACTTGTCAATGAAATATCCCGAGTCCTTTATGTATAGGTCAGTCCTCCCCAAGAGCGGTTGGGGCAAAGAGGCCAAGTGTTTTGCCAGTTTATACGTCGGTGAGGCAGGAACGCTAAGAATCGGTCTTAGTGGAACGTTGTTCTTATCGATCTTAGGTAATCCATGCAACCGATGTGGCAGGCCTTCTGTGTTACTCAGGTTCCTCTGTATGTCCGCCGGCAAAGAAGATGCCTTGATTAACCGATTGTATTCCGTGTGATACGCTGCATCGGATTTGCGCTTAGTTTTCGGTAAGTCGTCGGATCTAATAGGTCCCGAATCTTTTGCTCATAATCTTCGGTCTTCATTACGACAGTCGTATTTCCGTTATCGGCAGGCAGTACCAATATACTCTTGCCGGTGTTAAGATTCTTAATGGCTTTTAGCTCTTCTTTCTTCAGACTGCGAGCTGGTGGTTTTGCTCGGTGCAGTATCCTGGCTGTTTCAGCGCGTATTTCCTTTGCTCTTTCACAAGGAAGGTTCCGTATGGCCGCTTTGATATTACCTATGATGTCCTGCAAAGGTATAGTTCTCGGAATGATAGCGAAATTGTCTCCTTTTTAGAAGAAAAGACACTTCCTCTTCGGTCAATTGTAGGTCAGTGAAAGTTGACCACAGTGCGTGATATGTCGGGAATCGACTTGTCGGTCTGCTTCCGGCATCTTTCAAACTTTTTTTCTGTCGCTTCGTACAGCACTCGCGTTCGTTCTGCATGCTCCTGTGAATGATGCTGTCGATCTTCTCCCAGTCATCTCGATGCATTCTGCTACTTACTTGATAGAAAATGTCCAAAAGATCCTCATGCGTTCTTGCCAGATCTCTTCGTGTTGTAAGAATTTTCTCACTAAGAAAAGTTCGTTCCATTCTGTGATGGATACGATGTGCTTGGGCGGTGGTGAAAAGGCGCTGTTGTGACCACGAAAGCCTTAATAGTTTTGTACTAGATTCGTAACTCAACTGACGTTGCACAGCATCTGAGTCATTTTTGTCTCTAGGAAACGAACATTATGTTCGGTTTCAATATAAAAACTAATACTATTCATAGATATAGGAAAGTATATAAAAGTTGCAAAAGCTGGAGAGGGAATCAGAAAATTGCATCTCATAACGATTTCTTACATAATTTAACTGCACAGCCAATAACTAACAGAACATAGAACAAACGGTTTTATTTGATGATTGCATTTCCGTAACATGTCTATTACGCTTCCATCGCTCTGAAAAATTAGATTTTTTGTCGTAACAGAAGAACGCAGGTATTTAAAAATAAGAATTAGAAACAGAACAGAAGTGAAATACATTTTTACCGCCAGAGTAATTTGTTTTCATTCTTAGTTAAAACATTGTCGTATGTTGTATACTTTTCATAATACATATTTTTTAGGTAAGCTTTCAGAACTGCACCAATATTGCTAATAGTTCTTAAGAAGTTTAAAAATTTCACCTTTGTTCGACACATTATGTGGTATATTTCAGCCAAGAGGATACCATCAAAACAGTGTTCTGATAATGGGCCATGACCAAAATAACTGGAAAAGACTTGTTATGTTATTAATATAAGAACGGAAATTTTTGTATATTAAGAAAAGGGAGCGGGATATTTTTAACGAATGAGGGGTGATGGGCCAAAAAGGTTGGGAGTGAAGTGAGCATGTCTTAGGTGTGAGATTTGCATCTAGCTGTACACCTATACTCCTCAGTCAGCCTCAAGAGAGCCGACTAATCCTTATGAAATTGAGGATTCACTATTGCTTTCGCAGACCTCATCAATTGTGTGCATCTGTTGGACGTGCCTTGTAGTAAACGAAAATTATCGATTAGGATGGAACACTTGGTTGCTCCAATGACCGGCGATAATCTGCTGGTGGAATGAGGGAAAGTTATTTTGCATCTATTGAATAATGTCTTACGGGTATGCTATCATCCCAGTTGGCTTTCCTCTACTGAGCGATTCTATGCTTTGGCATTCTTTGCGGCGTTTGGAAGAGTGGACCGTATTACGATCTTCCACAGCGAAAAACTTTTGCATGGTCAAATATAGGATGTCAGCCTTCTCCCTTTTGATGCCAGTATGATCACTGAGTGGCAATAAAGGCGTCTCTCATCTTTTCCTGGCGTTACGTAATGCCATAACTGCTTCCGACTTTTTGTCAGAAGGGTATAAGTAACTTCACATTAATTGACCGCTTTTCTCATATCTCTCCCTGCGCTCATTTCGGCAACCACCTGCGTAACAGTACAGTTCTCAGAGTTATTAATGTATCGTTGCCTATCACTTCTGTCGTTTTGCAAACGTTTTTCTTCCTCTGAAGAGTATGCTGGCGAGCTGTAAGCGTTCGCTAGCCTTTCATTTGTACAAAATTGGCACTTGCCTGACGCTCAGTAGGTTATGAAGCCCACAGGCGTTTGAACTCACTCGGTAGTCTCTTTATGGAGATTTTACTAAACATAGATGGATGTAAGTCACGTTAAACGTTCGACACTCCATATTTAGTCTGGGAAATTATACCATTCGCACAAATAAGTGGCTACAAAAACGGTCAATTAACAGTGGTGCCTCAATTTGCATAGCTTGCATTAATGAAATGTATAGTTAGCAGCAATACTTAGGTCATCTCCGACGTAGTGCTTTGCCTACCGCTACAGGGATCTTCAGAGAGTACCACGGGCCATTGATTCTTAATCCGCCCCGTTAACAGTCATTCCCCAGCAGAAGTAAATGAAACGTTTAATTGTAAAACGCGTGGTTCGCGGTGGCCTTACTGTGTGCATCAAAATTGATAATCTCTCTCTCTCTCTCTCTTTTTCTTTTGCGTCATTAGTGTTCTGACTGATTTGATGCGACTTGCCTCGAATTCCTCTCCTGTGTCATCCTCTCCATCTCATAATAGCACTTGCAACCAACGTCCTCAGTTATTTGCTGGATGTATTCCAAAATCTTACTTCCTCTTTAGCTTTTACCCACTACAGCTCTCCCTAGCACAATGGAAGTTATTCCATAATGTCTTAACAGATGTCTACAGTCCTGTCCGTCCCTCTTGTCACTGTTTTCCATATACTCCTCCCCTTGCCGATTCTCGGGAAAACCTCCTCAGTCCTTACTCAGTCAATCTAATTTCCAACATTCTTCTGTAGTACCACATTTCAAATGCGTCGATTGTCTTCTGTGCCTGTTTTCCCATAGTCCATGTTTCACTACCATACAATTCTGTGCTCCAACCCCACATTATCAGATATTTATTACTCAAATTCTGATCTATGTTTGATACCAGTAGACTTCTCTTGGGCAGGAATGTCCTTTTTGCCATTGCTAATCAGATTTTAATGTCCTGCCTAAGTAGCATAATTCCTTAACTTCATCTACTTCGCCATCACCAATGCTGATGTTAAGCTTCTCGCTGTTCCCGTTTTTGCTACATCTCATTAGTTTCATCTTTCTTCGATTTAGTCTCAATCCATACTCTGTACCCTCAGACTGTTCATTCCCTTAGGAAATCCTGTAATTTTTCTTCACTTTCCCCGAGGACAGCAATATCATCAGCGAATCTTATCATTGATATCATTTCACCCTGTGTTTTAAAAACATTCTTGAACCTTTCTTTTATTTCCGTTTGCTTCTTCGATGTATAGCCTGAAAGTAGTGGCGAAAGTCTACATGCCTGCCTTACATTCTTTTTAATCCAAGCACTTCATTCTTGGTCTTCCACTCGGCTTTTGTATATGTTGTATGCTACCCGTCTTTCCCCATTTTTCTCAGAATTTCGAAAACTTTGAACCACTGGACATTGTCGAACTCTTTTTCCAGGTCAACAAATCCTATGAACGTGTCTTGATTTTTCTTTAGACTTGCTTCCGTTATTAACGCAACGTCAGAATTGCCTGTCTGTTGCCTTTACCTGTCCTAAAGCCGAACTTATCGTCATCTAACACGTTGTCAATTTTTATTTCAATTCTTTTCCATTAATCTTGTCAGCAACTTGGAGGCATGAGCTGTCAAACTGATTGTGTGATAATTCTCGCATTTGTCGGATTGATAATAATACACGATTTTGATTGAGTCGTATCATTCAGATGCATGAAACTCACTACAAATCAATTATCTGCAGTAAGAACATTTTACAGATGTGGGGAATGAAAAATGAACTAAATGAGGTATGGTACCTCGTGATGTAGTTTTCTTTCAGTATTTCACTGTAGATGTTTTAGAATGTATTGCTATGGAACGATTATCTTGGACAAAAATTTCGATATGTTCTACTCCCACCGCTTGCAGTAATGCATGCAGCTGCCCTATATAGGTACTGTGAGGGTTAAAGTTTGTGTTTGGGAGGGGACGGAGATCACAATACACTTGAGTCTAAACGGAACGCTACGGTCGCAGGTTTGAGTCCTGCCTCGGCCAACGATGTGTGTGATGTCCTTAGGTTAGTTAGGTTTAAGTAGTTCTATGTTCTAGGGATCTGATAACCTCCGATGTTCAGCCCATAGTGCTCAGAGCCATTTGAAACATTTTTCTAAACGGAAATAGCGCAGGAAAGAAAGAAAATTCGACTCTGTAAAGCAAATGAATGTCAGAGCATTAGCTCGCCACTGGATAGAGCCGCAATAAGAATATGCTGATCTGTAATGCAACGAGTTAAAATTTATTAAACATCTAGTTTAAGCCAGAATTTTTTGTACAATAATATGTGAGTCTCCACTCTTCTTGAAAATTTCTACATTATAAACTCCCACACAGAACATTACTTAAGTTATGCACAGCAACGTGCTTCACCTCCTTACAGTACTTACTACCCAGTGAAAGCTGTTACATACGACGTAATTTCTGAAGATGCGTGCATGACTTAATATGTGGTTCACCGCCATATAAGCGACTGCCTATGGATTGACAAGCGGCAGGGTGACAGTAATGACTTGCGGAGTTCGTTGGAGCGGAGGCCAGCCACGGCTTGATAGCGATATGGCAGTGCTGTGTGGTTAAGAAGCACGATGCACCGATCTTCCTCAAACACAGGCACTGCAATATCCGACGATACCAGGCAGCGACTTTCAATGAAAATGTCCTCCCTTTACGGGAATTACATGATGTGTACACGAGTACAGGTTGCGACAAGGAAACGACGCCATGTGTAAGTTTGGGTCCGGTCGTGAGTCATGCACGGAAAGCCGAAGTGGATGCCGGCACGGTTGCTCAGCATGTTCGGTCAGAGTGTTAGTTGCCCTCTGTAACAAATCGATCAACAATGAACTTGAACGGGTGTCATGGGACGTCCGCTACGAAAAAACGCAACGAATAAACGAGAGACTAAAAAAAAGGCGGTTAGCGCGACCGCTCGCGTAAAGCAGGATATCCGGGTTCGAGTTCTGGTCTGGCACAAATTTTCCTTGTCGTCATTTAATTCTACAGCTGAAGGTTGTCATTATTCGCAACTGTGAATACATTTAATGTCTTCCCGGGAAAAGTCAGACAACATATTACTTCCCCCCACATACCTTCCTCGTGATGACAATGAGGAGAAAATTCGAGAAATTAGAGCCAATACAGAGGCTTACCGACATTCTTCACACGCGATATTCGCGGATGGAACAGAGTTGAAGGGTTCAGTTAGTTTGTACAAAAACTACCCTGCGCCACACACCATTAGGTGGCTTGCGGACTACGATGCAGCTGTAGATGTGCGCGGCCACAGTGTAGTCGATCTCAACACCAGAAAGTACAGATTTCGGACGACGGTCGGTGGAATTCAGACCAGTTTATTTTCTTCGGTAGAATCGGCAGACGTTCCCAAAGGCAAAACATGGATTGTGACAAATTTTTAAGGTTAGTACAAGGAAGACGTTGAAAGGTCTCTGTTGGATTCCTTTCATGTTAATTTCTTGAATATGTTGTCATTTACGGCATAAATTCCTCTTCTAAATTTACTGTAGTGTTTCTGACTCTTATCTGGGAGGTGACTGAGCAGTGGAACGTGTTACTTTTACACATAAACAAGAACGATCTGTCACACTACTACACTTTGAAACACAGTTTATATGTAATTCATGTCACACAGCCTCATATGGAACCTACACCCGCTTTCTTTTATATACTGTATATGATAAGATACTGTCATCCCCCTTCCCTTCTGTGTGAGAGGATGAATTGTCAAATGTATTTCTAGTTGCATGCTTGATGGTAGCAGACAAGCCTGTCTGCTAGAGAACAGTAGGACCAACGTCGGAACAGGTAGCTATGCTTTCTAAAAGCAGAGAGGTTTCTATTCTTAGTATGGTCCTGTCCGTCCCTTGTCATGTTGGTATAGGAAGCTGCCTCTCTGGTCACTTCTGTTTGTATCTGTGAGGCACCCTCAGGAAGGGACCACGGCAGTCTGTCCGCGGCGAGCGTCTGAAGTGGTAAGATCTCCAGCTAAGCGCATGTCTGCTATTCCGCAGGACAATGGATTTCTTAAGTTCAGCCTAACTGAAAATTTAATCACCTGTATTTCAGGTTTAGCTCTAAAATATCTAATGTTATCTTAAATTGCAACGCAGTGTAAGTCGAGTGTGAAGTTCAGAATATCATCCGGTAGTTGTTTTGTACTACTTTGTGAGTAAAGTGGAACCACATGTTGATCAGTAACTCAAACTAAGATTATCAATCTGAAATGCGAATGTGCGTGAGATTATAACGTCTCGTCTTGACAATATTTTTCAATATAGCAACTTTTCTTTATGTTCATCTCACGTGGGGTGCACTTTGTGAGATCAGTACCACGCGCTTATACAATTGTTTGACCCATCAGGTTAATAGTAAGATGATAGTAACCAGTTCGAGGTTTTTCTTTTATAAATTGCGTTTGGATGTAATTTATTTTAACTATCAAAATTATTGTTGAGTTACACTCTTTGTATAAACCAAATTGACCACGTGAAGCATGTGGTGTAAGCATCAAAGTAGCCCTCAGCTATTCTTTTTGGGAAGATTTCACAGAGAGTTAGTATGAATTTAGTATACCAGTGTGTGGTAATTTCATGACCGACAGGATTGCGCTACGAATTAACTTCTTTGGGTGAAAATTGAATCGGTTGGTTGTGGTTAATTTCATCTTGCATATGTTTCAACGTTCTTCGTGTGTTATTTTATGAATGCAGTGATGTATGTAGTCTCCCAATCTTGGCTCCCTATTTTATGTGTTCCGTAAGATTACAAACTCACATTTTCACAATCCTAAGTAAGGCACCAGTTTAGTTATGAATCAAGTTTAATATGCTGGAATTTCAATGATCAATGTTCAAATAAACGTCCAAATATAAACTGATTTATTTCTTTTTATTTAAATTGCTATTTATATATATATATATATATATATATATATATATATATATATATATATATATATATATATATATATATATATATATATCACCAGTTATCGTAAGATGAGTACTAAAAGATTATAATTATTGTTAGTCTGGTTGGGAATTTGGTAAGCTAGACTGGATACCTGGTGAAACAGTTGCGCAGTAATGCAAGGTTAACTTCCTCAGATAGCTCACAGCTTTTAACCCACTTTTATGGTCTTGAATATCAGCACCACTTACACCTCAAATTAATGCAACAACATTACAACGTATCTCAGAAACTGTCGTACAAGTTTCGAACAAATTAAAAATTTAACAATAATTTATTCAGCTTTATGTTATGTTACTACTGTATTATGAATGAGTTGGGGCTGACTAGGCATTTCAGCCTCATATCCACACTTTAAGCAGCATATTATCTGAAACACAGGCAAAATCTTTATTTGTAGAGGTCCATCTTGGTCACACAGATTATACAATTTACAATTACCGGTTTCAGCTGCTGCCATCTTCAAATCGCTTACAAATCGAAAAACAGTCGAGTAACCAGTAATCCACTAAGTTTAGTTCGTCCAGCATATACACAAATAACTGAGGCAAGCAGAGGGCACTATAGTCAGGGTACATGAGTTGAGTGTTGTGAACTTCCGCCACAGGAAAACAAGAACTTCATACAGAGAACCCACGAGGCAGTGCCACTGAGATTCCAGTCCTCATGTGATATCGACTATCGAGATTTTAATTAATATTCACTGGTTTGTTAATTACCCTGCACCTACGGTTGGGTTTAATTGTTTTGTCATGCTGAAACGTTTGGATTTATAGATATCATGTTACTTTCAAACTTTTTATTCTGGCTTTTACACTATTGTGTGGTGTTTTCTTTGCTAGGCAGGAAGCTTCCCGTTATTACTCTTCACACGTGTTATGAGGATTTTAAGTATGGGTCTAATTCCACATATTGTACGTCAGTCCATATTTTATTGTCAGACGCTCATTTTGCCATATGAGGTAAATCAGTTCTACTTAATTTCAACTTAATTTCAACTATTAAATTTAGGACAGTGATTACTCATGTACCCTAGCATTTCAACTATTAAATTTAGGACAGTGATTACTCATGTACCCTAGCTGTAGTGACTTCTGCTGGCTTCGGTTATTTGTATAAACACTGGACACACCCAGATAATCAGCAGCACTTACCATGTACCTACATACATAGATTTTGACGTTCGTATCAACATCAGAATATTTAATGGTATTATGTCTGTTAGTCAAGTTTGTCTTCAAGTTTCTTGTACTGGGCATATTCGCAGTAGCTGTATATAAATTACTGTAATTCAAAGGAAAAACGCATTTTGCACGTTCCACATTAACGATTTTTATCTATCTTGTGCACCCAGACGCGTGTAACCATAGTTATAAGGCACCTTAAGTGGGTGTCCTGAAATATTAAATGATTTTTTTCGTTTGCACAAACAGATAATCGTTTGCACTAATAGGGTATAGATTTATAACAGTTCGTTGAGGTTTAAAATGGAAAAATTGTTTCCGCAAGTGGTGCCAAGTTTCACAGGTTTTGTTACCAACTGTTTTTTCTGTTCATATATGTGTGCTGAAGTAAGTTCTGTTGTCGTTGTTGTTGTTGCTCTTGTTGTTCATGTGTGCGTGTGTGTGTGTGTGTGTGTGTGTGTGTGTGTGCGTGTGTGCGTACATTTTTATAATTTTTATTGTTATTATTTTTCTGTTCTTTTTTTCACACACATTTATATTATTGAGAGACAAACGAGATTTAAGATTATATTTTGGTATTACTGTCTGTTATATGAACAATTCGTGTAAACAGGGATTAGTTAGTCATATTCATGTGATCGTTTAGTAGGATCTTCCTTTCAGTCTTCAAATGAAACAAGTTCGCTGTTGCCAGTCACCGTTTTATTTATTTCCACGACGCGTTTCAAAGGTTTAAACCTCCATCATCGTGTGGATTTACATTATTTAGTATGACATTTGTGTGTGTGTGGTGTTACGATTTTGGGAGGAATTTGTGGCACTGCCTAGTAGAGAAACAAGATACTATTTCAGAACATGGTTTTGTATTTCTTCTGACAAAAAATTAAACTGATATCTAACGGTAAACATAAAATAAGTAAAATAGAGTACCTCCAGTAGTCACAGGTTCCTATTCGCTGTCGTAACACATCACATGTATACTGTCACTGCTTTAAAATATGCAGATAGATATACAATTTTTGCCAGTAGTTGATGTACACATAGTTTCAAGCTGACAAGCATTAACCAATATATTACCCCAACCTTTAGGCAGCCAATATATGTAACATGTAATCTCAAGACCCTTGCCTTGTAAATGTTTGCTCTCAAACAATACTCTGTCCACCCTCTCTCTCGCTTCCTCTCCTTCCGCCTCCAGCCTCTCACATCTGTCTATTAATCCCAATCAAATATCATCGTCTATGTATAATTTTACTGCTGTAGCCAATATGATTATTGTACTTAAAGTCTGTAACATTTCACGTGATTGTTATTAACAAGTATGAAATTTAAGCCATTTTAACATTTCACCTGACTGTATAAACGAGTATGAATGTTAAGCTGTTTTAACTTGTCAAAATCGTATTTATATGCCATCTGAAGTACACACACATATATTCGACACCTCAAAACAAACACCTCCAAATCCTTTAAATAATTATTTTGTAATAATGTTGTTACGATTTATATTCTATGTACTTTGCGATTATGTCTTCTCTTCTGCTATACGAACCTTGGACACAGCATATTCCAGACGCCATATTTGTTTACAAATGTGACATATACATGTGATGTGACTACCGGAGGTACTCTATTTTACTTATTTTATGTTTACCGTTAGATATCAGTTTAATTTTTTGTCAGAAGAAATACAAATCCGTGTTCTGAAATAGTGTCTTGTTTCTCCACTAGGCAGTGCCACAAATTCCTCCAAAAATCGTAAGACAACACACACACAAATGTCATACTAAATAATGTAAATCCACACGATGATGGAGGTTTAAACCTTTGAAACGCGCCGTGGAAATAAATAAAACGGAGAGTGGTAACAGTAAACTTCTTGTTTCATTTAATTTTAATAACAGTCACGGTAAAGCCTAACCTAAAATGTTCGCTTTCAGTCTTTGTTTTATATACGTGGGATTTTTCTTGTAAGGGCGGAGGTGTCTTTCATTATTTTTTCCAAATATTTCCATATCTTTCTCTCTTGTAATAGGTTGGTGATTATTTTCTCTTAAATGTTCTGCAAAAGTTGAGTGGTTTGTCCAATATTTCCATGCTCTGATATGTTGTTTGTACTGGGTGTCGAATGTTCTGCTAGTTTGTCCTGCATATCTTACATCACATGTGTTGCGTTGTAGTTGGTATATTTCTGCTTCCTCGTAGATGTCCGTGTATTTCGTTATTTTTGGAATGTACTTTTGGATCGAACTGTTTGTTTTGAATGCTATGTTTATGCCTTGTCTTTTGAAGATGTTTTTTATTATGTGTGTGTTAGTGCTTGTAGGTCATTGTGTACCATCTTGAATCTTGGTTTCATGTGTTCTTCGAGTCACTATTGTTTTATTGCTGTGTGTGCATGTTTGTATGGTGTTTCTTTTTACTGTTGTTTTTGACTATGTTCCATGTTTATTTTCTGTATTTGTTTTTTTTAATTTTGTTGTTTAACTTTGTGACTGGATTACTATTGTATCCATTGTTTGTTGCTATTTGTGTGATGATGTCGTGTTCTTTCTGTTAATTATCTGTGTTGAGCTGTACGGCTCTGACCCTGTGAGGCATGCATCTGAGTGCTGACTGCTTCTGTGAGTGTGGGTGACTTGAAATCTGATGTATGGTAGTGTCCGTTGTTGTAGGTTTGCGGTAAAATTTAAAGCTATGCTGATTGGTTTTATTATGGTTATATATAAGAAGTTTATTTGCTAGGTACATTTCCATTTTATTATAGGAGCCTCAACGAATTGTTTTAAATCTATACCCTATAAGTGCAGACGATAAATGTATGTGCAAACGAGAAACATCGTGTAATATTTCAGGACATCCACAGAAGATGCCTCGTTACTAAGGCGAAAGGCGTCTGCGTGCACAAGACAAATAAAAAACTTAATGTACAGCATACAAATGGATTTTTTCTATGACCTACTGTAATTTATGACTGCAATTTATAACGCAAAATCAGTATTGGAAATTTTAGTTCTAGGTTATAATCTCAAAAATTAATGTGTGAAGTGAGAAAGGTGGCGTATGTCAATTTTGATGTTACTGTTACTGTAGTGATCTTTTGAAGCTGAGGTAAGTGAGCATTAGCTATCTAAGAATTATGCTTTTACTAGTATTTTTATGCCAACAGGTCGGAATACTTTTATATTAGAGTGTTTGGAAATTAGTTGCCACTGTTTCCATTGATCAGTGCTTTATGTTTATGTTATTCTAAAATTTATGTTTGACTTTCACACACATGCTGAATGACAATCATTGAAGGTTAATTGACGTATGTCCGCTTTTCTTAATTTATATGAAGTTGTGCAGAGTGTTTGTAATCCTGCTTTTCAATGCCACCACGAATAATCCCGAATACGTATTTACTCAGTCTCTACGTTGAGCAAGCAGTAAAGGGAACCAAAGAAAAATCTGGATTAGGAATTAAAGCTCAGGGAGAGACAATTACTTTGAAATTTTCCGATTACATTGTATTTCTGTCAGAGACAGCAAAGAACTTGGAACAGTAAATGAACGAAATGGACAGCGTCTTGAAATACGATATCAGATGAATATCAACAGCAGCAAAGCAAGGATAATGAAATGTCGAATTAATATACGTGATGCCGAGGGAACTATGTTAGTAAACGAGATACTTAAAGTAGTAGATGGGTTATGCTATTTGGGCAGCAAAATAACTGATGATGGGCGAGACTTAAGAATTTAAAAGTCTTTTCTGAAGACATTTGTCTCGACTGTAGCTGTGTATGGAAGTGAAACATGGATAATAAACAGCATAGACAAGGAAAGAATAGAGGCTTTTCAGATGTGGTTCTACAGAAGAATGTTGAAGTTTGGATGGGTAGATCGTGTAACTAGGGAGAAAATACTGAACAGAAACGGGGAGACAAAAAAATTGTGGTCCCACTTGACTAAAAGATGGGATCGGTTGATAGGACACGTTCTGAGACATGAAGGGATGAACAATTTAGTGTTGGAGGAAACTGTGGGAGGTAGAAATCGCTAACGGAGACCAAGAAATGAATACAATAAGCAGAACTAGAATAATGTTAAGTTGCATTGGTTATGCGGCTATGAAGGGGCTTGCACATGATGGAATAGCTGCATTAAAACAGTCTTCGTACTGAAAACCACAATAACAACACGTAATAGAACATTTCTCTCTTAATCTCATATAATGATAATACTTGTGTGGTTATTTCAGTAGATGAGGAAGAATTGTATGTTGTTGTTGTGGGCTTCAGTCCAGAGACTGGTATGATGCAGCTCTCCATGCTACTCTATCCAATGCAAGCTACATCATCTCCCAGTACCTACTGCAACCTACATCCTTCTGAATCTGTTTAGTGTATTCAACTCTTGGTCTCCCTCTACAATTTTTACCCTCCGTGCTGCCCTCCAATACTAAATTAGTGATCCCTTGATGCCTCAGAATATGTCCTACCAACCGATCCCTCCTTCTAGTCAAGTTGTACCACAAATTTCTCTTCTCCCCAATTCTGTTCAGTACCTCCTCATTAGTTATGTGATCTACCCGTTTAACCTTCAGCATTCTTCTGTAACACCACATTTCGACAGCGTCTATTCAATTTTTGTCTAAACTATTTATCGACCACGTTTCACTTTCATACATGGCTACACTCCATACAAATACTTTCAGAAAAGACTTCCTGACACTTAAATCTATACTCGATGTTAACAAATTTCTCTTCTTCAGATACGCTTTTCTTGCCATTGCCAGTCTACATTTTATATCCTCTCTACTTTGACCATCATCAGTTATTTTGCTCTCCAAATAGCAAAACTCATTTACTACTTTCAGCGTCTCATTTCGTAATCTAATACCCTCAGCGTCACCCGATTTAATTCGACTACATTCCATTATACTCGTTTTGCTTTTGTTAATGTTCATCATTCTCCTTACAATACACTGTCCCTGCCGTTCAGCTGCTCTTCCAAGTCCTTTGCTGTCTCTGACAGAATTACAATGTCATCGGCCAATCTCAATGTTTTAATTTCTTCTCCATGGATTTTAATTCCTACTCCGAATTTTTATTTTGTTTCCTTTACTGCTAGCTCAATATACAGATTGAATGACATCGGGGATAGGCTACAACCCTGTCTCACTCCCTTCCCTTTCATGCCCCACGACTCTTATAACTGCCATCAGGTTTCTGTACAAATTGTAAATACCCTTTCGCTCCCTTTATTTTACTACTGCCACCTTCAGAATTGAAAGAGAGTATTCCAGTCAACATTGTCAAAAGCTTTCTCTAAGTCTACAAATTCTAGAAACGTCAGTTTGCCTTTCCATAATCTATTTTCTAAGATAAGTCGCAGGGTCAGAATTGTCTCACGTGTTCCAGCATTTCTACGGAATCCAAACTGATCTTCCCCGAGGGCGGCTTCTACCAGTTTTTCCATTCGTCTGTAAAGAATTCGTGTTAGTATTTGCAGCCGTGGCTTATTAAACTGATAGTTCGGTAATATTCACATCTGTCAACACCGGCTCTCTTTGGGATTGGTATTATTATATTCTCCTTGAAGTCTGAGGGTATTTCGCCTGTCTCATACATCTTGGTTGGTTGGTCTGGGGAGGGAGACCAGACAGCGTGGTCATCGGTCTCATCGGATTAGGGAAGGACTGGGAAGGAAGTCGGCCGTGCCCTTTCAGAGGAACCATCCCGGCATTTGCCTGAAGTGATGTAGGGAAATCACGGAAAACCTAAATCAGGATGGCCGGACGCGGGATTGAACCGTCGTCCTCCCGAATGCGAGTCCAGTGTGCTAGCCACTGCGCCACCTCGCTCGGTCTCATACATCTTGCTCACTAGGTGGTAGAGTGTTGTCAGGGCTGGCTCTCCCAAGGCTATCAGTAGTTCTAATGGAATGTTGTCTACTCCCGGGGCCTTATTTCGACTTAGGTCTTTCAGTGCTCTGTCAAACTCTTCACGCAGTATCATATCTCCCATTTCATCTTCATCTACGTCCTCTTCCATTTCTATAATATTGCCCTCAAGTACATCGCCCTTGTATAGACCCTCTATATACTCCTTCCACCTTTCTGCTTTCCCTTCTTTGCTTAGAACTGGGTTTCCATCTGAGCTCTTGATATTCATACAAGTGGTGCTCTTTTCTCCAAAGGTCTCTTTAATTTTCCTGTGGGCAGTATCTATCTTACCCCTAGTAAGATAAGCCTCTACATCCTTAAATTTGTCCTCTAGCCATGCCTGCTTAGTCATTTTGCACTTCCTGTCGATCTCATTTTTGAGACGTTTGTATTCCTTTTTGCCTGCTTCATTTACTGCAATTTTATATTTTCTCCTTTCGTCAATTAAATTCAATATTTCTTCTGTCACCCAAGGTTTTCTACTAGCCCTCGTCATTTTACCTACTTGATCCTCTGCTGCCTTCACTACTTCATCCCTCAAAGCTACCCATTCTTCTTCTACTGTATTTCTTTCTCCCGCTCTTGTCAATCGTTCCCTAAAGCTCTCCCTGAAACTCTCTACAACCTCTGGTTCTGTCAGTTTATCCAGGTCCCATCTCCTTAAATTCCCACCTTGTGCAGTTTCTTTAGTTTTTAGTCCACATCTGCCCCTAGAAATGTCTTACAATTTAAAAGTCTGTCTTACCATTATATAATTTATATGAAACGTCTCAGTATCTCCAGGCTTCTTCCATGTATACAACCTTCCTTTATGATTCTTGAACCAAGTGTTAGCTATGATTAAGTTATGCTGGGTGCAAAATTCTAGCAGGTGGCTTCTTCTTTCATTTCTTATACCCATTCCATATTCACCTACTACGTTTCCTTCTCTTCCTTTTCATACCATCACACTCCAGTCACCCATGACTATTAACTTTTCGTCTCCCATCACTATCTCAATAATTTCTTTTATCTCATCATACATTTCATCAGTCTCTTCGTCACCTGCGGAGCTAGTCGGCATATAAACTTGTACTTCTGCGGTAGGCGTCGGCTTCGTATCTATCTTGGCCACAATAATGCGTTCACTATGCTGTTTGTAGTAGCTTACCCGCATTCCTATTTTTTATTCATTATTAAACCTACTCCTGCATTACCCCTATTTCATTTTGTATTTATAACTCTGTATTCACATGACCATATGTCTTGTTCCTCCTGCCACCGAACTTCACTAATTCCCACTATATCTAATTTTAACCTATCCATTTCCCTTTTTTAAATTTTCTAACCTACCTGTCCGATTAAGGGATCTGACATTCCACACTCCGACCCGTAGAACACCAGTTTTCTTTCTCCTGATACAACGTCCTCCTGAGTAGTCCCCGCCCGGAGATCCGAATGGGGGACTATTTTACCTCAGGAATATTTTACACAAGAGGACGCCATCATCATTTAACCATACAGTAAAGCTGCATGTCCTCGGGAAGAACTACGGTTGTAGTTTCCCCTTGCTTTCA
Organism: Schistocerca cancellata; assembly: GCF_023864275.1. NCBI lineage: Eukaryota > Metazoa > Arthropoda > Insecta > Orthoptera > Acrididae > Schistocerca > Schistocerca cancellata. The sequence continues at coordinate 260,599,707 of NC_064628.1, forward strand.
GCCGTTCGCAGTACCAGAACAGCAATGCTGTTTTGGTTAGTGTTACAAGGCCAGATCAGTCAATCATCCAGACTGTTGCCCCTGCAACTACCGAAAAGGCTGGTGCCCCTCTTCAGGTACCACACATTTGTCTGGCCTCTCAACAGATACCCCTCCGTTGTGGTTCCACCTACGGTACGGCCATCTATATCGTTGAGGTACGCAAGCCTCCCCACCAACGGTAAGGTCCATGGTTCATGGTGGTGGGATTGTATAGCACACCGTTATTTTCGAGACCGACTGAGCTCATTTATACGCATTCGGTCTCTTTTTAGGAGCACATTGCAACCCTCGTCTCCAGACATAGAGGCGTCGTGGCCTGCATCATGTTTAAGGAGATTAAAATAGATTCACAAGTTTGTGATGGAGGAGATACCAACCCAGTCTGTTCCATCCTGCCAAAGACACACGAAGGAGATCGAACCGTTGTAATCGGACGACCACTGGCGGTGTCGTCTTGCGACCGTTGTCGGGGCCATTTTGAACGCAGTCTTGGTAGGTGAAATAAGCTGATGCTCTTGCTCATAGTAAACACTTCGCTATTTTAGTTTCTTGTAATAACTTACAAGTTATTCTTCTTCCGCTATTTCTTTCACACGTGGTAAATTCGTTCACTTATTGACGTCTCACGTTAATCAGAACACAGTGATTTGAGTTTCGCACGTCTGTGGGAGAAGACTTTGAAGGATCTATGCTACTTTTTCGAGAGTCGTTGTGACATGCTGGATCTCGGCTGTGGAATGTGCAACCTGTGCCTACCATACGTACTCAGCACAGAACCGTTATACAAGCGAGTGTACACTTTGTACAACATTAAACCAACTGAACCTCTCTATGATTTCATCACTGTAGAAAATACAATTGCGAGCAATTATAATTAATTATTAGTGATTAAATGTTCCATGTAGGGGCGTCAGTTTCGCAGTGAAATCCTGCTACAATGGGATCTCAAATTAGGTATGCAAAAGATGCCAATCATATTTATATGTTAGTTCGAGTAGCATGGCCAGGACTGTTTTAGGATGGAAGAAAATACAGGCCTAAGATTTAATCCATGATTTTGTTTCTTCAAGTTCGTATCACATTTTAATGAATTACAATTACTTATTTGAACTAAGAGGTCAATATCAATTCGTTTATTTATCACAAAGAAGATTGCTTACTAGACGCTCCAGATAAAATGTTATGTCTCTCAGAATGAGTTTAACAAAGTCATTGCCTCAAATGAATACATGCTGATGTACGCAAAAATACAATAAATGACTGCTTTATTGAAGCTCAGTTGGTACAGAATGTACTGTTAACAACTGGAAGGTACATGAAACTAAATGGAAGATTGCTACAAAACCGCAATTTGGTTTCCAAATCTTTGCAGATAAATGAAATCACTGAACAACTAACACAAGTTGCTGAATAATCTTCGCAAATTGATAGCTGCTCAGAGTAAAGGTAGTGCTAATGCCGTGAGCGACACTTACTCAAGACTCTGCAGAGTACGTGGTTTTGCGACCGGGCGCCTCTATCTCGACATGACCTCACGGCCATGTGTCTCCACACCGCCTCTTGTCTTCTCTACGTTCTTCTTCTCTCTCAAACCCCTACGACTTGAGGCGAAGATTCACGACTTTCGCCACAATGCGAGTAACAGTATTGCTGAATACACCAAAATGCAGCCAACAAACTTATGTTTGGTGCACCGTATTTTCTGCGTGGCCACTCACTTCCTGACACATTTTCGTCAAAGCGCCAATTCCGCTGACCCATCTTATTGGCTGACAACATCCGGAATGTAAGATTCAGAAATTTTTGAACGCTATAGGTGGCGAAATGGCAGTTTCGCGCATTTGCATCAGCCTACAGCATGCGCGGATTCGTCACGCCAGCAATACTCAAGAGGCCTTCGAACGCTATGCTCTAATTTCAAAGGCCCATGCCGACTCGTGGACAACGAAGACAGGCCAGCTTTCGGCCGAGCAGTGCATACACGCAGGCCAGCAAACAGTCCCGCACTCGAAACGGCGGGACCACCCAGGCTTCTCGCAGCAGTTCTGCTGTCGCCTGCCTCCACGGAGAGAAATTCAAGAATGTTACTCCTGAAGCCACTACGTATTTCCCTTCAGCAAAGTTGAGCGAGATGTGACTGTACTCTCAACTCAATGTTCCATCATCCGTACTTGAATAATGTGTACATAAACTCTATCAGTTGGAAACAAATAATTCAATTGCTTTGTAAACTATTTGTCGTACATTACCTTCGTGTGTCGTAATATGATGTAATTTGGTAGCTTCCTTTCTCTGTGGAACTGAAGACCACGTTTATGGACTGTAGGTACAATAAGAGGACTTAAAATAGAAAAGGTTTTAAGTGCCATAACAAGGAACTTTGGGGTTTTGTGTGAAACATGGTCTACATGCCAAACCCAATAACTGATAAAAGGGTCAAACTGCCACGAATGAAAACGTAGTACCCAACGCAATCAACAGATGGTATGTGGTTTAACGGCCAATGCTGTTGACATATGAAAGGCTCTATGTTCGATGCGGCTACTCCTCAGTGTTAGATGAAATGACGGAGGCAGCAGATGTTTGTAACCATTTGAGTGCAAAGGAACGGCGAATTAAAAGAGAAGATGGTATGGTAGCAAAGGGGAAAAGCACAAAAATGGAGTGAATGAATACATAAGTTCAAATAATAAATGTATTTCTGCAAAAGCTCGTCCAGCACAGGAGGTAAGTGTCATTACCGATCGCTAACCTACACCATAACTGGACAGAATTTTTTTTCTTGAGCTACGAAATGTGTTGTTTCAGAAGATGTAAAGGACGTGGTACAGAAGTCAAGTCAAACACAATTTATCGTCAGTAAGTCACCTGACTTCTTAGATTTCAAGAAAGCAGAAGATTGTAAAATAAAGACATCGGAACTAAATACATCCGAAGCGCAGTGGTTTGGTTGGACAAACATAAGCCTCACGTAGTTAAGACTAGAAGAAGCTTAAATAAAATTGATGCCTGGGAAGGTATCCCTATTTCGAGAAAAGATGTACAAGTACAGGACGCGAAAAAAGTGTGGCTATCTCCTCTGGATGTTACAAGTCACATCTTTGAACAAAGGAAGAAAGATTTGATTGAAATTATGCAGTACCCTACAAATAATAACTACATACACTTTTACAAAATCAGAATGAAATTTTACTATCTTCTCCTGAGCATCGAACTATGGCACTTAAAAGTTTACCTTGTATTTCCACTTTCAGCAAGTTTTCCATGCTGTTAGAGTATAATGCTTCTAATTTCATTTGGCAAGTAAATACATACTATGTTTAACTTTCAAATAAAACACATTAAAAGTGCAATTATGAGCATTCATTACCTAGTATATTTAAAACACGTTTTCCACAAATTCATGGTTTTAGCACTTAAGAGCTTTTTTTTATCCCATGTATTCTTTATTGTTTCGTTGCTCCTTGTATCGATGTTTCGGGAATTACGTACACTGTTATCCATCAATATTTCTATTACGAGTAGGCTTTTGTATTCTGATTCTGGATTACTTACACTAATGCACTCGCACCGAAATCAATACAAAACTGACATCTTACTTCCGCTTACTGGGCATTCATTCAGGAACACCGCCCAGATTTCTGCGAGCACTAACATGGTTTTTCTAATATCCAGCTACTCGGTTAACTTCTCTTGGTATGTGCGCAACGTTTACCAACCCAACGCTATTCTCGAAACAACGGTTCGCATTTCAGCAACCAAAATGCATACCATCCTCATCTTTTCATCGTCAGTGGTTTGGTTAGCTGCCAGTAGTCCTTTCTGCCAGTGCCCCATGCAGTTATAAAACTTCCCAATAATATTTTCCATTTTCCATTATAAACATGTTTATTATAATTTACTTTTATGTAAACATGCATACATATCCAGCGGACACAGGCCCTGCAGACCACGTGCCTGCTTCCATAAACTGCCTCATTCACTTTTATGTATGCTCATAGTAACTATTATTTCAAGAACGACTGTATTCATTTATTAACTTGTTCATGTGGAACGAGAAGGGTCACGCGAAAACATGCGTTCATCTTTCATATCGAAATCGTTCGAGACTCTCTGATCCAAAGGGAACGTCTGGCACTGTGAGTCAACACAGTATCAACAGCACTTGTTTTCAGAAAGGCTTACGTATGAGGTGATGTGTTAACCGGCGTTTCTAGTGTTGATATTTTAATCTGGATTCTGTGGGCTGATGTTTTAATCCGGATTACTATAACGATGCACCACAGGCAATTAAATATCTTGATGCATCTTCGAGCTTTTATATATACTTACGTTTCGAGGAAAGTACATACAATTTTCAATGTTCTGGAAGTTCTGATACGTTCATCTCAAGATCACAGAGCAGGAAAATTAAATAGTGTGTTACCAGTACCAGGGGACTGTCGTTAGCAGATAGCCAAGAGAAGAGCGATGTGGAACGAGTGAGCGCTTAATTCAACTAGTCTTACAAACTAGAAGAGAGGACCGTACTCTTCTGACTTCACTCCGATCTTCTGACTTATTCAAGCAAAAAATAACGAAAAGGAAAGAAAAAAGTGCAAGCACAGAACAGTAATAAGAAACGAAGGAGTCCATGGCATTCATCAGTAGTTACTATTGCTCCAGTGTGTTGTTTCATGGCTCAAGTGGGCAGAATTACATGAATAAAAGTAAGTGACGTACCTGGTGTTTTGGAGGTGAACAGGGGCCTCATTCCTCTAGTACCACTCCATCACTACAAATATTTTAATGTGTACCTGCCAAACGACAAAATAGGAGCAGCATGCACTGCCTGAAAAAAATGTGAAGCACCCAGACGACATGGTAGGATGTCAGTAACTTCATATAGCTGCACGCCTTTGGCAGGTACGTAATTGACTAGAGTGGCATTTCTGCATGACAAGTAGGGCGGTCATCAGAGTAAATTACTGTTGTCGATGTTTAGTGCTGTTACCAGACCTGGTAGGGTATATGAGTGAACAGTATCAGGTGTCTATCACTGTGACGAACACATATCAACAACCGACAAAGTTTGAAAGTGGCCTCATTGTGGGTCTCCATTTGGCCAGTTGGTCGAATCTTGCAATGTGAAGATTTGTGGAACATTCGGATCTGACAGTGATCCGATTTCGGTTTGCATGGGAACCTGAAGGCTGACATAGAGACTCTCAAGGTTCCGGTCGTCCACGTGTGACCACCACAAAGACAGCCGTATTGTGCAAGACAAAAGGGCTGTGTTTGGAGTAGTGCTGTGACCAGGAAGGACAGAGAGCTTACGAATGGCGACACACTGTGTTCAGCGATAAATTACCGGTTCTTCGCTACCTCGGAGGCAATCGTCGGCGAGTACGCATGCGAAGAGGTCCCATTCTTTCAATGTTTTGGAGAGGCAGAGCTGTGTTATCCCCGGCGTCGTGGTGCGGGGAACCATTGAGTATGACCTCTGGTCACGGCTGGTGGTGACTGAGAGATCTCTGACTGCACAATGGTACAGCACAGACATCCTGTCTCGCAATGTGTCACTTCTCATGCAGTAGTATCGTAGTGCCATTTTTCAACATGACACTGCTTGACCAATGGTACATGTCTCTTCGAACTGTCCGCATGATTCTAAGGTATTCAGCTGGCCAGAAAGATTCCAAGATGTGTCTCCGATAGAATGTGTGTGGCACAAGGGCGCGTGTAAACACTGTCCCACTGGCAATATAGAAGATATTAAGGACCAGTTACAATTGTGGTCCAGAATGAGTCAAGGGAAAAATACAACGGTTTTGTGACAGTCTTCTCAACCGAATCAGTGCATGTGCATAGGAGTGTCCACCGTCATATAAATAAATGGGCTTATACTGCACATTTCATTGTCAGTTTGATTCGATTCTATAGTCACTGCTATAACATCGCATATCGCGTCAACCCGTCAAGTTTCATTTCGTTTTCTTCTCCTTTTCTGGGTACTTCATTTTTCAATAAGGCGGTGTAATTAGATTTGGCAGTTTAATTATTCTCATAGTCAGCACGTACACTGATAAGCCAAAACATTATGACCACTACCCGACGGGGATCACACTAGCAAAGATATGGGCTGCAGATGGGGAAATCCAATGAGTTAAGCGACTTTGACTAAGGACAGTCTATTATTACGCAGAGCTAGTGAACAAGTATCTCGAAAACGATGAAGCTGGTCGAATTTTCACGTGTTACTGTCGTAAGCATTTACGGAAAGAGGTAGAAGGACAGTGAAACTACCACTAGGCGCAAAATGGTTGGACGTCCACGACTCTTCACAGAACGTGGGGTTTGGAGGCTAGTCTGGTGATCCGTGGCTTATCTGCGGAAAGAGTAGAGTGCTGGTGCACGCATAAGTGTTTCAGAGCACACCGTTCATCGTACATTGTTGAACATGGAGCTCCGCAAGAGACCATCGCAGTTGTTCACATGTTGACTCAGCAACATCGTCAATAACTATTGCAGTAGGCACGGGACCATCAGCATTCGACCGTCAGTCAATGGAAACGCGTCGGCACTTCGGGTGAATCATATTTTTGCTACACTATGTCGATAGATGTCTCCACAAACGCCGTCATCGAGGTGAACGGCGGTTCGAAACGTGCAGCACGCCACGGACTCAGGCTGGCGGAAGCAGTATTATGCTATGAGAGACATTCTCCTATGCTTGTATGGGACCTGTGGTAGTAATCGAATACAGGCTGACAGCTGCGATCCATCTGCATCCCTTCGTGCTTGATGTCTTCCCCGATAGCGATGCTGTTTTTCAGCAGCGTAGTCCGTGTCTCGGAGCCAGAACCGTGCTAGAGCGCCGCTACCTGGAACGCCCAGTGGGCCAAGCGAAGTCCCTAGAACGTCCATGCTAAAATAGCACACAAAAGCACGTTTCAAAAACTCAAAGTGCCCTGCCAGCCGGAGTGGCCGAGCGGTTAAAGGCGCTACTGTCTGGAACCGCACGACCGCTACGGTCGCAGGTTCGAATCCTGCCTCGGGCATGGATGTGTGTGATGTCCTTAGGTTAGTTAGGTTAAAGTAGTTGTAAGTTATAGGGGACTTATGACCTAAGATGTTGAGTCCCATAGTGCTCAGAGCCATTTTTCAGAGTGCCCTGAGAAATTGTGTGCATCATAGAGTGCCCCTGAGAGCTACAACACCGAGAAGAATCGCTTCTCGGCTTTGGCAAGATCAGTGTGTAGTTTTTTTGGGTTCAAGGTCAACTTTATTATAAACAAAAACATTTTGTAGATTCAAGGTCAACCTTATTGCCTATAATACAGCAGGCTACCTAACAGATCAAAACGAAAATTTCTGTTCCGACACTGACAATGTTGAGTGTTTATGGAAAAAGTTCAAGGCAATCGTAAAATGCGTTTTAGACAGGTACGTGCCGAGTAAAACTGTGAGGGACGGGAAAAACCCACCGTGGTACAACAACAAAGTTAGGAAATTACTGCGAAAGCAAAGAGAGCTTCACTCCAAACTTAAACGCAGCCAAAACCTCTCAGACAAACAGAAGCTAAACGATGTCAAAGTTAGCGTAAGGAGGGCTATGCGTGAAGCGTTCAGTGAATTCGAAAGTAAAATACTAGGTTCCGACTTGACAGAAAATCCTAGGAAGTTCTGGTGTCACGTTAAATCAGTAAGTGGATCGAAACAGAATATCCAGACACTCTGGGATGATAATGGCATTGAAACAGAGGATGACACGCGTAAAGCTGAAATACTAAACACCTTTTTCCAAAGCTGTTTCACAGAGGAAGACCGCACTGCAGTTCCTTCTCTAAATCCTCGCACAAACGAAAAAATGGCTGACATCGAAATAAGTGTCCAAGGAACAGAAAAGCAACTGGAATCACTCAACAGAGGAAAGGCCACTGGACCTGACGGGATACCAATTCGATTCTACACAGAGTACGCGAAAGAACTTGCCCCCTTCTAACAGCCGTGTACCGCAAGTCTCTAGAGGAACGGAACGTTCCAAATGATTGGAAAAGAGCACAGGTAGTCCCAGTCTTCAAGAAGGGTCGTCGAGCAGATGCGCAAAACTATAGACCTATATCTCTGACGTTAATCTATTGTAGAATTTTAGAACATGTTTTTTGCTCGAGTATCATGTCGTTTTTGGAAACTCGGAATCTACTATGTAGGAATCAACATGGATTCCGGAAACAGCGATCGTGTGAGACCCAACTTGCTCTATTTGTTCATGAGACCCAGAAAATATTAGATACAGGCTCCCAGGTAGATGCTATTTTTCTTGACTTCCGGAAGGCGTTCGATACAGTTCCGCACTGTCGCCTGATAAACAAAGTAAGAGCCTACGGAATATCAGACCAGCTGTGTGGCTGGATTGAAGAGTTTTTAGCAAACAGAACACAGCATGTTGTTATCAACGGAGAGACGTCTACAGACGTTAAAGTAACCTCTGGCGTGCCACAGGGGAGTGTTATGGGACCATTGCTTTTCACAATATATATAAATGACCTAGAAGATAGCGTCGGAAGTTCCATGCGGCTTTTCGCGGATGATGCTCTAGTATACAGAGAAGTTGCAGCATTAGAAAATTGTAGCGAAATGCAGGAAGATCTGCAGTGGATAGGCACTTGGTTGAGGGAGTGGCAACTGACCCTTAACATAGACAAATGTAATGTATTTAGAATACATAGAAAGAAGGATCCTTTATTGTATGATTATATGATAGCGGAACAAACACTGGTAGCAGTTACTTCTGTAAAATATCTGGGAGTATGCGTGCGGAACGATTTGAAGTGGAATGATCATATAAAATTAATTGTTGGTAAGGCGGGTATCAGGTTGAGATTCATTGGGAGAGTCCTTAGAAAATGTAGTCCATCAACAAAGGAGGTGGCTTACGAAACACTCGTTCGACCTATACTTGAGTATTGCTCATCAGTGTGGGATCCGCACCAGATCGGGTTGACGGAGGAGATAGAGAAGATCCAAAGAAGAGCGGCGCGTTTCGTCACAGGGTTATTTGGTAAGCGTGATAGCGTTACGGAGATGTTTAACAAACTCAAGTGGCAGAATCTGCAAGAGAGGCGCTCTGCATCGCGGTGTAGCTTGCTCGCCAGGTTTCGAGAGGGTGCGTTTCTGGATGAGGTATCGAATATATTGCTTCCCCCTACTTATACCTCCCGAGGAGATCACGAATGTAAAATTAGAGAGATTAGAGCGCGCACAGAGGCTTTCAGACAGTCGTTCTTCCCGCGAACCATACGCGACTGGAACAGGAAAGGGAGGTAATGACAGTGGCACGTAAAGTGCCCTCCGCCACACACCGTTGGGTGGCTTGCGGAGTATAAATGTAGATGTAGATACAATCACCTACAATCTTTATCTTAGAATTGTGATTGTCTACTTTATCCAAAATAAACAGGTACTCGTCAGCGTTGAGCTTCTTCTTTCTCCTAGTAGACAAAACAAACGGCTTGCCTGGAACCAAAGTACCATACGGGATCTTAGTCATTAGTCCGGTACTCCCTGTTATACTCCAAGTCTTCCAAGCGAGAATATTTACATCAGGGAATGGTTCAAGGCCACCGTAGTCTACATGTTTCCCCCATATAAATTCCAGACTCAGCTGAAACAATACATGTAAACTGCATTCTGAGTCCACGAAAAATATTTGGACCACCAATAAGCTGCTGCTTATTGAATTGGCCAGTAAGGTCAGTGATCTACACACTGGCACACTGTGCCGAAAGCGGCGACGATAATAATGTCGACGAGGCGTTGCAACAGCACGACAAGTCTGGTGATCTGGCGGGCCAGGTCAACACCCTAACATGCTGTGACACCAAGAAGGCACATGTTAGTGCTGCAACGTGTGGTCGTGCATTGTCTTGCTAAAAGTGGCGTCTGGGGCGTTGTGCAGAAAGGGTACGGCTACGGGTCGCAGGATGTCATTCACGTATGTCACATTTGTGACAGGGCTCAGGACACGCATCAGCTGTGATTTGTGGTTGTACCCAATAACAGGCCACACCAGGCTTTGAGCTGGCACTAGGTCTTGTGCGAATGCACTGACTATGATACTGCTCTCCCTGTCTACAGTGAACCAAACTGCGGCCAGCACTTTCAAACAAAAAGAACCTGGATTTTTTCCGAAAACAGAATATGATGTCATTCCTGTCCACAGTGACGTCGCTCCATACACCATTGCCGTGTAGCATGTTTCTGCACATTCGTCGAAGGTAGGCGGAGAATGGGCGACTCACATGTAACCCATACCGTATTAAACGGCGACGGACTGTCAGTCCTGATAGCGTACGACGTGTTACACTGTTCCATTGTTGCACCAGAGCCGAGGAGGACGCAGATTTGTCGTGCAACGCCATTCGGACGAGGTATCGATCATCTACGGGGGGGGGGGGGGGGGTCTGTGTGGCTGTGTGGCTCGACATGACCCATCTCGTCGTGTTCCTACGGCCTTTCGCGAACTATTTGGCTAACAACCAGTGCCGAAACACTTCCTGTCACACGAGCAGCGGTTTCCCGGATGGATGCATCACATTCTCTCATACCAATAGCACTATTATCTCTTTCAAACTCACTGATTTGACGGTACGGTTCGCGCATACGTCTGCCAGACATTCTGCATGTCTGCTCAAGTCACACTGGTCCATTAACTTCGGTTTATAGCGACAACGAGAGCTACAGGCACATTTTACCGGTAGGTGGTGTTCCGCCGCGATATCGATGTCGACCTTGCATCCGCGAGCCCAAATCGCTCAAATGCTAAGCGTTTTGGCAAAACATTCTAATATACATGTCCTGTGAATATGAACGTCCTATCTCTAGCCGTTCAAGGTGTTCTGTTTTTTTTCTGAACATGAGTGTTTATTTTATAAGGAAGAACTCAGACCTCTGTGCTGAAGATATTCTAAGTACATAAACGTATCGGTATGCGACCTTTAATAATTGCATTGTGTGTTGTATTGATCAGGACTTTCTGGAAGGAGGATAGGGCAGGTGTAGGCGAAATGCTGTGTTCTCTGAAATTCCCTGCTGGTGGGACGAAAGGCGCGTGGCCACCCACACGTCTGAGGCTTCCTTTGGTTGAATAGCGGCGTTTCGAGCCGTTCCCAGAATTTTTCGCATGGGCGGACTAAGCCGCATGAGACAGCTGGCCGAGAGGGTCATTCTCTGGCCGGCGGTACCGCTAGCCATCTCTCTGCGGCGTGCTGCGCTCTTCTCACGTGCCTCCTGAAGACCTTGAGAAACGCGGTTGGGCGTTCCCTCGAACCGTATAGCAGAGAGGAAGCCGCTGCCATATTTTCGCACACTACGTGGGAAACAAGCGACTTTTCGCACGGTAGATGTCTAGCCAATAAGGCCAACTTCCTGATTTGCCTACAGCAACAGAACAGGTGCGAACTGAAAAATTTAGGCAGGCCTTCCCTGAAAAGTGGTGGTGAGAAAGAAATACACGCTTGTCATGGTGGCAGACCCAGGAATTGGCTCTCGCCATTTGTGAGAGTGAACTGAGGAGAGGAGTTGGCGAGCAGGCCGGTTTCTATAGGTTCGTTTGAGCAGTTACCAGACAGCGCCAGACAACAGGCTGTACAGCGCATACGCAGCTACGATGACGTAGGCAGCCGGTGCTTGGTGCTTGCTCTGCTCATACGCTTTTCTGTGTGGAATTTCGTGCGTGGTGGGGCATCACGTGACCATGTGCAGCCCTGCGGCATGTTGTTGAGAGGACATACAGAGTTGTAATTAGAGCAATTGTTTTATCATATCCTACCGAGATAAAGGGTGCAAATAAGGAAGCAGTTCTTGGCAAAATATCATTTCAAAAGTAAACTCCACAGCCTAAAATACGATAACATTTTGCTATGGGGTGACTTTGACAGACATTTTTTTTTAATTCGTACTCTGCAATATTGTTATTTAGCATTTCCAATCAAGTTTACATCAACACAGCACTGCAAAAGGCTAGTAGGATGGAATACAAATTCCGTGCCAAAAAAAAAAAAAAAAAAAAAAAAACAGTTTGTTGTGTAGTTTACACCAGAATAAAGGACAATAGATTTCATAACTATTTCAAAATGTGTAAAAAATTAACAAGGTTGTCTGTGATGCAAGGAAGCTGTACAACTGACAGTTTATGTTCTACTCTAGGAATAAATACAAAGCCATGTGGGGAGTTAAAACGATAAAACAAGGTATGCTGCCAGTCTACAATTTAGCATAGAATGGCATTCTATAAATTTAAGATGTAAACACGAATTAAGAAATAACTTCAGGCCTAAAGGAAGTACTAGACAAGTGCCTTGTGATCGAAAAACACTGTTTCACAGAAGGCAGATTTGTAAAATTCTGCTACAGCTGTCAATATATTTGAAACAAAATATTTAGTTCAAAACTACTGACCAAATTTGCCTACTTAGTTAGCTTCAAGTCAATCTTTCCGTATGTTCGTACGTATATAGCATTGCCATATTCAGATATTAATTGTGAAGTAAGTTTTTATTTAACTTCTCCGAATAATTGAGATTCTTCATTGTACTTCATGCTTAATGAATTTAATTGCTTGAGAGAAGATCTTGTATTTGCAGACATTTGATGTGAGAATCAAATTAATCTGAGTCAATAAATACATGTTCATTTTAGTGATTATTTTCATTCGAACTGTACTACAATTAATTTGATGAGGCGACCCTCCCTTAATCTCTCTGCTCTTACCTGAGAGGTTGTTCTGCTTTTTCAGCGTCTTTCTGTGGTGTGATAGTTTCACAAGATTCTGATTTTCTGGTGAAAATAATCGTGTCCCGAGTACGCGAGCGGGCAAGCAGATTCCACCAATTACTGTTGAACCACGAGTGTCTCACATTTTTCACAATCGTACACGTTAGGTGTGAATATGCTGCTAAGTTTTTTAAAAAGGGGAAGGAACGAAGAGGGAGTTTTCAAAGTAAACAAAAGTGTGCAATTTCAAGGTCAATACACCTAAGTTCTGCATCGATATTCCTTCTAAACATTCTCAAGAATAAAGATTCCACTGCAGGAACTCTACAAGGCTATGTTAGTGTAAACCTAACACCGTTTTTTTCAGCGGCAGAGGAAGTATGTTTGCGCTAACAGACACAGAGCTGGTTTGCATGTCGCCCTGGGGCTCCTCGAAGAGTAAGGCGGCTCGTAGGTTTTGATGTGCCTCGTTAAACGCCGGTCTCGAGAGTGAAAGACACAAAACCGTGCCACAAAAACGGTGCATCGCGTGCGACCTTAATGAATGCTCCGAGGACTAGTATTAACGAGAATGGCAGTTCTCCAGCGACTAAGTAGAAGGAAGCGGCGCCACTGCGTTAAGATAAAATAAATGTCTAGGAGCGAATGGGACAGCTGAATAGCAGTTAATTTATGACGAAACTGAAAATGCAAAACAGTTCAGTCAAATGATATCACCAAGTTTTGTATCGATGCGTAGTAGAAAATCTAAATAAGGAATTACTTTTCGAGAGCTATTTTCTCCTCTGATAATTTGTGTTAAATTTGTGCTTTTTGTTGTATACAAACGTACATTTTTTATGATAATAATAATTTCTGGACTTAATTATACGTTTCCGATCCCGCTCCACTGCATCCCCTCTGCAGAAAACTTTTATTACCCGGAAAATACTCAGGTATTCACTTACTCTTCCAGCACCGTAAATGGTGTTTGAACCAGGACTGGAATCACTATTCAGTGCACAAAGTAGTATGTTCAAAAATCATTCAGTTTTCTTCCTTTGCTTGCAGCTACACTCCTGGAAATTGAAATAAGAACACCGTGAATTCATTGTCCCAGGAAGGGGAAACTTTATTGACACATTCCTGGGGTCAGATACATCACATGATCACACTGACAGAACCACAGGCACATAGACACAGGCAACAGAGCATGCACAATGTCGGCACTAGTACAGTCTATATCCACCTTTCGCAGCAATGCAGTCTGCTATTCTCCCATGGAGACGATCGTAGAGATGCTGGATGTAGGCCCGTGGAACGGCTTGCCATGCCATTTCCACCTGGCGCCTCAGTTGGACCAGCGTTCGTGCTGGACGTGCAGACCGCGTGAGACGACGCTTCATCCAGTCCCAAACATGCTCAATGGGGGACAGATCCGGAGATCTTGCTGGCCAGGGTAGTTGACTTACACCTTCTAGAGCACGTTGGGTGGCACGGGATACATGCGGACGTGCATTGTCCTGTTGGAACAGCAAGTTCCCTTGCCGGTCTAGGAATGGTAGAACGATGGGTTCGATGACGGTTTGGATGTACCGTGCACTATTCAGTGTCCCCTCGACGATCACCAGTGGTGTACGGCCAGTGTAGGAGATCGCTCCCCACACCATGATGCCGGGTGTTGGCCCTGTGTGCCTCGGTCGTATGCAGTCCTGATTGTGGCGCTCACCTGCACGGCGCCAAACACGCATACGACCATCATTGGCACCAAGGCAGAAGCGACTCTCATCGCTGAAGACGACACGTCTCCATTCGTCCCTCCATTCACGCCTGTCGCGACACCACTGGAGGCGGGCTGCACGATGTTGGGGCGTGAGCGGAAGACGGCCTAACGGTGTGCGGGACCGTAGCCCAGCTTCATGGACGGTTGCGAATGGTCCTCGCCGATACCCCAGGAGCAACAGTGTCCCTAATTTGCTGGGAAGTGGCGGTGCGGTCCCCTACGGCACTGCGTAGGATCCTACGGTCTTGGCGTGCATCCGTGCGTCGCTGCGGTCCGGTCCCAGGTCGACGGGCACGTGCACCTTCCGCCGACCACTGGCGACAACATCGATGTACTGTGGAGACCTCACGCCCCACGTGTTGAGCAATTCGGCGGTACGTCCACCCGGCCTCCCGCATGCCCACTATACGCCCTCGCTCAAAGTCCGTCAGTTGCACATACGGTTCACGTCCACGCTGTCGCGGCATGCTACCAGTGTTAAAGACTGCGATGGAGCTCCGTATGCCACGGCAAACTGGCTGACACTGACGGCGGCGGTGCACAAATGCTGCGCAGCTAGCGCCATTCGACGACCAACACCGCGGTTCCTGGTGTGTCCGCTGTGCCGTGCGTGTGATCATTGCTTGTACAGCCCTCTCGCAGCGTCCGGAGCAAGTATGGTGGGTCTGACACACCGGTGTCAATGTGTTCTTTTTTTCCATTTCCAGGAGTGTATTAATACATGATGAACTCTCTTTGTTTGTAAAGTGTGACGTAGTTTTAACTCTAAGCTGTACTGCTGCAAAGGTTCTTTCTGGATGACAGCCTGCTTCATAGCGTATTGGTGCACCATCGGAACACAGTGCAGCAGCGATTCTGCGTGGCATAGCCTCAACACATCCTTGTTAGGTTTCTGGTGGTACTAAACTAAACTAAAACTAAACTTCTCCCGAACAGGCCATGAAGGCCCAATGGTAGTGACCGGTCGCTGTGTCATCCTCAGATTACAGGCGTCACTGGATGCGGATATAGAGGGGCATATAGTTAGCACACCGCTCTCAGTGCCGTATGTCAGTTTGCGAGACCGGAGCCGCTACTTCTCAGTCAAGTAGCTCCTCAGTTTGCCTCACAAGGGCTGAGTGCACCCCGCTTGGCAACAGCGCTATGCAGACCGGATGGTCACCCATCCAATTGCTAGCCCAGCCCGACAGCGCTTAACTTCGGTGATCTGACGGGAACCGGTGTTACCACTGCGCCAAGGCCGTTGGCTTTCTGGTGGCACTAGGTGGGGACAATTACAGTGCAGCTGGTCACGGAGGTCGAGTGCAGGCTACAATTACCGTATGGCAGCGAAACTTGCTAAATATAGTAATACATTAATGCGGAACCGGTTTTCATTGGAAAACAAATTAATTCCAGGTTTGACCACCATGTGCAAATCGGGCGCTGTACACTGTATGACGATATGACTTACCCGCTGTCATTTGAAAATCCATAATTTGAGTGAACAGTAGGTCTGTCGAGAAGAGAGGCCGTTCTCTGTACATGAAATTGTGTTATGTGAACGGCAGCAATTGCACTGTTGCTTTGAGAGATTAACCACCGAGTGAAAGGTCTGAGGAGAGGCCCGATCTCGTGGCACCTGGAAGAAGAAGACGTTCTATCCCGGTGGAATTCATTGACGAGGTCGCTGTTGCTGTAACTGAACATGCAGCTCGTGCATCGGGTACTGCTGGTGTTCATGCGCTGTCACGACAATTGTTCATCTCAAAGCCGACTGTACAGAAATTTTGCGGTCTGTTGTGCACTGTTACTCGTACAAGACGGCGCAGAAACTGAAACCTCGTGATCCGTAGCAATGTCCTGAATTTGCTCTTCAGTTTGTGGCACCGACTGAAGTTGATGACATGTGGCAGAGCAATATTTTATGGAGTGGCGAGGCACATTTTACAATACAGGTTGCAGTGAATACACAGAATTTCTGATGATGATGCTGTTAAGCCGCTCACGAAGAGCCATTAAACTCACCGTACGTGACTGTGTGGTGTGAATTCTCGAGCACCTTTATTCTCGGTCCATTCTTTCTATGAAGAGAATACACCCAGAGGGCTTGTCAGATGTACCGTGATATCTGTACGTTATCGGACCTCTTTGTACGGCATCTGATTCCTGCTTTGGAAGACCGCAGCTGTGTGGCATCCCCTGTTTTCATGCAAGATTGAGCAACACCTCATTTCGCTCGCCCATTGAAAGGTTTGGTTAGAGCCACCTTCCACGAACGTTTTATCTCCAGAGGTTTTCCAGATGCATTGCGTGCAACATAACCTGACATTTGGCTCTGGGGATATCTAAACGAACCAGATCTGAAGCCTGGTATACAACAACACATTGCTTAGATTCCACCGAAACTGCTGCGGGCAACAGTCGAACGCATTGTTTTACGGATGCAGCATCTCGCTGACGTCTTCAGTGCTCATACTGAACAAATTGTGTAAGCAGCGGTTAATAATAAAATCAACATTACACCCTTCTCGCTTGTTTAATCTTTTCTGGCCGCTCCCCCTTTCTAATTCATTATATATGGAAACAATTCTATACTTTGTAAGACGTGTATATTTCTATTGGCTATTGTCAAACCACAATTTATGAAAGATGTTTATATTTTATTAATAGGACTAAGTAGGAATAATTGATATTTGTCATGTTGGAAATAATTGTGATAGCAGGGAATGTCTGCACCAAAGTATTGTTGGCAGGAGAGACCGCACATTGATATAATTTTAAAAAGGGCGGGAGAGACCGCGTATGGATACATTAAAAAAAAAGAGCGGGAAAGACCACCCATTGATACATTTTGTAATGGTAGCACGGATTGTCTGCACCAGAAAGCGTTGTTCACGGGAGAGACCGCACTTTAACGTTCGTAGGAAGTCAGTAGTAAGCGAGATGTGAAGCGAGTCGGTAGCAGGTCTGAAGCGAGAGGTTGAGAGGAGCGGTGTGCCTGCCAGCCACCAGCGATGATTTACAAGAGATTATAAACGGATGTACAGAGACAAAAGCTAACTATTATCATAAGAGGAACAAATATTATTGAATGATTTTTTTTGAGAAACTCAAGACTACTGAAGGTATGTTTGCGCAATGCTAGTTGTAAGAGTATTGTAAAAAGTAAGCCCCATTTGAACGTTTGTAAAATCATTTCATTGAGAATATAATTAATTTTTGCCTGCAATATTGCATTACTGATTAAAATTTTCCAAAGTTTTACGTTGATGGTTTTTGGGATGGATTATATTGTTGTCAAGAAAAAGTTTAACTATGAATTACTTAACGTCAGTCAAATTAATTAAAAAATAACGTCAGCTTTGCTATTAAAGAATAACGTCAGCATTGGTAATAAATACAGCCACTTATTATGACAACCCACCAGCAGCTAATAGAGTATAGTAAAACAGAGAAGTATATTCATGTCGCAGTTCGATGTAGCAGTCAGATGGCGATCCAGTAACAGTAAAAAAGGTAAGGAACAGTTTTGAGTTATTGCAGGTAACGACTGAGGGCCACGACGACGACACATTCTATGTTTCGTCGAAATAATCAGAAAATCGCTTTTAATAAGCAGCATTTAAATTTGTATGCGAAGATTGAGAAAGAGAATTAATTTCAAAGGGAATATTTCATTTGTATTATTAAGCAAGAGATAGCAATCCTAAGGGAAGGTTTCATAGGTTATTGTAGAAGGGAAGGTTGCGTAACAAAAGAGATATAGAGACGGGAAGGTTTCAACGTATGTCTTCTATCCACAGCGCCAGACTTGCACCTGGTGGCCCAAAATTGAAACTAATTTTTTTCACGTAAATTGGTTCCGCCTTAAAGCATCAGAATGTCTACCACGTTTCGCCGCCATACGATAATAACAGCCCACACTGGACCTCTGTGTGTAGCTCCACTGTAATTGTAACCACTCGGTATACGGCTCCAACAGAACGTCCACGCACGTTTCCGTAAATTACGGCTAGGCGGTATGTACACGCTGAGCTGGTGCCTGATAGCGTCCCGCGTGTGTTCCATTCGATTCAGTCAGGCGAATTTGGTGGCCAAGACATCAATGTGAGTCCACTAACATCCTCCTGAAACCACTATAGGACGTTGATGACCTTTTGGAACGTGCGTTTATCCTGCTGCAAAATGCCGTCGTCTTCTTGAAAGACAGCAAGCTTGAAGGGGTGCAGGTTGTCCGCAGTAATGCTCATGGTGCCCACAGCTGCCACGGTGCCTTGGATTACTACCACAGGCCTCAAGGGAAACCACGTCAATGTCCCCCAAAGCGTAATACAGTCCCACCTGGCCTGCGTTTTTGGGGCTTGCATGTTTTCAGCAGACGTTCACCTGGATCACAGCGTATTTTGACACAGCCATTGAGTTGTTGGACTTGCATTATTTCATCTTTTCAGATCCACAGTTTAATACCAAATTATATTCAGGAAGTCCATCGTGGCCACGACCTAATAAACTGAAATGCCATGTACATACAAACCAAGCTAGTAATTTGCGAAACAGTACCACTGTGCTACACAGTGATTTCCAGTTTTCACATCTGGTTATCCTGGAGGCCGTAGGAAGAGTGCGCTACCGTCGGAAAAACGACCCATTTCCCCAACCCTTCCTAAAATGTCCCTACAGTGTCCAAGAGGGCTCCTCACACCACGAAAATGTCGCCCGAGAGACCAGCGTACTGAAGATGGTAGCTAAGGGGCTGATCATGTCGCTGTCCCCCAGCCCATTAGAGCTGAAAATTCTTCAAACTTCACGAAATATTACACACGGGAGTACGTAATTGCATCACTGAATTGCCAGGACAACTAAACTGCGAGGAATTTCAGCAAAACATGATGAGACGTCCCCTTTGGACGTTTGTCGACAGGTCACGCAATTATCATAAATTACGGGCAGTGATTTGCAGCCCCGGAGATGGTGCCTGACAGCTTCTCAGATGTATTCCATCGGTTACAGATCAGTCATATTTGGTGGCCAAGATATCAACCTGAGTTCACTAACATGCTCCTCACCACTACGATTCTGGCCTGGTGACACGGGCAGTTTGCCAGCTGGAGGATGCTTTTGACAACAGGGAAGACATAAAGCATGAAGAGATGCAGGTGATCGGCATTTATGTTCATGTAGTTCACAGCTATCATTATTTCCACAAGACCCACTGAAGTCCAGCGAATGTCTCCCATAGCATAATGTTCTCATAGGTCGTATCGGTCAGACAGTTCATGTACCGAGGTGCCGTTCGTCTGGATATCGGCGAGTCCGAACACGACCGTGGACCTCGTGCAGCGAGAAACATGAGTCATCCGACCTGGTGCGGCTTTACCTCCGTGTTGATATACATAGGTAATTGACCTACGCATGGCGCTGATTATAACCGATGGCTCAATAAAGTTGTAGCGTCGAGCCACACACATCCTTTTTCATGCAGTGCAGCTAAACTCGCTGCAAATAAAATGTACCTTTCATCCTACAGCCCAATAGTCAATGCAGTGGATAAAATTGCGAATTAATGTAATAATCAGAAATAGTGAGTAAAAGATACATGAATAATAAATAAAAATGGCTCTGAGCACTATGGGACTCAACTGCTGTGGTCATAAGTCCCCTAGAACTTAGAACTACTTAAACCTAACTAACCTAAGGACATCACACACATCCATGCCCGAGGCAGGATTCGAACCTGCGACCGTAGCGGTCGTGCGGTTCCAGACTGTAGCGCCTTTAACCGCTCGGCCACTCCGGCCGGCCGTAAACGGAAAGCAGTCCTAGAATAATCAACAATAGAGCAGCCAGGAAGATAACCTTATTAAAACGCCATAAAATTGCGTTAAGTGCGTTACAGGAATGGTAGCGAGCGAAAAACTAAGACCATTTTGTGATCAGAATGAACGGAATATTCGCCAGCTCAGAATACGATGGTCGTCCACAAAATAAGTTCCATTTGGGTATACAAAACAAACGTGTACAGATACAGAAAAAAATATTTATTGTACAAAAATCTACAACCATTAAACTACTTTCCTACATAGCTTCCGAAATTTTGTAGGCACTTGTCATAGCGTGGCACAAGTTTTTGTATGCCTTCTTCATAGAAGGTTGCAGCCTATGTATTCAACCATGTGGTAACATGTT
The DNA here is from genome assembly GCF_023864275.1 of Schistocerca cancellata. Classification (NCBI taxonomy): domain Eukaryota; kingdom Metazoa; phylum Arthropoda; class Insecta; order Orthoptera; family Acrididae; genus Schistocerca; species Schistocerca cancellata. Next base: position 260,620,435 of record NC_064628.1, read on the forward strand.
CTTTCAGCTCGTCATTATCTTTGAAGTGTTGACCAACAAGGACAGATTTTAGGTGTAAGAAGAGATGAAAGTCGCTGGGACCGAGATCCGGGCTGTACAGAGGATAATCAAACGCGTGCGAGTTCATCAGTAGCCACAGACGGGTGTCCACTTCGTTCTACATCGTGCACTTCATCACGTCTTTCATTGAACAGTCTGACCCATCTGCTAACCATTGAATCACTCATAGCATGTTGTCTGTAAACCTCGCAGATTTGCCGATGAATTTCCATTTGGTTTAACTTTCTTTGCATTTAGAAAACTAATCACAGATCTGATTTCACACCTGGCCTCATTTTCAATTACGGCTGACATTATAAAGAAGCACTACAAAGCACACGTCGGCAGCAGCGACCTGAAAATGGCGCACATGTCTTTTCCTTGAGTCAGAGTAACTGCCGCGCAACCTCGGAACTGCGATCGTAGCGCTGCCGCGGATAGAAATAGAAACGGAACTTACTCTGTGGACGACCCTCGTAATTTAGAGATTACCATGACGATTTACACATCAACACACAAGAGATAAAGAGAACAAATTCATCCTCCGTTTAGTTTTAATTCTGTAACGTCAGCCAAAGAAGTTAATGTTCTGAGCTGGAGAACAGTCAGACTTCGTGAAAGTTAAAGTCCTTTTGAAAGTTAAAGTATTCCAGCTTTCGTTCACTATCCAGAATTTCTTTTCACGTTACTTCAGGGAGATCTGCCTTCTTCGAGACATGTATTCTGCAGACATGATTTGACCCAACTTGACCACTTTCGCCACTAAACTAATAAACAATATCAATATTTAATAAAAGGAATGTTGTAAACGTCCGATCACGCTCAGACCATTTGCAATAAGTCCAAGCTATAGTTTTTCTGAATTAATAGGACAAAATTCTTCCACATTTGTGTTCCCACTAAATCGCTTAAACAATTACCTAGGCCTGCTTGATAGCAGCGTCATTTGGGACTCTTTTCAGTGGTGGTATCAGCTAATATATGAGACTGACCAGTTTTAAATTACAGTGGTTTTTTAATATGAACTTCAGTCAACATTTATAAAGTTACTGGCAGAAATAGTAAAATTTTCATTAAATAGCTACACAAGCATGACGGTAAATAGTTTGGACAAGAAGAGAATAGAAGCTTTCGAAATGTGGTGCTACAGAAGAATGCTGAAGATTAGATGGGTAGATCACATAACTAATGAGGAAGTATTGAATAGGATTGGGGAGAAGAGAAGTTTGTGGCACAACTTGACCAGAAGAAGGGATCGGTTGGTAGGACATGTTCTGAGGCATCAAGGGATCGCCAATTTGGTATTGGAGGGCAGCGTGGAGGGTAAAAATCGTAGGGGGAGACCAAGAGATGAATACACTAGCAGATTCAGAAGGATGTAGGTTGCAGTAGGTACTGGGAGATGAAGAAGTTTGCACAGGATAGAGTAGCATGGAGAGCTGCATCAAACCAGTCTCAGGACTGAAGACCACAACAACAACAACAAGCATGAAAAGATATGAGGCATTCATGCTGCATTCAGTTACCGTGATATTATGGAGAATACAATGTTCTGACAGACATTTGCATAATGAAGAATATTAAAAACGTAATAAATCAATAAATAAAATAGATACAGATGTGCAGTTTTCAGTGAGGATACCTTGCAATGATCCCTTTCCTAATCCGCCTACTGCATTGCGGTCGTAATTGACCGTGGTCGCATATGCCTAATGAAATTTTACAGTGAGTATGGCTATAGTTACCGAGGGAAAATAACACCCGTCAGTTGGAGGAAAGTGTGCAACAGACTTTTATAAAGGAAGAATCTATTCTTAACTAAAGCTGAATACTGATAATAATTTTGAAATGTGCGGAATATAGTGCAAACGCTCACGAGCCGCACAGGGGAAAAAGGGTATCACTTAATATTTACTACAAAAATTACTGATAATGCAAAGAAAACACTGATTAGTTAAAAAAGGTATAATTAAACGGTTGCCAGTGTTGTGTCTAGACAAGACAGCCTAGACACAAGGCGAGGAAACCGAAAGGGCACGCGTCAACTCACGCCGACTGGCGTGAAGTCTGGAACAGGATACTTAATGAATGCTATAAAGAAAAGTACGTAGCTGCTGAAATACTTAACTTTACTCCATCATTTGTATACAGCATTCTTGATGATACAAGTGAGACACTCTATAGAAATGGTTAATGGCGCCTTGCTAGGTCGTAGCCATGGACTTAGCTGAAGGCTATTCTAACTATCTCTCGGCAAATGAGAGAAAGGCTTCGTTAGTGTAGTCGCTAGTAAAGTCGTCGTACAACTGGGGCGAGTGCTCCTACGTCTCTCTAGACCTGCCGTGTGGTGGCGCTCGGTCTGCAATTACTGACAGTGGCGACACGCGGGTCCGACATGTACTAATGGACCGCGGCCGATTTAAAGCTACCACCTAGCAAGTGTGGTGTCTGGCGGTGACACCACAGCCAGCACGCTGGGGCAATGAACACCAGGAATCTTTAGAAAGGTAATGGCAAAGGAGTTTTAGCACTAATCAACAGAAGGTTGTCACACTTTTGCACAGCACAACAGTTCACGAGAAAATAAATGAATGAGAAAGCACTGAGATTGCAGTTGCTTATTCTGAAATACTAAATTTTGAAAGTAAAATTAAATGGAGTTACTGTTTAAATAAATGACTGGCTTAAGGTGGACTTCGCTATGTAAAAAATGACTTTCAGTAAGTGCAGTGTAACGTAATGCAAAATTTAGAAAAAGGCAAGCAGTTTACTTCTGATTTCTGAAAGACTGAATTTAATTCACTTTAACCAAAAGAACAACTAATTTTAATTTTATAATAACTGCAATAGAAAGATATACCAAGGCAGCAGAAGTCACTCGCTAAGCTAAATACGGAATAAATGAAATTGTGCACTCTTGATTTGTGCTATATCTTTAGTTATTAATTTTACCAGTGAAATTTTACGTCGCTTTTTGTGAATGAAGTTAATACTTAAAATTGCAAATTACTTAAAACTCTGTTATGCAATACAAGAATGAACAGTTACTGAGTCAGAAAATTTAGACTGAAATGGTCATTAGCAAACAAACAAAACTGGCAGTAAATAATTAATCGATTTTCATGTTCTTACGACACTCGGTGATTGCACAGAAAGCGAAGGGACCACGCCTGGTAATAATGTCTTAGTCTTACGATGTTGTAGCTGTGCGGACGACGAAGAATGTAGCCGACGACAATGCTGAGCTGCCGCTGGTGCTGCTGCTGGATGAGAACCCCGACTCGTCTCCATCTTCACGGATAATTGTGAGGCAGCAATAGTTAGAATTGCAGCTTCCTCCGTGCTCTCAATACGCGCGGATTAACGAATTAGGCGCGCTTACACTGGCGTGATCATAGGTGCACCCCGCGCCAGCGGGAGCGCCCAACAAACACGTCCGCACTCTTTCATGACTCAAGCTGCTCTGCTTCCTCTCTGCCCGCAATGCGACGGAGACTCTCCATAAGCAAAGATACGCAACGGCACAGCTACTGCCATTTCGTCGTTGCTATCGACACATTTACACTACTGGCCATTAAAATTAGTACACTAAGAAGAAATGCAGATGACAACGGGTATTCATTGGACAAATATATTATACTGGAACTGACATGTGATTACATTTTCACACAATTTGGGTGCATAGATCCTGAGAAATCAGTACCCAGAACAACCACCTCCGGCCGTGATTACGGCCTTGATACGCCTGGGCATTGATTCAAACGGAGCTTGGATGGCGTGTACAGGCACAGCTGCCCATGCAGCTTCAACACGATACCACAGTTCATCAAGAGTAGTGACGCGTATTGTGACGAGCCAGTTGCTCGGCCACCATTGACAAGACGTTTTCAGTTGGTGAGAGATCTGCAGAATGTGCTGGCCAGGGCAGCAGTCGAACATTTTCTGCATCCAGAAAGGCCCGTACAGGACCTGCAACATGCGGTCGTGCATTATCCTGCTGCAACGTTGCGTTTCGCAGGGTCGAATGAAGGGTAGAGCCACGGGTCGTAACACATCCGAAATGTAACGTCCACTGTTGAGAGTGCCGTCAATGCGAACAAGAGGTGACCGAGACGTGTAACCAATGGCACCCCATACCATCACGCCCGGTGATACACCAATATGGCCATGACGAATACACGCTTCCAATGTGTGTTCACCGCGATGTCGCCAAACACGGATGCGATCATCATGATGCTGTAAACAGAACCTGGATTCATCCGAGAAAATGACGTTTTGCCGTTCGTGTACCCAGGTTCGTCGTTGAGTACACCATCGCAGGCGCTCCTGTCTATGATGCAGCGTCGAGGGTAACCGCAGTCGTGGTCTCCGAGCTGATAGCCCATGCTGCTGCAAACGTCGTCGAACTGTTCGTGCAGATGGTTCTTGCCTTGCAAACGTTCCCATCTGTTGACACAGGGATCGAGTCGTGGCTGCACGATCCGTTACAGCCATGCGGATAAGATGCCTGTCATCTCGACTGCTAGTGATAGGAGGCCGTTGGGATCCATCACGGCGTTCCGTATTAACCTCCTGAACCCACCGATTCCATATTGTGCTAACAGTCATTGGATCTCGACCAACGCGAGCGGCAATGTCGCGATACGATAAACCGCAATCGCGATAGGCTACAATCCGACCTTTATCAAAGTCGGAAACGTGATGGTACACATTTCTCCTCCTTACACGAGGCATCACAACAACGTTTAACCAGCCAAAGCCGGTCAACTGCTGTTTCTGTATGAGAAATCGGCTGGTAACTTTACTCATGTCAGCACGTTGTAGGTGTCGCCACCGGCACCACCCTTCTGTGAATGCTCTGAAAAACTAATCATTTGCACATCACAGCATCTTCTTTGTGTCCGTTCAATTTCGAGCCTGTACCACGTCATCTTCGTGGTATAGCAATTTTAATGGCCAGTAGTGTATTTTTAGTTCCCTTAGCTATTACCCAGCAATTTACAATATTTTCATTATAATTACAATAAATCATTATTTCGTTGGATGTACCTCATTTTTCTGAGATCGCAGATGCATCCAGATTTGTTTTGCTATTGAACTGTGCCTTATTACTGAATCTTTAAGAGTTATAAGTAGCCATATTACAGACTGCCTTAGATGCCGCCATTACTGGTACATCTTTCGCACTCCAGACATGTGGGGAACCACCGACCAAATTCTCCGTTCCCTGGGCTTATTCACATCTGGCCCTGTGCTGACCGCCTTTATATCTGAGCTCGTCTGAAGCAGCCGAGCACACTCATCGCCCTGCCGCCTCGCACCCAGCCAAACAAGTAATTTCACCTGTCTTCAGTACAAACCTAGACGGCCGAACAGCTGCCCTAAATCCGTGTAACGTTACGCAGGAGACGCTCTCCGATGGATCCACGATCAAATCTCCATGATGCCGTGCTCACTCCGATCGTGACACTGAAAATTCCTTTAGGACTAGACGAGAAAACGAAAAAGTCGTCTATTACAGAGTCACAGGTTCAGCAATGTGCTCTCTGAAACATGTATTCACCAGCACATTACGCTGTCGTCAGATCTGCCACAGATCGCTGCCTATTCTACTTTACAGAGCGGGTAGACCTCCGATCCCCAATTTCTGTTATTTGTGAACCAACACGCAAATTTGTTTTAAAGGCCTAAGCCATAGAAGACGCCGCTTGGGGTGCCAACCTGAGAGAGGCGCTAGAGGCGTCACAGTTGTAAGATTTCTGTGCAGGAGGAGACACAATAATTAGTGGATGCTTGGGGCGACAAACTTAAGAAGGGCGCTGGGGTACTCGATTACAAGGTTAGGAAAAAAATGGCTCTGAGCACTATGGGACTTAACTTCTGAGGTCATCAGTCCCCTAGAACTTAGAACTACTTAAACCTAACTAACCTAAGGACACCACACACATTCATGCACGAGGGGGGATTCGAACCTACGACTGTAGCGGTCGCGCGGTTCCAGACTGTAGCGCCTACAACCGCTCGGCCACGAGGCCGGCTATAAGGTTCGTATACAGTGTGTACCACAGTAGGAAAAAGTGACACGGAGGAAAGTGTATGGGAAAAATGTAGTGGGGAAATGAAAAATTGCATGAGTGCAAACTTGTTCTCAAACTGGCCCTGTCTGCTCATGGTTTTACCATCTTTCGACCACTTCCCATAGATCTTCTCCGCAGTAACATTCGAACAGCCGTCTAGCTTCACCAGTTCTTAGATACTCGTTCTCAGTCACTGGGCCATAATAAACTGTTCTATGTCAAAGTTGCCTAAGTCAGTGATTTTCCGCGTTAGCGGCCCATTCGCCTCTGCTTCGCTCATGTATTTTCCTCGCTGCGTTAAGTGGTCCGAATGCCACCAGGCGCATTTAAACCGGCAGTGGTCAGTGGTCATGTTGTAACTGTGCCCTAGGTAATATTTCACACCGTGCACAGTTGTGATGAAGAGGATTAAATGATGGTACTGCAATCTGCGTGGTGTACGTTGATGTTTAGCCGGTAAAATTTTGTATCCCCTCGACAGATCTATTACGAATGAACTCCCAGGGTATCTCCATGCAAAAAGTGCTTCATGTTGTGACATTCCTTGTTAAACACTCTTACCCCAGATGAAAGATACAAACAATTCCTTATCAGCCAAGATCGCAAAACATATTTCTAATCATGAAAAATAGTTTCGGCTCAAACAGCTAGCCATTTTGAGATCGAATATGACGAACACTGTTGGTGTAATCACCAGGCCGGAAGGAATACATTGTCACCAGAAAATTACATACTTTTGCTTAACAGCACGTAATTTATTGATGTCAGAAAGGTCACAGTACGTAGTAATGAACGGAAAGTCATCGAGTAAAACAGAAGTAATATCTGACAAAGGAAAAATCAAGGATCTAATAATGACAATAGTATGAAAAAAATAGACTGATACTCACCATAAGTGGAAATGGTGGGTCGCAGACAGACACAACAGAAAGACTGCTAAACTAGTGAGCTCTCAGCCAAAAAGCCTTCAGTGGCGTGTGTGACAGCTGCATTTGCGTGAATGGGCGTTTGTGTGTGTGTGTGTGTGTGTGTGTGTGTGTGTGTATCTGTGTGTATTCAGAGGAAGGCTTTTAGGGCGAGAGCTCACTAGTTTAGCAGTCTTTTTGTTGTGCCTGTCTGCGACTAAACATGTCCACTATGTGGTGAGTAAGGATCTACACTTTTCATAATATTGTGAGAAGTAACATCCGGCGTATTTCCCAACGAAGTGTTGTAGCTTCTTTGCTATTCCTGATCTATGTAATCGATTTAGGACACACTTTGAGCAAACCTCTTAGGTTGTTTGTAGATTATACTGTCATTTAGCCGGCCTGGGTGGCCGAGCGGTACTAGGCGCTACAGTCTGGAGCCCCGCGACTGCTACGGTCGCAGGTTCGAATCCTGCCTCGTACATGGATGTGTGTGATGTCTTTAGGTTAGTTAGGTTTCAGTAGTTCAACGTTCTAGGGGACTGATGACCTCAGAAGTTACGTCCCATAGTGCTCAGAGCCATTTTAACCATTGATACTGTCATTTCCCGGCTTGTAAAGCCATCAGATGATCAAAAACAGTTGCAAAATTACTATAAAGGGTTTATTTATGATGCGAAAAGTGACTGGTGAATCTCAATAATGAAAAGTGTGAAGTCATCCACAATAGGTACTGAAAGAAATCCGCCAAATTTCGCTTGCATGACAAATCACACGAATGTAAATACTTAGGCATTCTAATTATGAATAACTTTGAAATACCCCTTAGAAAAATTTATGATTTACTGTGCTAGTAAACCTCTTACGTTATTTGATTCTTTCTTTACTTATTCTCATCATCACTAAACTGAAACACAATATTTTTAGCGCAACGCAATCTGACTTTCAATAATCCCTACAAAAGAATGGCCGTGACTGACAATAACCTATACCTTTCATGAATCACTTACATCACAAAAATCTTCGTTATTAGAACTACTGCAATACAGTGAGCGCCAGTACTGGCAGCTAAATAAAAGATTCTAACTACTGAAGGCACTAACTACTGAAAGGCATAGTTAGCAAATGAAATATGTTGATAGAGAACAAACAGTGTATTTACCTTAATAGTGTTCAAAAGTCATAATATATATATCAGTTCACGTCATCCAGTCTTATAAATTTCGTTTTTCTGACGGACACAGGTCCAAATCGGCCGCTGTCAAAACTCTGCCATCTCTCTCCCAACATCCACCACTGCTGGCGGCTCACCTCGAACTGCGCAACGCAACGCGCTGTTCACATCCAACTGCCCAACACTACAATAGCGAATATTGCAACAATGCCAATCAGCCACAGATTGCACACAGCACAGTCAGTGATTGTCATACAGAGCGCTACGTGGCGTTACGAACGTATAAACCTAAACAGCCTACTTACAACTTAAGTTGGAACGATCACAAGACAATATTGTCGGGAAAGAAAACTGCGATTTATTGGCAGGAAACTTAGAAAATGTAATAGTTTTATTAAAATGACTCCTTGCACTACGCCTGTCTGCCCTGTCCTGGAGTACTGCTGTGCAGTGAGGGATCGGCATCAGATACGACTGACGGAGACATCGAAAAAGTCCAAATAAGGCTACCTCGTTTTCTATTAACGCCAAATAGGGGTGAGGGCGTTACGGATATAATACGTGAATTGAGGTGGCAACGTTAAAAAAAAAAAGGCGTTTTATGTTGCGACATGAGTTTACGAAATTTCAGTCACCAAGTTCCTCCTCCGAGTGCGAAAATATTTTGTTGGCGCCCACCACATAGAGAGAAATGGTCATTCTAATAAAATAAGAGAGGTCAGAGTTCGCAGTGAAGTATTTAAGCAATCATTTATCCCATGCGCTGTTTGAGACAGGAAGGTTAGAGGAGTAGCTTGAACGTGGTTCGGTAAACCCTCTGCCAGGCACTTAATTGTGAATTCCACAGTAATCAAGTATATGTAGATGTAGGTGCCAATGTGTCTCCTAACAGCCTGGTGATCGGACACAGAAATGTTTCTTATATTTGAACTGAAGATGGCTAGCTGTTTTAGCCGAAACTTGTTATCATAGTTATAAATAAATTTTGGGATCTTGACTAATACAGGATTATTTAAAACAATCCATAACTTTCAATGTTTGTACATAGCTTATCTCCAGCTCGAGTATGTCAGGAAACTACAAAGCTCTACGTGAAGAAATTGCAGTTAAGAGTGTAACTCTAGAGGATTTCCATACGTTGAACACGATTGTATCTGAACCAGCGTCGGAGTCGACATCCGGGGATACCAAATACTGTTGGTTAAATTTGGCACCCATGTGATGGACCTGCTTGGAATCGTTACTCACGAAAGTTATGCCTTCAATGCTAACTACAGGTTACAAATGGTGGAATCACAAGCTGCATTGCCTTCATTGTCAGAAGAACGTTCGGAAATATTTGGCAGGTCCACAACAGAGCTACTTTGTACTATGTAAAATGAAGATGGAAGCGGGAGAAAGGAAAGTAACTAATAATACACTACTGGCCATTAAAACTGCTACACCACGAAGATGACGTGCTACAGACGCGAAATTTAACCGACAGGAAGAATATGCTGTGATATGCAAGTGATTAGCTTTTCAGAGCATTCACACAAGGTTGTCGCCGCTAGTGACACTTACAACGAGCTGACATGAGGAAAGTTTCCAATCGATTTCTCATACACAAACAGCAGTTAGCCGGCGTTGCCCGGTGAAACGTTGTTGTGATGCCTTGTGTAAGGAGGAGAAATGCGTACCATCACGTTTCCGACTTTGATAAAGGTCGGATTGTAGCCTATCGCGACTGCGGTTTATCGTATCGCGACACTGCTGCTCGCGTTGGTCGAGATCCAATGACTGTTAGTAGAATATGGAATCGGTGGGTTCAGGAGGGTAATACGTAACGCCGTGCTGGATCCCAACGGCCTCGTCTCCCTAGCAGTCGAGATGACAGGCATCTTATCCGCATGGCTGTAACGGATCGTGCAGCCACGTTTCTATCCCTCTGTCAACAGACGGGAATGTTTGCATGACAACAACCATCTGCACGAACCGTTCGACGACGTTTGCAGCAGCATGGGCTATCAGCTCGGAGACCATGGCTGCGGTTACCCTTGACGCTGCATCACAGACAGGAGCGCCTGCGATGGTGTACTCAACGACGAACTTGGGTGCACAAATGGCAAAACGTCATTTTTTTTCGGATAATCCAGGTTCTGTTTCCAGCATCATGATGGTCGCATCCGTGTCTGATGACATCGCGGTGAACGCACGTTGGAAGCGTGTATTCTTCATCGCCATACTGGCGTATCACCCGGCGTGATGGTACGGGGTGCCATTGGTTACACGTCTCGGTCACCTCTTGTTCGCATTGACGGCACTTTGAACAGTGGACGTTACATTTCAGATGTGTTACGACCCGTGGCTCTACTCTTGATTCGATCCCTGCGAAACCCTACATTTCAGCAGGATAACCCACGACCGCATGTTGCAGGTCCTGTACGGGCCTTTCTGGGTACAGGAAATGTTCGACTGCTGCCCTGGCCAGCACATTCTGCAGATCTCTTACCAACTGAAAACGTCTTGTCAATGGTGGCCGAGCAACTGGCTCGTCACAATACGCCAGTCACTACTCTTGATGAACTGTGCTATCGTGTTGAAACTGCATGGGCAGCTGAATCTGTACACGCCATCCAAGCTCTGTTTGACTCAATGCCCAGGAGTATCAAGGCCATTATTACGGCCAGAGGTGGTTGTTCTGGGTACTGATTTCTCAGGATCTATGCACTCAAACTGCGTGTAAATGTAATAACATGTCAGTTCTAGTATAATATTTGTCCAATGAATATCCGTTTATTATTTGCATTTCTTCTTGGTGTAGCAATTTTAATGGCCGGTAGTATATTAGCTGCACCAGGACTTCGTGCGAAATCAGCGGCGTCGAGTGTAAATGTGTGGTAGACCGTAACTCGAACCGAGGATATCGTGCTTAATAGGGATTCGCGTTAATCACTGCGCCACCCGTATTTGTAGCTATTGCGTGGACTATCTTGACACACTCCCCCGGCTGAGTCGCATTCCCACCTGTCCCTGCCCATGTTCCCCATGCTCGCTGATTTTTGATTCCCGCTGGAGTTCGAACGCAAATGAGCATCCGCCCTGAATGTGGTGGATTCATCGCCCATCGAGTCGAATCAGTCATACGAATACGTAATGTCTGTTCTCTCGGACGTGGCATAACAACAGGTTCAAATGGCTCTAAGCACTGTGGGACTTAATATCTGGAGTCATCAGTCCCCTAGAACTTAGAACTACTTAAACCTAACTAACCTAAGGACGTCACACATAGCCATGCCCGAGGCAGGATTCGAACCGTAGCAGCAGCGAGGAAGCGTCTGGATCCGTTCGGTCACAGCGGCCGGCCAAAACAACAGGCACCACGCATTTACGTAAGAGTTACTTTGCCTGTCGCCTTAGGGATCACCAGAGAGCGTGTACTTCGTGTTGTGATCTGCCTCGTTACACATCGTTGTCGTGGACGAACGGAACAAAACCCCTGCCAGAAGAAACCGCAGATCGCGTGTGACGTTAATGAATACCCAGAGGACACACTATTAACGAGAATGGCAGCCGGGCAGCGACTAAGAAGCTGGAACCGGCGCCGTGTTGGTTGTGTCGAGTGTAAAGGGAGAGGCGGACGAGCGCGCGGCGGCGCAGATCAAAGAGCTGCTGGCGGAGAGATAAGGCAGCTGAGGAGCCCGCGGCTGCGGAGGCGTAGCGGAGGCTGGCGGTTATCTGGCCGGCGTCGGCGAGGCCCCAGCCCCGGCGACAGCCGCCGCCGGCGTGCCGACACACGCGACAGCGCGCCTTTTAAGGACTAAATCGCTCCTAAATTAACGTCTCGTGCCGGCCGTCCATAACCTCCAGCCCGGCTCCCCCAGCTCCGTACGCGCGGGACGGCGCGCCGTAATATGACAGGGCCGGACAGGTTCCACGGCGACACACGGCCCGTCTTCCTTTTACGCTCCTCCACGGAGCCCCTCTGCCGCTTTGTCCCGAGGACAGGCGGTCGACAAGTGAGAGTGAAGACGGAGATTAAAAGGGCACTAAACGCTGTTAATACGATATTGACAGCATTCTTCAGTGCCCATGCAGGTGTGAGTGACTGTGTGTGTGTGTGTGAGAACGCATGGCCCTTTGTAGCGCTGGGGCTTAGACCGGTGAGGTAGGGGGAGGGACTAATGAATTACCGACCACAATACGTTATTTCGAGGCAAGTCATTACGGGTAAATGAGTGTAGTGATTATCGGCCATAACGCAACAAAATGAAGCTCCTTTTCTGGTGTCAAGTTTCGACATCGAGTTTGGAATTTTAGTAGACTGTCTCCTCGTTCGTTACACTGGCGCCAAGGGTTAGAGGCTCGAAAGAAACCTAGTGACACCAACACAGACTAGGGAAACACAACAACCTTCTTGTAAAAATGATTTTTTACGTACATGTATTTTATTGGAATGCGTAGTGCTTTTAGATTCGTTTCCCTGCCCATCCAAGCGTCTCTTATTCTCTCTCAGTGGGATATTTTTCTTTCTTCAGTCGCCTTCGATACCGCTTTTTTCTTCTAACTTCATTCTCCAGCTGTAGGGTAAGATGGGCAACTTGATGAAGAATCTAAGACGAATTTTTAATTTTTCGAGTAACTTTACAGACGGTGCTACATCCATTGTGGTACTGCTTCCTTAGTGCGCTCTGCAGGCATATCTGTTGAATTAGACTCGTTTCATCATTTTGTTTTGTTGAGAATAGGGGCTTGAAAGTTTACACTCAGATGGTTCAAATGGCTCTAAGCACTATGGGACTTAACATCTGAGGTCATCAATTCCCTACTTAAACCTAACTAACCTAAGATCACACACATCCATGCCCGAGGCAGGAATCGAACCGGCGACTGTAGCAGCAGCGCGGTTCCGGACTGAAACGCCTAGAATCGCTCGGTCACAGAGGCCGGCAGTTTATACTCTTTTAGTAATTTTTTCTTATGATTTAGATAAGTTTCATGTAACTAATACGTTTATATTAATGAATATTAGTAGGTTCCTCTTATGTGTTATAAATGTACTGATGCTTCAGTAACGGTTTAAGGAAATTATTCTGTAAAACTTTGTGTATGTTTAAGTCCATATTCAAAATATCAACTACGGTTAAGAAGACGAATTATGTAAAGGCTGAGATGGGAAATTCGTCATCTTACCCCTCTCTTTCTGTTGCCGTGCTTCTAATTCCTTTTTTATTGTGTAGTCGTGTTATTTAGATTACAGGCTACGTAATAAAGAGACTGATCGACAGAAATGGGGCAAGGAATCAATGGAAGAGGTAATGTGGCATGTAAGAAACAGAAATGCCGCCAGTACCGCCCCCTAGGAAGTTCAGCCTTCCTGAAGCTACTTTACGTCCCTATGTAAAAGGCGTACTGGTGAAGTAAGCTCTGCTCTTCTTCATATTTATATATATACGAAGATCTCAGTTTAAATTAATATTTTATCTATGCCTATTTATTTTTCATTAAAAGTAAAATTAAAATAAAATCTTTGTCACGTAATTTTTCTAAGATCTTATTGTAGACCGAATAATTCACACAACTTACTTTATATTTTCAGGAGTTGTCTCAAAAGTGTGCAGGTTTAAAAATTCTTTTAATGAAACCTAATTACAAGAACGTGACCAATGTATCGTCGATTTGGACAGAAGAGCTTTTTGACTACGAAAGATTTTATCCAAAATTTCATGACACGGTTCAGGTTTTCTTTTCGTAAACCAGAAATTACATCGGGAACTAAATTGGCTGCATTTAATGAAGCGAATGTAGAGTGACTCTTTAAAGCATAAAAAGAAAAAACAAAATACAAATTTAAGCCCACCAGATAGGAAGATTAACTGTTCACACAAAGGTACCACCAGTACCGGGCCGTACTGGCAAAAGAAGGGTAATAAAGGATTCTTCCATATGAGGACATCAAATACTTTACCACCGTTACCTCGAGCTGCACCTATGCAAGGTCCAATAAAACGAAGAAATAATTTGCCTCCTCTACACGTAACTAGCACAAACGTGAAAATAGCTCTACAAGAAAAGAAACAAAGAAAAAAAGGGAAGTGAGAAGAAGAAACAAGAAAGGAAAATGAAAAGAGATAAAAAGCTGAAAGAGAATACGAGTACAAAGGCAGAAAATGAACAAAGGTACTAAACGTAAACTTGCGTTCGGCGCAGGTTTTTGAAGAAAAAAAAAAAAAAAGGATCCTAGAATTGACTTTTGCGATTCATTTTCAGATTCATCTATCGAAGCTGAGTACGTCGACAGTCATTTCGATTGTGTCATTGGGAGAGACTGCATCTGTGTGGTGAGGCTGGAAAGACAGAAATGTGGTATCAATGTTCTCGATGCCAAGAGTGGGCTCGTGTTCAGTGTATGGGCTTAAATTACAGGGAAGCCAAGGAGAAATGTTATATTTCTGACTTTCGTGATAACTGCGTATCCATGAAAAAATGTCTTTGCTTTCTAAAGAAAATGTTCATTTCGTGATCTTACCCATTCCCCAAAATCATCTTACCCTCCCAGTAGGGTACTAACAGTAATAAAAATAGGTCTGCCTGAAAATCTTAAGTTTTAGGAAATGTTTAAGAGCTTGAATCTAAGGGGGATGCACAAAGTAAAAATTTTTCCATAAATAAGCTATTTGCCTTCAAAATAAAGGCCAGAAAAATCGTAATACACCTTAACGTAGTCATCTTACCGACTTTTTCCTACTACTAAAGAATTTCTCTTCTGACTGAACTGTTTCTAGTCTACTACCTTCATTTATTGTATCTAGGTTCTCTTGTAGTCCTTTCAACTTGTTGTGTCCGTGATGTATTCTTTGTTTTTTTCCTGTATATGTCATAATTTAGAATAAAGACTGACTGTTGAGAATCTGTGAACTTGTCCGTAAAATTTCACCGTTCGTTTTCTAATGTCTACTGCCAGGTTTCATAATTTTTCTGTTACTTTAAGGGATTTCAGTCTGTATCCATCTTCCGTTTTTTCTAGGCCATGAATGTTCCTCATAATCGTTTGCTCGTCCTTCAACATGTTTTCCTGACAACCTGCTCGGCTGAGAACTGATGTTTCACTTCCTTATAGAGTTTCAGGTTTAAACATCTTTGTATGTGTGAAGATGCATTTCTTGTCGCCGATGTCATGGGTTCTCCCGTACGCACTTGAGTTTCTGTTACCGAACTCTTTGTGCTTCCTTTTCTAGTCCTGTTAGTCCTACGATCTCATCGAGATACGTAAATTGTCTGGTCGTCTTGATTTGCCCGTACTTTTCGTTTAATATGTAAAAGTTAAATTTGTGCAAATGAATTAATTTTTTTTCTTCAAAAGAGATTTGTAAGGTTGCTTTTTCTGGGCCTTCATTGAAGATTTACGTTTCATTGCTGTAATTTCACTGTCCCCTGGTACTGTTAAGTCGTCCGCAAACGCTAAGCAAACGATCTTAATGTAATTTTTAATCCATCCGAGTTCCAGAGATTCCAGAGAATCTCTTTTTTTAATTCTTTTTTTTCCTTTCCCTAGTGACAATGGCTACGATCAGATTGAAGAAGCGTCTTGATCACAGTTTATTTATTTAAGAACACCAGTTTTAATTGAAAATGGCACTGATATTTCTTCTGCAGATTATGCTTTCGACTTTTTGTCCTTGAGTGAACTTATCAGTCTAAGGTAACACAAGTGGTTCAAAAAATGGTTCAAATGGCTCTGAGCACTATGGGACTTAACTTCTGAGGTCATCAGTCCCCTAGAACTTGGAACAACTTAAACCTAACTAACCTAAGGACATCACACACATCCATGCCAGAGGCAAGATTCGAACCTGCGGCCGTAGTGGTCGCCCGGTTCCAGACTGTAGCGCCTAACACAAGTGGTATAATTATCGATTACCACTTATTGTAAACTATTCATCAAGTGATCTGTTTAAAAATAAAGAAAATGGAGAGGTAATAAGCAAGTAGGAAACTAAATGACAATCCAAATTAACTTTTTTACTCAGGCATAAACAGAGTACATCAGCTAAGCTGTTCACCTCAGGTACATTGCCGGAAAAAATAGTACATCCTTTTCGAGATTTCCAATTCGCTCAAGACCTGTTGTTGCAACAATGCATATGGATTACATGAAATGATTACATTTGCAGTCCAATAGCACAAACAGTTCTGAGGAGGCAGGTACCGACCAATACTGAAACACCTATATTAGTACGTGATGTAGCCTCCACGGGTGGTAATGCAGGCGCTGACCCTGGCATCCAGTCGATCGTACAGGTTGCGTATACTGCCCTGGAATACGTTGCACCACGCCAGCTCTAACTGTTAACGTAGTTCTGTAAGAGTTGTTGGGCGGCGAGTCGCGCAAGTTACTTCTCGTCCCATCGCATCGGCTGGAGACAAGTCCGGAGATTGTACTGTCTGGGGAAGTTGCTTCATGTCTTGCAGAGCACGTTGAGTTTCACGGGCAGTGAGTAGGTAAGTATTAGCCTGTTGGAACGACATATCACCTTCGTGTTGAAAGAACGACGGAAGACGGGCTAGAGGTGTGCATGCCCGTAGTTCAAATGGCTCTGAGCCCTATGGGACTTAACTGCTGAGGTCATCAGTCCCCTAGAACTTAGAACCACTTAAACCTAACTAACCTAAGGACATCACACACATCCATGCCCGAGGCAGCATTCGAACCTGCGACCGTAGCGGTCACGCGGTTCCAGACTGTAGCGCCTAGAAGCGCTCGGCCACCCCGGCCGGCGGTCCGTAGACCTACCGCTAATAATCTGTTCGCAACAGTTCATGTTGAGACCTCTCAGCTCACAAACCCGGTTATCTGTGCTGTTGTAGCCGTAGGATTTGCCGCTGCTGCCCTTACAATACGACGACTCTGATGGGCGCCTGTGCTGCGTGGTCGTCCAGAACCTCATCTACAGGTGGGAGACTGTTCAGGTGATCACTAGTACCAGCATCGTTGCACGACTGACACAGCCCGTCCAACTCTTGTGCCACTTCTCCCAAAGGACCATCCAGCCACTTGGAAGGCTACAATTTGATCCCTTTCGAACTCGCTCACTTGGCTGTAGAAAGTACGAATGCATCTCCGTGGCATGGTTGGGTGTCCGCTTCGCACGTTTACATCACAATGAGCCTTATGGCTGTGAGCATTTCCTATTATAGGGTAGACACAGATGGCACTCTGGTAGCTATGCCATTACGCTATATACCGTTCCCCAGGTGGCATATGCCGGATCAAAATCAACGTCGTCTTTCCACGTGCACAATTTTTTTCCCGGAAGTGCATTTTCTGAACCGTTTAAGATCTCGTAATTCGGTTTTTCTCTCAAACGAGTCGTAAAAATGTCTTCGCTAGATGACTTTAATAACAGACATATCAGTAACATTAGTAATTTCGTGATCGGAGGCTTTCCCGGGGTATGTGTTATTTCCAGGGCCCTCGGGTGTCCAGCCGGACGCGATCATTGATGTCCCACGACATTTCGGCGAATAACCTTTCCGCCATCATCAGGTGGTTCTGATGGCATGGTCTGTCTGTTCACTGTCAGTGTTATTTATGTCCAGACAGCCCTCAGACGACGGAAACACTGTAGGAACCCAGAACAGTCTAAAGATAAGGGAACAAGCCTTGCCTTTCTACCGTATGCAGGCAACGCGACGTCAAAAATTGGGAGACTGCTAAAACAACACAAAATTGACACGGTCTTCCGACCACCATCCAAGATACGGGCCATACTGGGGACAGTGAAAGATGGATTTGGCCTCAAGAAAGCGGGCGTATATAATATTCCATGTGGTTGCGGCTAATCCTACATCGGTCAAACAATCCGAACAGTCGAAGACCGCTGCAAAGAACACCAACGCCACACGCGCCTAGGCCAGCCCACCAAATCGGCACTGGCAGAACACTGCTTAGAAACTGGACACAACGCGAAATACGAAGACACCAAGATTCTGGCCCCTACCAGCTTCTACTGGGACAGCATCTTAAAGGAGGACATTGAAATTCGCATAACGGACAATCTCATGAACCGAGACACAGGTTTTCAACTAAGCAAGGCATGGCAACCATTACTTAACTCCACAAGCGGGCACAAGACCCTTCTACGACGGCCGTAGAGGACACTTCACGGGATTCTGCATCTTCCACCATCCGGCGCGACGCCGGGGACGGCGCGGACCTAGGTCGGCGCCCGCTAACGGATTGTAGGCGGCCGCAATCGAAGCGTCGGCGCTCGCAAAAGGAAAGTCGGGGCCGCCACCGGAATGTCGTCGGCTCAGGGAATCGAAGCCTGACTGACGGACATAAATAACACTGACAATGAGCAGAGAGACCATTCCATCAGAACCACCTTATGATGGCGGGAAGGTTATTCGACGAAATATCGTGGGACTTCAACGACTGCATCCGGCTGGACACCCGAGAGCCCTGGAAACAGTAGTAATTAGTGTTGCAAATGTCGTAGTTCTAAAAGAGACTAATTCAAGAAATTTCCACTCTTCAACATCCGTTTAATAGTGCAGAAGAAATGAAAAATAGTCATAATTTAAGATTTATCAGTTCTGAACCTGAAACCGACTGCTGTATTACGCAGAAGTTTTCGTGTTCTTATACGGAACATTCGCGTTACGCTAAAGGGTCGCTCTGGCTTAACGCAGTTAAGTGAGTCTATTTGACAAAAGCGGGATAGTCGAGAAAAGTTTATTTCAAAACTGATACCGCTGAGACTTGGTTACAATCGTTAACGAATACACGAACAACACTGACTGTACATTATTTTAAGTTACATTTCATGTTCTGCAGAAATGTTGTCCGAGCGTTCTTTGGCTACCGGTGTATTATCGTCATGCCGCCGTTGCTGCCCAGACCGCGCAATCCCGTAACCGCGATCGGATACGGGCCACACTATACCGTCCGGCTAATGCGCTGCGACATCCTGGTAGAAACCGCGTTCGGTTACAGCCCTATACTCTACCGTTCGGCAAATGCTCTATACCACTCCGTCCGAAATCGCGTTCGAATACGGCAGCATACTATACCATCCGAGTAATACGCTGTACTATCGCGTCCGAGTATAGAGCTATACGGTAACGTGCCGATATTACTGTGGTGTCACCGCCAGACACCACACTTGCTAGGTGGTAGCCTATAAATCGGCCGCGGTCCGTTAGTATACGTCGGACCCGCGTGTCGCCACTATCAGTGATTGCAGACCGAGCGCCGCCACACGGCAGGTCTAGAGACACTTCCTAGCACTCGCCCCAGTTGTACAACCGACTTTGCTAGCGATGGTTCACTGACAAAATACGCTCTCATTTGTCGAGACGATAGTTAGCATAGCCTTCAGCTACGTCATTTGCTACGACCTAGCAAGGCGCCATTACCAGTTACTATTGATGCTGTAAAACATGTACCGTCAAGAGCGACGTTCACCATTTATGGATTAAAGTTAAGTATTAGACCAGCTACGCCAGTTTTTTCTACAGTCTAATTTCCTTGTCCTGTTCCAGACCTCACGCCAGCCTGAGTCAGCTAAAACGCGTGCCTTTCGGCTTCCTCTCATACCGGTGTTGGCTCTCCTGCCAACCCACAACAGTTACTCTGTACACTGATGTGAGAAAAGTATGTAACACCTCCTAATATCGTGTCTCATCTCCTTTTTGCTCGGCGTAGTGCGGCAACTCGACGTGGTATGGACTCAACAAGTCGTTGGAAATCTCCTGCAGAAATATTGAGCCATGCTGTCTCTATAACCGTCCATAATTGCGAAAGTCTTTCCGGTGCAGGGTTTTGTGCACAACCTGGCATCTTGATTATGTCCCATAAATGCTCGATGGAATTCATGTCGGGTTATCTGGGTTGCCAAATGATTCACTTGAGTCGTTGAAACGTCCCCTTGGAGAAATTTATGAATTACTGTGCTGGTAAACCTCTTACGTTATTTGATTTTCAAGCAGCTGAGCAAAACAGAACGTACTCAAACACTTCTCTCTTTACTTATTCTGATCATCACTAAACTGACACACAATATTTTTAGCGCAACGCAATCTGACTTTCAATAATCCCTACAAAAGAATGGTTCTTACTAACAATAACCGATACCTTTCATGAATCACTTACCTCACAAAAATCTTCGTTACTCGAACAACTGCAATACAGTGAGCGCCAATACTGCCAGCTAAATAAAAGATTTTAATTACTGAAGGCACTAACTACTGATAGACATAGTTAGCAGTTGAAAGATTTTGATAGAGAACAAACAATGTATTTACCTTAATAGTGTTCAAAAGTCATAATATGTATAGCAGTTCATGAAATCCAGTATCACAAATCTACTCTTTCTGAAGGACACACGTCCAGATCGTCCGCTCGCAAAACTCTCCCATCTCTCTTCCCACAGCCACCACTGCTGTCGGGTCACCTCCAACTGCACAACACTACGCGCTGTTCACATCCAACTGCCCAACACTACAGTAGCGAATATTCCAACAATGCCAACACTAATAAGGTAAATACATTGTTCTCTATCAAAATCTTTCAACTGCTAACTATGCCTATCAGTAGCTAGTGCCTTCAGTAGTTTGAATCTTTTATTTAGCTGGAAGTATTTGCGTTCGCTTTATTGCAGTAGTTCGAGTAACGAAGATTTTTGTGAGTTAAGTGATTCATGAAAGGTATAGGTTATTGTTAGTCAGGGCCATTCTTTTGTGGGGATTATTGAGAGTCAGATTGAGTTGCGCTAAAAAAATACTGTGCCAGTTTATTGATGGTCAGAATAAGTATAGAGAGAAATGTCTGAGTACGTTCAGTTTTTCTCAGCTGTGAAAATCAAATAACGTAAGAGGTTTACCAGCACAGTAACTCATAAATTTCTCCAAGGGGACGTTTCAAGTGTAGGCCATAGGCCACAGCGTTGTCCGTGGTGAGAGGTAATACCTGAAATTTGGTATTCTCGGAACACTCTTGACATGGTGGATCTCAGAATATAGAAATCCCTAACGGTTTGCGAAATGGAATGTCCTATGCATTTAGCTCCAACTACCATCCCGCATTCAAAGTCTGTATATTCCCGTCGTGCGGCCCTCATCACTTCGGAAACCTTTCCACATGAATCTCCCGAGTACAAGTGACAGCTCTGCAAATGCACTGCCCTTTTATACTTCGTGCCCGATATTACCGCCATCTGTATACGTGCATAGAGATATCCCATGACTTTTGTCATCCCATGTAAGTGTATTACCGGTGCCCTGACACAATTATTACCTTTATTAGACACTTTCATGACAACATGATGGCAAAAATCCGCCATGAAAATGAGCTTTCAGACCAGTTTCCCATGACATGCCGTGTAAAACAAGGCTGTTTATTGGCTCCCACACTATTCTCACTTTATTTCGCAGCTGTTACGAGAGACGCGACCAAAGCCTGCAGTGGTCAAATGAGTCTTGACTCGAGAACAGACAAAAGTGTCTTCAACATCTCTCACCTCAGAACAAAAATTTGCGTAAATAAAATATCTATCTCAGAAATTCTTTACGCAGACAACGGATGCATGATGGATAATTCTCCTGAATATCTCCAAACATACATGAACCTGCTAATTACTCCTGCAGAAGATTTGGTTTAGTCATAAGCATCACCAAGACGCGAGTCCTTCAACAACCACATAGGGGTTCCAGTAGAGACGACTGCAGTATTAAGTTGGACAACAAACATTTGGAAAACGTGTCACACTTTAAATATATAGGTAGCCAAATTAGAAGCGACAACAGACTGACAACAGAAATTGCAGCTCGTATAGCCAATGCACCCTCAGTTTTCGGCAACCTGAATCACCGAGTATGGAAATCACATCATCTGAGACTACAAACTAAAAGTGCGGTCTGCAAAGCAATAATATTACCAACTTTACTCTATGCCTCGGAAGCCTGGTGCTGTTATAAAGCTGACATTAGCAGGCTAGACACCTTTCATCTTCGCAGTCTGAGATCAATTCTCCACTTGAAACGGGAAGACCGTATTCCAAACAAGGAGATTTTGCGCCATTGCTTGGCATTGAAGCTCTCTTAATGAAACTCCAACTCAGATGAAGTGACCATATCATAAGCATCGACGACAGTAGACTTCCCAAACCGGTGTTCTACTCACAAGGGAACCTCCCCATCGCACCCCCCTCAGATTTAGTTATAAGTTGGCACAGTGGATAGGCCTTGAAAAACTGAACACAGATCAATCCAGAAAGCAGGAAGGAGTTGTGTGGAACTACGAAAAAATAAGCAAAATATACAAACTGAGTAGTCCATTTGCAAGATAGGCAATATCAAGGCTCATCTGAGCTCAGAAGCGCCGTGGTCCCGTGGTTAGCGTGAGCAGCTACGGAGCGAGAGGTCCATGGTTCAAGTCTTCCTTTGAGTGAAAAGTTTACTTTCTTTATTTTCGCAAAGTTATGATCTGTCCGTTCGTTCATTGACGTCTCTGTTCATTGTAATAAGTTTAGTGTCTGTGTTTTGCGACCGCACCGCAAAACCGTGCGACTAGTAGACGAAACGACGTGCCTCTCCAATGGGAACCGAAAACATTTGATCGCAAGGTCATAGGTCAACCGATTCCTCCACAGGAAAACATGTCTGATATATTCTATACGACACTGGTGACGGCATGTGCGCCACATGACAGGAATATGTTGTCGACCCACCTAACTTGTACACTTGGCGAATAGGTAAAAAGATTCTTCTACCTTGCCCGATTTAGATTTTCTTGTGGATGTGATAATCACTCCCAAAAAAGTGATTAAAACATAAGAGTTTTCACATAAGCTGCAACAAATGAATGCAACAGTTTCACAGTCGCACAGTTTTCCCTGTGCTCTGTCAAAACATGTTTTTAAAGTTTTCAAATTTTTCCGTGTGTAGACCGTCAAATCCTGCAAATGTCCAAGCAAATCTGAACATGTCCTGGAATTTTGGAGAGCGAAGTTGATTATGTGTGAGTGCCTGAACTTTGATAATTGTCTGAAAATAAAAATTTTTTCACTCGAGGGATGACTTGAACCATGGACCTCTCGTTCCGCAGCTGCTCACGCTAACCACGGGACCACGGAGCTCCTTCGTTCATGTTGTCCTTGATGTTGCTTATCTTGCACATGGACTACTCAGTTTGTATATTTTGCTTTTTTTTCATAGTTCCATACAACTTCTTCCTATTTTCTCGATTGATCTGTGTTCAGTTTTTCAAGGCCTATCCACTGTGCCGACTTATAACTAAATCTGAGGGGGGTGCGATGGGGAGGTTCCCTTGTCAGAGCTCTCGTGTGGAAAGTGGCGGCAAGAGGGCAACACCTGCGATATAGAGACACCATCAAACGCCACCTCACAGCCTGTGGTATTGCGAGCAAACGTTGGGAAGAGCTTGCATTGCACCGATCAGGGCGGCGCTCAACTGTACACAAGAGTGTGGAATAATTCGAGCATATCCGCCTAAAGAACCTGCAAGATAAAGGAAAGCTCCCCAAATCTTGTGAGGTTCCATGCCCTCTTTTGCATGTTTCTCTCATTTTCATCAATTTTATTAATGTTCTATGTCATTGCACGGTAGTAACAGACCAAATAAGGTTATTGTAGTGAGAGTACTTGTACTCAGAGCTCAAAAACTACTTTTCACTTGATTCCCATGCATGTTGGTTTTTTTCCATGGGTGGCCTGTGCGAGGCAAGCATCGGAGGACGCGGCACACGGCATTTCCGGTTGGGGGATGCACTTCCCTGAATTCTGTGGGGTTCGTACAATAGGCTTAAGCGCCTGGCGGAACGACTGACGTCGGTCGAGTTTCACCTATTGTATGCAGGGCGAAACGACCTACGAGACGTCTGAGTGTCTTCGCAGTGTATGTGTTTACCGTTCCGGCGCGTCGGGAACGAAGATTCCTGGCACCGACTGACTGCATTGTCCTCTTGATTCTGAGAATACTTGTGGACTGTGCCCTGCTGTGTGCGACTGTCTGGCGCCGCGTGACCGGTGGTCTAGGCAGATTGTTTTCGTAGCCGGTCAGACGGCAAGTTCAGTGCCCTCAGCTGAATAGCATAGGCATGACTGCTCAACTTAAACTGAGGCTAGTTGACGTCATAAAGCCCTGCTCGAAATTGGATGGAATGGTTGCTATTGGCGCGAATGATGTCCTGAGACAGTGTGGGGGAATTTTGGAATCACAACTGAATGCTGATTCGCAGTTTTTCGTGGAGAGTAGGGAGTAGAGAAATATTGGCTTCGCTCTTGTGTTGCGTGGGCAGGGGATTCGGGATCTGATCTTCGTCGGAGTCAGACGGTCTTGCGACTTGGTCGCTCTTTGTCGGAAGAACTTAGAATTCTCGGACAGCCTTCGCGGCCAGGGCTTGACACAGAGTTACTGCACGGCAGAAGTCGGCGCCCACATCACCAGGACGCTGCCTACCGACGACGTGCTGCATGTGTCAGGACTGGTAAGTATATTGCGGCTCCGGCATTGTAGGACCTTATCAATTTTATACTGAATCCCTCAGCAGCACGTGCGCTCACTTTGCTACAAGTTCTCCTTGCTTGTTTCTCCATGTGATCCCGTTTGAGCTCTCACTACTAACTGCGATACTGCTATGTAGTCGGAAGATTAATATCTGATTCGTTAGGACCTCCAGTCATTATCGTCAGTCTATTGCCTCACAGAGAGTGGGAGTCCTTCGTTCTCGGGCCAACTCTTGTTCTCATAATAGTTCAGTATATCCTATCCTTAAATCTACTGTGTGTGTCGACAATCATGTGCATTTATGTTCTGGTAGATAATAAATCTCATTGTGATATTTAATCTGTATATCATTTCGTAGATATAGGCAGAATCCCATTTAATGTTGTTTATTATGATAAAGTTTTTTTTCTGAGTAGAGTAAGATTTTTATTTAATTATTGTGAGTGTCCACTCCTTATTTTACCAACTAGCAGGGTCCACCATCACTTTCTTCCGTTACCGTTTCGCACATAATCAATTAGGTGGTATGTACGAGGGTGGTCAGTCCGCCGCTCGTGGTAGCGTTCTCGCTTCCCGAGCACGGGGTCCCGGGTTCGATTCCCGGCGGGGTCAGGGATTTTCACCTGCCTCGAGATGACTGGGTGTTTGTGTTGTCCTCATCATTTCATCATCATCCAGGAAAGTGGCGAAATTGGACTGAGCAAAGGTTGGGAAATTGTACGGGCGCTGATAACCACGCAGTTGAGCGCCCCACAAACCAAACATCATCTCAAGGAGGTGGTCAAGTGCATGTCCAGTTCTCATGCAAAATTCGTCTGAATTAAAGAGGTACAAACTCTTCTCCACCCCAGCACCTCGCAATCTAAGTCCAAGCCTAATTACTTCTATACGTATAACTCCATTGGGCAACTGTATTGCACTTCGTGCGACCGGATCTTCAAAGCTAAACTCGGTTTTGCAAGCCACATCCGAGCCCGCCACAATACGGACTAAACGACCGATGGAGTCGGTGTCGCCGGACACGGAGAGGAAGACATGATGATTATCGCCATGAGGTCGCTGCTGCTCCAGGCTTCCTAATCCATTAATCGCTTTCGGGTACAGCGCTACACCATACCGTGCGGCTAATGCGCTTTACCGCTCCGTCCGAAATCACGTTCAAATACAGTCATACTGTGCCGTCGGTGCTGTACTACCGCTTCCAGAATCGGGTCCGAGTGCGGCGCTGTACTACCCGTACATAATGGTGACACTCGAGAAGGACAATCCCGCTCTCTCTCTCTTTCCAAGTAGTAATCCCGACGTGCGGGGTCTGCTGTTATGGTTAATCGGATTTGGCGTGTTAATTTTAAGGGGTCGCCGGATGCCCTTCCTGTTGCCACAGAGCGACAATCCCCCTCCATGTCACAAACACCTTGTGTTGTTCATCTGTTTGGTACATACAGCAAAGATTATACACGACTGTGGTTCATCATATCACATGGTAAACAGCACACATCAGGTGGATAGTGTTTCTAACGGAACCAGGTGCCTGTTAAATGGTAACGTTATTTTACACAACCCCCCCTGCATACTGCGTGGTTCGTTCCAATAAATAGCTTCTGCAACATATTTTTGTTAACATTAGCACAAATAAATCCCCTACTTACAATCTCGCTTTGAAACGTCCCCTTAGAAAAATTTATGAATGACTGTGCTGATAAACCTCTTACTTTATTTGCTTTTCAAACAGTTGAGCAAAACTGAACGTACTCAGACATTACTCTCTTTACTTATTCTGATTAACACTAAACTGACACACAATATTTTTAGCGCAACGCAATCTGACTTTCTGTAATCCCTACAAAAGAATGGCCCTGACTAACATTAACCTATACCTTCCATGAATCACTTACCTCGCAAAAATCTTCATTACTCGAACTACTGCAATACAGCGAGCGCCAATACTGCCAGCTAAATAAAAACTACTGAAGGCACTAACTACTGATAGGCATAGTTAGCAAATGAAAGATTTTGATAGAGAACAAACAATGTATTTAACTTAATAGTGTTCAAAAGTCATAATATATATACCAGTCCATGATATCCAATATTACAAATTTACTCTTTCTGATGGACACACGTCCAGATCGTCCGCTCTCAAAATTCCGCCATCTCTCTCCCCACATCCACCACTGCTGGCGGCTCACCTCCAACTGCGCAACTATACGCGCTGTTAGCAGCCAACTGCCCAATGCTACAATGGCGAGTATTACAACAGTGCCACCCAGCCACAGACTGCACACAGCACAGCCAATGATTTTCATACAGTGCGCTACGTGGCGTTACCAATATAAAAACCTAAACAGCCTACTTACAGCTTGTCTGATCGGCACTATCTCTAAACGCTGCAATCCGAGGCCTACGAGAAGACAGGCCGCGGCGCGTACGTCACGAAGGTAGTCCTGCGCTCGCTGGCTCGCTCGCTCAAATCAGCAGACAAACTACGTTTCTACACCTGTTAACTCGCAGCTAGGCGCGTCCGTACAAACGAAAAGTAAATCTTCCACTGGAATCCGCTATTATTTAATCTTCCTGTTATTGGTCCTATAATGATGGGAAGTCCATGGGCCTACTTATAATTTGTTATGGGTGTACTGGAGTACAATAAAATAAAATCATGCTAAAATGATTATCAGTTGCATAAGGCGCCACTTCCAGCATGTAATGAGTACTATTAAGCAGAAAAGACTAAATGCTATAAACAAGCCGTTGATACCATTTATATCGAGTATTGATCTCAAATAAAATTTTCCTGTAGTACGGTTGATCAGTAAGACTACATAATAGCAGATTCCAGTGGAAGATGCAATTGTCGTTAGTACTTGCACGCCCAGCTGCGAGTTAACAGATTTAGAAACGCATTTTGTCTGCTGAGCTGAGGGAGCGAGCGAGTTCAGGACTACCTTCGTGACGTACGCGCCGCGGCCTGTCTTTCTCGTGGGCCTCGGCTGTAATCTTTATTATGTGCACCAGTATTAAAATTACATACTGACGTTCGTGATTGGTCCATCCCAGCCCAACCGTAAACTGAGATAGTGCCCTGTCCCCAATGACTCAGCCATCGACGAGTCGTTAAACTCGAACCTTCCTTCGTGCCCCGGACCGCAGTGAGAGGTTGTTTAAGAGCAGACGTAGCTCCAAAGGCAGAGGCTGGGCCGCCCTCGCGCACGCGCAGCAGGTGGCATGTGGCAGGCACGCGCGGCCAATTTGCAGGTCGGCGCCTGCGCGCCCAACTCGCATCCGCCGCGCCCCTGGCGGCACGTGTCGGAGTCAAGGGCACCTGCAGAGCGGACGGGCTTCCCGCCGGCTGTGCGGTGGGCCTCGGCGGCCGCGGTCGCTATATTGCGCTGCGTTCACACGTTCATCTTCACAGCTTCACAGAACGCAGTCGAAATTACATCCAGCCCCAACACTGCACGAATCAAAGTACCGCTGCACACTGCATGTGTTATGACGCCTATTTCAAAGCTGTAATCAACTTTCGAGCGAGGGCGTGGGCACAACGGTTGCGAATGAAACGCTACGACACTATAGTGAGTCGAGCACAGCGAAGTGACGCACAGGAGCTCTCAAGACTACACAGGCTGGAGCCCTTTTTATGATTCTTGGAGTATTTCAAGCCGATATAACTTTAATATACGAGTGTCACTCCAAAAGAAATGCACACTATTTTTGTGAAAATAGTTTTCATTCTGCATGTGTGAAAGTGTTACAGTCTGTAGATACATCCTTCCCGCTTGTTTTCGAACTTAGTTCAACCTGTTCCCGTGAGTGGCGCCGTCACAGCATGTCGTCAAGATGGCTGCTACACTTGACGTTCGTCAGAGGAAAGGTGCTGTCATAGAATTCCTGTGCTGTGAAAACGAGACAGTGGGAAACATCCACAATAGGTTGAAAAAGGTGTATGGAGATGCTGCTGTCGATCGCAGTACAGTTACATCTACTACATCTACATACATACTCCGCAATCCACCATACGGTGCGTCGCGGAGGGTACCTCGTACCACAAGTCGGTGGGATAGCAGGTTACGTGATGAAAGCGGGCACGGCAATATTGAGAATTGTCCTCGCAGCGGCAGGCCTCGTACTGCACGCACTCTAGATAATTTGCAGAGAGTTAACGACGTATCATAGTGAACGAATCATCACTCTATGTTGGGATAGGGGAACGAAGTGTTTGCAGAATACTGAAAGTGTTGGCGTTAAAAAAGGTTTGTGCCAGGTGGGTTCCCAGGATGTTGACAGTGGCTCGCCAAGAAACAAGAAAAACGGTATGCAGCGAACTTTTGGAACAGTACGAGAATGCTGGACATGAATTTCTTGGAAGAATTGTGACAGGTGATGAAACATGGGTACATCATTTTTCACCAGAGACGAAGAGGCAATCAATGGAGTGGCATCATGCCTTCTGCTGGAAAAGTTATGGCTACGGTATTTTTCGATTCCGAAGGACTCTTGCTTGTGGACATCATGCCAAGTGGAACCACCATAAATTTTGATGCATATGTGACGACACTGAAGAAACTTCAAGCTCGACTGATTCGTGTTCGACCACATCGGCAAAAGCAGGATGCTTTGCTGTTGCACGACAATGCACGGCCACATGTCAGTAAAAAAACATGGAAGCGATCACAAAACTCAGATGGACAACACTGAAACACCCGCCTTACAGTCCTGACCTAGCTCCATGTGACTGTCATCTCTTTGGGAAACTGAAAGACTCTCTTCGTGGAACAAGGTTTGAAGATGATGACTCCCTTGTGCACGGTGCCAAACAATGGCTCCAACAGGTTGGTCCAGAATTTTGCCGTGCGGGTATACAGACTCTGGTTCCAAGATGGCGTAAGGCAGTTGAGAAGGATGGCAATTATGTGGAGAAATGAAAATATTGTTCCTAGAGGATGTATATACACACTGTAAAACTATCAAACATGTAGAATAAAAGATGCATTTTACAAAAATAGTGTGCATTTCTTTTGGAGTGACCCTCGTATATGGTTGCGTCGTACTGGCTATTTTTTATTTAATTTAATCGTATGGCTTGGGCCCACCGTCGGGCAGGCCGTTCGCCGGGTGCCGGTTATTCAACTTGACGACCTGTAGTCGATGAGGATGGGAGGATGATGATGAGGACAGCACAACACGCAGTCCCTGGACGGAGAAAATTCCACGTCCCAGCCGGCAATCAAACCCGGGCCCAGAGGATTGACAATCCGTTACGCTGGCCATTCAGCTACCGGGGGCGGACGGACTGGCTGTGACAAGAAGACACAAACAGCATCTGAGACAGTAATAAAGAACAAATGTAGATAATTTCGGAGTAAGGGAGACCATTCACCGAACAGCAGACGCGTTGGGTTGTCGATAGGCACACACAAAAAAGGAAAACGTGCTAACTTTCGGACTTAATTTTTGGCAAGCTGAAGTACAAAAACAAACACACACACACACACACAAACAAACAAACACACACACCTACATACACGCATACACACGTCTATACCCCTTTATGGTGCCGAATAAACCTCGAAAGCTAGCTGGTTTTCCTTCTTTCATGTGTGCCTATCGACAAACAATGCTTCTGCCTTTCGATGAGTGGTTTCCTTTAGTCGTAAGGTATTTACATTCTACAAGAACTTTCCTAGGACCCTAATAACGAACAAAAACAACATATAACTCTGGAAGTTAAATGAATGGTGGCGTAAGTAAGAAAAATTTAGAAAAATATGTTTCCCGGCATCAGAGAAAGATTACAATTAAAACCAAAGTCAGGGCATGTTATATCTTTGAAGCAGTCATTGTCGTTACGCACAATATTTTTTTTGAAGTTAGCAAACGATACTCAGAAATGTGTGACTGATTGGGGCTCCGGAGCACTTAATATAATTTGACGAGTTACGCATATATTTGGGACCAGGTTCCTTTGGAGTGCTGTGCAACCTAATAAAACGACTCTGACGTTCTCGGTGGAACCAACTGCACACATAATTTCAGAAACATTGTCCCGTAATTTCCTTCCTTGACTTCTCTCCACTGATGTAAGTGGTTGTTTTGTCCGGTGTTGTGTTAGAGGTGTGTAGAATTTAGTCTAAGAATAGAACATCGGTAACGTGCAGTGACTGACGAAGTCTTGAGCAGTGCCGACACGTAAGGGCCGGAGGGTACCGAGAAGATTAGAAATAGTGTAGCCACTTGGTTAGAGAGCGCAAGAAGGGGGCTGACAAGACTCAGAAAGCAATATTAGACAGCCATGAAACCTTGAACACACACACACAAACACACACACACACACACACACACACACACAGCTAATAAAATGCCTCCTTCCCTTCGTGCCGGCCGATGCGGCCGAGCGGTTCTAGGCGCTTCAGTCTGGAACCTCGCTACCGCTACGGTCGCAGGTTCGAATCCTGCCTCGGGCGTGGATGTGTGTGTTGTCCTTAGGTTAGTTAGGTTTAAGTAGTTCTACGTTCTAGGGGACTGATGACCTCCGATGTTAAGTCCCACAGTGCTCAGAGCCTTCCCTTCGTATTTACTTCATTCCTGAGTAGTTAGTTACTGTAGTTACTCGTTTACACGGTCCATTTTGGTTTCTAATTAAATAGTTGCCTTGGGGTGATACACAGAACTCAACAGATCGACAAACACACCGACTGATGACAACTTCAGTACATATCAGTTTGTATTTGTACTACTTTATGGAGACAACTCGTTGTTTAACGTTGTTACCAAAAATCATAAAAAATAGTTAACGATTTATTTCAAACTCTCACAGCACTCTCTAATAAACATTCAGACGGACGTACTGACAACGTTGTCAGTCAAAATCTCGAAAATTTTTTGACCGATTTGCTTCAAATTTTTATGCGATAGTCTAATAAAACTTCAGATGGATATAGGCTACATATCTGTTAATAATACATTTTAAATGTGCACTAGTACATAAATACATGTCGATGTTTAACGATGTTAGGAAAAATCTGAAATAATTTATGGCCGATTTATTTCAAATTTTTGCACGATACACTAATAAATATTCAGACAGACATAGGCTATACATTTTTTAAACAATAATGTTCGAGTTATCTGTTAAAAGCGACTGCGAGAAAGCAAATGCTCTATTGTGTAACTGTGAGGTCTCAGTTTCTTTCTTGCATTCGGTTTTAAATACAATGGCAGCGTATTTAAACCATTAGACAAATTGTTTCTTCCATACACATTATTTCTCCTTGTACACAGTTTTAAACAAAGTTTTCCACACAACTACGTGTTGTTTTGTTTCCTACCTAGCGGTCGGTGTTAATATAAAACACAAAAGTTGTAATGATGGGTTATCATCTTATGGTTAGAATATTACTGCAGAATCTGAATTGTCCGAAACTTTGCAATCCTTCCGGCTCGTATTAAACTATTGTCACTGAAGCTACTATCCTCACAGGTCTAGTAGCAGGAGATCCCAACCGATGTACCCATTTACTTTAAGCGACTTCAATTCTAAATCGAGGTTTCGTTGGCTATAACAATAAACAATGATAAAAGTCAGCGAGAAGGAGAAAAGAGGAAATAGAGGAGGGAGGAGTAGACATTGAGAGTGAGAGGGTGGAGATAGAGAGGAGGAAGTGGGAGAGACAGAGGCAGGAGGAAACGGACAGAGAGAGGGGAGGAAGCAATCACGACGTACATACAATTCCCATCCAAATTCAGTAACTGCGAAGTATTTCCGGGTTCGGTAGTTATTTACAAACACAGTCCAATAGTTACCTCAGCCATTTCTTAGATGTATCTTGTGACAAATCCAATTTTCAATGCATTCGTGAACCAGATACTTCGTCGCAACTACGAATTACATCCCCGACTAGCACCCTCACGATCGGGACCCAGCGATCACTACGTACCGAATGTGTACCAAATATAGAACACAGCTAATATACAGTGATGAACTAAAACGCGTCACGACCATGGCCCTTCTCGAGAAACAGAGACACCTGGTGGCGTTGCGGACACGAGACACTGTGAGGGAAATATCTGAGCGCCTCACAGACGAAAGCAGAACCACTTTGGCGGCGACACGGGCGGCAAATTAGGAAATCCACCGATGTAGGCGACACTCACAAAGGCCAGATTGTTGTGGAGCGGTGGTCGGCTACCAGCATATCGGCAGTAGCGAAGCTAGTCGGCTGTTTGCCTGCTACTGTCTGGAGCATCTGTGGGGGCTGCCTTAAGGACGATGGAACCAACAGTGTGCGACAAGGGGTTGGACTTCAACGCCTCATAACAAAACGTGAAGATCGAAGGCTTGCCCGCTCTGCAAATCAAGGTGTGCGGCGATCTGTGGCAGACTTGACGACATCGTACAGTGCTGGTGTGGGCATAAGTGTTTCACGGAATACCGTTCAGCGCACACTGTTCAACATGTGGCCCCTCAGCAGGTGACCTGTACGTGCGCCCATGTCGGCCCTTTCAGACCGCCAATTAAGATTATTCCGTTCCTGCTACAGACCAGTAATTTAAGTGAGCTGCATGACCTGCTCCGGCGTCACACATCTCCGGAGAGTCAACAAGGACTTGCATAGTCCATGTCCCAAACGTGAACCAATACGCTACTAAGCACGTGGACGTAATGCTTTACCTCATCTGTTTAAAATTTGTCCTTGTCTCTTTTGCTCTGCGATAGGTTTATGTCACACTAGTTTCCATGGTGATTTTTAGTTATTAGGTGCATAAATGCTCGAATAAAAACGAAAAGGTATGCAATTACTGATAGTAACTATTTATCTGAGAGTGTTCTATCCTGAAAAACTTTTCAGACTTTCGCGTCTAGCCAGCCCTGTAAGAGAAGTTTAATGTATTTTCACATTCCATTTTTAAGTCATGGCATTTAATTTTTAATTGATGCAAGTCTTTTTCTGAAATTACAAAACTTATTACGTAAAATTAAAGTTTTACAAATGTGAAAACATGTTCCAAGTCACAGTGTGACCATGTACCTAAGAACAAATATTCTACTGAAATTCAAAAGCGTTGAAATTGATAATCACTTATCAGTGCTGTATTCAATCGTCTGTCTGTTATATTATAAATCTCTTGTACACTAGTAGTAAGTAACTGAAATCGGAATAAGCACAAGTATTGACAAAAACCAGTTACCAGTTAAATACACGTTAAAGTAGAACAGTAAGTTCCATTTTGAAGACAGGTAAAATTGTTATGACAGTAACGAAACTCGGCGAACTTGCAAGTATCACGTGTTCTATGTAAATCACCTTATTCTGTTTCAAGGCCCAACAAAATGTAGCTTAGCTATCCACATGTTGTACAAATAGTTCTAAAAATGTATAGAAGAACTCATCAAAAATTATGTACCTCAATGATTAACAATTTATTCCAAATAGCTTTAATATATTAGACAGCACTTACATGTATACAATGTGGAGTATTTACAAATGCTGTTCAAAAGAAAACCTAATATGTAAGAACCACAAAAATTCATCTGTTCCTAGTTCCTAGGTGCACTATTCCTCATGATCTTCAAATACAATGGTATGCAAAAACTAGGGACGAAAGGAGCTTTCGGGTGATGCGTCACTGCCAAGTAGCACAGTTCGATGAAACGTGGGCCGTACATAGAAAGACATTCAACGCAGTATGGCACAGAAGGTAACTGAAAGAAATACACAACGAGACGAATAGAAATGGTACTTCCATTCTGAGGCAACTATTACACTGTGATTAAAATTCTTCTGGGTATTATGCCGCGTCATTGCTAAAAACTAACAACAATAATAAACTGAAACCGACGTTTCGGCCGAATTACAACGGCCTTCCTCAGGGCACGACTGGTTTTGCATGGGGATAGGTGCTTCTATTTATTACAGACTGTCGATGTCTGACGTCACTGTTGCAAACTTTGATTGGCCCTCTAATATGATTGGCTAGTCATGACGTAAGGGAAAATGGAAAGGAAGAGGCTATTCGTGGATGTCCACGTCGTCAACGACTGGTATCTGTCCTCCAATCAGCGTTCGGCTTCTGGTCGGCAACTTTTCCTCCTGCTGAGAGCGGAAGTGGACTGACAGTTCTCCGCAGTTCGTGGTCGTGCGGTAGCTTTCTCGCTTACCACGCCCGGGTTTCCGGGTTCGATTCCCGGCGGGGTCAGGGATTTTCTCTGCCTCGTGATGACTGGGTGTTGTGTGATGTCCTTAGGTTAGTTAGGTTTAAGTAGTTCTAAGTTCTAGGGGACTGATGACCATAGAAGTTAAGTCCCATAGTGCTCAGAGCCATTTTTGACTGACAGTTGCTCTACAGCTGTTTGTGCAGGTACGCCCGTGTCCCGTGTAGCTTCTGCCCCGCGACCGCTCTCTGCCCGTTGGACTGGGATGGCCGGCAGCCAGGACGCCGGGAGTTTGTAGCCATCTTCTCTGTTGATGTTGTCAGGCTGCTATTGAGGAGACTATGCGCATTCTACAGGATCGGATCCCACCAGATATCTGCCATCTGGTGAACTTATGCCTGTCATCTACGTGCTTCACCTGGCGGGGAAAATATTACGAACAGTTAGCTGGAGTGGCAATGGGTTCCTCGCTCTCCCCTGTAGCTGCTGACATCTTCATGGAAGCCTCTGAGCCAACGTCCCTAGCATCTGCTGAGCCAACGTCCCTAGCTTCTGCTCCGTTACGTCCCAGTTGTTGGCTACGATATGTGGACGACACATTCGTTATCTGGCCTCAGGGTGAACCGGAATTGGGATACTTCCTCCAGCACTTACATAGCCTGCACAAAAATATAATGTTCACACATGAGACAGAAAACAATGTTACCTTGCCGTTTCTGGATGTGGAAGTATACAGAGCTGCCGAAGGTAAACTGGGACACAAAGTGTACCGGAAACCAACGCACACTAATCGGTACCTGCACGCGGAGAGCCACCACCACCCAGCTCAAAAGTGTTCTGTTCTGCATACGTTTACTGCCCGAGCCAACCGGATAAGCGATGAAAATAACATCAAAGAAGAATTAGAGGAGCTACAACACACGTTTCGCGCCAACGGCTATGATGGCAACATCATAAGAAAGGTAGCTAAAACCAATGGGAGCAGAAAACGAGAAGAAGGCAAAGAAGAGAAGCTTCCACTGGTACACTTACCATATGTAAAAGGCGTCAGTGTACGGCTAGGCAATGTCCTCCGTCGACGAGGTTTTAAACCGATTTTTCGAAGCAGTCACAGGATCCACGAAATGATAGGTTCCACCAAGAGTGTAGTCAACAATCTTAACACTGCAGGTGTTTACTAACTATGGAGCCTACATAGGAGAAACAGGGAGACCAGTCAGCTTACGAGTAGCAGAACACGAACGCTATGTACGATTACAAGATAATAAATCGGCGATAGCGGAACACCACCGTGACTGTGGACAAACTATCAGGTTCCAGGAAGCCCGAGTACTGGCGAAAGAATCGTGGTGCGAGAACGCAAAATTCTGGAGGCGATCGAAATTATTAAGCAGCCTGAAAACATCAACAGAGAAGATGGCCACAAACTCCCCGCGTCCTGGCTACCGGCCATCCCAGTCCAACGGGCCGCGAGCGGTCGCGGGGCAGAAGCTACACGGGACAGGACGTATCTGCACAAACAGCTGTAGAGAAACTGTCAGGCCACTTCCGCGCACACCAGGAGGAAAACTTGCCGACCAGAGGCCGAACGCTGATTGGCGGACAGATACCAGTCGCTGACGACATGGACATCCACGAATAGCCTCTTTCCTTCGATCTTCCCTTACGTCATGACTAGCCAATCATATTAGAGGGCCAATCAAAGTTTACAACAGTGACGTCAGACATCGATAGTCCGTAATAAATAGAAGCACCTATCCTCATGCAAAACCAGTCGTGCCCTGAGGAAGGCCGTTGCAATTCGGCCGAAACGTAGGTTTCAGTTTATTATTGTTGTTAGTTTTTAGCAATGACGGGGCATTATACCCAGAAGAATTTTAATCACTATGACACCAGCCTCGGGAAGTCTACGTTCTTATAACTGTTACACTGATTTAATTTATACGGGAGTCAATGTTCTACACCGTCGAGCAGCGCAGGTAGAGGAGCTCATAGAAAGATAGAATACTCGGTGAATGGACCGGCTTTCCCGTTCTCCCGTCTTAAGTCTCACCGAGCACGTGTGGGATTACTTGAGACATATTGCAGTTCGCTGAGTTGCACCAACAACTCGGCAGTGTCAACCGCTCCGGTGAAGGAATGGAAAGCCCTGCAACAAGAACTGCTTAAAAGCCGTGCGGCCAACTTGAGGGCAGTTTGCAGAGCATGCACTAACGTCCGTGGTGATCACACAACCTACTAAGAACGATGTTTCGGTTCTTGTAACGTCCAGCGGACCACCATTAATCGCAGTGACTTCAGTGTTTTTATTGTCTTTGAACAAAAGTGTCACTTCTGTTCGTCCCATTGCGTATTTCTTTTGATTACCTTCTGTTATGTACTGTACTGTAGCAGTTCTTTTTTTGTATGGTCCAAGTTTCATCGAGCTATTTTAATTGGCAGTGACAGATCGAGCGAGAGTTGCTTTCGTTCTTAAGTTTTGAAATCCACTGTGTGATGCAACTATACTGAAAAGGAAAGAAAGAGCGGAAGGGTCCAGCGGGATGAAAGGAGAGGCAACGGAAAATGATTATAACATTTTCTCACTTCATTCTCGTGGCGCTTACATGCCATTATTTGAATTCGAGCCACTGTTCTGTAACTTGCTCAATGTCGACACGACGGTAAACACTAACACTCCTCCTGTTTCTCGGGGAAGAAAGAAAGGCGAGAACAGGTGCAGGAAGTCGTTAGGGACTGTGCTTTCGCTCGTTGCCGTGATTTGTGGCGATGAGGGGTGGTTTTGGCCTGAGCGCACCTGCCGCGGGCCGTCAGCACCCCCAGTGGTTGGGCGCGGGGGCGGGGCTCGTGACCCACTTCTGCCAGTCGCACCTCTGCCGGGCACAGCCAGGCGCTCACGCAACCCCCGCGGCTTCCACCTGCTGCTCAGGAATCCCCAACTGCACGCACATTCATCCCTCAATGGACCTCCCGTGTTGCACGATAACTGGGACCTTCATTCGAGAAAGACGAACGCCCTGAGGTCCACATTTATGAACATGTTCACATCAGCAGCATGGTAGTAGAATGACAGATTTATGGTGGCACTGTTGTACAACAATTGGAGTATCTTGTTTGGCCTTCTCGTAGCAAAGCAGTCTTGCAGTGGCCTTTAGATGCGCTGCGTATCGATCGGATATATGAGGGGTGTTCAAAAGGAAGGGTGCGAAGTAACAATTTTGGTATAACTGAAGTCCTTCCTAAAAACTAATCACCCGTGGCTCGAACACAAATTTCCCTCTGTTTCAGAAAAATGGTTCAAATGGCTCTGATCACTATGGGACTTAACAGCTATGGTCATCAGTCCCCTAGAACTCAGAACTACTTAAACCTAACTAACCTAAGGACAGCACACAACACCCAGGTATCACGAGGCAGAAAAAATCCCTCACCCCGACGGGAATCGAACCCGGGAACCCGGGCGTGGGAAGCGAGAATGCTACCGCACGACCACGAGATGCGGGCCCCTCTGTTTCACGAGCAGAAAGATTCCCAGTTCCGAGAACTCCTTGGCTGTGACATGAGCCAGTCCTCCACTGTGTACTTCATTTCGTCGTCCGAGGTGGAAGCGCTTCCCGTTGACGTATTTCTCTAGTGGACTGAATGGAAGCCAGTCGCACGGCTACAAGTCCGGGCTGTGGGGAGGCTACTCAGGCTGCTCGCCCTTTAACTTGGCCATTACGCTGTGTGTGGCCTTTGACATGTGTGGACGCGCCTCATCGTGGAGCAGAATCACTCCCTCCGTGAGCAGGCCGAGTCGTTTGCTCTCGATGGGCTTCCGTAGGCTACAGAGTACCTCACAGAACACGCCACTGTTAGTGGTTTTCCAGTGCTCGACGAATCTGATGACTATCGGGCCACGGACATCGAAAAAGACGATGAGCGTCTCCGACACTACTCGCCATTAAAATTGCTACACCACGAAGATGTCGTGCTAAAGACGCGAAACTTAGCCAACCGGAAGAAGATGCTGTGATATGCAAATGATTAGCTTTTCAGAGCATGCACACAAGGTTGGCGCCGGTGGCGACATCTACAACGTGCTGACATGAGGAAAGTTTCCAGCCGATTTCTCATACACAAACAGCAGTTGACCGGCGTTGCCTGGTGAAACGTTGTTGTGATGTCTCGTGTAAGCGTACCATCACGTTTCCGACTTTGATAAAGGTCGGATTGTAGCCTATCGCGATTGCGGTTTATCGTATCGCGACATTGCTGCTCACGTTGGTCGAGATCCAATAACTGTTAGCAGAATATGGCATCGGTGGGTTCAGGAGGGTAATACGGAATGCCGTGCTGGATCCCAACGGCCTCTTATCACTAGCAGTCGAGATGACAGGCACGGATGTAACGGATCGTGCAGCCACTTCTCGATCCCTGAGTCAACAGATGGGGACGTTTGCATGACAACAACAATCTGCACGAACAGTTCGACGACGTTTGCAGCAGCAATGACTACCAGCTCGGAGACCATGGCTGCGGTTACCCTTGACGCTGCGTCACGGACAGGAGCGCCTGCGATGGTGTACTCAACGACGAACCTGGGTGCACGAATGGCAAAACGTAATTTTTTTCAGATGAATCCAGGTTCTGTTTCCAGCATCATGATGGTCGCATCCGCGTTTGGCGAAATCGCGGTGAACGCACATTGGAAGTGTGTATTCGTCATCTCCATACTGGCGTATCACCTGGCGTGATGGTATGGGGTGCCATTGGTTACACGTCTCGGCCACCTCTTGTCCGCATTGACGGCACTTTGAACAGTGGACGTTACATTTCAGATGAGTTACGACCCGTGGCACTACCCTTCCTTCGATCCCTGCGAAACCCTACATTTCAGCAGGATAATGCACGACCGCATGTTGCAGGTCCTGTACGGGTCTTTCTGGATACAGAAAATGTTCGACTGCTGCCCTGGCCAGCACATTCTCCAGATCTCTCACCAATTGGAAACGTCTGGTCAATGGTGGCCGAGCAACTGACTCGCCACAATACGCCAGTCACTACTCTTGAGGAACTGTGGTTTCATGTTGAGGCTGCATGGGCAGCTGTTTCTGTACACGGCATCCAAGCTCTGTCTGACTCAATGCCCATGCGTATCAAGGCCGTTATTACGGCCAGAGGTGGTTGTTCTGGGTACTGATTTTCCATGATCTATGCACCCAAATTGCGTGAAAATGTAATCACATGTCGGTTCTAGTATAATATATTTGTCCAATGAATACCCGTTTATAATCTGCATTTCTTCTTGGTGTAGCAATTTTAACGGCCAGTAGTGTAGCATACTGAGGACACAGTTGTGACATTTTAGAGGGAAGTAAAGACACTGCATTTGCATCCCTAAACGTCTCACCACGTTATCCCCAGGCGGCATATGCAGATTTCGACCGTTTCAGGTGTTACGACGTGTTTTACGTTTTTAATTGAACGTTACTTATATATCGTTTTGCACTACCTGCAACGACGGAAATGGAAGGCGCTATGCGCTGAGCAAATTTTTCAAGCGCTACCAAATCGATAGTCCACTAATTCCATACTTAACGGACATGTTGATTAAAATTTCATGCTCGTGAGAGCTTTCTTTCAATACAGAAAAAACTGCTCCCACATATGAAAAAGATGTGAGTCAGTAATAGTTATTTTCTGTGTGTGACCTCATCGGAGTTTTCGAATGGAGACTGGAACCCAGCATGTCCAGAGGGTATGCATTTGTTCAAAGGTTATACAAAAATGGGGAAATAGAGCGAGACATGCATGCTTGAACCTAAGTGCAGATGCCAGCCAAACCAGCAGGTCGCGCCGTTGTACTTGACCACGAAACGCATCTGTACTGTTCAAAACGTTGTGTTAGTCGTGGTCAAACCAGTGTTCTGAGTAGTTGTGAGTGTATTATGTCGGAGCTTATCGAATTCAAATGTGGAGCCCGTACGGTGGGTGCTTCCGTATTCAAGAAAGTCGAAGTGTGTGGTGTTCCAAGAGGCTCGTATCGACAATTTGTACCACATACAACGAAAGCGGAAAAACACTAGCCTTTGTTACAACGCGGAAGGAAGTGTGTCATTGAAGAGGACTGTGACGAAAAGTGAAGGAACGGCACTGCTGAAATAACTGAGAACTGAATGTCACACTCGCAAACACTTACAGCACCAAAACAATACGAAGGGGGCTCCTTAAGCTGGGAACTTCGAGGCGAGCAGGAGCTCTACAGCCAAACATCAATGATGCCAATCCCTGTTTCAGGAAGCCATGAAACCTATACTATAGAGCAACGGGAAAAGTCATTTTGTTGGAACAGTCTTGTTTCGCACTATTTACAACTTCTGGACGAGTTCACTTCCCAAGAGTGGCGATTTGGACAGCCATATCGTGGTGCTCCAAAAGTGCTCCATCGTAACTCTGAAAGCTCACATTACTGCCACGGATCATGTACCGTTTTGGCTGTCAGACCCATCCCATCGTACAATGCTTGTTCACCAATTGTTTTCCAAGGTGATTGGGCATCTGTTCACACAAGCCGCATCGTCCAGGACTGAATTTGTGAGCGCGAGGGTGAATATGGGCATCTGCCCTGGCCACAAGCCACGATATCTCAAAATAACTGAGCCATTGTGGTCTCCTTTGGAAATAAAGGTGCGTTATCGCAATCTATCCTTATAAAAATTACCTGAACTTGCCACTGTTTTGCAGGGAGAGTGATGAAAGATTCCCTTCTAAACCACACATGACCTACATCTATCCAATCCCAGATGACTGGAAGCTGTTTCGAATGACAGCGGATTTGCTACACAGTATTACATACGGTAATGTGTTGTGTTTTGTGTGTTTCTATATTTTTGTCCAACTCCTGTAGCTTATCCCCGTCTTTCGCAACTTGAGAAACGTCGAATCATTGGCATGACGGACATGGACCATTATATCGACAGATGGTGTACGTCGTTAGCTGCGGTTCAATGGCTACTACAGAAGGAGTTGTAATAAGTTGGACTCAAGAAAACAGTATGGTAAGCAGGCATGGATCCTCCTATAAGATTCACACAATGAGGAGATCGTTGGGTTCTTCGACACCTGAAATCCAGGCAGAGGTTACAGTGTTACTACAAACCGTCTGGGAACGATTATCCTAAGTGTACTGAGATCTCAAGCTGCTACGCACTATTTGCTTTTGGCACCACACCACACAATACGGAAAGTAGCGTCGAGTAGTACTGGGACACTGAGTGCCATTCTATGGTGCTGGTCGATGAAGTTCATTAGTGGTTCTTGTGGCAATATCCATGCTGTTGTGTCCATAGACCAGAGCTTTCCAGTATTCCACGGGAAGTGAAAAAGTACTCCGCGAAAAACTATTAATAACTTAGCGGTTTTTTCGACATTTTGGCGATACTAATTGGTTTTCTTTTAGTTTTATTATGATTTCTGTTTTACTAGTTTTGATTTAAAACTGAAGTGATCACTGACAAAAATATTTTATCTTCTTTTTTCAAAAATTTTACTAACATTCGAAATAAAAAAAGGTGTTCCATGAGAGTAACAGGATTCTCACAGTATTGAGTCAGAGGCAATTTTGGGAACATTACCATAGACGAAGGCGAGATGCATACTCCTCCAACTCCTACAGTCGCGGTGTTGGATGTTGTTGGCTATGACCTTAGGACTGATTTTGCAATCATTGAATGGAGGCTGAGTGCCCGCCAGTATGTGTCAAGACTTCCAAACCCTGTTCCTATACCGTTCACGAGCAGGCCACAAAATGGCTTGTCCCAGCAGGATTATGCAAAACCTCGCACTTTATTTTGAAACACAGATGCTTTGAGGTGCGTACAGGTCAATAATGGCTACTTTGTCCCATGAACTGTCATTTGTAGACTGTCTGGGATGAGATGGTAAAAGGCGCCCATGGAGAAATGGATGCCACGATTGTGGATAGTGTTGAGATGGCATAAGAGGGATGGGCGTGCAGACGCATAAACAAAACACCCATAGTCGAGTTTCGAAAGGCTAAGGGACCGGTACGAAATCGAGGAGGAGAGTTCGATCGGCACCCCAGAGGACACATAGGACACTGGAGGAAACGCGTACAGTGGGCTGCCAGGTGAGATACATGGGAGGACCAAGACAGTTTCCTATCGAGAATGAGCCCCAGGAATTTCGTAGTTTCAACGAACGGAAGGGCAACAGGCCCAAGATGTAAAGATGGTGGGAGAAACCACTTGCGTC
This sequence comes from Schistocerca cancellata, assembly GCF_023864275.1. Lineage (NCBI taxonomy): Eukaryota > Metazoa > Arthropoda > Insecta > Orthoptera > Acrididae > Schistocerca > Schistocerca cancellata. Next base: position 260,663,552 of record NC_064628.1, read on the forward strand.
GCCAGAAATTCATACAGACGGTTTTGTCAGTGGCAAAGCAAATGCCACTGTCGATGCTCCAGGAGCAAAGAGTATCAACGCACTGCTGAAAACGCCGCTCAGTGAGACGCGTGGAGAACTGCAATAGTTGGCAAAATCGTCAACAAATAGGGAGCCAGGCCGGTGTAGCCGAGCGGTTCTAGGCGCTTCAGTCTGGATCCGCGCGCCTGCTACGGTCGCAGGTTCGAATCCTGCCTCGGGCATGGATGTGTGTGATGTTCTTAGGTTAGTTAGGTTTAAGTAGTTCTAAGTTCTAGGGGACTGATGACCTCAGATGTTAAGTCCCATAGTGCTCAGAGCCATTTGAACCATTTAGGATTAATGGCGATAGCAAAGAGGACGATACTCATGACGGAACCCTGAGGCACACCGTTTTCCTGGCTTAAGGCGTCCGACAAGGCAGAAGCCACACGCACCTTGAAAACTCGATCTTGTAAAAATGCCTGAAGGAAACAGGGCAGGTGGCGACCGAAACCCCACGTGTAAAGCGTATGGAGGATATCAGTTCTCCACTTAGGCCTTTTACAAAGTATAAAACACGACCACAGTCTGGGATTTCATCAGAAAGCCATTCATGACAGGTGGACAAAGTAACAAGATGGTCAACTACAAAATGCCGTTGTCAAAATCTACACTGTGCATTCGCCACTAAATTGCGAGACTCGAGCCACCACACCAGTCTGGCACGATTCATACGCTCCATCACCTGGCAAATGCAGCTGGTAAGATAGATGGGGCGATAACTAGAAGGAAGGATTTTGTCCTTACCGGGCTTAGGTATGGCTTCGGACCCAGGGGCGGATCCAAGGGTGGGGGGGGGGGGGGCGGGCAATGGGGGCAATTGCCCCCCCCCCCCCTGGTGCTTGACCGATCTTTTTTTCAGACTGTTTTTGGGGCTGATTATGTCGGCCTATCTAGTATGTTTTACTTGAAGTCGAAGATGTAAACAATGGCACGCAGTTTGATGTAACAATTCAAAAAGAGACCTTGAAGCCTCTTCCATTTAGCGAATAAACTACAGAAGAAACAACTATACTTGCGAATAAAATGATAACATTCGCTGAGGCATGAGCGATGTGTGTCCCATTTTTAGCACTTTCCCTGCATTGCGCATGTAAGATTTTGTTTCTAGTGGCAATTTGCAAAGAGATGGTGTTGATAATTAGGCAATGAACACCGAAGGAATACTTGAAAATATTCTCATTAGTTGCAAATAGTGAGAACCTTACGACAGTCGCTTTTATTCTGCATCTGCACGTTTCGATCTTGATGAATGCTTCGTCCCCATTTTGGCTTTCATCTCACTTTTGATGCGAAATGTGAAGAAACATTAATTAGCCAAATTTAATAATGTAGACGAAAATAACGTCTGTGGATTCATTCACAATCCATTCTCTTAGTAAGAATATAAATGTTACGGTCAGCAAATTCAAACAGATACTGAAATCTAGAAAACTCAGATTCATTTCTATTTATCCAGAGTGCAGAGGACAACTCTGCCAAAGACTGAGGAAGATGCGTTTTCCTCATCAATATAATTTATTCTGAGATACTAAGCGTATGCTTCTGCCGCAATCTGAAAAAAGCATGAATTTCATAACAGTGTTAGAACTTAGAGCTGTGGCTTTGTTCTAAAGTGTTTGCTTATTTCGGAACTCAAATCTTGAAGAAGCGAACTAGTGTTTGCAAATAGCAAAGGAAACTGCCGGAGTAGAAGGAAGAATCTGCTCTAGAGCTTGCTAAACCGTCATAACTGTTTTTAAAGAAAAAATGAGCTCCTGTTGCTAGTTCATGAATTTTTATTGTTTACGTCCTGTTTCTGAATCCTATAATGTCATCATTCCCCACCTGCTTTCCTCCCACATGATTTTATTAATAATATATATTTCGCCACGAGTTCATAAGTATTTCACAGGACTCTGAAAACCCTATGCTTTTCGCCACCATTTCTTAAGTATTTCACAGGACTCTGAAAACCCAATGCTTTTCGCCACCAGTTCATAAGTATTTCACAGGACTCTGAAAACCCAATGCTTTTCGCCACCAGTTCGTAAGTATTTCACAGGACTCTGAAAACCCAATGGTACTCGGTCGCTGTAGCGGAACAGCTTTAGGCGTTGTCATGAGACGCGCGTACGCGAAGACTGTGTTCGTGTCCCCCCTTGGGTATCGGTGTTAGTCATGTCTGTGGATTAAGCTACAATAAGTTAGCGCTAAGCTGTCTCAAATGTCCACATTGTCAACAGGACGTAAAACAACAACGAAAGAAAACGTAGGCTTTGCATTTTTTGCTTCTCAAATTCAGTGAAACACGATAGTGATAATGTAAGTCACCACTGTAGTAGGCCTAGAAGCGTGATTTGACAGAAAAAAATATCATATATTAGAAACTACTGCGAACCGCTGAAGTCAACAAGGTTGTGTTGAGGTGCGGTTCGACTGTTAAGAAACTGACAGCGTGCGAACACTTTGGGTGGCCACCGGCATCGAGCTCAATATCCCTCGCATACCTCGCCACGGTCGACGCCAAGTTTATCGTGACAACCCGCAAACAAATTCGGCAGAAGAATATTACAGAGTAACAGTCTATGCTCCCTTACTGGACTTCATTATAACTGATTTACGAGAAACATTCTCTGCTGAAACTTTGGATGTGTTCAACCTTTCTGTTTCCAGTCCGGAAAGTATTGTGAAGATCTCTGCAGGTGAAACTGAAAAAATTGCAGAGTCCCTCACCAACCGTTTCGGTTCGTTGCTTGACGTGGACAAAGGCATTGCTTCTCGTATATTACGGGATGAAATGATGTTGTGGCGAGAGAAATGGAGTCAAGAAAAGAAACGACAAAAAGAGCTTCCAACCATCGCCCTTGATATATTGGCTAGATGTGATAAGGATGCATATCCTATAATACATAAGCTTTTATTGGTCCTGGCAACGCTTCCAATGACAACTGCATCTGCTGAAAGATCGTTTTCGTCGTTGCGGGGCCTGAAAACTTATTTAAGGACATCGATGAATGAAAACCGCCTCCTTGGTTTTGCACTTATGCATATTCATTACCAGATTCCTGTAGATGTAGAAAAAGTAATTACAAGATTTCAAAAAGGTGGGCGTAGAATGAGATTAGAATTTAATATTTAAGAGCAGTATTTTGAATATACATATTTAATATTAAATTTCATTTTATTTATACTTATGCATTTTTATTTTATTTCTTATTTTTTTACAAGAAGAAAGAAAGAAATTTCTTATTATTAATATTTACATTCACGAGGAAAAAAAAGTTATTATGAGCATAAATTGACGTAATTAACAATATAAGATGATTTCCTGAACACAGTCAAATATCCCATTATAACTTTTCGCAATCGTATTGTCATTGCTGCGTATAAACACATGCGGGAATTCGATGGCAACATTCTGTCAAATGAAAGAAATTGGTGAACTAATTTCGAAGATTTAAGAATGGAAACAAATGAACATTAGCATTTTTATAGATTATTTTACATTAGCAGACAACAGAGTTTTTCAAGTGCACGTGTCGTATTTGAAGAATATTTTTTAGGTAATGCAGTAAGTTATTTCGTTAAACACACTTAACACATAGCGATATACAATTAAACTAAAAAGAAAATTATATATATATATATATATATATATATATATATAATAGAGGGAAACATTCCACGTGGAAAAAATATATCTAAAAAGAAAGATTATGAGACTTACCAAACAAAAGCGCTGGCAGGTCGATAGACACACAAACAAACACAAACATACACACAAAATTCAAGCTTTCGCAACAAACGGTTGCTTCGTCAGGAAAGAGGGAAGGAGAGGGAAAGACGAAAGGATGTGGGTTTTAAGGGAGAGGGTAAGGAGTCATTCCAATCCCGGGAGCGGAAAGACTTACCTTAGGGGGAAAAAAGAACAGGTATATACTCGCACACACACACATATCCATCCGCATATACACAGACACAAGCAGACATTTGTAAAGGCAAAGAGTTTGGGCAGAGATGTCAGTCGAGGCGGAAGTACAGAGGCAAAGATGATGTTGAAAGACAGGTGAGGTATGAGCGGCGGCAAATTGAAATTATAAATTAGCGGAGATTGAGGCCTGGCGGATAGCAACAAGAGAGGATATGCTGAAGGGCAAGTTCCCATCTCCGGAGTTCTGACAGGTTGGTGTTAGTGGGAAGTATCCAGATAACCCGGGCGGTGTAACACTGTGCCAAGATGTGCTGGCCGTGCATCAAGGCATGTTTAGCGACAGGTTGATCCTCATTACTAACAAACACTGTCTGCCTGTGTCCATTCATGCGAATGGACAGTTTGCTGCTGGTCATTCCCAGATAGAAGGCTTCACAGTGTAGGCAGGTCTGTTGGTAAATCACGTGGGTGCTTTCATACGTGGCTCTGCCTTTGATCGTGTACACCTTCCAGGTTACAGGACTGGAGCAGGTGGTGGTGGGAGGGTGCATGGGTCAGGTTTTACACCGGGGGCGGTTACAAGGGTAGGAGCCAGAGGGTAGGGAAGGTGGTTTGGGGATTTCATAGGGATGAACTAAGAGGTTACGAAGGTTAGGTGGACGGCGGAAAGACACTCTGGGTGGAGTGGGGAGGATTTCATGAAGGATGGATCTCATTTCAGGGCAGGATTTGAGGAAGTCGTATCCCTGTTGGAGAGCCACATTCAGAATCTGATCTAGTCCCGGAAAGTATGCTGTCACAAGTGGGGCACTTTTGGGGAAAAATGATCCTAATCCTACTCCTAATGATCCAACTATCCAAATTGAACCATGCCTGGAACAGTTCCGTCCTCCGTCACAGCGGGACCCACCTCCTCTTCCTCAAAATCACCCTCTCCTAACCTTCCAGGAATTTCTGACTTCCAGCCTTGCCTCTCAATCCTTCTTAAAAAACCTTAACCCTACTCCCAACATCACCACTGCTGAAGCCCAGGCTATCCGTGATCTGAAGGCTGACCAATCCACCGTCATTCTTCCGGAGGACAAGGGTTCCACGACTGTGGTACTTGATCGTCGGGAGTATGTGGCTGAGGGACTGCGTCAGCTTTCAGACAACACTACTTACAAAGTTTGCCAAGGTAATCCCATTCCGGATGTCCAGGCGGAGCTTCAAGGAATCCTCAGAACCTTAGGCCCCCTACAAAACCTTTCAACTGACTCCATCAACCTCCTGACCCCACCAACACCCCGCACCCCTACCTTCTACCCTCTTCCTAAAATTCACAAACCCAATCATCCCGGCCGTCCCATTGTAGCTGGTTACCAAGCCCCCCCAGAATGCATCTCTGCCTACGTAGATCAACACCTTCAACCCATCACATGCAGTCTCCCATCCTTCATCAAAGACACCAACCACTTTCTCGAATGCCTGGAATCCCTACCCAGTCTGTAACCCCCGGAAACTATCCTTGTAACCATTGATGCCACTTCCTTATACACAAATATTCCGCATGTCCAGTGCCTCGCTGCGATGGAGCACTTCCTTTCACGCCGATCACCTACCACCCTACCTAAAACCTATTTCCTCATTACCTTAGCCAGCTTCATCCTGACCCACAACTTCTTCACTTTCGAAGGCCAGACATACCAACAATTAAAGGGAATAGCCATGGGTACCAGGATGGCCCCCTCGTACGCCAACCTATTCATGGGTCGCTTAGAGGAAGCTTTCTTGGTTACCCAGGCCTGCCAACCCAAAGTTTGGTACAGATTTATTGATGACATTTTCATGATCTGGACTCACAGTGAAGAAGAACTCCAGAATTTCCTCTCCAACCTCAACTCCTTTGGTTCCATCAGATTCACCTGGTCCTACTCTAAATCCCATGCCACTTTCCTTGACATTGACCTCCACCTGTCCAATGGCCAGCTTCACACGTCCGTCCACATCAAACCCACCAACAAGCAACAGTACCTCCATTATGACAGCTGCCACCCATTCCACATCAAACGGTCCCTTCCCTACAGCCTAGGTCTTCGTGGCAAACGAATCTGCTTCAGTCCGGAATCCTTGAACCATTACACCAACAACCTGAAAACAGCTCTCGCATTCCGTAACTACTCTCCCGACCTAGTACAGAAGCAAATAACCAGAGCCACTTCCTCATCTCCTCAAACCCGGAACCTTCCACAGAATAACCCCAAAAGTGCCCCACTTGTGACAGCATACTTTCCGGGACTGGATCAGATTCTGAATGTGGCTCTCCAGCAGGGATACGACTTCCTCAAATCCTGCCCTGAAATGAGATCCATCCTTCATGAAATCCTCCCCACTCCACCTAGAGTGTCTTTCCGCCATCCACCTAACCTTCGTAACCTCTTAGTTCATCCCTATGAAATCCCCAAACCACCTTTTCTACCCTCTGGTTCCTACCCTTGTAACCGCCGCCGGTGTAAATCCCGTCCCATGCACCCTCCCACCACCACCTACTCCAGTCCTGTAACCCGGAAGGTGTACACGATCAAAGGCAGAGCCACGTGTGAAAGCACCCACGTGATTTACCAACTGACCTGCCTACACTGTGAAGCCTTCTATCTGGGAATGACCAGAAACAAACTGTCCATTCGCATGAATGGACACAGGCAGACAGTGTTTGTTGGTAATGAGGATCACCCTGTGGCTAAACATGCCCTGGTGCACGGCCAGCACATCTTGGCACAGTGTTACACCGCCCGGGTTATATGGATAATTCCCACTAACACCAACCTGTCAGAACTCCGGAGATGGGAACTTGCCCTTCAGCACATCCTCTCTTGTTGCTATCCGCCAGGCCTCAATCTCCGCTAATTTACAATTTCAATTTGCCGCCGCTCTTACCTCACCTGTCTTTCAACATCATCTTTGCCTCTGTACTTCCGCCTCGACTGACATCTCTGCCCAAACTCTTTGCCTTTACAAATGTCTCCTTGTGTCTGTGTATATGCGGATGGATATGTGTGTGTGTGCAAGTGTATACCTGTCCTTTTTTCCCCCTAAGGTAAGTCTTTCCGCTCCCGGGATTGGAATGACTCCTTACCCTCTCCCTTAAAACCCACATACTTTCGTCTTTCCCTCTCCTTCCCTCTTTCCTGAGGAAGCAACCGTTTGTTGCGAAAGCTTGAATTTTGTGTGTATGTTTGTGTTTGTTTGTGTGTCTATCGAGCTGCCAGCGCTTTTGTTTGGTAAGTCTCATAATCTTTCTTTATATATATATATATATATATATACACTCCTGGAAATTGAAATAAGAACACCGTGAATTCATTGTCCCAGGAAGGGGAAACTTTATTGACACATTCCTGGGGTCAGATACATCACATGATCACACTGACAGAACCACAGGCACATAGACACAGGCAACAGAGCATGCACAATGTCGGCACTAGTACAGTGTATATCCACCTTTCGCAGCAATGCAGGCTGCTATTCTCCCATGGAGACGATCGTAGAGATGCTGGATGTAGTCCTGTGGAACGGCTTGCCATGCCATTTCCACCTGGCGCCTCAGTTGGACCAGCGTTCGTGCTGGACGTGCAGACCGCGTGAGACGACGCTTCATCCAGTCCCAAACATGCTCAATGGGGGACAGATCCGGAGATCTTGCTGGCCAGGGTAGTTGACTTACACCTTCTAGAGCACGTTGGGTGGCACGGGATACATGCGGACGTGCATTGTCCTGTTGGAACAGCAAGTTCCCTTGCCGGTCTAGGAATGGTAGAACGATGGGTTCGATGACGGTTTGGATGTACCGTGCACTATTCAGTGTCCCCTCGACTATCACCAGTGGTGTACGGCCAGTGTAGGAGATCGCTCCCCACACCATGATGCCGGGTGTTGGCCCTGTGTGCCTCGGTCGTATGCAGTCCTGATTGTGGCGCTCACCTGCACGGCGCCAAACATGCATACGACCATCATTGGCACCAAGGCAGAAGCGACTCTCATCGCTGAAGACGACACGTCTCCATTCGTACCTCCATTCATGCCTGTCGCGACACCACTGGAGGCGGGCTACACGATGTTGGGGCGTGAGCGGAAGACGGCCTAACGGTGTGCGGGACCGTAGCCCAGCTTCATGGAGACGGTTGCGAATGGTCCTCGCCGATACCCCAGGAGCAACAGTGTCCCTAATTTGCTGGGAAGTGGCGGTGCGGTCCCCTACGGCACTGCGTAGGATCCTACGGTCTTGGCGTGCCTCCGTGCGTCGCTGCAGTCCGGTCCCAGGTCGACGGGCACGTGCACCTTCCGCCAACCACTGGCGACAACGTCGATGTACTGTGGAGACCTCACGCCCCACGTGTTGAGCAATTCGGCGATACGTCCACCCGGCCTCCCGCATGCCCACTATACGCCCTCGCTCAAAGTCCGTCCACTGCACATACGGTTCACGTCCACGCTGTCGCGGCATGCTACCAGTGTTAAAGACTGCGATGGAGCTCCGTATGCCACGGCAAACTGGCTGACACTGACGGCGGCGGTGCACAAATGCTGCGCAGCTAGCGCCATTCGACGGCCAACACCGCGGTTCCTGGTCTGTCCGCTGTGCCGTGCGTGTGATCATTGCTTGTACAGCCCTCTCGCAGTGTCCGGAGCAAGTATGGTGGGTCTGACACACCGGTGTCAATGTGTTCTTTTTTCCATTTCCAGGAGTATATATATATATATATATATCTGTGTGTGTGTGTGTGTGTGTGTGTGTGTGCGCGCGCGCTTATAGGGTATTAATGATTTTATTTGGAATTAATTTTTTGGAAGGCAGGTACCAAAAAATTTGCCCGCCATTGACCGAGATCCTGGATCCGCCCCTGTTCGGACCAGCGTCCGGGAAATCTGCCCTCTGCCCAGATGTAGCTGTACGTGTTAAGTAGAAAATGCTTGCCTGCAAGAGAAAGGTGCTGCAACATCTGAATGTGGATGGCGTCCGGCCCAGGGGCGAAAGATTGGGATGAACTGAGAGCATGATCGAACTCACTGATAGTAAAGGCACCATTGTAGCACTCACGATTCTGATAAGGGAAGGGTATCACCTGAGCCTCCTCTGCTCGTGTCCGATGGAGGAAGGCAAGGTGATAGTGGGAAGAGCTCTAAACTTCCGCAGAATGGTGGCCCAAGGTGTTGGAGATAGCAATAGGGTCCACGATAACAGCATCTGCTACTGTGAGGCCGGAAATGAGGGAATGGATATTGGTCCCAGAGAGCCGTCGGAGGTTGGCCCACACGACAGAGGATGGGTTGGAACTATTGAAAGAACTAGTGAATGAAATCCAGCTAGCTTGCTTACAATCCCGAAGAATGTGACGACACTTTGCCCGCATCTGTTTATAATGACTGCAGTTTGCCATCATAGGATGACGGTTAAAAACGCGGAGAGCACGTCCCCATGGACGAATTGCGTTGTGGCATGCCTCAGTCCACCAAGGGACTGGGACACGATGTAGTAAAGAGGAAGTCCAAGGAATGGCACGTTCTGCAGCAGTAGGGATGACGCTGGTGAGATAGTCTCCCTGGTCATAACATCTGGGGAGATCTTGTTCTTTGAAGGTCGCTGGGGAGGAGTAAAGCTGCCAGTCAGCCTTAGTAAGCTGCCATTTGGGCGTGCACACGTATGGAATAGGAGCCAACAAATGGAGAGCACACGGGAAATGGTCACTTGAGTAGATGTCAGAAAGAATGGACCACTCAACACTGGGCAAGCTGGGCAAAGGATAGGTCCAAATGGGAATAGTTGTGCGAGGAGTCGGAAAGGAAAGTGGGTGCTCCAGTGTTAAGGCAGAAGAGGTGAAGTTGATTAAGATTAGCCAAAAGGGCAACTCTCTGACAGGTCCTGGGAAAATTCCAAAGGGGATGATGCGCATTGATGTCACTGAATAGCAAAAATGGTGGAGGTAGCTGCCCAGTAAGCTGAAGGAAGTCTGCCCTGGTGACATTGAATGATGGAGGTACATAAATGGTACAGAGGGAAAAAGTCAGGTGAGAAAGGAAAAGGCGAACTGCAACAGCTTGAAGTCAGGTAGTCAGGGAGATGGGCTAACTACGACTGTCATCCTACTTGAGCAGCATGACGCCCCCATGAGATGGAATGCCGACGTCAGGGGAAGGTCAAAACAAATTGGTAAGTAATCTCCAAGGTCAAAGCGGTTATGAGGGGTTATTTAGTTTCCTGAAGGCAGAGTACAAGGGGATGCTATTACGCTGAAACCAGCCATAAATCCTCTTTGTGGGATCGAAGGCCGCCAACATTCCGTTGGAGGACAGTCGTGAGGAGGAAGAGTTGTAGGGGTGTCAACTCGGCGGCCGCCGAGTGACAGCCGGTGTAGAGTAGCGCCTACAGGGTACAGAACCAGGAGGTTCCTGCTCCATAGGGTCTACAAAAGCATTGGCTTGCTTGTGCAGTCGGTCTGTGGAGTCCAACTCTGAAAAACGGTTGGTTGTGCGCACCAGCGAGACAGAGGCCACCTGGGCTAAGGTACCACGTGGTGACACCATCCAACAGGGTCTTCCTGGTGGACTTCTTGGAGCCTTTATGGTTAGAGGAAGACTCAAGATACACTGGACAATCCTGAGAGGAGGCGGCATGGCCGCCATTGCAGCTGATAAAGTTGGTAGGAGGAGGCAGACAATCACCCTCGTGTGCATCACTACCGCAGGTTACACATTTGGCTGGGTGTCGACAAAACGTTCTAGTGTGGTTGAAATGATGACACTGGTAGCAGCACATTGGGTTTGGAATGTACTCGTATGCCCGGGCTGTGATAATTTCATAGTCCGCTTTGGTCTTGGATGGCAACAGCACTCTATCAAAGGTGAAGAAAAGAGTGCGGGTGGGTACTAAAGAGGAATCTACCTTTGTCATTACACTATGGATGGCAATGACACCCTGATCACAGAGGTAAGATTGGATTTCAGCCTCGGTTAGACTGTCGAGCAGCCTGGTTTAAATTACACCATGGGAAGAATTCAAAGTTCTATGGGCCTCGATACAAATAGGGTACCCATGGAGAAGTGAGGCAGCAAGCTGTTGTTGTGCTTGAGGATCAGAAGCAACCTCCAAAAGCAAAGTGCCATTTCACAAACGAGAGCAGGATTTCACAAGGCCAGCAATTGCATCAACACCTTTCTGAATAATAAACGGATTTACCATGGCGAAGGTCAGACCATCTTCAGTAAGTGAGACCACGAGGAACTGTGGTGCAGCTCGTGGTCGTGCGGTAGCGTTCTCGCTTCCCACGCCCAGGTTCCCGGGTTCGATTCCCGGCGGGGCCAGGGATTTTCTCTGCCTCGTGATGACTGGGTGTTGCGTGCCGTCCTTAGGTTAGTTAGGTTTAAGTAGTTCTAAGTTCTAGGGGACTGATGACCATAGATGTTAAGTCCCATAGTGCTCAGAGCCATTTTGAACTGTGGTGCAGCGGGAAGGGTCTTTGAATCAATAGCCTCATTACGTTTACGTTTCGTAGACGTTGATTGAGAAGATGATTGACTCATTGGGAGAAAATACCCCATGATTGCCAGCGTCTCTGAGGGCACATTCCTTCCAACTAGGGCCTCCATTCACAAGGGGGTGCACAAGCCTTACGTGGTTGTTCACACCTCAGGTCACACCTCGTGAACATCTGACAGAGGGACAAATCGGCAGTTTGGGAAGGTTGCAACTCAGACAATCACCCCTCCCTAGGCCTGGCCTATAACAGGGGGATATGTGCGAACCCTACCCGTCGACCTGAAGCTAGAAATTACGCGTTACCCAGTCACCTGTTACGTGTCAGACGCGTGGGCCGGCCTTCAGGAGAGCACAGGGAGGAAGAAGAAGAACAGGAAACTCAAACACCGAAGCGGAGGAACGAGAGGAGAAGGAAAACGTAGAAAGGACCTGGAGCGAAAAACAAAGACGAGACTGTTCGTACGTCAGAGAGAGATAATGCAGAACATTCCCAATAACATCCTAGACATGTTCCCCAAGGGAGGGGAGAAAGAATAGCAAGAGGATAGACATGCAACACGGAAGGGAAGAAACGCTGCAAAGGCTGGGTCCACGTGGTACGTGGTAGCCAAGCACGAACCCGCCAACCCGCCAAAGAGTGGCGAGCCCCCTGGGGTTCAGATGCACTCCATGATTCAAATGTCGTTCCTCAACAGTGATGCCATATTTCAGTACGATAATGCATCCATTCACACAGCCAAGACAGTACAATCGTGGTATGTGGAGCGGTATTGGAGCACAGACTACATAGCAGATTTCCACCTCCATCGTCACTACAGAAGTTAGAAGAGTTTCTGACCGAAGAGTGGCATAACATTCCACTGGAGACTATACAAACGTTATATGCCAATATTCCAAGAAGAATCGCAGCTGTATTACGAGATAATGGGGGTCCAACCCCTTACTGATAAATCATTCCCAAGGTGTTTACATTATTTTGCCTATCCCCAGTATAGTTCAAAGGGGAAGCAGCACGAATCCAGTGATGGTCTCGTGAGCATTTGCATTTGCCACGACACTGCAGTAGACACTTGAGGACCAAGGCACCATAGCACTGTGTCACACGGACTAACATTTGCTGTGAATTTGCTTAATGGCTCGTGCGATCGCTCCCTCCCTGGGTAGCATGAAAGTGGTGCGGGAGACAAGCGTTATGCAGAATTCTACAGACGAAACTTCCCTCACACATAAATCCCGAGGCATTGTTTACGCAGAAACATGTGAGACGAGATTTATTGCAGCAGGAATATCTGCACTTCTGTCGCCTGTAACTGATCAACCGGTCAGTATGTTAGGGTTCTGGGTAGGTAGCATCTAAGCAGTACAGAGAATTTTTGGCGTCCAGTCGTCGAGTCGTGATTGGAGTTGGCGATCTTAACAACTCTCTCCTGTGCTTGCAAGTAATTCTGGTGACATTCTGCGAGCACTGTAAAAAACTAAAACGTTTATTAGCTAGAACATATCATTACTGAATGAATAATATAACAAAGCTGAAGAATACCTCGTAAACTTTCGCCAATGTACCATCAACATGCCTCTCTTTGTACACGATTAAAGGGACTAACAGTAAGAAGATGCAGGTTACTCTATCTAGAGATAACAGTTCCCACTCATTTCTGCATGACATTTGGTTTTAAGAGTACTTCTCCACAATACTAACAGCACCCGTTTGCCACAGACCACGCAGACTGTCTCTTTAGTATCGTGGAAGATATTCTTTAACGTATTAACACATGTCGAATCATCCTGGCCTCTCTTCTTATTGTTTCCAACATGCTCTTCGCCTCACCGATTTTGTTGGGAACGTCCTCATTCCTTAACTTTTCATACCACGAAATTCTCATTATCCTTTTGTGGGGTTGCACCTCACACGTTGTCAGACATAGACATTTAGCGGTAAGGTGCGTTTCTGTAAACAGAGACGTCGCGGGATCGAATCCGGGCGAACCACGGAAATTTTCTGCCACCCTTAATCTAGCCTCCACCTCTAGCGACGTGGGCAGTTGCCACGACCGACATGTGGTTCGGATCGCACCCTAAACTGTAGGTCGCCATCAACCGGGTTGGATAACTGGGACACGGACATTCAGGCGCACGACATTATCATTGTTGTTATTATCTCAAAAAGCTCAGTTCCCTTCTTTTCTGATTTTCTCACACTGGCCAGGTTTACAATTCTAGGTGACTGAACAGATGGATTTCCTACACGTATTCGCGTATTAAAAACAATTATTAACAATAAATAAAATATTCGACAATTTTGATTTTACTGGCTTATTTAGCAGAATACTTTGTGAAATGTTAATGAATTACAGTTTTCCTTGTCCTTGTGAGTAAAGTTACCTAACTAGAAACTGAAATCTGACTACGAGTATTATTGAGAATATTGCACGAAACACGCGTAAATTAAATCAGCAAAAGCTACTTTTCGTAAACCAGCGTTAGTAAATTATGGATTCTTTCAAGGCACAGGCATTACTGCATGTCACATTTTCCCTTAACTTGATATCTGCCATTCTCAGTACGGCCAAGGAAACCGCCTGCTCGATGAAATATAACCCCAACTACTGCCCCTGTTTCCGATTTATGAATATGTAATTTTGTGAAATACGCAACCATATTTGTCATCGATGCACGCACTTCCTTTAAAGGGCACATGGCGTCCTGTTACTCGTGAGATGACCGAGGCGTATCAAATTCTGTGCTTGCGCTGAGGCCCTCATTCCCACGTCTCATACGCTCGGTGTGGAGATTTAGTGGCGTGACGGGATAATTCGTGGAAACCTGACCCTACGTTTGCATTAAAGCCCTCACCGTCTCGACAGATATTCTTCCGTTAAGCAACAAGCGAGTAACTCGATGCCAGTGAGCAAGATGTTGCGCCTCGCGATCTGGTTTCGCTGGGGAAAAAAATCAGATACTGTGGAGCTGGGCGGCAGTTTCCGGCGTTGGACGTCCCCGATGCTGCTTTTTGCCCTCTTCGGGGAACAGTACGGTACGTCATTTGGCAAAGAACTTACATCAATGGGTACACGTATCTGGGAATAATCATTAATAACCAGTGCGATAAGTCACAAGAAATGAAAGGGAGTCCTGAGAAAGTCAAAGCCACGTTGTGCAAAATGACTTTTGTGTTCAAGAGCTAACACCTCTCAACTGTAACAAAACTGAGATTTCTACGTTGCTACACATTTCCCATCCTTTTTTATGGGGTTGAGACCTGGACCTTGACCGACAAGACTGGCAAATTTCCTGAGACATCTGAGATGTAGAATTCCAAAAGCGCCATAGACAGATGAAATCAGTAACAACGAGGCTCTCCCCAAAATGAAGAAAGAAAAATGTATCTTAAAAACAGTAAAATGCAGAAGCTGCAATGTCTTGGCCATGTAATGAAGAATGGAAACAGGTGTAAAATCGTGAATTCTTATGTTTTCTCTGCGCGAGTGGTAAATAGAGCGCTTCCGGGTGATCAACCGAATTGTTCTTTTCCATTTTACGTGCATTTTTTTAAAAATTTATTGGCTTTCTGAACGTGTCCCTACCGACGTCTCAACACAGGAAATGATATATAACAATTTGTTTTGACAATTCGTGGTAGACACCAGTTTAAGTCATACGCTGATACGAAGTTACGTAAGCTTAACAAAGGATTGATTCGACATAAAACAAATTTTACAATCAGAGTGTACTAAAATGAGTAAAAAAGATGAAAATGCAACACAAGATACACAGTGGTAGCACGCTATAACAATCCGACTGGTAACACGATAAGAAATGATAAATCACCATTGGTACATGTATGGGATACCGGTATTCCTAATTCATTCCATGCTAACGACTATATATCTAAATTAGCAACAAAACGTAGGATTTTTTTCAGAAATTGGAGACAGAGAATTGAATGTTTCTGCACGTCTATAAGCACCACTAGACAGAACATGGGAAAATTGACAAGAACCAGATTTGCGAGTTACAACTGCACGTTCAGAAACACCCGCATTCAGAAACATACATATAGGAGGTACATACTGACATATTGAGTAGGACGTGTTAATACAATCAGGTAACTGAGTTTTTGGTCTTCCCCTGGCATTCTAAGTACCAAGAGCATTAGGTTAGCCATATCTTGATGTTGGCACTGTTGACGAACTCGTACAGTCTACTTTGGCGAAGTGAGGTGGAAAGCAGTAAATAGCCCTGTATAAGGTATTACGAGATAAATAATGCTTCTGCCATACCTTGGTAAGTTTTTCTATACGTTTAAACAAGTTAACTACGTTGTCTGTTATATTTTCTGTTCTTAGATGTGTGCATTCAGATACTACGCCATATTAGGACGCGTTATGTGGCACCCCATTTTGCTGCTCCTCCTGTCGCTGACATTAGGGGGCTCTTGCTTCCCTCTTATGTTTTGATATATCTCAATATGGATCTACACCTTATCGACTGTTCCTTCAGTATCCAGATAACGTCATAGGAAGAAGGGCGAGGGGAAAGAAGATGGGAACCGATAACATGGGGTTTCATTGTGGCTGAAGATCAAGGAAGTGAAAACGAAATACAGGAGCTGACAGTACACTAAGACGCGAACTGCAATAACAATGGAATAATTCTACGTGTTTACAAAATGTCACAGGAGCAGAACAGATGATCCAGTAAATTATTTTTTGTCGTTAATAGGAATGTACAGAGTCATTAGAGAGACAAGGAGTATTTCACTGGTCTGGAACTTCCTGTGTTTCCCAAGAAAGTAATCGATTAACAGTCTTATGTGCTGCAAATTTTTAGTCGTTTGAGAGATAACATTTAGTAGAACGGCGGAGATGTGGAGACCGGAATTCCACTACTGGGCTGCTTGCATCTGAATCTATATTCCGTAAGACACTTCCCAGTATGCGTTCGAGGGTATGTCCCATTCGCGAATTTCGCAAGGAAATAATGGTTGTCTTTAAATCTCGGAATTGGATCTATCTTCTGGAATTTTTTTGTTTCTGGTCGTTTCACGTGAGGTATGTGGGAGGATGTAATACGTTGTCAACCTACCTATTTATCCAAACTGGAAAGGATTCCAGAAATAGTGAGCAGCACTCAGTAATTTTGCACTTCTTCCGTGGATGAATTGTGATCACCTACGATTCTTCCTGCTAATTTCTGTCTGGCACCTGCCTTTCCTACTGTCAATAACAGTCAGATGAAAGCAAGACAGATGAAAAAATGCAAATAAACTGTTTGTCATTTCAAACATAATCTCCGTACCTATTAACACATTTATCCCATTGTGAAAGAAAACGATCAATGTCTTCATGAAGAATTGTTTGCGGTTGCAATGGCTGAACCAGGGGTGCACCTATTCGTCCAAAGCAAATCGACAGCCGCGAATGCCTTTGTTCAGGACACCACAAATACAGAACTCGCATGGGGAGAGATCGGGACTGTATGAAGGATGTGCAAGGGTTTCCCAGCGAGACTTCTGCAGCGTAGTCGAAACAGCTTGGCAACATGTGGGGGGCGATTTAGATGTTCATGGAGCCCCGAAGAAAGACATTCGTGGCGTTCGATTTTCTTCTGATGTAGAGGTGCTCGCTTGTATACAATCATCGTTCCGTAGATGGCAAATGGCTCTGAGCATTATTGGACTTAATTTCTGAGGTCATCAGTCCCCTAGAACTTAGAACTACTTAAATCTAACTGATCTAAGGACATCACACACATCCATGCCCGAGGCAGAATTCGAACCTGCGACCGTAGCGGTCGCGCGGTTCCAGACTGCAGCGCCTAGAACCACTCGGCCACTTCGGCCGTCTAGTTCCGTAGACAATCGGAAACAATTTTCATGAATTATAAACAATGTAGCAACCAGTCGCGGAAACATAATCTGTTTATTTATCTTGTTGCATTCTTTATAATTTTGTATTCCACGGTCGCAGCACAGAAAAGGAACCCTAAGGAGCCCAACATTAAAAATTTTCATGAAGGCATTGACCACCTTGTTTCACAATGGGATGAATGTATAAACAGTTATGGCGGTTAGTTTCGAAATAATTAACAGTTAACTTACTTTTTCCCATGTGTCTCGCTTTTATTTTACTGCTCCTTGCATTTATTTTATATGGCCTTCCCAATTAACGTCGTTCCATATGGTTACTCCTACGGTTTTTGCGGTAGTCACCGTTTCCAGCAATTTCTCATCAAAAGTGTAATCGTACAGTAGCAGATTTCTTTTCCAACGTGTACGCTATACCTTATATTTATTTACACTCATGTTAACTGCCAGTCTCCACACCATCCGTCAATCCTATGAGGATCCTCCTTCAATTGGCCACCGTCTTCTGGCGCTGCTACTTTCTTATGGACAACCGCATCATCTGCGAACAGCCTTAAACAGCTAAGTTTCGCTGTTATTTACATTGCATCTGCTGTGATCGTTGGTGTTCCTGCCTGTTGTTCATATATTCTACAAAGCATAGATTTTTCTTCTTATCAGTGGATGCTGAGGCCGCGAGAAAATTCGATGTACAGTCGCCCTCAAAAGTATCCGAACGACCTGAATTGCATTTCGCCTGATTCGCATGCAACCGGCATAACGCGGCTGTCTAGCAGGTCCTCTAATCGCTCCTTCGTACAGTCGTTTGACTACTGAAAATGGTTCCAAAAAGTCACCACTAGAAAACACTGCTTTGTATCGCAGTAACTCAAGGTGTAAAGTAATACCACGATGCTACAAATATCAGGGAACACCTTATCACAGATAAGACTGTCCTTAAGGCTTATAAGCTCACATTTATTACAGTAAATGACATGCCTGAAATGTTACTGCTCTCGTTATTACGTCAGATAGGTAATTCACGTAGTAAGTTCATCATATTCATAATTTCCTCTTCAAAGTAACATACAGTACTTATTATTTAACACAAAATGACATTAATAATTTAAGTTATCCACGAGCAGCTAGTTGAGTATATGTATGAACTTCAAATGACACGACGAACCGTATCGTTCTGCATATGGATTCAAAACCAGGTCAGGCAGACTAAACAAAGATTTCGTGACTGACGCAAACTAACAGTCATTCCTGATTAGGCATACAGAGTGTGATATACCTCGATTTTAGACAGCATCAGTTAGGAAATATCAACTTTAAATTACATGACGTAAACATTTTTAACGTACGCGAAATCCACCCAGCAACTGTTGTCCCTGTTAACGAATTACGAGAGATGTTAAATATTGGTTCTTCACAAGTAACTTACTTGAATGCCGTGAGGTGAAGCCTTGTGATGGATAGGGATTCGAACCCAGAACCTAATCGGATTGATATTGAGGCACAACCAACTGTTACATATCGGATTTTCTCGGCAGTAGCTAGATGTTTTACGGGAAATGACGAGACGAAACATTAATTTTTTCGTTCCCAGGACTCAATCCCGGCACCTATCGCTGTAATATTTTAAGGAAAACGAACGTTAAATATGGGTTTGTTGCACCAGCAGCGACATGTGAGCATGTTTGAACTAGAAATAGTGTGACAAAGAATTCAGTGCTCACAGGGAATAGAGCCCCACACATATCGTTGTTGACTACACACAAAGAGACGTCAGCTACCGAATTTTTCTCCACCAGCAGCTCGGAATAACATCTTGAACTTACAGTGATTTCGCAAATAGTTGTGTGTTCCACTGGGAGCCAAAAACGTCAGATATCGTTAGTGTTGACAAGGAATGAAAATACATCAAAAATCAAAATTATTATCCACCAGGAGATAGGTGTTACATGCTAGAGCTTGATAATACATAATGAAATCTTTAGTGCCGGGCTAGGATTCGAACCCATTCACGCGTAATATGTGGAGATGTTGAGGAATCTGCAGTTTTGAACAAACAACAAATTGTAGCCGAGATGTATTGTCACGAAGGGATCAAATTCCGCGTTAAGGGTGGTCTGAGTTGCACTCTCAGTTCAGAACCAATTTTATCGACATACAGAAGCTCAGATAAAAGATGGAATAACTGTCCTGTGACCCTACATAGCGTTTGTTTCGTCACTAGAAATAAATAACTAGTATAAGAAAGGTTACTGGTGATAGAGTTTCTACATGTCGCCACTCCAGTCTTTATTGTGGTTCAACCTAACGCCTACTTAGCAGAGAAGGAATATCATCTTTAATATGAATTTTAGACCACACTGCCATTATATCTTCTTCACTTAGTGTAGCCAGAAGACAATGAAATCTTTCTCTCCCCATCTAAAATGATTGACAGAAGTGGGAATCGAACCCAGGCCATAGGTATAAGAACCTACGATCAGTCCAACAGACCACCAACTCCTCAGTGCCGTGACTCAGTTTTCTATTGTAACATCGTTTCGACACACTGAATGTGAATTCTGACACACAGGCTCCCTGTAGTAAATTGTAGCATGTCAGTAAATTCATTTACTTGGTTGACGGAATCACCATGAACAGCCTGCCTCGGCTACCCTCTGAATACATTCGACTCTATTTTGTAATCACCGAAATAAAATCACGTAACTGCCACCTACACAGAACTACCAACAGTGTAGGATGCAGAAATTTAAATAGGAAGTGTTACTTTCAACTTGAGCTATTCAATTGTGCTATCTGTTTGTAGAAAACGTCGTGCAGCGCAAAAGAAAAGCTGTAACTGTTTCTCTCAGAAGTTTATACACAGCCATTTACATTATCTCGCAGCGCTGTGGTATGCAGAAGTTCTGGAAGAATTGTTGTTCAGCTCTGGAGGTGCTGTAGCTATGTCTCAGCTAGTAGCATAATGGTAAGTGTCGTGCACGATGGGTAAGATGTCACGAGCTCGAATACATTTACTGCTAATTTTTTTTAAAACGCAATTCTGATGAAGTTACCAATCCAATGGAACTTTGAACATAATTCCCTTCGCTTCTCAACCCAAAATAGTCGCATGTGGAAAAAGGTCTAACTTCTGTGACGTTTTGTTCTTTACAGGTTTAATAGACAGCCAGGCAGCAGATGCATCTCGAAGCTTTTGTATGATGTATGGGCAGAGAGCATCGAGCCAAATACGTAAGAAAAGTATTTTCTACATTAGCTGTCGTGTGGTAGTGGCATTTTATTCTTCTTCAAACATTGTCTGACAGCTTTAACTCAGAACAAGTTTTCTACATGCATGTGCATTGTCAACCTGTTATAAATAACACCAGAGAATTCACATATATCGTTGATGATTAATTTCGCTGTCATGTTTGCGATTGTTTCAACATCACTAAAGGAAACCTTACGAAAATTGTGCACTGTATTGTAAGAAAGAAAACTACCCACGATAATCTTACGACGAATGTCTGTTTTAATAAAACAGAGTATCTGTAGACAAGCGTGCCTCTATCGACACGAAATAGTAAAATACTATTCACTTAGATTTTGATTGGGTCTGTGTTTGATTGGTACGCTGTGTTATGCTCAAGAGGTATGCAAATGTGGCATTTCATAAATATAGTTATGTATTTCTAGAAAGGCAAAATTTGCTTGTCAGCAGCGGAAAGAGGCGTTACCTGTTGTGCAGTATTGTAAGCTTTTCACCATTGCACTATGAGCCGAAAGTATTTTCTTGCGATTTCCTTATTGATGTTTGATCTGACTGCTTGTACCTCTGTGATTCCGTCACCCAAGTAAATGAATTTACTGAACATGCTGCAATTTACTACAGGGAGCCTGTGTGTCAGAATTCTCATTCAGTGTGTCGAAACGGTGTTACGATAGAATACTGAGCCACAGCACTGAGGATTTGGTGGTCTACTGGGCTGATGGTAGGTTTTTATACCTATGGTCTGGGTTCGATTCCCACTTCTGTCAATGATTTTAGATTGGGAGAGAAAGATTCCAGTGTCTTCTGGGTGCACCAAGTGTAGAAGATATAATGGCATTGTGGTCTAAAATTCACATTAAAGATGATATTCCTTCTCTGCTAAGTAGGCGTTAGGTTGAACCAGAATAAAGTCTGGACTGGCGACATGTAGAAACTCTATCACCAGTAACCTTTCTTATACTAGTTATTTATTTCTAGTGACGAAACAAACGCTATGTAGGGTCACAGGACAGTTATTCCAACTTTTATCTGAGCTTCTGTATGTCGATAAAATTGGTTCTGAACTGAGAGTGCAACTCAGACCACCCTTAACGCGGAATTTGATCCCTTCGTGCCGGCCGAAGTGGCCGCGCGGTTCTGGCGCTGCAGTCTGGAACCGCGAGACCGCTACGGTCGCAGGTTCGAATCCTGCCTCGGGCATGGATGTGTGTGATGTCCTTAGGTTAGTTAGGTTTAACTAGTTCTACGTTCTAGGGGACTAATGGCCTCAGCAGTTGAGTCCCATAGTGCTCAGAGCCATTTGAACCATTTTTTTGATCCCTTCGTGACAATACATTTCGACTACAACTTGTTGTTTGTTCAAAACTGCAGATTCCTCAGCAACTCCACATATTACTCGAGAATGGGTTCGAATCCTGGCCCGGCACTAAAGATTTAATTAAGTATTATCAAGCTCTAGCTTGAGAACACCTATCTGCTGGTGGATAATAATTTTGATTTTTAATGTATTTTCATTCGTTGTCAACACTAACGATATCTGACGTTTTTGGCTCCCAGTGGGACACACAACTATTTGTGAGATCACTGTAAGTTCAAGATGTTATTCCGAGCTGCTGGTGGAGAAAAATTCGGTAGCTGACGTCTCTTTGTGTGTAGTCAACAACGATATGTGTGGGGCTCTATTCCCTGTGAGCACTGAACTCTTCGTCATATTATTTCTAGTTCAAACACGCTCACATGTCGCTGCTGTTGCAAAAAACCCATATTTAACGTTCGTTTTCCTTAGAACATTACAGCGACGGTGCCGGGTTGGAGTCCTGGGAAGGAAAAAATTAATGTTTCGTCTCGTCATTTCACGTAAAACATCTAGCTACTGCCGAGAAAATCCGATATGTCACAGTTGGTTGTGCCTCAATATCAATCCGATTAGGTTCTGGGTTCGAATCCCTGTCCAACACAAGGCTTCACCTCACGGCATTCAAGTAAGTTACTTGTGAAGAAGCAATATTTAACATATCTCGTAGTTCGGTAACAGGGACAAGAGATGCTGGGTAAGAATTCGCGTCCGTTAAACATGTTTGCGTTATGTAATTTACAGTTGATATTTCCTAACTGATACTGTCTATAATCGAGGTATATCACACTCTGTATGCCTAATCAGGAATGACTGTTAGTTTGCGTCAGTCACGAAATCTTTGTTTAGTCTGCCTGACCTGGGTTTGAATCCATATGCAGAACGAGACGGTTCGTCGTGTCATTTGAAGTTCATACATATACTCAACTAGCTGCTCGTGGATAACTTAAATTTTTAATGTAATTTTGTGTTAAATAATAAGTACTGTATGTTACTTTGAAGAGGAAATCATGAATATGACGTTCTTACTACGTGAATTACCTATCTGACGTAATAACGAGAGCAGTAACATTTCAGGTATGTCATTTACTGTAATAAATGTGAGCTTATAAGCCTTAAGGACAGTCTTATCTGTGATAAGGTGTTCCCTGATATTTGTAGCATCGTGGTATTACTTTACACCTTGAGTTACTGCGATACAGAGCAGTGTTTTCTAGTGGTGACTTTTTGGAACCATTTTCAATAGTCAAACGACTGTACGAAGGAGCGATTAGAGGACCTGCTAGACAGCAGCGTTATGCCGGTTGCATGCGAATCAGGCGAAATGCAATTCAGGTCGTTCGGATACTTTTGAGCATGACTGTACATATGCACTTGAAAGTTGTTTGCCTTGCCAGTGCACAGTAAGAGAAAGGGCTTAAAAAATAAAAAATAAACTGCCAAATGTGTATGTACAACGAAGTTTCTCTCGACGTCAACGTCTCCTAAAGAAGAAGGAAACGTAGTGGTTTGCAAAATATGTGAACAAGAGGCAGAAACACCAGTGACCACAGAAGATGATTCGCAAATGAAATTGAAACGCGTCTGGTATAAAATTCTCATTAATTAACTGGAGTAAGCTTTAGACGAAGAAACCAATAATAATTGTTTAGTAATATTGACCCGTCAGAGAACCAGCTATAGTCAGTTGAAGATATTCAATTGAGATTACCCTGGAGGTACACGTCTATGTCTGCTGATACCACGACACATCAATGATAAGAAATGTGATAAACAATAAAAATTAAATGTATTTCTAATTTAATTTCCTGCAAACATTGCATAATGTACCGGGTGATCAAAAAGTCAGTATAAATTTGAAAACTTAATAAACCACGGAATTATGTATATAGAGAGGTAAAAATTGACACACATGCTTGGAATGACATGGGGTTTTATTAGAAACAAAAAACACCCCATATTGCTAGACCCGTAAAAGATCTCTTGCGCGCGTCGTTTGGTGATGATCGTGTGCTCAGTTGCCACTTTCGTCATGCTTGGCCTCCCAGGTCCCCAGACCTCAGTCCATGCGATTATTGGCTTTGGGGTTACCTGAAGTCGCAAGTGTATCGTGATCGACCGACATCTGTAGGGATGCTGAAAGACAACATCCGACGCCAATGCCTCACCATAACTCCGGACATGCTTTACAGTGCTGTTCACCACATTATTCCTCGACTACAGCTATTGTTGAGGAATGATGGTGCACATATTGAGCATTTCCTGTAAAGAACATCATCTTTGCTTTGTCTTAGTTTGTTATGCTAATTATTGCTATTCTGATCAGATGAAGCACCATCTGTCGGACATTTTTTGAACTTTTGTCTTTTTTCGGTTCCAATAAAACCCCATGTCATTCCAAGCATGTGTGTCAATTTGTACCTCTCTATCTACATTATTCCGAGATTTATTCAGTTTTTCAAATTTATACTGACCTTTTGATCACCCGGTACATTTTTCAGTACGAGAGCTTGTTGAAATGTAATTCCTCCGAATTTTTTATGTGAAAGTTCTTAAAGCCCTTTAAATAAAACAAACGTTATTAATAACCTACATTTTAAATTTTCGTTTCTACATATTTGCAGCCGTCTCCCGCTAGAGGTCTCCCAATTGTAGCGTGTTATAATAGCGGTGTATAACGTAACTATGCTGGTGCGTGACAAACACAGTGCTGTAATCGAATTTCGGATTCGAAGAGTTCGTACACACATGAAGAACCCTCTCATTCAACATGAAAATATCTGACCACATACGAGCGCTGCATCAGCAACAAACCGACACCTTGGATTCATTGTCATCGGCGATCCTCCTTACAGTCACGATTTGGTACCATCTGATTTTCGTCTGTTCCCAAAGCTTAAAGAACACCTTTGAGGACATCACTTTGATAGTGAACAAGTGGTTCAAGCAAAGGTGAGGTTGCTGTTCCGTAAACAAAGTCAAATATTCTACAATGTCTGTACCAACAAAATGGTCTCTTGTTAGGAGAAATGTGTTCTTCGTCAGGGTGACTATCTTGAGACATAAATATGTAGGCATGAAGAACAAAGATGCAGAGTGTTAATAACATTTATTTTATTCAAAAACTTTAACACTTTTCACATAAAAAAATCGGAGCCCATACTTCTCAGTATGCTCTCGTACATAACTGACATATTGTGCAGAAATTTATGGGTGAATTGTTTTCTAAAATCATGGACTGAGTGAATCATTGGATAATTACTCGAATTGAGGTCCTCGGATCCATCCTTAAATGTGTACAATCTTTACTAGCATGTGCGATCTTAGAAACAACAGACTATTCGTTCAGTACTTAAGATATAGCCTAGCTGTTATGGGCTCAGCTCTTCTATCCGCGTTCAGTTTAAATATGGTATTTATACGCTGTGTCTCCAGAAGTGTCCATTTTTCTCTTTCTAATAGTGTGACGAGAGTTAGTTTTTCATAGTCAGTGTTTCTCGACCTTCAGGACTGTAGCTGACCTGACGAAACGAACAGTCTCCTTATCTTCTGCAACACTGTGAAAGTAGAACGTGCACTTGGAGTTATTTGTTATCTCATGTGGTGCTCTTCTATTAATAGTCTGTCGTAGGGGAGAGTGTTTTACTTGGAGGATACTGCACCTAGGAAAACGTGATGTTACATGGTCGGTGTTTCAATCTAGAGATCGATTTAGGATGATATGAAGGAACGTCGCGCACTAGAGGCGGCCATGAACAGTTTACGTCATTTTCTACTGTTATGTTGCTGTGTGACATGCGGTTGCGTTCTGTAGAACCCGTAATCTTCGGAAGTAATATTTTGAATTTCAGTATAATGTCTGTAGCAGATGTCAAGTGAATGTTACCATTCAAAGCGGAATAAGAAAATGTATTAAGCTTCTATTACAGGACTGGCTAGAGGTCAAAGGCTGGAAAGTGTGCATAGGTATCTAACTCTTCCCTACTTTACTGTCCTGATACACGCAGCTGGCTGTGCTGCACTTGCTGTACACGGGGGGAAGAATGGGTGTTGTATGTAATACAGTATAGCCATACCTACATTGCTTCGTTTTAGGACACAAGAAGCGCGTTGAACGGTTACAAATCGGACTAGCAAATCCTCTGATTGGTCAGAATTACCGTGAGTTAGATGGGGCCACAACAAGGACGAAAAAAAGAAAAGAAAGCTTCAACGCCAGTGATGCCCGCATAGGGGTAAAATAAAATCACGCTTTGTGAATAGGAGGTTCCTTAAACCAAAACACATGTCAGTGCAAATGAATTTATGTGTCTCTCGCTCACTCTTTGTGATCCCAATCATTGCCATGTTACTATACATCTAATGCCTAGTTCAAAAAATAAAATTAAATGGTTGCATTGTAACGTGAGCGACTGGAAGCAGCAGAATGAAAAAGTAAGTCATATTGTAAGATGCCTATAATTTCTCAACTTGCAAGCACTCATCTACATACTTTGCCGTGATATACAACCCGAATTAGGTATCATTTGATAGGTTGTATATCGTATATATGAATATTTAAAGAAGACTGACATTGTTACGTACACCTTGAAATAATTGCTAACGCTTATTGCGTGAAAGGTGATGGTGTGTCTTTATTATCAGAACGGCGTAATGAATGATTGCCTATGCTAGTAGGGGTTGGAAAGCCAGTGGAAATGAAACGGCAGGCATAACTAAAACCCTGGGTGGAAAAGCCTTAACACAGGAAGTAGACAAGACGGACGCTCAGGGCACCCGAGCGCTGAAGCACAATACAGAGGCGGCAGGCCGGTTTGTAGCTAGGCCAAAAGGATACCTGGAAACTGAAATTCTTGGACGCAGCAGAGATGAACGAGGAAGCGCTACCTCGGAAATTATGCGGGCTGGGTTACTTCTGAGGATTTTTACTCTGAGAAGAGTACCATTGTATGAATTCCTAATTAACGAGGATAGGTATTTCCTCACAAACTTTCCGCGCTGAACGACTAAAGAGTAAAATATGGTTGGTCGGTGTTTGGAAGAATCTGTAGAGTGGGAGAATATTCCGTCGTTTCGAGAATATGATTCGCCTTCTGCAGTTACGTGGGAGGGGAGCCGAGCTTTGCTGGGAAGCCAGCGGTGGAGACAAAGAGGACTTCCATTTTCGATGTCCGTGCTTGACAGTCACTTAGTATCAGCTTTTGACGGTATGGATGGATTTGCTGCCTTTGCTCACAGGCGAGTTTATAGTTAGAACGGTTAGGCACTGTACTGTTGTGAACTTATACGATTCTGGACTTCGCCTCCAGGTAGGGAGTCGTCGTTGAGTACGCAGCGTTCAGTGATTGAGAGCACTTCCTCTGTCTATACTCACGCAGAGACGTTATCTGTGTTCTGTCCTTGTGGCTGGGAGCTCATGTTTCTTGTCTGTTGAACACAGAGAGGAGAAGACAGTATTAGAACATACTAGTCAGAGGACTGCCTTCTGCCGTCCCAGTGTTTGAAAGAGTTTTTATTTTGTGGCTGGAGTTCTTCCATCGTCGCAGACGTGTATGAAAACCATCACTCCGACGCACTGTATACAGTACATACGGTGATATTGCTAATTGTTTTCGCTTATTAGGGATATAAAGCTAAACAGCTGTGATCACGTAAATTTTATTTCAACTAAGGTTGCACGCCACTGTAGATCATCTTTGAAAGCAGTGTCTTCTAGTGTTTGGTATGTAGATGATGTCAGTGATTTCGCGTTATTTATATCAGATCGTAAAGCCATAAAAGGGGCAGATTTTGGCAAATAATCAATCGTGTTAGTTAGGAAATCCATTTGTATCTCTTTATGTCAGTTGGACATTGATATATAAACATTTGTAATATATAAAGGGGTTTTAATCCGCAATAAATGTACAAGCAGAAACAGCATTTATTATTTACAGTTACTAGTTCCCTTAATTACTCATTTATGTTTATGTTGTAATTTATATGTTAAAGAGCAAGAAGGACGAGATAATATCACCATTAAGTGATCCTAAGGTCTGCTTCAAGTGGTAGTCAGACAGGGCCAAATCTTCATTTTCACGTTCAATATTGTCGTTGTGGTACATTTCTTTTACACCCGCCTGGAGTAACATCTTGGATATGGCTTACACTACTAGGAACCCCCTTAGAGTCCTCTGGTAGTAGTCATAAAGTGGTTTGAAACCTCGGAAATTTTCAAAGAAATGTTTTCCCATTTATAATGTTCAGGTGTCATTGATAATGATCACCAGCTCGTGTGTATAGTTCACAGTGGTAAAGTCACGCAATAACATTAAAAATAATATTTGAATATTTTAGTCTATTTATTTTCAGAAGTATTGCGCTTCAACCCACTGCCTGTTATTTATTGATATTTGTATGTCCTTTGTCGTAGTATTTTTTTTTTTTTTGTAATTTTGAAATATTGCACTGTATTCAAAAATACAATCCTACAAGTTTGCAACATAATTTTGCGGAATTCTCGATGTACTATAACTACTTAATCTCACGTATTTCTTTACTCTGTATTACATCGTTTTGAGGTTAGTTATGTTAACATAGGGCGGTTCTAACATCGTTTTCTACTGTAGGGCACCAAGACTCCAAGAATATTTCGCTTCAGTGGGAGAATAAAAGTCGAAAACTGATGATTATGTAAGTGCATCTTGTGAACAGTCATCTGATGATGAACTCGTCAGTTCGAAACCGGTTACGGCGCTATTTACTTAAATAAATATCATTATTAATAGTGTCTGGTTGCTGTCTTCTTCTTTGTAAGAATCAACCTACGGTAACAAAATTTATGACTCATATTTTGATCGGAGTTGTCCGTTGTTTTGCAGCCGACGCCGTCATATTGATGCCGCAAAACATAAGCAGACTACTGTTCACGATTGCTACTTTTTCTGAACTTATATCATGGACACGCGTTCAGATGTTTCCAATGATAAATGTAAGTGCTTTCGTGAGTCACATAACGTTAGGAAGGCATTTCCAGATATTTCTCTGGTCCTAAATGCATATTTTGTCCCGTGAAGCATTTGGTCTTGTTAAAGTAACTTCGTGTTTGTTATGCATTTCTAAAAGGTAACAAGAGAAATGTGTCATGTGACAAGACTGTTTTCATAATCCAGCACTTTACTTAATAGGGACTGTCGAAACTGATGCGCCGTCGCCGGCTGAAGTGGCCGTGCGGTTCTAGGCGCTACAGTCAGGAGCCGAGCGACCGCTACGGTCACAGGTTCGAATCCTGCCTCGGGCATGGATGTGTGTGATGTCCTTAGGTTAGTTAGGTTTATTTAGTTCTAAGTTCTAGGCGACTGATGACGTCAGAAGTTAAGTCGCATAGTGCTCAGAGCCATTTGATGCGCCGCATGTGTCCTCTTCTCGAATATACTGAAAGGATAATTTCCTATGTTTTACCATTTCTTTCTCAGAGTGGTAACCGAAAGAACTTTTAGAGTGAATTAATACGAAATACGAAGTCGAATGACAGAAATGGAACCACTAAGGTAAAAGTAATCAGCGCAATCAGGATTCATGTGTATAGTGGAAAATATCGCTTGAATGAGTCCAATTACAAACGAAATGTGATTCCTTTACACTTTAGTCTATAATTAGAACGACTAGCACACACATTAATGGCACAATTTCAATTTTTTTTATCGAAAGACATCCTTCACACGCAAACGTTTTGGGAAAGTGAAATGGTTGCCGTCGGCTTCCGATTTGTGATCTTATGACAACTACCCTTATTACACTTCCACGGCTACGCTCTTTAAGATGTTAGTGGTGAAAACAGTTTTCAGAAGGTCATTCACCAAAGAAGACGAAGTAAGTATTCCAGAATTCGAATTGGGGGCAACTGTCAATACGAGTAACTTAGAAGCAGATTTCCTCATTGTAGAGAAGCAGCTCAAAGCGCTTAACAAAAGCAAGTCTACTGGTACAGACAGCATAGCAATAAGGTTCCTTTGAGAGTACACTGATGCAAGACCCCAAAGTTAGCAAACACATACAACAGCTCATGTGATAAAGGACTAGAAAGTTGCACGGGTCCCACCAACACTCAAGAAGGGAAATGAGAGTAATCCACTAAATTACAGACCCATATCACTATACCGAATTGCAGTAGAATTTTGGAGCGTATACTAGCAGTGGGTCACTAGGGGTATCAGCACAATTGTTTAGTGAAGGTTGCCTACATTTAGGGGCAAGTATGCACTCAGGGGCAATCCTATTGTTTTCCTTTGATTAACAGGTTCTTACCCTATTGTTCTGCTAAGAGGATTAAGACCCCCTGGGAAAAATCTATCCTTTTGACTGACAGATTATGACCACTGGGGGTAATCCTTCCCTTTTATTGACAGGTCCTTAATCTAGTGTTCCTCCACCCCTCCCCCTCCTCCTCCTCCTCCTCATCCACCTCCTCTTCCCCCATCGCTTTGGGAACTACCCTTGCATATAAAACAACATTTTTAACACTTTTATTGTCTAATTAATTAAATCAATCAATTAATTAAATCCACTGTCTGGAAAACACTGCAGCCCACCCCTTTCCGGAAGTTGGCTGGAAAATGATTCAGTTGATCGGCCATTTGGAGGGAAACTGTATGGAATATTGGTTAAACAAATTAGAAAATATGGTTTATTTATTTATTTTAAGGAATTTGATGAAAAATCGATTGCTGCATATGGAATAGTGTTTAAACAATTTAGACAATTTGTTGAATATTGTTTATTGAAACAATGTATAGCATGTGTAATCGGAATGAAAAAGCATCGGAATTGTGTACATATTCCTGTATCACCTTCTATCCCATAAATTTTTTAGATAAACAATATCCCACACATTGTCTAGACTGTATAAAAGTACTCGATTTGCAGCCAATCAACAAATTCTTTACATAAATAAACAAACTATGTTCCACACCCTGCATAATTTGCCATAAATTTTTTAAATAAACAATATTCCACACATCATCTGAAGTGTTTAAGCAGTATTCCGTATGCCACAATCGATTTCCCACCAAATTCCTTAAAATAAATAAATAAACCATATTTTATAAATTGTTTAATCAATATTCCATACACTAGAATCGCTTTCCCTACAAATAGCCGATCAACTGAGTCGTTTTCCCGCCTATTTCTGGGAGAGGGAGGGGAGGGGGAGTGCTGGTGGTTTTTCAGGTCCTCTGATGTTTCTAATGTACATAAGCAATTTCGGAGATAATCTGAGCAACCCTCTTAGGTAGTCTGCAGATGATACTGTCAATTACTGTCAGGTATAGTCATGAGATGATCAAAACCAATTGCAAAACGACTTAGACACGATATCCGAATGGAGCGACAAGTGGCAGTTGCCTGTCAATGAGAAGTAGTGTAAGTTCATCCACATAAGTACAAAAAGAAATCCGTTAAATTTCAAGTATACGATTAATCCAATAAATTTAAAGCATGTTAACTCAACTAAATACTTAGGGATTACAATTACGTACAACTTAAGGTTTAGATTTTTGTGTTGGTAACGCCACGTGGCGCTCTGTATGAAAATCACTGACTGTGCTGTGTGCAGTCTGTGGCTGGTTGGACTCATTGTTGAAATATTCGCTATTGTAGTGTTAGGCAGTTGGATGTGAACAGCGCGTAGCGTTGTGCAGTTGGAGGTGATCCGCCAGCAGTGGTGGATGTGGGGAGAGAGATGCCAGAGTTTTGATATGTTAATATGAGCGGACGATCTGGACGTGTGTCCATCAGAAAAAGGAAATTTGCCACACTAGATGTCACAAATTATATATATATATATATATATATATATATATATATATATATATATATATATATATATATATTATTGGTGTTTTGCCCTTAAAGAGCGCATTTGGACTAAACTACATGGCCAGTTCCTTTTGCTGCCTTCCTTGCTGCCCAAACTTCCCTCATTCGCTCGCTGTGTTTCTGTTTCCGGTCCTCTGTTCATGCTTCTTGTCGGCTTCGTGTCTTCGGCTTCATCTTGATTGCCTTTTTGGTTGCCCATATTTCTTTCATCTTCTGGCTGTGATCTTGCTTTCGTTCTTCGGTCCATTTTATGCCTGTTCGTTTGTCGCATTGTATCTCATGTAGTTTGCTTTTCTTAATTATATATATATATATATATATATATATATATATATATATATATATATATATATATACACTCCTGGAAATGGAAAAAAGAACACATTGACACCGGTGTGTCAGACCCACCATACTTGCTCCGGACACTGCGAGAGGGCTGTACAAGCAATGATCACACGCACGTGCCCGTCGACCTGGGACCGGACCGCAGCGACGCACGGATGCACGCCAAGACCGTAGGATCCTACGCAGTGCCGTAGGGGACCGCACCGCCACTTCCCAGCAAATTAGGGACACTGTTGCTCCTGGGGTATCGGCGAGGACCATTCGCAACCGTCTCCATGAAGCTGGGCTACGGTCCCGCACACCGTTAGGCCGTCTTCCGCTCACGCCCCAACATCGTGCAGCCCGCCTCCAGTGGTGTCGCGACAGGCATGAATGGAGGGACGAATGGACACGTGTCGTCTTCAGCGATGAGAGTCGCTTCTGCCTTGGTGCCAATGATGGCCGTATGCGTGTTTGGCGCCGTGCAGGTGAGTGCCACAATCAGGACTGCATACGACCGAGGCACACAGGGCCAACACCCGGCATCATGGTGTGGGGAGCGATCTCCTACACTGACCGTACACCACTGGTGATCGTCGAGGGGACACTGAATAGTGCACGGTACATCCAAACCGTCATCGAACCCATCGTTCTACCATTCCTAGACCGGCAAGGGAACTTGCTGTTCCAACAGGACAATGCACGTCCGCATGTAACCCGTGCCACCCAACGTGCTCTGGAAGGTGTAAGTCAACTACCCTGGCCAGCAAGATCTCCGGATCTGTCCCCCATTGAGCATGTTTGGGACTGGATGAAGCGTCGTCTCACGCGGTCTGCACGTCCAGCACGAACGCTGGTCCAACTGAGGCGCCAGGTGGAAATGGCATGGCAAGCCGTTCCACAGGACTACATCCAGCATCTCTACGATCGTCTCCATGGGAGAATAGCAGCGGGCATTGCTGCGAAAGGTGGATATACACTGTACAAGTGCCGACATTGTGCATGCTCTGTTGCCTGTGTCTATGTGCCTGTGTTTCTGTCAGTGTGATCATGTGATGTATGTGACCCCAGGAATGTGTCAATAAAGTTTCCCCTTCCTGGGACAATGAATTCACGGTGTTCTTATTTCAATTTCCAGGAGTATATATATATATATATATATATATATATATATATATATGACTTTTGAACACTATTAAGGTAAATACATTATTGGTTCTCTAGCAAAATCTTTCATTTTCTAACTATATGCCTATCAGTAGGTAGTGCCTTCAGTAGTTAGAATCTTTTATTTAGCGGGCAGTATTGGCGCTCGCTATATTGCAGTAGTTCGAGTAACGAAGATTTTTGTGAGGTAAGTGATTCATGAAAGGTATAGGTTATTGTTAATCAAGGCCATTCCTTTGTAGGGATTATTGAAAGTCAGATTGCGTTGGGCTAAAAATATTATGTGTCCGTTTACTGATGATCACAATAAGTAAAGAGAGGTCTGAGTACGTTCAGTTTTGTTCAGCTATTTGAAAATCAAATAACGTAAGAAGTTTACCGGCACAGTAATTCATCATTTTTCCAAGGGGACGTTTCACATTTGTGCCTTTGACTAACGAGAGGCGTAGGAAAACCTCATTACAATCTCCAAAATACTTGCTCTTTAGAGGGTTCCTTCATGTGATATATTGTGTAATAAATATTTAAGAGGTGTTACCTTTTACGTATTACAGGCAACGTATTTCTCTACAAATTTAATCGGAAACGTTAAGTGCCGAATTCGGATTAACTCTCTATACTGTTGCTGGCCGGTGGTGGCCGAACGGTTCTGCAAGAAATGACTTGTTCGATCAAGAAAAATCACCCTTTCGCGACTTTTGAAATACACAGCGAAAGCACCACCGCCAACATACAGGACATACGACTTCTGTATTCCACGAGGGCTGTCGGCTGACTCCTCCTCGATTTCTCGAGCTCCAAACCGCTCCACGATATGCTTCAACGTTTAGGCCTTTCACAGTCAGGAGCAGATGTTCGGCTTTTCATTGACCATTCCTTGTTCTCTCGTATATTGTATATTGCTTCTGTAAAGTGATTCTTCCAGGCAGGAAGTCTGGGAGCTTCACTGCTAAGGATACTGAAAAAAAAAGAAAAAAACCGGCTGCCGTGATGAAATTAGACGCCCTTGAGATCAGTCTATTCGGCTCCGATCACTATCTATTTAGGAAGACTAGGGAAAGAGTGACTCATTATCTTCAGGCCGAACAAAACGGCTCTTCCCCTGCAACCGAACACTGTCAGAGATCATTATAATTCTGAGTAAGGGTTGCGTACATGGACAGCCAAGAGAGGTTTATTATAGTTTGTTAGTCAAAAACGAGCTCACTGTACACATAATTAATAGTTGTAATTTACAGAAGCGAAAATTTGGTACTAAAATAGCAAAAGAAAAAATACCGTAAGAACCCACAGTGCGGTTTATCACTCAATTATCAGGATACACAAGACGGGATCGGGAGCGAAGTATAGAAAAATGTGCACAATTAGGATTAAAGTCTCGTCATGAAAAGACACAACTATAAAGAAGAAAATGAAAATATAAAAAATGGGTTGAAGAGTGATAAGTAAAATTCTGCACAAATACAAATTAACAGGATGACGAGGCACACGAAGACCCAAACCAAATGGACAGTATTTAAATATTCAAACATATTATAAGAAAGGATGTGTATATATATGTTCGGCATCTCCTCCTAAGCCACTGAACCGATTTCAGCCAAACTTGATACCCATGGAGAGAACCACTGTGGGTGTAAGAACCACCTACCTAAAAAACGGACAGGGGTGAGGGAGAAAATGTAGTGTAGTTAGCGACGTGCAAATTCGCAGATTTCATTCATTCAGCATTTGAGTGTGAGAGCTGTTAGTGGCTTACAACAAACTTTACTCGCAGTTTCAAACCTTAAGCAAACTTTTTCTTGCTGGCAAACCCTACAGAATGATGAAAGGTAGAAAGTTCATCGCTTCCTACATTTTCGAAGTTCAGGCAGTTAAACAGCCGCATGAAACATGACGTTTCAGTTTATTACTTCTTTATTACCAACTGCAGTCGAGACACATTTTGCAGACAGTATAAAAATATACCAGTCAATGTAACCGCAAAATTATTTCATTGAACGATGCTTTATTGAGGAGATGAGGCGTC
This sequence comes from Schistocerca cancellata, assembly GCF_023864275.1. Lineage (NCBI taxonomy): Eukaryota > Metazoa > Arthropoda > Insecta > Orthoptera > Acrididae > Schistocerca > Schistocerca cancellata. The sequence goes on from NC_064628.1 coordinate 260,698,880, forward strand.
ATAGAGTTTGAGATGGGTGAGATCGAAATTTCAGGACAAAATTCGCAACAGACACAAATGAAACATGTATACAAATATGTGTGAAAGATGTTAAATAAATGTGAAACATATGTGACATGAGCGTACTCAGGCAAAGGCGTGGATTAAAGGCTCCCTCCAAGCCCCTGGATCGATTGCAACCAAACGAGGTGCGCATAATACTTTCTGGAATGAAATACTATGGGCATAAGAACGAGTAATCTCCTATTGGGTCGTAATATGGAGAGTAAAGTGCAGAGGGAGAGATGGGGAGACAACAGGGGGAAGGGAAGAGGACATGGACAAATAGGAAGGAGGACACAGACACGTCGGAGGAGAAGATGGACACACAAAAGGGGAGAGTGAAATGGACAGAGAAAGGGAAGAATAGAGGTGGACAGAGAGACAGGCGAGGAGGAGATAGATAGAGGAAGGAATGAAGGAAGATATGGACAAGGAGAGGGAAGGCAGGGGCAGAGGGACTGAGAAAGGGTGGAGGAGGAGATGAACAAAGAGACAGGAAGGAGGAAATAAACAGCGAACAGGAAGAGAAGATAAACAGAGAGATGGAGAAAGAGGAGATGGATCGAGAGAGGGAAAGGAGGAGGTAGACAGAGCAAGAGAAGTGAAGGAAATGAACAGAGAGACAGGAAGGAGGGGAGAAAGGGAATGAAAAGAAGGTGGAAGCGCAGGGAGAGAGGGAGTGAAGACATGGATAGAAGGGGAAGAAGCAGATGGACAGAGGGGGCAGGAGGAGGTGGAGAGAGCGAATGAGAAGGAGCAGATGGACAGAGAGATGGAGCAGTAGCAGATGTACAGAGAGAGGAACAGGTGGAGATAGACAGTGGTGGTGGAGGAGGTGGACAGAGAGATGGGGGAGAACGAGATGGACAGAGAAGAGGGTGGAGAATATGGAAAAAGAGAGGGGGAAAGAGGAAGTGGGCTACAAAAATTGAATAAATACATACCTGAGCAACCCTGGGTACTCAGCTGGTTTTCTCTAAGAGAGGGTAATAGGGAAACGAATTTCGCACAGAAGAAGAAGAAGAAGAAGAAAAAGAAGAAGAAGAAGAAGCTCACATCTCTGAGAGGGCAGTATTAAGAACTACTTGGCTACAACTTAATGTTTGTTCCACGCAATTTTATTTGCTGCCACAAATATTACGTCGACCATCCAGCAGACAGCTAATAACACGAATGGCAGAATGTTGATTCCCAGCAGTGAGTCCAGAATTCACTGATCACAATATAGAACAGCGTAGAAGATACGTCCTTGTATTTTCCAATACAGGCAAACAAAAAGAAGTACCTGAGCGAAATGAATGAACCTTTTAGCGCACCAATCTGGCCATATTACAGGAGAGCAAATTACATTTCACATTACGGAATGTAGTGGCACTGAAACAGCAGAGATTGTGTTTACGACATCAATAAAACGATAGATTGTATCTCCCCCTTCCCTGGAGCCATTTCGGCTCTGAAATGACACTGTATGACCACATGAACCTCCGTAAAATTATTTACGACGTAATTCAAACCAGTGTGCAAAAAGCACTGTCGTTTGTAATTAAAATACAGGGCGGCACACGCAAAAGAATGGCTGCGTGCCTCGTGAATGAGGAATTACACGGTTAACGCGCTGTAAATTAAACCGGTTAGACTGCCCGAGGCACAGCTCTGCCCGTTCCACTATTAGGGCATCTTCGGCGAAGTTAGCCGACAACAGTTCTCTGAAGATTTTTCTGCTGCAGAACAATAGGATTCATTACACGCCCTTCATGATTTTTGCCTTGTGGTAATTTATAGTCCATTCGGTGTTGACGTTGAGTCAAGCCTGTACTTCATACAACTGTGATCCCGGCAGGGACTGCTAAGTGAGACAAGTCCTCCCCGATCTCTTCGCGTGCAGAAACGTTACCTAGCTGAATACGTTCTAAAAATGACCATAATACCGGGTGGTCCAGAGAGTGTTGAAATTATCGTGTCAGCGAAACTTGATGGACAGGCTATCCCGGTAACGCGGAACCGTTTAACGCCGGGAAAAAATTATTTCCAATTTTGGCCGCTTGTACAGCATCTCGTCGATGTCTCTGGTGATCATATTGAACAGAATGTATAAGTGGAGGTTAAATTAAAATCAGCATTATGCCTTCCTCACTTGTTCTTCCTTTTCCATCCATATTCCGTTTCTAATGGATTATATATGGAAACATTTCTATATGTCTTCCGGGCATCACAGCGCCAGATTTGCAGCTGCTGGCCAAAATTGGAACTAATTTTTTTTCTAGTGTAAATCGGTTTCTCTGCCATATGATAATTAAAGTCCACAATGGACCTCTGTGCGTAGCTGCATTTTATTTAAAACCGCATGTTACAGGCTGTACAGATTTTTAGTGTGCGCAAACGCTATCTGAGTGCCAATATTGTTCTAAAATATACTCGCTTCACATATTGATTGCTGGAGCAGACGCACACATACACAGCGACCCACCTATTCACCCACCTCTTCAGCCCCACACCCACCCACCCACTCTCCATACACACCCACACACACACAGACACAGACACACACACACACACACACACACACACACACACACACACACACACACACAACAAACTCAATGTTTTTCAGTGTTCAGTTCCATGGTTTTCTGACTTGTTTCCTCTTGTTTACTTACTGTTCAAAATTTTGAATTCCCCATTGTCCCAAATTCAGTGGGGACTAACAGTCAATATGGATAAAACATGGTTCCTTGTTGTTGGAAGAGGATGAGGTGAGCATTTTGATGTTAAGTTCGGGTGGTTAAGAAACGTGAAGTTGTTTTTGTGTCCGTGTTCACTAATCGATAAGATTGGAAGGTATGACATCATCGTCCCCTTCAGGACAAGGTATGTGAGGGTAGTAATTTGATCATTAAATAGCACATTTTGGATTCGGAACTTGTCTAGAGAAACAAAGAAAGTAGTGCTTTGTGGTGCTGTTGAAAGCATTCTGACATACGGGTCAGAATGTTGGACATTGAACGAGAGACGAGGGGGAAAACTGCTACTGGCGAAATTGACGAGTTACAGCAGAGCATAAGAGCGACCCGCGCGGATTTTTGGCGTCTGAAAATGGGCTGATAAGTGGAAACGCCTGCTAAAGTAAAGTAATTACATTTTGAATCACATTCTACTGCACTGATCGTACTGTTAAAGAGGACATTTACTTCCAGTAGTGCATAGTCTTTGATGACGACAGTCAGTTAAAGTAGATGTCGGCCTTGTAAGCCAAAAACTGGTTAAAAAATAAATTAACACTATAAAACATCAACAATTTTGTGCTTTCTGCTTATAATTGAAAGGATGGTACTGGTAAGATTCTTTTATGGCCTTGCTATTCACGTGTGAAAGTGCGGAAGAATTTCCCATCCTGTCAAATGGAATAAACAGTCAAATGTGCACAGAATATGAAATAAGTGTAAACCAAAGAAAGACGAAAATGCTGAAACATAGTGGAAATGAGTTTAGCGATAAATTTAACCTAAAAATTGGAGATCTCGAGGCAAAATAAAGAATTTTGTTACCTTGGATGCAAAATTACACATTATAAACGATGCAAGGAGGACATAAATAACACAGGCAAACAGGGTGTTGCTTGGTTATAGATGAGAATTCACATCTGGAGCACAGCATGTTTCTGAATTGACTCATGGACTGTAGAAAAACCAGAAGAGAATCGAAACATTTGAGATGCAGCGTGACTAAAGGACACTGACAGTTACGTGCACTGAGAAGACAAGAAATGCGGTAGTCTATAGAATCGATGAGGAAAGGAACATCAGGCAAATTCTGACAGAAAGAAGGGAAGGCTGTCAGGTTGTGTATTAAAACACCAGAAAGTAACTCACATGGTACCAGAGGGAGCCCCAGAGGGCAAAAACTATAGGAGAAGATAGGGGTTGGAATATTTCAGAGAAAGAATTTTGAATTTTGGATGTAAATGTCAATCTGAGATTACGAGGTTTCCAGAAGAAATGCAATCCTCATCAGAACCAATCATCAAACATGTAGGTCTTTTTTATCAGCAGACTGACGAAACAAAACCTATAAGTACAGCACCAATATATGGTGAGACATGAGCAGTGATCTAGTTCAGCGTTAACGACTATGAGGAACCACGGGGTATAAGAAACAAGACGTCCAAGTTGGTGACTTGAATTTCAGTTCTCTAGAATGCACATTCAGTGCCTCAATCACTAAGACAATCGCTCGATTTCCTAAAGTATCGATTAAAGGGACAACGCCGCGTATGAATAGTAAAGCTGATAAATGGTGACTGTGACACACAACGACAAAAAAGAAACTGATGACCACATTTGACTGTATGACGCAGCAGACACACGTTCTTCTATTGGCGCTCTTCCCACACTGTATATGAACAATGAAGAAAAGCTGTTTCACAGACGTGTGTAATTACGAAGGACCGCAGGTAGTTAATTCGTCATCGCTTAATTCACTGCTGAATACGTGAAGTCCTCACCCGAGGGCTCAGAGTTTAATAAGCGCCTTTTATTTCTGTGTGCGTCGCTGAGGCACTTCAATTACTGGCGACAGTTTTTTTGCTTTGCTGGGAAAGTGTCAGTCCACGCGAGGACGGAAAGAACTGCGAGCCAGAATTAATGCTCAGCATCCCACAGACGCCTCAAGGCGCTTGTCTTTGCGACTACAGACCTTGATAAAACGTGAGCCTTTGCAACCGGCAAATAGTTCACTCATTGACGGGTATGGCAGGTAGCTCCAATCGAGTTTAACATGATTAACAAAACAATGCAGCTTCTCCCAGATTCGTTACTGGAGTTTTATCGATACCAGTTTATACGAACGAATGCATCAGGATGTGGACCCAGCACCATGCATTCATTCACTCACTAATTTGACATACTTCATTTTTATGACTTGTTAGTGTCACGCTGTTACATAGTATCAGAATGATGAAGTAACTGCGCTCCCGACGATCTAGAGACGAACTTAGGTTCTGTGATCAGAAAATAATTTACTAACCCAAAAGAATTCCTGCTGTCTGAATCATTACTAAGAGCAGAAATGGTTTCGATTGATCTACCGATTGAGTCTTCCGCGTGAAGAACCCGTGTAAGGCCTCATGGTTATTGATTACGACCATCTTCCAAACGTTTTACTTCATTTAATCATTTAATTAATTTGATGAAAGGAATGAATCTGAAATAAAGATATGCGATTTCATTTAACATTATACTTATTATTTGATCTCAAGAATACAAACATTTTACACACGACTAAGCGATTAAGGTTACATGAGATGCACGGTGCACCCAAGCACATTAGCACGAAGATTGTCACGGTAACGTAGACTCTAAGACCAAAAAGCACCACCAAAGAACCATAAGAATGGAACAGAAAGCGTTAGATGTGATGTACATATACAGACGAACGACAGTTTCAGAAAAAAATGGATGATTTATTCAAGAGAAAACATTCATAAATTGACCAAGTCAGTAACGTACTGGTCCACATCTAGCCCTTATGGAAGCAGGCATTCGACTTGGCATTGATTGACAGAGTTTTTGGATGTCATTCTAAGGGATATCGTACCAAATTCTCTACAGCTGGCTATTTAGATCGTCAGAATCCCGCCCTTGTTGAACGGCTCTGCCCATAATGCTCAAAACGTCTCCGGGCACTTCCCCACTGGTCACCGGAGCTCCGTTCGAAGCGGAGCTCATCACTGAAGACAGTCAGTGAGATTCCAGGTCGAAGACGTGTCTGGACACGCCTCGGACAGCGGGCACCCTTACAGTAGAGCGGTACATCGACGATTTACTACTCCCCCTTTTGCTGCCCTTCATCGCAAGCCATCATGGGCTTACATTTCAGCACGATAATGCCTGCACGCTTACGGTGAACGTTTCTACTGCTTGACTTGGTTCTTACCAAACTGTACTTTGGCCGGCAAGATGGACGAATCTCTCCCCGATTGAGAACGTTTGGAGGAATATGGGCAGTGTCCTCCAATAGTCTTGGGACTTTGACGACCTAACGCGCCAGTTGGACGAAATTTGCAACAAGTCCCACAGGAAGACATCCAGCAACTCTGTCCACCAGTGCCAAGCCCAATAATTTCTCGCATAAGGACCAAAGAAGGATCAACGCGCTACTGACTAGATCTGTTTGTGAAACTCTTTCTCTTGGAGATATCATCAAATTTTTATGAAATTGTAATCATTTGGCCGGCCGCTGTGGCCGAGCTGTTCTAGGCACTTCAGTCGAGAATGGCGCTGCTGCTACGGTCGCAGGTTAGATTTCTGCCTCGGGCATGGATGTGTCTGATGTCCTTAGGTTAGTTAGGTTTATGTAGTTCTAAGTCTAGGGGGCTGATGACCTCAGATGTTAAGTCCGATTTTGTAATGATTTGTTTGTCTGTACATCACATCCCTAGATCTCCTCCCCATTCAGATAATTCCTTCGAGGTGTGTCGTTTTGTTTTTGTCTTAGTGTGTGCAACCGCAAAAGTATATAAGATGCTAAACATGCGGGGCGAATGAAATACCGTCCAACTAAACCCAATCGTGAATCGAACACAGCCCATAAAAACAGCGGAATCTGCCCCACTTGACTGAAACTGCGAGTACCACTCTGTAATGCGTTTTCAGTATCAGTGTCTAAGAAATTTCGACCAACCAGTATGGCTCGTCGGACATTTAGTTGTGGAAAGATGTTAGCATATTCTCCATAATAGTTACATGAGATGGATGCTCTTTATAATTTTGCGAGACACGTTGAAACGTCCCCTTAGAAAAATTGTACATGACTGTCCTTAAACTGACACACAATATTTTTAGCGCAACGGAATCTGACTTTCAAAAATCCCTACAAAAGAATGGCCCTGACTAACATTAACCTATACGTTTCACAAATCACTTACCTCACAAAAATCTTGGTTACTCGAACTACTGCAACACAGCGAGCGCCACTACTGCCAGCTAAGTAAAAGATTCAAACTACGGAAGGCACTAACTACTGATAGGCATAGTTAGCAAATGAAAGATTTTAATAGAGAACAAACAATGTATTTCCTTAACAGTCATCAAAAGTCATATTATACGTATCAGTTCATGACATCCAGTCTTACAAATGTCCAAACTCCGCCATTCTCTCTCCCCACATCCACCACTGCTGGCGGCTCACCTCCAACTGCACAACGCTACGCGCTGTTAACAGCCAACTGCCCAATGCTACAGTGGCGAGTATTAAACAATGCCAACCAGCCACAGACTGCACACAGCACAGCCAGTGATTTTCATACAGAGCACTACGTGGCGGCGGCGTTACCAATATAAGAACCTAAACAGCCTACTTACAACGTCACTAATACTAACTCATTGCTGTTCTTATACTTGGCTCCCTCATTCTTCTTCTTAGCACATTTGAATGGTCTTTTAATAGCGCAGGACATTACAACATAAGGAAAGTGGACCTTGTGTCGTATCAGAACATCCAGCAGAATAGCACGACCATATTGTTCTCCACCAAAACTTACAAACCACACCTAGCGCCTCAGCGCCCTTACTCCCCGTTGGCTGAGGCCGTACGCGCATCAGTGATCGCACCAGATCTACACCTACATCTACATTTATACTCCGCAAGCCGCCCAACGGTGTGTGGCGGAGGGCACTTTACGTGCCACTGTCATTACCTCCCTTACCTGTTCCACTCGCGTATGGTTCGCGGGAAGAACGACTGCCGGAAAGCCTCCGTGCGCGCTCGAATCTCTCTAATTTTACATTCGTGATTTCCTCGGGAGGTATAAGAAGGGGGAAGCAATATATTCGATACCTCATCCAGAAACGCACCCTCTTGAAACCTGGACAGCAAGCTACACCGCGAAGCAAAGCGCCTCTCTTGCAGAGCCTGCCACTTGAATTTGCTAAACATCTCCGTAACGCTATCACGCTTGCCAAATAACCCTGTGACGAAACGCGCCGCTCTTCTTTGGATCTTCTCTATCTCCTCTGTCAACCCGACCTGGTACGGATCCCACATTGATGGCCAATACTCAAGTATAGGTCGAACGAGTGTTTTGTAAACCACCTCCTTTGTTGATGGACTACATTTTCTAAGGACTCTCCTAATGAATCTCAACCTCGCACCCGCCTTACCAACAATTAATTTTATATGATCATTCCACTTCAGATCGTTCCTACGCATACTCCCAGATATTTTACAGAAGTAACTGCTACCAGTGTTTGTTCCGCTATCATATAATCATACAATAAAGGATCCTTCTTTCTTTGTATTAGCAATACATTACATTTGTCTATGTTAAGGGTCAGTTGCCACTCCCTGCACCAAGTGCCTGTCCGCTGCAGATCTTCCTGCATTTCGCTGCAATTTTCTAATGCTGTAGCTTTTCTGTATACTACAGCATCATCCGCCAAAAACAGCATGGAACTTCCGACACTATCTACAAGCCATTTTTATATATTGTGAAGTGCAATGGTCCCATAACACTCGCCTGTGGCACGCCAGATGTTACTTTAACGTTTGTAGACGTCTCTCCATTGAGAACAACTTGCTGTGTTCTGTTTGCTAAAAACTCTTCAATCAAGCCACACAGCTGGTCTGATATTCCGTAGGCTCTTACTTCGTTTATCAGGCGACAGTGTCGTAGAAGGCATACGGAGGTCGACCAGTAGGTTCAGAGGTAACAGCGAAAGCTGCTCCAGACTAGTCGACACAGCAGTAAACCGATTACACGGAAATTGAGAAATATAACAGACATTTTTCAAGTTGCTCTAGTTCCATCTTGTCTAAATGTCGTTAGAGGTGTGGAGAGTCCACGTCTTCAGAGAAGTTTTAGAAATTTACCGCCGGCCGGAGTGGCCGTGCGGCTCTAGACGCTACAATCTGGAACCGCGTGTCCGCTACGGTCGCAGGTTCGAATTCTGTCTCGGGCATGGATGTATGTGATGTCCTTAGGTTAGTTAGGTTTAAATAGTTCTAAGTTCTAGGGCACTGATGACCTCAGAAGTTAAGTCCCAAAGTGCTCAGAGCCATTTGAACCATTAGAAATTTACCGAACCCAGTTGCAATTTTGATCTCTGTAATAGCACTGACGTTCAGATGACTACATGTGTACAGGCCCGAAGATGATGCCAATGAGGCACCGACACTGGTAGTCAAATAAAATAACAGCTGGTGATATTTATTTTCTTCAAGTTTTTCAAGATGTCCATGTTTTTCTGCGCTAGCGTCAAAAAGCACAGTTTACGATGGTAAAAGATGCACTTGTTCTGTTAGAGAGCCCAACTCAGCTTAATGGTTACCGTTGTACCTCAGAGACAGACGGAACAGCGCACTGGTGGAGGCAGAGAACAGCGACAATAGCCCCCAGCCTAGCCCTCTGTTCTTGCCGACAAGGGCTAACAGCTAGCTGTAAACTTTATGACTTTACGGCCGTATAGATGCCCGCTGATTTTGCTGAAATGCATTTTCGCTGTTAAGACACTTTTAGATGCGAACGCTTTATAGTCCACGGTGGAGCGGAAAGAAAAGCGTCGTCAAATACGACTGCAGTTTAAACAAGTATTTTGAGTGACGAAGAATGAAAACGCAAACTGCCCAGTCTAATACAAGACAGTATTTTGCAAGTCCACCTATAACCGTAGCAGGAGATACTTCATCTTACACGTGCTGCTTTCTGTCGTTCAGTATCACATGTGTAGTAAATATGGATCACTATAATCCCGGATGAAAAATAAAGTTAGGATACCAGATGTTTGCTAGTCTCTAACTTTTTCTGGCCTTCTAATACATTTCGCCTTGTCTTTCACTTTTTCCCAAACACATGATTGGCAAATCAGTCACAAATATTGCTTAGCTTAGAGCAGTTATAAGTTACATTTTGCTTGTAGGGCAGCTTTCAATTCGACTGCATGAAGTGTTGCTTTGAAGAGGATTAAATACACTGAGGTGACTAGAGTCATGGGATAGCGATATGCATATATACAGATGGCGGTAATATCGTGTACACAAGGTATAAAAGGGAAGTGCACTGGCAGACCTCCCATATACACTCCTGGAAATTGAAATAAGAACACCGTGAATTCATTGTCCCAGGAAGGGGAAACTTTATTGACACATTCCTGGGGTCAGATACATCACATGATCACACTGACAGAACCACAGGCACATAGACACAGGCAACAGAGCATGCACAATGTCGGCACTAGTACAGTGTATATCCACCTTTCGCAGCAATGCAGGCTACTATTCTCCCATGGAGACGATCGTAGAGGTGCTGGATGTAGTCCTGTGGAACGGCTTGCCATGCCATTTCCACCTGGCGCCTCAGTTGGACCAGCGTTCGTGCTGGACGTGCAGACCGCGTGAGACGACGCTTCATCCAGTCCCAAACATGCTCAATGGGGGACAGATCCGGAGATCTTGCTGGCCAGGGTACTTGACTTACACCTTCTAGAGCACGTTGGGTGGCACGGGATACATGCGGACGTGCATTGTCCTGTTGGAACAGCAAGTTCCCTTGCCGGTCTAGGAATGGTAGAACGATGGGTTCGATGACGGTTTCGATGTACCGTGTACTATTCAGTGTCCCCTCGACGATCACCAGTGGTGTACGGCCAGTGTAGGAGATCGTTCCCCACACCATGATGCCAGGTGTTGGCCCTGTATGCCTCGGTCGTATGCAGTCCTGATTGTGGCGCTCACCTGCACGGCGCCAAACACGCATACGACCATCATTGGCACCAAGGCAGAAGCTACTCTCATCGCTGAAGACGACACGTCTCCATTCGTCCCTCCATTCACGCCTGTCGCGACACCACTGGAGGCGGGCTGCACGATGTTGGGGCGTGAGCGGAAGACGGCCTAACGGTGTGCGGGACCGTAGCCCAGCTTCATGGAGACGGTTGCGAATGGTCCTCGCCGATACCCCAGGAGCAACAGTGTCCCTAATTTGCTGGGAAGTGGCGGTGCGGTCCCCTACGGCACTGCGTAGGATCCTACGGTCTTGGCGTGCATCCGTGCGTCGCTGCGGTCCGGTCCCAGGTCGACGGGCACGTGCACCTTGCGCCGACCACTGGCGACAACATCGATGTACTGTGGAGACCTCACGCCCCAGGTGTTGAGCAATTCGGCGGTACGTCCACCCGGCCTCCCGCACGCCCACTATACGCCCTCGCTCAAAGTCCGTCAACTGCACATACAGTTCACGTCCACGCTGTCGCGGCATGCTACCAGTGTTATAGACTGCGATGGAGCTCCGTTTGCCACGGCAAACTGGCTGACACTGACGGCGGCGGTGCACAAATGCTGCGCAGCTAGCGCCATTCGACGGCCAACACCGCGGTTCCTGGTGTGTCCGCTGTGCCGTGCGTGTGATCATTGCTTGTACAGCCCTCTCGCAGTGTCCGGAGCAAGTATGGTGGGTCTGACACACCGGTGTCAATGTGTTCTTTTTTCCATTTCCAGGAGTGTATATGAGGTTATCTTCAGCACTCTCATCGATAGGAGCTAAGGAATGACTGGACAGGACCAACGGGTTTGCAAGACGTTGAAAGTCATGAGGTGTGGAAAACACTTAGAAGAGACTTTTATCGGGTAGTAGATGTCAGAAGGCTGCCGGTAATGGCGGGGATGACGGTGACAATGACTATGACGATAGAGGTCAGCAGCAGGGAACAACCATCCTCTAGTTATCACTGACATAATTTCTTTTACCACCTTATAAGACTACTCGCATTCACCCAAACAGAATACGACTTTCGGGTAAACTCTGCGGTTATCCATCTGCATCAAAAGTTCGCATCAGTTACCAGATACTAACACGACAGTCGCAAGTTTTGAACACCATGTGTTCAGCTTGCAGCAGTATCGAAAAGCAATGAAGAGAAACACGCACTCACACAGACACACACAAGTCTCACAACACATCCTGAAACCGTTTCGTTAAAAACGCAGTATCATCCTGTTCAGTGAAGTAATTAACTGTTTTTGTCAACGGCACAATACATACAGGATGTTCATTTTAACTGAAGACGTTGAAATAATAGAAAACTACACGTCGGATCAAATAAAGTTATAATTCCAATCGTTTGTTTCGAGGGGGACATCCAAGGATGCCACACTTGACATCCCACACAACCCTGTGAGTGGCTGGCGGGAGTCAGTTTTGAAATCTTCAGTGGGAACCCCCGTTTTTTATTTGATTACGATTCTACGGCAAAATTAGCATACGTTTTATCTGAAGCATTTTCCTTGTTTCGGCACAGATGGCGCTGTAATCGGGGGAATAGAAATTGGTACACAATCGTAATTTACGACACGCTGATCAATGACACCGGAATATCCAATGGTACTTTGGTCCCCACTCCATGCTGAGAGATTAGGACTGGTCAGTATTTCATAATTTCTAATTTCAAACCCCATTCACAGCGCTCTACTCCTCCGACATATCGAACAGGGACTACTCGACGCGCTACCGTGGACGTGAAGCGAACTACGACGTGTCATAACAGGCAGTAAACTGCGATCGGATCTCACGTATCGTGCGGACACAGAACAGATACCGGCTCTAAATATTACAATACCTGAGCAGTGTTTATTGCCTGCATACCTAAACATTATTTGGAGAAAAGACATGCAAGTGAACGAGAAATGTTGCAACCAAAAAAGAAAAAATTGAAATCATCCTGGTTGACGGAGAATGCACGAGGAACGTTGAAGCGGCAGTTGTATTTTAAGCCAAGCGTTTTCCAGAGAAAGCTCGCTCCCGTTCGTTATTTTACAAGGTTGTGAACGCCTTTATGTCTGATGGCAGTGTATATGGCTCTGAGCACTATGGGACTCAACATCTTGGGTCATACGTCCCCTAGAACTTAGAACTACTTAAACCTAACTAACCTAAGGACATCACGCACACCCATGCCCGAGGCAGGATTCGAACCTGCGACCGTAGCAGTCCCGCGGTTCCGGACTGCAGCGCCAGAACCGCTAGACCACCGCGGCCGGCTGGCAGTGTATAGGCCGGCAAAAGGAAACGAAGCAAACGTGCTACAGGAGAAGCTAATGAAGTAGTTGCACTAGCGGTAGTGCACCTCAGCTCATGGATGAGTGCCCGGAAACTACACCGCGATTCCGGTATGTCCGTAGGTAGCCGTAGGTAGTATTGTCACAATACTGGATCGCCATAAGTATCATCTACACCACGGTTACTGCATCAAGAAATTCATGGCGCCGATTTCCACAACCAGGTAGTGTTTTGTGAATGGGAGCCTCACCAAACGCAAACCACCCCCACGTTCTTTGCCGAGACTACATTCACACAACATAGTAGAGTTAACTGGCATAGCATATGTTACTGGAGTATAGACAATCTTCAACGGATACGGCAAGTTGCCCTTCAAAGTCCTTGGTCGGTTAACGTATGATGTGACATCATGGTGAACAAACTCATTGGTACGTATTTTATCAACGGCACGTTCAATGAACGCAAATATCTAACGTTTTTGGAACAAGAACTACCAGTACTACTGCAGGATGTTGCCCTGGACAGCGCATTACGCAACTGAAGCACAGGAGATGTTAGAGCTGTTGAGGGGGTTGGGCGAGGTTGTTTGGTGGAAGAGAACAAACAGCGGGTCATCGGTCTCATCGGATTAGGGAAGGAAGTCGGCTGTGCCCTTTCGAAGGAACCATCCTGGCATTTGCCTGGAGCGATTTAGGGAAATCACGGAAAACCTAAATCAGGATGGTCGGACGCGGGATTGAACCGTCGTCCTCCCGAAGGCGAGTCCAGTGTGCTAACCACTGAGCCACCTCGCTCGGTGGGGTATTAGACCGTGTTCACAGTGGCTGGTGGATCGGCAGAAGTGGCCCTATTAAATGGCCTGATACAAAGCCGGATATGACGTCGCCAGATTCGACGCCTCCGGATTTCTTTCTGTGGGTATATTTTAAAGGTATGGTGTGCCAGCAAGTGCCAACAAGCCGCGGAGACGTGGTCAACCTCATCCGATACGCCTGTACTGACATTTCCGCAGTTACGCTTCCGTCCTCTGTACGGTCATTTGAAGAGCGGACCACAAAGTGTATTGAAGTTTGAACATCTACTCTAATTGGAAATGCAGAGCAGCATTCGCCCCATTGCCACGGTGGTGAGCCGACTAGTCCCCTGTTCGATATGTTGGAGGAATACAACGTCGCGAATCGGATTTCCAATTACAAATGCTGACATTTCCGCAGTTACGCTTCTGTCCTCTGTACGGTCATTTGAAAAGCAGACCACTAAGTGTATTGAAGTTTGAACATCTACTCTAATTGGAAATGTAGAGTAGCATTCGCCCCATTGCCACGGTAGTGAGCCGACTAGTCACCTGTTCGATATGTTGGAGGAATACAACGTCGCGAATCGGATTTCCAATTACAAATTATTCTCCTACCCTCGCAGGATGGAGGTGTGGTCCCATGTGCCATTGAATATCCAAGGGCCACTGAGTAGCATATTGTAAATTACGACTGTGTACCCATTTCTATTTATTATTTACATGCAATATGTTAGAATTACGTTCGGAGTCCATAACGGGTCTCCTCTACAACTTAAATACTATGCTACCCTGTTAACGGCTCTCTCTCTAAGATCGGATTAGGCACATTACTTTAGATATCTGGAATTCTTTTAAAATCAATGATTGTTGTTTATTAGTGATTATTGTGTGGTTCGGTGGGTCCTGGAGTAGGTGCAAAGCTTTAGGACACAAAAATAGTCACCAGAATTTTTTTCTGTCACGCGAAAATCCTAAGTTTCACCCAGGTTCGGGATCCACATTAAGTGGCATGTCTGCTTGTAACTGGCTGGTAAGTTTGTTAAAAGGTCGGAAAAGATAATTACCTACCACGCGTAGTAAAGCACTAAAAGTTCATACCAGCCCTCATGCTGAGTACAATTTTACAGAGATTATTATTTTACAGCTTTGTTAAGGGTTAAATTGCTTATGGTGTCACAGTTAATAAATTAATGTATCTTAACGTTCGAACGGAACAACAAGTTTACTGTTACCATTCATTCTTTATTAACATCCAAAACGCGTTTCGAAGATTTAAACCTCCATCATCAGGTGCATTTACATGTGTTAGTACGACATTTGTGTGGTGAGTTATGACTTTGGGGTAACCAGTGGCACTGCAGTGGTCAGGGGCTCCTTTCTCTGTCGTGACCACTGGAGTTTCCAGACACTAGCTTTGTTTAGGAAGTATGACAGTTTACATGTGATGTACTACGACGGTGAAAGAAGCCTGTGACCACTGGAGTGCAGCAGGTTACCTAAAAGTCGTAACACAACACACAAATATAATTCCACCTGGTGATGGAGGTTTAAAACTTCGAAAAGCGTTTTGGATGTAAATAAACAGTGACTGGTAAGATAAACTTGTTGTTCCATTCGATATCAATAACAGTTACGGTAAAGCCAAACCTAAAAAGTTCGCTTTTAAAGTATCAGATGGTTCAAATGGCTCTGAGCACTATGGGACTTAACATCTGAGGTCATCAGTCCCCTAGAACTTAGAACTACTTAAAGCTAACTAACCTAAGGACATCACACACATCCATGCCCGAGGTAGGATTCGAGCCTGTGACCGTAGCGGTCGTGCGGTTCCAAACTGAAGCCCCTAGAGCCGCTCAGCCACACCGACCGGCTTTTAAAGTATCCCACTTCGATTAAAAAACTGAATTTTTTTATCGTTTATGAGATGATTTGACTGTTTGTTAAAATAAATAAAGTAAAATAGCACTCAGTATTAAGTAGGCTTTGCCTCCCTTTCAATGAAATTTCGATTTTGTTGGGTTGATACAATGTCTGATATGTAAAATAGGTTTGTCTGTATAGCTATCATGATAATACTGTAATTGTGATGTGTGATTTCCCTTTAAATGGATAAGCTTCAGTACTGTGAAGTCACAAAATTATTTCTTTTGGACGACTTATCGCCAATGGATCTTCATCTAATACTGGTGAAGATTTACGAGTCTACTCCTCCTTTCTAAAGAACTGAAAAATAGATACCCAAAATCTAAAGGTTGAAAAATGATCCGATTGAAAGATATCCCAAATTTGCGTCACAATTTTGGGAATGCACTAATGTTCTTCTAGATGATTGACGACCAACGGGATTTGTATCGTTGACAAAGAGGAAATGTCACTAGAAGGCGGGACCTAGAAGCGTGTGGTGCTTTTTACATGAAGGAATAAGTACAAGAAATCTTGGCGCACCATTGTATCTGACTGAAAGGAAATTCGAACACGAATAACTCAGGAAATGTTTTGAAAATAATCAAGGCGATTTTTTGCAACGATTTTTAACTATGTTCCATTACTCCATAAGGTACCAAAATGTGGTGGGTGGAAGCAAGTGTTGTGCACCAAAGTAGCCAAGGGCGGTTTGATCTTCCAGAAACGTTATGTATAGGGACACAAAAGAGATTCTTCTGATTTGTTAAAGAAGTGTACTGTTATCACGATAGTCATATATCTGTATTGCATGCAACGATGTAGTATATGGCGTTTTAGAATGTTTCCGTTGTTATAAATCCATAGATCGCAAATGTTTGAACATAGAGGCAACTTCTCCCAAGGTATCTTCATATGTATTAGCGAATTGGCGGAAAATATTCCCCGTCACTGTATTGGCTTTCGTTGTGTTTCAGAGGAAATCACACTATATTAGGTATCCTACTGATTTCGATTATCTTCAGTTAATCTGTTGGTTTTCCGAAACTGTAGACAACGAAACTTCCCTCCAGCTGTCTTTCCTCATCTCGCGGCTTTTAAGAGATTTTTTTACACGTCCCAAGCGGAGGGAGGGATAAATATGTATCAAAACATGCCCTGGGAGCCGAGCTCGTAGCTTCTTTATGCTGTGCGGTGAAGGTACGTTCTAAATCATTTCGCGGAGCAGACTCGAAAGCCCATAAATTCACCAGATCGGAGGATAATTCGGCGAACCATAAAAACAGTAAGCATTCATATTTATGATACAGCAATATTTTCTGCTTCTTCTAAGGGGTTTTGGCATCCTTTAAACAGTTTTTGGGCAACTTTTTTCTTTTCGTGTATAATACTACAATGAAGTGGTCATCTGTTTCGAAAATCGAGAAACATTTTCCCGCTGAGCGATTCTGCCACGGATGATGAGTCACATTACTTCCTACACTGCGGCGCTGCAGTTTCGGTTGCCAGGGTCTGCCATAAATCTATCACACGGAACCCGTAGGGGGGAAAAAATCTGGGGAGTTGGGATATTCGGCTACAGCCAAGCCAGCAAATAATCCAAACGTGTCTGGAAAGACATGCGGTCTTGAATGTGAAAAAGAAAAATTGCGAGACGATAGAAGGCTGGGTGAATTACTGCCATGCAACATTCAATGGACAACGATAGACTGTCTGACAGTGTTCGCTAAAATCGGAAATCCAGTTAAGAAATTTTTGTCTTTTCTGCTAAATGTTTCTTGGTAACAGCATAAGTCTCTTAGTTAAATTCTGTAATATTTCTACATTATTACTGTCTAGATAAAGCTAAAGTAAGGAAAAAATTCTAATTTTGGTGTTTTGCGAATTTCGACTTCTTGGAACACTACGTCAGTAGTTACCTGTCATACGAGTCGTATCCTACATATGAAGATTATCACAGAGTCATGCGCCTGTGTAAAATGGTTTTATGGGATATTTTCATGCCTGGATAGCGCAACGATAAGAACACTGGTCGTGAAACAGAAGGTTCCGGGTTCGTGTCCTGTTTCAGCACACAATTTAAATCACCCATGAAATTTCAAAACCACACACGTTCCACTGTAAGGCCAAATATTCATTCTGGAAGCAAGTACATATTCCGTTCTCACTCGTGCTCACTGAGGATATACTCTGACATTCCTTAGTAAGGAAAGTTGGTGAGTACGTTAGGGAACGTGTTGAACAAAGGAGGAAATACGACTGATACCTCTCACTGATCGATGGAGCCCTTTTCTTTAATCTCATTTGATAAGTAGTTTTAAACATCTATGACCATCTTCAGATACAAATATCATTCTTCGTCGAGGGAGAATGAGTTTACACGTGCATTGTCTCACTGGAATACCACATCTGCCTAAAGTAAAAACGGCAACTAAATGTGCTATTTTATGTTGTCGATGTGTTCTCAACTATTCAGCGCTCCATCAACACGAGACTACATTGATTAAAGTCTGTGTGTCTCCGCAGAGTGGCCCCTGTTGTCATTTCAGTATATCACAGGTATGTGAGAAGGCTTCTGATAAGCGTCAACGTAGGTAACAGTCTAACTTCCTGCAAAGAAAATGAGGTTTCTATGTTTGAAAATGTAGACGAAATTGTACCTTCAAATATGGTGCTTAATGGTAGACCAACTAACGTTATGCTCTATCTGATCAAAAGTAACCGGACGCTTATTTGTGGACATTAATATGGAGTGGGTCTACCCGTGGCCTTTATGACGGCTTGAACTCTGCTGCGAACACTTTCAGCGAGGGGTTTGAGTTTCTGTTGAGGGATGGCAGCCCATTCCTCCTTAAGAGTCGAAACTAGGGAAGGTAGTGGTGGTGGATACTGGCGCGAAGCAAACTTTATAACTCGTCCTGAAAGCGTTCCATTGGTGAGGAGCCTGGGCAGATCAGTTCGTCTCAGGAATGTTAGTCACCACAAACACCTGTCTCACTAATGCTGCTTCATGACAGGGTGCACTATCAATGCTGGTACAATCATCCATCATGTCCGAATTGTTCCTGTACTGTGCGCGATACACAATGCTGTGAAATGTGTTCGTATCATTTCGCATTTATCGTAGTCTTAAGCACGACAAGGAGACCACAACTTAACCACGAAGAAAACCCACATACCGAAACACCACGTCCCTTGTACTCCACTATCGGCACTACACATGATGTCAAGTAACGTTCTCCCGGCATTTGGCAAGCCGAAATCCTTCCACTCGTTTGTCACAGGGTGTAGCGCGAGTCATCACGAAGATTCATTCGTTTCCAGTCATTCACCGTCCAGTGATGTCGCTCTTTACATCATCCCAGCCGTCGCTTAGCATTGCCTACAGAGATGTCTGGCATATGAGGAACTGTTGACCATTGTAGGCCGTTCATTTTAACTATGTACGGATTATCATTACGCTATATGGACTGCTGGTGGCGCTTTTGGCACTCCCGAGTCATTCTTTCTGCTGATTTCATGCGATTTTTTACAACCACCGTCAGCAATGTTCGGCGCTCTCAATCCATCAGTACATGAGTCTGATGGTCTTGGTTTAGCTGGAACTGGCACGCTGGAAAATTTCTGGAAAACTATCGCCGCCTTTCTTTGGTCCCTATTAAATTATTAACATTGTCGTACGAACACCACAAAAGGAGACGTTATACATGTATATCAAGTCAGAATAGGGAAATATATCAGTTGGACTACATCCTGATACAAAAAAGTTTAGGAACTGTTTGAAGAATGCCGAAGCTTATCCAGGAGTGGATATAAGTTCAGACCACAACCTAGTAGTGGGAGAAATACAAGTGAAGTTGAAAAAAGTCAGAGGTAAAGCAAAAGAAAGACTAAACGTAGAAAGACTCAAAGAGGTAGGAAAGGCATCAGATTTGGAAAACAGATTTGTGGAAAAATGGGAAAGAGTTAATGAATGATGAACGTGTTAATGACAAATGCATAAAAATAAGGGAAGGACTTATCGACTCTGCCAAAGAAGTACTAGGAATAAGAGTATCCCAAAGTACCAGGAAAGAATGGATAACAGAAAACGTGTTGAAAAAGATGGAAGAGTGGAGGAAGTGGAATAATGAATTAAGAAGAGAAACCGAAGAAGCAAGGGAAAAATGGATTAAACAGAAATACGACGAAATAGAGAAAATGGAGAAAGAGGGAAAGTATGAAATGTGGATAGACTGGCTAGTGAGATAGTTTTTGAACGTAAAAGAAAGAGGAATAACACAAATAGAAAGAGCGGATGGTACTCTAGCAGAAGAACCATAGGGGTTTTGAACAGATGGCAAGAATATGTTGAAGGTCTGTATAAGGGGGATGAAATACAAAGCGAAATTAAGGTTGAAGAGGAGCAATATGTGACGGAAGATGGAAAGGGACTCACCATATGGGAAGCAGAAGTAGAAAAGGCGCTGAAGGAGATGGAGAATAGGATGGAATGTGGAACTGATGATTTGACAGCAGAACTGTTGAAGAGTCTGGGAAACAAGGCACGAAAAGAAATAGTCTACCTCTGTAATGAGATATATAACAAAGGGGAATGGCCTGAGGACTTCCTTGCAACAGTTATGATACCAATAGAGAAACAGAGAAACACGAAAAAATGTGAAGATCATAGGACAATCAGTCTAATTTCTCATGCAGCTAAAGTCTTGCTGAGACTGTTGAATAGAAGGCTAAATGGCAAGCTGGATAGAAGTATTGCAGAGGAGCAGTTCGGATTTAGAAGAGGAAAAGGAACAAGCGATGCTATTGACCTGTTAAGAACTGCAAGGGAAAGGTATATGGAAGAAGGTAGAGGAATGTTCGCTGTTTTTATAGATTCAGAAAAGACTTTTGACAGAGTTCAGTGGAACAAGCTGATGGATATTTTGAAGAGGAAAGGAGTAGATTGGAAAGAGAGACGATTGATGCAGAATCCATATTTACACCAGAGAGTAAGGGTAACGATTGGAAATGAAATGTCAGAAAAAAGCAGTATTGGACGAGGTGTTAGACAAGGTTGTTACCTTTCCCCACTGTTGTTTAAAGCATACCTTGAAGAGATTATTGCGAAAGGCTTAGATGGGAAAAGGGGAATATGTATTTGTGGAATGAGAATAGAATGTATAAGATTTGCTGATGACATGGTATTAGTGGCAGAAAGTGAGCGGACAGTGAATAACATGCTGAAAGATCTGAATGAAGCTTGTGTAGAATATGGGATGCAAATAAAAACAGAAAAAACGAAGAGTATGGTCATCAGTACAAGACGGAGACTGTCCAATATTAAAATAGGACAATCTACCATTAGCCAAGTAAATCCATTTAAATACTTTGGAAGCACAATAACTGAAGACTTGAGATGTCACCAGGAGGTGAAAAACTCGAGTTGCCATAGCGAAGGAGGCATTCAACAGAAAGAGGAGACTCTTATGTGACAAATTAGATAAATGTCTAAGGAAAAGGCTTGGCAAATGTTTTGTCTGGAGGGTGGCACTATATGAGGCAGAAACATGGACGCTGAGACGAGATGATGAAAAAAGGTTAGAAGCATTTGAGATATGAATGTGGAGGAGAATGGAGAGAATAATCTGGATGGAAAGAGTGAGTAATGAAAGAGTAGGTACTGGGAAGGCTTGGTGAGAGAAGATATCTACTGAAGGTTGTAAGAGAAAGGAAAAATAACTGGTTGGGACATTCGTTGAGAAGGGGGTGCTTGCTAGCAGATTCTTTGCAAGGATTGGTTTGTGGGAGAAGACTGAGAGGAAGAAGGAGATGCAAGATGAAAGACGACATACAGGGAAGAGGAAATTATGCAGACCTGAAGAGGATGGCAAAAGGCCGGATAGCCTGGAGAACTACCATGTGAAAACCTGCCTTTTGGCAGAACATTGATGATAATGATGTCGTACGAACATTAAACTGGGTTCCCACGGGGCGTGAGCACGAATGTGTGCCACGCTTTCTTGCTTGATTTCGTGCCATGACAGGAGTGAAACCATCAGTCGTGGGGCGTGGACAGTTCACACGGAGTGGAGTGTCAACGAAAGCGTGATTCAGTTGATCGTGCGAAGCCGGCCATGAACGAGTTCCTTATCGAGAGTTGTGCTGTGGTGAGTTCGGTTTTTGCTACTGTTTAGCACAGAGAATGAATTGGTTGGTGGAACCTCAAGAAAAACGGAAGAAAAGACGATGGTGGGTCAGGAACTGGATACTTCAAAGAACATCGAGGGCACATAATTTGGTTAACGTGGAACTAAGAAACCATTATCCTGAAGATATAAAAAATTTATTACGAATGTGTCAGGTGCAGTTTGACTACCTTTTGGAACGCGTTTCACCTCTGATTTCAAAATCAGATATTAATATGAGACAAGCAGTAAAAGCAAAAATTAAACTTCAAGTAACTTTACGCTATTTAGCCACAGGGAACTCTTTTAAAAGTCTGGAATATTTATTTCGTGTTCCAAAGAACACAATTAGTAAATTTATACCTGAAACCTACGAAGCGGTCCACAAGGCACATATGGAATACATACAAGTAATTACAATAACATATAGTATACAACATTTTCGTTTATTATTTTATTTGAATTATCAACATAGTAATGTACGAGTATTTCAGGTCTAAGTATTTAAGGAATACAAAGGAACAATAATACGAATATGGTTGATCAGCATAATAATATTGATCATTAAAAATGCTACCAGCATAGAAAGAAAGTAATCGTTTGCGTAATAAAATAAGATCGATCTATCAATTTGTAAATAAATAGTCATCTGAGAAATCAGCACTCATATTTGATTCTCTCTCACTTGGTAGTGTTGATTGGTTGGAGGGAGTTGGTGGTGGGCACATCGCATTTGTTATTTGTGACGTAATTGACTCTTGAAGCCTCATGACAATTGGAGGCCCAATACTGCGTAGCATTGACGCAACATACTTTCCGAAATAGTCGTAGGAGTCCTCTTGGTTCATTACTGCAGCACGATTTGAAATAGCTTGTAATTTCTCAATCGCACATGAAAAAAAAAAAAACCGATATGGGAATCGTGCCAAACTCTTTCGCCGATTTTTGATCATGAAGGCTGCGATGGAGTTGAAGGCACTTTTCGTTTTAGTACTGCCCTGGGTGTCTCAGTTTCTGCTGGAATCTGTGATCTGCTTGGCGTGGTCTCGATGAGATCGCAACAGCAGTTAAATCTACAGATAGGGATTGTGGATTCTCCAGTTGTGATTGTTCATTTGTGTTTATTGGTGACACCTGCAATCAAAACATTGATTTTGTTTCAGGCGCCAGCAACTTCAGATGGATGGAAAACTATAGAGTATGGGTTTAGAGAACGATGGAACTTTACAGGCTGTGCAGGAGCTCTGGACGGAAAACACATTGTCATTCGTGCCTATCCCGCTACTGGATCTGATTATTACATTTACAAAAGTAGTTTCAGTATTGTATTGCTAGCTTTAGCTGATTCCAATAATTGTTTCCTGTATATTGATGTAGGAGCCAAAGGAAGAAATTCTGATGGTGGTATATTTCAAAACAGCTCATTGTACAAAGCTTTGGAGACAAATTTACTTGCAATGCCAAGTGATTTTGTTATTGTAGGGGATGATGCGTTTCTGCTAAAGACTTATCTGATGAAACCTTACTGTCGGCGTAACATGTCTCGACAGGAAATAATCTACAACTATCGAGTTTAAAGGGCTCGAAGAGTTGTAGAAAATACTTTCTGCATACTTGTGAGTAAATTTAGAGTATTTGAGAAACCAAAATCTTCAGGAATATAGTCGGTGGACAAACTAGTACTAGCCTGCTGCTCGTTGCACAACTGGCTGCGGAAAACGAATCCCGCCTACATCTCACGACGTTTAATTGACTTCGAAAATTAAAACCATCGTATTTTCCCTGGATCGTGGTGTCAAGAGGAAATTACTGGCCTACAGAACCTTCCGCTAACTGCTAAGAGACGTCCACATCGACAGGCACACCAAATTCGGGATAATTACCGTGATTACTTTAATAATGTAATGAAGGTGCTATGCCCTGGCAAAATGTATTACTCGGCGACGCTTCAAATACAGATCTATAGAGCACATCAGTGTCAATATTGTGCTCAGTTATTTTGTACATGGTTGTCTTCAATTAGTATATGTCACAAAGTAAATGCACTGCTAGATATATTTTATCATAAGAATGCATTGTTACAGTGGTTGATATTGTTGTATTAAAAGAAGTTGGTACAGTTCCTATGATATACCTACTATTCTGTATAATCATTATAAAAACTGTTGTAATAATGAAAATGAAAGGAACAATTTTGAAAATGTATAAAATTTCAAATATGGAAACGAACTTTTATTTCACTTACCAGATTTGATAGTGTGGGTCGTTGCTGAACGAATGGCCGAATGAGAGAATTCATCTTGTCAAACCAGAAGATTTTTGTTTTATAAACTTCGTCAGTGCCAGCTCCAGACCGCTTGCTTTCGATTATTTTCTTCAGTTCCTGACAATAAGAGCTCCTCAAGTTTTTAAATTTCGCAATTACTTCTTCCGGTCCGAATACTGGAATTTGGAGCGCATCACTAATTCTTATGGCAGCAGCCATTCTTGCGTCTCGGACTCTGTATTCTTCTCTGCTTACAGCATACAAGACCTGCTCAGTAGCGTAAAGTTCCAGAAATACTAAAGTTTCACTGTCTTGCAACTTGATCACACGACCTTTAATGGCACTAGTTGCCATCTTGTTGTTCGTAGCACTAGATGTTGTAATCTGACACAGCCACAGACGAGGCAAACTCACGACTGAAAATCAAACACGTCTGATATGAAGCGTGAGCCCTCACGCCTGCCCGAGACGTCACAGTCAAACTCACGTCTCTTCGTTCACACGGGTAGTGTTCCACGACAACATGTCTCACGCTAGCGTGTCACGCCCCGTGGGAACCCTGCTTTAGGAATTGCTTCATGAATAACATGTACATAACATATAGTCGAACACTTTAAAATATGACAGAAAAAGCAATTTAAAGTTTAAAAACTGTGTACTAATGTTTGAAAAGCACACGTTATAATTTTTCAGCAGTAACATATTAATTTTAAACGGAAGGAAAAGCTAATCAGAAGTCTGCAGAAGGGCCTTTCTCAGAGCTCCGTTCTCTCCCCTCTTTCGTTCAGCATCTATGCGTCGGATGTCCCTAAGGAATTGTGGATATTCTTATGGTGGTCACCTAGACACCATTCAGGTACTTAGTTAGCATGACCGCAGGCGAGATAACAAAAGGGTTCCTTTAAACCAGATTAAAGGTGGAAGTGTTACGGTGTACAGTCAGCGCCGGCACGCCAGTCGGGAACGGCAGAGAAGGGAAGGCTGTGAGAAGAAGTCAGGCAATCGCACGCTGACCGGACCTACCTCCAAACCGAGCGAGGTGGCGCAGTGGTTAGCACAGTGACTCGCATTCGGGAGGACGATGGTTCAAACCCGAGTCCTGACATCCTGGTTTAGGTTTCCCGTGAGTTCCCTAAATGGCTTCAGGCAAATGCCGGGATGGTTCCTTTGAAAGGGCGCAAACGAATTCCTTCCCCATTCTTCCCTAAAACTGATGGGACCGATGACCTCGCTGTTTAGTCCCCTCCCCCAAACCAACCAACCAACCAACCTCCTTCCAGGACGACAACGCGACTGCAGCGGCCCCTATGTGATGACATAAGCGCCGCGACCAATTGGTGACGGCCCAGTTCTACAGCAGTGTCAACGCTCGTCACTTCGTTTGTGCTCTCTATGTACCACAGACTTGGGATTGTCTATACTGACGAAGAGTGGATATTTCGTATGTTGCCCTTTGCTTGCGACACATCCGTGTAATTGCCAAGTAACTATTGTAATTTTCTTATTGTAATACAATTCATTAATACGACTTGTTTGATTTTTTGTCTAGCTAACCGAGTATGCAGGAAGAAACTCAGACCTAGAAGGAACCACTACTGATGCCCTCCCGCTGGCATTCTATTAATGCTAGGAGGCTGCGCGGTGCGCCGGCACCTGTTGGTACCTGATGAGGCTGGTAAGGACCGTAGCTAAAACGGGCGCTGTGGTCTTTGCCAGGACTTGATATGAGGCGTCCGAAGAGGAAAGGTGAGGATTTAACGCACCTTGGCGGGAAGAGAGAGAGCGAGAGAGAGGGAGAAAGAGAGAGAGAGAGGTCTTCCTCGCTAGAGCTCATGTTTGGTACACCGCCTGGTGTGGAAGAGTGCTGACGCACCACGAATTGGGGTACACGCGTTATACCGTGTGTTTATCGCGGTGTGGTGCACCATCAGGAACTGGGTTTTCTAGCAGTGTCATCCGGCAGCGTTTTGCGCCGCTTGCTTTGACCACTTCTGCCAGGCGAGGTTTAAACTTCGCTGCAGGTTGCTGAGGGATATGCACTGGCTCTTTAAGGCTCGTCTGTGCAAGTGGCCCATTGCCGTTAGTAGTATTCATAACTTACAAGGCACACACATCACCTGTCTGGAGCGTAGCTTATTTAGTGTGTTCATTGGCTGCCCTTGCTACAGAGGAGCTGATTATGAATTGTTGGTATAGATCGTGTCTGTCTATCAATCTTATAACCAAGTATTTAAAGCTGTGATTTAAGTGAGTTGGTTTATTCCTTTATTTCTTTTAAAACTGTTTTTACTATTGCAGTTGCGTAGTTCACACTGTAAACTTATGGTCAAGATCTTTAAAATAATTTATTATTTAATTTCTGTTGATGGTTGATTCAGAGTGTTGACTGGTGAACTGTGTTAAAAACAATGGAATATGTTTTTTAAAAGATTGTTCCATATTTCCCTTGCGATGACCTCTGGAAAATACAAAGCTATCATTGTATTAAAACGTTACTGTACTGTGGCCTAAGCATCTACCACTCTCTTGCTCCATGCATTTGCTACCATGGTAAATAGTTTAGAAAGAACCATAGTTATTTGATTCCTTCGTTACAGATCTGCCCTTCTGGCATAAGGCACACGAGTCGTTGCCCGTTTATTACGAAAGAAAATTAGTTTAATGGAACATTCCGAGTAAACGAACAGATCTCGTCTGTTTAGTACTTACTGTACACTGCAAAAAGAATCTTGGTTACTGAACATCAAACATTATTACTCCTGAGCTGCTATCTTCCCTCCTCCCATTCCTCTCCTTGCCCTCTGTTAACTCTAATACACAGAGCCCGCCTTCTACAATCAACTTGGATGATTGCTAATTAGCGTGAAAATATTAAGACTTCATTGTTACGATTAATGAACTCTAGAGAGCTGCGTCATCTTACGCCTATGATGACAATGAATGTAATATGGACGTGTGATTATCACATACCTTTTTCGGCTGTTAATTTTGTCCAATCGTAACCGCTACTTTTCGCCCAAATAGCGTCTCGCTTACCCTTCATTCCAGCCTTCATACTACGAAAAATTCGTGGAGTATTGGCTATCGAATTTGGGACTTGGAGCCGGACAAGCTGGCAGCTCGACTATATAAACGGATGTTTTGATGCTTATCAATAACAAATATTAGTGACAAAACAAATCATGATCAGTAGCACTTTTAATTCTTCTATCTAAAAGTGAAAAATAGTTTCCGGATGACCACGAACGTGTCTGACTCCAAATCAGGAAGTCTGGATTTTTTAGAAGCTCAGGTTCACGATTGACAGTGTTAGTAAAACAATTTAAATGTTTCGCTAGTGTTAAAGTCTGACGCAGGCCATGACTGGCTATGTGGTAGAGCTAGTTGTGTACGGTGCGTTTTGTCTGTCTGCATATGCCGTCTTTTGATTGCTGCAGAAGTGCAGCAACGTCGAATAATAGTATTAATCATACCGCTCAGTGATGTCTCGTTGGACTTAGGATGGTGGGGTGGGGTTTGGGGGGTAGGGGGTGGGAAGAACCTGACAATGTATCGGTGGTTGTTAAGTACAGTACCCCGCTACCCTGCTGCATTTCTGTAAGTTAAAGTAACGGAAGTGGAATGTATTACATCATGAAGCATCAGTTCGATATTTAACAAACTTTTTCGGGACGTTTCACAAATGACAAGTATTCAATGATAAAACTTTCATCCGCTCGGAACCATTGTCCATCGTTAACATCAGTATGCGTTGCGACCCTCGCAGGTACGAACACAATCTTGTGGTCGTTGTGTAAGGGAAGCAAACTCCGTCCACATTTCCTCTTGAAGAATGTTTCGTCATGCTGGAAACATGTTGTGTCAGTCCATATGGACTGCTGGCGGGAGTCTGGTACGAAATGATTCGCCTTCCCATCACACCCTAAATAAGCTCTATAGGTGACAGATCAGGGGACCTAGCAGATCAGTCAAAGATCTGAGCGTTCCACAAGATGTATCTAGTGTGAGGAGTAGTGTGGGAAAATGCGTTATCATGCTGGAATCAGCGATTTGGTACCCTGGTCATCTATCGTATCATAACAAGATTCATTATTTTTGCCACATACAGATGATCAATCAGGTCTCCCTACAAAGATCATCAGATGAGTCATGTTGTCATATCGAGGAGTTCTTCTCGACAGTGACAAGACACATCGGTGAACACCACAGAATACCACTCAGAGTATCAGATGACTTTGGTGCTACGTAACTCACGTCTCTGTTGTCTGTGATATGACGTGAATAGTGAAAGACGCACAGTAACACGAGATGTCAACCAAGCTTCCTGAAATCTGTTTCTGATGGTTTGCGGTGACGCTCTGCCTGTAACCTACGGCCAAGTTTCAGCTGGTGTCTCCGATCTGTTCCTCAGAGCCAGTCGAACAATCCTACACTCTTTTCCTGGGATAGTGCTTTTGGAACGACCCGTGCCTACTCTTCTTGGCACCATTTTGTACTGTCGCCACTCGCTCTGTAGTGGTTTCAAACCTGCCAGCTGTCCGTATATTCTGTAGGTATGACACTTTCATGTCCCTAATGCCTATGATTCGACCATACTCAATGTCAGGAACATGGCGATAAGCTGCACGTACTCATTCTTTGAGCTTTCTGTGTCACGATCTCTCTCGCGAAAGTTCGAATAACTGCAGTCACACTCAACAGCCATCATGCACTAAAACCACTATTCAGGTGTAGGAATGGCTATTGTCTGTACTAAAAATACAGGGTTGTAAATAACTAACACGGATTTTGTACAGAAGAAAGGGAAAACTGGTATAAGTCATCCTCGGAGAAGATCAGTTCGGATTCCGGAGAAATGTAGGGACACGCGAGGCAACTACGACTTCTCATAGACGATAGGCTACGTTTGTAGCATTTGTAGACATAGAGAAATCCTTTTAACAATGTGGACTGGAATACTCTCTTTCAAATCCTAAAGGTGGCTTTGGTAAACACAGGGAGCGAAAGGCTACTTACAATTTGTACGGAGACCAGATGGCAGTTTTAAGAGTATAGGGGCACGGAAGGGAAGCAG
Organism: Schistocerca cancellata; assembly: GCF_023864275.1. Lineage (NCBI taxonomy): Eukaryota > Metazoa > Arthropoda > Insecta > Orthoptera > Acrididae > Schistocerca > Schistocerca cancellata. The sequence continues at coordinate 260,728,172 of NC_064628.1, forward strand.
TGGTTGAGAAGGGAGTGAGACAGGGCAGTAGCCTATCCCCATTGTTATTCAATCTGTATATTGAGTAATCAGTAAAGGAAACAAAAGGAAAAATTTAGAGTCGAAATTAAAGTCCTGCAAGAAGAAATAAAAACTCTGATGTAATACTGGCAGACATGAAAAAACAGTTAAACGGACTGGACAGTGTCTTGAAAGTAGGATGTAAGATGAACATCAACAAAAGCAAAACTAGGATAATGGATTGTAGTCGAATTAAATCAGGGGATGCTGAGTGAATCAGATTAGGGAATGAAACACATAAAGTAGCACATGAGTTTTGATATTTGGGAAGCAAAATGACTGATGATGGTCGAATTAGGTATGATATAAAATGTAGACTGGCAACGGCAATAAAAGCATTTCTGAAGAAGAGAAATTTGTTTACGTTGAGTACAACAGATTTAAGTGTCAGGAAGTCCTTTCTGAAAGCATTAGTATGGAGTGTAGCCATGTAAGGAAGTGAATCATGGACGATAAACAGTTTAAACAAGAAGAGAATAGAAGTGTTTGAAAACTGGTGCTACAAAAGAATGCTGAACATTGAAGGGGTAACTAATGAGAGGACGTACTGAATAGAATTGGGGAGAAGAGAAATTTGTAGTACAATCTGAACAGAAGAAGGGATCGGTTGGTAGGACACATTGTGAAGCATCAAGAGATCACAAATTTCGTACTGGAGGGATACGTGAAGGGTAAAAATCGTAGAGGGAGACCAAGAGATGAATACAGTAAAGAGATTCAGAAGAATGTAAGTTGCAGTAATTACTCAGATGAAGAGACTCCCACAGGATAAAGTAGCATGGAGAGCTCCATTCAGCCTGTCTATGGACTGAAGACCACAACAAAAACAACTAAAATAAGCTCGCATAACGATGAAATTTTGATAAACGTATCCTACACGCAAGAAAGTAATGGAACATCAAGTTGACAAGTTCCACAAGGTGTTCGTGGTGCAACAATCCCAGTTTCAGTCAGTTTAATTTAACATTGGATACACTGGTAGAAGCTCATATTTCACAACGGTTTTCCGTTATTCACAGCAGCTGATAGCAACAGAGTGTACGCTTTGACTATCCGCCTTTATAACTCAGATTAGTCGAAAACGCTTCTTGAGTGATCGTCGATTCTGAAGTAACATGGCTAAATTCCAACGACTAAACCTTTTTAATGAAAAATATTTGACCTGACAGTTGAGAAGTTATGACGCAAATATCATGCTCACTAGATTTAGTGCCATTGTCTTGGGGAGAACTGCAAAAGCCTCCACTGTATCTGATCATCAGACTTTGTTCCAGTAGTCTGTATTCAATGCAAGGTTTTCTTGGAAACGTTTCCCAAACCTCTCCACAGTGTCTCTTGAAGCGTAGTCATAGGTTGATGATGATGTTAAGCATAGCAGGGATCTTGAAGCTCTTAGGGACAAGCTGTGTGCCGGTACCGAATCACTCCCTATACCCTCTCTCATGATCATCAACAACATCATTAGCAACAACAGCAAGAAGACAATCACGAACCTACGCTAAACAGGGTGACCCAGGAGCAATTGTCGATACTCAAAGATACGGCAGGAACCCTCATTTGAAGCAAAGGACTTCATGTGGATGTATGCCCTATTATGAATGGTTTCAAAGACAGAACACATTTTATGTAAATTTTGTTTTAGGCTAGTGGCTGTTATGTGACCGCTTTTTCCAAATATATTCCTTAAATACAATAAAGCTGGAATTAAAAAGACCAATAAAATGGAGTAATTCATCCCCATCAATAGATTAAATCTGTATCAGTAGCAGAGACTGCAAGTACTTAACTGTTATACACTCCTGGGAATTGAAATAAGAACACCGTGAATTCATTGTCCCAGGAAGGGGAAACTTTATTGACACATTCCTGGGGTCAGATACATCACATGATCACACTGACAGAACCACAGGCACATAGACACAGGCAACAGAGCATGCACAATGTCGGCACTAGTACAGTGTATATCCACCTTTCGCAGCAATGCAGGCTGCTATTCTCCCATGGAGACGATCGTAGAGATGCTGGATGTAGTCCTGTGGAACGGCTTGCCATGCCATTTCAACCTGGCGCCTCAGTTGGACCAGCGTTCGTGCTGGACGTGCAGACCGCGTGAGACGACGCTTCATCCAGTCCCAAACATGCTCAATGGGGGACAGATCCGGAGATCTTGCTGGCCAGGGTAGTTGACTTACACCTTCTAGAGCACGTTGGGTGGCACGGGATACATGCGGACGTGCATTGTCCTGTTGGAACAGCAAGTTCCCTTGCCGGTCTAGGAATGGTAGAACGATGGGTTCGATGACGGTTTGGATGTACCGTGCACTATTCAGTGTCCCCTCGACGATCACCAGTGGTGTACGGCCAGTGTAGGAGATCGCTCCCCACACCATGATGCCGGGTGTTGGCCCTGTGTGCCTCGGTCGTATGCAGTCCTGATTGTGGCGCTCACCTGCACGGCGCCAAACACGCATACGACCATCATTGGCACCAAGGCAGAAGCGACTCTCATCGCTGAAGACGACACGTCTCCATTCGTCCCTCCATTCACGCCTGTCGCGACACCACTGGAGGCGGGCTGCACGATGTTGGGGCGTGAGCGGAAGACGGCCTAACGGTGTGCGGGACCGTAGCCCAGCTTCATGGAGACGGTTGCGAATGGTCCTCGCCGATACCCCAGGAGCAACAGTGTCCCTAATTTGCTGGGAAGTGGCGGTGCGGTCCCCTACGGCACTGCGTAGGATCCTACGGTCTTGGCGTGCATCCGTGCGTCGCTGCGGTCCGGTCCCAGGTCGACGGGCACGTGCACCTTCCGCCGACCACTGGCGACAACATCGATGTACTGTGGAGACCTCACGCCCCACGTGTTGAGCAATTCGGCGGTACGTCCACCCGGCCTCCCGCATGCCCACTATACGCCCTCGCTCAAAGTCCATCAACTGCACATACGGTTCACGTCCACGCTGTCGCGGCATGCTACCAGTGTTAAAGACTGCGATGGAGCTCCGTATGCCACGGCAAACTGGCTGACACTGACGGCGGCGGTGCACAAATGCTGCGCAGCTAGCGCCATTCGACGGCCAACACAGCGGTTCCTGGTGTGTCCGCTGTGCCGTGCGTGTGATCATTGCTTGTACAGCCCTCTCGCAGTGTCCGGAGCAAGTATGGTGGGTCTGACACACCGGTGTCAATGTGTTCTTTTTTCCATTTCCAGGAGTGTAGAATACATTTTCATAATGAACTGCCTGTTCACCTAAAGAAACGTGTGAAGTGTCACATTAGCCAGCTGTGGCGAGGGGTCGGGCGACCCCCGGCAGAAACACGGAAGGGACTCGCCGACAGCTGCGATAGTCTACACCATGAGGGCTGACCGGTCCGTGCTTTGAGGCTCCCATTTCTGAGCGCCGGTAGCCAAGAGTCACAATGAAGATCAGGGGCGAGTTAATGAAGTTTTGTGGGCTGGGGCGGTTGCCTAGAAGAGGAAGAAGACCCAGGGGTCCTCTCCTTGAAAGTTAAGGAGAAAACCTTCAAAAACTACAATCTTAAGTTGTTTTGATACTTAAAAATTTCAACTGCAAATATGTTTTTATTTTAGAGAGAAAAGATTTAAATTAATTGAACTGTGTAGCATTCATAAGGTTTTTCTGAGTAACTTCTTTTATATAATTGTTAACACTCAGCAACAAGGTCATAAGCCTTTTGTTAACAGAGAGTTGATAAGCAAATTAAAAGCAAATACACTGAAAGAAAAAAAAAACTTTTTAAACTGTAGCTCTTAAGTTGTTGACAGTTATATTTTTGCCAGTTTAGTTCATATATATTTTGAAAATTATAATTGTAGAACGTGCTGCTGTGGCAGACCGGGAAGCCCTGCTAATATTTGGCGTCCACAAATCGAACAGGACGGGAAGCGCAAGTCACTGGTACAGGTAGTACATTCTCTCGGGCACACGAAGTAAAAAGGCTTCGGGGAAACTGAATTAAATGACTAGATCCACTGACCAAGACTCTAAATTCGCGTGCTTAACTTTGGCACAGACTACAAACATTACCATTTGATTTTAATTTAGTTTGAACGCTAGGAGGGGGCGATCGCCATCTCTGTCCTTGCTGCGTATACTGTCTCCCTGAGTGCGGATGGACGAGAGTTGCCATTTTTGGCAGACCTGGAAGAACACTATCGTATGCAGGACCGCAGAAAGCAGTACTTCTTCGAAACACACTGACTGCTGTAGATAACACCTAAAAGTGTAATGAAGATCAGGGAAGTCAGAACACCGTTAAGGTTGTGGGATAAAGCTGACCACAGACGCTGCGAGACAGAAATCTTTAACGCAAGTTGTAATAGGAGCAAGGCAGGGTAACATAAATAATTTAGAAGTTAAAGAGGGAAACATGGCTCGTTGGCCACAGACAGAGACAGAGGGAGAGGAGGACACCGTTTCTGAGCACCAAGTGTTAGGGAGTGTTGCTGTGTGCTACTGGTTACCTGCCTGAACAAGAGACAGGACAGGGGAAGAGCTACATTTAACACATCTTTTTGGTGGTTGGCTCTCAGAATATCCATAGTTCAGCCCACCAAACTGATGTGCCGCACAGAAAATACAAAGACACGAGTCTTCCTTTTGGGAAGCCGATAGGACAGAGTCACTATCAAGGTCCTTTCAATTCTGGCCATAGATGAAAACGCTTACCCTTCTATAGGAATATCCGCCTTTTGTTACTAAGCTTTCGGCACTCACGGTACGACTTTGTGAATATAATAGTTGTATATTGATAAACATTTATTAGAATCAAATCCCGAATACCTTAACCATACTTTCCAAGATATTAGTTTGGCACCGACAGTGCATGTCAGATCATTTATCAGGTGTTGCAAAGTAATAAATGGAATTAATTGTGATTATTGTTTAATTTTGTAGATAATGGGTTCCTTACTCATTATTTTGGAGGGCAATGAATTAATTATGTCAGATCGGCCGCAGAACTTTACATATTTCTAGTTAATACACTCCTGGAAATTGAAATAAGAACACCGTGAATTCATTGTCCCAGGAAGGGGAAACTTTATTGACACATTCCTGGGGTCAGATACATCACATGATCACACTGACAGAACCACAGGCACATAGACACAGGCAACAGAGCATGCACAATGTCGGCAGTAGTACAGTGTATATCCACCTTTCGCAGCAATGCAGGCTGCTATTCTCCCATGGAGACGATCGTAGAGATGCTGGATGTAGTCCTGTGGAACGGCTTGCCATGCCATTTCCACCTGGCGCCTCAGTTGGACCAGCGTTCGTGCTGGACGTGCAGACCGCGTGAGACGACACTTCATCCAGTCCCAAACATGCTCAATGGGGGACAGATCCGGAGATCTTGCTGGCCAGGGTAGTTGACTTACACCTTCTAGAGCACGTTGGGTGGCACGGGATACATGCGGACGTGCATTGTCCTGTTGGAACAGCAAGTTCCATTGCCGGTCTAGGAATGGTAGAACGATGGGTTCGATGACGGTTTGGATGTACCGTGCACTATTCAGTGTCCCCTCGACGATCACCAGTGGTGTACGGCCAGTGTAGGACATCGCTCCCCACACCATGATGCCGGGTGTTGGCCCTGTGTGCCTCGGTCGTATGCAGTCCTGATTGTGGCGCTCACCTGCACGGCTCCAAACACGCATACGACCATCATTGGCACCAAGGCAGAAGCGACTCTCATCGCTGAAGACGACACGTCTCCATTCGTCCCTCCATTCACGCCTGTCGCGACACCACTGGAGGCGGGCTGCACGATGTTGGGGCGTGAGCGGAAGACGGCCTAACGGTGTGCGGGACCGTAGCCCAGCTTCATGGAGACGGTTGCGAATGGTCCTCGCCGATACCCCAGGAGCAACAGTGTCCCTAATTTGCTGGGAAGTGGCGGTGCGGTCCCCTACGGCACTGCGTAGGATCCTACGGTCTTGGCGTGCATCCGTGCGTCGCTGCGGTCCGGTCCCAGGTCGACGGGCACGTGCATCTTCCGCCGACCACTGGCGACAACATCGATGTACTGTGGAGACCTCACGCCCCACGTGTTGAGCAATTCGGCGGTACGTCCACCCGGCCTCCCGCATGCCCACTATACGCCCTCGCTCAAAGTCCGTCAGCTGCACATACGGTTCACGTCCACGCTGTCGCGGCATGCTACCAGTGTTAAAGACTGCGATGGAGCTCCGTATGCCACGGCAAACTGGCTGACACTGACGGCGGCGGTGCACAAATGCTGCGCAGCTAGCGCCATTCGACGGCCAACACCGCGGATCCTGGTGTGTCCGCTGTGCCGTGCGTGTGATCATTGCTTGTACAGCCCTCTCGCAGTGTCCGGAGCAAGTATGGTGGGTCTGACACACCGGTGTCAATGTGTTCTTTTTTCCATTTCCAGGAGTGTATATTCTCACATAGCCTTAAATGGTGGGCATATAGGTGTCTTACCCACCCAGCCTCTTTCAGGTTTTATTCTAGCCCAACCTACCTCGTTGCGTGGTATATCTTTCTGCTATTAAAGTAGGCCGCGGGACGCACAGTTGTCCTTGTGGGTTGTGAGTGAAGTACTGCAAGGGGTTTAGAGCGCGTGAGAGAGAAGCATCGGTTAACGATGTTTATACATGCGCTAGCTAATATGCCACACATCCTCACTAATGAAAAATGTGCGCTGTGATGTATGTTTATGGCTTCTGCGATGGTACTGCATCTGGTGCAGCCGAAGAATACCATCGGCCCTTTCCGACACATCGAATTCCAAATCGTAGAGCGTTTTTCACAGTCTTCAGCACATTACGTGAAACAGGTCTCGTTCCGAGTTTCCATTTTCTTCCGTTAATATTACTGACCGATGTTAATTAGTTAGTTACATGTCAACAGTACCTACAAAAACATAGAGTAGTGCAGCGAGGTGTTTAACTCTGGTCCGTTGATCACCTCGAATGAGAGAGTCCGCACGTTCCAACAATGCAGGAGTCACGGCTGTGTGCGGTCGGCCAGCACGCGGGAGATCGGATAGGTTTGCGCGACCTTGTTGCGATGATGACAGACTTGTCACCCAACGACTCGCCGTACTTTTATTCACTGCCAGGTCTCCGTAGACATTCTGCAAGCACCTATGAATACCTGCGATGCTCTAATTTTCCGCCGAAAGAAACCCAATGACATCTCTTTGCTTCGAACTCCCTTCCGTTACAGACGTCATTTTGAAGGGTACGTATAGCGCCGCCACCTAACGGAACTTCATGAAAATATGGAAGCTGAAGCGGGAATATCCACGATGACCCACAGTAAATTTCACATTTTTTCAACCAAAATCTGACAAGGAAAAATGTGTTGCATTACTTATTGAACTGGCCGAGCGCTTCTAGGCGTCACAGTCTGGAAACGCGCGAGCGCTACCGTCGCAGGTTCGAATCCTGCCTCGGGCATGGATGTGTGTGATGTCCTCAGGTTAGTTAGGTTTAAGTAGTTCTACGTTCTAGGGGACTGTTGACCTCAGAAGTTAAGTCCCATAGTGCTCAGAGCCATTCGAATCATTTTGAACTTAGTGAACGTCCCTTGTACGTATTGTGACGGCGAGGTTAAAACGACTAGCTCCTGGAAGAGGTACCTACATGATGTCAGTGGGTGAACACCACATATTTTTCTTACTGCTCGCATTTGTGCAATCAACACTTTCTTTCTAAGTGATGAGTTATTTCAGAAAATTATTCAAAAAAATGGTTCAAATGGCTCTGAGCACTATGGGACTTAACATCTGAGGTCATCACTCTCCTAGTACTTAGAACTACTTAAACCTAACTAACCTAAGGACATCACACACATCCATGCCCGAGGCAGGATTCGAGCCCGCGACCGTAGCGGTCGCACGGTTCCAGACTGAAACGCCTAGAACCGTTCGGCCACTGCGACCGGCCAGAAAATTATTCAGCAAGACATTATTAAATGGAAATATGCAGAATACGACATGAGGAAGCCACGTTTGTAAGGAATGAAATCAGTAACACACCTTATAATTACTGACGGTGACAGAAAAACCTATACGTTACCCTGGAAACAAATTTCCAAGTTCGTTTTTCGAAACATATCTGGCGCGGTTTGATCATTAACACGTTGATAGGTCCAGTCATTTTAGAAGAGAGAATGACGCGACGGAATTACTTGCATTTTTAGAAATTTCTTTCATTGAATACACTGACAACGATCCTTTGGCCTCGAGAACTGTAATGTACTTCCAGCATGGCGGAACCCTCCATATTTTACCAGATGTTTGAGAGAAAATGTCAGCCGCACCTGACTTAATCGCTGGATTGTTCGTGGTAATAAAAGTTGTCCCACTCGAAAGAGGCCCTTCAAACATGTGTAGCAATGACACCGTATAATTTGTGACGTCTGACATGGGAACACAGGATTACATTCTGAATTATCGTTTCAGGCAACAGTGTGTTTCCGCACTTCGGTGTGGCTGGAATTCAGTGTTCAGTGTTTAGTGGCAACGTATCTGTATTCTGTCGCAGAGCGCATGTTTCTTGTGAAACAATGTTGGTTTACTGGTTCCTTTAAGACAAGTCAGCGAATTTCTGTTGAGCGGTTTGGTGACCATCATATACCGCGTAAATACTACATACAAAAGTTAGTGAACAAAATGGAAAGCAGTGAACGGTGTTGGATCTTCACTGCCGGGGACGGCCGCCATTATGGAAAGAAAAGGAAAGAAAAAGTGACTGACGTGAAACAACGATTGTAGGCCTCTCCTGGAAAGTCTGTTCAACTTTATCTCATGAATGTGGAATGTCACAGAACTGCGAAGAAAGCCGGCATGTATCCACACAGGTTTACAGTTATCCTGGAACTGCACGTCAATGTTAAAGACAAACGAATTATATTTTGCCATTGTTCTCATCAATTTATTGTTCAGAGGCCAGGAATATTGCAGTGGACACGCTGCAGTGATGAGGCGTGGTTCCACCTCTCTGACTACCTAAACTCTCAGGTACACGTTTGTGGTGTTACGAAAATCCACATCCCCAGCATTCACGGAAGAAAGTCGTGTTCTGTGCAAAATGACAGCGTCGCATCATCGGACCTATTTTTTTCGAGTCTGCCGTGACAAGTGCAGTTTACATCGAATTGTTTCGGAAATTTGTGAACCAGATGGACGGCGAAGAACTTAACCTCCGCTGGTACCAACAGGATGGCGCCACATGCCGCACGTCTCGAGCGACCATGGCTGAGGTCGAATCATTTGTTTCGAAAAGCTCTGTGACCCCCAAGTTCTCCTGATTTAACACCACCTTTTACTCTGGGGTGGCCTAAAAGGCAAGGTCTACAGGAACAAACCACACAATTTGGAAGATTTACGAAGAGAACATCATCCGCAAAATCCAGGCAGTGACATTAGAGGTTCTGGCAGCAACTTTCGAGAATCTGCAGCGTTGTGTTCAACTGTGTTTACAAGTCGAGGGCGGTCACTTCCAGAACCTTTTGTGATTCACCTTTATTTACCCATGAACGAGGTACAACATGTTCGTTTCATTTCCTGATTTTTGTGCAAAGCTTTTAAATTTAATTTAAGCAAATGTTTGTTTGTGAGGCCTTTTTCGAGTGGGATACCCTCTTCAATTAACTGGCAACTAGGAGGGCCAGGCCTTAGGCCATTAAGAGTTTTTCATGGGGTTGGATGAAGTCTGAAGAGTACAAACGAAAGGTGAATGCGCGAGATGAACTGCTTGGTTGCATCATGGACGCTGCTGCCCTCATTAGGGAAGGTGCAAAGGCACACGAACAAGCAACACAACACTTTCTCCTATGAATGAATAAATACATTGATGTTCACAGTGGGATATTCGAACAATTATGGTATTGTGAACCGTACAACAAATGTAATGTGACGTGTAAGATAATGTGTAGTGGTCAGTGTCTTGTGTACACGTACTTTTCAACTGATACTTTGCAAAACGCATGTTGTAATGTTTACGAACTGTTATGTGTGTAAACCCGACAATGCACTGAATAATACGGAAAATAAATAAAAATGTTGGTTAAATGTGTTCTATCACGGAAACCATTCGGAATAAGGTATCCACCATATGAAAATTTTTGCTTCAAATCATCGTTCTCGTCATATCCCTGAATATTAACCATTCCTCTTTGGATACTGTGAGAAACAACTGATACTATTTTCTACTCGAGACAGTTTCTCTTAACAAGACCTAAGGAGCCATCGATGTATCTTCATCTAGAAAGGTCATGTTCCACACGAGCAAATACGATAGTGTTTGGGTGGCTACCTTAACATGTCTCACACTGTGATATTAATATACAAGATTGTCTCTTTTTAATGTAACCTCATTACATGAAGATGTACCCACTGAAGTTCTTAAGAATTCTGCTAGTTTCTTAATGCCGCGTCAGAAAGAATATAAATTGTGATCTAGTTTCTTCGTTATAGATTATCTCCGGTTTCTTTATGATGGCCTGTTCCAGGGGTTTTCCAAGCGAGAGCAGAGAGAGAAAGTACGCTTTATCTCCACCAGGAAGCGCGGACGAGAGAGCGCTGAACTTCGTGGATTTGCCCTGGACGCTGACTTATTACGCTCTTCGCGTTTGCTGCCATACGAATGAATAATGGCCCATTTGTAGAGCCCTGCGGAACACTTTCCCCAGGCATGCCTGGAGTTTTCGAGAATTGCCTCTTTGGCGTCCACTGGAAGCATACGCAAGTAAACGCGGAGTGCTGGCATGTTGTCAGCAGAGATATAAATATCAATTAGCATGAAACTTTCTAGGTACCTGGGGCACACACTCACTACGGAATATCAATTAATGGTATGCTAAACAGCCCACTGAGTTTAACCGATGACAAGTGAATCTGTTCACAGCGTCTAGGAGAAACAGTTTGAGGTAGCACCCAACAGATATTGCAGTGAGATAATGTGCTTCTAAGCCTCTAGCTTCGAAATAAATGGTATTATGCTCGGCCCTTCACCATTCTTTTGTTTTCTATCGTGTAATTTACCACAGACATTGCTTTCAGCGACACGGCGTGCAATTTGTAAATAACTACCATTCGACACCGGTCGGTGTGGCCGAGAGGTTCTAGGCGCCTCCGTCTGGAACCACGCGACCGCTACGGTCGCAGGTTCGAATCCTGCCTCGGGCATGGATGTGTGTGATGTCCTTGGGTTAGTTTGGTTTAATTAGTTCTAAGTTCTAGGGGACTGATGACCTCGGATGGTTAGTCCCATAGTGCTCAGAACCATTTTAACCATTTTTGATCCTACCATTCGACAATCTTGAAAATGTAAACATCGTAATCATTGTAAATAAAGAACTCTGTAAAACTACAGATGATTCTATTGGAATAATTGCGGCTGTCGAGCACCGAGAGATAATAACTCGAATGGTAAGTGTACACCTAAAAATAGTTTTGAAAATATACTCATCTGGGAGGAAAGTGTAACTCTGCCTGCTAGCGGCAGTAAGCATAACTCGAACACCGTTTCATCATCACTCTTTATTTATTGCATTAGTTTAATCAGACGAACAGAAGCATTACACATTTCTGGCAACAATCAACACAGACTAGCTGCTTTAAATACGATTGCCACCACCATGTAAGTAACATCTAAGAATTAGTATATTTCACAGCATTGCTTTAAATGATTGCATAATCGGTGTTATAATTAAAAGTTATAAATCTCTGACAGTTTGAATACAGGATGCAGTACTACAAAAAGTGATGACAGGTTTTACACAAGTAGACTTTAGAAAGCAAAGAATTTTAGACCAAAACTCATTGAAACGCTTATGGTAAATAATTAATAGAGATGCAAGACAATTTATATTTTAAGTACACAGTGTTTTTTTCTATTACCTTTATCCCAGGTTCTTTGACACAATATTGATATATTTATATCGATAAAAGTTTTATAGAACATTCATAGGTATTTTTAAGATAAACTGAAGTTGCCACAGCATGTTCTTGAAAGTAGTTTTACATAGAATAATGATAAATTGAAGTTTAATGGCATAGTATTCAGTTTAATTGCAATTTCAGGCAGGTAATACATTGAAATTAAAAAATGACCACAGTTTACAGTAAGTGCAAAAAATTGCGTAATTCTGTCCTATGTATCGGGTTCTTCACCAAAGTTACAGCATCGGATTATATACTAGTCTGTACCATTACAAATGGAAGACTGCAGTATATTGTTGATAACTTTCATTAAGTCAAACATTAACTGAGACGTACTGATAATCACTGTAGGAATCGAAATATCTTTCCGTTGAAGGAGAATATTAATACACCGAGAAATTCTTGGCCGACGTCAATATACTCATCTGGTATAGCGCCAGAATGGTTTTTGACCATGATGTTTCACGTGGAACTTCGAACAATACAACATTAAGTAACTTCTTGTGACACTACAAACCTGTATGATATCGAAACAATGTTAAGAATGGCGAACTGATGATTTAGTTTTTTGTCTACTTCAAGAAATTGTAGTGAACCTATTAAGGTACTAAATTCTGTTCCTGTGTTCTCTGTCTTAAAGAACTCTATGTGGTGCAGAATGCTGAAGGAATTCAGGAGAGTAGCTGAACGGTATTAGCCATGGAAAAATGATGTCCAAAAGCCTTAAGCGGAATCGTTGGAAGCAATGAAATTCTGTCGTGAACCCTTGTTGATTTCTTTCAGAAGATCGACATTTAAGATACACTGTCCAGCTGGTACTGTTGGTTGCATCCGATCTCTCACGGAGAGAATGTGACTATAAGATATAAGAAATTAGGGAGCATACGGAGTCAGAGAGACATTGTCACCCCGATTCACACACGGAAGTGCTATGAAAGGGAATGTCGAATATCTGAACAAAATACCCTTTACTGTGCGTTGTGCAGTAACTTGGAGAGTACGTACGTACAGACATACCTCGAAAGGTAAAAATATCTCTGAAAATATCTGGCATAGCTCTAGGGAAAATGTCGAAAACGACATAAAATGCTGCTGAATCACGCTCTGTAAGCTCAATAGATATTTTAAGTACGGAAAAATATTGGTTTGTTATTAGGCCTATCTTGCAATAACGGAAAACCTAATTTCGGATGGCCACATGGGGATTTGAACTGTCATCCTTCCGAATGCGAGTACAGTGCCTTACCACTGCATGTGTTTAAAAAGAGAACAGTAGTAAATAAACTAATTAAGTAACTGAAATTTCTTGGTAAATCGCTCATACGTAGCGGGCTCGATGCGGGTGACCGACTGCGGGCGATACAAAGTATTTCTGCCAGCGCCATAGTGTTTATCTGTGGGCCCACGATGAACTCGTCATTAATGGGACTGCTTTGTGTGTCAAAACAGAGGCACCAAAACGGCGTTAAGAGGTTAAGAACAAATGATCCAAATCCAAAATGAGATTTTCACTCTGCAGCGAAGTTTGCGCTGATATGAAACTTCCTGGCAGATTAAAACTGTGTGCCGGACCGAGACTCGAACTCGGGACCTTTGCCTTTCGCGGGCAAGTGCTCTACCAACTGAGCTACCCAAGCACGACTCACGCCCCGTCCTCACAGCTTTACTTCTGCCAGTATCTCGTCTCACACCTTCCAAACTTAACAGAAGCTCTTCTGCGAACCTATGAAAGAGAAGAAGAGCTTCTGTAAAGTTTGGAAGGTGTGAGACGAGATACTGGCAGAAATAAAGCTGTGAAGACCGGGCGTGAGTCGTGCTTGTGTAGCTCAGTTGGTAGAGCACTTGCCCGCGAAAGGCAAAGGTCCCGAGTTCGAGTCTCGGTCCGGCACACAGTTTTAATCTGCCAGGAAGTTTCAATCCAAATCCAGATCACAGCAAATAACATAATGACTACATGTGCTATCATGGATGTTATTCCCTGGTGTCGTAACAGATGTCTTATCATCCTGTTCCTCCTTCTTGTCAGTGTTTTCGACATAGTCGTTCCCTCTGCAATTCTGCGCAGAACCTCCTCATTCCTTATCTTATCAGTCCACCTAATCTTCAACACTCTTCTGTAACACCACATCTCAAATGATTCGATTCTCTTCTGTTCCGGTTGTCCGACAGTCCATGTTTCACTGCCATAGAGTGTTGTGCTCCAAACGTACAATCTCAGACATTTATTCCTCAAATTAAGACCTATGTTTGATACTAGTAGACTTCTCTTGGCCGGGAATGCCCTTTTTTCTAGTGCTAGTCTGCTTGTGGTATCCTCCTTGCTCCGTCCATCATTGGTTATTTTGCTTTCTAGGTAGCCGAATTCCGTAACTTCATCTACTTCGTGACCTTCACGCCTGACGTTAAGTCTCACACTGTTCTCATTTCTGCTACTTCTCATTACTTTCGTCTTTCGTCAATTTACTCTCAATCCATATTCCGTACTCATTAGATTGTTCATTCCATTCAGCAGATCGTGTAATTCTTCTTCACTTTCAGTGAGGACAGCAATGTAATCAGCCAATCGTATCGTTGATATCCTTTCACCCAGAATTTTAATTTCACTCCGCAAACTTTTATTTCCGTCATTGCTTCGTTGATATATAGATTGAAACAGCAGGGGCGAAAGATTACATCCCTGTCTTCCACCCTTTTTAATTCGAGCACTTCGTTCTAGGTCTTTCACTCTTATCATTCCCTCTTGGCTCTTGTACACGTCGTATATTACCCATCTCTCCCTGTAGATTATCCCTAATTTCCTCAGAATTTCGAACATCTTGCACTATTTAATACTGTCGATCGCTTCTTCCAGGTCGACAAATCCTATGAACGTGTCTTGATTTTTCTTTGGTCTTGCTTCCATTCTCAACAGAAACGTCAGAATTGCCTGTCTGGTGCCTTTACCTGTCCTAAAGCCAAACTTATACACGTGTTAACACACCCTCAATTATCTTGTACGTTCTTGTGTGATGATAAAGGGTGTTTCAAAAATGACCGGTATATTTGAAACGGCAATAAAAACTAAACGAGCAGCGATAGAAATACACCGTTTGTTGCAATATGCTTGGGACAACAGTACATTTTCAGGCAGACAAACTTTCGAAATTACAGTAGTTACAATTGTCAACAACAGATGGCGCTGCGGTCTGGGAACCTCTATAGTACGATATTTTCCACATATCCACCATGCGTAGCAATAATATGGCGTAGTCTCTGAATGAAATTACCCGAAACCTTTGACAACGTGTCTGGCGGAATGGCTTCACATGCAGATGAGATGTACTGCTTCAGCTGTTCAATTGTTTCTGGATTCTGGCGGTACACCTGGTCTTTCAAGTGTCCCCACAGAAAGAAGTCACAGGGGTTCATGTCTGGCGAATAGGGAGGCCAATCCACGCCGCCTCCTGTATGTTTCGGATAGCCCAAAGCAATCACACGATCATCGAAATATTCATTCAGGAAATTAAAGACGACGGCCGTGCGATGTGGCCGGGCACCATCTTGCATAAACCACGAGGTGTTCGCAGTGTCGTCTAAGGCAGTTTGTACCGCCACAAATTCACGAAGAATGTCCAGATAGCGAGATGCAGTAATCGTTTCGGATCTGAAAAATGGGCCAATGATTCCTTTGGAAGAAATGGCGGCCCAGACCAGTACTTTTTGAGGATGCAGGGACGATGGGACTGCAACATGGGGCTTTTCGGTTCCCCATATGCGCCAGTTCTGTTTATTGACGAAGCCGTCCAGGTAAAAATAAGCATCGTCAGTAAACCAAATGCTGCCCACATGCATATCGCCGTCATCAATCCTGTGCACTATATCGTTAGCGAATGTCTCTCGTGCAGCAATGGTAGCGGCGCTGAGGGGTTGCCGCGTTTGAATTTTGTATGGATAGAGGTGTAAACTCTGGCGCATGAGACGATACGTGGACGTTGGCGTCATTTGGACCGCAGCTGCAACACGGCGAACGGAAACCCGAGGCCGCTGTTGGATCACCTGCTGCACTAGCTGCGCGTTGCCCTCTGTGGTTGCCGTACGCGGTCGCCCTACCTTTCCAGCACGTTCATCCGTCACGTTCCCAGTCCGTTGAAATTTTTCAAACAGATCCTTTATTGTATCGCTTTTCGGTCCTTTGGTTACATTAAACCTCCGTTGAAAACTTCGTCTTGTTGCAACAACACTGTGTTCTAGGCGGTGGAATTCCAACACCAGAAAAATCCTCTGTTCTAAGGAATAAACCATGTTGTCTACAGCACACTTGCACGTTGTGAACAGCACACGCTTACAGCAGAAAGACGACGTACAGAATGGCGCACCCACAGACTGCGTTGTCTTCTATATCTTTCACATCACTTGCAGCGCCATCTGTTGTTGAAAATTGTAACTACTGTAATTTCGAAAGTTTGTCTGCCTGAAAATGTACTGTTGTCCCAAGCATATTGCAACAAACGGTGTATTTCTACCGCTGCTCGTTTAGTTTTTATTGCCGTTTCAAATATACCGGTCATTTTTGAAACACCTGTACTTACTGATACACGAGTAAATTACGCATCACCGAAATGAAACACAGCGTTATGCACTGACGACCAGTATCGGGCTTACTATGCACAGAGTGGTTTGATCGTCAACTTTGGTAGCGAGAGGGATCAAAATATTAGCAGCTTGGGGTCCAGCTCTGCCGATTCATTGCTAAGGAAACCAGAAGCCACGTAATTGTGAGAGCGCTGCACTGAGACCGAGGATAAGAGCACCACTGGTGCGAAGACTATAAAGCCGACCCACCTTATTTAATTACATGTGGGAAGAGACAACAATTTGAAACCGTATTGTATTCAGTTAATAGCCAAACAATCTTCGCATGATGCAATGGACAATTGGTTCAAGTGGCTCAAATGGCTCTAAGCACTATGGTACTTAACAACTGAGGTCATTAGTCCCCTAGACGTAGAACTACTGAAACCTAACTAATCTAAGGACAGCACATACATCCATGCCCGAGGCAGAATTCGAAACTGCTACCGTAGCAGCAGCGCGGTTCTGGACTGAAGCGCTTATAACCGCTCGGCCACAACGGGCGGCTGTAGAATTGGTTTTCTGATAAACTAATATACAGATTAATGCCTGAAAGCAGTCTATTACGCGTTAGAAATTCTTATAAAATGGCGGATTGCTGTGATATATGCATGAAAAAGCTGTCTTTAAAGACATTGTGGTAATACATTTGTTGAAACTTCCGTTGTTGTGTATTCAGAAATATGGTTGCCACGGTAACTCCGTAGGCAAACGTATGTTTTGTAGCATTCTAGTTTTCCGATAACTACATGATTTGTTAAGTATAAGCTTCTCCAACACTAATAGCACCAGAGATATATTGATTAACAGTCTGGATGACTTGTTTGTGAAATCAAATTAGTCTCATTATAGGGTGATTCTAAAAGTACTTTACTGGATGACTTGCTTGTGAAATCAAATTACTCTCGTTATAGGGTGATTCTAAAAGTACTTTACAACATTAATTATATACGGAATTTTATTAACGTGACACATACATGTACAGAAGTATCGTCTTGTAGCAAAATATTGTGAGTTTTATCCCGTACACTCACGTTAACTTTCACTATGACAGAATGCGACTGCCGTGGGTCACAGCAAAAGTTCCTGTGAGATTACCCACTTAGATTTTCAACTTTGTTGTTCCTAGTGGCAGAATACGTTACTACAACAATAAGTGAATGAAATATTTGCTATAGGCTGACACCTTAACTATATATATCTAAATCGTCTATAAAATTTTAGGTAATTTCCAAGAATGATTGCCTATCGACGTCTCTGGGTCCAAACGAAACATGTCGAACATGCGATCGTAAATCGATCATGCGACCCCGGTGGCGGGCGTTGCGATCAATTATTTGTGATCGTAATTTTTATCTGTCTTCCGTCGTTCCCGTACTTGCTCTAAATTACATACATCCGCGAATTATTTGTGAGTTGCTAGGGTAACCCAGACGATTTATGCCGTTACTGAGTGGGATGTCTGGTGTTATTGACGTTTCTTCGGCGGATTCTCTCACATAGAAGAATCTAATTCCATGTTTATGCAGCGTAGAAAATTGTTCGACTTTTTGCAGCAAATATGGAGTACTACCAGACAAGGAAAGAAGGGACTATGTAGACTGTGGTGGTGCGAAGTGTGTAAAATTCCGTAAGAAAAGTTTCGATGCTAAAATACCGTTACAATTTCATTGCGGACAGTGCGGAAATCGAACGAGTCTCAGGAAGAATACATGGTTCGGCTCTTCCAAATCATCCATCCAGAAAACCGTAATGGACTTTCACATGACGACAACACCGACGTCGAGTAAGGTAAGTCGTCTCCTTTGCGATCAAAGGCATTTTTGTAACGCTCTTGTTTGGTCGTTGCTGTAGTGAGCAACGTAAACATACCCACAACGCCCGCCAGTCGCATGATCGATTTACCATCCCACGTTCGATATGTTTCGTTGGGACTCAGCGACTTCGATAGGCAATCATTCTTGGAAATTACCAAATTTTATATGTAAGTGAAGTTGTAAAGTCGTTTTAGAATCACCCTACATAACTGCCCTGTTAAAGATCTTCATATTCATTACAGTCAGTGCATATGCCTGTCAGAATCCGTGTTGTGCTCCTGATGAAAGGCTTGGTAGATTTGACGCCTGTGCTTGCTACCATAGATTGACAGAACTCAGTTCGTTGGCTTACCTCCTTACAGCTGCTGTTGGTCCGTGCTGTTGCTGTATTTGACGGTTTTCCTAAGCGTTGTTCACTGGGGACGGAGACAGGCATTCTGTTCGTCAGTCGGCTCATCTCAGACTGATGCTAAGCAACGGCATGCGTCACTCAAGAGGGCTCTCTATTGTTGAGAACTGTGACATGTCGCGATTTGTTAGTTACTCTTCGATAACAAGCAGAGAATAGTTCCCTGATAGTTAAGGAAACTGTGCAGCGGTAACGGCAGGGTGTTACTAGACTGGGCACCTCGGGTAACGTACAGGGCCTCAGAGGACATGGGTCCATGCAACTAAAAGGAAAGATAGAAAGAAAATGGAAAAACTAAAAAGGAAAGTAAATATGGAAGAAAAATTGTAAAATCTGCCAGAGAAGAGAGGTGTTCCGCTGTGTTAAAATAATCAAAGTTGAAACTTCCCGGCAGATTAAAACAGTGTGCCGGGCCCAGACTCGGACTCGGGACCTTTGCCTTTGTTGTTTACTCTTAGATAACACGCAGAGAATAATTTCCGATTGATTACTGAACTGCGATCCCTGCCGTTATTCCAGTAACAGCGCCGGTATCGTATCGACCTGGTTTGATTCTGAAGATGAAGGTCAAGGGTAAATCTTCTTCTATCAGGTTACAGTTAATGTAGTAATAACAATCGATCTCCACAACAAAGTGATCCCAGAACTGCAGCTCACATTTTCGGCTTGTTGACACAAGTGAAAATTACCGAACTATCAGTTTAATAAGCCACGGCTGTAAAATACTAACACGAATTCTTTACAGACGAATGGGAAAACTGGTAGAAGCAGACATCGGAGAATATCAATTTGGATTCCGCAGAAATGCTGGAACACGTGAGGCAATACTGACCCTACGACTTATCTTAGAAGCTAGTTTAAGGAAAGGCAAACCTACGTTTCTAGCATTTGTAGACTTAGAGAAAGGTTTGACAATGTTGACTGGAATACTCTCTTTCAAATTCTGAAGGTGGCAGGGGTAAAATACAGGGAGTGAAAGGCTATTTACAATTTGTACAGAAACCAGATGGCAGTTATAAGAGTCGAGGGGCATGTAAGGGAAGCAGTGGTTGGGAAGGGAGTGAGACAGGGTTGTAGCCTATCCCCGATGGAAGAGAAATTTGTTAACATCGAGTATAGATTTAACTGTGAGGAAGTCTTTTCTGAAAGCATTTGTATGGAGTGTAGCAATGTATCGAAGTGAAACGTGGACGATGAATAGTTGAGACAAAAAGAGAATAGAAGCTTTCGAAATGTAGTGTTTCGGAAGAATGCTGAAGATTAGATGGGTAGATCACGTAACTAATGAGGAGGTACTGACTAAAATTGGGGAGAAGAGAAATTTGTGGCACAACTTGACTAGAAGAAGGGATCGGTTGGTAGGGCATATTATGAGGCATCAAGGGATCACGAATTTAGTATTGGAGGGCAGCGTAGGGGGTAAAAATCGTAGAGGAAGACCAAGAGATGAATACACTAAACAGATTCAGAAGGATGTAAGTTGCAACAGGTACTGGGAGATGAAGAAGCTTGCACAGGATAGAGCAGCATGGAGAGCTGCATCAAACCAGTCTCTGGACTGACGACCACAACAACATCAACTGTCTAATTTTTAGGAACGTCTGCATTACACAAGACTCGTTCGACCGCGGTAAAAACATAACGCCGTGAACTGAATGCGTTTACTATTTGTTTTATCACGATCGGTGCCAGTTATTAGGCGCCTCTATGGCAAATGATGGCCTTACAGCCAATGGCAATCAGCACCATAAAATGATTGAATCGTTCGGCAGCCGAAACCAGCTCATGTGTCGCGCATGTAACGCAGCTCATTGACCAGCTATTCAATGGCTTGCCCGAGTCGCACCACATTTGAGATGGTTTGCGGGCACCGATTTTTTTTGTTCCTTTTTATGGTGCTGATTTCCGTTGGTTATATGACCAACATCTGACGTTGTGTAGCCTGATGATGGTGAATGGACCACCAAAACTAATCGAAATCAAATAAATAATAAATACACACAGTTGATGATGTTTTTAGTTTACGGCGAAGTCACATTAATGTGACCATCTGTAAAAAGCCTGAACCTCTTGCAACGTGGACCGCTGCGAGACCTGGAGGAAAAGAGGTTCGTGATGGTTCAAATGGTTCAAATGGCTCTGAGCACTATGGGACTTAACATCTGAGGTCATCAATCCCCTATAACTTAGAACTACTTAAACCTAACTAACCTAAGGACATCACACACATCCATGCCCGAGGCAGGATTCGAACCTGCAACCGTAGCGGTCACTCGGTTCCAGACTGAAGCGCCTAGAACCGGTTGGCCACACCGGCCGCGATTTTCGTGACGGTTTTGAGAGGGATGGGGAGGCATGCCGACTCCTGTGCCGTGGCCAACTGCGTTATGTTTCTAATTTGTGTATCGATTTCCCCTACAGCCCGATCGAGATAGTAACAAAGATTCTCGATTGGATTTAGCTGTATGGTTGGGGGGAGGGGGGCAGTTAGTGGCCAGGGAGTGCGCTTAACATGTCCTGTTGCCTTTCGAACCATATACGTGCATTGCGAGCTGTTTCATACGTTGCATTGTTCAACTGATTTTTGTCTTTGTGCAGAGAAAAAAAAAATGTATGTAGGGATGCACATGGCTCCCAAGGACAGGCGCATACTTGCGGCGATCTTTCCAGAACGACAAGATCACCCAGGGGATGCCACGAAAACATTCCCAAACCATAACGCTTCCTCCCGGTTGCAGGGGTTTCAGATATTCCACGCTGTACACGCCAACGACATCTGTCCGATGGAGCATGAAATGTGATTCATCTGAAAAGACCATCTGTCGTCTCTCAGCGGACGTCCAGTTGCGATACTGGTGTGCAAATTCCAGCCTTCGCCGCCCATGAGCAGCAGTCAGCGTGGGTGCATGAGCCAGGCGCCTGCTGCCGAGGCAAAAGCGTTCGCTGAACACTCGTTGAGGAGAGGCTGTTGGCTGCCCCTTGGTTCATCTTGACGGTCAGTTGCTCAACAGGTGCCCGTCTGTTCGCCTGTACAAATCTCTGCAGCCGTCGGTCATCCAGTCATCCATGGCCCATGGTGCGCCACAGTTGCCTAGGCGTCGGTTTCAGATAGCGTCATTTTGCCACTCACGGTATGATGTATCCAGTTCGCAGACTCAGCTGTTTCATGAATACTTCCACCCTTGGTCCGAAATCCAATGATCAAGCCCTTTTTCACGTCAGATAAATCACTCAGTTTCCGCATTTCAACAACGACTGCACTACTTTCCGTGTCCGTCCCGACACGCTTTGCATATCCCCACTGCTAGTGCTACCACTTGCCGTCTGTGGGTGATTATTGCACATTGAGGTCCACGTAGGCGGTGGTCATATTAATGACACACGTTTCTTATCTGTGTGCACATAATCATGTTTTCCGAAGTGTTCTTTGCATGCACCAACACTTATTTTGAAGTAACGCTGTTCTTCGTTGTCCGCTACGAATAATTTATGTCTTACGACCCCTTTGAAAATCGATACACGTTTTCTGTTGTTGTGTGAGACTATGGACACTGACATCGACAGACAGAAAGAGCAGTAACTTATATAAGACAGGTGGCCAGTTTTGAGTCTGGTCCATGCGGATTCGCATTATAATTTAGTGAACAAAAGACGAATCTACCGAAGACCGGTCCACGGATGTTATTGGATTGAGGAACTCCTTGCAGATAAAAATCGACATACAAGGTATGCTGGAGAAGTACTGTGAACTTTAGAAGGTGGGAGAGAGCTATTGGCGGAACTACAGCTGTGACGGCTGGATGTCAGTTGCGCTTGCATAACTCAGTCGGGAGAGCACTTGCTCACACAGTTCCAATTGAAAATTCTCCTTAGAAAAATTAATGAATTACTATGCTGGTAAACCTCTTACGTCATTTGATTTTCAAACAGCTGCGCAGAACTGAACGTACTGAGACATTTCTCTTTTTACTTATTCTGATCGACACATAGCTGACACAAAATATTTTTAGCGCAACCCAATCTGTCTTTTAATAATCCCTACGAAAGAATGGCCCTGACTAACAATAATCTATACTTTTCATGAATCACTTACCTCACAAAAATCTTCTTTACTCGAACTACTGCAATACAGCGAGCGCCAATACTGCCAGCTAATTAAAAGATTCTAACTACCGAGGGCACTAACTACTGATAGGCACAGTTAGAAAATGAAAGATTTTGATAGAGAACAATGTATTTACCTCAATAATATTCAAAAGTCATCATATACAGGGTGAGTCACCTAACGTTACCGCTGGATATATTTCGTAAACCACATCAAATACTGACGAACCGATTCCATACACCGAACGTGAGGAGAGGGGCTAGTGTAATTGTTTAATACAAACCATACAAAAATGCACGGAAGTATGTTTTTTAACACAAACCTACGTTTTTTAAAATGGAACCACGTTAGTTTTGTTAGCACATCGGAACATATAAACAAATATGTAGTCAGTGCCGTTTGTTTCATTGTAAAATGTTAATTACATCCGGAGATAATGTAACCTAAAGTTGACGCTTGAAACCTCCGACGTTCAGTTGCGTGTTGTAACAAACACGGGCCGCGGTCGGCGAGCAGCAACTGCAGGTACATGTTTACGATGACGACCGTGTTTACGAGTGTGGCTGTAGTGCACTGTTGTGGTTTGGTCTAGCTGTCGCAGTGTCCGCATGTAGCGCTTGCGGCTGTTGTTATTCTGCATTCGTCTCCGCACGCAGACTAACTGTAGTACACCGTGTTACCAGACGTCTGTGATAGTGTAGTGTTGTAGGAACTGTGACCATGGTGTATTCGAACTCTGAAAAGGCGGAGATGATACTCATCTATGGCGAGTGTCGACGAAATGCAGCTGAAGCATGCAGGGTGTATGCAGAACGGTACCCGGACAGAGAGCATCCAACGTGCCGCACATTGCAAAACATCTACCGCCAACTGTATGCGACAGGTATGGTCGTAGCACGCAAACGGGTCTCTAACAGGCCCGTCACAAGAGAAGCGGGTGCAGTTGGTGTGTTAGCTGCTGTTGCCATGAACCCACACATGAGTACACAGGACATTGCGAGAGCCGGTGGTCTGAGTCAAAGTAGTGTCATGCGCATGCTGCATCGTCACCGCTTTCACCCGTTTCATGTGTCGCTACATCAGCAATTACATGGTGATGACTTTAATCATCGAGTGCAATTCTGTCAACGGGCATTAACAGAGAATGCATTGCAGTTCTACCTGTTTACCGATGAAGCGGGTTTCACAAACCACGCGGCAGTGAATCTACGGAACATGCATTACTGGTCCGTGGACAATCCACGCTGGCTCAGATACGAAGAGCGACAGGGACTGTGGACTGTAAATGTATGGTGCGGAATCATTGGCGACCACCTCATTGGTCCTCACTTCATTGCAGGGGCCCAAACAGCTGCAACATACATCGCGTTTCTGCAGAATGATCTGCCAACGTTACTCGAGAATGTCCCACTGGAAACGAGTCCACGTATGTGGTATCAGCATGATGGCACACCTGCACATTCCGCAATTAACACTAGGCTGACCCTTGACACGATGTTTGACGGGCGTTTCATAGGACATGGAGGACGCATAAATTGGTCATCCCGTTCTCATGATCTTACACCTCTGGACTTCTTTCTGTGGGGTACGTTAAAGGAGAATGTGTACCGTGATGTGCCTACAACCCCAGAGGATATGAAACAACGTATTGTGGCAGCCTGCGGCGACATTACACCAGATGTACTGCGGCGTGTACGACATTCATTAAGCCAGAGATTGCAACTGTGTGCAGCAAATGATGGCCACCACATTGAACATCTATTGGTCTGACATGTCGGGACACACTCTATTGCACTCCGTAATTGAAAACGGAAACCACGTGTGTACGTGTACCTCACCCCTCATGGTAATGTACATGTGCGTCAGTGAAAAAGACCAATAAAAAGGTGTTAACATGTGGACGTAATGTGCTGTTCCACTCTCTTCTGTACCTAAGGTCCATCACCGTTCCCTTTGGATCCCTACGTAATTCAGTGCTCTCCGATACACACGATTGAACAGCGGAAGAGTAGTACTCAAGCGTCAACTTTAGGTTACAATATCTCCGGATGTAATTAACATTTTACAATGCAACAAACAGCACTGATTACGTATTTGTTTATATGTTCAGATGTGCTAACAAAACTAACGGGATCCCATTTAAAAGAAACGTAGGTTTGTGTTAAAAAACAAACTTCCGTGCATTTTTTAATGGCTTGTATTAACCAATTACACTAGCCCCTCTCCTCACTTTCGGTCTGTGGAATCGATTCGTCAGTATTTTATGTGGTTTACGAAATATATCCAGCGGTAATGTTAGGTGACTCACCCTGTATGTTCATAATATGCAGTATTACAAATTTACTCTTTCTGATGGACACACGTCCAGATCGTCCGCTCTCAAAATTCTGCCATCTCTCTTCCCATATCCACCACTGCTGGCGGCTCACCTCCAACTGCGCAACGCTATGCGCTGTTCACATCCAACTGCCCGACACTACAATAGAAAATATTCCAGCAATGCAAACCAGCCACAGAGCTCACACAGCACAGTCAGTGATTTTCATACAGACCGCTACGTGGCGTTACCAACATAAAAACCTAAACAGCCTACTTACGCAATGTGCCAAGAATTTACAAACCTCCGTACATTCCCCTGCAGACTGAAAATCCGTCCTGGTTGTAAAGGCAATTCCGCGTACCAGAAGTGAGTGTTTTAGTAACGTTAGTATTAGCCCGCTCGGATAACCGTGCGGTCCAACGCACTGCCTCCCGAGCGGGAAGGCGTATCGGTCCCCGGCACGAAACCGCTAGGCGGATTAATGTCGAGGTCCGGTGTACCGGCCAGCCTGTGGATGGTTTTTAAGGAGGTTTTCAGCGGTATTCCGCCTCAGTTACGTAATGTTGGCGATTGCTGCGCAAACACTGTCTCCACGTACGCGTACACTATACTTACTCTACCGTACAAACATTGGGGCTATACTCGTCTGGAATGAGACGTTCCCGGGGGTGGGGGTCAACTGGCGCCGAACCGCACAATAATCCTGGGTTCGGTATGGGGCGGCGGTGTGGTGAGTGGACTGCTGCAGCCTGTTATGTCGTTGTGTACCACTGAGGGCTACGCCGGGGACGAAGCCTCTCCGTCGTTTCTAGGTTCAAATGGTTCAAATGGCTCTGAGCACTATGGGACTTAACATCTGAGGTCATCGGTCCCATAGAACGTAGAACTACTTAAACCTAACTAACCTAAGGACATCACACACTGAGAGGCACCCACATGCCTTGCTCATACTGTGGCATCAAGCCGTCAGGCCTGCAAGATGAGTGGTCTGCCAAGCGAGTGGATCATTTTTTATTTATCAAGTAACATGAACTCTAGTACTCACAATTAAGTTAAAAGTTATTCTCCTGCTTGGATATTACGCAATGGAAACGCACATCTGACTATTGGTAATTTACACAACACTGACTGTTCACTACACACTGGCAATACCACATTTTCTTTCTTATTTAACGGCTTTTATCAACACGTTGCCATCGCAACTGAATATGAATGGCGCACACATTATAAATTCTGGATATCATGACAACATACAATTCGAAGGAAAAGTCCACCAATCTTTTTCTTTTCAGTATCTTATTTATTCCGATAAATTCTATAACCTAAACACAAAAATTCTATAACCTACAACAATAACACATGAGAAATTTCGCCCAGTGGACATGGCTTTACATTGGTGATTCTCTATCTTATGGTCTCGTAATTGATTAATGCTACAGTGCACTTTCTGGATAGGATGGTAGATCTTTTGCTATATCTCACACTTCGACTCTCACAACCATCATCATGAAACTTTCCTCCAGACCGAGCGGTACAAAAGTAACATGCATAACCCACTACCTCTGAAACTACCTAGCTACTCTCCCATGCAAACCACACATACTTAAATTACATGACATACACCACACTGCAACATGGAATACGACATAAGGAATAGTCACAACATTATAATCCCATCACTTTCAGCTTTCCCACTTCAATTAGTATTCATCCCAGTTCCACACGACACTGCCCCACCTCGTAACTTTTGTTTCCTACTACGAACTCTGGACGATATATGCCCGTCTTCCTGTGCAATGCAAGCCAAGTGGCTTTGCTGGATAGGCGGCTGACGCACCTTGCTTCTCTCTCAGAGTATTATAGTTTGAATCAAGCGTCACATGGAAACATAACACGCAAAGTAATATTAAGAACATATTCATCACACACGCGAGTCCTCAACTGATACCATGGACGAGTACTTCTCTTTATCCTTTGTCTCATACACAAATTGAGATTCACACAGTACTCACCACGTGGAAGTACTCGTTTCTAATTTCAAGTCCTGCACACGCCATTTCTTTAATATTTCCAACTTATAGCACACACGCTAGTAATTCAGCTTAACTTAAGCACTCGGAAGTATTTCAACTTATTGCTACACGTGGTTTCATTGTGACAGTTGGTCACTTCCGAAGATTACTACGATCCCATTAATATTACCTGCCTGACATTTAATTATCCCCACAAAAGTTCCTGAAATAGAGAAATTTTTATTCTACACTACTTTTAAGTATTTCACATGCATACCATGTCTCCACTCTTTTGTCCTTACGGAGCACGCCTAAGACAGGTCTTACCAACACTAGATCCAGCGGCAGAGTGCTGAAACATGGCCGTTCTTCAGGCTCTCTCGCACCTCTGACGAAGTGGGGGAGCACCTTGCTACCGTATTGGTCAGCCACATTTCAGGCGCTCAAAGCTCTGGTAAGTTTCATCTCTTTGGTTCCACCAAAGGTGACCAAAGGATCGTCTCGAAGATGATCATATATTCACATTCACTATCTGCGGTTAGCAGACGACCATACATTCATTCATTTCACAGATCTCACCAAACTGTATGTAGGGATTTATTTTGTGGGAGTGCACATGTGATCAGTTAAATAAATAAATTGTCTTTCTTTCCCACACTGGTATCCGGCTTTGCTGTATTAATTGAAATTGAGTTATTTTTACAAAAAATGTGTTGTTCTGACAAGAATAATGAAGTATGTTGTACCTATTTTCAATGTCGGGCGGTACTGTACCCTTTCACCACCGGCTACCCATGCAAAAAAAAATGGCACGGTTCTATCGTTGCAATGCGAGGGTAGTTACGAACATTTTTTTAAGAAAGCTGTATTAGATCAAACGTAGCAAGTCCTCATAATAACCAGGAGAGGACCTTAGCCCCTGGTGACCTCAAATAGACGACCAAATGCTGTTACTTTACCAAATTATTGACACAGTTATTGCATTATTGTACTCTCCACAATTCGGAGTAACGTACACATACAAATTTACAACAATCCACATGACAAATAAAACATTACATCATACAAATAAAAAATAATGTTGAGATAAAAATTTGCTTAGTTACTGGGATCTTCGTTATTTTTATGGCTAATCCAAACTTCACTATTTCTATAACAAATAAAATAGAAAAAAATACTAATTGTACTCATGAAATTTTAAATAGCTCACCGTCCAAACACAGAGCAAGTAATCTGACATTCATGAATTGTGGGGTAAAAAGCTTTGCACAGCAAAGTCTAAATACAAAACAAAATCAACAAAGAAAAACATTTCGTACACTAGCTACATGTAGAATGTCAGGCTCCATACCATTACTCTAAAATATACATCAAACCTAAGAGAAATAAAACTGAGAAGAAAACAATGAAATATACCCCAAGTTACATACTGGTTGCGTAATACGGTTCATCTAAGACATCATGTCATACCTCATTAGCTATCATCACTTAAGCAATTGCCACCACTACTCGACTGTGAGTTTAGCTTATCCTTGTCCACCAGTACAAATACCTGCTGCTGAGCTAGTCAGTCCATCAACTTTGACCAATACACGCAGTAAATAGTTAGCAATAAGTGCTTGAATCCACCAGTAGCACTCGTATCTTACTCTACTGCTCATTTCTCTGTTTTTACACATTTAGACGACAAGAACTTGCATTTCGACTAGCCTTTGTTACACTTTAATGTGAAATATCACCACTGTGATAATGCAAATAAGTGGCTTCAGTCAACACACCAACAAGATCATTACTGTCCACGACATCAAAATGCATCAGTTAATTCCGACATTTGTTGTGCAATGCAAACTCTTGTCCCCTGTGACAACCTTACTGACCAATGCAACAAGAGCCGCTGCGTTAGTATTACGACACTGGCTAATAAATAAAGCAGCCTTTTACCAAATATTCTAATTCTAATAAACATGCTACGTGAACTTGATAACCCAGAACAAACAAAAAAACTAACTATTCTAAACACAAATGTTAATGAAATACAATTACACTTTCTGTCCCTTTAGGAATGAAACATATAAAAAACATTTACACAATTACAAGTACAAATAAATTGTTCCCTATCTTGCGAGTCACACGGAATCATTTCATTCTGTGATTTTCTTGGGGTCAAAAAGTTGCTGATAGTTTTCCTAGAAACACTGTCTCTGTGTCAAAGCTCTCCCATGGTTACCCAGACGAAAGGCTTTAAGTCACTCAAATCGGCATTTTGAACACATTAAACACAAATGTCATAGTCACTCACAGAGTACCATCCACACGAATCTGGTCGTCCAGAAATGGCCCTACAACTACTATTACCCACGGTTCTGTCCTTTCAGTTCATGGTGTAATTAAAAGTCGTAAGTTCCAACAAACAGCACTTATTCCCGCACCAAGTTAAGAAATGTCTCCTACTACAAATGCAAATGTCAATGTCCCACTTTAGTTTCTTGCGTTCAGACAGTAATTAGTCACCATACGACAACTGTCTTCTTTAAGTATAACAAGCGCCCCACATGCAATTTACAAAGCACACTTAACAAGTCACTGCCAAAAGTTTATGGATCCCACCGTTCAGTGGTCAAGACAAAACAAATCAATCGTCCTGTCTGCTAAAGACAAAATCTTTTCCACCACTAACAACGTGGAAACACCAGTCCTTCACTTTCCACCTTATGGAGACATACGAGCAGTCATCTTGTTTCACGGCTCCACAGTCCAGTACTAGTTAATAGTTGCTGGTAAAAAATGCCCGCCGGACTCTGCCGCGCGTCGTTCATTCTGCCGTCACTCCGACGCCGCGCGAGCCGTTGAGCAGAAGAAACCACCCGCTGTTGCCTCCGGGGGATACTGTCTCCAGTCGTAAGGGTGGTGCAACTTATGAATGGCGCCCCAGGCCGTTGACCTGCTGTAGCGGGCACGTGTAGTGTGGGGAGCGCCGTGGCTCTGTCGCCTCTCCCATGGCGACGTCAGCTTGGCCTCCTGCTTTGTTTTTGTGTAGGTACGGGCGCGTTCTGCGTGGGCACCTCAGCGCTACGACACCCAATCAGTCAGACCCTTCCGTGCATCTCGCAACATTACAGACAAAGGGATATTCTTACAGTATTTAAATACTCATTGATTACGTGTATCATCTATTAGATACATTGGTAATCTTTTGTTCTAAAAAACATAAAATCATACACCCTAGTTTTCTACACATACAACATCAACATTTATCTCTTTTCTATATACAGCCCACACTTGTGCTATTGATTGTACCTGTTGTCCCTCATACAAAACATGAAAGTGTCAAAAAAAAGAAACAATCTATACAGCTCATAATTACAATATCAAATAGTAGACTACTCTAACATCCTATCACAGTGAAAATATTAGAAACTGTTGATTCTAAAACTACAATATAGAATGAGCCTTTGTGCTTGTGACAGACTGAAATTAATACCCCTTGAAAGTGTTCTAAAAAAAAAGAAATAATCTACACAGCTCACAATTATCTACCACATGTTGTTAAATAGTAAACTACTTTAACATCCTAACACAATAAACATTTTAGAAACTGATGACTCTAAATCTACAACATACAATGCACCTTTGCGCTTGTGACAAACTGAAATTTGTATCTCTTTATATATTTTACCTTTTTATTATGTATAACAACATTTCTAGGACATGTATGTACCATCCACATGATGTCAGATCCTGACCTGCCATTGAGGTTCATCCAAATCAAACAATAAAGCACAATATTGTTTTAGTTATGGATCAGTAGCATCCCCTTTACAGGAGTGTGCGCATTGATCACACTACTCTACGACTCTCACTCACCAGATATCACATTTTCCTTCTCATTCAATCCATTAATACGCTAACAGAATAGGTCTAGAAGTCAGCTAACCTTAACACCACCACACTCACGACAACATACCATACCTTTGCTCCCTTGTACACAACCACATTACACATGAAGCTGTTTCGGAGATAGCATTCCAGTCTCCGAATTCGTCCTTTCACTCGGGCACCTCTCTCCATCGGATTACCTCTGCATTCACTTTACCGATTATTCATCCTGCTAAATATCAACTTGGAATTGCGACACTTCATCTAAGAACAAAAAATACACAAATTATTCACCCTGCAAAATAACTGTTCACATTCGTGGTACCGTTTTGATTAGTTATACTGGTACCAGGCTTCAACAACAACAACAACAAAAGTTATTTTTTTTATATTGCAAATGTTATGGTAAGAATTAGATTTACACTTATATTACATCTTACGTCAGTATTCCACAACGTTCACCATCTGGATCTCATACTCCCATTATGTCCTTTCACGTTGTGCAGTTGTCCTCATCTCTTCACTCGTATTTCGGTTCTCTGTCCGTCCATTACTCCATCATTTCCTGGTCTTCCTTCGCCATTCGCATCAATATCTATTGCAGCATACACAGGCCTCTCTGTAACATACATTTAAGACATCTCCACATTATTAATTCTACTCACCTTTATTTACCACTGTTTCATCACGTCGAATCTCTCTTTATTAATTACACTGCTTCACGTCGCTTCTCTCCTTAAATATCACGTTTATCCACTACTATTTATCACGTCACTTCCGTCTCTATCTACCATCTTTATCCAATCATTAATCATCACGTCGTTTCTGCTTGATCCTTATCATATGACAAAAAATACGTACATACACCGCTCTGTCGACTCCTGTTCATGACTCATTCGACCAGTCTATTCCGTCATACTTCCTGACATCCCGCCTGAAAATTCTTACGTTCGATTTGACCCTGCGCAGCGTTACACACCACAAATAAATACACTGACTATCTACCATAAATTGCCTACTTTAGATCTATCCTTAACTTTTCCATAATATGATGTTAGAAATGTGATGAAGCCCACAAGATTGTTTTCCTTTGATCGTCTCAATAACTACAGCATTTTCATGGATAATCCGCCTCACTCTGAATGGTCCACTATACACCGTAAAGAATTTGCTAATTAGGAACCTGTGCTTACATGAAAATTAAATGTGTGCAGAGAATGAATATACAACCAGGGAGAAAGATACAGCACAAGTGTTAGAAACTTTGGTGCAAGAGGCCTCTTTCTCTAACACCAGATTCCGAACAACCGTACACAGCACTTCATTATAACTGTCACCACGACAATGACATACTATAGATCAGATGGCATCTAATTCAAAAACTTCGATCACATTACTGATGTTACCTGTAACAGCAGTATAAATGTACCCCATGCCATACAGATCACAATGTTGACTTTTTACATTACGTGTTAAGTACCTGCAATAGTCAAATCGCACTAATTAAACTGAACTTATTGGCATTATTACATAACATTTCTAGCAACTGGTTTGTTTTGAGGAAACAGTCCTTTTACCTTAGTGTTCGAAGTAAAAATTTGCAAATTTTGCTCTGAGAGACCAGCCTAACAGATGCCATTACTGGTGTTTTATTCTCTGATCAGAAGTATGGTATTTGCACTCCTACATATCAGTAGAGTATGTCTGCTACATAGACAATTTTCAGTGCCAGTGGCAAGTGTTTTAAGGCAACATGCTAAGGGCTGATATGTTGATATGTTGGATCCATCAATCTATTACGAAAAGAAAGAAATGCCAGGATTCCATGCTCTCTTGTCATTCTGATAGTTTCTGCCGTTCCTATCCTCTACTCTGTCTGACCTATGAGTCGTGTCTCCGTTCACAATGTTGCTCTCATTACCCAGTTCCTGTAACAAATGCTGAAATGACGCGGAATCGTCTAAGCCTCTGCCTGCTATCGCTATATCTCTGCGCAATCTCACTGGCAACTTAGTTATACAAATCCTAATGAGCTCCCCAGTTTCGTATGGCACATCCAAATACCTATTTCGTCTCAGCATTTCCTGATAGCACGACACTGGATCTCTTATACCACCTTCGTTACAATTCGGCATCATCAGTATGCTTTGCTTAACCTGATCCTGCCTACTTTTCGACCAGAATTCATTTAAAAACTTGACAGAAAATATCTTGTAGCTACTACAGTCTTTAATAACTTCCTGCATTTTCGCTCTCCTTGTCCCTCAAATGGTTACACACAAATTTCATTTTGAGGAATGGTCCCCACGATGAAGGTAACGAATCTTGAAATTGAGACAGCCACAGGCATGGATGTTGGTAGTTATCAGGATCCGGAAAACAAGTGTACGTTTGTACCGACATGAAGTGCCTCCTACATTCTTCTTCCGCATTTATGTTTTCCGACCTTGGGCTATACCCAGTTGGGTTTGACACCTGTTCTATCCGACACAACCGTTTTTCTAACTCTCTGAGTTCGTCTTCCTCTTTCTGCCTATTTTAGTTTTTTGAATTTCTCTCACTCTCCCTCTGCAACCCACCTGGTGGGTTGCCCGAGGCAGGATTCGAACCTGCGACGTAGCGGTCTCGCAGTTCTAGACTGAAGCGCCTAGAACCGCTAGGCCACACCGGCCGGCAGAAAAAGTAAGTGAATCATATTGCACAATCTGCACACACACACACACACACACACACACACACACACACACACACACACACAAACACACACAATATTCCACCATAACATTCCCAGATTAAATTTTCGAAGTAAATAACTTTTCCACTTTAAATTCTGTATGGTTGCGAATGACAAACTTTGAAATAAAAGAAGTAGAATAAAAACATAAAAATGCAGGAAAATCACAGCATGTGGCAGCAAGCAAAACTTTGTTTTTCAAATTCGTAAATAGTTTCTTCAAAACTCAATTTATCTGTGTACAAGAAGTGAAGAGCATTTTCCTTGTTTAATAGATACAACATAAAAGCCGAAAATTCAGCGAAACATGTCTGGGAAACAAAAGAAAAGATAAAATTGTGTTTTGCTCAAGGCGCATCTACTCCGAAAAAAATCTGAGTATTCTTCACCAACCTGGGATCCTTCCAGATTGGGTTAATAAAAGAGACAGAGAACGTACAACGAAGAGAGGCATGTTGCGTCACGGCTCACTTAGTGAGCGCGAAAGCGTTACAGAGACGCTCGGTAAATTCCAGTAGTAAACGCTGCAAGAGAGGCGTTAAGCGTCATGGAGAGGTTAACCGTGGAAGTTCCGAAACAGCGCAGTCCACAATGAGTAGGACAATATGTTAATTGCTCACATATAGGTTTCGCAAAATAATCACCAATATAAAACCATTGTAATTAGAGCTCATACCGAGAGTTGCTGCCAATCGTTGTTCCTTCGCATCATTCACGACTGAAACAGGGAAAAGACGGTGAGCAGAGGAGGAGGAGTTTTAAAGATATGACGGAGGTTCATCACCAGTAGCACTCACTTGAGAAAATTGAATCTGCAAGCCTCTACTAGTACGGACGTAATATGAATATCACGCTGTGGAATCATTCCTTCTCTATTAGGAAATTGGTATAACTAGGAACAAGTGAAAACGTTTTCAGATCACGTTTAAGAATCATTAATACAGTACAGATGGTTTTAAAACTTTATTTATAAGACTGACATGGTTTTGATAAACAAAAACAGAATCAAGTCTGCGAAGCTCATTGTTTGTTCAGCGCCGGTTTCATTTCTCGCTAGAAGCCACTTGCGGTAGCAAAAACGAGTAATTTAAGCTACCAAATAGAAAAGGAGCTGTCATGTCATGAAGACGGAGGTGCTATGTAGAAAGCGCTATCGTGAAGACCTCGTCATCCGAAAACACCTCAAGGCCTCTTCTGACGCACTCAGGGAATTACTTAGGACATTTAATAAGCCTCACCGTACAAAAGAAGGGACAAGACAAGTGCAAGTCTTCTGAAAACACCATCTCATAACAATGGTTCACGACAAGGAAACGTTCTTTTTATGACACTTAGTAACTTCCAGCCCGCTGTCAGAACTCGAGTCTTTGATTCAGTGGATCTGGCAGGATTGGCAAGAAAGCCAAAGGATTAGCCCTACACGAGACACAAATACTTTATGAATTGTATATACTTCTCGCCAGAGATATGAACGGCAGTGAGATGTTCCCGCTGATCGTTCGAATGTCACGATTTTATAGTCACGTGGGCATTAAGACGTCTGGAGATGTCCGGTCAGGCCGTCACATTGCCCTTAAATTGCGGATGTAGGTGTTCTCGGAATACGCTTTTAATGAATAGTTCTCGGCTTTATAGCCGGGCGGCAGTGTTAAAAATTACGACGTTTCAGTGATTGTCATTCTCATTATTTTCTGGCATGCTTTTCATCCCACCACTACGGTTTTTCCCGATATTGAAACTTGTTACTTGAGACTGCTAAGCTTCAATGTGATTTCGATTCACGTTTAACTAAGCGTCCTGCAGTATACACCGTCCAATCACATTAATGTGACCACCGCCTATGTTCGACGTCAAAGTACAATAACCACTCACAGACGACAGGTGGCACAAAAGCAGTGAGTGATATATATAACGCGGAGCGATTTATTTGACGTCCATAAGTACATGATCATTGTCTTTTGGGTGAAGTGTGGAAACATTTTCGAGGCGGCTGTTTGTAAACGGCTCGCGTGCCGCCGTGCGTAAAGTATACGGTAAATGGAAAAATCGCACTACCCAAAACCGGCGACAAGGCTATTACGGTGCACCACGAGCCACAGACAATAGGGCTGAAAGACGGCGTGTACGGATGAAGAGACTACAACTATTGGGCAACTGACGGCCCAAAGTGAATTAAGGGGCTATCACCATTGCCTCCTCAACGGATGTTCAGCGACCGTTGCTGCGTATGAAGCTCCGCAGCAGGCGCCTGGCACATGCACCCATTCTGACTGCTGTTCATTGGCATCGAAGACTGGAATTTGCACGGCAGTACCGAAAATAGACGTCCACTGAGTGGTGACAGTTCACTTTTTTAGACATAACACGTTTTATGCTCCGTGGGACAGATGGTCGTTGACGTCTGCCGCCCTGCGACAATCGTCAGAAGGGTCCAGGCAGGAGGAGGGAGTGTTATAATATGGAGAATGTTTTCGTGGCCTTCCCTGGTTGATTTCGTCGTCCTGGAAGGCACAATGGATCAATAAAAGTATGCATCTATAGTTGGGGACTATGTCCACCCCTAAATGTAGTCTGATTTTCCTCGGTACTATGGAGATGGACAGCCTAAACAAGATTGTGAGAGCATGACCTTGCTTAAATCCTAATCGCCTCTCCTTTACTACTACTACTACTACTACGTGATCAGGCCCAGTGGACCGCACGCATCTACAAGTTCCCTCCTCCACCGTATTCTGTCCATTGCTGCTATCCGCCATCCGTTCACATCTATTGACACTCGGTTTAAATCTTCATGGAGTCCATCCCTCCAACGCTTCTTGCGTCTCCCTGGCCGTCTCTTTCCTGTAGGTGTGAAAGCCAGGAGCTTCCGAGGCCATTTGTGGTCCTCCATCCGGGCTACATGGCCGGCCTACTGCATTCGTTTGGCTTTGACAGTTCCTCCTATGTTGGGTTGCTGGTATAGTTCCTCAAGCTCTTCGTTGTATCTGATCCTCCATTCCCCTGTATCTGCATCCTTCAACTATTCAATAATACCTTCTCTGCTTCTTTTTCTGATGACGAGAGCATACCATAACGACATAGTAATATTTTTGTCTGTGTTTTTAAAATTATTACCAAGAACAAAGGTAATAGTCTACTATGAAATGTATTATTTGTGATGAAGAAAAGACTCATGTAAATGAAACATACAGTCAATTTAGTATCTGAGTTATCTTTGTAAAGTAATATCCGTCTTTTGTCAGATACTTGACTAGTCTTTCCCTTTTCTCCTCCTACCGGCGGTCTGTTTCTTTCCCTTCTTTACATTTCTGCTTTCTACCGGCGACCTGTTAAACAACTTGTACTAACGTAAGTTTCTTTAGTTGAGAATAATGAAACATTTCGTTTTAAACTTTGTGAAACAAGTTTCATACGCCCCACTAGTAGTACCCTTCGCATTTTATTGCACCATTTTACAGTACAACTGCGGGAGAGTTCTATTGTACGAATGGAAACAACGAGCTTATGTGAAATCTACTTAGCCGTATTTGCGGCCACCTCACTAACTACGAATTGTACTAATTACTTCGAATCTGCTTGTCATTAAATTCTCTAAGTCCAATTGCTTAGTGCCAATAAGGTTTTGCGTCCTTAAGATATTCCAAAGTTCTATTGTCGCGAAAACAAAAAGCCAGCCCAGTTATTGTTAAGAGTGATATCTCGTGTCTTACAGGAATTCCGTCTGTAGAAATTTTCGTCAGCTCAGGTGACCCTCTGGAAAAGGGACAGTTAAAGTATACAACTAAGAGTTCGATATTTAACCTGTTTGTTTTTGGTAAACTTTGGAGAACTCTTTTAGGACTCCGTTGCGAAAGATTACGTGGTCTTTTCCACACAGCGTAGTCATAAGGCTCTAATTATCACCACCAGTTACGTAATTCGCTGCTGTGTGTTTGCAGATACACGGCTGGAGCTGTAGTACCCACTGCAATCAACGCGCCTCGGTACTGCAAGGGGAACCAAACCAAAATGGTGCCCCCCGCTGATACAGTGAAGCACGTAGTACAAGTGTATTAAGATCATCAACTCGGTTATTAATTTGTGGCCAAATGTTCGGAGCATGTACATACACTGATGAGCCGAAGAACTATGACCACCCACTTAATAGGGTATTAGACCACCTTTGGAACTTAATATAGCAGCGAACCTGCGTGACGTCGGTTCAAGAAATCCTTGGTAGGTTTCCAGCAGTGTGTGGCGTCAAGTGTCTACGCTTAGGTTACTCCATTCCTGAAAATTACACCCTGGCGTTTTGTGGGTGCAGAGCCGGTGCCCAGTAATGTCATACATATGTTCCACTTGGTTCAGATCAGGAGAATTTGGTGGTGCTCTTCACACCACTAACACGGTCTTGGCCTTGTGACAATTATCTTGTTGGAAGGTGCCATCGCCGTCGGGGAAGACTTCAACCTCGAAGGAATGCTTGTGGTCCCAATAATGTTCACTTAGTGTACAGCTGCCATTGTGCCTTCCATTACAGCCACAGGTCCCATGGATTTCAAGGTGCATGAATAGACTAGTGCGTGTTTCGAGCAGCCGTTCCTCTGAATACTGGCCTATGCAGGCACGACCATAGGTCTGGTGTAACTAGAACCATGATTCATCCTACGAGGTGACCCGTTTCCATTGGACCACGCTGTAGTTTCACTGATCCCGTGCAGAATAAAGTCGTAATTGACGATGTCGATGAATCAACATTGGAACGCGTAGGGATCGTCTGCTGTGGAGCCCCGTTGTGAACAATTTTTGATGAATGGTGTGCTCGGAACACTTGTGGTCGCATCAGCATTGTTGTCTGCCGAATATGCAACTGTACAGAGCGGGAGAGCCTTCGACCTCCACGTTCTGAGGCGTTGCCTTCCAACACCCTGTCGGCTACTTGTCGTTTCACTGTCCTTCAACCACTTTCCATGGGTACTGACGGCAGTAGCTCGAGAA
The DNA here is from genome assembly GCF_023864275.1 of Schistocerca cancellata. Classification (NCBI taxonomy): domain Eukaryota; kingdom Metazoa; phylum Arthropoda; class Insecta; order Orthoptera; family Acrididae; genus Schistocerca; species Schistocerca cancellata. The sequence goes on from NC_064628.1 coordinate 260,767,036, forward strand.
CAACCGAGCAGATTTGCCGTTTCCGAGATTCTCGATTGCAGGTGCGGGCCATAAAAGTTTTCTCTTCATCAAAGTCGTTCACGTAGGTGGATTCCTCAACGTGTGATCCATATCGTCGTTAGAATGATTCCCAATTCGTCTCTGCCCCGCTTTTATATTTTCCTTAACGCGTCACGTGCCTGCAAAGCCACCAGGCGGGGCTCAGTCTCTCGGTGGGCAGTGGTCATAATGTTATGTGTAGTGGTGCTTGTGTTGTTATTAACGATTACGGAAAGGGAAAAGAACGAAGGTGATGTATCATGTAGGCACATTGTTACTCATCTTTAAATCGCACCAGAGGAACAGCCGAGCAAAATTTCCATTTTCGACGGAGGGATTAGAGTGGACAGTTGCACACATTTCACGAAACATTGCAAAAATATTAAGATGTAGCTGAAAACAATGAAATATTAAAGCGTAGTTTTCGAAGAAATGTGAGAAGATATACGTACGAAGCCATCCTACATCTACATCTACATACATACACCGCAAGCCACGTTACGGTGCATGGTGGAGGTTACCCTGTAGCACTACTAGCCACTTCCGTCCCTTTCCTGTTCCACTCGCAAATACAACGAGGGAACATCAATTGTCTATAAGCCTCCGTAAGGGCCCTAATTTCTCTCTTCTTACCTTCATGGTCTTCAGGTGAAACGTACGCTGGCGGCAGTAGAATCGACCGGCAGTTGGCCTCAAATGCCGGTTCTCTAAATTTCCGGGTCGCCGAAAGAGCATCGTCTCCTCTCCAGGGATTCCCATTTGATTTCACTAACAGGGGAACCTCCCTATCGCACCCCCATCAGATTTAGTTATAAGTTGGCACAGTGGATAGGCCTTGAAAAACTGAACACAGATCAATCGAGAAAACAGGAAGAAGTTGTGTGGAACTATGAAGAAATTAGTAAAATATACAAAGCGAATAATCCATGTGCAACATAGGCAACATAAAGGAGAATTTAAGCTTAGGAGCGCCGTGGTCCCGTGGTTAGCGTGAGTAACTGCGGGACGAGAGGTCCGTGGATCAAGTCATCCCTCGACTGAAAACTTTACTTTCTTTATTTTCGCAAAGTTATAATCTGTCCGTTCGTTCATTGACGTTTCTGTTCACTGTAATAAGTTTAGTGTCTGTGTTTTGCGACCGCACCGCAAAACCGTGCGATTAGTAGACGAAAGGACGTGCCTCTCCCATGGGAACCGAAAACATTTTATCGCAAGGTCACAGGTCAACCGATTCCTCCACAGGAAATCACGTCTGATATATTCTATACGACACTGGTGACGGCATGTGCGTCACAAGACAGGAATATGTTGTCGGCCCACCTAACGTGTGCACTTAGCGAATGGGTAAAAAGATTCTTCTACCTTGCCCGATTTAGGTTTTCTTGTGGATGTGATAATCACTCCCAAAAAAGTGATGAAAATATAAGAGTTTGTCACATAAACTGAAAATAAAAAATTTAACTTTTCACTCGAGGGAAGACTTGAACCTAGGACCTCTCGTTCCACAGCTGCTCTCGCTAACCACGGGACCACGACGCTCCTTGACTCCCATTGTCCTTGATGTTGCTTATCTTCGCATGGACTACTCAGTTTGTATATTTTGCTTATTTTTTCATAGTTCCACACAACTTCTTCCTGTTTTATCGATTGATCTGTGTTCAGTTTTTCAAGGCCTATCCACTGTGCCAACTTATAACTAAATCTGAGGGGGGTGCGATGGGGAGGTTCCCTTGTAAGTATTTCCGTAATACTTGCGGGCTGAACGAACCTACCGGTCACAAATATAGCACAGTACTCAAGAATGTGTCGCACTAAAGTTATATTTGTCGTCTCTTTTACAGATAAGCTACACTTTCCCAAAATTCTCCCTACAAAACGAAGTCGAGCATTTGCCTTTCAAATTGTAAACTTGATGGGCTCATTCCATTTCATGGCGCTGTGCTGTTTTATGCCTAGGTATTTAATCGATGTGACTGTTTCGAACAACACACTACTGATGTTGTATTTGAATATTACAGGATACTTTTTCCCGCTCGTCCACATAAACTTACATTTTTCTACAGTCTGAGCAAGCTGTTATTCACCACACTAAGAAGCTATTCCATCTATGTCAGCTTGTATCCTCCTATAGCCTACAGTCACTCAAGAACCTTCCTGTTCACCACAGAGTAGTCAGGAAACAACCGTAAATTACTGTTGACCCTGCCCGCCATATAATTTACGTGTATAGACAATAAGAGCGGTCCTGTCACACTTCTCTGGGGCACTCCTGCCGAGACTATTGTTTCCGACGAAAACTCACTGTCCAGGACTATCAACTTTGGTACGTCACTGAAAACGTCTTCGAGCTACTTACATATGTTGGAATCTATTCTGTAAGGTCAGACCTTCAACAGTCTGCTGTGGGACACTGTGTCAAATGCTTCCGAGAATCTAGCAGTATGGAATCTGCTTGTTGCCTTCTATCCACTTTTGTAGGACATGCTATGAGAAATGGGCAAGCTGAGTTTCGCACAAACGATACTTTCTAAATCCATGCAGATTTGTGGACAGAAGCTTTACTGTCTCAAAGAAATTTGTTATATTCGAACTCAAATATGCTCAAGAATTCTGCATGAAACCGCCGTTAACGATATTGGGCTGTAATTATGAGGGTCCGCTCGTCTACCTTTCTTATGTACAGGAGTCACCTGTGCTTTATTCCTGTCGCTTGGGATTTTGCCCCGGGCGAGAGATTCGTGATAAATGCAAGCTATGTAAGGGGCCAACGATGCAGAACATTGTCTGTCAAACCCAACCGAAAGGGATTCCATCTCTAGCTGGTGCCTTATTTCTTTCTAAGTCTTTCAGTTGCTTCTATACGCACACATGTTTATTTCCACGTCCTCCATGAGGAAGTCTGTACGACAGTCCAACGACGGTGTGTTTGTGCGATCCTCCAGGTATAAAGAAAGAAGAAAAAGTTTCGAAGTTACGGTGTTTCAAGAGAAGTGGTTCAGACTGGAGGTAGGAAGTTTCAAGGAAACTTCTTAAATTGTTTATAGAACTTCTGCGGAGAAAATTAATTCCTGAAGACTGACTCAGCAACAATTTCTGCAGTGGTAGGTCTCAGTAAAAGCTGTCCATCTTCAGATTTAGAATATGGAAAGGATTATAGCTATAACTACCTTTAACTTGAAAGTTATCTGTTTAAATGGATTTTAGTGACAGTAGATCTGTAATCTTGATTGTGTTTTTAATGTTAAACTGTCTGTTAGATGCTAAACTTTGGACTTCTTGTTTTGAATCGTGCGCATACCCGATGTCAAAGTTGATAGCTTGCGTGACGGCATATCACAAAATCTGACTATAAACTTTGATGGAAAACTGATTACTTTGAAATTAAAATTGGTCCATGTGAAATTCAATTAAAGAAAAAACTTTTTCTCGACACCATTTGGCTTACCGGGTTCGCTCTGGATAACGCCGTGCAAACTGCTCTCGTAACTACACCACCTCTCGATAGCAGAGTTCTAAAATCTAACTACTGAGATACGAAAAGGTGCGATGCCTTCCCTAAAAAACATTGCTACCATTCTTTCTTGGTTCATAATTTTTGATAATGGCTTTTAATAAATTGAAAACTAATTGATTCTTGCGACGTGGACAATGACTCTTGGTTAAATGAACTCTATAGCAATCTTATATCATTTGATTTAAAAACATTCAGTTGTGGGCCGCGAAATTCGTGCCATGGAGCCACTAACATACAATGAAACATCAATAACAGTCAAACTTTCTCTGAAATAACGTAATTATAATTCCAGAATTAGAAAAATTAATCTAATTCTTAAATCCATTTCCCTCCCAGTTGTCGATAAATCCTAACAAAATAATGGATGTTGGACGAACCAAAACTGCTGCATTTTCAAACAGCTGCCACTAATAAAACAAACTTTATCATTACCTGTAATCCATTCTTCACAAAGAGCATAACAGTTTCAATGTAAAAATGAATTCTTTTTCTCTCCACAATAAATCTTCCATTAATCCATAGTATAACTCCCAAAGACCTCCATTGTTTGCTGCTTACTGCCACTAAACCATAACTTGACTGCTCGCATCTAACACCAAAAGTCAACGTCTGTTACCTCTCCTCGCAATCAACAGATGAATCTGGCGCGCATCTTCGCAGAGCAAAGATCACTTGCAACTCATCTTTTTGCAGCGTAGATTCTCTGGCGAGGCTGCGGGGTCATAAGTAACTCAAGCCTTACGACTTACGAGTGCGACTCTAGACATTAAAAAAAAGTTACGGAAGTTTACATACAAACCTTTCAAACTGTTGCTTGCCTTTGTTATTTCACTGGAAAGGAGACAGAAAAGACGTAAAATGTTTAGCCTCCTCTCCGTAATAGTCAAGTAACAAGAGGCTTTAGAAGAATATGTGGCACAATACGAAGTTTGCAAGTAATTAACGAAATTAAAGAACGCAGTAATGAGAGTGAATCTGAGCTTTTTTGTGATTCATAGAAGGTGAGAAAGCTTTTGAAAAAAATTAAGAAACGGCGTGTACTAACTGCGGTTGAGAAAGAAGATACTGATGCAATCTATGTCGATACACCGAACACCATGTGCGTTAATGCTACAGCTTCCATTGTATTTCACTTTGACAAAAAAACTGGACGAGGATTCACGCAGGGAGGTTTCATACTATTAAAACTCTTCTCAGTTAGTGTAGCGGAACATTTCAGCTCCTTGAACTAGGAAGACAAATACGGATACGCAAACTGATCACTGGAGAACTATCTTTGTTTTGTGAGTGACGTGTTGTTTCCTTCTAGCGCTGCTCAACGTCGACAATGAATACAGTAAATTAGAAGTAATAGTCAGGAAGTAGGATTCTAAATCAATTACAGTGACAGTAGCGTGCGATAATGCAAAAGGAAACTGAGAATCTGACAAGTTTGGATTTGGGAAAGTTAGAGACAGCAGAAAGTAATTCCGATGCTTCGCATAATACCGGAAGTAAGACTTAAGAAAAATCAAGACAATGTCATTGATTTCTGGACCTACAAAAAACGTTCGACAACGTCTTATTCTATGACAGTTATCTTTTATTGTCATTATTGGCTTGTGGTGTTTCACCACATTACTGTAAACCTTCACATGGTAGACTGTTGTCTGTTTCTGTTTTATAAGCATTACTAATTATCTTGTATAAGACCGGACGTCGTTCTTGTTTTAGGTACAAATTGTGACTATCGGTATTGTTCACTATTTTAGCGTTTACATGCATTTGGTCCATTCTTTCCTGGGCGTAATTTCATGCGTTTCACTCCTCCTTTGATGAGATGATTATTTACCCACAGTTTTGTATTTCATACTATGGAAGCTAGTACACTTTTTAGTTACCGTCCCTCCCACTCTAAACGCATTTTAGGACCTGCAACTTTTATGTTATAAGAATTTTTCGTGGTTTTGATGTTTTAGAATTTTTGTATATGGCCTTTATACATGTAAAGGGTTTTGTTATTTTCCTAGATTGCCTGAAGATGCTTTCCAGTACAGTCGAAACGAATCCCAAATAAAGAATTAATAAATCCATCTTAATTGCAATCACTACTGAATTCTCTCTGCAACATTACCACGGTTGCTGTACCAGTGCCACAGATTATGGAAATGGAGTGGAACGACTTTTGTATGCTTTTGATAAAGCATTTGTCTGATTAAAAGTACACGGACGGCCCGATCTAATGCTAACCTCACCTCTAAAGCATTTGTCTGATTAAAAGTACACGGACGGCCCGATCTAATGCTAACCTCACCTCTAGATGTCACGGGTGTGCCAGTATACAAGGAGACAATGAGCAGTGCGTTGTCATCAGAGAAGGGGTAACAATAGAATTGATCGGCTAGTAGAGATCATTTACTTCGAATGTGAACTACTCACTGGATGTCACTTGAGAGCAGAAACGTCAGGGACGCTTCAACACATCTAAAGCTGTCCAAGCCGACAGTCGGTGATGTTAGTGTGAAGTGAGAACGCGAAGAAAAAAGAGCAACTAAACCAAGACAAGCAGATCTCATGTACTGATGGACGAGAGCCGCCGATCGTTGCAAAGTGGACTGTACAATATTTCATGATATAAGCGGAAGAAATCACTAGTGAATTGCAAAGTGCTTCCAGCATTCTAGCTTGCACAATTAATGTGCATAGGGAGTTAAAAACTATGGGATACAATGGCCGAGTAGCTCCTTATAAGCTGTAGTTAATGCAAAGTGACACTTGACGTTGGGCAAAGAGCGAGGTCTCAGGACAGTGGATGGCTGAAAATATGTTATTTGTAGTTGTGATTCACGCTATATCCAGTGACAATCCAATGGAACGGTTTGGGTTTGCCGAATGCCTCGAGAATATTAACTGCTATCATGTGCAGTGCTAACAGTGTAGTACGGAGTAGCTGGTGTTACGGTATAGGCCTGATTCTAGTGGTTAGTGTGCGCTCACTTTATCGCGCTTATGGAAACGCTAAAAGCGGAAGGAAATGAACACAGCTCACAGTATTGTTTATGACGTACAGTAAAGGAATAATTACCAAAACGAAGATTGTATCGGCATCACACTGCACTCTGTCATAAAGCACCACCTTTGAGGCAGTGGTTTCTGGACAGTACGTTTCTTCGGGTACGCCATACCCAGTTCACGCAGGTCATTGATGATTAGAGCTGCAAAATTTCAAAAAAAGACTACTGCATTCGCAATTGCCGCACTTCACCTCTTTGGTGACTACAGAGTTGCATCTCACACCACAGACAGAGAGAGAAACTATACCATTCTTGGAGCTAGGAACCCTTAGAAAAGTGTTGAAGGTTGTGTGAATGACAATGAATGGACTGTAATACGCGAAGGAATAGTGTCTGATCCACTAGATGTATACGATGGTGTAAGGCAAAGATATGAACTAGTGTGTCTCCGCTTTAATATTGCCTGAGAAGAATATGAGAGAGGAAAATGTGCTGAGCGGGGGACTATCTTTTAAAAATCAGTTCGGAGACTCTCTTAATCTGATAACATAGAAAGGGTTGCAAGAGATCAGAAGGCAATGGAGGAGATACTTGTCGCACTTGAGCAAGTCAGTAGTACTATGGGACAGACTATAAACTAGCAGAAACCGCTACTGGGAAAACATGTAAGGAGAAAATGCCACCCTCAGTAGCTATGGGCAAGTTTGACCTTTGACGGGCCTGAGCAGTCTAAATATCTGGAATTGACATTCACCTACTCAATTCACACCTCTTATGAAATTAAACAGAGATTAGTAACAGTCAATTTCGTGTTACGAAGAAATTATTTCCTGCTAGGCTGATAAATCGTTATCACCATTTTAACCATTTACAAAACACACTAACATGAAAGTAGCTAAAATGACAGTCATCTGCTACCACACCTACGTGACTACCCTGCAGCTCACATTTAAGTGCCTGGCGGAGGCTTCTTCAAACCACCACCAAACTATTTCTCTATCATTCCACTCAAAATGAACACTTAAATTTTTCTGTATCAGCTCTGATTTCTCTCCTTTCATTAGCATCGTCATTTCTCCCTAAGCAGGTTGGTGACAGTAAAATATTTTCACATTGAGAAGAAAAAGTTTCTCATTGAAATTGCGTGAAAAGACCTCATCGCAACGAAAAAGCCATTGTTAGATGATTGTCACCCCAACTAGCTTATCATAACCGTGACACACTCTTCCTTACTTCGCCATAATACAAGCCGAGCTACTCTATTTTGCACTTTTTCAATCTCCTTCGTTAATTATATCTGGTGAGAATCCAATATCTCAGGCAGGGAATGAAAAAGCGTTGTGTTGCCAGCCTCTTTATTAGACCTGCTACATCTTCTAAGTGTTCTGTCAATAAAATAGCATTTGGTTTGCCTTCCTTACAGCACCAATGTGATCGTTTCAATTTAAGTTGTTCCGAATTCTAATTCCTAGGTGTTCAACCGAACTGACGGATCCTGTGCGGTAGTAATAAATAACAGCTATTATGTACAGCATAGCAAAGAATTATAGTAGCCAAGAGACACGGAGCCAATATCATCACAGTAGCACAAGTTTGTGTGCCAACTAGTTACACAGAAGACGAGAGTTGAGAGAATGTATGATGAGATACAGGAAATTATTCAGATAGTTCAAGGGAACAAGAATTTAACTGTGATGGGTGACTGAAATTCAGTAGTAGGAAAAGGAAGAAAAGAAAAAATGGTATAAGAATATGGGCTAGGGAGAAATGAATGACAGAGAAATCCGTCTGGTAGAATTATGCACAGAGTATAATCTAATCATGGCCAACATTATCTTAAAAATCATGAGGAGAGACTGTATGCATGGAAGAGATCTGGAGACATTGGAAGGTTCCAAGTTGGTTATGTCATAGTAAGAAAGAGATTTAGGTACCAGGTTTTAAACTGTAAGACATATTAGTGGCAGATGTGGAATTTGATCATTATTTATTACGAACTGAAGGTAGAGTCTGAAGAAATTGCAAAAAGGCAGAAAGTTAAGGAGAGGGAACTTGGGTAAACGGAAGGAATCATAGGCTGTTGAGAGTTCCAGAGCGAGTATCAGGCAACGTTGGACTGTAAAATGGGTGAAAGAAATACAATAGAAGACGAATGGATAGTTTAGAGAGATGAAATATGCAAGGTAAAAGAGGATCATACAGGTAAAAGACATACACTTGTGAAATAGAATAGTTCTTCAAAAAATGAAATCTTTGCAGTCCTGTACATAAGTTAAAATTCACCTGAAGTTCCTCTCTTCATTCATGTAGAAGAAATATGAGGCGTGCCAGCACATCTGTGATAACCGATATCAGAGAGGCTTGTTATCTCTGGCAGAAGCAGAAGTGAAGCAGCTTTGGATGGTGCGCACTGTCGGTCACGAGTCTGACTGTGGACGAGGAAGGGAATACATGGTTCGCTGGAGCGCTGGAGCGCCCAGAATAACAGCCTCTCTATGTATTGGAGCAGTGGCTGCGACCGCTGAGCTACATGGCCAGTTCTGAGCTGTGCTCATTAAGTGTCGGCTGTTTGTCTGCCACTTGTCGGTGTTGTACACGGAGGACGGCGGCTACATGGATGTTGTGGAGTAACAAAAAATGGTTCAAATGACTCTGAGCACTATGGGACTTAACATCTATGGTCATCAGTCCCCTAGAACTTAGAACTACTTATACCTAACTAACCTAAGGACAGCACACAGCATCCAGCCATCACGAGGCAGAGAAAATCCCTGACCCCGCCGGGAATCGAACCCGGGAACCCGGGCGTGGGAAGCGAGAACGCTACCGCACGACCACGAGATGCGGGCGGAGTAACAAGTATCGGGAGCAGGCACTCGGCTTGTGACTACCTCCGTGCCGTGTACTGAACACGGCGCCAAGACGGACGCTGTGGAGTCACCAGCAATGAGTACAAGCTGTCGGCCTGCCATTCTCTCGCTGCTGTGTGTGTGGAGAACTGCGCCCGTGTGCGTTAACATGGTGCTCAGCTGAGGCTACAACAGCTCGGTCATGTGTGAGGGCGATGTTATTTCTAACATTACGGTTCGTACAGTACTATGTTTTTTGCTGTCTCTTACATCAAGTTCACTCAATTGTGTCCTTGTCACACGGTATATCTCAGTTTTATTTTGTGGTAAGGTCTTATGGGACCAAACTGCTGAGGTCATCGGTCCCTAAGCTTGCACAGTACTTAATCTAACTTAAAGTAACTTACGCTAAGGGCGCCACGCACACATCCATGCCCGAGGGAGGACTCGAACCTCCGACGGGGATAACCGCTCGGACCTGAAAACGTCCTAGACCGCGTGGCTACAACAGTTTCTTGGTATCTTGTGTAAGTGAGGGGGACTATTATGCCACCTCAAGCTTCGACGGTTAAAATTAATGTTAAGTGCGACTGTCTGTAACAATGTGTTTCAAGTGGTGCTTCGTTGAGATCTTGAGTCGTGAGGCTTCCCACTATTCCAGTAGTTTTAAGTATTTATTGCGCTGGCAGTGCTGAGATTGTCTATCAGATGGTTCGGTTAATGCTCTTGGCTTCAGGGTGCCAGTGTGACTCTGCAAAGTTTAGTGTCCCAGCTGCCCGAACATATGTGAACATTTCAATGTGTCTCAAGTTAACTGCTGTACATGCCATGTACGTTTTTTGTGTACCTGAATACTTATTTAAACAATTTTCTGAATTCTTGGAAATGTATCTCACTACTCACAAGAAAAGGTACCACTGGTTACAGAGTTCCTGTTATTGTACGAGGGGCGCTCAGTAAGTAACGCGTCACTTTTTTTCTGAAAGCAGGTTGGTTTTATGCAGGTTTCGAGTACACCATACTATTCCCCACTCTTATGGCTTCAAAACCTAGTTTTTCAACATAATCTCCGTTCAGTACAACGGCCTTAAGCCACCTTATTGGGATGGCCCATATACCTGCATGACACCAGAGTCGATTTCTTGATGGATCAATAACCTTCCCATAATCCAAGTACTGTTTTCACGTGGAGTACATCCTTTATTGGGCCAAACAGATGGAAGTCGAAGGATGTGAGACGCGGGCTGTAGGCAGGATGAGGAAGACAAGCCAGTGAAGATCTGTGAGCTCCTCTCAGATGCACACCTTCATGAGGCCTTGCGTTGTATTGGAGGAGAAATTCCTCTGCGTTTTTGTCGCGACGAGCGCGCTGAAGTAGTTTCTTCAATTTCCTGGGGGCGTCTGCGGCCGACTGGCGCGCATGTAATCGAAAAGGTCTGCGCGACCTCGTTGTTATAATAATAGACGCAATAACTCACCGTAACCCAATAACTCACCGTACTTTTGTTCGCTGCCAAGTTTCCATAGACATTCGGCAAGTGCCTATCAACATCTGATGTGCTATGGTTTTCCGCAGAAAGGAACTCCCTCCCCTTGCAGCGCACCTCCGTTACAGCGCAATGCTGAAGGCTACGTACAGCGCAGTCTCCCATAGGAACTTCATTAAGCTATAGGGGCTGAAGCGGAAAAATTCCACGATGTCCTACAACTACTTCCGCATTTTTTTCAACCGAAACTGACAGAGAAAAAAACTTGGGTATTAATAAGCGCTTCAGCTGTATTTGGTCCTTTATTACTGTATCACTACCGGTTTGTGGAACTAAAAGCCTCATCTTCAGGTGACCATACGATTAAAACACTAGAACGGAAAAGCTCGGGATCTTTTTTCCCAACATTCATTATCTGTCGAATGTTGTCCGTCTAATGTTTTAATCATATGTTCACCTGTAGATGTGGCTTTTAGCGCCACAAAATCGGTAGTGGTAAAGTAATAAGTGATCAAATAAAGCTGAAGCGGTTATTAATACCCAACATGCATATTCATAGTTGTGGTTGCTCCACCTACAAGATTATGTGGAGAAATAACAGAATGTGTTGGATTAATTTTCCACGCCTTTCGTAAATTTAAGTATTCGTCATAATATTTTTTTATTTTAATATTCGTCTTCAGCACTCAATTCTGTTATTACAATTGGTGAATCGTTGAGCCTCAATACGTATGACTGAGTTTGTTATCCGTTTTTCATATGTAACATACATTAGAGAATATGACCACGTATTTTACTACCAGATTTAAGAGCACAGAATTGTTATCCTACAGCCAAATATGGGTTGGGGTGGGTTGGGTTGGGTTGTTTGGGGAAGGAGCGAGGTCATCGGTCTCATCGGATTATGGAAAGACGGGGAAGAAAGTCGGCGGTGCCCTTTCAAAGGAACCATCCCGGCATTTGCTTGGAGCGATTTAGGGAAATCACGGAAAACCTAAATCAGGATGGCCGGACGCGGGACTGAACCGTCGTCCTCCCGAATGCAAGCCAAATATGATCACATATATTTCTAGATCAAACTGTTGTGATCAGGCAGGTTGAACTCGCTCTTACAATGCTGTGTTAAGTTCATATTTGGTTTATATCAATGAATGATTAATAGGAATTGGTCCACAACACCCACCAGCGCCGTCCACTCAGCCTCTCCCACGCTCCCTGTCGCTCCAGTCTAGTGAAATTGGTGGATCTTTTCGAAATACGCTGTATTATTCTTTTCTGTGTGTCGTACCTTCTTCTCTGGCTATTACTGTTGTTTATCGCGATTACTTGCAGTTTTGACCTAACCACCCAGATAAGTTGTCATCCACCTCAGTAGTTGTCAACATCCTGATACTCTACGAGGTGCATTCAAGTTCTAAGGCCTCCGATTTTTTTTCTAATTAACTACTCACCCGAAATCGATGAAACTGGCGTTACTTATCGACGTAATCGCCCTGCAGACGTACACATTTTTCACAACGCTGACGCCATGATTCCATGGCAGCGGCGAAGGCTTCTTTAGGAGTCTGTTTTGACCACTGGAAATTCGCTGAGGCAATGGCAGCACGGCTGGTGAATGTGCGGCCACGAAGAGTGTGTTTCATTGTTGGAAAAGGCCAAAAGTGACTAGGAGCCAGGTCAGGTGAGTAGGGAGCACGAGGAATCACTTCAAAGTTGTGATCACGAAGAAACTGTTGCGTAACGTTAGCTCGATGTGCGGGTGCGTCGTCTTGGTGAAACAGCACACGCGCAGCCCTTCCCGGACGTTTTTGTTGCAGTACAGGAAGGAATTTGTTCTTCAAAATATTTTCATAGGATGCACCTGTTACCGTAGTGTCCTTTGGAACGCAATGGGTAAGGATTACGCCCTCGCTGTCCCAGAACATGGACACCATCATTTTTTCAGCACTGGCGGTTACCCGAAATTTTTTTGGTGGCGGTGAATCTGTGTGCTTCCATTGAGCTGACTGGCGCTTTGTTTCTGGATTGAAAGATGGCATCCACGTCTCATCCATTGTCACAACCGACGAAAAGAAAGTCCCATTCATGCTGTCGTTGCGCGTCAACATTGCTTGGCAACATGTCACACGAGCAGCCATGTGGTCGTCCGTCAGCATTCGTGGCACCCACCTGAATGACACTTTTCGCATTTTCAGGTTGTCATGCAGGATTGTGTGCACAGAACCCACAGAAATGCCAACTCTGGAGGCGATCTGTTCAACAGTCATTCGGCGATCCCCTAAAACAATTCCCTCCACTTTCTCGATCATGTCTCAGACCGGCTTGTGCGAGCCCGAGGTTGTTTCGGTTTGTTGTCACACGATGTTCTGCCTTCATTAAACTGTCGCACCCACGAACGCACTTTCGACTCATCCATAACTCCATCACCACATGTCTCCTTCAACTGTCAATGAATTTCAATTGGTTTCACACCACGCAAATTAAGAAAACGAATGATTGCACGCTGTTCAAGTAAGGAAAACGTCGCCATTCTGAGTATTTAAAACAGTTCTCATTCTCGCCGCTGGCGGTAAAATTCCATCTGCCCTACGGTGCTGCCATCTCTGGGACGTATTGACAATGAACGCGGCCTCATTTTAAAACAATGCGCATGTTTCTTTCTCTTTCCAGTCCGGAGAAAAAAAATCGGAGGCCTTAGATCTTGAATTCACCTCGTAGTTTAAGGTACTACACAAATCGTCACCGCTAACGCAGCGCCACTCAGTGATTATGACAAACGGGTTTCGTGTGGCCGTGGACCGAACAGAGCGCTTAGCGCTGGCCCCGCACCTGCGCACGCCGCCGTAACGAGTGGGGAGCGAGGCGGCCAGTGGCCGGCTGCGTGGGTGTGCGGCACGTGGGCGTGGAGGCGCGGCCCGGCAGGTGCCACGGCCGCGGCCCGCGCGCCCTGTCGCTGCCTGCCCGCCTGGCTGGCTGGTGCCGGCCGGCGCCCTGCTCTGCTGCGCCCTCAGACGCCTGTTTTATCGTTGCCCAGGGGTCAGCACGCGCCGCTGCACAACACTCCTCTGCCCTCCGCCGCTTCAGTGCCTAATGTTATGAGCTACACAATGCCTACGGAATAATGCGCCGTCTTTATATCAGGACAGGACGCCACTATCAGATTCAATCCTATGATTATAAACAAGTATTATTACGTTACCGGACAAAATATTATACATCTCCTTAAAACAAAATGTCGCTTTGAGGCGCTGTAGATAGTGCAGAGCTGGTACCTGGTCGTCATGTGACCGCATTCGCTGATTTATATCATAACCGTGAAGTGGAATGTATGAGCCAGTCGCTTGTGTGGAATCAAAACAGTGAGATGACTTCAGGTGGAGTCTTGACAGAACGTTGACAGGCCAACAACATGAATGAAATTGTCTCATTTGTTGGTGTATCAGCGCAGCGTTTCTACACCGAATGACGTGCCACCCGCAGTCATGTGACACAGCGGAAGAACAGGAAGGAAGCAACTGTAAGAAGGCTGTTTATATTTTCTTATTGGCAACGTTACGTAGCGCTCTGTACGAAAATCACTGGCTGTGCTGTGTGCAGTCTGTGGCTAGTTTGCATTGTTGTCTGCCATTGTAGTGTTGGGCAGCGGCAGCTGGATGTGAACAGCGCGTAGCGTTGCGCAGTTGGAGGTGAGCCGCCAGCAGTGGTGGATGTGGGGAGAGAGATGGCGGAAGTTTTGAAATTGAACTGCTATATATATTATGACTATTAAGGTAAATACATTGTTTGTTCTCTATTAATATCTTTCATTTGCTAACTATCCCTATCAGTAGTTAGTGCCTTCTGTAGTTTGAATCTTTTATTTAGCTGCCAGTAGTGGCGCTCGCTGTATTGCAGTAGTTCGAGTAATGAAGATTTTTGTGAGGTAAGTGATTTGTGAAAGGTATTGTTTAATGTTACTCAGGGCCATTCTTTTGCAGGGATCTTCGATAGTCAGATTGCGTTGCGCTAAAAATATTGTGTGTCAGTTTAAGCATAGTCTTGTACAATTGTTCTAAGGGGACGTTTCACAACGGAGGAAGGCTTCCCGCCCACGTCGAGGTCATCAGCGACGGGTAAGAACAGAGAGCGTGGGAACGTCCTACTCTTGTACGAGGGTCACTCCAAAAGAAACGCAAACTATTTTTGTAAAAATACAGTTTTCATTCTGCATGTGTTAAAGTTTTACAGAGTGTAGATACGTCCTTCCCGCTTGTTTTCAAACTTAAATCCACCTGTTCCCGTGAGTGGCGCCGTCCCAGCATGTCTTCAAGATCGCTGCTACACCTGACGTTCATCAGAAACAAGGTGCAGTCATAGAATTCCTATGATGTGAAAACGAGACAGTGGGAAACATCTACAAGAGATTGGAAAAGGTGTATGGAGATGCTGCTGTCTATCGCAGTACAGTTAGTCGGTGGGCAAGCGGGTTACGTGATGAAAGCAGGCACAGCAATATTGAGTATTGTCCTCGCAGCGGCAGGCCTCGTACTGCATACACTCCAGACAATGTGCAGAGAGTTAACGAATTGGTGACTGCTGACAGACGCATCACGGTGAACGAATAGTCACCTTACGTTGGGGTAGGGGAAGGAAGTGTTTGCAGAATACTGAAAGTGTTGGCGTTAGAAAAGGATTGTGCCAGGTGGGTTCCCAGAATGTTGGCAGTGGCTCACAAAGAAACAAGAATAACGGTATGCAGCGAACTTTTGGAACAGTACGAGAATGGTGGAGGTGAGTTTCTTGGAAGAATTGTGACAGGTGATGAAACATGGCTCCATCATTTTTCACCAGAGATGAAGAGGCAATCAATGGAGTGGCACCATGAAAATTCGCCCAAGGAAACAAAAAATTCCAAACCACACCTTCCGCTGGAAAAGTTATGGCTACGGTGTTTTTCGCTTCCGAAGGACTCTTGCTTGTGGACATCATGCCATACGGAACCACCATAAATTCTGATGCATATGTGACGACACTGAAGAAACTTCAAGCTCGTCTGAGTCGTGGTCGACCACATCGGCGAAAGGAGCATGTTTTGCTGTTGCATGACAATGCACGCCGACATGTCAGTCAAAAAAGCTTGGAAGCGATCACAAAACTCGGATGGACAACACTGAAACACCCGCCTTCCAGTCCTGACCTGGCTCCATGTGACTATCATCTCTTTGGGAAACTGACTCACTTAGTGGAACAAGGTTGTAAGATGATGACTCCTTTGTGCACGCTTCCAAACAGTGGCTCCAACAGGTTGGTCCAGAATTTTACGATGCGGGTATACAGGCGCTGGTTCCAAGATGGCGTGAGGCAGTTGAGAGGGATGGAAATTATGTGGAGAAATGAAAATATTATTCCTGAAGGATGTATCTACACACTGTAAATCTTTCAAACATGTAGAATAAAAGATGGATTTAAAAAAAAATAGTGTTCATTTCTTTTGGAGTGGCAATAAAACAAGTATTGACGACTGACCTACAGATGATAGAAATCGTAGACTGGCAAAAGCAACAAATGTGTTTCAGAAAAATCCGCAATTGTTAACACCTACGCTACTGGCTATTAAAATTGCTACACCAAGAAGAAATGCAGATGATAAACGGGTATTCATTGGACAAACCTATTGTGCAAGAACTGACATCTGATTACATTTTCACGCCATTTGGGTGCATAGATCCTGAGAAATCAGTACCCAGAACAACCACCTCTGGCCGTAATAAAGGCCTTGATACGTCTGGGCATTGAGTCAAACAGAGCTTGGATGGCGTGTACAGGTACAGCTGCCCATGCAGCTTCAACACGATACCACAGTTCATCAAGAGTGGTGACTGGCGTATTGTGACAACCCAGTTGGTGGGAGATCTGGGGAATGTGCTGGTCAGGGCAGCAGTCGAACATTTTCTGTATCCAGAAAGGCCCGTACAGGACCTGCAACATGCGGTCGTGCATTATCCTTCTGAAATGTAGGGTTTCGCAGGGATCGAATGAAGGGTAGAGTCACGGGTCGTAACACATTTGAAATTTAACGTCCACTGTTCAAAGTGCCGTCAATCCCAACAAGAGGTGACCGAGACGTGCAACCACTGGCACCCCATACCATCACGTCGGGTGATACGCCAGTATGGCGATGACGCATACACGCTTCCAATGGGAGTTCACCGCGATGTCGCCAAACACGGATGCGACCATCATGATGCTGTAAACAGAACCTGGACTCATCCGAAAAAATGACGTTTTGCCATTCGTGCACCCAGGTTCGGCGTAGAGTACACCATCGCAGACGCTACTGTCTGTGATGCAGCGTCAAGGATAACCGCAGCCATGGTCTCAGAGTTGATAGTCCGTGCTGCTGCAAACGTCGTCGAACTGTTTGTGCAGATGGTTGTTGTCTTGCAAACGTCCCTATGTGTTGACTCAGGGATCGAAACGTGGCTGCACGATCCGTTACAGCCATGCGGATAAGATGCTTCTCATCTCGACTGCTAGTGATACGAGGCCGTTAGGATCCAGCACGTCATTCCGTATTACCCTCCTGATCCCACCGATTCCATATTCTGCTAACAGTCATTGGATCTCGACCAACGCGAGCAGTAATGTAGCGATACGATAAACCGCAATCGCGGTAGGCTACAATCCAACCTTTATCAAAGTCGGAATCGTGATGGAACGCATTTCTCCTCCTTACACGAGGCATCACAACAACGTTTCACCAGGCAACGCCGGTCAACTGCTGTTTGTGCATGAGAAATCGGTTGGGAACTTTCCTCATGCCAGCACGTTGTAGGTGTCGCCACCGGAGCCAACCTTGTGTGAATGCTCCGAAAAGCTGGTCATTTGCATATCACAGCATCTTCTTCCTGTCGGTCAAATTTCGCGTCTGTAGCACGTCATCTTCGTGGTGTAGCAATTTTAATGGCCAGTAGTGTAATATGAGTTGGAATGATATAGTGTCTTTTCTAAAAGTATTTTTATAGGATGTACAGAAGTAAAACGCGGAAGATAAGGAGCAAGAAGATAGTAGAAGCGTTTGAGATGTGGGGTTAAGAATAATATTGAAAATTAGTCAAGTAGATAGAATAACAAATGAAAAGGTACTATACTGAACTGGCAAACAAAGAAATTTATTCCCCAACTTAACTAAAAGAAAAGATCGGCATATACGACACATCCTCAGGTTGTTAATGAAAGTGCGGGTGTTAAAAACTGTAGATGGAGACAAAGCTTGGAACAGTAGGCGAGTTCAAATGGATGTAGGTTGTCGTAGTTATGCAGAGATGAGGAGACTTGGATGAGATAGAGCGGCATGGAGAGCTGCTTCAAACCAATCTTCGGATTGAAGACCACAACAGAAGCCTACCTTCTGCAAGCACGCACATTTATCTTTAAGGTAATTTTTATTATTCCATTTAGAATTAAATTTTTTATTTATCTTACACAAATGTTCAGCGTGTCCTCCACTGAACGTATGACCAACATGAAGGTGATAAACAAATGTTCTCGCACTTTTGCGAGCATGTCTGGGGTAACTAGAATCACTGTCATTGCTGTATGGCGAAATGCATAGACAGAAGTGTTCACAACCTTCCATGCCCCTCTCCCATCATATATAATAAGGTGAACAGAGCTTGGAGGCCAATGATGCAATGCGACATCAGTATGTCTTTTGTAGTAATCCATTGTTGAGGTAGGAGTCTCACCGAAAACCCCGCCTCACGGATAACTCGTCAGATGTTCCGTTGCTGTGGTATCACCATCTCGGCTCGACGCACGTTGGGTAATGGGCTAGCGAGGGTGTGAGAGGGCAAGCTGGCGGAGGGAGATGAATACTAGAGACCACATGAGTCGACAACTTACAACTGGCACCAAGCTAAACTTTTCGTTTCGATATGTCAGCAGAAATTTACATCAAATTTCTATCTCACTTCACGTAGAAGGTATGAACTCGTGGTATCAGATAAATATTTTCGGAACATACCGTATATACCTAGAAGTAGAATGACGGTACAGCTTTCTGTTTGAATGAAAACTACATCCTTTTGCTTTATATTTTTAAGTATTTTTATTTGTTCAATAAGCAGTTTTCGAGTCAGTGCAAGTTCATCATCAGATGATTAGAACGTAACTTTTATGTTACTAATTTTTCGATTAGATCATGTCAATGTAAGTGTTGTGTTTTCCACGCTGGTGTGTAATGGATCTTTATAAATTACCACGCTCAGAACATCCGGGAATACTTGACGTCGGCACAATCCCAGCGACTACCTGCGCCTATAACAAAATATAAAGTGGCAGTTAGTGATGATCCTACATCCGCATAAAGCTGTCTAATAGGCAAATGAAAGCTTTGAAAGAAGGACATTAAAGGAATTAGTGGCTGAGAATAGAGTGAGATACGGTTTTAATCTAAATCCGGTGGCATTCGATCTGTACATGGAGCAAGTACTAAAGAGGCAAGGAGAAATTTCAGGAAGAAGAAGAAACAAAAACTTTGAAATTTGCCGATGTATTTGTGCCTCTGTCAAAGGCAGCAAGGGCTTGTAAGAAAAGGTGATAGGACTAGGTAGTGTCTTGAAAAGAGATTTAAAAATAAACATCAACAAAAGTAAAACAAAGGCAATGAAATGTTGTCGGATCAGGTGAGGCAGAAGGAATTAAGAAATGTGACAGTAAAACATGTATATGAGTTTTGGTATTTGGGCAGTAAAATAACTGAATACGGTTGAAGACTGGCTTCGGCAGGAGAATAATTTCTAAAACAGAGGAATTCGTTAATATCGAATAAAATTTTAAGTGTTCGGGTGTGTTTTATGGAGATATTTGCCTGGAACATAGCCCTGTGCGGAAGTGAAACGTGGAAAATAAGCAACTGAAAGAGGAAGAGAATAGAAGCTTTTGAAACGTGGCGCTACAGAGAAAAGCTGAAAATTAGATGGTTGAATCGAGTAACTAGTAAAGAGGTACTCAATGCAAATGAGGAGAAATGAAAGTCATGGCACAGCTTGATTAATAGAAGGGCCCGTTAATTAGAAAGATCCTAGAGTATCAAGGAACTGTCAGTTTGGTAATGGAAGGAAGTGTGTGCGTGTGTGCCTGAGCTCTTATGTATGAGTGTGTGTTGCGTGAGGGGGGGGGGCTTTTTTCTGCATAGAGACCAAGGGATGAATACAGTAAAAATAAATAGGGTCAAATGGAGGTTGCAGAAGTTATTGTTAGGTAAAGAGGTTTACAGAGGAGGAGGAGGAGGAGGAGGAGGAGGAGGAGAGACGTATCTAACGAGTCTGCGGATTGTAAACCACAACAACGACAACGAAAACATTATAACGAAACTGTTCGCAGAGATTCCGTACAAATCATCCAGTATTTTAACCGCAGTTGCACTACACAACCTACAGAACGTCAAGAAAAATTTACGGTGGTGTTCTTGTATCAGAGCTGACGCTATCTGCTGTCTTTCGGTAACAGTTTCGAGCTTGGCGTTTTGAAACAACTTTCTCCCTTCTTTTTATGTGTTTCCTTCGGTAGCGACTGAAGAAGTACTAACTTCGCTAGCAGATCCTGGAAACTACGATACGCTGTCCGACAGCTAGTTACATCATCTGTCTTACAAGTCATTGTCTGGCAATACTCAAGGCACATGCACTTATTGCACATCTCTCCTGGAAACTGATTTGGAGCAACTGTTTCCAGTTAAGTATTACCTCAATTTCTTTATGAGGCGTAGTCGATTATGTTCTGCTTTTCTATAACGAAAAACTTTTTCGTCTTATCGAGCATAGAACGTGGTATATGTACTGACTACTCAGTTATGGAAGCGATGTTTAGAATGGAACACAAGTGCAACTAAATAAAACATGAATGAGTGAACACTTTGCGGTTGTTCGAGACAGGAGTCCTAAGGTTAGTTTGAAGCGGTTCATCACTCCCGTCAGTGGCTGTCAGTCCTCTTCATTTCATCACAGCCACAGCATCCCACATTGCTGATTGTCCGCCTTCGATGCTCGTATCTAGCACCAGCAATTCTTCCTTTTCACCACCCATTCATCTACAGTTTTCTCAAAAGACTGGTTTCGTGATGGTGCCTAATCATTACTTCTGTTAAAATTATTATATTATTTATTAGGTAATTTGTTTCATTCATTCTCTGAAAGATGTCTTCATTCCTTTTTCAGTCAACCCACACATGGCGTCCTATTAGTCCTTACCACCAAAAATAACTTTTATCGAGAAGAATAATAATAAATGCATCAAGGAAATATTGTTTAGCTACCAGGGAGACGTTAACCTGCGGGATTTTTTTATAACTTTGTTCGGTAAAAAGATTTGAACAGCAATACCTATTTTTTTTTAACGATACCTTACATTTTTTGTTCGGTAATCCACTTGCTCTCCAGAAGAACTGTTTAACAATGAATCAAAGTAATACCATAGACATAAACGTGACGTTATTGAAACCACGACTCAAAACTGATTTTTAATCTTTTGCACTAGCACACAGTGTAGACAGTCGGAGTAACGGAAGTCTTCCGCTTGCTGCAGTTGAGAGCAAACATATGAAAACATAACGAAACTGCACATCGGTCATTCAGCCAACGTTCTCCAGTTCAAAGTTTGTGAGAGTACACTGCACACCGTCGAAGATAAGACAGAAACGTTACTCTTCTACGGAGAATGTAAGTTAGTACGACAGTAACTGCTACAATGTTTCCTTATTTACGCTACGGGTACATGAACTGTAGTATTTTTAAAAGGTTTGTTGTGTTCAGTGAAGGTAGTTATTGATTAAAAAGTTCATCACTACTTTTTTTACCCTTTCTTCTTTGGTGTATACAGGGTGTTACAAAAAGGTACGGGCAAACTTACAGGAAACATTCCTCACACACAAAGAAAGAAAATATGTTATGTGAACATGTGTCCGGATACGCTTACTTTCCATGTTAGAGCTCATTTTATTACTTCTCTTCAAACCACATTAATCATGGAATGGAAACACACAGCAACAGAACGCACCAGCGTGACTTCAAACACTTTGTTACAGGAAACGTTCAAAATGTCATCCGTTTGCGAGGATACATACATCCACCCTCCGTCGCATGGGATCCCTGATGCGCTGATGCAGCTCTGGAGAATGGCGTATTGTATCACAGCCGTCCACAATACGAGCACGAAGAGTCTCTATATTTGGTACCGGGGTTGCGTAGATAAGAGCTTTCAGATGCCCCCATAAATGAAAGTCAAGAGGGTTGAGGTCAGGAGAGCGTGGAGGCCATGGAATTGGTCCGCCTCTACCAATCCATCGGTCACCGAATCTGTTGTTGAGAAGCGTACGAACACTTCGACTGAAATGTGCAGGAGCTCAATCGTGCATGAACCACATGTTGTGTCGTACTTGTAAAGGCACATGTTCTAGCAGCACAGGTAGAGTATCCCGTATGAAATCATGATAACGTGCTCCATTGAGCGTAGATGGAAGGACATGGGGCCCAATCAAGACATCAACAACAATGCCTACCCAAACGTTCACAGAAAATCTGTGTTGATGACGTGATTGCACAATTTCGTGCGGATTCTCGTCAGCCCACACATGCTGATTGTGAAAATTTACAATTTGATCACGTTGGAATGAAGCCTCATCCGTAAAGAGAACATTTGCACTGAAATGAGGATTGACACATTGTTGGATGAACCATTCGCAGAAGTGTACCCGTGGAGGCCAATCAGCTGCTGATACTGCCTGCACACGCTGTACATGGTACGGAAACAACTGGTTCTCCCGTAGCACTGTCCATACAGTGACGTGGTCAACGTTACCTTGTACAGCAGCAACTTCTCTGACGCTGACATTAGGGTTATCGTCAACTGCACGAAGAATTGCCTCGTCCATTGCAGGTGTCCACGTCGTTCTAGGTCTTCCCCAGCCGCGAGTCATAGGCTGGAATGTTCCGTGCTCCCTAAGACGCCGATCAATTGCTTCGAACGTCTTCCTGTCGGGACAACTTCGTTCTGGAAATCTGTCTCGATACAAACGTACCGCGCCACGGCTATTGCCCCGTGCTGATACATACATCAAATGGGCATCTGCCAACTCCGCATTTGTAAACATTGCACTGACTGCAAAACCACGTTCGTGATGAACTCTAACCTGTTGATGCTACGTACTGATGTGCTTGATGCTAGTACTGTAGAGCAATGAGTCGCATGCCAACACAAGCACCGAAATCAACATTACCTTCCTTCAACTGGGCGAACTGGCGGTGAATCGAGGAAGTACAGTACATACTGACGAAACTAAAATCAGCTCTAACATGGAAATTAAGCGTTTCCGGACACATGTCCACATAACATCTTTTCTTTATTTGTGTGAGAGGAATGATTCCTGAAAGTTTGGCCGTACCTTTTTGTAACGCCCTGTATTGCACTCACAAAACTTCAACTGAAGACAATTGACTGAGTAACCGGCTTGCAGTTTTCTTGTGTTTCCATTTGTTAACTGTCAGCTACAGCAAGTGGACGAATTCATTAGCCCTGCTATCTAAAATGTGTGATAGCACAGGAGAATCATAGCAAATTTTGTATTAAGTTTCTAATGTAGGGCGTCCACTTCACTTTTAATTAAAAAAGCGAGACTTTTAAAAAGTCTAGAAAAAACGCTGAGACAAATAATAGAAAAAAGATACACAAATTGTGACAAAGTTTAGTAGACATTGAAGTTCACCTTTGCGTTATGCCTCCGATGACCCCCAAATGATTTTTCACAATTAATCTGCTTCACTGGCTCCGCATTTTTCAGTTTTATGCTTTTTAAGGAGAAGTTCATTTTCGTTTGAATACTCATGCTATCTTTCTTCTGCTTAATGTGATTCACAATATTGGGCCTTCCACCATGTCCAATAACAAAGTTTGATTTGCTTAACATATATTCTACAGTTTCTCAGCTGCGAGTGATAAGAGTAAACTCATTTTTTATATTGATGTTAAAATATCACCTACGTTTGATGACGAAACAGCGAACAAGAAGCGGTTCTATCAACAGTGCAAAACATTAACAAGAAAAAAAGAGCAAGTTGCACAAGTGGTCCTTCATAGTGTGTATACTTGCGCAACGCGCAATAAAATATAAATCAATCATCTTGGAGAGTAAAATACTTCAGCCAAGCGGAATAACAAAAAATCGGGACATTTGAAGGTCCCCAGAAAAATTTTCGGGACAGCGGGACATTTTGGAGAAAAACGGAACTCTCCCGGGACGAATGATGATGATGTTTGGTTTGTGGGGTGATCCACTGCGCGGTTATTAGCGCCCATACAAATTCCCAACCTTTGCTCAGTCCAATCTCGCCACTTTCATGAATGATGATGAAATGATGAGGACAACACAAACACCCAGTCATCTCGAGGCAGGTGAAAATCCGTGTCCCCGCCGGGAATCGAACCCGGGATCCCGTGCTCGGGAAGCGAGAACGCGATTGCGAGACCACGAGCTGCGGACCCGGGACGAAAGGACACCCTATTCTAAGGACGTCATGTTTACGTGAATGGCACACTGATGCGTTTCATGACGATAGGAAAAGATTAGCACTAAAAAATATAGGTTGCCATTAAGAAAGAAGTACTGTTGTCCATATCTGCCGGCCGATGTGGCCGATCGGTTCTAGGTGTTTCAGTCTGGAACCGCGTGACCACTACGGTCGCAGGTTCGAATCCTGCCTCGGGCATGGATGTGTGTGATGTCTTTAGGTTAGTTCGGTTTAAGTAGTTCTAAGTTCCAGGGAACTGATGACCTCAGATGTTAAGTCTCATAGTACTCAGAGCCATTTCAAACATCTATCCATATCTTGTAAAGACTAAAGTTACAAGAAAGGCGTTCATCCTGATAGCTAAACAACAATTTATTCATATACTTTTTATTTTGCTTCTGGATAAAAAGTTATTTGCGGTGGTCAAGACAATGTTCTGCAACACTAAATTCCAAATACCGGGTGATCAAAAAGTCCGTATAAAATTGAAAACTTAATAAACCACGGAATAATGTAGATAGAGAGGTAAAAATTGACACACGTGCTTGGAATGACATGGGGTTTTATTAGAACCAAAGGTAAAACAAAGTATTGCTAGACGCGTGAAAGATCTCTTGCGCGCGTCGTTTGGTGATGATCGTGTGCTCAGCCGCCACTTCCGTCATGCTTGGCCTTCCAGGTCCCCAGACTTCATTCCGTGCGATTATTGGCTTTGGGTTTACCTGAAGTCGCAAGTGTATCGTGATCGACCGACATCTCTAGGGATGCTGAAAGACAACATCCGACACCAATGCCTCACCATAACTCCGGACATGCTTTACACTGCTGTTCACAACATTATTCCTCGACTACAGCTATTGTTGAGGAATGATGGTTGACATATTGAGCATTTCCTGTAAAGAACATCATCTTTGCTTTTTCTTATTTTGTTATGCTAATTATTGCTATTCTGATCAGATGAAGCGCCATCTGTCGGACATTTTTTGAACGTTTGTATTTTTTTGGTTCTAATAAAACCCCATGTCATTCCAAGAATGTGTGTCAATTTGTACCTCTATCTACATTATTACGTGATTTATTCAGTTTTCAAATATATACTGACTTTTTGATCACCCGGTACTTATAATCTCTTCATTTCCATCTTCTCAAATGTACGCATCTTGGAATCATATAGAACTGTTCCAAAAGGTAACGGTATCACGAATATTTCCCTGATATCGAGGTTTAAATATTTGGATGTTAACGGTTCTTTCTTTTTGTAGAAATCTCTTTTTCTGATGTAAAATACTTGCAACTATTTCTCTCTTATTTCTTGCTATTTTATGTATTCTGTTTGCATGCTAGATAAATTCGTTCTTCTCTCCAAGAATCCGCGGTGCAGATACTGTGTCCATTTAGAATGTGCGCAGGCTGTGCACAGGATTCTCTTATGATTATCTTTTATACGTGTATATTATAGACGTCATAGGCACATGTTAGCTCACCTCCCGATAGCACGACTTCATAATGTCAGCAATCAGTGGCGTAACTAGAGAGTGGCAACCTAACCTGGACAACATTTCGACGTGGGCGCAGTTTTGAGGAAAAAGTAAAGTTATAGGTAAATAGGGTGGGCGAAGCAGGAGGAATAAGAAGAAAATGAAGGAGGAGGGAAATAACTAGATAGTGTTAAAATGGGAGAGGAAAGTGACGAGGATGTAGGGAAGAAAATGGTGAAGAGATTCGGATTGGAGTGTATTGCGTAACTGTTACATAAGACCTACTACTTCTCCACGTTATAAAGACGCTTGTGCCTTTTTTCGACTATTGTTGATGCCAAGCGAGCCAATGCATTTATTTATTGCGGCATTGCCCTGATTGGCATTGGAAAATTGAATGAGGAACTGTGTTATTATTGCAAGCAATTCTACTTTCTACTGTGTACTTTCCTTGTGTTGAATTTGTATCATAAGAACAGGATAACTGAAAATTAAAAATTTTTACTTCATTGTAAAATCGTATTATTCTTCATAAATGAAATTGCAGTAGAAGCGTCGATGAGAATTACACAGAAAAGCAAAGCTATCATCAATGATGGGGAGGGCAAGGTCGAAGTTTACCCTGGGCGCCAGTTACATAGCAACGCAACCATTTGCAGTAATTACACACAGAACCCCATACCGCAGTGACACTGCTCGCTTATCTTCGATCAGAGTATCGGCAGGAATTCCTAATTCTCTTTTTCCGTATCAGCAGTTACGTAGCTGCCTTCGTGAAATCGCAGGCTGGTACGGCCACGGCACAATCTGAAGAAGTTCTCAAACCGTGCGCTCTGTGTTGTTTATGTTTACTCGACGAGGATCCACGCCACTCATGTGACGTCAATAGGAGTACAATGAGCATTGTCACAGCACGGAGCAGTTACGCAATGGTCTGACAAGTTGGGCTCACGCGGAAGCCGACGAGCAAACTTATAAAAGTCACGATGTGCAGAAATAGAACGCCAGGTGTGAGACCACGTGCCTTCGTATATACTGTTTGCTAGGGTGCCAACGAAAAAGGGATACAGGCAAGTCTAGATATTTTCATTAACAAACTTCCTTGCCGTATCTGAAATGTCATGTTTGAGTAATGTCGTTTCGGGGGTGTTGTAGTTTCGTTACAGTCCGTCTGCACGTACGTTGCAAGTCATATTTCAATACACAGTTGTGGAATATCGGGGGCAACGCAACTGTTTCACTTCAAAATAATCTTCTTCCTTCTTGATCTTCATACTGCATCTTCACGGGAGCGTCATATCGATAAATGGTTTTGGTAATGTTAGTGGTAGGGGTGGAATTTGTGTTCAAATAGCTCTAATCACTATGGGACTTAACATCTCAGGTCATCAGTCCCCTAGACTTAGAAATACTGAAGTCTAACTAACCTAAGGATATCACACACATCCATGCCCGAGGCAGGATTCGAAGCTGCGACCGTAGCAGCAGTGCGGTCCGGATTGAAGTGCCTAGAACCGGTCGGCCACACGGGCGGCTGGAATTTGTGTTCTCCAACCGTTTACGTCTAGTGTTATATCATGTAAAGTGTGCAACCATTTTTTAAATGTCTGCAAAATCATGTAACTGTGATGGGGCGTGGATACCAGGCCAGCATTCACATAGTTGGATGTGGGAAACCTCATGAAAACCGCATACAGGGTTGCCGGCATACTCAGCCCTCGTCGTTGATACGCCTGGTGGTTTGCATCGTGTCCGGCGTGTTTCCTCGAATCCTGGGAAGCTTGCTAATGCGGCTATCCATACTGGCCTTCCATTTCAAAATCACATTCCCTGAAATGCTCTTTCGTGACGAAGCTTCCTAGTCCAACAAAATTCCTAGGCATGCTACAACCCAACAGTCATTGCAAGAGCTATCCCAAAAACTCGACGGAATTTCAAGAACTTCACTGACCAGATAGATGACTCCGCCGATTATAATAGTCTTAAATATCACAGCTAACACTTGGTTCAAGAATCATAAAAGAAAGTTGTATACATGGAAGAAGCCTTGAGATACTGACAGGCTTCAAATGGATTATATAATGGTCAGACAGAGATTTAGGAACCAGGTTTTAAATTGTGAGACTTTTCCAGGGGCAGATGTGGACGCTGACCACAATCTATTGGTTATGAACTGTAGATTAAAACTAAATAAACTGCAAAGAGGTGAGAATTTGAGAAGATGGGACCTGGATAAACTGACGACTGACAAGAATGGGGGAAAGAAATACAGTAGAAGAATGGGTAGTTTTTAGAGATGAAATAGTTAAGGCAGCAGAGGATCAAGTAGGTAAAAAGACGAGGGCTAATAGAAATCCTTGGGTAACAGAAGAGATACTGAATTTAATTGATGAAAGGAGAAAATACAAAAATGCGGTAAATGAAGCAGGCAAAAAGGAATACAAACGTCTCAAAAATGAGATCGACAGGAAGTGCAAAATGGCTAAGCAGGGATGGCTAGAGGACAAATGTAAGGATGTAGAGGCGTATATCACTATGGGTAAGATAGATACTGCCTACAGGAAACTTACGGAGACCTTTGGAGAAAAGAGAACCACTTGCATGAATATCAAGAGCTCAGATAGAAACACAGTTCTAAGCAAAGAAGAGATATCAGAAAGGTGGAAGGAGTATAATATTATCTTGAGGACAATATTATGGAAATGGAAGAGGATGTAGATGAAATGGGAAATACGATACTGCGTGAAGAGTTTGACACAGCGCTAAAGACGTAAGTCGAAAGAAGGCCCCGGAAGTAGATAGCATTCCATTAGAACTACTGACAGTCTTGGGAGAGCCAGTCCTGACAAAACTCTACCATCTGGTGAGCAAGATGTATGAGACAGGCGATATGCCTTCAGAATTTAAAAAGAATATAATAATTCCAATCCCAAAGAAAGCAGCAGTTGACAGATGTGAAAATTACCGAACTGTCAGTTTGGATTCCGTAGAAATGTTGGAACACGTGAGGCAATACTGACCCTACGAATTATCTTGGAAAATAGATTAAGGAAAGGCAAACCTACGTTTCTAGCATTTGTAGACTTATAGATAGCTTTTGACAATTTTGACGGCAATATTCTGTTTCAAATTCTTAAGGTGGCAGGGGTAAAATACATGGAGCGAAAGGCTATCTACAATTTGTACAGAAACCAGATGGCAGTTATAAGAGTCGACGGGCTTGAAAGGGAAGCAGTGGTTGGGAAGGGAGTGAGACAGGGTTGTAGCCTATCCCCGATGTTATTCAATCCCTATATTGAGCAAGCTGTGAAGGAAACAAAACAAGAATTTAGAGTAGGAATTAAAATTAATGGAGAAGAAATAAAAACTTTGAGGTTCGCCGATGACGTTGTAATTTTGTCAGAGACAGCAAAGGACCTGGAAGAGCAGCTGAACGGTATGGACAGTATCAACAAAAGCAAAACGAGGGTAATGGAATGTAGTCGAATTACGTTGGGTGATGCTCAGGGAATTAGATTAGGAAATGAGACACTTAAAGTAGTAAAGGAGTTTTGCTATTTGGGGAGCAAAATAGCTGATGATGGTCGAAGTAGAGAGGATATAAAATGTAGACTGGCAATGGCAAGGAAAGCGTTTCTGAAGAGGAGAAATTTGTTAACATCGAGTATAGATTTAAGTGTCAGGAAGTCGTTTCTAAAAGTATTTGTATGGAGTGTAGCCTTGTATGGAAGTGAAACGTGCACGATATATAGCTTGAACAAGAAGAGAATAGAAGCTTTCGAAATATGGTGCTGCAGAAGAATGCTGAAGATTAGATGGGTAGATCACATAACTAATGAGGAGGTATTGAACAGATTTGAAGAGAAGAGAAATTTGTGGCACAACTTGACTAGAAAAAGGGACCGGTTGGTAGGACATGTTCTGAGGCATCAAGGGATCACCAATTTAGTATTGGAGGGCAGCGCGGAGGGTAAAAATCGTAGAGGGAGACCAAGAGATGAATACACTAAACAGATTCAGAAGGATGTAGGTTGCAGTAGGTACTGGGATATGAATAACATTGCACAGGATAGAGTAGCATGGAGAGCTGCATCAAACCAGTCTCTGGACTAAAGACCACAACAACAACAAATATTTATAAAAGACCCTCGTTCTCGATGTACTCTACAGTTTCTCGCAATAATCTATCAGGTCGATAACGAAACCATTAACCCCATTCACCCATAAATTTATTTGCTATTGACAACATTGGATTTTCAGTGAGCCAATCATTGTCTTTCTTAATGACTTCCTGCCAGTTTATTACCTGTTCACTGTGCCTTTATTGATCAGTTCTCAAACATATATAAGCAATTATAAATGTAAATGAACGTATGGCATCGTTGGCCAGGAGGCCCCACTCGGGGAACTTCGGCCGGTAAGTGCGGGTTTTATAAGCAAATGATGACATGAAATTGGTAAATGCCACAAGCGCGGGGATGTCCATGTGTCTATTTTATGTTGTAAATACTTTGTACGCACTCGTTTACGTAGTCTACGTTTGCAGACCAGCAAGTTCACTGGGTGTTCCAGTTTATGCAGTTTAAAATTGCATTTTTGATGTTACATGTTTATTTAATCACTATCGTTTACATTTCATTTTAACCAGCATTGCTGCTACCAACATAAACTTAGAAACTAGTTTTGCAGCAGACGGCGACAACTCGCACGAGTGTCCTCGGCACAAACTAACTCTCTGTCTGAAGAGATCCTACATGATACAGCGCTACCTATGTGGAAATTTACAAGCTACAAGGTATCTAATGTGTTTATATTTGGCTGAAGGACAAATTCAGACATTTATAAATATATAAGAATCTTAAGCAGTGTCCCTTGCGGACTACCAGTTGTTCCGTCGTAGGGAAATTCTACGACTACTTATAACTGTTTTACTCCACGATAAAAACAACATGTGCGACATTTCAGAACAACAATAACTACTCCTCTTCTAGGTTTTAAAATTGCCAAATAATAAGTTGTTAATACGTTTAAAAGTTATGTATGAAGTTAAGATTTTCATTTAGTGATTGTTAGCGACGTAATATGTTTCAGTGAAGTTGTATTACTTAATTCAGTATTAAATGAAATATTTTACTACTACTCAGTTCCCTGTATCGATGTCACTTGACGCAATGGGTTGGTTGCAGTTGCACAACACATGATCTAATTGGCGTGTTGCTGTTCAGCGTATATAACACGCCGTGTATCAGTTGTGAATGTGCAGTTCTATCAGTTTCCCACAAAGACTTTCAGGTCACCGTGAACAGTGTGAAGTGTTTCCTCGATTAAAGACAGTATAATGTAATCTGTACACATCTTCAGTCTCCATACCGTCAGCAATTCAGCGAGTAAAATAACAATTGTTACAGGGCTTACTCATCATGTTACAACGTGCCAAAAGCTCGTTGAAATGTACGTTGGATTCACTTTCAGATATCCACATGCATGAATTTACTTAGTGTGGCTAATATTTTAATGACGTCGTGGTTTCCCTGAAACATGTGTTATATGTAGTACAATTTAAATGTAAGTAAAATTTTACGCAAATTCAGGTTATGAACCATAGACAATCCGGCTTGTACGTCGAACTAATTATTTATCGACCACCCTCGTGCAAGCTAGCAGGTAACCAGAATCATACCTCACGATGGAGCTCTTTGCTGCAGTTCCCTTAGTGGTGCACTGCTGTTGTTCCCTTTTAGTGAGCGGGGATTCAGAACCGTTACGATTCCATACAAAGTTGTTGGAAAAGTGATTACTAAAGGGAGCTGTAGAGGGTAAAGCTGTAGAGGAAAGCAGAGATTAGGATATATCCAGTAAATAATTGAGGGCTTCCGTTGTGATTGCTACTCTGGGATGAAGTTGGTGCAGGAGAGAAATTTTAGTAAATGAAACTGTATAGATGACTTAAGGGGACGTGTACGTGAACGACCTGTGTTTTTATGCTTCGCTTTCGGTGCGCGTTACCCTTGACCTGCAATGCGATGGAAGATGCGACCAACACTGAATGTCATTAACTGAAGCTGTACAAGGAAATTTATTAAATTGTCAGTTATAGTTTAAGAATTAAAACATTTTGTCTAATAGATGGTTTTATAGCACTCGTTTCATTTCTGGTACTAAACAGCATTCGTACTGTAGGAGGCTGCTGCCAAAATTCATAGGAACACATCATGCCTCTCTTTTGTATTTTGTTGTGCATCTGAGGAAACAGAATAATCTTTATTAAACCAGATCATTATTTCGCTCAGAAAGTACCGCTAAAATTATACGCAGAATGACAAACATAGAAATTTTCTGTAATGTATTAAGCATAATAAAATGAGACTATACCATTCTTCACTTGGGAGAAACCTGGTGAACAAAGCTCAAACCATAGTGAAGATATATGTACCTTAAGTTCGGAAAATGTAATTTCGAGAAAATGAGAAAAGTGCTTTTGACTCACCGAATGCCTTTCAGAACAATCGAGCAGCATATTCTTGCTGGCCAGCTGTTTCTTTATCCCCTAAAATTTTTCAAGAGTCCTTTCCTTACTTTGAACTCTTCAGTGGTGGCTGCCGAAGCCTTTCAGTTTCAACTATTCGCTGACGATCTATGGCAGTCGGAGGAACTATCATATTATTTCCTGTTTAGATGACCAATTTGTCCGCTATTCTTGTCCTGCTAATTGCACCATCATTGAAACAGATGACAGCATCCATGACACCTATTTTGAGTACCGTCCTTCCAACAAACGCTGTTTTTGGTGCTTGTTGCACACACAACTGTTGAACCTCTTATTATGGTTCTGTGTGAGGCCATGTAGACATCTGCTAAATAACTATGTATCTACAAAGTCTCTATATATTTACTTTATTGTTTGCATGACTGTGGCAGTGCGGCAGTTAACTGAAAGGAGACGTGCTGGTATACAGACTTTTGTTCAAAGAGCGTTTAAGAACAAATAAACAATCTGAAAGTTGATAATGCACACATTTTTGGAAATGGGAGAAATTTGTCTTCCAGATGGAGATAATTTTTTTTATACTTTTCAGTCATTTTCACGTCCAGGTCCCCTTAATATTAAGCAATGTACCCACAAAAATCCACAATTATCGACGAGTCTTTCAGTATATTCATTTCCTTTATTAACAGAAGAATAACTCGTAGAGGGCTGCATCATAGTAACCAGTAAGAAACAATATATGGGGAATTCCCAAAACCGTTGCGTCACACTTCAAGGAATTTTACAGAGTCTTGAGGAACAATTTGGTGATAGGAGCTCACGTACGGAAACGTTATCCAACGATACTACAGAGCGTCGAAGTCGTGTGTACCGGCGCCTGCCACTTGGCTACCCCTTCGGCAGCAAACTTGACTTCGCACGATGACGGACCGTAGGCGGACCGTCTCGCAGTGTTGTTGTTCAGTGATCGCTACTGATTGCCACCAGCGCCAGTGGAAAGATGGAGCTGACTGCTGCTTAGAAAGGCTTTGTCTGCTACGAATGCGATGCTCTGTTGCCTTGCTCGATCACGGTTTCGGACATGGGTTTCCAACCGCAATTTACTTTTCTCCTGGAACCCTCGGGAAGCACAGATGTGTTTCAGTATACTGGAGAAAAATAATCTTCTGATGAAAACCCCCAAAATCATCATCCACCAAAGAAACAAAGCATCGCATTCATAGGAGACAAGGCCTGCTTACGCAGCAACTATCTCCACCTTCTCCACAGGCGATCGTGTCAATCTTTCGCGATCACTGAATAACAAGATTGCGAGACATTCCGCCTGCGTTCCGTCATCGTACGAAGTCGAGTTTGCTGCCGAAGGGGTAGCCAAGTGGCAGGCGCCATTACACACGACTCCGATGCACTGTAGCGCCGTTGGATGACGTTTCTGGACACAGGTTCTTATGATAAATTTGCTCTTCAAGACACTTGCTACAACCCTTCGAAGGTTTTTAGTATCTTTCTGTAACAGTCTGCGTGTACACGTTTATGCATCGAGTCAGGCGTATAAGAAAATATTGTTTTTTAGTGGTGACAGAGGACAGTGTACCGAGAACTATACATCAATACTTACTTGATTTGCAGGCTAATAATTATAGCTATTAGGAATAGTATGTTTTTAGGTTCGTTAGTAGCTCCAAGTGTCGGTGGAACGAGCAAGTCGACAATGCTTACTACAGCCTGGGCTGCGCGTCGAATGTTGAAGTGTGGACGCATGGACCCAAATGCTTGATCTACGCTAACAGGCGTAGTGTGCAGGAAACATCAGACAGAAAATTATGTGACGTATTTGCATTGGCAGGAAGACTGTTAGACGCAGAGAAAAGCAAGTAACACAGTGAACTCGGAACATCTTAAAATAACAATGATTACAATCTCTGCACTTATACTCCTGCCACCGTATGTATAATAAAAGCGGTGTCATGCCTTTTATTCCGTGAACGTTTTCACTTATGGAAACGCAGATTTCGGCAAATGTTAGAACGTCGAGAGGCAAGTATGTTTTAGATCGGTTAATGTTTTTAACGCTGGTATCAACGTAGATACTGAAACAAGTACGTTTTTTTAGGTGGAAACGTATACTTCTTATAACTGCATTCGACAGCTCTTGAGAAGACAATTATAGTGATATAGCGTTTTGTTAATGTTGGCGTTGAAAGCCGTCGTAAAAAAATTAGAAATGTCCTAGAATGTGAGGACGGTGCCCGGAAACGTCATTTGTGGTGCAACAGCTGCCAAATAGGACCTCCGGACCAGACCGTGTAGTTGTATAACGTAAGATAGGCCTCCGCTACGATAGTAAACCCTCATTCCCTCTTGAACAAACCACCGAGCGAGGTGGCGCAGTGGTTAGCACACTGGACTCGCATTCGGGAGGACGGCGGTTCAATCCCGTCTCCAGCCATCCTGATTTAGGTTTTCCGTGATTTCCCTAAACCGTTTCAGGCAAATGCCGGGATGGTTCCTTTGAAAGGGCACGGCCGATTTCCTTCCCCATCCTTCCCTAACCCGAGCTTGCGCTCCGTCTCTAATGACCTCGTTGTCGACGGGACGTTAAACAACACTAACCTTGAACAAACTTACGATCCAGATGTAGGTTCACATACGAATGTTGTATATGGAAATGCGACGTACGCTTCAATTTAGCGTATCAAAAAGTGCTTAGGAAAACTATTTCACGTTTGTTTATCCTCCCAGATTTACATGAACTGAAGTGGAGAAATCAACTGTTCATTTTTCAAAGATAAAGAGAGCAAGTACTTTATTAAGTATCTAAGTGCTAGAGGGAAGATTTGACCTATCTTTTGCTGTACATGGCAGTGTGTTTCCTAGAGATAAAATACATGCTGTCGGACAACAGTCTCTTTCTACGCTGCTCTAAATTATATCGTATGGGATACATTCGTTGAAATAAACAGTTTACTTTGGTGAACATCTACACACTGCGAAATAAACTTTCTTTTAAACGGAAAGTCGTTTCGTTCTGAACGTAAGCGCTTAATTATAGTGTTACCAGCTACGTGCAGTACAAGCTGTCGATTTATTTGACATTGCAAGTCAAAATCGTACACACGTAAATGAAATAAACAATTTGCTAACAATGACTTGGTAACCATCCAAATCTCATACCATATTTTGTCTTCCAGACAAATAACTATACCCTTTACTTAAGCATTTGTTAACATATCCGCATCCTCTACAGCTCCCGCCGTCTTGAACCCCCTCACCCCCTGGTTGCTCCTCTCCTCTCCCATCCCCGCCCCCTGCCACGTCTTCACCGTTGTGTCCTCTCTACCCTCCATCTCTACACCCTACATCTCCTTTCCCAAGGTGGCTTCCATCAACTCCCCCTCCCAAACGATGCCCTCTCTCCCTCCATTTATCCCTCCTATCAACTCTGATCCTCACTCCCCCTCCTTTCCTCTGTCCTTTCACTGGGCTCCCTCTTCCCCCTTCCGTCCTGTTTTCTCCCCACTAAACCTCTCCCTACCTCCCTTCTCCCCCCCCCAAATCCTTTTGTATTCCCCTCCTCTGCCTACCCCGCTCCCTGTCGCGTCTGCCCCCCACCCCTCTTATGGCTCCTCATCCTCCATCAGCTCCTTTCCCGGTTCCCCCCTTCGCTTTTACTCTCCTTTCCCCCCTTTTTTGTTTTCCCATCATCTGTCCAGTTTCCCCCCACCTGCTCTCGGCTGTGGTATGTCACATTTGCCAACTTTTTAGTGCAGTGTTCCAGTGACTATTCAGTGTTGTTCGTCTTTCTCGTGTTGCGAACAGAAACCATGCTGTCGCTAGGTGTGAATTTTATGTCTTGCGAACAGAATCCAGACTGTCGCCGTGTTTTTTAATTGTCTGTTTATTGTTTTACCTGTCTGCTTCGTACGTATTTTATTAGCATCATCATCTCTCTGTTCTATGTTTTAAGTTCCACGATTTCTTTTCGCCATGTTACTCTTTAAGGCTCCGATTTTATCGCCTGTTTTTATTATTTATTCTCTTCATCTTTCTCACAAAGTCTGTAGGCTGAAGAGCGGCATACTATGCTGCTGCCAGCCCGCCCCCTTCGGGGGGAATTGAAATTCAATAAAGAAAAAAAAAAGCATTTGTACAAACTGTTGATCATAGACTGAAAGGTTCATTTGCAATCGCCGTTCGAGAAAACCGTGAACAGATGTAATTACAGTGGATGATATGATAGAGCATGCAATGTCGATATCATCTGGCATAGTTGGGGTGTCGTCAAAGACTGCATCTCTGAATGCTCCCCAAAGAAAAAATCAAGAGGAGGCAAATCGGGAGACCTTGCATACCATTTAACGACAGAATTTCGTCCTATCCAACGTCCACAAAAGTTCTCATTCAATATTTCCGTTGCAAAACGGGACGAGTGAGTTGGACAACCGAATATCTAGAAAAAGCGGCGAATGTTCGTCATAAAGTATGCGTACGAATGTCCATTTCGAACTCCTGAGAGGAAGTAAGGTCCCACGATGTAATTTCCTATGATGCTGCAGCATACGTTTACCCTCCACGGCCGTTGATGTTGTACCTGACGAAGCCAGTGTGGATTTTCGGTTGCCTGGTAAAGCCAACAAAATTCTGTACGACGTTTGACATCACGGTCATCGAGTGCCTGATACAGTGACAGATGATGGGAAGTAAAATTTGGTTGATGCATTATGCGAATGGTACTCCTGTGGCTGATTCCACATTCCTTGGCGATATGTCTCGTACCACTTGGCGAATTCATCAGCGTCGTAGCCAGAACAACAGCTTGTGTTCTGTGTCAGTCGGAGTCATCTTTCTTGTTCTCTTTCTGACGTTCGAGCAGCCTGTCCTCCCTAGCGTCTTAATAATTCGTACAACTGCTTCGCGCGACGCAATTTCGCGATGCGGACAGATAGCCCTACACCACTGTATTGTTTTTGCGGCATTTCTTTTACATTCACCATATAAAAGTAGTATATCCAACTTCTCCTTATTTGTGTACAAGTCTGCCTGCAACGAATGCTGAAGCAGAAATGCTCGGCATGCAGTGCAAGTAAGTAAACAGACAAATGTGTTGACATTTTGACACAGCATAGCACGAGAACTCTACCTGGCGGTATCTGCACAGCTAATGCCGATTCCGCTCAACGTTCTGTCAAACTTTAGGACGTTTCTCGAATTTTTTTTACTACAGGTTTCAACGTCAACTTTATCAAACGCTATATCATTGTAATTGTCTTCTCAAGAACTATCGAATGAGGTTACAGAAGGTATACGGTTGCATTACAAAAAAACCGTACTTGCTTTAATATCTCCGCTGATACCAGCGGTTAAAAAATAAAAAAAACATTAACTAAACACGAAATGTCCGCAGCTCGTGGTCGTGCGGTAGCGTTCTCGCTTCCCACACCCGGGTTCCCGGGTTCGATTCCCGGCGGGGTCAAGGATTTTCTCTGCCTCGTGATGACTGGGTGTTGTGTGACGTCCTTAGGTTAGTTAGGTTTAAGTAGTTCTAAGTTCTAGGGGACTGATGACCATAGATGTTAAGTCCCATAGTGCTCAGAGCCATTTGAACCATTAAACACGAAAATAGGTGCTCTCGACTCTCTAATATTTGCCGAAAAGCGCGTTTCGATATGTGTAATGGTTCACGAAATAAAAGAGGTGTTACGTCTCACGTGACTCATCCTGTATGTATAGGGCGTATAAGAAATAAAGCAGAAATGAAGAAAATGAGAGAGCTGGTAAAGTGGGTCGTAACAAGAATATTTCACACAACAACCCATGTCCGCATCCATTAACGTGCGGCGCGAGGCGTCATTGAACAGCGTGGCTCGCCGCCAAGAGAGCAGGCACACAACATGGCCTCTGAGTCGTCGTATTAGCACGTCTGCAGGGCAATGTTTTCAATGTATTTGTGACATCAAGGTAAATAAAAAGTCGGCGTGAAGTTTTATAACTTTTATTTGAAAACAGTTACAAAAAGCGCTCTGAATTACGCCCTCCTGCTTACGCACGCCGTGCGACGACGCACACTCGTTCAAACACTCCTGACAAAGTGGAAATTGCACGTGGGGCTGCCATAATGTGCGCTATCAGCGTTTCATAAACAATAGATTTCATGTGTTCCCAGAAGAAAAAATTAATGGGCGTCAAGTCGGGGGCCACGTGCAGGCCGTGCCACCTGCCCGTCGCGCCTTGTCCAGTCGTCATGAAGGGTTTAACCCAGATGCATTCGCACTGCATGCGCGAAGTGCGCAGATGCACCGTCGTGTTGGCACCACATTCGCTGTCGCGCTTTGAGAGGAATGCGTTCCAAAAAACTTTGGCAGAGTTTCTCGTAAAAGGATTACGCTTCTGTTTGCGTTCAGTCGCCTGGGGAACGTGTATGGACTGTACAGATTATCGCCTACCAAGCCGGCCCAAATGTTGACAGCGAAGTGATCTTGGTGACCACGAACAGGGGTGGCATGCGTGTTTTTCTTTGCCCACAAGTGTTGAGTGTGGCTGTTGAACGTATCCTCTCGTGTAAAGGATTCATCATCCTTAAAAAGTACACGGTTCGGAAAGTTCGACTGAATGGCACGCCTTCGCAAAAACCACTGGCAGAACTCAATCCAACGTGGAAAATAGCCTGAGTTAAGGGCGTGAACCTTCTGACGGCGGTACGGGTGCAAATCGTATTCATGCCACACGCACAAATTATGGAATAACTTACACCCATTTCCCAACAACACATGGCCAGCTTTTCTTCCTCTTTAAGCCCTCGTGTACGCACTGTGCGTTGACGACTGAATCAGTCAGGCCTTCACACCTGTAGCACAAAATGAATACGCCGGGTTTCGAAGTAGGCCTTAAACGCACATGTGCCATTACGAGAACGTTCCAGAGGAAAACATACCTCAAGCGAACCTGTCTCTGGAAGGAATCTGTGGATGGCAGTAAATGTTCGTGGACCTGGCGCTCTGCGGTTCG
Source organism: Schistocerca cancellata (assembly GCF_023864275.1). Classification (NCBI taxonomy): domain Eukaryota; kingdom Metazoa; phylum Arthropoda; class Insecta; order Orthoptera; family Acrididae; genus Schistocerca; species Schistocerca cancellata. The sequence goes on from NC_064628.1 coordinate 260,806,432, forward strand.
GAAACCGCCGAAAGGACAAACGTTAGACTTCGTGAGCATTTCCATCCGCTGTCCCGTATGCACAGCACACATATAATTTTCGACGATATCCTGTAGGATCACGCAAAGCATCGTGCCTCATTTGATCTTCGACGAGCCTCTCATTTTTTCTCCATGGAGTCTGTTCATCCGTAGTCCAGTTTGTCCCTTCTTTCTTTGGATTTCATTCCCTGACTAACATTCAACTAGAAAAACTTTTCTTTGTACATCTTTCTGTCATGAACATCTATTGGATCGATTCGTGCTTTTTATAGGTCAACTTTGACTTGTATCATCCATTGTAATATTGTCTTGCCCTCTTGTACACTACTGGCCATTGCTACACCACGAAGATGACGTGCCACAGACGCGAAATTTAACCGACAGGAGGAAGATGCTGTGATATGCAAATGATTAACTTTTCAGAGCATTCACATAAGACTGGCGCCGGTGGCGACACCTACAACGTACTGACATGAGGAAAGTTTCCAACCGATTTCTCATACACAAACAGCAGTTGACCGGCGTTGCCTGATGAAACGTTGTTACCATCACGTTTCCGAGTTTGAGAAAGGTCGGATTGTGGCCTATCGCAATTGCGGTTTATCGTATCGCGACATTGCTGCTCGCGTTGGTCGAGATCCATTGACTGTTAGCAGAATATGGAATCGGTGGGTTCAGGAGGGTAATACGAAACGCCGTGCTGGATCCCAACGGCCTCGTATCACTACCAGTCAAGGTGATAGGCATCTTACCCGCATGGCTGTAACGGATCGTGTAGCCACGGCTCGATCCCTGAGTCAACATATGGGGACGTTTGCAAGACAACAACCATCTGCACGAACAGTTCGACGACGTTTGCAGCAGCATGGACTGTCAGGTCGGAGACCATGGCTGCGGTCACCCTTGACGCTGCATCACAGACAGGAGCGCCTGCGATGGTGTACTCAACGACGAACCTGGTTGCACGAATGGCAAAACGTCATTTTTTCGGATGAATCCAGGTTCTGTTTACAGCATCATGATGGTCGTATCCGTGTTTGGTGACATCGCGGTGAACGCTCATTGGAAGCGTGTATTCGTCATGGCCATACTGGCGTATCACCCGGCGTGATGGTATGGGGTGCCATTGGTTACACGTCTCGGTCACCTTTTGTTCGCATTGACGGCACTTTGAACAGTGGACGTTACATTTCAGATGTCTTACGACCCGTGGCTCTACCCTTCATTCGATCCCTGTGAAACCCTACATTTTAGCAGGATAATGCAAGACCGCATGTTGCAGGTCCTGTACGGGCCTTTCTAGATACAGAAAAACTGCTACCCTGGCCAGCATATTCTCCAGATCTCTCACCAATTTAAAACGTCTGGTCAATGGTGGCCGAGCAACTGGCTCGTCACAATACGCGTCACTACTCTTGATGAACTGTGGTATCGTGTTGAAGCTGCATGGGCAGCTGTGCCTGTATACGCCATCCAAGCTCTGTTTGACTCAATGCCCAAGCGTATCAAGGCCGTTATTACGGCCAGAGGTGGTTGTTCTGGGTACTGATTTCTCAGGATCTATGCACCCAAACTGCGTGAAAATGTAATCACATGTATCAAGACCGTTATTACGGCCAGAGGTGGTTGTTCTGGGTACTGATTTCTCAGGATCTATGCACCCAAACTGCGTGAAAATGTAATCACATGTCAGTTCTAGTATAATATATTTGTCCAATGAATACCCATTTATCATCTGCATATCTTCTTGGTGTGGCAATTTTAATGGCCAGTTGTGTATGTATGGCAGAAATATGCTGATGTTTCCATAAAATGTTAACCTTCTTTTTCTGAGATCTGCTGCTAGGTCTGATATATTTCCTGTGCATTTCCTAGAATGTAATCTATAACCTTCTTCTGTCAGCTTTGGCCCGAGAATATTTCTCATTATTTGGCGTTCTTCCTTCAGTATGCTTACCATGTCGCTTTTGGTATGAAGTGTCAGTGCCTCACTTGCGGGTGTAGTATTTCTGTCTCGATTACTGTGCCGTAGCGTCTGATCTGTGTTTGAAGTGACGTGCATTGCTTATTATATATATCGTGTGTTCAGGAGTAAGTTCTCTTCATTTTTTGTAGTCGAGTCTTCTGTGAAATCTTTTCTCCTCCTGTAAGTTCGAGGATTTTACCTAGACATTTGCAGCGTGTGACTCTGTTTATCTTTCCGTATTTTGTGTGTTTAATTTTGAGCAGCAGAATCAAGACTGCTGGAAAGAGATGCTCTAGCCAACTTTTTCTGCCCATTCTTTCAGTATTTCTGTTTGTTTATTTGCTGTTGCTTCGTTATCCGAGAGTGTGGTCATGTAGACTGCGAAATCTAGGTTTGAGATTTCTACCTTGTCCCAGGATCGTCCTGGTCGTCTTAGTTTCCAGTGTCTTTGGATTTTCAGTTCTCTTTCCCATTCTCTCAATACTTTGTCCAGGACTAGGTCGAACAATAGTGAGAATAATCCATCATTTGGCGTATTCCATTTTTGATCATGAAGGGATCAGAGATTTCATCCATGAATTTAACTTCCGATATTATGTCAGACAATATCTTGTTTGATTACCCATAGTGTTTTTGGGTCGAGTCCTTGTCCTTCCAAGACGTTAAATAAGGATTGTCGTTCAACAGAATCGTACACTTTTTTGAAATTTATAGCAGCGCAAATGGTTAGAGTACTCCTGGTAGCCTTGTACTGCAGTATTGTTTTCACACTGGAGATTTCTCCTGTGTATGAACGACCGGGGTGGAGGCCTTGCTGCTATTGACCAATTTGTGTTCTAATTGTTCTTGTATTCTCTGAAGTAAGCACGCTGAACAAATTTTGTAGGCGACTTATAGCAGGGTGATACCTCTGCAGTTTTTCACATTTGCCGTTTCTTGTGCAGCGGGCGGATAGGTGCACATTTCCGCTCGTCAGGAAGCTTTCCTGTTTCCCAGATGATTTTGATTATTTGTATAAGTCCGTGTAAATACTTTTGTCCGAGGTTCATTAGTAGTTCTACAACGATGCCATCTTCACCTGACGTCTTACTGCTTTTTAATTTAAGTATACATTTTTGGATCTCTTCACACATTGTCTTGGAGTGATTCTGGGTGTGTGGAGGTGCAATCCTGTGTTGGAAATCTTGTTTCAAATTCAGGTCATTTAAGGAGATCAGAAAATCTACGTGACATTTCCTAACAATTCTCCTGATTAGCTAATGCGAGTTTTCCATCTTGTTTCCTGAAGTAAAAATTTTGAGGTGTGTACCCGCAGAGCTTCGTTGCGAAAATGCTGTAGAATGCTCTCGTGTTGTGGTTGCGCGAATCTTCCTCTGTAGAATCCAATTGCTTCTTCGTGTATTTCCTCTTGGTTTGCCTAATGTTGTCTTTTTTCTGGGCTCGTTAAACCGATATATATTTTATAAGGAATTTTTTACAGTTGCATTCTTGTTTGCGACTGCCTAGCGCATTTTGACAGTCTGAGCCCAATCAAGTGAGTTTAGTGTTCTTTTTCTGTGGTATGAATTCTTTTACTGTACGTTTTGAAATGTACAAAAAGCTATGAACAAATTTTCAGTTATTAAAAGTATAAGAATGTGAAGACGAAAACCGTACACAAGTAAGTACTGAAGCAGACAAAATGTGTGAGAGTAATGAACAGACGAAAAGGGACGGTGGCATAGAAGAACGCGGGCATAGGAGAGGATGGAGTCAATGGAATATGAGTGACGAACAGCTATATTATTTGCAACAAGCGCGTTATCTTGCGGAAAACGTGAATAATGAAAGTCGATTTTATCATTGAGGATTTGTGTTCACTGTTAGCCATAATTGCAAGTAATGTTAGTTTTTTGCCTTTATTTGCTCTACGAAGAACGTCACATTTAATATCATAAGACTCACACATTGAGAGTATACGATTCTGTAGTGCCTGTGTTGTTCAGAATTACGATGCAATGTCCCTTCGCACGTGTAACATGCATGCATGCATGCATACATGCATGTCAGAAGAAACATGGTATCGTAATTCTGAACAACACAGGAACTACAGTATCGTATTTATCCGCCGACCCTGGGCAACCGATTTTCAATTAAAATGTCTACCCTGTACGGGAATGAACACAATGGATGTAGTATGACTGCAGGCTGTGGACACATGGTTGACTACATATGGAAGTTCGGGGCTGGCTATCAGGCGTACTAGAATTCTCTATTGGTAAGGCGACCTTTTGCGATAAGCGGGAAACCAGGGTTCGAATCCTCGTCGAACACATAGTTGGTTGTCGTCACTCCATTATGCAGCTGATGGTTGTCCATATTCGCAGCTGCAAAAACATTTCATGCATGCATAACGTGTTCAGCAAAGATGAAATATCTCTTTTTAATCCTCAGTTCGCTTCAGGCTAGTCACTCTAGTAGTTATACCTCAACCTCATTGACCTACATACAACTTTCTGCACAGATTGCAGGAAATACTGTAAATTCCATTTAGTTCTAAAGATGCAGTATTGTCCTTACTGTTAAACAGACTGGGCCAACAGTATTACTAGTACAGAAAGCTAGTTTGCATGTGTCTCGGATTTTAGTTTGATGGCAAGTACCTACCCAGTCCTGCCTTCATGTAATATGGATGCCCATTGTGGCCACTGTGATTTACTGCCTTCTGAGGTGGATAGGGAAGACCGACAGCTTCCGTCTCTTCTTCCTACTAAGTACGTTAGTAATTACGGTAGGACTATATAGTCTTCTGTATGCAGTTTCTTTAATGATTTCCAATTCATTTTCAAAATCTGATTTGATTTGCGGTATAGGCAGTAGGCTGTCCTCAAAGGAGTGGGAGGCTACATGACTGTGTGTTATGGAATGCTAGGAATTGGCAGATGTTAAAGTGTCTGTGGAAGTTACTTTTTATGTATCTTAAGCGTCTTTCCTTGATAAGGTCTACGAGGGTGACTGAGTTCCCTCCCAACTCCATCGTAAACTTAAGTTTGCTGTAGCATAAATTTAAAAGCTAAAAAAATGGTTTAATTGTCTGGTGGTACCTTTCTACACGCACAGTACATGGTCCACGTACCCGTATTTTAAAACTTAGGGCTCATTATCTAGAAACGTTTGCTTAGAATTATGTACACCACAGCAAAACTAAATTTAGGTTGAATTTGTAAGGAGACACGACCAATTTCTTAGACCTTACCACCGACATTTGCAAGAAAAAAACATGTATTTAAAATACACAGTGAACTACGCTATACAGCCACAGTTACTTCGCATTTCACAGCATACTGTATCTCTCAGACATACAGGCTTCCACTCCATGGTGCATCGCTTGCTAGCTGTAGCACAAATCACCAGTGAGATTTTAGAAAGGGAATTAAAAATAATTAAAAGAAACTGATTACATTAATGGTTACAGACATACCCTAACTGATAACATACTTAGCAGAAAGATGACAGAGAGGATAGCAGTACTTCTGTATCCTCCTCAGAAGACACTGAAAAACGGTGATAACAAATGGGCCCCCATAGTATACGCAGGCAGGAATTCACAGGTACTTGTCAGCAAACTAAAATTCAGGAAATATGCACCAGCTTCCTACACTAGGATTAATGTAGCCCACAATATTTTTAACAGTAAAGACCCTTAGAACAATGTCGAGAATAATATATGCAGGTCAGTAAGGGAGGGCTATAGCTACTGGACTGCCCCCTCATCACAACGACGTAACATTTTGTCCCTATGAAGAAGTAGTCTATGCCAGTACTGACTTGTGTACGTTTTCGATTTTACATTCCTATACTTTTAAACACTGACTATAATGTAATTATGTTATTTGTTCATAACTTAGTTATGTATTTCACTACACGTGTGTTTTACATACAGGTATATAGTCTAAATGATCACATACGTTCAAATCATCAATCTTTGTGCAGCTATAAATTCTCCTGATGTTTTGTGAACTCTCTGTTTACTCTTTAAGTTATCCGAGAATGGCTTAGAATGCTGAAAGCCGGTACACAAAGACCTATAAAGTAAATATTATTGTGAAACTACAAAATAAATATAATTGTGTTCCTCCTTTTAACATGTCTGTTTCTCCCCGTCCGACCGAACATCCCGTGAACAGCAGATTAATTTAGAAACTGATTTCGGCAACGTTAACTGAAGAAATGAATTGCATCTTGTTGGCCTGAGCTTTTTTTTAAAAAATAAAAAAGCCAACTTAGAAACTTAATCGCGTATATTGATAACAATAATAATTCCGTGTGGTTCAATGGCCTGGACGGCACTTAGGCGACCTAACCAGTCCCAGTTACGCTAGCGGGGAAACGGCATCTATAGTTTTACTTGGAATCCGAACCACTGTCGTTCCTGGTGACTCCTCACACCGGTGAGAGGTGAACACCAGACTAAAACGAAGACTTAAAAATCCGTGGTGTGACAGAGATTCGAGTCCTGTTTCAAGGAACATACTTTACCGCTAGACCACCACCAGGCCAGTATGCATACAAACTTAGGAGCCTAAATCTTTTACACCGCCAGGGGACCTTAATATTTGAGATAAATATCAACTTAATACGTCTATCCGTTCCTGACTAAAGTGGGTCTCAACACTGACTGACGGACGGAGGGACGGAGGAATGATCTTAGAAGAGTTCCATTTTTACCGATTGAGATACGGACCCTAAAAAACAGTGTCCTCGTGATTTAGGTTCGTTTACACCTGATTTAGTACCAGGTGGCGACCTTGCCATTCTGTAAGTCACTACCGACCTTGTTTAAAATGCTGTATGCGGTGTGGTGGATGCATGAAGTGTAACCTCCCCACACAAATTAATAACTTTAATAAATTGAAAATGAAAATGAGCCAAGTGTAACCTCTCCAAAGAATTGTTTATATTTAAAATATGAACCATGCGTAAACTCCCCACAAAATAATAATTAAATGAATTTTAAATACTGTAACCTCTGAACAAAACTGGCTCCCATTTATGTTCTGTGTGCAGAAATGCATTCACATTTAATGTTCCCACAAAATTCTTTTCTCATTTAATGTCAAGTTCGAAACAGAAAAATTCCTAAACACCAAAATAATAAAAAAGTTTAGTAACCTGATAAATTTTATGAGGACAGCAGCGCTGCCCTTCGGCCATGTATTCTGAATAAAAAAAGCTAAAATTCTTACCTCAATAAAAACTGCAAATATATCTGCTCTTAATTAGATATTTTTCGACACAGCTTTGTGCAATGCTGGCGTATATTTTTTTCTTGATTCTTGGAAGGAATGATCATGCATTTGAAATATTCTTTAAATTGAAATGAATGCTTTTCTTTAAAGGAGTTACTTTATATTATAAAGATTATTATTGGGGCATTTCTTTGGAACAAATTAAATTACAATTAACATACAATATTAAATATGCGCAAGGCTGCTTCTTTACCTTCTACAACAATACTCATCCTCCAGAGTCCTGACCAGAGTCGCGAGCAGAGCACACAGCCGACACATGCCGACTCGCGCCGACTCACGCAGACTACACCAGACTACTGTCGACTCGCGCAGACAAGCGCAGACTAGCGACAAGCAACAACTAACGACAAACTACTCTCTGGACAGAGATTCTGTCATGCCTCGCCCATCGCCGGCAAAGCATACGTCTTACAGAAGTGTGTGACAGGGCACAGGGGAGGAGGTATAGTTGGCGATCAATTGTTTCTGGGCAGTATAAAATAGATCGCGGTCCGTTGGTTACCGCACGTCACGGATTCTACATGTGCAGGCACAGAAAGAGGAATATATACAAAGTTGATACCATCGCAAGTTCGACACGATTACTTAGATGTAGAATGATAAGAATAATTATCAGAAGAAGCTCTGCTGTCATTATGACCTACGATCGCAGACGATACAGAAGATTTGTCGACGCAAATCCACGACAATCCTCTTTCATCATCAACTAATTAACAACCAACCCCACATCCCCCCCACCGCCCCACCCCTCGCCATGAACGCGGGGTGAATATTTCGACAGAGCAGATGACTCCCGAAGGTCTCCGTGCACCATACTTTTTGTACAGTGCGGCCAGCATTATTCTTAATAAATAAGCGTGACGCTGCAGTTGTTGTACAAAAGGAAAGCTCCACCTAGCGGGGTACAAAGCCGTTAGGAAAAGAAGCCCGTGCATTAACAAGCGTGTTTTGCTTGTCGTAAATGCTTTATTACAGGTACTGACAGTATGCTCGTCTGCTTTCGTGGAAAGGGCCCCGCTCTCATTACGGAAGGGGGGATGACGGCCGGAATAGGAGCGGGTATTTTTCAGCGGCTGTTTGCCTCTGTCAGCGGCGTCGTTAGTCGCCGCGGCGTGGCTCTGCTCCTCACGTGCTGCCGCGCACCGTTAATTAATCGGGCGCTGAGTCGGAGAGGGACTGCTTCCACGCTCCTCTCAATGATCGATGGCGTCCTTCAGCCGCCGTCTGCGGCCTTGACGGCGCTGATCTGGCGATATTTCCGAGTAATTATTTCGTTATGTTAACAAGCCTCACCATTATGTATGCAACTGTTGCCTCACAGGCACATTTTGAGGGGGTTGGTAATGTGTATGTGTATTCGACTGAGATGCTGGCCGGTTTTCTTTTATTACAGACCGAATAATTTATTCGCGACGTTTGGTGAAAGATTATAATTACAAAACGACTTGTTTGCGTAACTTGTGCTATTAGTTTTCGGATTTCCTCGGTGTCTGACCGAATACACCAACAAACTTTTCTGAAAAGAAAAGAGAAAACAGTCTACACTCCTGGAAATGGAAAAAAGAACACATTGACACCGGTGTGTCAGACCCACCATACTTGCTCCGGACACTGCGAGAGGGCTGTATAAGCAATGATCACACGCACGGCACAGCGGACACACCAGAAACCGCGGTGTTGGCCGTCGAATGGCGCTAGCTGCGCAGCATTTGTGCACCGCCGCCGTCAGTGTCAGCCAGTTTGCCGTGGCATACGGAGCTCCATCGCAGTCTTTAACACTGGTAGCATGCCGCGACAGCGTGGACGTGAACCGTATGTGCAGTTGACGGACTTTGAGCGAGGGCGTATAGTGGGCATGCGGGAGGCCGGGTGGACGTACCGCCGAATTGCTCAACACGTGGGGCGTGAGGTCTCCACAGTACATCGATGTTGTCGCCAGTGGTCGGCGGAAGGTGCACGTGCCCGTCGACCTGGGACCGGACCGCAGCGACGCACGGATGCACGCCAAGACCGTAGGATCCCACGCAGTGCCGTAGGGGACTTCACCGCCACTTCCCAGCAAATTAGGGACACTGTTGCTCCTGGGGTATCGGCGAGGACCATTCGCAACCGTCTCCATGAAGCTGGGCTACGGTCCCGCACACCGTTAGGCCGTCTTCCGCTCACGCCCCAACATCGTGCAGCCCGCCTCCAGTGGTGTCGCGACAGGCGTGAATGGAGGGACGAATGGAGACGTGTCGTCTTCAGCGATGAGAGTCGCTTCTGCCTTGGTGCCAATGATGGTCGTATGCGTGTTTGGCGCCGTGCAGGTGAGCGCCACAATCAGGACTGCATACGACCGAGGCACACAGGGCCAACACCCGGCATCATGGTGTGGGGAGCGATCTCCTACACTGGCCGTACACCACTGGTGATCGTCGAGGGGACACTGAATAGTGCACGGTACATCCAAACCGTCATCGAACCCATCGTTCTACCATTCCTAGACCGGCAAGGGAACTTGCTGTTCCAACAGGACAATGCACGTCCGCATGTATCCCGTGCCACCCAACGTGCTCTAGAAGGTGTAAGTCAACTACCCTGGCCAGCAAGATCTCCGGATCTGTCCCCCATTGAGCATGTTTGGGACTGGATGAAGCGTCGTCTCACGCGGTCTGCACGTCCAGCACGTTCGCTGGTCCAACTGAGGCGCCAGGTGGAAATGGCATGGCAAGCCGTTCCACAGGACTACATCCAGCATCTCTACGATCGTCTCCATGGGAGAATAGCAGCCTGCATTGCTGCGAAAGGTGGATATACACTGTACTAGTGCCGACATTGTGCATGCTCTGTTGCCTGTGTCTATGTGCCTGTGGTTCTGTCAGTGTGATCATGTGATGTATCTGACCCCAGGAATGTGTCAATAAAGTTTCCCCTTCCTGGGACAATGAATTCACGGTGTTCTTATTTCAATTTCCAGGAGTGTATTTCAGTATGTGACGTACAGATTCTTCTTGCGACGTATTCCGCGGCGTATGAGGTTTATTCGTGCACCAGACGGTGCAAAATACGAATGTCGTTCAATAAGTAATGCCTAAAATACACAGTCAAACGTGCTTGTTCGTGCTTCACATTTGATGTTTGTTCTGTGCGCCGGTGAAGTTTCGAACCGTTCTGGCAGATGACAGAGCCGTAGTACAGCTTCCAAATGCCATCTACATACGACTCACATTACAAGCAGCGTGCTGTTATTGAATTCTTGTGTGCAGAAACAGAAACCGTGGTGAACATCCATAAACGTTTGTGTGCAGTGTATGGCGATGCTGCAGTTCATAGGAGTGCTCTTCGGCGACGGGTAAAGAAAGTTACAGCTTCAGGAAATGCATAATCAGCCACGCTCGGGACTTCCTGTCACAGCCACTGCTTCAGACATGCCGACCGACGCATCACAACTCGACAATTGGCCCTCCGGTTGTCAGTCGGCATTGGAAGTGCGTGTGGAGTGATCGAGGCTCTCGGATATTCAAAGAGGTGCCACGATGGGTTCCATGGATGCTCACAGTGGACCACAAGATACAAAGAAAGGCCATTTCATCTTGATTGTTGGAGCGTTTTGAGACCGACGGAGAGGCCTTTCTGTCACGGATCGTTACGGGGGACGAAAGCTGAGTGCACCACTTTTCTCCGGAAACAAAACCGCAGTTCATGGAGTTGCATCATCGTCGTTCACCACGAAAGAAGAAATTCAAGAAAACTCCCCCCCCCCCCCCTGCCGGAAAAGTCATTGTGACAGTCTTCTTGGATTGTGATGGCGTTATTCTCGAGGATGTGATACCATGAGGGTCAACCATCATTTCAGAGGCACACTTAAAGACTCTGAATAAACTCGACAACCGTTCCAGACGTGTTCGATCGGACAAGAATCCAGCAGAAATCTTGTTGAAACACGATAATCCGTGTCCACACACAAGTATGAGAATCCGGGAAAACACCTCTAAATTGGGTTAGATATTGCCTCATCCACCCTACAGTCCAGACCAGGCACCCTCGGACTTCCATCTCTTTGGACCACTTGAAGATTCTCTATGGGGAACCCACTTTGAAGATGGCGAGAGTGTCAGTCATGCAGTGAAAACATGGCTTCGCCTACAGGAGAAGAACTTTTACCGGCAAGGAATACATGCTCTTCCACAACGTTGGCGTACGGCATAGAACGTGATGGAGGCAATGTAGAAAAATAGGACTTGGACAAGACATGTTGATGTATATTGCCACCAAATTCTGAGTCTTAGTAATAAATATGTTCCTAGAAAAAAATGTGGGTCATTACATATCGAACGACCCTCATATATTACATGTTTAGTAAAATAGAGTGCTCTCAAAAGTTTTCAGAGAAGGTGAAGCCGAAGGCGTTTTGCAGTGGTATAACGGTTGTTCATCAGACGTCGTAGGAGATGGTTATTTGGTAGCGTGTGGATTGCCTCGTAATTCCCAAAGCTGAATGTAAACTCGAGGGAATCATCTATGGAGAAAGGAGAAGGTTGCTATCGGTGGGCATCGACGGACTGGCTCTATTTCTCTGTGGATATTGACAGCGAGAGCATTCTAGCAGTCATTAACTGTTGCCCCATGTTGGCAAAGATCCACCATTTTACTTGTGAGTTCCTCCGCGAAGACACAAAGCAACAGTGGAAAAGGGTGGGATTTGGGCTATGTTCTTGTAATTGACTAGTATTAATGATTGAAGCGTCGTAGTTATATGGTAATAGCAGTTAAATTTCGGCACACGTCATCGGGAAGCACGAGAAATTCACACCATACTGTCATATTAACAACATAAAGTTATATGCTGTGGACAGTGACTAGCTGTTGTTAAAAGATGCAGTGCGAGTTACCTTGAAAGAAAGACGTAGAATTTCACTAATCTTAAGCATAAGAAATCCACCATGAACAAAATTTAATTATTAGTTTCCATGATATATTTTCTAATAGTTTGTTGGTGTTTTGATGTTCAATCAAATCTGTTTTTGTTTACTTTCGAAGGCTAAATTTATGCCTTTAACCTGCTTGTTTTCAGTTACATGTCATTCAGCTTCAGATGCCCACAAAAATTTACTAAAAATTAAAAAATATGAAATATATTGCACTTATTTGGATGTGTGTAGTATCTGACAGCTATTACACTATGGCCCATTTACTGAAACCGGCTGGTCCAATGAAGATAACCGGACCGATGGCACATGTTTTTACTTATTCTAATATTTCATTAACAATTAATATTTATGACTTCTGTGTCTACTATAGCGACACTAAAAATAAAACGTTGGTTATCATATTCAACGATTTGATTACACTTTTGTTTTAGGTGGCCCATAGACAGCACTTGTCCCGAAGTTGACAGAAAAGTGATTGCAATAACGTATTGCAGTACCCATAGAAACTTCAAACGATGTGTAGCGCTTGTACTTCTCTTCCTTGATGTAGATTGTACTCAAACAAACCTTCAACTGAAGATGGTTCACTGAATAACCGGTGTGTAATTTCCTTGTGCCTCCATTTGTTAACTGTCTGCTCCAACAAGTGAACGAGCTACGTATCACAGGTAGCTACAACGTTTGTTACTACACGAGAGTCAGACTCAGTGTCTATGTGAATGGTGCTGCGTTACTGCAGAGTTTTTGAGGAGACGGAGAGGGTTACCGAATAAAAAAATATAGTATGCTATTTAAAAAAACTGACTGCTACTCGTATGTTCGAAACGAACAAAGTTACAAGAAAGATAATAGTGCTGGTTAATGCCCCCTACTAGTTAAACAACATTTTTTGTTTTGCTTCTGGATAAATAATTATTTGGAGTGATCAAGATAAAACTTACACCATGTATAATTTCTTTTTTAACAAAGAAATTCTCCAAACAGCAGTGCAAATTGAAAAGCTATATTATTTTATTTTTGCAAACAGTTACGGCAATTCAATATGCCACCTTCCGGTTCCATACATACCTCTCAAAAATTATCGATATTGGCATAGGGGGGCATCTGTTTCTGGTTGTCGTGGATTCTGAAGTGCTTCCTTCGAAGACTTGACTTGGAGTTTCAGTCAGGTCTTCGAAGGAAGCACTTGACAATTCACGACATCCAGAAACGTGCATATGGGGCCTGAAGATGGTACGCTGAATTTGCCAAAAACTGTTGCGGAAAGAATATAAATTCTCAGTTTTCTCGGCTGTTTGGCGAATTTCCTTGTTAAATAATTGACCAGTTGCTGTCCAACGTCTACAGTGGAACAGCAGAGACTGTGTAGGTTCTCTCCGCCGCCGTAGCTGAATTGTCAGGGTATAAGGCGGTCTTGCGGAGGCCTCGGTTTCAACTCCAGGCATTTCCAGACATTTTTCCTTGGTGCACACCCAGCCTCGTGCTGCCAAGTGAGGAACTACGTGAACGAGAATTAGTGACTCCAAGGTCTGCAAATCCGACAACGGCCGGGTTAACAGTGTGCTTACCCACACCCCTCCAGATAGCGTCCGTTTGACATCATTGGTTGAGGATGGACGGCTTTTGGTCGGTCCCGATTTTCCCATCTGTGACCAAGGCGGCGGGGCCTGGAGCTGTGTATGTTCCGGTATAAGAGGTTCGAAGATCACACCATGACGAACCAAACTCGGGCAACCTCAAGAGCACTTGAGCTGCTTGAAGTACATCTTCCTCGACGCACGACGCGGGACATAGACGGCAGCAGAGCAAGTGGACCATGGTTTACGCTTCTTCACAGCCGCAGGTGGCACTCACGACTGGAAATCCTCTTTGTAGAAAATTACACTTTCTCACTCCAGAGCTTAGGCATCTGAGAGCATGTCAAGGTGCCCGCTTCTCTTTATGGGCGGGAGGAAGATTTTCAGATGATCGAGGCCAATGAGGATCGTTTACAGCTTGTACGTCCTGTATTTCCGTTCTGGCTTTAGGTGAAGTCGTTTGTAAGATGTTGCTGGTCTTCTTGAAGCTTTTCGTGAACACCTGTCTCTGGACCGTTGGTACATAATCACTTAATGAACGTGTGCGCTTGATGACAGCTCTGTTCTTTCCACACTGGTATCAACTTCTCCGAGGTTGTCAGGGGAGGCAATACCTGTCAGATGATGTTCTTTGACGAGTACTGTAGGCTGCAGCTATGAAGTAATAAATCCGCATGTTTCATTTTGTGCTTTGTCGAATTCTTGACGTAGACCGGTATCAGGCGGTAGCGGTACTGGAGAAGCAAAATGACAATGCCTTGTTTTTAAAGTTCATAGCTGAGATCGTCATGTTGCTAAGGACGTTACTCCTTGCTTTTATATTCAGTATTGTGTTATGAGAAAGCTAGTTATTCTGTATATCAAGTCGTGGTAAGCTGTGGCACCAGAATGCTGTTGATATGGCATAGCATGTAACTGTACTCCTTGCCACGAGACATTCAGCTGACGAAGTACCTGCACATTTAAGTTGTAAGCGCACGGTTAGGTTTTAACGGGGTTCGGACGAATTTCATTTTCATTTGTTGAAACAATCAGCACCCAATTGCACAAAACAATTTTTATTCCTTTATCGGCTTCAGGAACCTAATGGTCTTCTTCAGAAAGCTATACAGAAAAATGCAAGTAAGTAGAAGATAGACAGGAATATTAAAATTTAATAAAAAATTGCAATACTTATCGCATTACTTGCAATAGTCAGAAGTAAGATGTATGCGCCATATTGCTGTGGTCCTAGAAAATACGAGAGCAACATAGAATACATATTACGTAGAATGATCAGTCAGAACATTATGACCACTTTCCTAATAGTCGGTATGTCCATCTTTGGCATGGATAACAGCGGCGTGTTGTTGTTGCATCGAAGCAGTAAGACTTTTTGTAGATCGCTGGAGGGAGTGGTACCACGTTTGTACACATAAGTCACGTAAATCCCGTAATTTTCGGAGGGGGGTGGGGGCGATGAGCTCTGACGCCATGTTCAATAACAAAAAAGATCTGTACTGCCGGTTTCAGTTCTGGCGAATTAGGAGGCTAACACATCAACTGGAACTGGCCACTGTGTTCCTCGAACCACCTCATCACTGGCTTTGTGGCATGACCCATTATCTTGTTGAAAAATACAATTGCCGTCAGGAAACATGATCGTGATGAAGGGATGTACGTGATCTGCAACCAGTGTAAGATACTCCTTTCCTATAAAGGTAGCTTGCACGAGCTTCACTAGACCCACTGATGCCCACGTGAGTGTTCCCCAGAGCATAATGGAGACGCCGCCAGCTTGTCTCCGTCCAGCAGTACATGTGTCAACGAGCTGTTCCCCTGGAAGATGACGGGTTCGCGCTCTCCCATCGGCACGATAAAGAAGGTATCAGACCATGCAAGGCTCTGCCATCGTGTCAACTGTGTCAACGTCCAGTGCCGATGGTCACGTGGCCATTTCAGTCCTGTCCCGGGTTCGATTCCCGGCGGGGTCAGGGATTTTCACCTGCCTCGAGATGACTGGGTGTTCGTGTTGTCCTCATCATTTCATCATCATCCAGGAAAGTGGCGAAATTGGACTGAGCAAAGATTGGGTAATTGTACGGGCGCTGATAACCACGCAGTTGAGCGCCCAACAAACCAAACATCATCTCTCATTTCAGTCCTAGTTGCCGATGTCGTTGGTGTTAACATTGGCACATGCATGGTCGTCGCGTGCGGAGTCCCATTGTTAGGAGTGCTCGATGCACTGTGTGTTCAGACACCCTTGCACTCTGCCCAACATTAAAGTCTTGTGTTAGTTTTGCCACAGTTCAACGCCTGTCCTGTTTTACCAGTCTGCCAGACATTAGACGTCAGATATCTGTAACGATGTGTGGGCGACCATCCCCAGGACGTCTGGACGTGGTTTCACCACCTGTTGAAGACACTCACCGTAGCACTCCTCGAACATCCGAAAAGTCGTGTAGTTCCCGAAACACTCTTGCCGAACCTCCGGGCCATCGAAATCTGCCATCGGTGAAATTCAGACACATCACGTGCCTTCCATGTTCCACACATGGACGACACGTTCACTGATACACAAGCACCGTGCGTGTCTCTGACCAGCGGTCATTCCTCGTTGTGTGACGCTGGTATCTCCAATATCGACAGTAGACCGGTGATCGTAACAGTCTGGCTGATCAGTGTATTGTGCGTGTGTTTTCTAAGGCCATAGCAATATGCTGCACACATCTTATTTGTGACGCTCGCAAATAATGCGATAAGTAGGTATCATTTTTTGTCTTCAAATGTCTAAACCATTCTGTTTTAAATTTTAATATTCTTATCTAGTTTCTATTTATTTTTGGTGTATTTTCCTGTACAACGATGCCATCGGTTTGCTGATAATTTCAACAAATAGGTGGTGATGATGAATGAAATACGTGATTGTCATTGTAATAATTGTTCTTTCATTTCTTCAACGGTTTGGCTAGAGTTACCAAAGCCAGAACATATGAATAAAGAAAACTCTTGGTATGCTCCTCTAGAATTCGCTCACCATTATATGTTTGAAAGAGCAGAGGCCAATACGCTTCTTTGCGATAACACAGTTTTTCAAACATTGTCATCTACTGTGTTGTATATGAAAGTCTACGTACAACCTTCTGTTTCGCAGTAGTTTGGTAAACTCAAAGATATCTCCATATCAATAAGTGATATTAGTAGTGTCTTAAGCATCTGTCAGGCAGAAGAAAGCTACGCCGGTAATACTATACGTTTTCAACCAATGCTCTATATACCCGCTCAGATTATAATTCTTTCCTGATGTGAAATAAATTTGTTGGTGAATTAATGCTGGCTCCATTATGTGGTTCAAAAATGGTTCAAATGGGTCTGAGCACTATGGGACTTAACATCTGAGGTCATCAGTCCCCTAGAACTTAGAACTACGTAAACCAAACTAACCTAAGGACATCACACACATCCATGCCCGAGGCAGGATTCGAACCTGCAACCATAGCGGTCGCGCGGTTCCAGACTGAAGCGCCTAGAACCGCTCGGCCACACTGCCGGCCATTATGTGGTGTAAGCTGTTCAGCAACTTTCGTTCAAAGATTGTATTTAAATGACACAATGTGAAGTTGATGTGTCAGACATAATTTTAGGCAGTTACTTTAGATTTCAGCAATACATTCTCTCACTTTGTTTCAGAAATTTTGAAGTAAAGCTGTATGTAATTGTGTGACCGAATGTCATGTTATAAGAGACGTTCATTGGCACCGAAGAAGTGCGGTGACCAAAGATAATGTGCTCACTAAAGCGCTCTTCACACGTAAGGAAGAAGGAAGTTAAAGGTTGAGTATCACGTCAACAACGTAGTTACGAGAGGCGAAATACCAGCTCGTAGTGGTCAAGGTTGGGAACCATTTCGGCATACTCCTTATATGGATTATGGAAAAGAACACATAAAAGCAAAATATGGGTGGCTGTAGTGGGGTCTGAACTCTGCTTCGTCTAAATGCCTTGCCTTGACCTCTGTGGCAGCTAGCTCGGTTGGCTAGGCTGCTAGAGGGATTCCCTCCATAATTACCCCACCATTTAACAGCAGATACGTCCAGAGTCGTGCATGCGAACTGCAGGTAAGAAACATCGTGTTTTACGACTGCAAAGAAACAGCACAAGACGATGTAAATTAACTTGCCTCACTTGTAATCCCTGCGGAGGGCAATTTTATCACGCAATACTCCGTGTCGGCGAGCGAACCTATTTTGAGTCTCCGTAATATTTAGTGCCGATAAAAGAATAGCTTAACTTTAAGACCATATACTCAGCGATGCATGCCTGAGCTTCACGAAAACGTAGTTATATAGTGAGAAAGTTGTTTCATATACTATGCTTTTATAATTGTTAGACCTGAATACTAATGTGGCGAAGAAACGAGGCACACTTGAGTATGAAAATGAGCAGCCATTAATTTGCACTCAGAACCTTTCAGACGCACTTATGAATATCTCAGCCCCTGTCAATGGCGCCCAGCTGCAAAAGAGGCTGAATTCTCTCCACAACAAGAAATATTTAACAGACGATAAATCTAACTGTTACCGAGACTTTTTTTTCTATGCGTAAATCAAACCGGCTAGCCGAGGAAATTATTTCAATTTCCTATGAACGTAATGGAAACTGAACAGACATCAAAGCAGTGTAATTGGGATATAGTTGAGTGACGCTATTAACTTCTATTCTCTGTTATATCGCTTTAACATATCATATGAAAAGAGCTCGGCCTAGTAATAAAAAGTGGTGTTTAGGTCTTTTTGACAAAATTCCCTCGTAGGTCAATTCATTTTGTTCAATGTTTTTCCAGCAAGTGGATTCCGTCCCTGAAATACGAATCAGGATGGTCCAAAATACAAACATCTACAGATGCCATCGGCTTTTCGTTGCTTTTGAAATGCATTCCGCCCACAAATTTGTGGAATGCAGATAGAGCAAAACATAGTTACTAGGGCGGATGTTCCAGAAGTTAATAATGCACATTCCTCCGTTTTCCCATTACCAAATAACCTTTGTTAGCTAGTTCATTGCTCTGAGCAGCACTTTCTTTTACAGTTCCGAAATCCAAGAAGCTTGTCTCGTATTTTGTTTATTCAGTTCTTTCTGTATATTGAGCTTTGTTGTAACGAGAAATCTCTTTAGTTTTGCGACACAGGGTCGTAACTTTTTAATACTGCACACGTACCCCATGAATCAGTTTCGGAATTCCTGTATTAGTTCTGTATCTGTTTGATAAACACTGCAATGCAAAAACACGCATGAACATTAAATACGCCGAGGAATAGGGCTGTCGCACTTAAATCAGTCTAGACTAACAATACCGTAATACGAATATGCACTGAAATTGTGGACACTATAAGAAACTAAGAAATACCCCATGAATTGCAGCATTGAACAGCATTAGCACTAACCATTTACATAAACACTGTTGCTCAAAGATCAGTATAGTAGTGGCACAACACTGCAGTCGCGATGCAGATGTAAAACAAAACAAGTGATTCGCAGAGAGTGGGAAATGGTAATGAAATGACATATTTACTTACTTACTTGTATCGGTACATACATTCCACATTAATACATATACAGGCAATAATGTTAAAACAGAAATAGTTATCATTGCACTTCCAACAGCCAAGTATAAATTAATCACTACTGGGCAACGTATAACCAGCAGCCACAGTTATGCAATTTATCGAATTGTGCAGCGCATTGCACGTAAAATACAATTTTAATTTCTGTGTATTGCCATTCTGGAATGTGCTAGTAACTAAGTAAGCAAATGTAAAGGAGAACTGAAACCCTTGAAGCTGTAGTTGACTCACTGATCCAGAATAAAGGAAACGGGACAGTGATTGGGGTAAGCATTGAGCTCTGTTCGAAATTTTTAAACGACAGCGAGATTATTACAAATCTAGGAGTAATAGTAAATTATTTTCTAGTGACTTCAAAACGTTTCTACTGCGTTCAACGTTCGCACTTGACGTCTTCTTTAATGTGATCACCCACGTTCATTTGTGTACCACTGTCAAGTTTCATACTAGCCACCCATCCTCAAAATAGCCATGATCGAAGTTTCTGAACTCATCGAAGCTTAAATTTGCCATTTCAGTTAGGCACACACATCTTTAGATCAAGGCGATTCGTAAAAACTTGTCTCTTGTCTCGCCGTTACTCCTTTTTCGTGAAAGCAGGTTGGCTTTATTCAGCCTTCCAGTACAGTCTTTTGGCTTCAAAACCCTATTTTTCAACATAATCTCCGTTCAGCGCAACAGCCTTACATCATCTTACTGGGTGGGCCTGTATGCCTGCGTGGTCCCACTCCCCTGGTCGACGTTGAAGCCACCGTTTTGCTGCATCAATAACCTCCCCATCATCCATCTACTGCTTCCTGTGGAGTACATCGTTCAGATGGAAGTCCGAAGGAGTGAAATCCGGGCTGTAGGGTGGATGAGGAAGGACAGTGCAATGAAGTTTTATTAGCTCTTCTCGGGTACACATACTTGTGTGAAACCTTGCGTTGCTATGGAGAAGGAGAAATTCGTTTGCATTTTTGTGGCTACGAGCACGCTGAAGCCGTTTCTTCAGTTTCCCGAGGGTAGCATAGCGCACTTCTCAGTTGATCTTTGCATCATGAGGGAGGACATCAAACAGAATAATCCCTTCAGAATCACAGAAGATCGTCGCGGTGACTTTAGCGGCTGAGATGCGGCTTTGAACTTTTTCTTCGGAGGAGAAGTGGTGCATCGTTCTCCATGGGTTGCCGTTTTGTTTCCGGTTCGAAGTGATGAACCAGTGCCTCACCGCCTGTGACGATCAACCTCATAACGCGCAAGGAGTTCAGCTCAGATGGCTCTCTTGGTTCTCTGTTGCTCTTAAAGATCTTCTGTTAGGCGGCAAGGAACCCAGTGAGGACACACTTTTGAGTACTCCCAACTGGTGGACGAATGTGTCAGCACTACGAACCTCTAGACGTCCAGTTGTGCAGCGAGGTATTTGATTGTGATCCTCCAATCACTTCGAATGAGAATGTCCACGCATTACAGTCGTCAGAAGTGTGTGCCGCCCGCCGTCACGCAGGAAATGATTTAGGTTTGCGTGACCTTGTTGCGATGATGACAGAAGCCTTGCACATCGACTCACCGTGCTTTTTTTTCACTCCCACAACTCCGTATACATTCTAGAAGCGC
Organism: Schistocerca cancellata; assembly: GCF_023864275.1. Classification (NCBI taxonomy): domain Eukaryota; kingdom Metazoa; phylum Arthropoda; class Insecta; order Orthoptera; family Acrididae; genus Schistocerca; species Schistocerca cancellata. Next base: position 260,827,402 of record NC_064628.1, read on the forward strand.
CTATGAATGTCTACGATGCTCTGGTTTTCCGCGAAAAGCAACTCAATGAAAGCTCCATGCCTGGAACACACATCCGTTACAGACGTCATTTTGAAGCCTACGATAGCGCGCCGTCCGCAGCTCGTGGTCGTGCGGTAGCGTTCTCGCTCCACCCCCCCCCCCCCCTCCGGGTTCACGGGTTCGATCCCTGGCGGGGTCAGGGATTTTCTTTGCGTCGTGATGACTGGGGGTTGTGTGATGTCCTTAGGTTAGTTAGATTTAAGTAGTTCTAAGTTCTAGGGGACTGATGACCATAGATGTTAAGTCCCATAGTGCTTAGAGCCATTTGAACCATTTGATAGCGCACCGCCACCTATTCAAACTTGATGAAACTATGAGGTCTGAAGCTGGAATATTCCACTATGTCTCACAACAGATTTCAAATTTTTTCGACCGAAACTTGCCGAGATAAAAAATGTGTTGCATTACTTGTTTAACGCCCCTCGAAACAATCGCTGCTATGATTCCACTCATTTCAAACATACCAGATTACATTTTTAAATGGGAATAAAGCACGTGTCACGTTAAAAGAAGTTTATCAGTTGTATCTGAAAGCGATTAAGATTACAATTTTTGGTCCCGTTGACGATAGAGTAGTTAGAGACAAATTACAAGTTCGTATTCGACAAACAGTTCTTCTCCAGTGATTTAGCAAACCATGGGATATCTAAATGAGGTTTCTGCCCAACTTTTTCCGAAAGTGAATCCAGTGCTCAAACCACTGCCCCATACATCCTATACAAGTTTTTCAGTAAATATCTTTACACATAACGAATATTTACTTTTGGCGTTGCTATTGCTACGGTCATTATTCCTAAGACTATTTCGTTCACATCTTCGTGTGAGTCTGTACTGTACGAGCCTCTTCATCAGAGCACAGTTACTGTAGACTACATCCATTTGAACCTGCCTACGGTACTCAAACTATGGTGTCCCTCTACATTAACAAACTGACGATTTCTTTAGGCCCCAAGTTAAAATATATACTATGCGATCAAAAGTATCCGGACACCGCCCCAAAACGTACGTTTTCCATATTAGGTGCATTGTGCTGCCACCTACTGCCAGGTACTCCTTATCAGCGACCTCAGTAGTCATTTGACATCGTGAGAGAGCAGAATGGGCCATTTAGCGGAACTCACGAACTTCGAACGTGGTCAGCTGATTGGGTGTCACTTGTGTCATACGTCTGCACGCGAGATTTTGACACTCCTGAACATCCCTGGGTCCACTGTTTCCGATGTGATAGTGAAGTGGAAACGTGAAGGGACACGTACAGCAAAAACGCGTACAGGCCAAGTTGCTCCAGACACAACCAACATTTGTCGGCGCATTTTATCGCTGTGGCATGCCGATTGGGCTGCACTTACAGACAACAAGCTTCGGGCCTTGAAACCTCTTCCCGTGGCTTGGACGTCCTCCTCCCGCCCTTCTCGGCGGGAGGAGGTCGTTTTGGCCCGGTTACGAATTGGACACTGCCGGTTCAGCCATCGCCATCTGCTAACGGTTGCGCCGGCGCCGTTCTGCCCATGTGGGCAATTGCTGACGGTCCGCCGCATTTTAACGTCCTGCCCGGATTTTAACACACTGCGTCTTGATCTTGGCCTGCCCTGTAGTATAAATGCCATTTTAGCGGATGACCCACGAGCAGCTGCTCGCGTTCTTCGTTTTATCAACTTGACCAACCTTTCTAAGGACCTTTGATTATGCTGTTTTTTTTTTAATCCTATGCCTGTCAGTCTGTCTTTTATCGTGTTTTCCCTTTTCATTGCTGTTTTAAACTTGTTCCTGACGGTGCATTCCTAACGTAGTCTGGGCGCTAATGACCATTGAAGTTTTGCGCCCTAAAACCACAAAAAAAAAAAAAAACAACCAACTGCAGGTAGTGGCGACAAGTGGCTGTAGAACATACAATGACGCTCGTTGCTCCAGACACAACCAACTGCAGGTAGTGACGACAAGTGGCTGTAGAACATACAATGACGCTCACAATAAACATAAGGAAGCGGAACCGGGCTCTTTCCTCAACCAAGGAACCGGAAGAAGCGGTCGACTCAGTGACCGGGAAAATGCTGCGTTGCAGGTATTCTGGTCGTATTGCGCCAAATTCACCGGGAGGAACCCTTGTATAGCGGGAAAAAGTACAACCAGGGCAGGTGTAGGGTGGCCTAGCATGGCACGTCAACAGTCGCACCGCCCTGCACGGAGAACGTCGACCGCCAATGCTAATAAAAGGAAAACAGTTCACCGGCAATGCTGAGCAATTGCTCTCGAGGAAGTCCCTACGTTCCACCCGACATACCGTCCATCATAACCGATTGCCAACTCTCTTTCCGCACAACCACTTCCTCTTTTCACCCGAGAGAGAAAACTACAGACCCTGTGAGCGGCAAAGACGGTGCTCAACTCGCCGGACGCGAGCTATAGAACTTGGCGCATGGCTCAAATGGCTTATGAGAGGAGTACCCTAAAAGTATGATGATTTCGTCATACTGGACAGAAGCAGTTATGTCAAAATATACCGTTTTGTTCTATAATTATCAAACCAAGTGATTTCTGAAACTCAACAAGGGATGATCATACTGACGTTTTGTAGCAGAATACTACAGTATTTTGCGAAAGAAATAATCCTCCTATTGCCCACAGATATTCCAGCTACTGTGCTAAAAAGGTAATAGGTTTTCTGTAACTGGTTGAGGAACAGGTCTACAAGTCCTCCTGAAAACCCTTTCACGGATATATAACTCTGTATTGTTTGTACGCTTTCACAGTTCACATAACAATATTTTGAAACTCTTGGAAAAACAAGAGAATTTCCTATCAGGGCACAACTATCCAAGTGTGACATGTTTGGGTTGGGTCGATTTGGGGGAAGAGACCAAACAGCGAGGTCATTGGTCTCATCAAAGTAGGGAAGGATGGGGAAGGACGTCGGCCATGCACTGGCAAGGGAACCATCCCGGCATTTGCCTGAAGCGATTTAGGGAAATTACGGAAAACCTAAATCAGGATGGCCTGACGCGGGATTGAACCGTAGTCCTCCCTAATGCGAGTCCAGTGTCCTAACCACTGTGACACCTCGCTCGGTGTGACATGTTTGTTCACCATAAATTGAATAGTCTTCCGTGTGATATGCAGTATGTAATAGCAAAACAAATGAGAAATACTAATATCTGAGAGGGGTGATGATGATGTTTGGTTTGTGGGGCGCTCAACTGCGTGGTTATCAGCGCACGTACAATTACCCAATCTTTGCTCAGTCCAATTTCGCCACTTTCCTGGATGATGATGAAATGATGAGGACAACACAAACACCCAGTCATCTCAATGCAGGTGAAAATCCCTGACCCCGCCGGGAATCGAACCCGGGACCCCGTGCTCGGGAAGCGAGAACGCTACCGCGAGACCACGAGCGGCGGACTAATATCTGAGAGCCAACTATTACAGTTCCACACTTCCAAAACAAATGTGAACAAGTCATTCACAGTACAAGAAAATTCAACACTTACTAAATTTTCTTAAATTCACAATCGTCATAATCAGCACATAAGTGGAAGAACTATGTCGCAGAATGTAAGTGATGCGAGTAGTTATCCCGACAATCTTCATCAGTAGGCATATTCCAAGTACGGACGGGTCGCAGCTCGCTGCCGTTGAGGCAGCAAGTACACTTACGTTCTTGGCAACATGTTTAACATTTCCCTGACAACGTAACTGTCGAAAATTACCTTTGCCCCAGGTCAAGAACTTTTCACATTGCTCTAGCACCTAACAACGTTTCTCTGATATCATGGACTTTCTCAACATATCTGCAGCCATGGTAAACAGTGAAATCACTCTCCCACAGTACTATAATATGCTTGAGACCCCAAAACAAAATGGTGCAGCTCACTGATAAAGCAGAGGACAATGCGGTGCTTTTGAATGGTATCAAAGCTACAACATTTCGGGCTTAGATAGAGGGAGCGCACGGAAATAATGTTGCACCACATCACACAGCAATTAGGTGATGAATCGCGGTCAAACAAGTCTGAATGGTGAAAAGTGAAGTCTCAGACCTCATGAAGCATGGTGAGGCACGATGTGATGCTAACAAATAATGTTCGACTGGACAAAGAAGCACACTACGAAAATCTCGTGATGAGGCTACAGGGACTATGCAGTTGAAGCATTACGGAAACCTTGTAAGGTGGCAGAATAAATGGTCAGATTTGCACCTTACATGAGACCTTTACAAATCACAATGAGAAGGTGAAGATGACACTTAACGTAATTCGAAAGTTATGAGGACATTTGCCTATCAATATGTAATGCAAAAAGGAATGGCAGTCAATTGACGGTAATTAACACACCATATTTCAACGGAAGGTAGAACAGGGAACTCGAGTCGAGTCGCTGTTAGTCTTGAAAAGCCAGCTCCACAACGACATAGTGTGCTGTGGGAGTTACGCCGGCGACCACTTTAAAGGGGTGTCAGGAAAGACGACTGCGACCCCGGGCCAGGCGATTCAGGCTGGAGGGCCACCTGCAGCGAGGGCATCGGTAAAAGGGCAGAGAAGAAGCTTTAGAAAACTGCATTTCAAAATTCCAACGTGAGACGAACAAAAGCAAGTGACGTATTTTTGTCCAGCAAGTGCGACACATGGAAAGGTCAATGTAATTCAGGCGTCTATAACGGCCACAAAACGTCCGATTGGCGGAAACTCACTAGGAAGGAGAAAACTACTGAAGTTTCGACGCAGTTTGATAGAAGGGACGTTGCGATTGGTAGAGGGTGTTTCTACAAAATGAGAGGAATGCTCCTATTGGTCGCAAAAGCCATGACGTGGAAAAGGAACCCAAGTGAAAGGAGGCAGTTCTGTCATGAGAGGACAAGAGAACATTTTTGTTGGGGGACTCTTCTCTGAACTGGCATCAAGCGAAGAATGGATCGCTTAACGCTCCATACGAGGCAGAGAAGAAATTGGTGTGGACACTGCGTTCACAGTGGCTGCACTCCAGCTAAAATTAGCTGTAGCAACGTTTAGCTCCAACTGTGGATAAACGAACCAGCCAAATTAGTTAATTGTTGTTGCGAGAACTGAGAGGGCACTATAATATGCACGTGGCTCCAACCATGCGCGTGTATATCGCCACATAATAAGACTATGGCTGAGTACATGTTTTCTTGCATAACGAGAAACATAGGGAAAGTTTCTGCTGGATAGTTCAGCAAAGGCCTGATTAGTTTTGTAGGAATTTCAGTGGGAGAGAGCGGCCTTGCAGACAGCAGCACGTCGCAGCTTATGGTAAATACCGCAAGCAGAGGCATAAACTTTGTTGGTTCACCAGCTTGAGTCCACTGTAAACTAGAGCGGCGTTGGGTAATCTTGTGCTAAAATTTGTCACTTGACTAACCATCCACCATAGACCTGATTGCCAACCTAAATAGTACCGAACTTTGAACCGGAATTGGACGATTTTCGTAGTACTGACCAACATCATAACGTATGTGTAGGAGCAATTTTGTAAAGAAATGTCCTATTAAACTTTCATATTATTGTGCTTAGGATTAATGTAAAGAAACTTCCAATTAAACTTTCACAATATTGTGCTTAAGATTAAGGTTCTTTCAGAGAGTTAATATTTAACATTGTTGTGTATAAACTTATTTCACTTTTGATATTGGCAAGATGCGTTATCCATTGCGCCATTTTTATGTTGGCGAGTTGAAAACTGTGTGAAAGCTGTAATTTGATGAGAAATATTGCGACATTAAACTTGTCATTTCACCTCACACAGTTGTTCTCAATTCAAGAGTAAGAAAAAACGAAAACCCCTCGACCTTACAACTGTCCAAGAGGGTGCTTCTGCTCCACGTTAATGCACCAGCTAATTCTGCATAAGTCACAATCACACTACTTCTTTGCTCTGATGAAAAAATCATTGTGCGGAAGGATTTACGAAATGACAGTGAAGTGATTTTCTAGGTAGTCTGTTTCATGAACACCTGAATCGAATACTTATACCATCAAGGTTTCCGCCAAGTCATCAAACGTGGGGAAAATGTGTTACACAGAAACATGAACATGTAGAGGAGGAGTATTTACGTTACCAAGTTTCATGATCGCAGTTTGATTTTTTCGGGGTGATAATGAAAACTTTTTGACTGCCCTTGAGATTGTTACACTCCAGCTGTCACTGGCACGTAACAGTTTCAGAACACAGTAGCTAAATAACTTCGTATTATAACAGTTCTTTTGTACCTCCAGAGAAATTTACTGTAGGGAAGATATTTTAGGAGATGGTAGTATAGACTAATTGAAGTAAAATACTCTTTAACGTGTCGAATTTTTATTATTTACGTACGTGCAGCTGTTAGGACATAATCAACTTCTCACCGAAGGTGTCAAGCAAACGCAAATGATTATGCTCAAGTAGATTTCTCATAAATTCCTATTCCGACTCCAATGCGCTTCCGATTTCTCTAGACAATAGCATGTGTAGGTCATCTGACTCGTCTTGCCGATCTTGTATGACGGCAGCGCTATTCTCAATCCGAACGACCAGTTTGTCTCTCGTGTTTCCTTTTCTATGCAGAACTTCGCCTTTCAAACGTATCCACAACCAAAAATCTGAAGGGTATGGGAATCTTGGTGACCAAGCAATGTTACTGTTACTGCCTATCTACTTTCCAGGGAATGTTAAATTTAGATGACGTGTCACGTGACAGTTAAGAATGTATAGCCGGCCGGAGTGGCCGTGCGGTTCTAGGCGCTACAGTCTGGAGCCGAGCGACCGCTACGGTCGCAGGTTTGAATCCTGCCTCGGGCATGGATGTGTGTGATGTCCTTAGGTTAGTTAGGTTTAATTAGTTCTAAGTTCTAGGCGACTGATGACCTCATAGGTTAAGTCGCATAGTGCTCAGAGCTATTTGAACCATAAGAATGTATCGGGGCCTGGTGTTGGTGGAAGAATGTAGCCTTATTTTTAGCCAAGGAAACGTCTACCAATAATACTGGAAACTTGTTTTCAGGAAGTTCTAGTTAACGGAGCCCGTAAGGTGATGTCAGAGCACAACAGTGTCAGCTAGCCTTTTGTCTATCATACCACATCACACATTTGCCGAAAAACGTTCACGAAAATGTATCTCCACGAAGGCATGCGAGTTTTCTTTGGACTACCGACGTGGGGTATGACACTGTCGAGAGAGGAAGTTGTTTCATCAGTGGAGTAAGGTAAAATGAAGTCGTATGGCATGAATGGGAGACCCCGAAGGGCAGGTTCAGCCTCCTCTAATTGGAAAAGTTTTCCCTATTATTAGCACCCTCAGGCACCTTTCCTTCGCAAAGTTTGAGATCTGTGTGCGTACGTGTATCTGTTATGTGCAGGTGACTGTAGTGTGTGTGTGTGTGTGTGTGTGTGTGTGTGTGTCTGTGCGTGCGTGCGTGCGTGCCTGTGTGTGTGTGTGTGTGTGTGTGTGTGTGTGTAGTATCAAATCCGTGTTGATGAGAGAAGGGAGAGAGTGGAATCCGGTGCCGGTACATAGCTTACTCCTCTCAAAGAACATCTTGGGGGCCGCCGAACTTAACGTCCTCATCCGACGGACGAGTCATCATCAACATTGTCACATGTCCTCACTTCACGAGACTCTGCGGAGAGGTTTTACTACTGAAACCAGGACAGTGGCCCAAACTGGTTATCAGAAACTTTAAGCCACCACTTCTCCACCCTCTGCCGGCCAAATATCGGCAGTAAAAATTTCTCCTACTTCCACGATTTGAACCGGCTTACCTCGAGGTCGAGCACCACAGTACAGGAGTGGGTCAACGACCTTTTTTAAATTTTTTTCACCTTCTTCAAGAAGCGGACCTTATTGTTACAGAACAATCACCGACGATTTCTGTAGATGCAATGGCGTTTGGGGAAGTACTTTATCATTCTAATATCGAAATATTTTAAAAATCAGGTGTTAGCGGGACTCGAACCGTCGCCTCACCCATAACATTCTTGCAGAGCGTGAACGCTATCGACTTTTTCTAAAACACGTATTCCTGTCACATTAAAGTGACCACCGCCTACCTTTTTTTAAAAAAATTACCTCTCATTTTGTCTTATTTTCGAAATGCTTGAAATAAGGAAAACACCTTTTTTAGTAATTTTTCCTATATTTATTCATTTATTTTGTTTGTGTGCTTCGGCTTCTTGGGGTCACAGTCAGCTACAGTTTGGAGGAGACAAGGTGGGCAGGGATCGAATCCCGAGGCCTGGACACGAGACCTCCCCCTTCCTGCCGCCGTGCTGCACCCTCATGCTGCTGATATTAATTTTACTTATTTATTTATTTCATTTTTTGTGCACACATACATAGGGGAAAACAAATTAAAATTAGTGCTCCCATCCGGAACCCCTGAATTCCCGCAAGGCGATGCAGGATGGCATGCGGACCGAGTCCAAGGTGTAGGAGCGTCATGGAAAATTGGAAATTTGTGGTAAGAACTATGGGACCAAACCTCTGAGGCCATCGGTCCCTAGGCTTACGCACTACTTAGTCTAACTTAAACTAACTTACGCTAACGACAACACTCACACCCAGGCCCGAGGGAGGGCTAGAACCTCCGACGGTGGGGGTGGGGGGGGGGAGGGGGAGACGCCCGAACCGTGACAAGGCGCCTCTCCGCCTCTCACCTCTCGGCTACCCCGCGCGGCGGTGCGTCGTGTTTCATTCCGAATCGGGCGGGCACCTTCCACGCCGCGGGCACGCCAACTTAGTGGGCCCGTGGTAAAATCACTGTTAGGATACTTGGCAAAATACGTGCAATAACGGGAACTGTGCGCAACCGCTGCATATGCGGTCTGCAAGTACTACCAAAAATCAAGACACGAGTGGGGAGGATCTCCATACAGATATGCCAAAGTCGAGCCCTTTATCCAGAGAACGGCCAGAGACTTTGCTGCAGGAAAATATTCCACCGCTGGGTAAGGAAAGGACTCGTGATGAATAACATGCGGCGGCGCTCGTAGAAAACACGCGACCATTTGTCGCCGCAACAGCTACCTCGACAGCGGCCAGCGGCGGCGAGTCTTCATTAGTAAACAGTATTAATAGGATTACTCGGAGATCTCTAATTAACCAACGACAAAATTCCAATTTTACCACTTATCCTTATCTCCGTCAGACGAGGGCAGAGCAGTGTCCTACTTAGGCTATCTGGAGCCTTCGGTACCACCTCAGCGGATGCTCTGTGTGTGGTGCTCGGAATATGCCCCATAGATATCACGATCAAATACAGAGCTGCAAGGTACTGGTTAAAGGTGGGGAGACTAGATAAGGTACACACAATAACCAGAGTGCCCATAGAGACGATACGTCACCTTAAAAGTTGGCGTTTGGATACATGGCAAGGTGAGTGGGATGTAAGTGATGAGGGACGTAGACTGCACGACTTCCTCCCTGACATAAGGGAGCGGTTGATAATGAGACCTATCGATCCCAGCCGGGCACGGACCTTATCCCACGCACTTAAACCGCGTGAGTCTGAGGCAGACACCTACATGCACATGCGGGGAAGAAGGTTCCCCAGAACACACTGTCTTTTTCTGCGGGCAATACGCGAACAATAGACATACACTACACTTAGATTACACAGATACAGACATAGATATATACACAGCAATAAGAGACGAAGAACAATGGGCACAATTAAACGCACTGACAAACAGTATTTCAAAAACAACACATGAAGAGTATATGCGGACACGACATCACAGACATGCCTATGTGCAGCGTAACAGAAATCTCCAGAGGATGGACAGCGATACCCACAGTGACAGCGAAAATAGTGACAATGAGGAGGAACAGGAGGAGGAAGCTGAGATGTGACAGTAAATAAGCAAATTGCTGGCAATCTAGCCAAGAAAACACCAAATGCTGTACATGGATGCGCACCTAATGTAGTTAATACATAGGATTAGTAACAAATAGGATAAGAAACATTATTTCTCTACTAATAACCATTTGTGTGTGTGTGTGTGTGACTGGCGGTCAACGGCTCGATGAAACCATTCCGAGGTATTCACCGTCAGTCACACTCGGTGATGGTACTAACAAGTCTCTCATCTATCCTATCTTCTTTTTATATTCTTCTTAAAAACAACAAAATTTTATTTATATTTCAACCTCAAATTATTGTTATTTTGAATCATTCTTTGTAAATGTTGTAGATAAAACAAAAGGAAAGAAAACTGTAAAAAGATGAAAAACGAAAATTGTAAGATGTACGACCTGTTTTAAACATCAGGTAACAGGTCTATAATTTGGCAATAAATAAATAAATAAATAAATATCCTTATCTCCGCCTGGAAGGTATCGAATTCACTTTAACTAATAAGGATACAGGCCGTGCATGCGTAATATCCGCTATTTTCTTGCATGTGAAACACGAAAAAGTGCAGAGATCTCTTTGTGCTTGTTGAAGGACTACGTTCTAGCAAGGGAATTGATTCTTCTCCTTCATCCACACTGTTCATTTCCACGTTCAGATTAAACATGACAGCTGGGTAAGTGATGGAGTTTATCGCTGAAACAGGCGGTTTTCGGTTATATTAGATTTTTTTTCCAGCGCTAGTTTAACGTGACTGTCAAAACCAGTCAGAATAGCAGATTTCTGAAGTAACCGATTTTAGGTTTTTTATTCGTATCATATACTGTAATAAAAGTAGAAATCGAACAAAGATTGTGTAACGCCATAGCTTAGACACTACATACCTTTTGTTGATTCATTTTGCTTTCTGTTTTGTTCAACATTCTATTGTTGAGCATCGGTAAATGTTGTTTGATTGAATCGATAACACAAAATTGTGTACTCCTTTCTTGGTAAAAAATTTGATGTTGTGGTTTGATTCTATGCAATGTAGTGTATCTGCCACTTAAATTCGTTGTCTCATTTGGAGGGAACTAAACTTACTGTATATAATTGTACTTTCTGTGTGAATAATTTTTTGTAGAAATGTAAATATGTGCAAATGTTCTGTTTTATTTAATATGTTTGGTTGTTGTTATGTAAACTGCTGACCTTCACATAGGGCTTTTAGTTATTTTGTATGCAAAAGGTGGCGTGGTTTCCCTCCGGAACGGAACGTAGTAGCGCGCTCAAGTTGTGGTTGGCATAGGTAGAAGAGGTGGATCAAGAGTCAGTCGGGAACGAGCTACCAAACTCTCGACTACTCATGTAAAAGTTGTGTATTGTGCTGGTTCCGAGAGAGGCTTTTCTTGACGCTTTCCAATGCCTCGGATGGATGGATAAAGAGCTGGAACTAATCTGAAATTGGTATTTATCATCGCCACCAAGAAACGACAGAGTCCAGCAATTCTACCTGGAAATCCACCTACCACATGAAATCGCCACCACTTTGCGCAATCACTGAAAAGGAACCAAGGAATTATAAAAATGTACAGTGAAGGATCAGCTCATGTGGATGATTTATTTGTTTTCAATAATAAGGTAACCAAAAGACTATTTATGAAAACTTACCTTGATTTATCCTCTGTCACATTTCCACTTAGGATCCTTCCCATGCTAAAGTGATTACCGAGTATCCTTATTGAAAGAACATTAAAGCTCAGTGTTTTACTAATTAATACCACTTGAAGATAGTAAAAAGAAACTAAGTTAAAGTTAATGTAGCAGAACTGAGTAATATAGTAAATGATGCTTGCTGAAAATAATTTTTCTATTAAAACTGTTTATTAATATTTTGTTGCCAACTTCTAAAGTGGATGTTGTCGAAACTGTGGCTTATAGAATTTTGCAAATTAAATTATCACAGTGCAGTCTGTTGAAAATCACCCAAAGGTGAGCTATTGTCTTATAACCACATCAAGTTGTGTTCTACTGCAGTAAAAGTTGAGAACTATTACTTTTGAAAGTTACATGTTCATGTTTGTTAAGGGCTTGTTTCTTTAGCGTATTGACAGTGTGTTTAGTTTTCTCTGCTACAGTGGTCAAGATTAAGGCCCACTTCCATTGAAAGTAGTTCAAATGTACAAAGTTACTTAATTATAGAAAGTTTTAATTACTCTTGCTGTTCAAGTCAAATTCTGTACCATATTGGGTTCCTCTTGTGTATTAAAAGTGCATATTAATGGCGTAACAGGATACACGGTTTGTCTATTATGCTCATCCTAGATAACGATTAATAGAGAGACCACTATCTATGAAAACAGTAACCTCTTTATTCAAAAGACAGTGAGAAATAATCTGTTAGTGAATTCCATTTAATTTTCATTCTAAATAGAAAGGTGTGTAATAGTGAGAGACTTAATATATGCACAATAACTAATTTTGTTATGAACCATATCCATATTTCATGTCAGATAGGAATATGTTTGAAAAGTAATATTGAACCTATGTCCAATTTACGATTGTACAGTGAATATTAATAGTAACATTATTGAGACCATTCAGTTTGACTAAGTCCTCAAGGTAATAGTGTGTTTCGTTATCTGTTATATTTATAAATAGTTTGTTCAGCTCTGTCAGCTCCCAGTTTAACGTGAACATATTCAGGTGCCAGAGTTCATTGCACTCTCGTGTGACAAAGTATAGGCCGTGACTGACCATTGAAGTTATTTATTTTCAGTTTCTTGAACAAGAATGTTACTCGTTCTTATGCCTAATTAGGCTGGCGCCCGTTGTTATTATCATATGGGCACTGTGGATAGGTAAATTATTGTTTGTTACTGTTTAAATATTTACGTAATTCTAACTTTCACTTCCGATAAGTCACCTCCGTTAGATATAACACGGTCAGCACAGCTTAATTCCTTTCAGAGGGTAACACTGCTCTGCTTCTTTATACTGCAATTGCTTTAATAAAAATGATTTCATTTATGCGAACTACCTCCAGCTTTGAGGTTATGGTATAGCAGTGAGAGGCAGAAGTGTTATAATTGGACAATATTGTCTTCCACCGTTTCTTGCTACACAGAATTAAAATATTAAATTAAAAAGCCAAATAAAAGAATATTTAATCCATGCATCATTTGTTGCTTTTCCCGAAAAGCGATAAGTGGCTGAACACTACAAAAAAAAAAAAAAAAAAAAAACACAAGCATTCCCCTACTGAATCCAGTTTTTTGAACTCTGCTCAAAAATCATGTTGCAGTCCAGCACAATACCACTTATTTGGGTCTGCGAATAGTCTGTGGTAAAGGGTTAATATTGAGGTCGAAGAACTTAGTTATGGTGTAAATTTATCCGTTTTTAAATACTACAAGCAGAAAAGGAATAGTATGTAGAAACGGGTAAGACATGAGCGACTTTCTATTTTTATTGTAAACCATGAATGAGCCGTTAAATTTTAAGTTTTCTTCCTATATGGTGTCGCAAGTTCGTTGTGACTCCTCCCGTTTTTAATCTTTTAAAGCTAATTGAACATTGCACATAACTGATACCGCACTTTCTACAATACTTCCAGACGAGATATGGTGCCATTCTGTAATATAGTTGACATCCGATGACGACTGCGAGAAACTACCAGTTAGACCAGATGCGCAAAGCCTTTTACATAGTATGTACACGCCTAACATTCAACAGGCCCTGCGATATGGTAACAGGTACCTTATTGTCTCAGCGATGCTGTGAAAATTCTTATGCTACGTGTTTGTTGCTCGTTTACGTCGGCACTGTTATTAAAATAGCACCACTTTTTCTCACTTTCTACAATAAGGCAATATTTGAAAGCACTCGAAATTTTATGAATAAATATTGCGCGTTTGTTAAAAAAGCTTTATTTAAACACCTAAAAATTAAGAACTCATTTTCTACAATAAGGCAATATTTGAAAGCACTCGAAATTTTATGAATAAATATTGCGCGTTTGTTAAAAAAGCTTTATTTAAAAACCTAAAAATTAAGAACTGCTTCATTGGCTAATTGATATTTTTTTCATGTGTTTATCAGCAAAAAATAAAAATAACCGAGACCAAACAAATACCGTAAAATACCGGTTATTGAGATCCAAAATACCGGTATCGGTTTCAACCAGTGGGTTTTCCCAACTATATGCTAGGTGCCGCATTAATCTCATGCATTTTAGTGAAAACACACTTGAATCTAGCACTTTGCAGTTAGGAAGTCGTCTGCCGTATACTCTACAAGCAGAAACGGCTTTTCCACTAAAAATCGAGTACACAAATACGATATCGGCATTTTGACCATTAGGCGATACACTGGTGGCCGCCGGAGTGGCCGAGCGGTTCTAGGCGCTACAGTCTGGAACCGCACTACCACTATGGTCGCAGGTTCGAATCCTGCCTCAGGCATGGATGTGTGTGATGTCCTTAGGTTAGTTAGGTTTAAGTAGTTCTAAGTTCTAGGGGACTGATGACCTCAGATGTCAGGCCTAAGTCCCATAGTGCTCAGAGCCATTTGAACCATTTTTTTTATACACTGGTGAGCAAAATTAGAGTCCGAAGGTAACTTTCGCATGATGTTAGTAGGAAGTCAGGGTTGGCCGTAATACTGATGGTTTATTGACAGCAAAATCGATTTTCAATCAGATAGTGATCATCTTCAGTGCTGTAGTGTATAAATTAAAGTCACAGGCACTGGTGTCAAGTTATTATCAGTAACCAAAGCTATGAAACGATCACAATAACTCCATGACGTGTAGTTGCCAACTTGGATCATACTTAGAAAGAATTCCTACAATGTAGCACAGAAGGTAACTGAAATTAATGCGAAATGAGACGAAGAAACCTTACACTTTTACTTAAAGACAAAAATTACACTGAAGTCACCACGATTTGTGATGATCACACGGACATTAAAAAAGGCGAGACAAGGATCTTGATAGGAAGTGTGATCATAACGAATGCCAGTGCATTCTCTTCAACGTTCTCCCATGCATGCCACGGGTTTGACGAGTACTTGTGTTGGGCCGTCCCATTCCCTCACCAGCGCTGCTGACAACTGGTGGATCGTCGTTTGTGCCTATAGACGTGCTGCAGTCTTCTCTCCAACACATCCCACACTTGCTCGATGGAATTTAAGTCGGCGGGAACGGGCAAGTGAGTCCATTCGCCAACAATCCTCTCATTTCAAGAGCTCCTCCACATGCTCTGTTCGATGCGGTCGCTCATTGTCATAGATAAAAATGCAGTGAGGGTGGAATGTACGGCTGAAAAGAAAAACATGGGGAAGGAGTGCAGTGTCTCACTAACACTGACAGTTGAGTGTACTGAGTTCAAAGGTCTGGAGGTCAGTATGCAGCTGAAACATTAAGGCTCCCCACATTATAACACCTCGACCTCCAGAACGATCACACTCAACCATGTTCCTGGGTGCATAAAGTATTCCCATCTCTTGGCGTCACGTGTACGTCCAGAAACATTGTCCAGACTGAATCTGCTCTCGTCCAAGAAGAAAACGCGATCCCTCTCCTCGAAGGTCCGGTCTCTAGCAGCAAGCGCCGCCACAATGTGCTGGTGCACCCAACCTACCGGACGATGGAGTACCTCATGCAGTCGGTGAGCCACTGTGGAAAGTGAGACTGCGTGTCTTACAGTCCTGTTAAATGTGTTTGCAATTGCACCCGCTTTTTGAAGTCGATCCCCTCTGCCTTGTGTAGCGGTCGGTAGGGCCCGGATATTAATTACCTAAAAAACAGTGAAATATGCGAGCATTTGTGACCTACAATTTATATAAATATGACCTTAAAAAATAAAATATGACTTAATAGAAGTTTATTTAAAGCATTCTTGTTTGTTTATTTAATTTTTTATTCACCATAAAATAACACAACATTAACTTCTCAAAATATTGTAACTATAGTTCTTTCTTTCTGTAGGGTTTGTGGCTAATTTGCACCTATTTTTTGAATGTATGAATGTTTCATTTTCTATACACAAAAAAATGGTTCAAATGGCTCTGAGCACTATGGGACTTAACTTCTGAGGTCGTCAGTCCCCTAGAACTTAGAACTATTTAAACCTAAGTAACCTAAGGACATCACACACATCCATGCCCGAGGCAGGATTCGAACCTGCGACCATAGCGGTCGCTCGGTTCCAGACTGCAGCGCCTAGAACCGCTCGGCCACCCTGGTTTAGTTAGGTTTAATTAGTTCTAGGTTCTAGGCGACTGATGACCTCAGAAGTTAAGTCGCATAGTGCTCAGAGCCATTTGAAGCATTTTTTTGAACCACCCTGGCCGGCTTCTAGACACAAAGTACAGTGAAAAGATCATCTATCGAAACACTAAAACAATGTTTTTATTTCTACATAGTATTTAAAGTGTTTCACATTATTTAATACCGTATGTCAGTCTTCAGTATCTGCAAAGTTGCACTGGATCACAAGGTGCATTTTCAGGTTTTCCAT
The DNA here is from genome assembly GCF_023864275.1 of Schistocerca cancellata. Classification (NCBI taxonomy): domain Eukaryota; kingdom Metazoa; phylum Arthropoda; class Insecta; order Orthoptera; family Acrididae; genus Schistocerca; species Schistocerca cancellata. Next base: position 260,843,804 of record NC_064628.1, read on the forward strand.
TATCAGAGATCTACGGTTGTCGCTGAGGATAGTTTTGTACCTGGAAAAGCTCCACATCACAAGACGTCGCTGGAGCGTTTTTGAAGGCAGCCAGGTCACTAGAGTTCAGCTTTGTTTCAGTGTCTTCAAATGTTGCGGAATTCCCTGAAAGACTGTCACTAATTTTGCACAGTGTAGAATATCCATGATTCCATTGTAGAACACTTTGCCATTTGGTTTTCACTTTGTCAGCCACATGACCACGAGTTCGACCCAACTCACTCTGCACATGTTGCACAATACTCAGAGAATCAAATAGCCGAGCGACAACAACTTCCAGTCGTTTGATGGCTTTTGATATCAATGAAAAATTGGCGTTGATGTATGCTAGGTTTCGAGACAATGTATCTGTAAAAACTTCTTTCTCAATTTTGATAGTACTTGATTCATCGCTATCAAGCTCACAGAAGATTGTCTTTATTTGGGTGTAGTTGGTGCAGTAATACTCGGCAGCATTAAGCCAAGAACCCCATCGTGTAAGAACAGGTTTACGTGGGAGGGGCATTGAAGGTGCTTGTTCCTTGAATTTCTGCACCCGTAGCAGAGCCTTCACATAGATTTTCTTGCCACAGGAAATTAATTTGTCCACGTCAGGGTAATTTGATCGCACCTCTTCGGCAACTCTGTGCAACGCACGTGCAAGCGTATACCATACTGGGGTAGAGAATCTGAAGCCCTTCGGCTGCTTTAGCCATATATGAAGCACCATCTGTTACAAGCAGCAAAACGTTTTCTCTTTTCACACCATCCGGCCACAGTAGCTTCAGAGAGTTGTCAAACAAAATAGCAATCGTCGAATTGTTTACTCTATCGAGAGCTTCACACGTTAGTAGGAACATATCTCCAGGACCATCAACTTTTAGAACACCAACAACAACATTAATATATCGCCCTCTAATATCCGCAGTTTCATCTATCGACAGCCAGAGCTTAAGTAATACGTATTTTGTTAAGCACATAATTGTAGCTTACGGATAAATAGTTCGTTCTCAGTGTAGATTCATCTGGAATTGTATCTGTTGTGTACTTCTCCAAGAACCGTCTGAAGCGTGGATTCTTCGGCTTTTCCAATGGGATGTTGCAGGACACCATTATCTCACACAAATCCTTGCAGAATGATTGCACGGTTGACAATTGACCTGTCTATTCAAATAACAGCGTCTACCTGCTGTTTTTTTCAGCACTTCGTTTCACACAGCTGCTGTGTTTATCGGTATTACAGTGTTGTTGCACATTAAAGCGCTTTTCTGCACTAACTTTAACTTCATTTTCCTATCAGTACTAAAGAACTTCTCTCCAAATTCTCGAACATACTCTCGCAACTTCACGCTGTCGGAGCACTTTGCTTTAGGCATGTTGAACAACGCAAAGGCTGTATTCAAACTGGTTACTGGGAACACCTGTGCGACTGCGATGATTATTACGGCAGAAGCCGCCTTTGTTGGCTCTGAGAGCGTATTGTCAACTCGGTGAAACAATGTTTTATGTTCGCGAAACGACTGTTGTGGTACACCGATTTTCTGGTACAGTGGTGGCAAATAAAGCTGTGTACTAATTTATCTATTTATCCTTCATAATAGCACGTTAAATATATTCTCGTGAGCAACATATTCATTTTCTTGTTCGTGTGTCCCGTAAGATACGAGAAAAACGGTACATGCATTTTTGGAAAAAGTTGTCGGAAATATGACCTACTACATTAAAAGTTAGCCGCAATATGACCTATTACTAAAATTTGTTGAAATGTGACTTTATATGCACAATCAAAATACATTTTTTGACACTAAAATGCCTAGATTTGTGTATAAATTGTTCTAAAATTCACTCTATAGTTCAGAAAAAATATGACTTGTCATTAAAATCCGGGTCTTAGTGATCACCTACTGACCGTGGCAGAACACCTCCTCCCCTTCGGCCAGCAGTGCCTGTGGTTGGGAACGCTCCCCATGAACGTGAAACAATGCTGTGAGCAATACCAGGCAATACCAAACTTTTGAATTACACTCGTCACACTCCGTTCTTCTTCCAATTTTTCGACGCTTCTCCCGCGTGTGAAGTCATCCAAATGTATCCGGACCATGTTGAAATGAACACCACCGCAGTGCACAGCAACTACTCGCTGATTGACACCTCACTGTCTTTCCCGTTCTTTCAACTGCCTCGTAATGCAGGGCCAACTCCATCTGGCGCTACAGTGACACTTACCTCACGCCATACGACATCCAGATTTCTGTGCACGCCTGGGAGACCTCTTCAAATTTGCTCACGCAGTTTCATTCATGTCCAGCGAGTTGTCAGTATCTTATTTTACTTCATCTATCTCGTCCTTAAGTTTTGCAGAGTAGCTTAATTGCTGGCTGCTTCACGATACAACAGAATTGGGCATCAAATCACTATCACAGTCGGTAGAAGAATTCAATTATGTACACTCTAACACAACTTCACTATCTGTAATTGAAATTTAAAACAAAAATGATGTCGATAAATAAACCGACAGCACCAGAAGTACCAACAGGCGAAGCGAAAACTTATGTCTGTAACCGATAAAGAAGGACTCATATCGAACGTTTAATTCGAATGAGTCTGCAGTACCACATCCTAAAATATCCTGACGGAAAATATATTGCAACACCAAAAGGATTTATGCTATATAAACCAAAGTTGGTGGGAATGTTTCTACATCTGAAAAATGATGTCTATTCCAAATTAGATACAATGCACAACTTTGCCGTTAGTAGCACGACTTTGACGACGCAAATCAGGTTTGTTTCAAATACACGGTGTAACAGTCGTGAGCGTCAGTTATTTTTTGGATTAGACTTGGTGAGTTGACGTTAGTCATGAATGCCTTTAAGGCGACAAAGACACCATTATCAACACCTCGCTGAGTTTGAACGAGGTCGTGTAATATGGCTAGGAGAAGCTGGATGCTCCATGTGCGTTACTGCAAAAAAACCATGGCAAGAATGTAGCCAGTGTACATGATTGCTGGCAGCGATGGCTACGAGAATGTAAGGTCGCAAGACGACCGGGCTCCGGCCATTTCGCGCCACGTACTTCATCTGCAGCAGTAATACGAACAGCAGTTGGCACCACAATGACACAAAGAACTGTTACTGTGCGCTCCTATAGTATCTACTGCACACCGACCAGTGCAGCGCCGCAAAACGGCATCGAGAAGGCGCTGATCCGCCCGCGAAAGAAAAGGGCGGGCAGCGCCACACCTTCACGAAGACAAAGTTCAGCACCTCCTGTCAACACCGATTTGACCAGCCGCTCATCGCTGGTAGGGCCCAGTTCGGTCGCAGTCTTCGAGAGCCTCAGTACAGAATAATAGGAAGTGCGTTCCTCAAATAATAATAGTAGCTAAAGTATTAAGAAATCGGAGGCTTTCCCAGTGTTTATGTTGTTTCCAGGGGTGTCCAGCCGTATGCGATCGTTGACGTCCCACGATATTTCGGCGGATAACCTTTCCGTCATCATCAGGTGGTTCTGATGGAATTGTCTGTCTGCTCATTGTCGGTGTTATTTATGTCCGTCAGTCGGGCTCCGATTCCCTGCGCCGACGATCCGACTGCGGCCGCCGACATTCCGTTTGCGAGCGCCGAAGCTTCGCTTGCGGCCGCCTTCTTGATCTTCCGGTATTCCGGTTCGTCAAGTAGTTGGAGCATCTTCTGTTCGTAGTTCTGTCTGTTCAGAATGACTGTGGTGTTTCCTTCGTCGGCGGGCAGGACGACGGTCCCTTTGTCTTCTCTGAGGTCCGGAAATGCCGTTCTTTCTTCCCGTGAGATGTTACTGTTGGTCGGTTTCGTCTTGGAGAGAATCCGACATCCTTCCTCCTGACTTCTTCAGCCTTGTCCTCGGTTAAGCGCCGGACCGCCTGTTCCACTGCGATGATCTCAGTGGAGGAGAGGTGAGGTGGCGTCGGTGCAAACTTGAGTCCTTTTTCCAGTATGGGAGTGGCTGCGTCATCCAGTGGCTTCCCCGTGAGGTTAATCACGTTTCGTTTCATAGGCTCCGTCTTTTCTTGTTGTTTGCCTGTAAGCCTTGCAAACTTGTCAATCTGCTTGTCAATGGATTTCAGGTATGTCCAGGCAGCTTGGGCCCACGTGACGCCATCCACCCAATCCCAGGAATGGCCCTGAAGCGTGGAAGCTAGTCGTAGGTGAAGGTGTGGCATTTCTTTGGCATTCTTGTCGAGTTTTTGTCGAGTGTAGCGAATCCTTTCCCTGACCAAGGACAGGCTGGCTCGTTTCTTGATCCGGTTTGCCGCGGGTGAGCATACATGTTGCACCAATTTGGCAAACGTAGGTATTGTGTACTTGTCCCTCCACCTTACTGAAAAGGTGGGTGAACTCAGCAGACGTCCTTTCTGGTTTCGAAGCTTACCTAGTTTCTTCACCAGGTGGTACATATCCTCCCTGCAGATGTTGTTGATACGTGATCGGAGGCTTTCCCAGCGTATGTGTTGTTTCCAGGGCTCTCAGGTGTCCAGCCGGATGCGATCGTTGAAGTCCCACGATATTTCGGCGAATAACGTTTCCGCCATCATCAGCTGATTCTGATGGAATGGACTGTCTGCTCATTGTCGGTGTTATTTATGTCCGTCAGTCGGTTCAAATGGTTCAAATGGCTCTGAGCACTATGGGACTTAAGTTCTGAGGTCATCAGTCCCCTAGAACTTAGAACTACTTAAACCTAACTAAGGACACCACACACACCCATGCCCGAGGCACGATTCGAACCTGCGACCGTAGCGGTCGCACGGTCCCAGACTGTAGCGCCTAGAACCGCTCGGCCACATCGGGCGGCCCGTCAGTCGGGCTTCGATTCCCTGCACCGACGCTAATGTACTTATATGTGGGAGTCAAAGAAAGCTCAGGAATCAAGAGAAGCTATATTTATTTTCTATTTAGATATAAAGTTTTCATTTAACCTTAACGTGAATTGTACAGGTGATTTTCAATTCCTGCCACCAGCCATCGCATCTTCTTCCTTGATTGTGTCGGTGCTGACTCCCACAGTAGCCGACACAACAGTAACAAATAGGTTACTTCAAGGACAGCTCTAAACCAGATGCCCTGTTGCGTACATTCCACTGATCCCAATCCACCACTACTGGCGGCTTCGGTGATGTCAAGCGAGAGCTCATTGGAGGAAAGGGTGGTCGTCTTTTGTGTTTTCTGATGAAAGCTGGTTCTGTTTCGGTGCCAGTGAAATCCGTGTGTCGGTTCGAAGGAGACCAGCTGAGGACTTACACCCAGCCTGTCTGAGCGCTGGACACACTGGACCTACACCTGGAGTTATGGCCTGAGGTGCCGTTTCGAACGACAGCAGGAGCACTCTCGTGGTCATCCCACGCACCATGAGTACAAAATTGTACGCCACTCTAGTGATTCGACCTGTTTTACTGCCATTCAAATGGTTCAAATGGATGGAAGCACTATGGGGCTTAACATCTGAGATCATCAGTCCCCTAGACTTTCAACTACTTAAACCTAACTAAAACCTAAGGACATCACCCACATCCATGCCCGAGGCAGGATTCGAACCTGCGATCCTAGCAGCCACGTGGTTCCGGACTGAAGCGTCTTGAACCGCTCGGCCACCGCGGCCGGCTTTGCTGCCATTCACGAACAGCATCCCGCAATGTGTTTTCCAGCGGGAAAACGCACGGTCACGGAACGCTGTTGTAACTGAACATGCGATAGAGTGTTGACATGTTGCCTTGGCTAGCTCGATCACCAGATCTGTCTTCAATCGAGCACTTATGGGACATCATTGGACGACAACTCCAGCGCCATCTACAAACATCATCAACTGTCTCTATGTGCAACAGGATGGAACTTCATCCCACAAACTGACATCCGACACCTGTACAACACAACGAATGCTCGTTTGCATCCTTCCATTCAACATTCTGGAGGTTACAGCGGTTATTAATGTACCAGCATTTCACATTTTCAATGGATTATCTCACGCTTACATTGACCTGTGGGCTTGCAATGTTAATCACTTAAATACGCTACCTAGGTAAATGTATTCCTAAAATTTTATTACCCTATTTTTTTGTATTGCATGTTTTTCTATCAGTAGGCCAGATGTGGCTTAAATTCAAAGAAATAGTATCGGCAGCAATTGAGAGATTTATACCAAATAAATTAACAAACGACGGAGCTGATCCTCCTTGGTACACAAAACGGGTTACGACACTGTTGCAGAAACAACGAAACAAACATGCCAAATTTAAACAGACGCAAAATCCCAAAGATTGGCGATCTTTTACAGAAGCTCGAAATTTAGCGCGGACATCAATGCGAGATGCCTATAACTGTTTCCACAACGAAACTTTGTTTCGAAACCTGGCAGAAAATCCAAAGAGATTCTGGTCGTATGTGAAGTATGTTAGCGGCAAGAAACAATCAATGCCTTCTCTGAGCGATAGCAATGGAGATACTATCGAAGGCAGTGCTGCCAAAGCAGATTTACTAAACACAGCCTTCCGAAATGCCTTCACGAAAAAAAGACGAAGTAAATATTCTAGAATTTGAATCGACAACAGCTGCCAACATGAGTAACGTAAATATCCTCGGAGTAGTGAAGCAACTTAAATCACTTTATAAAATCAAGTCTTCTGGTCCAGACTGTATGCCAGTTAGGTTCCTTTCGGAGTGTGCTGATGCATTAGCTCCATACTTAACAATCATATAAAACCGTTCGCTCAACGAAAGATCCATACCCAAAGACTGGAAAGTTGCCCAGGTCACACCAAGATTCAAGAAAGGTAGTAGGAGAAATCCACTAAATTACCGGCCCATATCGTTAACGTCAATATGCAGCAGGATTCTGGGACATATATTGTGTTCGAACATTATGAGTAACTCAGAAGGAAACGGTCTATTGACAGACAGTCAACATGGGTTTAGAAAACATCGTTCCTGTGAAACACAACTAGCTCTTTATTCGCATGATGTGTTGAGTGCTACTGACAAGGGATTTCAGATCGATTCCGTATTTCTGGATTCACGGAAGGCTTCTGACACTGTACCACACAAACGACTCGTATTGAAATTGCTTGCTTATGGAATATCGTTTCAGTTAAGTGACTGGATTTGTTATTTCCTGTCAGAGAGGTCACAGTTCGAAGTAACTGACGGAAAGTCATCGAGTAAAACAGAAGTGATTTCTGGCGTTCTCCAAGGTAGTGTTATAGGCCCTTTGCTGTTCCTTGTCTATATAAACGATTTGGGAGACAATCTGAGCAGCCGTCTTCGGTTGTTTGCAGATGACGCTGTCGTTTATCGACTAATGAAGTCATCAGAAGATCAAAACAAACTGCAAAACGATTTAGAAGAAATATCGAAATGGTGCGAAAAGTGGCAGTTGACCTTAAATAACGAAAAGTGTGAGGTCATCCACATGAGTGCTAAAAGGAACGCGTTAAACCTCGGTTAAACGATAAACCAGTCTAATCTAAAAGCCGTAAATTCAACTAAATACCTACGTCTTACAATTACGAAAAATTTAAATTGGAAGGAACACACAGAAAATGTTGTGGGGAAGTATACCCAAAGACTGTATTTTATTGGCAGGACACTTAGAAAATGTAACAGACCTACTAAGGAGACTGCTTACACTACCCTTGTCCGTCCACTTTTAGAATACTGTTGCGCGGTGTGGGTTCCTTACCAGATATGACTGACCGATTACATCGAAAAAGTTCAAAGAAAGGCAGCACGTTTTGTATTATCGCGAAATATGGGAGAGACTGTCACAGAAATGATACAGGATTTGGGATGGACATCATTAAAAGAAAGGCGTTTTTGGTTGCGTCGGAATCTTGTCACGGAATTCCAATCACCAACTTTCTCCTCCGAATGCGAAAATGTTTTGTTGACACCGACTTACATCTACATCTACATCTACATTTATACTCCGCAAGCCACCCAGCGGTGTGGGGCGGAGGGCACTATACGTGCCACTGTCATTACCTCTCTTTTCTGTTCCAGTCGCGTATGGTTCGCGGGAGGAACGACTGCCGCAAAGCCTCCGTGCGCGCTCGAATCTCTCTGATTTTACATTCGTGATCTCCTCGGGAGGTATAAGTAGGGGGAACCAATATATTCGATACCTCATCCAGAAACGCACCCTCTCGAAACCTGGCGAGCAAGCTACACCGCGATGCAGAGCGCCTTTCTTGCAGAGTGTGCCACTTGAGTTTGTTAAACATCTCCGTAACGCTATCACGGTTACCAAATAACCCTGTGACGAAACGCGCCGCTCTTCTTTGGATCTTCTCTATCTCCTCCGTCAACCCGATCTGGTACGGATCCCACACTGATGAGTAATATTCAAGTATAGGTCGAACAAGTGTTTTGTGAGCCACCTCCTTTGTTGATGGACTACATTTTCTAAGGACTCTCCCAATGAATCTCAACCTGGTACCCGCCTTACCAACAATTAATTTTATATGATTATTCCACTTCAAATCGTTCCGCACGCATACTCCCAGATATTTTACAGAAGTAACTGCTACCAGTGTTTGTTCCGCTATCATACAGTAAAGGATCCTTCTTTCTATGTATTCGCAATACATTACGTTAGCTCGCGCTATTCGTCCACAAGACTCAGAGGGCCACAGACACGGGTTGCCAGGTAGATGCCGTGTTTCTTGACTTACATAGGGAGGAACGATCACCAAGATAAAATAAGGGAAATCAGAGCTCGTACGGAAAGATATAGGTGTTCACTCTTCCCGTGCGCTATACGAGATTGGAATAATAGAGAATTGTGAAGGTAGTTCGATGAACCCGCTACCAGGCACTTAAATGTGATTTGCAGAGTATCCATGTAGATGTAGATGAGTGTATTTACCATCGCGCTTTAAACAACCTGCACAGATCATACAGGGTGCCCAGAAAAGGACTCCCTGATTTCAAAATTAAATATCTCGAAAACAAAGATCGATAGAGGAGTGCAGTAAACGGTATGTTTATTGTGAAAGCTGTAAGAAGTTTATACAGCAGTTTGAAATAATAGTTACAAAAGCTGCTAACAGATGGCATGTTTCCATTCAAAATTCAAACGCACCAGGCCATACCCGAACGAGCTGTGCAACAAAGGGTTGCCTTTGCTAATCAGGTGATTGACAGTGAAGGATTTAATATTGGCTGCATCTGGTTTACAGATGAAGCACACTTCCACCTGAATGGATACGTGAATAAGCAGAACTGGCGATTTTGGGGTTCCGAAAAGCCATATTGGTGTGAAGCGAAACCCCTGTATTCTCCTAAAGTTACTGTGTGCGCTGCAGTATGCAGCAGAGGCATTATTGGCCCTTTTTTCATTCGCGAAACGGTCACTGGTGCATGTTACGTTGCAATTTTGGAACAATTTGTCGCCACACAGCAAGCGTTAGAAGATCGACCAGATACTGAATGGTTTATGCAAGATGGAGCCCGACCAGATCGGACCGAACAAGTGTTTCGCTTTCTTGAGGAATACTTCGGGAATCGACTCATTGCTTTGATATATCCCAAATTTATTGGTGCAGGCATGGACTGGCCTCCATATTCGCCGGATTTGACTCCCTGTGATTTTTTTTTTTGTGGGGCACAGTGAAAGACATGGTGTACCCGAAGCATCCCGCCACGCTGGACGAGCTTGAATTGGCGATCTCTATGGCATGTGAATCCATTTCGGTTGAGACACTACGAAATGTGATGGCGAATTTCATTCTTCGTTTGCGCCTCCTCTGTAGTGCCAATGGTGAACATTTTGAAAACGTGATGTAATTGTTTGCAAAGATTGTTTTCATACGATTATTTCACTTATGTATGCTGATATGAGCTGTACAGCGTACAACGCCATCTGTTAGCAGCTTTTGTAACTATTATTTCAAACTGCTGTATAAACTTCTTACAGCTTTCACAATAAACATACCGTTTACTGCATTACTCTATCGATATTTGTTTTCGAGATATTTAATTTTGAAATCAGGGAGTCCTTTTCTGGACATCCTGTAACTTTCGTTGTAACTGAGCTGAACACGACCCTCGGCCTCGAGAGGGTTCACACGCGATCGAACGGCCTGGCAGCCGCCGCATTGGCAGTTGCCGCACACGGCGGCCAGGCTCCGACCTCCGACCTCCGTCCTACGGCGACTCGGCCGGGCGCAAGGTCGCGGTCACGCTCGCAGAGGGCAGGACTGGTCGCTCCTGCTTGGCATGCGGACCCAAGTCCGGACCGGCCTCTCCTTCCGACTTCGCGCCTTCCCGTCCCGTAAATCAGCAGCCGCCGGCCCGTTGCTGGCTCCGGTCTCCACATTTCCAACGGCGCCTCGTAATGTTACGCTCGTCACCCGACGCTTTTAATTGCAATCTGCACACTCTCGCCGCTCGGTCACGCACACGTAAATCTGCCACCCTGACTTCACCACGCTCCGCCGTTCCTTCCTTACGTGTTCTGCAAGCGTTATTCCCTCACAAGCTGCCACACACGGAACAATGCTATTCTGCAGCTTTTTATTTTGCACACTGATGACCGCGAAAAATCGTAACACGAATTGCGCAGCTTGCAGCAATTCCCAAAAAGGCATGGAGTATATTATGTAGTCACATATGCAAATGATTAACACTTCAGCGCAAACTCACAAAATAGGTTGTAGCAACTCTGTAAGTAGGCTGTTTAGGTTTTTTTGTTGGTAACACCATGTAGCGCTCTATATGAAAATCACTGGCTGTGATGATGATGATGTTTGGTTTGTGGCGCGCTCAACTGCGTGGTTATCAGCGCCCGTACAATTTCCCAACCTTTGCTCAGTCCAATTTCGCCACTTTCCTGGATGATGATGAAATGATGAGGACAACACAAACACCCAGTCATCTCGAGGCAGGTGAAAATCCCTGACCCCGCCGGGAATCGAACCCGGGACCCCGTGCTCGGGAAGCGAGAACGCTACCGCGAGACCACGAGCGGCGGACAATCACAGGCTGTGTTCTGTGCAGTCTGTGGCTGGGCATTGTTGGAACATTTGCTATTGTAGTGATGCACAGTTGGATGTGAACAGCGCGTAGCGTTGCGCAGTTGGAGGTGAGCCGCCAGCAGCGGTGGATGTGGGGAGAGAGATGGCAGAATTTTGAGAGCGGACGATCTGGACGTGTGTCCATCAGAAAGAGTAAATTTGTAATATTGGATATCATGAACATTATTAAGGTAAATACATTGTTTGTCTTCTATCAAAAACTTTCATTTGCTGACTATGCCTATCAGTAGTTAGTGCCTTCCGTAGTTAGAATCTTTTATTTAGCTGGCTCTATTGCAGTAGTTTGAGTAACGAAGATTTTTGTGAGGTAAGTGATTCATGAAACGTGTAGGTTATTGTTAGTCAGCCATTCTTTTGTAAGGATTATTGAAAGTCAGATTGCGTCGCGCTAAAAAAAATATTGTGTGTCAGTTTAGTGTTGATCAGAATAAGTAAAGAGAGAAATGTCTGAGTAGGTTCAGTTTGCTCAGCTATTTGAAAATCAAATAATGTAAGAGGTTTATCAGCACAGTAATTCACTAATTTTTCTAAGGGGATGTTTGAACTCCTTCTACATCCATATATATCATAAATGTGAATGTATGCATGTATGTTCCACATCTCAACCAAAACCACTGGCCCTATTTCAACCAAACTCGGGACACAAACCACTTACGACACAAACCACTTACTGCCTGTCCGTGGTCTAGTGGCTAGCGTTGCTGCCCTGGATAACGGGGTCTTGGTTTCGATTCCCGGCCGGGTTGGGGATTTTCTCTGCCCCAGGGCCTGGTTGTTTCTGATGTCCTCCTCATTTCATCATCATCATTCATAACCATGGCTAGACTGGACTGTGCAAAAGAAATTGGACTGTGTTAAAATTGGGCCTTTGTACGGGCGCTGATGACCACGCAGTTGAGCGCCCCAGAAACCAAACATCATCATCAACTTACGGCCTGGAAAGAATCAGCGAGGAGGTAGAAACCACCTACCTATCAAATGGGGAGGGGGTGAGAGGCGAAAAAGAACTATAGCGCACAACACGCGAATATCCGTATTTTATTCACCCAGCATCTGAGAATTAGAGTGCTTAGTGACTTGCTTCTACCTTTAAACATAGTTTCAAACATTTACAGCACTTTTTCTCGCTGACAGCCCCCAAAAACGACGAGAGCAAAACATTTTATCCCTTACCACATTTTCACTGTTAGTGCAGTAAGACTGCCATATAGGGCATGAAGTTTTTGTTTATTACTTCTTTACACCTGACTGTTGTCGCGACACATTTTGTAAACAGTGTTCACATATACCTCTGAATGTATATGCAACATTATGTCGTTCTACGATACATTGTTCGGGAGACATGACGTGGTAAACACTAAGATGCATGAATAACTGCCACATTATGCAAAAGTTTTTGATTTATTACGTCCTTTCTACTAACTCTATTCGTAATGCAGTTGCCACACAATATACAAATATACCACTGAATATTACCAGAAAAATTATATCATTGTATCACTCGTAGTTCAGGAGATGAGACATCAAAAAGATATAACAGCGCGAAAACGAAACTGCACAGCGCAATTCGCAACAGTTATAAGTGAATTATCTGTACAAATATATGTCAAATACGTTAAATATGTGTGAAATGTATGTACCATGTGCGTACTATAGCAAAGCTACAATTAAAAACTTTCTCCTAAGACCCTGGGTCGATTTCAGCCCTACTTGGTTCACACATTAGTTTCTACCCGTAAAGAAACACTGTGTGGTTACGAACCACTTGCCTGCTATTGTCGTGGGGGTGTTAATTTTGAGAGAGAAAGTAGGGAGGAACAGGAAAAGGTGGACAAAGAGAGGAGGAGGAGAAGCTCGACAGGAAAAGAAAACAGAATGTGGTGGACAATGAAAGGGGGAGAATGACAGAGGTAGGAGAAGGACGAGGTGGACAGAGAGAGTGGGTGAGGAAATTGACAAAGTGAGGGGGAGGAGGAGATGGACAGAGAGAATGGAAGGGAGAGACTGACTTAGAGGGGATGGGGAGATGAACTTTGAAGGGTGAAGAGTAGATGGACTTAGAGGGGTGGAAAGAGGTGATGGACAGAGAGAGGGGAAATAGCAGGCGGACACAGAGAAAGGGTAGCGTCAGATGGTCAGAGGGAAGGGCAGGAGGACATGGACAGGGAGTGAGCGGAGGAGGAGAAGAACAGATAGAGTTGGACTAATAGAAGATAAGTACAGAGCAAGCAACGCCAGGTACTCAGCTAGTTCTATATATGAGGAAAGGTTAGTCTTTATCAGACTGAAATCACGTATCACTGTTTGTTATTTGTGGAAAGACCGTGTCATGTTGCTAGTAAGTAACAACAACCAGCACGCTTCGGTCGCATTTTCAGAGCGGCAGGATCGTGGCCTGTCGAGATTGCATTTTATCGTTCCGCGACATTCCTGCCACTCGCGGTCGTCGAGATGCTGATACTGTCTTATGAATATGGAATCGATGGTTTCAGGATGGCGGTACTCAACGCCATTCAGTATCTTATACCGTACGCCACGAGCGCCCGACTGAACAAATTGCTCGCTCTGCCATTTCACGTACCTTGAGTCACAAAATAAGCTTGCATGCAGTAAGACAAGTTTGACGATTTCTGGAGCTCCAGACACTATCACAACTGTGATGACAATGGTACCCTCAGAGGCAACACTGCTCACCGAAGCGGTACCACTTCATCTTTTCAGAGTTCTGTTTACACAGTCACGATGGACGCATCCATGTGTTAGTTACGTGTTCCAGAAACAGATTGAACAATTACTTTATCGAATTGATTTTTTTTTACAGCCGACCAACTTTTAGACATGTATTCGTCCTTGGAGTTGTCCAGGGAAAATGATTTTAGATTAGATTTAAAATTAGCTTTGCTACCTTGCGTACATTTCATGGTACTGAGCAAATGATCAAAAATATTGTTGCTGCATATTGAACTCCCTTTTGAGTCACTGACAGCATTAGTGAAGGGTAATAAAGGCTAGTTTTCCTCTGGGTTATTTATGACGAATTGCAGTAGCGAATACATGTATTGTGATGATGCAATTGGAATCCCAACTCCTTGAAGAGGTTTTCTTTTCATTTTGTTGATTCAGGGCCTGCAAACGTTTTCTTAAGTGTTTCGTGAACCATTTATTAACAAATCTGTCAAAACATGTGTTTGGCGACTAGTTTCAAACCAACTATTTCACTCTCAAGCCTGACCTATTGAGGCTGCACTGAAAGTGCCCGATGTTAATAATGACCATCACTGTGGCAGTAAATGCTTTAAAAAGTAATAGTAGATGACTGTGGCAGTCAGCATGTGCCTACTCAGACTTGGAAAGTCTGAGTGGAAAGAGGAGAAGTTCGTTTGCATCTTTGTGACCACGATCACGCTCAAGCAGTTTCTACAATTTCCTGAGTGTATCAAAACACATTTAAGAGTTGATAGTTGCACCAGGAGGAAGGAAATCAAACAGAATAACCCCTTCAGAGTACCAGAAGATCGTCGCCATGGATTTACCAGCTGAGGGTGCCGCGTTGAACTTTTTCTTCGGAGGAGAAGTGATGTGGTGTCGCTACATGGACTGCCGTTTTGTTTCTGTGACGAGATCGACAAATAATTATCACGATCTGCCTCGTAGTGGTGAAGCAATTCTACACAGAGGGTCCTTCGTTGGTCTTTATGGTCTTCAGTTAGGCGACGAGAAACCCAGCGGTCAGACACGTCCAAATAGCGGAACTGGTAGACGAGTGAGTCAGCACTACCAACAGAGACGTCCGGTTGTGCAACGGGGTGTTTTCTTGTGATCCGTCGATCACCTCCAAAGACAGTGTCCGCACGTTCCAGCATTGCGGGAATCACAGCTGTGTGCGGTCGGCCGGCACACGGGAGATTAGGACAGGTTTGCGCCACGTTGTTCACTGCCATGTCTCCGTAGACATTCTCTAGGCGACTAAGAATATCTGCGATAGATTTTCCGCTAAAAGAAAATTGAAGATCTCTGCTTGTAAAGCACCTCCGTTGCAGATGTCATTTTGAAAGCTATGCGTAGGTGAATATTTCATCCATAAGAGAAGGCATTATGAGGGCTGCGACTATTGACCAGTACCAACGAAAAAGTTTCTGGGTCAGTCACTTGCTTATATTGTAGCTACGAGTTTCAATGGTCGACGCCGTTGTTTTCAGGTGGCGAATTGTTTATTTACAAGGCTACATTTAACCCCGCCACCGCCATCTATTGAATCTTTATGAAACTGTAAGGACTGAAGCGGGGCTATTCTACCATGTCTCGCAACAAATTCCGTATTTTTTCAATTGAAACAGGCGGAGAAAAAATTTGTTGCATTACTTAATCAACACCCTCGTATTGATGCAACATGGTGCAGCTGTCACAACAGGGCAGCAAGAGAGTTATAGATAAAAAGGTTCAGAAAAGGGGTGAGGGATGCGACGATAGGATTCTTCGGGTCATAACGGCCGACAGACAGAGAGATAGTGAGGGAGAAATCGGGAAGCAGTAGTTAGATGCCAATAGTTAGCAACAAAAAACGCGACGTCAGCAACATGGCATCTAGTGGTGAGTTACTCGGCTCGACGTACATTTTGAGGGATGTATCTTATCTGTTTCGGATAATTTTTAGACGTTGCGCCTAGCAGGTGGCCGGAGCGCCACAATTCCGGAGGTGATGACCTATGTTGGCGGCGATAAAAGGGGCGGAGGGAGGCAGCCCATCATCCAGTGCTCTAGCTATCGGAGCGAGCCAGGGGGCCAGATAGCGATCCGGCTGATCGAGAGGAGGCCGTGTGCGCATGCGCCGCGCAGCGGGCTGGTAATGTTCGCCTGCTCAGCGCGGCGCGGGCCGCGCGCCTCGGCTCGGCTCGGCTCGGCTGCACCTGCCGCCGCTCCGGCGCTGGCCCCGGGCCACAGCCCCAGCCTCCCCCTCCCACTCCCCGGCCCATCACCCCACCCACTGTGTGTAAATCACGCGCCGTGGCCAGCCGCGCGCACCTGCGCCGCCCGCTGCCCGCCAGATTCCTCCTCCACCGCTCCTCTACGCTCGGCCCATCTCGCAGGTGGAGAGCGCTCCGCAGCGGAACAAAAGAGCGAGCCAGGAACGCTGACTGCGAAAATAACGGCCCCAACCGTCCTAGCGGATCGGTTCCCCCAAATGCATGGCAATCGAAAACCTGAAGTTCATTTTTCTTTCTTCAAGTGTAAAATAAAGTGGCACTACTGGCCATTAAAATTGCTACACCACTAAGATGACGTGCTGCAGACGCGAAATCTAACCGACAGGAAGAAGATACTGTGATATGCAAATGATTAGCTTTTCAGAGCATTCACACAAGGTTGGCGCCGGTGGCGACACCTACAACGTGCAGACACGAGGAAAGTTTCCAACCGATTTCTCAAACACAAACAGCAGTTGATCGGCGTTGCTGGTGAAACGTTGTTGTGATGCATCGTGTAAGGGGGAGAAATGCGTACCATCACGTTTCCGACTTTGATAAAGGTCGGATTATAGCCTATCGCGATTGCGGTTTATCGTATCGCGACACTGCTGCTCGCGTTGGTCGAGATCCAGTGACTGTTAGCAGAATATGAAATCGGTGGGTTCAGGAGGGTAATACGGAACGCCGTGCTGGATCCCAACGCCCTCGTATCACTAGCAGTCGAGATGACAGGCATTTTATCTGCATAGCTGTAACGGATCGTGCAGCCACGTCTCGATCCCTGAGTCAATAAATGGGGACGTTTGCAAGACAACAACGATCTGCCCGAACAGTTCGACGACGTTTGCAGCAGCATGGACTATCAGCTCGGAGACCATGGCTGCTATTACCCTTGACGCTGCATCACAGACCGGAGCGCCTGCGATGGTGCACTCAGCGACGAACCTGGGTGTAAAAATGGCAAAACGTCATTTTTTCGGATGAATCCAGGTTCTGTTTACAGCATCATGATGGTCGCATCCATGTTTGGCGACATCGCGGTCAACGCTCATTGGACGCGTGTATTGGTAATCGCCATACTGGCCTATCACCTTGCGTGATGGTATGGGGTGCCATTGGTTACACGTCTCGGTCACCTCTTGTTCGCATTGACGGCACTTTGAACAGTGGACGTTACATTTCAGATGTGTTACGACCCGTGGCTCTACCCTTCATTCGATCTCTGCGAAACACTACATTTCGGCAGCATAACGCACGACGGCATATTGCAGGTCCTGTACGAGCCTTTCTGGATACAGAAAATGTTCGACTGCTGCCCTGGCCAGCACATTCTGCAGATCTCTCACCAACTGAAAACGTCTTGTCAATGGTGGCAGAGCAACTGGCTCGTCACAATACACCAGTGACCACTCTTGATGAACTGTGTTATCGTGTTGACGCTGCGTGGGAAGCTGTACCTTTACACGCCATCCAAGCTGTGTTTGATTCAATGCCCAGGCGTATCAAGGCCGTTATTACGGCCAGAGGTGGTTGTTCTGGGTACTGATTTCTCAGGATCTATGCACCCAAATTGCGTGAAAATGTAATCACATGTGATTTCTAGTATAATATATTTGTCCAATGAATACCCGTTTATCATCTGCATTTCTTCTTGGTGTAGCAATTTTAATGGCCAGTAGAGTAATTAAAAAGTACTCCCCGATATGAGGAAGTGCTCAACTCATGTGAAAAATGCGTCAATGCAAATATTGATAATTTGCGCCCAGTACTGCTGGAAACTAGGCGGTCACTAACGAGGAAAATATGGCAAGTGCCATAACCTGATTTCTCTGGACCTCCGCAGAGGTGGAGTCAAAATAAGGAATATATTTCTCGGCTTATCCGTAAGATATTCAACAGCTTCTAAGAAATCGACCGGCAAAGTGTTCGATCTAGCTTGGATGCCTTTTAGCTCGTTACAGTTTCAGCCGAAATCGTGGCGCAATGTGAAGCGTTACGTCCTCTCTGTTTTGCGCTCCGTATTCCGACAAGGCCCCCACCGTATGACGGATCAGGGAGAAAAGATTGGAAAGAAGTCATATGGTCGTCATAAATCCTGAGAAAGTAAATTACACTGTAGCACTAAAGATATTGTCGGGGAAATAGATTGGAATGTGATCATCTTGTCTAGTCAATGTCTTGTTACGTGGCATCCAGAAATTATTTCTCTCCCATGTCCATAAAAGGTTATTGTTCCGGCGAAACCACAAGCGCCGGTACGAAGATGAAAAACGCAAGAGTAGAGAAGGCTGTGAGACGACGTCAGCCAATAGTTCGCTGACTAGGACCGCACCACGACGGGAGCGGCCTCTGTAAGAAGAGAATATAAGCGCCGCTCCTGCCAGCCTTTGGGGAGGGTAGAAGACGGATACTAATACGAGGGCAGTTCAATAAGTAATGCAACACATTTTTTTTTCTCGGCCAATTTTGGTTGAAAAAACCGGAAATTTCTTGTGGAATATTTTCAAACATTCCGGCTTCGTCTCGTGTAGTTTCATTGACTTCCGACAGGTGGCAGCGCTGTACGGAGCTGTTAAAATGGCGTCTGTAACGGATGTGCGTTGCAAACAACGGGCAGTGATCGAGTTTCCTTTGGCGGAAAACCAGGGCATCTCAGATATTCATAGGCGCTTGCAGAATGTCTACGGTGATCTGGCAGTGGACAAAAGCACGGTGAGTCGTTGGGCAAAGCGTGTGTCATCATCGCCGCAAGGTCAAGCAAGACTGTCTGATCTCCCGCGTGCGGGCCGGCCGTGCACAGCTGTGACACCCGCAATGGCGGAGCGTGCGAACACACTCGTTCGAGATGATCGACGGATCACCATCGAACAACTCAGTGCTCAACTTGACATCTCTGTTGGTAGTGCTGTCACAATTGTTCACCAGTTGGGATATTCAAAGGTTTGTTCCCGCTGGGTTCCTCGTTGTCTAACCGAACACCATAAAGAGCAAAGGAGAACTATCTGTGCGGAATTGCTTGCTCGTCATGTGGCTGAGTGTGACAGTTTCTTGTCAAAGATTGTTACAGGCGATGAAACATGGGTTCATCACTTCGAACCTGAAAAAAAACGGCAATCAATGGAGTGGCGCCACACCCACTCCCCTACCAAGAAAAAGTTTAAAGCCATACCCTCAGCCGGTAAGGTCATGGTTACAGTCTTCTGGGACGCTGAAGGGGTTATTCTGTTCGATGTCCTTCCCCATGGTCAAACGATCAACTCTGAAGTGTATTGTGCTACTCTTCAGAAATTGAAGGAACGACTTCAGCGTGTTCGTAAGCACAAAAATCTGAACGAACTTCTTCTTCTTCATGACAACGCAAGGCCTCACACAAGTCTTCGCACCCGAGAGGAGCTCACAAAACTTCAGTGGACTGTTCTTCCTCATGCACCCTACAGCCCCGATCTCACACCGTCGGATATCCACATGTTTGGCCCAATGAAGGACGCAGTCCGTGGGAGGCACTACGCGGATGATGAAGAAGTTATTGATGCAGTACGACGTTGGCTCCGACATCGACCAGTGGAATGGTACCGTGCAGGCATACAGGCCCTCATTTCAAGGTGGCGTAAGTCCGTAGCATTGAATGGAGATTACGTTGATAAATAGTGTTGTGTAGCTAAAAGATTGGGGAATAATCTGGTGTATTTCAATGCTGAATAAAACAACCCCTGTTTCAGAAAAAAGTGTGTTGCATTACTTATTGAACTGCCCTCGTAGAAACCACGCCTTAGAAGAGAGCACTACGACAGTCACTATTAGTGACCCACAAACTATGTTACAAACTTACTTTAACATTGTATACAGGGTGTTACAAAAAGGTACGGCCAAACTTTCATTAATCATTCCTCTCACACAAATAAAGAAAAGATGTTATGTGGACATGTGTCCGGAAACGCTTACTTTCCATTGTTAGAGCTCATTTTACTTTCGTCAGTATGTACTGTACTTCCTCTATTCACCGCCAGTTGGCCCAATTGAAGGAAGGTAATGTTGACTTCGGTGCTTGTGTTGACATGCGACTCATTGCTCTACAGTACTAGAATCAAGCACATCAGTACGTAGCATCAACAGGTTAGTGTTCATCACGAACGTGGTTTTGCAGTCAGTGCAATGTTTACAATTGCGGAGTTGGCAGATGCCCGTTTGATGTATGGATTAGCACGGGGCAATAGCCGTGGCGCGGTACGTTTGTATCGAGACAGATTTCCAGAACGAAGGTGTCCCGACAGGAAGACGTTCGAAGCAATTGATCGGCGTCTTAGGGAGCACGGAACATTCCATCCTATGACTCGCGACTGGGGAAGACCTAGAACGACGAGGACACCTGCAATGGACGAGGCAATTCTTCGTGCAGTTGACGATAACCCTAATGCCAGCGTCAGAGAAGTTTCTGCTGTACAAGGTAACTTTGCAAAAACAGACATAATGTCTTATGAGATAACAGCAATCAGTGATTTTATAATGTTACTTAAAATCCGTCTTGATTACAAAAAATTTTTTTATTATTCATATGACCGGTTTCGGTTCATTCAGAACCATCTTCAGATCTGATATTTCAGTTACAGGAGTAACCCGTCCAAATCCAGCAACTTTCACATGCTACGTAGCATGTGAAAGTTGCTGGATTTGGACGGGTTACTCCTGTAACTGAAATATCAGATCTGAAGATGGTTCTGAATGAACCGAAACCGGTCATATGAATAATAAAAAATTTTTTTGCAATCAAGACGGATTTTAAGTAAGAGTACAAGGTAACGTTGACCACGTCACTGTATGGAGAGTGCTACGGGAGAACCAGTTGTTTCCGTACCATGTACAGCGTGTGCAGGCACTATCAGCAGCTGATTGGCTTCCACGTGTACACTTCTGCGAATGGTTCATCCAACAATGTGTCAATCCTCATTTCAGTGCAGATGTTCTCTTTACGGATGAGGTTTCATTTCAACGTGATCGAATTGTAAATTTTGACAATCAACATGTGTGGGCTGACGATAATCCGCACACAATTGTGCAATCATGTCATCTACACAGATTTTCTGTGAACGTTTGGGCAGGCATTGTTGGTGATGTCTTGATTGGGCCCCATGTTCTTCCATCTACGCTCAATGGAGCACGTTATCATGATTTCATACGGGATACTCTACCTGTGCTGCTAGAACATGTGCCTTTACAAGTATGACACAACATGTGGTTCATCCACGATGGAGCTCCTGCACATTTCAGTCGAAGTGTTCGTACGCTTCTCAACAAAAGATTCGGTGACTGATGGATTGGTAGAGGCGGACCAATTCCATGGCCTCCACACTCTCCTGACCTCAACCCTCTTGACTTTCATTTATGGGGGATTTGAAAGCTCTTGTCTATGCAACCCCGGTTCCAAATGTAGAGACTCTTCGTGGTCGTATTGTGGACGGCTGTGATACAATACGCCATTCTGCAGGGCTGCATCAGCGCATCAGGGATCCCATGCGACGGAGGGTGGATGCATGTATCCTCGCTAACGGAGGACATTTTGAACATTTCCTGTAACAAAGTGTTTGAAGTCACGCTGGTACGTTCTGTTGCTGTGTGTTTCCATTCCATGATTAATGTGATTTGAAGAGAAGTAATAAAATGAGCTCTAACATGGGAAGTAAGCGTTTCCGGACACATGTCCACATAACATATTTTCTTTCTTTGTGTGTGGTGTGAGGAATGTTTCCTGAAAGTTTGGCCGTACCTTTTTGTAACACCCAGTATAGCAAAGGACACCGACCGTTTGCACGTCGCTCATCGCTTGCGACAACTCGCTCTAAATACAAAGTTAAATATTGTCAGTCTTATTTATTGTAACACAAACTATTAATGTGATTTGCTTGACTTGTTGGACAGCTATTCGAGAATGCAGCATCCTTTAGGCACCCTATAAGAGACGAGTGGGCGAGACCTCACAATTACTACACGATTGTTCTCACCAAGTTATGGTAGACAAGGGCGTTATATGAATTCGAAAATTACTATTGGGTTTCACAATAAGTGCCATACATTTATCATGTAATACATGTGTCTATAGTATTTTCAGGGGTTACAGTTTTTTTTAAATTGCCATATTCTTATATTTATTTCTTATATCAACTGTTATATTAATTCTTATGTTTTATTCTTAAATTTATTCTTCAAGAATATTTAGAACATTCCGTTGTATGATACTGATCATAGAAACATTCGAATCATAGAAAATCTGAACATCATGGTCTTCGGGTGACATTTCTTCCCATAAATCTCATTCAGGAAAGAAACATCGTTAACGTCACTAAAGATTTCAGTCGTTGCCAATATTTTCGCTGCAAACCACATATATCGGATCACTTTTCCAAAACTGGCGTTTGCGACTGATTATGACTCAACCTACAGTACAGGAAATACACTGAAAACAATTTCAAATAATTTTCTGATTCATTAACTTTTTAAAAATACTTTCACCTGACGTACAGTGAGTAGATGAATAAGGACAGCTTTATTTCGGTACACACTGAGAAACATTTACGTAGTAATCAACGGAAATCGCTGGATAAATGAAAAACAAAAATAATACGAAAACGAACTACAGATATTGACTGCGAGTGGTCATTAATTTAAACCTATGTAGGAAGCTTGAAAATTTGTGGTGGCCTGAGATTCGAACCTGGGCCTCCTGCTTACTACGCAGATGCGCTGACCACTGCGCCATCCAGATGCAGTGGCCAGTGCAACTGCACGGTCTATCCTGTCTCAGGGCACCTCCCGTCACATCAAAATTCTCAACTTACCCACACAGTGCCAGTATACTGCCACTTGCCCTATATCCTCGTTACTCACAGCATTTCTCCCATTTCCCATAAAAGTTGGGGCCTGGTGTGCATCTGCACTGAAGAGATCATTGGCCATCCTTGTTATATATTCAGGGTGGTCCATTGATAGTGACCGGGCCAAATATCTCACGAAATAAGCATCAAACGAAAAAACTACAAAGAACGAAACTCGTCTAGCGTGAAGGGGGAAACCAGATGGCGCTATGGTTGGCCCGGCTAGATGGCGCTGCCATAGGTCAAACGGATATTGCATGGGGGCTTAATTAAATATTATGCAAACATTTTCAATTTTAGTAGCTGTATGTCCGGTTACGAAGTCTCGTAACCGGTTGGCCCTGACTACTATTAGTACGCAATCTGACTGCATAGAATAACAACAAAGAATGAAACGAAATTTCCGTTAACACAATTAATTAATTAAGACCCCAGCAACTATGAAAGCTACGAAACAACAAGGCACAAGTGTAGCTGTTCTGTGTGTGGAAGTGTGATTCAACGTACACATCTGGCACGGTTCTTCCTCAATACGACAAGATGCTTTAAACACCATTTACACTGAAGTAATTAAAAGAAAAAACAGAAATACTATATTTGCATGTAGAAACCAGAATTACAGTCTAATACATGAACACAAGCCAGATGCTTTGTTGACTGAACCTGTGACCAAGAGACATTGTTAGTTAGGAAATTTAAAAAAAATTTCAAAAAATGTTTTTTTTAACTTCATATATTGACGAAACATACACTCTGATCATTACAACATCCGCAATCGAACAGCATCGGCTGTCTAGCCCATCAGAACAACTGCACACAACATGCTCACAGCTAGTCACGGCTACATCAGAACTCCTACTGCTCACGACGACTTCTCAATATGCACTCTCCACGACGACTTCTCAACAAGCACTGCCAGTGGAGGCGGCTGAATAATACTCTTTGGCGCAATCTCTGGCGCTGTGACTCAGTGTAGCCACCTTTCAATATCAACTGCGTTTTTTTTAAATAGGAACCCTCACTTTTTAATTACATGTGTGTGTGTGTGTGTGTGTTCGGACATTTTGGAAAGAATGGACATCATACAATTGGGTTTTGAACCCGGATCAGAATGTCTAAAAAAAGTACGAAAGCGAACAGTGTAGGTAATAGCATAAACAGGAGACTTGTGTGGTCATCGTTACATAAAATTTAAGGACTGAAGAAGTAACACCGATGAGAAATTTTAATAAATTCTGAGCTGTATGTTGGTCACTCAAGCAATCAATTAAAATCACGAAAATATAGTTGGCAGTCGAGGAGAAAGTATTGCCGAATTCAAAGAGGAAGCAGAATAATAACATGTTCTGGAATGTGCCAACTTGTCCCGCGACCCGTGGTGATACATGATTGAGCTTTGTAAGAAGTAACAGTGAATTAAGACTGGGTCTGCCTTTTTACAGCTACACAATTATTGTTTTACTTAATACCGTCACATGTTTAACTATAGTTGTAGCATCGTCAATGGGCTTTTTATTTTATTTTTCTGAAGTATAAGTACATTGATAGAGATTATAGTTAGGTTGATGCGCGTCCGTTTCACTGTATTGTTTTGATATAACGGCCTCGAACTTTGAATGTGTTCTATATGGTTTCACCCTGTTTGTGTGTGTGTGTGTGTGTGTGTGTGTGCGTGTGTATTATTTGGTGTTGTCTGACAGCTCGTTTACAGTGATGAACAGTGTTCTGTTGCAGAGTACTGTTTGGTCACTGATATCTATTTGATACCTTTATGGATTTGCTAATTGTCTTTTGTTGTTAAAAACGGAAGAGATAATTACTGTATTTTAGAATTTGGAGGTCTGTTTCCGTGCCACTGGGGTGATAGCCATTTCTGATGAGGTAGTCTGCAAATATGAACTGTGTGCTGACACTTTTCAATACTCTTAAATGTTACGAGTATCTTATCCTGAACTTGCCACATGTCCGAGATCTAAGTTTCTCTCATTGGTACTGCCTCGGAGTGTAGCGGCAGTGGGATGTCTGGTGCGTCGCATGGTACACCCCAGGTGTTACATGCTTCACTCATTGTCCCTGCTGTCGAGACATCTTCGCGGGTACCGGGCGCGGTTGGGCCACCCTCTCCCCAAGGGGAGTGGCGGATTCAGCGGCGTTCGCGGCGCACGAGGCGGAAGGTCAATGTGGAGGCTGGCCGTGTGGCATCGCCCGCTCTGCCTGTGAGTGGACATGTGGGCGCTCCTTCAGCAAGGTCCGAGCAGGCACACGGGGGGAGGGGTTTATTAGTTAATGGGAGCTCCAACGTTAGGCGGGTGATGGAGCCCCTTAGGGAAATAGCGGTAAGGTCGGGGAAGAAGGCCAGAGTTCACTCTGTCTGCTTGCCAGGGGCTCTCATCCGAGATGTGGAGGAGGCCCTGCCAGCGGCGATAGAGAGCACTGGGTGCACCCGACTGAAAATTGTTGCTCATGTCGGCACCAATGACTCCTGCCGTCTGGGTTCAGAGGTCATCCTCAGTTCGTACAGGCGGTTGGCGGAATTGGTGAAGGCGGAAAGCATCGCTCGCGGGGTGGAATCTGAGCTAACTATCTGTAGTATCGTTCCCAGAACCGATCGCGGTCCTCTGGTTTGGAGCCGAGTAGAAGGCTTAAACCCAGAGGCTCAGACGATTCTGCGGAGATCTGGGGTGCAAAAATCTCGACCTTCGCTATCGGGTAGAGAAATGTAGGATCCCCCTGAATAGGTCAGGCGTGCACTACGCGTCGGAAGCGGCTACAAGGGTAGCGGAGTACGAGTGGATTGCACATGTGGGTTTTTTAGGTTAGAGAATTCCCTCCCTAGGCCCGACAAGACGCCTCCTGAGACGCGGCAAGGTAGGAGTAGGCAAAATGCAACAGGGAATAACAATATTGATGTGCTAATAGTAAACTGCAGGAGCGTCTATAGAAAGGTCCCAGAACTGCTCCAATAATAAACGGTCACAATGCCCATATAATACTAGGGACAGAAAGTTGGCTGAAACCAGACGTAAACAGTAATGAAATCCTAAACTGAGATTGGAATGTATACCGCAGAGACAGGTTGGACAGTGAAGGGGGAGGCGTGTTTACAGGGATACGAAGTGCAATAGTATCGAAGGAAATTGACGGAGATTCGAAATGTGAAATAATTTGGGTGAAGGACACGCTTAAAGCAGGCTCAGACATGGTAATTGGATGTCTCTCTAGGCCCCCTGGCTCAGCAACTGTTGTGGCTGAGCACCTGAAGGATAATTTGGAAAATATTTCGAGTAGATTTCCCCACCATGTTATAGTTCTAGGTGGAGATTTTAATTTGCCGGATATAGACTGGGAGACTCAAACGTTCATAACGGGTGGCAGGGATAAAGAATCCAGTGAAATTTTTTTACGTGCTTCATCTGAAAACTACCTTGAGCAGTTAAATAGAGAACCGACTCGTGGCGATAACGTATTAGACCTTCTGGTGACAAACAGGCACGAACTATCTGAAACAGTTAACGCAGAACAGGGAATCAGCGATCATAAAGCGGTTACTGAATTGATGATTTCAGCCGTAAATAGAAATATTAAAAAAGTTAGTAAGATTTTTATGTTTAGCTAAAGTGAGAAAAAGTAGATTGCAGAGTACCTGACGGCTCAACACAAAAATTTTGTCTCAAGTACAGATAGTGCTGAGGATCAGTGGACAAAGTTCAAAACCATGATACAATATGCGTTAGATGAGTATGTGCCAAGCAAGATCGTAAGAGATGGAAGAGAGCCATCGTGGTACAACTACCGAGTTAGAAAACTGCTGCGGAAGCAAAGGGAACTTCACAGCAAACACAAACATAGCCAAAGCTTTGCAGACAAACAAAAATTACGCGAAGCGAAATGTAGTGTGAGGAGGGCTATGCGAGAGGCGTTCAATGAATTCGAAAGTAAAGTTCTATGTACTGACTTGGCAGAAAATCCTAAGAAATTTTGGTCTTATGTCAAAGCGGTAGGTGGATCAAAACAAGATGTCCAGACACTCTGTGACCAAAATGGTACTGAAACAGAGGATGACAGACTAAAGGCCGAAATAGTAGATGTCTTTTTCCAAAGCTGTTTCACAGAGGAAGACTGCACTGTAGTTCCTTCTCTAGATTGTCGCACAGATCACAAAATGGTAGATATCGAAATAGACGACAGAGGGATAGAGAAACAATTAAAATCGCTCAAAATAGGAAAGGCCGCTGGACCTGATGGGATACCAGTTCGATTTTACACAGAGTACGCGAAGGAACTTGCCCCCCTTCTTGCAGTGGTGTACCGTAGAAGAGCGTAGCGTTCCAAAGGATTGGAAAAGGGCACATGTCATCCCCGTTTTCAAGAAGGAACGTCGAGCAGATGTGCAGAACATAGACCTATACCTCTATCGTTGATCAGTTGTAGAATTTTGGAACGCGTATTATGTTCGAGTATTATGACTTTTCTGGAGACTAGAAATCTACTCTGTAGGAATCAGCATGGGTTTTGATAAAGACGGTCGTGGGAACCCAGCTCGCGCTATTCGTCCACGAGACTCAGAGGGCCATAGACACGGGTTCACAGGCAGATGCCGTGTTTCTTGACTTCCGAAAGGCGTTCGACACAGTTCCCCACAGTCGTTTAATGAACAAAGTAAGAGCATATGGACTATCAGACCAATTGTGTGATTGTATTGAAGAGTTCCTAGATAACAGAACGCAGCATGTCATCCTCGATGGAGAGAAGTCTTCCGAAGTAAGAGTGATTTCAGGTGCGCCGCAGGGGAGGAAAGGTTGTAACGATGGAAAATTGTACTGAAATGCAGGAGGATCTGCAGCGAATTGACGCATGGTGCAGGGAATGGCAATTGAATCTCAATGTAGACAAGTGTAATGTGCTGCGAATACACAGAAAGATAGATCCCTTATCATTTAGCTTAAATATAGCAGGTCAGCAACTGGAAGCAGTTAATTCCATAAATTATCTGGGAGTACGCATTAGGAGTGATTTAAAA
The DNA here is from genome assembly GCF_023864275.1 of Schistocerca cancellata. NCBI lineage: Eukaryota > Metazoa > Arthropoda > Insecta > Orthoptera > Acrididae > Schistocerca > Schistocerca cancellata. The sequence goes on from NC_064628.1 coordinate 260,871,740, forward strand.
TGGAATGATCATATAAAGTTGATCGTTGGTAAAGCAGATTCCAGACTGAGATTCACTGGAAGAATCCTAAGGAAATGCAATCCGAAAACAAAGGAAGTAGGTTACAGTACGCTTGTTTGCCCACTGCTTGAATACTGCTCAGCAGTGTGGGATCCGTACCAGATAGGGTTGATAGAAGAGATAGAGGAGATCCAACGGAGAGCAGCGCGCTTCGTTACAGGAACGTTTAGTAATCGCGAAAGCGTTACGGAGATGATAAACTCAAGTGGAAGACTCTGCAGGAGAGACGCTCAGTAGCTCGGTACGGGTTTTTGTAAAAGTTTCGAGAACATACCTTCACCGAAGTGTCAAGCAGTGTATTGCTCCCTCCTACTTATATCTCGCGAAGAGACCATGAGGATAAAATCAGAGAGATTAGAGCCCACACAGAAGCATACCGACAATCCTTCTTTCCACAAACAATGCGAGACTGGAATAGAAGGGAGAACCGATAGAGGTACTCAAGGTACCCTCCGCCACACACCGTCAGGTGGCTTGCGGAGTATGGATGTAGATGTAGATGTAGAATGTTATAGACCATAGACGTCTGGTGATTGGCTGGTAATTACGTAATGCTATGACATATGATGTCAATGTCTGTCTGTGCTGGTGATGCCACCGTTCCATTGTAAAGACAACATTACGACAAATGTGTCAAAATGTATCTGCTTCTTCTCTGGATCAAGCACTCACTTCCATGGAGCGCTAAGATTATACCCACTCTCATGGTTGAAGTTTTTCTTGCACGTTCTCGTTTCTACAGCCCCTTTAATTACAGAATCCCAATATTAAGCAGCATGGGACAAAACTATTGTTTCATCAAACAGTGTTTTTTGTATAAAAGGCTGAGTAAATAATGAACAAACACTCTTCTACAGCAGCACTGACGCCACTAGTGCAGATCTTGATACGATATGCTACACCCTTATGTAATTTTGGAAATTTGTGGTAAGATCTTGTGTTGGTAGGTATTTTTTAAAATGTTTTCTGCAGTGTGTCGCCCGTTTTATACGCCACATATATTCTTTATTTTCTCGTAATGTTACCTATTCTGTGTTGTGTTGTTACCAGATATCAGTGTGTGCCGCGTTTTCCTGTTGTTTGTGGTATTTTCATCTTGTGTGATTCGTGTGTTCTCTGTTGTGTAGTCTTACTGTTGTGTTGTGCAGTGATTCTGTTGTGTGTGCACGGTGTCAGCTGTGTTTTTATTTTATGGTTCAATTTGTCAGCACTGTAATTTGTAGCAAATTTTAGCGGCAGTCTGTCGGATATCTTTAGTTCCTGTGCACAGCTACCTCTGTTCACTGGAACTCTGTTCAGTCTGTGTAGGAGGCATCTGAGGCTGGCCTGCTTGTGGGCTGCCTGGTGGTTTCGCCTCTTCTGAATAACTGCACTGGTTGATGTTGGTTTTCTGTATACTGAGGCCCGGTGTTTGTGGTTTTCATTTTCTGTTGTAATGTCTAGAAAATTTATTTTTGTCGGTTTCAGTTTCAAGGGCAAATCGTATTTTTGGGCGTACAGTATTGGTGATTCTGTGTAATTGTAATGTCTGACCAAACAAATAATGCTGTCAACATAGTGTTTCCAATATATTCCTTTGTATTATTTTCATTTTATTATTTCCTTGAAGATTTTGTTTTCAAGGCGATTAAGGAGGATATCGGGCAGCAGGCCGTTGATGGTCGGTCCCTTCTTCTCGAAGGAATTCATCTTTAAATTTGAAGTAATATTATACTATGATTACTTTCAAAATGGTTGGGTCTTCTTGTGTGTGTGTGTGTGTGTGTGTGTATGTGTGTGTGAAGTTGTCTTAGTTGTCTTTCTGTTAGTTTGGTTGTTTCTTCAGTTCGTACGTGGGTGTAAAGTGATGTGATGTGACACTTCTTATTATGTTTTTTACTTACATTGCAATAACTAGGAAGTTGAAACTTCTAAATTTAATTCTGAAACTGCTGAGTGAAACTGAACGTATTGTCTCTTTGCTTGTCTTTATCATTTCATACCTCACCTACAGAATTATTCCCGACAAATACAACTTAAACGCAATCTGACTGCTCAAATAATTAACACAATAGAATGGCTCTGAATTAGAAGAAATCCTAACAATAACCTATACATTTCAAAAGACACTTACTTCACAGAAACTCTTCACTACACGAACTACAGCGATGCAGCAAGCACCGATACAGCCAGCTAAATAAAAGATTCTAACTACTGTAGGCTCTAACTACTAATAGGCATTTGGTTGGCAAAGGAGAGATTTTGTTACAGAGCAAACAATGTATTTAGCAAATTTTACCTTAATAATGTGACATCCAGCTCAAAAAAATTCTAATCTTCCGCGACATACAGTTCCAAAAATTATATAATCGTTACAATAATATATTTCCATGACGGACACATGTCCAGGTCGTCTGCTTGCGCTAACACTTCAGACCTCTAACCTCCATCACTGCTAACTCTTAACTTCCAGCTTCCATCACTGCTGCCTGTTCAGTTCCAACTGCGAGTACGACCAGCCACACGGAGTCTCTTATAGAGAGCGCACTGCGCTCTCAGAGTTATTAATGCAGTCTATCGCGCTGCCAACATACAGACACATAAACAGGCTACTTACATAGCCCCCCCTGCTCCTCTCAAAAATTTTTACAAAGTGTTTTGGGCAGCGGCCAACACTAATTTGTTAAAAAAATTTTATATTAACGATATCAAATAGATCAGATGCACACAATTAGCAATTTACTGTTGGACAATAAAGACAAAAATAGTCCTCACAGCCCCTAAAGACAGTATTAATCATTCATCAGAAGAGTGGTATATGACAGTTTTATGCACAAAGTCTGAGCAGTTAAAGAAAATGCACACGTAAGTAATGGACCTCCATGCAGTCTTGAAGAAGTAGTGTTGTACTCCCAACGGAAACACAGCGCTGACTCTTGACATGAAGGCATGAAGATTGGTAATATGCCACAACAGAGCAGATCCACAGCAGAGTCAGTCGAAGTCTTGAAGAACATTGGTAGAATTGGTAGGCCACCAGAGAGCAGACCCACAGCATTCCTTGTAGAGATTATTGTAGTAATGGGCCACCAAAGGTGTAGATCCACTGTAGTCCTTGGCCAGCAGCCATCCTTTCCAACTGTGAGGGTGTACGATCACAACTGAAGAGTGGTGATGACAGTGTAGCAAGTCCATGAACCACCACTTGTGCACTCACTAACATTTTTTTGCAATATCCTTAGAACCAGTAATGCTGTTAACTAGTCCATTGCTGAATTATCATCACACGTGCAAGCACTAACACAGTCGTATAATCTCTGATATTAGCTACATACAATATGACCAACAGACATTTTATACATATTCTATGACCAACAGACAAAATGTGTGCAGTTAAATGAATCCCTACTATTTACTTAACTTGAAGAACTGGTGTTTATACAATTTCAATTTTACAGCATACGAATTCAATCACAAATGTAAAGAAAACACCATTACCGTAAGGAACATGATGATACAGATAACATTTGTAATAAAACAGACTTTAGAAAAGGAATAGAAATAAACATATACGTGAGTATTACAGGAATTATGACATAATACTGTCTGGCTGGTGCAGTTCTTAAAGCTATCACAGCTCTGACTGGAACATCGGACATCGGAATTTTTGATGAACTACTTAGTGTGGGTTCTCTCGTGTTCTTCCGCGTTGTTATTTTTATTTGGCTTTGTGAGAAGGTGGACTGATAGTGTTTTTGTTCTTTCTGATAATCTGTCTGATTTCTTTTCCTACCAGTTCTCTGCGTTGAAATTTGGTGAATCTTTCTTTTCATCCTGTTATACATTCATTTCCTGTAATGACGTTATCTACTGTTCTTTGTATGACATGTGTGTTTAGATCGTGTTTGGGTCCCTTTTAGAGTAATTCTTCTTCCTGTTTGTGAACTTTGTTTCTGTTCAATTAGTAATTACGTTTTGCATGTTGATTACTGTTGTTCCTATTGTATTGGTTTGCTTACAATAGTTTCTTTAGTTTCTGTTCTTGTTTCTCAAGCTTCTTTTCTATTCCTGTATCTGTGCGAGGCGTCACCTGCTGAGAAATGGTACAATGTATGACAAATCGTTTAATGTGATTGCCTAGCTGTACGCAACAAAATCAAAGATATGAATATACCTTATACAGTTAATAATTCTCTCATTATATATCTCATCAGTGTACAACCACAAACCAACTGAAGAAACAACGAAAATAATAGAAAGACAAACTTTATCCCACAAACACAGACATAAGCAGTCTCAATCATTTTGAAAGTAATTATAAAACCAAATTATTTCGAATGTAAAAATGATTTCTACATTCAACAGGAAGGACTCTTCCTGGGATCAACCATTAGTGGCCAGATGGAAGACATTTTCCTTAATCAACTTGAAAACAATATCTTTGAAGAAATAATAAAAACGAAGTAGGGTAGTATATTGGTACCACTCTATTGATGACATAATGTACTTCGAGGATGAAACATATGACCAGATACTACAGCTACGCAGAGACATCAATACTGCCCACCCAAATATACACTTCATCCTTGAAAATGGAACAGACAAAAAAATGAATTTTCTAGGCATTACAGCAGAAAACAAGAATCACAAACTTCGGTTCAGTATTCAGGAAGCCGACATCTACCGATAAAATTTTTCATATCATTTGTTTATTTATTTGCTATTTTCTTTTATTCTGTTATCTATGTAAAAGGACAGACCGAACCTTTCACATGATTTGGCGTGTAATATTTAACACAATTTCAAATGTGTCAGTAATAAATAGGCATTGTGCTATTTAAGGAAGGAGGGGGGGGGGGCGATCTAGATAGAGTAACTACATTAAAACGAAATAACAATGACTAAAAAAGTCTCCACACTGTTACTTAGCCATCCGATGCACAGATACCTTTTCATCTCGAATCCAGAAGGAGTTCAAAGCTCCTGACAGACCACAAGCAGACCAGGATCAGATACCTCCAGCACAGATTGAACAGAACAGTACGGAGAATGGGAGCTATGCACAAAAACTAGACATAATCGGACAATAATTCTCATTTATTGTTCCGTCCCAGTTGCAGCTGAAATGAAACAACAAATTAAATATCGGTACAGTTGCTGAATCTGTCAAGACAATTATGCCGGCTGCAGCTGTAATCAGATGCATTACCGCAGAAAATGGTAGCAAAATAAAACACTGTTAGCATATTGGACCATAAAATAAAAAACACTACCGACACCGAGAACAGAAAACAGAATAATGGCACATCATACCGGTAACGACAACACAACAGAGAACACACATAGCACACATGATGAAAAATCTACAAACAACAGGAAAACATGGCACAACTGGTATTCAGAACTAAATAACACACATAACAGGGAACATTACGAAAACACAAGGAATACATTTGGTATATAGAGCTGCCAACACACAGCAGAAAAGATTTTAAAAATGCCTTACACCACCATAGATAAATTCAACAAAGCGGGGATGCACCAGTTAACAGGCACATACAAGTTAAAGTTGAAAACTGTGATTCAGTATACATCGGACATACATGTAGAAATTTCAGGATAAGATACTCGAAACATATAAGGGCACTGAAGAGTGACAGCGCACATTCCACATTTGCAGACTACCTCAGTAAAAACAACCACCACCCTTGTGGCATAGAAACAGACCTTCAGATCCTAAAACACAGCAATAATTTCTACGATTTTTAACAACAGAAGAAAATTACCGTACCCAAAAAATCACACAAGGCAAAAACATGACCAATGGTCAAACAGTACTCTGCAACAAAACATTATTCAATACTCTGAATGAGCTATCGTACAACACAAAATAAAACACACGCTGATACAAAAACACACACACATACACACACACGCACACACAAAGTTGACGGCCGTCAAACCAAGAGAAAACAGTGAAGCAAATGACGCTAAAAAGCTCATCAGAACCGTAAATAGCGCAGTGATACGTATGTCGAAGTCTCAGCAATATATTCTTTCGGTAGGACGGATCTTCAAACCAGTGTCCAGCAATCCAGATTTAGGTTTTCCGTGATTTCCCTAAATCGCTCCAGGCAAATGCCAGGATGGTTTCTTTGAAAGGGCACGTCCGATTTCCTCCCCTATCCTTGACACAACCCGTGCTTGTGCTTAGTCTCTAATGACCTCGATGTTGACGGGACGTTAAACTCAATCTTCCTTCCTTCCTTTCACAGCAATATAACAAGGTGCAGATTTCACAAATGAGCAGGCGAAGACGCGAGTAAAAGCTATTACAATACGAAACATAACCTAATGAATAATAAATCACACCAGATAGTTCTCTATCCCAAAAGTTTACAAATTGTTACCTATGTCTGCAGATCAGTCAAACTACTGGAAGACAACAAAAATATGTTCGGTACACATATAAAAACCAGCCACAGATCAGGACTAACCAAACAGATCAATGGTAAGGCCAATAAAGAGCCTTATGCCACGATTTTTTAGCGTACTGTATATTTTAAAGAATGGATGACAAATAAAAAAAAATAATGGAGAGACAATATCTTGACATATCTTATGTTTTGCAGATAACATGGTGTACTAATTTAGACCTGTCGTTGATTTCGGTTGGCAGAAACAGGACACACACAATGGAAAATAAAAAGGTAGGCACATAAAAAATTTAAATAACAACAAAATCCGATGTAACGTATTTCCTAACCTAAATGTAATCTGGATCTACGGATTCGCAAAAATGAAAGAAAATGCCCATTGTGGGTCCCACAACAAGTGTGAACGTGTTTGACTATTCAGTAAAACAACAATTGTGTACTTGCAAGAAGGCGGACTCATCCTTAATTCATTATTATTTTCTGCAGGCACGAGAACTGAGCTCAAAATCCAATATGATAGTCTATGTGAAGTTAATATAACTACGTACCCATGTTAAAAGTTCAGTGATTGATATATGTTTGTGGTTTCTGGTGCGCAGAACTCAGATAATGGAGGTTTACTTCATGTAGACAGTAAAGATGACACATAAAATAGAATTGCTGATTAAATCATTGGTGCCGAGCGTCCATTAGAGGTCAAGTATAATTATAATGATGATCTGTTTGCTAACGTGTGTTGCAGTTATTTAGCGCCACACGTTGTGCGTGATAAAGAAGAAATTATTAGTGAATGTCAATAGCAAACGAGCGCTGAGCATATGGAGTTGATCAAGCGAATTAGAGATTTTATATGAGGATTCGTGTTAGAGAAATTATACGAGGAGAATCAAAGCTGAAAGAAAATTGTAACGCCGGAAATGCATACCCTCCTATTTCCATCTATTGCACTGCAAATTTTTTTCCTTATTTTGTTACCTGAAGATATAACATTTCTGTGTCTTTGTATATTGTAATTGTTTTACTATTTATATATATATGCATTTATGTCGATTTATAATTGGTTTATTTTGTGAATATTATTTGTATTTATACGCTGGGTCTGGCCTAGGGAAAACTATGCTATCGAACGAATACATCGATAGGTCGTGTGGAGAACCGAAGTGTTTAGGTTCTTTGGTAGTGTTAACTCTGTCGCATGGAGCGCGGGTAGAGAGCGGAGTTTGGCTGGGGTGGTAAGTGGAGCCGGTGTGTTGTGTGACGCTCCCGCGAGTTGCTGCGCTTTCGGGGTTGGGCAGCATGTAATTGCGTTCGATTTGCTATGATAGTTTCTGACACGGTGTCGCGGACGGGAAACATTAGCTGGCGCACATCAAGAGCCCGTTTCGCCTGGTGACCGTGTCGAGAAGAAGGCGCGCCAACATCCAGCTTCTGCAACAGCGACGCCGACAATGAGTGACTGTCGCCACCTCCTCGATCGACGGCTTCAAACCTTCAATCAACCAACAAGGAAGACTGGAAGCACGTAAAGTTTTAGAACTGTATGGCAGACCTCAGCTTTTCAAACTGATCCATTTTCATAACTAAATGACAGCAAAGTAGCATGAACCTTTGTTGCTCCTTGTCCCAATTGCATTACCAAGCAGGGTCCCTTCCTTTTCCGGAATGAACCCGAGTGTCGTTGAAATTCAAACGCCAGCATCATTAGACTTCACTGCTTTAATTTCAAAGTTCAGTTAAGGTATTCATAGCTGGCTACAATATTTAGATTACACAGTCACAAATTAAGAGTGCGAGTTTTGTTACCGTATTTTAGCTTACCTGTGACTGCAGCTCAGCTTGGCACGTACTAAATTTTACTATTGTTAATTGTTCAGAATCATTTAATTCAAGATCAAAGTTAAATCTCTTATTTCTAAATTGCGTAGATTCAAGTTGCTTTTGAAATGATTGTTGAGGTAGTCCAAGACTAATCGTATTTTACTGAATTTCGATGTGCTTCAGAAAGAAAGCTCACTATTAACTCCAGTCACTAAATTAACTTTCAGTTTTCCGAGTTTATTAATTCTTTTGCTAAATTAAGTCAGAGTGCAGCGAAATTTATTACTTCTGAGAAACATTCAGTTTTCACACAACACGAGTCAACCTTCAGTTGCCACGTTTTTAGTGCTAATTGTATGTGCAATAACCTTTCTTTTTCAGTTACTATAGTAATTGTCCTTAGGACTGGCGACCGTAATTTTCCCAAAATCTCAAATATCTAATTACCGCTAGTTAATTGTTGACGTAACGGCCGCACTTTTACTTTCTTTTTTAACTTTACCCATTTTCAAAATTAATTTCCACCAGTTTCATTTGCATTTTTCCTTTCATTTAGATGTAACCCTTTCCACCCTCTTTACCGACAGATTAACTTCGGTGACGATTGCATTTCCCAAATTTCCATTAGGTACACGCGGTTTAATTTTTCACTAAGGTCGATAAGTGAGGGGGAGGTTACAAAATGATGCCAGCGGCGTATGAATGTGATGTAGATCTGACTCCAAAAGAGTTTATTGGCGCGAAAATTGCCTGCGAGATGAGGGAATCATAGCAGACAGTACCGGTACATAAAGAAAACAGTTTTGTAGATAGAGTATTACGTACGATCAATGGAGGTCTGGTAAAGAAGCAGTATCACATTCATAAACAATGCTATATTCCAGGAGTAAAAGAAATATTAAGTAACGAGGAACACGTTAAAGTAAAACGAGGGTAAAATGTTGTGCGTTATGTGCAGTAAGATACTACAAGCAGACTTTTGGTGAAACGCTGCAGGATTCAGTTTCGTCCTATAAAATATTGCGATTCGAGTGAAGCCAGACAATGCAGTCAATTGTATGCTGTATCATGTCAGACAGCCACTTCCATCACGGAATTTTTGGCCTCAGAAGGCATTCCTGTTGTTCTACAGCATCCCTGTTCACATGACCTGAGGTCTTTTGACTTTTTTTCATTTCTTGAAATTGAAAAATATCTTAAAAGGACGTCGTTTTGAGACTACCGAGAACATCCAAAGCAATGTAACTGGCATGGTAAAGGCCCTACCAGCTGAAGCCTTTCAGCGCTGCCACCAAACCTGGAAACAACGACTCTGCCGGTGTGCCGCTGCCGAAGGGAATTACTTTGAAGGGGACAATATTAAAAGGTCCCGATTTCGAGTCTCGGCCCAGCACACAGTTTTAATCTTCTTGGAAGTTTCATTCTGGGGACCATATTGTTGTTTGAAAGAGAAAAAAAAAGACTGGTAGGTAAAAACTTGGTCACGTTAGTTCTGTCACACACCTTGTATCCACCAAGATTCGCTGCCACACCATAATTACAGCCCGCACTGGACCGCTGTGAGCAGCTGCACTTTGATTATAACTACTCGGAGTAGGACAGAATAAGTCATTACAATTGAATTAGGAAGATATCCAAATCATTGGGCTTATTTTAAAATAGTCACAATACAAAACTGTAGCATTAGTAGGGGGAGAGTTTTGTGCCTTGATACTTCCCAGACAGTTACCTTCAGTGCACTACATGTTTCATATATCTCCTACTCCATTTTTAAATGACCGAAATCACTTTTTATGTGTTGCGGTCTTTTTCTGAAATTACAAAAATTATTGTGGAAAATTAAGGCCTTACCAAACTTAAAAACATGTTACAAGGAACAAGACCTTCTGTGTGAAGGTAAAAGATGGTGTATGACCGATGAAGTGTGGCCTTACTGTCCATACATTGTATAACTAGCTTCAAAACTCTACATAATTATAATAAAATCTGTGTGGTGGTTAGAATTCCACGAGCTTTCGACTGAACTCTCCTCGGACATCTTCAAGTGGTAAATGACTGTCATGTCGCCGTTGCTTGTGACGTCACTGGTGTTCTCTTCTTCGATAACTGTGGTAATGTTTTCGTCTCATGTTCATCGCGCCCGCTACACCCTCGCTTTCGTCGTGTTCCAGGCTGTGAAGAGCTGCAAGCCGCCATCCTTCCTGATGACAAATGTTTCATCGAAAAGAATTAAGTGTCGATTTTCTAAGGCGTGTTATGCCACAGCTTATTTTTCAGGATATTGTAGGCATAAGCGCCTTTCGTGTTCTGTCCGCCGTTGCTCCACAGTGCATACTGTTTGATCTACATAGTAGCAGCCACAGTGACATGGTATTTTGTACACGCTTGGTATTCGAAGCCCTAGATCGTCCTTCACAGTGATCATGAGCAGTCGTATTTTCGCTAGTGGCTCAATACTGGTGAGATGTTGTGTCTTTTCAGTAGGCGCCTAATCTTTTCCCACACTGTGCCACAGAAAGGCAAAAACGCAAGTTTCTTGTTCTCCTCTCTGGTGGTGTTTTTCCGATGTGTCTCACCAGAAATAGCCTGTGATCACTAGCGGTGATTTTAGTCGTTCCGCTAGAAGACTTTTCGGATGTGGCTTAGTTCTTGGGCAGATTTTTAGCATATAGACGACTTTAGCACGGTTGACGAGGGTGTTCAGAAAGACATATTTTTGTGCCAGATGGTGGTGTCTAAGAGCTTGCAGACACCGATCCATGTGTGTAGATTTCCTATACACACTGTGGCTGAGGTGTACAATGGTTTTGCAGCGAACGAAGACGTCATTGCAAGGCAATGCACCACTGTCTCTACTTCCGTCGTAAACCTAATATGGTCGTAAATGGCGTTCAGGCGTTCTAAGAATTCTCACAGTTTCTCACTTTCGTGGGGCCAGATGATAAAAGTGTCTTCGACGTAATTATAAAAGCAACTTGCCATATCTGGAGCCACGTCCAATGTGATGTCATCAGATTTCTCCATAAAATGTTATCTATTAATGGACCTAAGGACTTTCCATCGCCATGCCGGCAATCTCGTCGAAATACTGGCTGACATATAGGAAATATGATAGTGTGAACGTGTGCTTTAAGAGTCCCAGAATTGTACTATCGAGTAATAAGGAGAGATGATCTATGCATTCATTGACAGAAACACACGTATACAAGGAGACAACAAGAAAACAGACCTCTATATCACCTTGCACAAGATTCAATCGTTTAATTCGGTTGATAAAATCATTGGTGCTCTGCATGTGATGCATACAGTGGCCACCAGATGTTTTTCCAGTCGGTAAGTTGGTAAACCAATAAGGTTCACAATGGGGTGAAGAGGAGAATCCGTTTTGTGCATCTTTGGTAGCCCATAATGCATAGGTGGTCTTGGTACCTGAGAGAGGAGATTATAATGGCCCCTTTCAATAATGACTGTTTTAGAACATCTGATGGTTTCCTCATTATTCTTGACATTGGATCCCATGGCAGGTTCCAGTAGCTATCCTTCTAAAGACTCAACGGACTTTTAGCATCGTAGTCTGCTTTATCTAGAATTATGTCCCACGACAAAACTGGTATCAAACTGATAAGTAAATTAATTAAATTGATCAATTAATTACCAGCACCTATGACCTCCCCACCCACAGATGACGTCATGATTTTTCCTCAGCTGGCATGTGGGTCCCAGTACCTTCCTCCACCCCTCCCCCTCCTCCAACTACTTTATTGGCAGTGTAAGTAGCCTGTTTATTGTTTGAATGTTGGCAGCGCTATAGACTGCATTAATATCACTCACAGTGCTGTGCGCCCTCTGTAGCAGACACTGTGGTTGGACGGACTCGCAGTCGACAGTTAATAGTTAGCAGTGTTGGAGGTTACCACTGGTTGGACAGGGATTGTAAAATGATGATTGATGCATTTGCTAATGCTTGGATAATGGAATTATTGGCTATTATATAATGTTTGGAACTGGATGTCACATGATTTACGGTAAAATCTGCTAAATACATTGTTTTGTCTGCAACAAAATCTTCCCCGTTTCAAACCACATGCCTATTAGTAGTTAGAGCCTATAGTAGTTAGAATCTTTTTATTTAGCTGGCTGTAGTTGCTGCATACTGTATTTGTTGTAGTTAGTGTCATGAAGATTTTCTTTGAGGTAAGTGACTTATGAAATGTTTGGGTTATTGTTTGGATTTCGTCTGATCCAGGGCCATTCTTGGGTGTTAATTATTTGCAGTCAGATTGCGTTGCGTTTGTATACGGTGGGAAAGAAATGAATAGAATAAGTATGAGTTGTATTTGTCAGGGAAAATTCTGTAGGTCAGTGTTGAAATGATTAAATACCAAAGAGACTGTAGGTTCAGTTGCATCCAGCAGTTTCAGAATTAAATGTAGTAGTCCAGCAGGAACTTCGAATTTTGGCGAATATTTCGAATTATGGCGGGAATTTAGAATTTTGTAGGGAACGTCTTTGTCCCAGGGTTGCGCTGACTACCAACCTCATCCCCACCTGCGAACTGGCGGAAAATTCTAAATGACAGAGCCCTTCCAGGACTTAAACACTGATCCTTCTGAACAGAAATCCCAAGTGAATCCACCGACAAATGGAAAAACTGTCCCGATGCGTGACAGAAAGGTTAGGTTAGTGTACTTCATTTTTTGATTGGGAATTTGAACTAAAGATCAGTCTAATTACATGATTAATCATAAATATCTATCCTAATAAGACAATTATATGCATGTCACTACAAAAGGATGCGAGATGCCGGGGCAAGCAGTGTATTTAACACTAATTTCTTCTAGAATCTTCATATGGAAATGATGCTCTAAGCCCCCCCTTTTCTAACTCCGACTTTTGCTGTTGCATATGGATTAAGAAGAACGCGAACTGACTCTAATAGACCCTGCAAGTGGAGTAGAAAAGGATTTGGCACCTGCAATAGTTTAATTTGATAGAAATTAATTTGATAAATAAGTTTCATTAACGTGGTGAGAAATGAAAGGGTTGCTCTACCGATCTACAGACTGAAAGTTCTGTCCAAAATAACTATTTGATTTATTATGACTAACTCAAAATAATAAACACAACACATGAAACATTTACATTACGTCAAATTGGATACTCAAATAAATACTGTGAAGGGGAAGTTGTCCGTAAACTAGCTTGTGACGTTTATGACCAAGTGGTATGTGGGGCCAATTCCTTGCAACTCAAATCTTAAAGAGAAACACCCAGCCAACCCAACATTAATTGCTGTTACAGTAGTGAGAACTCAGACATTGAACACCCAAGACAGAACCACGTAAGAAAAGACGGAACAGGCGCGCTCTGCTGAGGTCTAATTATCACAGTGCAAAATTCCCTAATCTGCCGGTGCTGCAGACATACATTAACAAGCTGTCTTCTGCTGTTAACTGCAAGATACGATCTGACGTACTGGAAGCGATGGCTGGTTGCCAGTCGTCGTGATGATAATGTCACGAGTATAGCCCGAAACAAATTATCCTGGTCTGGTTGTTCCAGACTAAAGACTTCATATCAATACAAATGTGCCTCTGAGGGAGACAAAGAAGGCTCGCCACACAATCACTGACGGTACAGTGATTGATTTTAACAAGCGAAGTCACACAGTAACTCCGATACAGTCAACTTTAGCCAAAACTGCTCAAGACGGACAACATAGGCCGCTTGTACGCAGAACGCTCAATTGCCAACTGTACTCGGAAAGTTACGTTGAAGTCGAAACTTCAGCAACTTCGCCAAAGAGTTACAATTAAATGAAAGTATATTAGACAGCCAATGGAAGGCAGGCTGTCCAGAGCAGCGAGAGCTCAGTCTTGTAACCTACTCCGACCGAAAGGCGAGAGCCGACTCCCTCAAGAGCACCCGTACAAGCCGAACACAGAATATTCCCGCCCCCACGACAATGGCTGTGGTTAAAACGTGCCAATCAGCAACTCTAAAACCGGCGGAAAATTGCCGACGTACTACTATTCCACCAACTGAGATACTTGGCGCCAATTTCTGCGCCGATTTTGCTATGTCACGGAGCTATCCGCTGAGCAAGCCAATCACAGTTATGATTTTGCAGAAAACGCGGGAATTTGCCCGCCAAGACTGCCTGGGAACACAAGTCATTCCCACCCCTCGCTGGTAGCCCGCCAGAAAGTGTTTTCACTAAGTTTCTGCGAAGTAACGGAATCTCTGGCCCAGCCGCTCCTCCAGGTTCCTGCGGGCGTGTCGTCCCTGCTCTTATGACAATGTCGGCGTGTGGAAAGCATCCACTCGACTCCCTCACACCCGTCAGCTTAACCCTTTCAAGATCAGCAGAACCCGCCTGTCACCGGACCACTTGGGTGACGACAGATGTTGCATGGGAAGTCCGCATGGGAAGGAATAGCAACTTTTCAGCACATGCAATTAGAGAGGAAAATCGAATTACTCAGAGTAAGATAGAAATATGAGAGCAGGCTCATACCACCTCTAAGGAGTGCCTAAAAGTGCAATATAGCTCAAAAATTGATGATGCCATACAACTAGTTTTATCCTACTGGGAGAAAATTTCACAAAACCGTTCGAAATTAGCAGCAGATGTGCTCAAACTCAAACCTTCACCTACAAGCAGATGAGACAAAATGATGGAGTGGGAGGTATTATCTTTATTTTTATTCGTGGGACGTTTGTTCAACTGACGAGATGCTGGTGTTGGACAGAGAGGGGTTTAGTAAGTGTATTACCTATAAGTATAGAGCTAAAGACTGTTTGACGTCAGAGCTCACTACAGACGACTATTCGAAAATCACACTGCAGCCCACGTAATTGAAGCCAATGCACACTACCACAACTGATGGAAAAATGATTCACTGTTCTAATTATACATCGAAATTTTTACACAAATAAAACCAGCACTCGTAATCAATAAGCCATAGTGCAACACATATACTGGGGAAAATGGTAGTCAAAAATGATTGCAAATGGGCAGCAGCTAAATGTGGATTCTCCTCGATGTACAGCTGAGAACACGTCCCCTCATCCCCCCGCCTCCCTTCCTCCCTCCCTGAACGTGTTTATTCGTCAAACATGTAGTGGCACTGCCGCGCGGTATTAGCCGAGCGGTCTGGGGCGCTGCAGTCATGGACTGTGTGGCTGTTCCCGGCAGAGGTTCGAGTCCTCCCTCGGGCATGGGAGTGTGTGTGTTTGTCCTTAGGATAATTTAGGTTATGTAGTGAGTAAGCTTAGGGACTGATGACCTTAGCAGTTAAGACCCATAAGATCCATAAGATTTCACACACACTTTTTTTTTTTTTTTTTTTTTTTTTTGTAGTGGCACTGTCCCATCTCACACGCCACCCCTGGTTGGGGCACAGGTCCATCAGTGACCTCACACTCACTGGAGCTCCCCACAATAGCCCCACAAGTGCCCATCATTAGGCATGTGAAAACACTTCAATGCAAAAACTGTATCTGATGTCAGCACATGTCTTATAATCGAGCATCTACCAAAACATAAAACACAATCGTGGCGATAATAAATGTTCTTCTCCCGTGAAAATAGACACAGTCAAATTTCTTTCAGTTTTATGAGCAAAGAAAGTACAGTTCTTATGTCTGGCTCCAGGACGCAATCCACATCTCATTATTTTGTGCCATACAACAAAGTAAAAAATAAAATATATATAATATCAGCGTCGCTGCCGATTACAGATGAAAAGACAGTAAAACTGGGGAAAAAATCCACTATTTTGTGACGAAAACTACTCATCACTACAAAATGTCGTCGTTATTTCGAAACTGTCATCAGAGTGATAAAAAGCGAGGGTTTGAACTCCAAGGAAAAAAAACATCTATATTAAGCAATTTCTGTCAGCTTGATGGAAATTTACAAGAGCTGAGAGCACCTCTTGCATTCAAAACAATGTCAGTAGGTAAACTGTCATGTACGTGTGTATTACAAATATTTCAGACACTTCAAATAACATTACAGAATACAGGCTATAATGGCATTTGGTCACATGTTGGAAAAAAAAACAATCATTTTATGTTGACAACAACACGATGTCGCTGTTTTGTACACTATGGCACGTCTTGTTTCACCAATACGATGCTGTATCACACTTGTATAGACGAAACAAATTTGAGAGGATGTCATGTAATAGAACCTCCCATAACATTTTACCACATCTCTCTCTTCCAAAATATCGAAGCAAATACCGTCTACAAGCTTACATTTGACGTTGTTGCTCCATAACTCCACTTTACTGACCTGTCTGTAAAGTTCCTACCATACAGAGGACAATGATTCACAATAGCAGTAGATTCTTTTGTTCTAGTTTTGTAAGCCATCACAGCTTACTTTACACAATCTGCTCACATGTCACGTAAAACACTATCATTTCTGGATTCCACAATGAGCAATAAATGAAGTGGTGTCCACTTCATAATTAGAGGTTATGAAGTATGAAATAACACAGGACTGGGAGTAACACCTATTTTTAAACAAGCAATCATGATAATAATAATAATAAAAACAGTCATGATTCCTTGAGAACAGCAATAGCCAATTACTATTAGCGCTATGAGTAAAATCTGTGTCGTACTGAGAGAAATATCTGCATCCAAATTTGAACCAGTTATACCACTCCTCATAGAACCTTTTATAACATTTTACCGCATCTCTCTCATCGTATATATCGAAAAACAAATACCATCTGCGTATTGACATCAAGCATATTACATATACACAGATCGCTCAATTGGAGCAGGTGGCCAGTGGTCGAAGTCACTTGCACAGAGCTGCACTGTACTGGAAGAAGACCATGTCCTACAGACTGTCAATCACAGTAGTGGTTTCCTGTGTTGTTATTTCGTAATCAGTTTAATACATTGTTTTTTAAGCTGTAACACATCCAGGCAGTGTACAACTACAGCTTTATACACCACCACATACTTCGTTTTTCTATCATGACTTCGAAGTCTGTGTTAAGTGCTAAACTGACATTAACACGATTCTATCCATTGGCTCTCACAGAAAGCGGAAGATGGCTTGGTTTAAACTATGCAGCTCCCACAGCACACAGGCTGTTACAAATAAAACAAAGAGGCGATGTTTCTCAGAAACAAAAATGCAGAAGATATTGTAACATATAGAAACTGGAGTATAGTGCTGTAATATATCATACAAATTAAGTGCTGCTCTATCTTTTACATAAGAATAATACTCATGAAGAACTGTCTCCATGCTGCCAATGGATATCTAGCATATCCAAATTGTGGAACTGGGACGATCATGTGTTGTCATTGTGGATCTTTAAGAGTATAAAAGAAGATGTGATAGGTGCAGCAGGAGGCCTTGGTTTTTTGTTATTACAGGAGAATCTAGACAATATTGCTAGAAGAGATCGGTAATATAACTTGCATTGAATATGTTATGCTTTTACGTCACCTACAGAATCGTTTTTCAAAGAGTTTTTTGCTAAGTGCTGGATTGTGGCACTGTCGAAAATAGTGACAGGCAGTTGAATCGGGAGTTCACATTTGGTAATACGTATGCATAGTCTCTATATATACGTGTGTAGACCTGTCAGTGCCGGATGGTTGCAGTTCGAAGGCGTAACATGCTTACTGTTTCTCTATAAATTACGTTGTCGGAGCTGCGTATTCTGTAGGTACTGGGTAGGGAAATTCTCAGTTCCAGGATGCTACGCGCAGTTGACATACTGTCAACTAACGAATAACTTATTACTAGCATAAAAAGAGTACCAGAAATCTATAGTTCGGAGATGGCCTGATGTGGTTGTGGGGGTGTATCAGAGCTGGAAGGTGTAAACAAAAGTAGTGAAGCTCATCTAGTAAGCAATAAGAGCACATACTTATGGCAAAAAATGTCAGATCAGCATCAGAAATGAACTCTGTACATCCCTTCGGAATTCACACACACACACACACACATTCCCTATCGCAGATCCTTACATGGAAGAGCAGAAGTAAGATGAAAGTGCAGAACTGTGCCACACTTTGAGTTTCCATCAAGTGCTCACTACAAGAGTCAGCAGACAAGAACTCTGAAGTATTGAAGCAGTACACTGATTTGCTTCCAGACTATGAGTTTCCAATCTGTGCCACTTGTTGAGCCTCATATAAGTATGAAGCGAGTGTTACTATACCTTGCATGATCCTTCTATCCAAAATGTTAGACATTGGGAAGAAGGGAATTCTTAGAATTTTTTAGTTGGCTGGTGTACAAGACAGGCAAATATTCTCATGTAAAATAAACCACTGAATGTGTATACCAGCAGTATTACCATACACATACAGAAAATGTCGACAAAATACGAAAAATGACATAAAATCAGCGAAAATCGATGAAAACCTGGTATATTATGACAAATTGGTAGGAAGTATGTAAAATTTAGGGAAATAAAACAAAATATGTAAATTGGCGAAAAAACTTGTAAAATTACGTAAATTGACAGAGAGTACACAAAATTAGAGAAATGGTATCATGAAATGTGGGAAACTGAGGCGGGTTGGGGGCACCTGGACCCTCAAGATCGAGAAAAGCTTAAAAATTATGCTACAGCTGCATTCAGTCTTAGCTCACCCCCACCCCTCGTAAACTATGTGGGTTTTCGTAACAAATACTTCAACAGAGGCGACATAAGTATTACACAGAGGCGCTATATTAAAGCAGGCGAAATATATGTGTCCAAATCCATAATCGTATTCGCACACATGCAGTCGAACATAGATATTACCGAATTACAGTTGGTTCTCCCAAGTAATGTTATTTCTTAAATGTTTAAGAGAAGAAACAATTCATTTATTTGACTTAACCCATTCCTTACAGTGTTATGTAGGAGAGCGGACAATGCCACATATATCACCTTTAATAATCTGAGGGGTGGACGGATGTAATTGAGAATTATAGTGAAACACCCTAGCAGATTAAAATTGTGCGCCAGACTGAGACACAAACTCGGGACCTTTGCTTTTCCTGGGCAAGTGCTCTACTATCTGAGACACTCAAGCATGACTTACTACGTGTCCTCACAGCTATAAATTCTACCAGGGCCTCGTCTCCTACCTTCCAGACTTCACAGAATCTCTTTCTGCGAACCTTGCAGAATTATCACTCCTGGAAGCACTTGCTGCACATGATCATCCCAGTTCCACTACTTTGTGTGCTAGATATCATTTGGAAGGATGGAAAGAGCTCTTCATGAGTATTATTATTAAGTACAAGATAGAACAGCACATCAGTTGGACAGTTGGACAATATAGCACAGCACTGTACTCCAGTTTATGTATGTTACAAAATCTTCTGCATTTTTGTCAATGAGAAACATCGCCTCTTTGTTTCATTTCTACCAGCCTGTGTTGTGGGAGCTGCATAGTTGAAGCCATGTGATCTTCCACTTTCTGTGAGAGCAAATGGATCAGAATGTGTTAATGTTATTTTAGCACTTAACACAAACCTCGATGTCATGATAGAAAAAACAAAGTGTTTGGTGGTGTACAAAGATGTAATTATACACTGATTGGATGTGTTACAGCCGAAAAAACGGAGCAATCCATGTACACTCCTGGAAATTGAAATAGGAACACCGTGAATTCATTGTCCCAGGAAGGGGAGCTTTATTGACACATTCCTGGGGTCAGATACATCACATGATGACACTGACAGAACCACAGGCACATAGACACAGGCAACAGAGCATGCACAATGTCGGCACTAGTACAGTGTATATCCACGTTTCGCAGCAATGCAGGCTGCTATTCTCCCATGGATCCTACGGTCTTGGCGTGCATCCGTGCGTCGCTGCGGTCCGGTCCCAGGTCGACGGGCACGTGCACCTTCCGCCGACCACTGGCGACAACATCGATGTACTGTGGAGACCTCACGCCCCACGTGTTGAGCAATTCGGCGGTACGTCCACCCGGCCTCCCGCATGCCCACTATACGCCCTCGCTCAAAGTCCGTCAACTGCACATACGGTTCACGTCCACGCTGTCGCGGCATGCTACCAGTGTTAAAGACTGCGATGGAGCTCCGTATGCCACGGCAAACTGGCTGACACTGACGGCGGCGGTGCACAAATGCTGCGCAGCTAGCGCCATTCGACGGCCGACACCGCGGTTCCTGGTGTGTCCGCTGTGCCGTGCGTGTGATCATTGCTTGTACAGCCCTCTCGCAGTGTCCGGAGCAAGTATGGTGGGTCTGACACACCGGTGTCAATGTGTTCTTTTTTCCATTTCCAGTAGTGTATATGTAAATATGCTTAATGTCAACATGCAGATGGTATTTATTTTTAGATATATCAGAAGAGAGAGATGCGCTAAAATCTTATAGGAGGCTCTGCTACAAGGAGTGGTATAACTGGTTCATATTTGAATGCAGATAGTTCTCTCAAAACTATACTGATTTTGCTCATAGCACTAATAGAAATCGACTGCTCTCATGGAATCATTATTGTTTTTATCATTATCGTCACGATTGCAAGTTTAAAAATAGGTATTGCTTCATGTCCTGTGTTATTTCATGCTTCATAACCTCTAATTATAAGGTATACACCACTTCAATTATTGATCATTGTGGAATGCAGAATCGATAGTGTTTTATCTGATATGTGAGTAGATTGCATGAAACAGGCTGTGACGGCTTACAAAACTAGAACAAAATAATCTGCTGCTATTGCCAATGATTGTCTTCTGTATGGTAGTAACTTTACAGACATATCGGCAGAGTGGAGTTACGGAGCAAAAATGTCAAATGTAAGCATGTAGACGGTATTTGCTTTCGATGTACTGGGAGAGAGAGATGCGACAAAATCTTATAAGCTAGCCTGTGGTGGTGGCCTTTCTCAATCTGCCAAACGACTAAACAGTCGTAACCACCACACCTAAGAGGTGCCATGTTTATCAATAGTGCAAGGAAATCTGACTAGTGGCCCCAGAGTGGATCACCCCTGAGTTGACTAATCGACATAAAATTAATTTAATTCCTTCAAACCCACAAAAAATTAAATGACATCGTAGGGAATGATAATGGATGTCATTGAAAAGTTACTAACAAAGACTGTGATACCAGAAGTAGAGTTATTAACTAATATCAAAGCCAAGATAGAACAAACATATGAACAGAAACTTCAACTGTAGAACATTTCGTTAACACAAACTAAGACTGTTTGGTAATAGACTTGGGGAACCTAACTGGAATTTACGTGTAAATTAGACTGGGTACTGTGAGTGGAAGGATGCCAATCTAGGCAAGCACACTCTGCCATATCGTTCCACTGATTGGTCTCTCACATCAAAATATAATCAAGTGTGTAATGAACACTGGGAGTGACTACTGCATGTACAAGGCTGCTGTGGAAAGAGATGGTTGTGAAAACGATTGATAGGCTTCTGAATTTTCCAAAGCTGTGCAATGTTACCAATATAGCCAGTGAAAGACGAGATGCTGTCATCTGTGTGCGGGCACTGCCGAAGCGTCGTACTGTGGGAGATGACCCCACATCTACTGGTGATTATCTCACATCTGAGAAAATATAAAGTTTCGTCCGGGTCTGGACCTCTTTACAACTAACAGCTTTTTCCGTAGAAACAGAAGAGCTCTAGCGACCATTCACCGCGATGATCGAGAAGCAAGTTGTAGTCTCTCCCGTTGCTCAAAAACGGCCATTCCGCCTGATGTTCTTGAATAAACCTATCATGGCCCAGCAATGGTTACCATGCCAATCATGTTTTCTAGCAAGGAGACCCTGTATTCCTCAACCAATCACTGCAGTGCTGTGCATATTCTGATCTCCGAAAAAACAGCACGCAATGCCTTGAGTTCCTGCAGCCAAACCCCCGGCCCATTTCACAAAATGAGGGAAGCTTCCTAGTGAGAAAAAGCTCCATCTTGTCCATAAAACGATTTAGTGGGCGCTTTTTTGGAGAGGCTCGGCGGCATCTAAGAAACGCGACATCCCAATAAATTCGTAGTCCCGTCTCACAAGGTACGCTGCTCTTGCAATGAACACATTAGCCGGTCGCCAGGCCAACGCCGCTTTATCTAGACCCTCACACGGGATAAGGGGACCGGCTCCCATACCATGCACACGCGCTTATAAAGCGATGCCAGGCGCCATCAGTTTCTAAAGAAGAGTAATTTTGCATTCAGCCACGGCGTCCCCAGCCTCTTGCTTGGCCGCTATCAGCACAAGGTCGGCCGCCGGAATGGTGGCCATAAACCACTGCCCTGCCGGGCCCACGGCCAGTTTCGGAGACTACAAAAAGAAAGGGAAAGTTCTAAGGCTGCCCTAATGCAATGGTCACCTCCAGCGTCCAAAAATCTGTCTCTATAGCTGAGTTTAATTCTACTACTGCTACTCAAGTCATGCAAGTATTGTGAGATCGCCGGCCGCGGTGGTCTAGTGGTTCTAGGCGCGCAGTCCGGAACCGCGGGACTGCTACGGTCGCAGGTTCGAATCCTGCCTTGGGCATGGATGTGTGTGATGTCCTTAGGTTAGTTAGGTTTAAGTAGTTCTAAGTTCTCGGGGACTGATGACCACAGAAGTTAAGTCCCATAGTGCTCAGAGCCATGTGTATTGTGAGATCAATCGATGGTTTACCTTAACCCCAATAGTCCGTAAGATTAATATCAATCAAGGAAAATTTATATACACCAAAGACAAATGAAACTGTATGATAATCACCGAAACAAAATGAAAGGGGAATTGCCTAACGGGTATTCCCATGGCAGTGGCTTGCCCGGAAGGCACCACCATCTACCAGTATTACAAGATAGCCTCTCACATTTTGTTTCATAAACGCCAATGTGATACAGCATTGCACTGATAAAATGGGACCTGCCATAGTGTTCAAAATAGCAATGTCCTCGTGGGTTATAGCTTTTTGGCGTTGAATGTAAAATGATTGCTTTTTCCGACATGTGACCAAACAGTGTTCAAATGGTTCAAATGGCTCTGAGCACTATGCGACTTAACTTCTGAGGTCATCAGTCGCCTAGAACTTAGAACTAATTAAACCTAACTAACCTAAGGACATCACACACATCCATGCCCGAGGCAGGATTCGAACCTGCGACCGTAGCGGTCGCTCGGTTCCAGACTGTAGCGCCTAGAAACGCACGGCCACTTCGGCCGGCCCAAACAGTGTGAAAGGCTGTATTCTGTAATGTTATTTCATGTGTCTGAAACATTTTTAATACATACATGCATGACAGTTTATTTACGGACACTGATTTGAACATGAGAAATGCTCCCAGGTTGTGTAATTTGTGTATCAAGCTGAAAGAAATTTCTCAAAATAGACGTTTTTCCATCAGAATTTAAATTCTCCCTTGTTCTTTACTCCAATGAAAGTTTCGAAATAAGGAGAACCTACAGCAGTGACCACTAGTTTTCGCAGCAAAATTGTGGAGGTTTTTCCCCTTATTTTACACAGGTTCTAAAAATCGTCGGTGGTGCAGCAGTTTCTTTCACTTCGTTGGATGTCGAAAAATAATGCGACGTGGATTGTGTCCTGCAGTCGAACGTAAGAAGTATATGGACTTCGCTCATAAAACCATAGAAAAATGGAGTGCACTTATTTCTGTGGAAAGAGGACATTTATTTTCCTTTTTAGCACATGCTCGATAATAAGAGATTTGTTGACGTCAGATACCATTGTTACAGAGAAGTGTTTTCACATTCAGAATGTTCAGCACTTGTGGGGGCGGTGTGGGGATGGTCCAGTGTGTGAGTCATTGACGCAGCTGTGCCCTGACCAGGGGGCAGAGTGTGGGGCAGGGAGATGCCGCTGCATTTTAGGTGAACAAGCAAGTTACACTTGGAACAGCCCTCATTTGCCTAGTATTGTCTAGTTGGCTTTACATCCTTTTATGTTGACAATGGACTGATGTTTTGGGTGTCGCCTAAAGGCGAGCTGGTTGCAGCTGGTGCACCAGTGGAAGAGTGACAGGCTGCAGAAAAATAGCGAGGCTTGCAGTAGCAATTGACAATTCTGAAAGGCCTGTGTCCTCACCGTAGGTGGCGGGAGGGAGGGAGGGAGAGAGAAAGGGGGAGGAATGAGGGGTGGTTGGAGTGTCTATAATTTCGTTAGTTCCCAGCTGTACATCGAGGAGAAAGCATCTTCAACTGCTGCCCCCTCTGCTATCTTTTGGGTCGATGACTTTCTCCAGTACATTTGTTACATTATGACTAGCTGATTACGAATGCTGTTTTTTTTTCAGACTACTTTGGAATATAGTAAGAACAGTGAAGCATTGTCCATCAGTTGCGGTAGGAGCTATTGGTTTGATTACCGGGCTGCAAGGTGACTGTCGAGCAGTCGCCTTAGCGAACTCTGACCTCAAGCAGCGATAGATACAGTCCTCAGCTGTGAGCTTAAAGGTAATATATTTATTGAACATCTCTGTACAACACCAGCATCTCATCAGAGGAACTTATTTCCGACTGAGAAAAAATAAAGGTAGTACCTCTCATTCTATCCCTTTTTCCTGCCAGATTGTAGGCGAAGATTAGAGTTTGAGCTTGTCTACCACCTGTTTAGAATCCTATTGTGAGTTTTTTTTTTCGCCCGCAGGATAACGCCAGTTGAAAGGCATCGTTTTGAGCAGTACTGCGATTTTAGGCCCTCGTCATGTAGCGCTATGCAAATAATTGTGTTATTAGGACCAATGTTTACGATTAATTACGTAACTAGTACTCATCTTTATTTCAATTTGCCAACCAAAATAAATAAAGTACACTAACCTAACCTTCATCTCGCGCGTCTGGACAGTTTCCATGTGTTGGCGGGTGCACTTTAGCTTTCGGTGCAGAAGGATCAGGGTTCAAGTCCCATAAAAGTCACAGTCATTTTGAATTTTCCGCCAATTCCCGGGTTGAGGTGGAATGGCACGTCAGAGCAGCCGTGAGGCAAAGAAATTACCTCCAAAATTCGAAATTCCCGCAAAATTCGAAATTCTCGCCAGAATTCGAAATTCTCGCCAATAGGATAGGTGGGAGAGGGGCAGGGTTCGGGAGACAGGGGAATGGGATCCACGTGCTGGCTGAGGAAAACACATGACGTCATCCCGGGGGTGCTTGGGTTAGGGCTAGTTAATTAATCAATTTAATTAATTTGCATATGAATTTGATAACTAAAGTGTCCTGGACGCCCCAATACCTTAGTACTATGCATCATTGCGGAATTCCTAAAGTCTATTGCATTCAGTCTTAGTCAAATAGATGGTTCAAAAATGTTCAAATGTGTGTGAAATCTTATGGAACTTAACTGCTAAGGTCATCAGTCCCTAAGCTTACATACTATTTAACCTAAATTATCCTAAGGACAAACAAACACACTCATGCCCGAGGGAGGACTCGAACCTCCGCCGGAAATATATGGTGGTGGTTTAGATTTTGAAATAATCCGGCACCATTGGTGAATTTCGTTTTCAATCTTACTAGACATCTTGCGGATATCTTGTTCAACCTCACTTATAATGTCACAGACAGAGATACTCTGAAGCGCTTTTGCGAAGTTAAGACCTTTCTTAAGCGCCAAATATCACTCCCGTCGATATCTCTCTCCGTCCTGTTAATCTGTTCATTTTCGTTCTGTACATTCTTGTTCGGCACAGTGTTGTTGTTGCGACAGCCGGGTGAATTTCCCTTTCAGTGTATCTGTGGCCTTATTTCAAAAAATTCAAATGGCTCTGAGCACTATGGGACTTAACATCTGTGGTCATCAGTCCCCTAGAACTTAGAACTACTTAAACCTAACTAACCTAAGGACATCACACACATCCATGCCCGAGGCAGGATTCGAACCTGCGACCGGAGCGGTCACGCGGTTCCAGACTGAAGCGCCTACACCGCACGGCCACATCGGCCGGCTTGGCCTTATTTTAGTTGGCATAAAATTCTGTAAACTGAAGTATTAACAATATATTCAAAATATCTTCAATATGTTATACAGCAGTTAAATGTATAGAACTCGAAATCTTTGTAAATGGTGCACAAAGCACAGCCTCATGTCTGGCAACAACAAAAAGTGTAGGAAATTTAAGAAACTTCTTGTGGTGGCGGTTAGCGTGCTTTCGTTCGTGTGGCTCGGAAATCAGTTAGCAGACAGAAGTTCGGACCAAATAGCGTCATATCTTCCCGCATACAATATTCTCTAAGTCCAACATTGCCCTTACTTGCTTCGTAAAAAAATGAATCAGCATGATTAACGTTTAAATTTCCGTAAAGCTGAACGAATATTACGCATACGGCACTGAAAATTAAAAAGGGAACAACTGTTTCAGTGTGCAATAAATCGCTTATCTGCTGAATTTCATAGCTGCTAATTCGATGTTTTCTAGGATATTTTCACTTACGCATAGTAGGGAGTACTTTCGTCATACCAACGTAGCAAAACTGATTAATATAGACTCTCGGCAATACGATCAAGTGCAGCACAAAACCAAAAAATATATATATAATAATAACGATTGCTTTACCTTCTTTTCCTAAGGCAGACAAATTAGCCACACTTGACACGTGAGACACACAACTGAAATGCCTTTCAGTTTCTCTCTGAAAAGCCTTAGTCCAGTTCATTCCAGTTATCGCATGTAGAATATTAAGAGGCTAATTAAAAGTGCCCTACACTCAAATTCACTGTATTTTTGAGGGCGTTCTGTCTATACTAACGTTGTAATGACAATCAGAATCTGCAGAGCGTCGAGCGGTTCTAGGCGCTTCAATCCGGAACCGCGCTGCTGCTACGGTCGCAGGTTCGAACCCTGGCTTGGGCATGGATGTGTGTGATTTCCTTAGGTTGGTTAGATTTAAGTAATTCTAAGTCTAGGGGACTGATGACCTCAGATGTTAAGTCCCATAGTGCTTAGAGCAAATAGAACCATTTGAACCTGCATAGCGTTTACGGACAAACCTTTCGCAACACCAAAGTCACCTGACTTAAATAATCTGACGTTGCTGACAAAAATGCTGTTCTCTGCATCTGAATTCTCACTTTATTGATGCGCAGTGCTTGATTTATAAAATAAGAAGTTACGATGCTGTGATCTTCCGGGGGGGGGGGGGGGGGGGATGGCAGGGATGTTTTTGCAATTTAGGCATCTTAAAACTTTGTGTTAACGCTATTCTGAGCATTTTAAAAGTGTGAATACAACATTTGTATTTGTATTAAAAAAAACTACCATGTGCACCAACAATGTTTTATTGCATGTTTTATTAATTAAGTTAAATATTAGTTCCCAGTTTACGATTTGCTGCAAAAAGAAACTGCAGCCTGGTGAACACACGTGAATTTGAACTATAAGATACTAAATTAGGAAGAAAGACTTACATGTTGTAACTTACAGTTTATAAAATTGTCGAAAGCTTTGAACGGTTTCGTTATATGTCCCTCTCTCTCTGTCTTATCTTGCTGTTGGTGTCCACAGCAGAGTGACGATTGAAGTAGCCAATATTCCACGTACTTTGAAGGGTCAAAAGGAGTCAGTAAGGGGACAGCCAAATTCAACGAAGGTATTTAAGGAACAGTTTTTGTTTACAGAGAGGCTCTACCGACAGTAACACTCGGGGCAATATTCACTAGATGACACTGTAGCTGTCCTGGCAGTAGTTTTCAACGGAAGCTAATTTATGGAATTCTCTGTTTCGTTTTCACAATTTCCACCAAAGTTCTCACAATTTTCGAAAATTTACTCACAAAATTCACTAATCCCATTTCGTTTGTTGAACTGAAAGTGAATTGTCTGAACATTTTTTCCCCAAAAGTACTATTGCACTACATCTCATAATGTGTGGTTCTCATTTCTTTTTTGTCAGAGTTACCTGTACTGAGTACCTGCTTTTACAAACTAAGCAAAGTAGATATGGATGTGTGTGATGTCCTTAGGTTAGTTAGGTTTAAGTAGTTCTAAGTTCTAGGGGACTGATGATCACAGCAGTTATTATCAGGAGAAAGAAAACTGGCATTCTACGGATCGGAGCGTGGAATGTCAGATCCCTTAATCGGGCAGGTAGGTTAGAAAATTTAAAAAGGGAAATGGATAGGTTAAAGTTAGATATAGTGGGAATTAGTGAAGTTCGGTGGCAGGAGGAACAAGACTTTTGGTCAGGTGAATACAGGGTTATAAATACAAAATCAAATAGGGGTAATGCAGGAGTAGGTTTAATAATGAATAGGAAAATAGGAATGCGGGTAAGCTACTACAAACAGCATAGTGAACGCATTATTGTGACCAAGATAGATACGAAGCCCACACCTACTACAGCAGTACAAGTTTATATGCCAACTAGCTCATCAGATGACGAAGAAATTGAAGAAATGTATGATGAAATAAAAGAAATTATTCAGATAGTGAAGGGAGACGAAAATTTAATAGTCATGGGTGACTGGAATTCGAGTGTAGGAAAAGGGAGAGAAGGAAAAGTAGTAGGTGAATATGGATTGGGGCTAAGAAATGAAAGAGGAAGCCGCCTGGTAGAATTTTGCACAGAGCACAACTTAATCATAGCTAACACTTGGTTTAAGAATCATGATAGAAGGTTGTATACATGGAAGAAACCTGGAGATACTAGAAGGTATCAGATAGATTATATAATGGTAAGACAGAGATTTAGGAACCAGGTTTTAAACTGTAAGACATTTCCAGGGGCAGATGTGGACTCTGACCACAATCTATTGGTTATGACCTGTAGATTAAAACTGAAGAAACTGCAAAAAGGTGGGAATTTAAGGAGATGGGACCTGGATAAACTGAAAGAACCAGAGGTTGTACAGAGTTTCAGGGAGAGCATAAGGGAACAATTGACAGGAATGGCGGAAAGAAATACAGTAGAAGAAGAATGGGTAGCTTTGAGGGATGAAGTAGTGAAGGCAGCAGAGGATCAAGTAGGTAAAAAGACGAGGGCTAGTAGAAATCCTTGGGTAACAGAAGAAATATTGAATTTAATTGATGAAAGGAGAAAATATAAAAATGCAGTAAATGAAGCAGGCAAAAAGGAATACAAACGTCTCAAAAATGAGATCGACAGGAAGTGCAAAATGGCTAAGCAGGGATGGCTAGAGGACAAATGTAAGGATGTAGAGGCTTATCTCACTAAGGGTAAGATCGATACTGCCTACAGGAAAATTAAAGAGACCTTTGGAGATAAGAGAACCACTTGTATGAATATCAAGAGCTCAGATGGAAACCCAGTTCTAAGCAAAGAAGGGAAAGCAGAAAGGTGGAAGGAGTATATAGAGGGTCTATACAAGGGCGATGTACTTGAGGGCAATATTATGGAAATGGAAGAGGATGTAGATGAAGATGAAATGGGAGATACGATACTGCGTGAAGAGTTTGACAGAGAACTGAAAGACCTGAGTCGAAACAAGGTCTCCGGAGTAGACAACATTCCATTGGAACTACTGACGGCCTTGGGAGAGCCAGTCCTGACAAAACTCTACCATCTGGTGAGCAAGATGTACAAGACGGGCGAAATACCCTCAGACTTCAAGAAGAATGTAATAATTCCAATCCCAAAGAAAGCAGGTGTTGACAGATGTGAAAACTACCGAACTATCAGTTTAATAAGTCACAGCTGCAAAATACTAACACGAATTCTTTACAGACGAATAGAAAAACTAGTAGAAGCCGACCTCGGGGAAGATCAGTTTGGATTCCGTAGAAATACTGGAACACGTGAGGCAATACTGACCCTACGACTTATCTTAGAAGAAAGATTAAGGAAAGGCAAACCTACATTTCTAGCATTTGTAGACTTAGAGAAAGCTTTTGACAATGTTGATTGGAATACTCTCTTTCAAATTCTAAAGGTGGCAGGGGTAAATACCGGGAGCGAAAGGCTATTTACAATTTGTACAGAAACCAGATGGCAGTTATAAGAGTCGAGGGGCATGAAGGGGAAGCAGTGGTTGGGAAGGGAGTGAGACAGGGTTGTAGCCTACCCCCGATGTTATTCAATCTGTATATTGAACTAGCAGTAAAGGAAACAAAAGAAAAATTCGGAGTAGGTATTAAAATCCATGGAGAAGAAATAAAAACTTTGAGGTTCGCCGATGACATTGTAATTCTGTCAGAGACAGCAAAGGACTTGGAAGAGCAGTTGAATGGAATGGATGGTGTCTTGAAGGGAGGATATAAGATGAACATCAACAAAAGCAAAACGAGGATAATGGAATGTAGTCAAATTAAGTCGGATGATGTTGAGGGTATTAGATTAGGAAATGAGACACTTAAAGCAGTAAAGCAGTTTTGCTATTTGGGGAGCAAAATAACTGATGATGGTCGAAGTAGAGAGGATATAAAATGTAGACTGGCAATGGGAAGGAAAGCGTTTCTGAAGAAGAGAAATTTGTTAACATCGAGTATAGATTTAAGTGTCAGGAAGTCATTTCTGAAAGTATTTGTATGGAGTGTAGCCTTGTATGGAAGTGAAACATGGACGGTAAATAGTTTGGACAAGAAGAGAATAGAATCTTTCGAAATGTGGTGCTACAGAAGAATGCTGAAGATTAGATGGGTAGATCACATAACTAATGAGGAAGTATTGAATAGGATTGGGGAGAAGAGAAGTTTGTGGCACAACTTGACCAGAAGAAGGGATCGGTTGGTAGGACATGTTCTGAGGCATCAAGGGATCACCAGTTTAGTATTGGAGGGCAGCGTGGAGGGTAAAAATCGTAGGGGGAGACCAAGAGATGAATACACTAAGCAGATTCAGAAGGATGTAGGTTGCAGTAGGTACTGGGAGATGAAGCAGCTTGTACAGGATAGAGTAGCATGGAGAGCTGCATCAAATCAGTCTCAGGACTGAAGACCACAACAACAACAGATATGCATTCTGCTTGGTTGTAGTGGGCGCTGGTGTATCAGTTACATCTGTGTGCTTCCTTTACTTCCCCCATGGTCAACTGCTTTCCTGATGATAACATTTGTGGAAATTATGAGAAGCTCGGATTTTAATCGAGAACTAATGCGACAAGTTTAAGTGAGAACATTTAATATATTCATTCCTCAAAATGTGAAGATCATGATGCTACTAATGTAATCTACCTTTAGTGAATAATCCTTTAGTAAAGAATAATTTCGATAGCAAGTACCATTTTCGAATCGACGTAAAAATGCATTATAGTAACATCATCTTCTTGGGTTAAGTTAACACGTAAAATATCACGTACAGTTGAACAGTTGACATTGTCGACAACATTTATGTCAAAACCTTCTGTACTGCTGACATATGCTCACTACCTCAAATACCAACGCAGGTCTGTCACATTTTTTTTCGAGGCACAAATACCTTCCGTACTAGTGCCATATGTTCTGCACATCACACGTCAACACGTGCTTCGTATGTGTTGTATTGTTGTTGTGGTCTTCAGTCCTGAGACTGGTTTCATGCAGCTCTCCATGCTACTCTATCCTGTGCAAGCTTCTTCATCTCCCAGTACCTACTGCAACATACATTCTTCTGACTCTGTTTAGAGTATTCATCTCTTGGTCTCCCTCTACGATTTTTACCCTCCACGCTTCCCTCCAATACTAAATTGGTGATCCCTTGATGCTTCAGAACATGTCCTACCAACCGATCCCTTCTTCTAGTCAAGTTGTGCCACAAACTTCTCTTCTCCCCAATCCTATTCAATACCTCCTCATTAGTTATGTGACCTACCCATCTAATCTTCAGCATACTTCTGTAGCACCACATTTCGAAAGCTTCTATTCTCTTCTTGTCCAAACTAGTTATCGTCCATGTTTCACTTCCATACATGGCTACGCTCCATACAAATACTTTCAGAAACGACTTCCTGACATATCTATACTCGATGTTAACAAATTTCTCTTCTTCAGAAATGCTTTCCTTGCCATTACCAGTCTACATTTTATATCCTCTCTACTTCAACCATGTTCAGTTCTTTTGCTCCCCAAATAGCAAAACTCCTTTACTACTTTAAGTGTTTCATTTCCTAATCTAATTCCCTCAGCATCACCCGACTTAATTCGACTACATTCCATTATTCTCGTTCTGCTTTTGTTGATGTTCATCTTATATCCTCCTTTCAAGACACTGTCCATTCCGTTAAACTGCTCTTCCAGGTCCTTTGCAGTCTCTGACAGGATTACAATGTCATCGGCGAACCTCACAGTTTATATTTCTTCTCCATGGATTTTAATACCTACTCCGAATTTTTCTTTTGTTTCCTTCACTGCTTGCTCAATATACAGATTGAATAACATCGGGGAGAGGCTACAACCCTGTCTTACTCCCTTCCCAACCACTGCTTCTCTATCTTGTCCCTCGACTCTTATAACTGCCATCTGGTGTCTGTACAAATTGTAAATAGCCTTTCGCTCCCTGTATTTTACCCTTGCCACCTTTAGAATTTGAAAGAGAGTATTCCAGTCAATATTGTCAAAAGCTTTCTCTAAGTCTACAAATGCTAGAAACGTAGGTTTGACTTTCCTTAATCTAGCTTCTAAGATAAGTCGTAGGGTCAGTATTGCCTCACGTATTCCAATATTTCTACGGAATCCAAACTGATCTTCCCCGAGGTGGGCTTCTACCAGTTTTTCCATTCGTCTTTCTGCTTTCCCTTCTTTGCTTAGAACTGGGTTTCCATCTGAGTTCTTGATTTTCATACAAGTGGTTCTCTTTTCTTCAAAGGTCTCTTTAATTTTCCTGTAAGACATACAACATTAATGGGTGACTCAAAAATTTCCGTTCGAAGACCTTGGAGTCCAGAGTCGATAAGCCAGCCAGGCAAAATCTCAGTGAGCATTGATGTTTTATTCCTATCGACGTACCAGGTTGAAGATACCTGTTTGGTAAAACAGCGTGCCCTGCTGTATGAAGAAGTCGGTAACTGCCTGCTGCACATTCTCGTCCGACAGGAATCGTCGATCCTTCAAGGCCATTTTTAAGCAACATTAGGTATGAGCATCGCATGCGGAGAAATCAGGACTACACGGAGGGTGCTCGAGTGTCTCGCAGTAGAGCTGGCGTAACTTGTGCGTTGCGAAACCTGCGATATGAGGATCTTGAAGCAGCAGCACCGCGTAACGCACCATTGCACTTCGGATAGTCACGAATGACACAGTAGTCCCTTACGTCCGTGTCGGTGCTTACGTACTTGCGTCAGAGCCGCGCTACAGTACATGAACGCTCCAGCAACGGCTTCAATCGGAAGATTTTTGGTCACCCCTTCTACTTTGTGTACTGACGTCATATGTATGAGGGCATGTCAATAAGTAATGCAGCACTTTTTTTTCTCGCCCAATCCCCATTAAAAAATGAGGAATTTTTTAAGGGATAGCATGCAGTATTCCCTCTTCAGCCCCTATATGACAGCTGTATAAGTAGTCTTCAAAATGGTGTCTGTAACGAAGGTGCGTCCCAAGAAGGTAGCTGTCGGTGAGTTCCTTTGACGCAGAACCAGAGCATCGCAGATGTTCGTAAGCGCTTGCAGAATGTCTATAGAGAAGGGACAAGTGAAAAAAGTAGAGTGAGCCGTTGGACAAGGCGTCTGTCATCATTGCAACAATGTCGCGCAAACCTTACCGATCTCCCGCGTATTGGCCGGTCGTACACAAATGCGACTCCTGCAACGTTGGAACGTGCGGACAGTCTCATTCTAGGAGGTCGATGGATCACAAATATCACGCTGCTCAACTGGATGTTTTTTTTCCCCAATGAAGGATTCACTCCGCGGGAAGCAGAGCTGTACAATGCGGGCATGCAGGCCCTCTCAGTAAGATGGCGTAAGACTGTAGCATTGAACGGAGATTATGTGGAAAAATAGAGTTTGCAACCAAAAACGTGGGAAATATTATGGTATTTTGGCATCCTGAACAAAACCAACCTGTTTTCAGAAGAAAAAAAATGTTGCATTAGTTATGGATGTCCCTGGTAAGTTTATTTTAAATCGTTCTTAAATCAAATTGCACATTTTGAATGAAACGATTCGATTTCACCGTAAAATACTTTTATTGAAAATCAAGACCAGTTTCGCGTCAACTGAAGACACTTTCTCAGGTGATAGACATTCTGTTTAACAACTCATATCGTAATGACCTTAGAGCCACTTCCCATCATTCATTACAAAAACAAGCGCCCTAAAAGCGGTAGCACATAGTTGAAATGAGTCGTTAGAATCTCTGTCAATAAAAGTACTTCGTACTCAGTGTCGATCCTTTTATTCAAAATTCTAAAGTTCTCTACATCCCACACCAACACAGGTCTGTTGAAGTTGCACGGCGTACTTCAATTACTCTAAGATTTGCATTATTTGATATGTATTATAATTTTGTCGTGAATAAAAATTGTGTACCCCTAGATTCCATGAGGCGGTGGAGTGAGTTCCCATCTTGCCATCCCCCCATCCCCCTTCCGCACACTCTTTCTTTTCTTTTCGTTGCGGGACCGATGGCCCTAGCAGTGTGGTCCCTTCAGTCCCACAAACCAACCAACCTGGACTTTCTGCTAGCGCACTGACTCCCTGGACTCGTCTACCTGCTACCTGAACCGTGGTAAAAATTGCTGTTTTGAACAGCGCGCCACAACGCGTGGTGTGAAGCCGTCGCCCTCCGTTTCTGGCGTGGCGCCGCTGTGGCAATCGCAGCTTTGGTGCCTCCCTCTGGTGGGAAAGGGGAAAGGTTGCCTGTTCACGTGCATTTAAGGTGCGCTGTGAGCTCGCCAGTGGGTCAATCTGGGTCAGAGTCTCGTCCCCAGCTTGCTTGTCTGTCTCTCGTCCGCATTTGTTAAGCAGTGTCTGTCTGTCGTTCGGAGTGATGGTATGTCTGTCGTTCGGATCAACCTTTAAAGAGTCTTTCCACTCCGCCAGTAAGAGAACTTATCGAGTGGTCGCCCGGTCGGGGCTTAGTTCCTGCATCTGAGTCTGCGCGTTAGGCTGCCATTCTGCTCGAGTTTGCTCAGGCAATGGTCATTGGCGGTTGGATCGATCGCGCACTGAGACACAAGATGACTTGTCCGTCTTGAGTGTCGGAGCATGTGAGGTCGCCACGTGAGTCCAGTGGGCCGCGGTGTATAGCGAAGGGTAGTGACTTCGCGGTCGACACGAGAGCAAAGGGGTCAACCCACGACATCAGTCTGGCCGGTGAGACGGGAGATCGGCGTGCCTTCCTGCGTCCGTTGAAGCGGCTGGCAGCGGACGGTTCTGGAGAGCGATTTGGGGGTGCTGCGCCAGGTCTTCTCGAGAAATAGCAGTTTATTAGAAGTTAAGTGATTGGTGATATGTTTTTAGATTTACTCTTGTTTTCTTGGTGAGGTCACCAGCCGTTTTGCTTTGGGGTCGTCCCACCATTCTACTCCGTTTGCCCACCAGCGGGAAGGTGGTTGTTTATAAATTGGGTGGTCCGTTTTTCCCTTGTGGAGTAGGGGCAGGTTAGAGCAATCTGCGGTTCGGGTTGTTCGGTAATTTCCCTATCAGTCTACCGTACGTTAGTAGCTGCCTCTGTCATGTTGTCGGATTTGGTGTGTTAACGAATTTATTGCTTGGAGTGTAACGGCCTGATACCTGAAATATGTTTTGATCTTTGGGAACTTTGATATTATTGCCTATGGTTTGAGAGGCTGTATGTATGTACTGTAGAGCATCTTAACTATTGTTGGCCAACCTTGTAGAATTTTATATAAGATTGCATTTCATGGAATTTTATTTAAATGACCATTTTAGTATATAAGGTTGCCACCCTTTCACCGTAAGACTATTCTTAGAAGTTAAAATCAAGTTGCACCTTCGGTGGCAAGGTTAATATTTTAATTGTTAGTGTTTTGTACCATTTCCATCGCTCCAATGGGGAGTGCATAGTTTGTGTGCTTGCGTAAATTGTTAAAACTCTTAATCTGGTGTGTTGCAGATTTGCACCAGTGTAGTCTTTCAAAGGGTGTTGTGAGCGGTCGTAACTACGGCCGTGTAAAAAGTGAGCGGGAAGCTCATACAGTCAAAACTTGTGTCTTTCTGCCTATGAATAAAAAGTAACTTTGATATTTAGAGGATGTTTCCTGATTATAATTTTAAATCTGTTTCTTTTAAAAAATGCTTTTAGGCACTATTAAAGTGAATAAAATTCCCATTTGTTAAAAGGAATTTGGTTATGATGTAATCAGTTACTCCCTGGCAACTACTTCCATGCTTACATAGTGTGATTAAATGTGTTAATGTTCTTGATGAATCGCTAGTAAATAAAATAAATTCTTAAGAATATCTTTGAAAATAAATCAAGGTTCACCGCCAACGCTACACGAGTTTGTCAGCCTTTATATTATTCGATCCTTCTATGATACATGTTTTCTTGCAAAGTTTGCTTGGACGCGTGGTAGGGCGCACGCCATGTCGTTGCCCAGCTTTCATCAGTGGGTCTATCGTGTTGTGCGCTGTGTGCAAGTAGCTGGAGATTAACGCCGAGATAAGCGGCTGTGAAGAGCGCACGAGACCGCATCAGGCGGCGCAACGCGTACAAAGGCCGGGCCGGATTCAATCTGCAGGTAGCCGCCGTCTCGTTGTTACTGCGGCGCCGTGTGCTGTGCCGGGCAGGGCCGCGGCGCAGAACGGCTCGTAATGACGGTGACGCGCAGCTTACGCCGCTCAGACCTTTATTGCTGGCAGCTCGTCGCATCCATCGTGACCGCACACACACATACACACACACACTACACAAAGAGATAAAATAACGTCTCTCATTAAAGGGGCGCCAGTTGCGCTGTTGATGATTACGAGCTCAACTTTTATATCCCCCCTGGGACGTTAATAGGAACTGGAATACGTACTCGCGCATGTAGCATCTGCAGCTCTCATAAAAGCGGCTCTTAGGCCGGTCTTTCATTCTCTGACTTAAGTCGTCCAGTGATGCGAGCAAAATGTAAATGTTCCGTATTAACAGTTTGTATTTTATGTCGAGAGCACTCTACGTAACGAAAGAGTGCAAACATTATACGGGGGGCTTCAGATCAGGTGCTTTTCTTTGAGTTACAAAATAATAAGTGAAACTAAGGTTTATTATTATTGTTATTACACTATTGCCTATCAGGCAGTGATTAACTTGAGTGTTACCTGATTATTCATTTTTTCTTGTTTCCTTGTTTTCTCTACACTAAACATCTTAATGCTTTGTTGTGTTCCTGTTTCCTTTTCTTAGTCCATATTTTCTCTGCTTCCTTCTTTTCTTTTACTTTAAATTTCGTGTTCATAATTTTGTTCCCTAATTCGTCCCTGCTATTATCATTTCCCTGCTGATTCCTGCTTGTTTCAGGTCTTATATTTCTTTAAATATTTTTTTATTGAACCATTTTCTTCAAAAACCTTCTCTTTATATCTGTTGTTCATTCTATTATCTGTCCATACAATTTTTTGCGTCTTCCGATAATGTATGTGAGTCTGTCTGTGTTTGTATAATTCGTCGGTTGGTCGCTTCATCCTTATACCATTTCCATGTACTGCTCCTACATTTTTTCTGAGAGTTTTACGTTCTGTTTTTTCCCTTTCTCTAATGCCTGATGCTACGAATGTGGTCGTTTCTGATGCGTAGAGTGCTCCTCGTGATGCAACTTTACTGAAGTGGCTGAGTTTGGCGTGTCGTGAAATGCTTCTTTTATAGTAGTGCATCCATGTCAGTTTGTACGCTATCTCATGTTTTTTTGTTCGTTCTGTATTGGATGCCTTGTTTGATCCTCCTATTTGTACGTATGCTCCATGTGAATATTTCCACTCCGTTAACCATTCCGTATTTCTTGCTTTCCATGTACTGCGTTTTGTCATATGATACCTGTAGATTTATTTGGCAGAGGCTTCATGTAAGTATTGCAGTGCTTTTTGTGCTTCTTGTCTATTGTTGCTGATTATTGCCACGTCAAGTGCAAATGCCAGGAATTTTATAACTGTCATGATAGCTTATGTTCTTCCTAACAGAACCGCTTTTACTTTTTCTTCCCATTGGTTGATAATTTTCACCAAGTCTGTGTTAAATAAAAGCAATAAGAAACAGTCTCCTTGCCTGACCAATGAATGTATTTCGAGTGGGACTGAGATTTCTTCCATTAATTTGATTTCGAATGCGGTGTCTATATGTGTCCATTGCACTACTGTCCTAGTTTTTCTTTCTGTTCCATTTTTTTTCCTAGTGTGTGAAAGAGAGTCTGTCTTTCTATGGAGTCATTGGCCTCCTTAATGTCCATCAATGCAACTACAGTGTTGTTCGCATGTCTGATCTTCAGGAGCGTTCCCAGGTTCAAAATCCTTTCAAGACAAGATCTTCCTTTTCTGAAGCCTGCTTGGTATTCACCTGTCTTTGTATCGGCCTCTTTTTCTAGTCTACTGAGTACCTGACAATTTTGTATGTAGCAGGTAATAAAAAGATACCTCTGCAATTATTAGACTGTATCTTGTTGCCCTTTTGTGGTGTGAGTGAATCAACCCACATTTCCGTTCTTGTGGAATTTTCTCTGTGCTCCATATTTCTGTGGGAATTTTCTTTGTGATGTTTTGGTCTTTGAGTACCAAGATCTCGGAGATAAGGGGATAATGACAACTAACAGCTCGCATGACACGAAGAGCATCTGAAAACTGAAGGAAAACTAGAATAATGACCAATCGTCGTTAAGTGTCCAGGACACACATGGGGAAAGCCCTTGACATAAAATCAACCTCCACTTGTAGGTGAACAGAATCACTCCAGTTAAATTGCACCCTTCTTGTTTCGACCAGTGATGCTACACAGGTGAGACAAATAATAGAAAATAAAATCAAGCCTTCATTGTTAGGCGAACCATTACTATCATGGCCAAAAATTAGGAAAATGTCCCACTATTCCACTCCTTCCTCACTGTATTCATATAGTTACGATCTTCTCTAGAAGTCAAACAAAGCTGCAAGATATCCCAGGAACGTTAGTCTCGGAGCTTGTATTCCATTGGCCAGAATATTCGATAAGGTCTAAACTCAACTAGAAGATGACACAAGTTATCAATCGAAAATTAAGGGTAGCACTCGCGAGATCTCATCGACAGTAGCAGAGGTGTTTATCTGCCTGAAATTAAAACTCTGTGTTTCCTCGCATATGATGTAATGTTGTTGCTTAATTTGAGGTGCAAGCGGTGCTGATATTCAAGATAGTAATAGCAAGTTAAAAGCTGTGAGCTGTCTGGGGAAGTTAACCTTGCATTACTGCGCAATTGTTTCAACAGGTATCCAGTCTAGCTTACCAAATTCCCAACCAGACTAACATAAAATATAATCTTTTAATAGTCATACATATAGTCATATATATATATATATATATATATATATATATATATATATATATATATAAAAGAAAATTTAAATAAAAGGAAATAAATCAGTTTATATTTGGACATTTATTTTAACATTCAAAATTTCAGCATATTAAACTTGATTCATAACTTGTGCCTTGTTTAGGATTGTGAAAATGTGAGTTCCTAATCTTACGGAACACATCAAATATGGAGCCAAGATTGGGAGACTGCATACAACACTGCATTCATAAAATAACACACGAAGAACGTTGAAACATATGCAAGAGGAAAATAACCATAACCAACCGATTCAATTTTCACCCAAACAAGTTACGTTTGTAGCACAATCCTGTCCGTTATGTAATTACCACACACTGGTATACTAAATTCATACTAACTCTCTGTGAAATCTTCCCGAAAAGAATAGCTGAGGGCTACTTTGATGATTACACCACATGCTACACGTGGTCAACTTGGTTTACACAAAGCGTGTAACTCCACAATAACTTTGATAATTAAAATAAATTAGATCGAACATCAATTTACAAAAGATAAACCTCGAACTGGTTACTATCGTCTTACTATTAACCTGATGGGTCAAACAATTGTATAAGCACATGGTACTGGTCTCACAAAGTACACCCCACGTGGGTTGAACATAAAGAAAAGTTGCTATATTGAAAAACATTGTCAAGACGAGATGTTATTATCTCACGCACATTCGCATTGAAGATTGATGATGCTAGTTAGAGTTACTGATCAACACATGGTTCCACTTTACTTACAAAGTAGTGACAAAGCAACTACCGGAATATATTCTGAACTTCACACTCGAATTACACTGGGTTGCAATGGTGGCTCACAAATACAAACGGAAGTGGTCAGAGAGGCAGCTTTCTATACCAACATGACAAGGGACGGACAGGACCATACTAAGAATAGAAACCTCTCTGCTTTTAGAAAGCGGAGCTACCTGTTGCGACGTTGGTCCAACTGTTCTCTAGCAGACAGGCTTGTCTGCTACCCTCAAGCATGCAACTAGAAATACATTTGCTCATTCATCCTCTCATACAGAAGGGAAGGGGGATGACAGTATCTTATCATATACAGTATATAAAAGAAAGCTGATGTAGCTCTCGTATGAGACTGTGTGACATGAATTACATATAAACTGTAATTTAAAGTGTAGTAGTGTGACAGATCGTTTATTCTTTATGTGTAAAAGTAACATGTTCCACTACTCAGTCTCCTCCCAGATAATCAGAAACGCCACAATAAATTTAGAAGAGCAATTTATGCCGTAAATGACAACAGATTTAAGAAATTAACATGAAAGGAATCCAACAGAGACCTTTCATAACCCCCAACGCTCCGGGAAAAGACTGTGCAGGGAATTTTCTGGCCATGCTAGGACATTCCCAAGCAGGCTTTTCACACCCAACTTAAACCAAAATGTAAAGAAAAGGCAAAAGGTCACCAGCTACTTTCTAAAACACAATAATTTCAACACATCTTTAGAATCTACTAATTTCAAAGAGAAAAGAACAATCTGTGAAACCTATTTAAAAGATAGTGTAGACCTAATTCGGTCAGCAAGTAAAAACAATGGTTCCTGTGTCATTAATATGAAAACAATTTCTGGTTGTTACCCCTATGGAGTGCACCAGTATTTGTTCATTGCAAGAGCCAGCTGATCACAGGAATATTTATAACTGTTTATTAACAAGCAAAATTTATGAAAATAGCAAAGGTGGCACAGTAATTTAAAAAACATGAAAATAACTTCGGTATTATAAAGCAGAACATTACAATGCACAATCCGCAAAAGCCAAAGAAAATGATAATAAGAGAAAAAATATGTCTTACAAAGTGGTTATCGCAAAAAAATTCTATATCTTATAAAACTAATAATTTGTAGAATCAAAATAAGTTTGTGGCACTAATTCAATGACTCTAGTATATTTCAGTTAGTTAGTAAACAATGATCACTGCGTCATTATACTGAAATTACAATTAATTATGTGATTGTTACCCTTAAGGGGTTCCTCACAA
The DNA here is from genome assembly GCF_023864275.1 of Schistocerca cancellata. Classification (NCBI taxonomy): domain Eukaryota; kingdom Metazoa; phylum Arthropoda; class Insecta; order Orthoptera; family Acrididae; genus Schistocerca; species Schistocerca cancellata. The sequence continues at coordinate 260,913,408 of NC_064628.1, forward strand.
TAAATATGCCCCATGCAAAGGCTAATCGATCACAGTCCAATGAGAATGAATAGCTATCTGACTGATAAACGAAGCAATGCCACAGGAATGAATTTACGAAACAAAATATCACAAATCTAATACATCACACAAGAACAAATATTGATCAATAAAACAGCTCTGAAAGTATAATAGTCAACATCTAAAAAAAACATAAATAAATAAAACACCTGCAAAATACAAGAGTCAAAGCCTAAGGAAAACAATAAATAGAACACCTGCAAAATACAAGAGTCAGTCTAATAAACACCAATAAATCGAACCCCTGCAAAACACATGAGTCAATGTTTCTCTGACAGAAACACACGTATATGCATTGAACTAAGAACCATATAATCACTGTTCACTGACACACTCAGTAGTTCCACTGTTCCGAGGCACAATATAAGGGTTGGGGGGGGGGGGGGTTCATCGCCGCAGCTGTCAGTAGGGATTTTTGTCCATCTGTTGCGTGCAATCCCGCCGTCTCTGCCTTCTCATGAAGTTTCTCTTGGTGGCCCGTGTCACATACATCTCGATTTGGTTCCATTTTTGCGTTGTCAAATTCGTGCGGTATCCTCGTTTGACACGCCAGGTTGATATTCCTGGGCAAGGATGACACTTAATGGCTCTTCTTTGTACCACCCTTAGCTACCAGCGAACATCGAACTATGATTTACTGTCGCTTGACAGTGGGCATCCACCAGGAAATGTTGATAAGGCATCGTTGAAGTCTGCCAGTTTCTCTGGACAGTATGTGTCAAAAGGCTCCACGCCCCTTGTGTTGTTACATTCTTGAGTTATCCTCAATTGGCTCGCCGGTTTGATATTCCTGGGCAAGGATGACACTTAATGGCTCTTCTTTGTGCCACCCTTAGCGACCAGAGAACATCGAACCATGATTTACTGTCGCTTGACAGTAGGCATCCATCAGGAAATGTTGATAGGCGTCGTTGAAGTCTACCAATTTCTCTAGACAGTACATGTCAAAAGGCTCCACGCCCCGGAAGCAGCTACTAGGGTAGCAGAGTACGTGTGGCGTGCACACGGGGGTTTTTTAGGTTAGAGGGACCCCCCCTTGGGCGAAACGATAAAATACCTGACGGCTTACCAGAGAGGACATTATCATCGTTGATAAAGAACGTCCGTCCTCAGAGACCAAAAACAGGAAAAGTTAACGTAATATTGGTAAACTGCAGGAGTATCCAGGGCAAGGTTCCTGAATTAGTATCTCTTATTGAAGGAAATAGTGCGCATATAGTATTAGGAACGGAAAGTTGGTTAAAACCGGAAGTGAACAGTAACGAAATCCTAGACACAGAATGGAATATATACCGCAAGGATAGGATAAACGCCAATGGTGGAGGAGTATTTATAGCAGTAAAGAATTCAATAATATCCAGTGAAGTTATTAGCGAATGCGAATGTGAAATAATCTGGGTTAAGCTAAGTATCAAAGGTGGGTCAGATATGATAGTCGGATGCTTCTATAGACCACCTGCATCAGCAACCGTAGTAGTTGAGCGCCTCAGAGAGAACCTGCAGAACGTCGTGAAGAAGTTTCGTGATCATACTATTGTAATAGGGGGAGACTTCAATCTACCAGGTATAGAATGGGATAGTCACACAATCAGAACTGGAGCCAGGGACAGAGACTCTTGTGACATTATCCTGACTGCCTTGTCCGAGAATTACTTCGAGCAGATAGTTAGAGAACCAACTCGTGAAGCTAACGTTTTAGACCTCATAGCAACAAATAGACCGGAACTTTTCGACTCCGTGAATGTAGAAGAGGGTATCAGTGATCATAAGTCAGTGGTTGCATCAATGACTACAAGTGTAATAAGAAATGCCAAGAAAGGAAGGAAAATATATTTGCTTAACAAGAGTGATAGGGCACAAATCGCAGAATATCTGAGTGACCACCATCAAACGTTCATTTCTGAGGAAGAGGATGTGGAACAAAAATGGAAAAAATTCAGAAACATCGTCCAGTACGCCTTAGATAAGTTCGTACCGACTAAGGTCCAAAGCGAGGGGAAAGATCCACCGTGGTATAACAATCATGTACGAAAGGTACTACGGAAACAAAGAAAGCTTCATCATAGGTTTAAGAGTAGTCGAATCATAGCTGATAAGGAAAAGCTGAACGAAGCGAAAAAGAGCGTAAAGAGAGCAATGAGAGAAGCATTCAACGAATTCGAACATAAAACATTGGCAAACAATCTAAACAAGAACCCTAAAAAGTTTTGGTCATATGTAAAATCGGTAAGCGGATCTAAATCCCCTATTCAGTCACTCGTTGACCACGAAGGCACCGAAACAGAGGACGACCGAAGAAAGGCAGAAATACTGAATTCAGTGTTCCGAAACTGTTTCACTGCGGAAAATCGTAACACGGTCCCTGACTTCAGCCGTCGCACGGACGCCAAAATGGAAAATATTGAAATAAACGATATCGGAATTGAAAAACAACTGCTATCACTTAGTAGCGGAAAAGCATCCGGACCAGACGAGATACCCTTAAGATTCTACAGTGATTATGCTAAAGAACTCGCCCCCTTTCTATCAGCAATTTATCGTAGATCGCTGGAAGAACGTAAAGTACCTAGCGACTGGAAGAAAGCGCAGGTCTTTCCCATTTTCAAGAAGGGTCATAAATCAGATGCGAATAATTATAGGCCTATTTCGCTTACGTCAATCTGTTGTAGAATAATGGAACATGTTTTGTGTTCTCGTATTATGACGTTCTTAGATAATACAAATCTCCTTCATCATAACCAACATGGATTCCGCAAACAGAGATCATGTGAAACTCAGCTCGCCCTATTTGCCCAAGAAATTCACAGTGCCGTAGACACTGGCGAGCAGATTGATGCCGTATTCCTGGACTTCAGGAAGGCATTTGATACGGTTCCGCACTTACGTTTAGTGAAAAAAATACGAGCTTACGGAATATCGGACCAGGTTTGTGATTGGATTCAAGATTTCCTAGAAGAAAGAACACAACATGTCATTCTTAACGGTTCAAAATCTGCAGATGTAGAGGTAATTTCGGGAGTACCGCAAGGAAGCGTGATAGGACCTTTATTGTTTACAATATACATAAATGACTTAGTTGACAACATCGGTAGCTCCGTGAGGCTATTTGCAGATGACACGGTTGTCTACAAGAAAGTAGCAACATCAGAAGACTCGTACGTACTCCAGGAAGACCTGCAGAGGATTAATGCATGGTGCGACAGCTGGCAGCTTTCCCTAAACGTAGATAAATGTAATATAATGCGCATACATAGGGGCAGAAATCCATTCCAGTACGATTATGCCATAGGTGGTAAATCATTGGAAGCGGTAACGACCGTAAAATACTTAGGAGTTACTATCCGGAGCGATCTGAAGTGGAATGATCACATAAAACAAATAGTGGGAAAAGCAGGCGCCAGGTTGAGATTCATAGGAAGAATTCTAAGAAAATGTGACTCATCGACGAAAGAAGTAGCTTACAAAACGCTTGTTCGTCCGATTCTTGAGTATTGCTCATCAGTATGGGACCCTTACCAGGTTGGATTAATAGAAGAGATAGACATGATCCAGCGAAAAGCAGCGCGATTCGTCATGGGGACATTTAGTCAGCGCGAGAGCGTTACGGAGATGCTGAACAAGCTCCAGTGGCGGACACTTCAAGAAAGGCGTTACGCAATACGGAGAGGTTTATTATCGAAATTACGAGAGAGGACATTCCGGGAAGAGATGGGCAACATATTACTACCGCCCACATATATCTCGCGTAATGATCACAACGAAAAGATCCGAGAAATTAGAGCAAATACGGAGACTTACAAGCAGTCGTTCTTCCCACGCACAATTCGTGAATGGAACAGGGAAGGGGGGATCAGATAGTGGTACAATAAGTACCCTCTGCCACACACCGTAAGGTGGCTCGCGGAGTATAGATGTAGATGTAGATGTAGATCCCCTGTCTTCTGTCGTTCAACCGCGCCCGTCTTGCCACGGTCGTGTGCGTGTGGTGCGTTGCCAGCAGATGGATTTCCGCGCGGTGGACTGCTCGCCCATCTCAGGTCATCGCCTCCACGATGGGTCGCCCTGGTGCGGCCGCCCGTTAGCTCCAGGTGCAAGGGAAAGTGTATGTCACGTGCCCTTCTTTTGTTGTGGACCGCGCTCCCGAAGTGGCCCGGTTGACAGTGTGTCCTGCTGGGAAACCCGCCTGTTTTCAACATACCTCCTCCTCGCTGCTCCCACTATCTCGTAAGAGTTTAGCCGGTTCGCTTTCACGTTCTCAACTTCATTCACAGAAATTGTTCGTCTTAGTTATGTGATTACAGTATGTCATACATAATACCACTTAGTATTGTCTATCACAATTTTTAAGAACAAAAGTTAGATTTATTCTTTTTTTTAAAATAAAAAAGTTACATGAATCGACAATATAAAAATAAAAGTTAAATGACTTAACAATATAAAAAAATAAAAGTGAAATGAATTGACAGTGTAAAAATAAAAATTAAATGGACTGACAATATAATACCTAAATCCACATCACTAATGTGCTTCACTTGCGTTTTAATAAATCAAATGCTACTTATTAATTCACTAAAATGAATAGGAGTATGCCTTGTGCAAGTATAGGTCAATAGGCCAGGGCAGCATAGGGATTCACATGTTATTTACACACACACACACATGCACACCTGTTGTCTATACTACAAACTAACTACCCATAAACATGTATTACTCAAAATTCTACTTCAATCCACTACTAGTTAATCCAACAAGCTACTTCAATGCTACTTCAACAAAGTGTTTACACCACTACAACATTGTTCTAATTCGTCCTCTTCCTGACGCTCGCCGCATATGTCTTGTCACATGATAAATATGGAGAACTTTCCTTAAATATACACAGTAAAAATAATAGTGGTTATTTACACACCAAAACATCTATACCAGTTGACACACCTGATAAGAGACTCGCAATTATACATTTATCATACTCATATATTCACACATAAAACAGTAACAAAATTTCATCTAAAATTACGTTATCACTAGAATTAATCACATAGATGACTCTGAGCAGGGTAAAAATATTTTCCTCATACAGGTTATACTACTTTTCTTACCCATCTCGTTCCATCTTTAAGTTTCCTTTCGCTTCCAAATCAGTTATTTCGCCTGTGGTGGTTATTCTGGATTCATTTCTCATGAATGGCAAAATTGTGGTCTCCTCTATTCTGTAAAACAGTTTCATCTTAACATATTGAACTTACAACAGACACAAAAGATCCGAATCCTCCTGTAGCTTAAATGACAAATGTTTTGCTTCATCCTTATTACCTTAAACCAAGCTTTCCTTGGGTCCCATAATCAAAATTATTTAATCTTCCTCTACCTTCAAGAGGGACATTTCCTCAGTACAACTCATATATGCTGCAGTGCATCCCTCACCAGCGAAAACAGTAAGCTGTAATGCTCACAGCATCAGCAAAACACATAAATGTCGCTTTTCTAGGACAAGTATTAACGCAGAATAATTTTTCAGGTTCTGGCTCAACATCAATCAAGACTACAGAAAGGATCCATATTTCTGTTCCATTCTCCATTTGCTGAAAAAAACTGCTCGTATTTGACTATCACAATAATATTTCAGGGCCACGTAAATTACACAAACCACAATTCTTCTTTCACCTTGAAGGGAATCAATATTCTGACGAAATCCACAGACAGCACTTTACATACTCAGCTATAAAGAACAAAAAAGACATATATCATCAATATTAACATATCATCGCATCTTAGGAAGCCAATGGTTAAACAATCGTATTATTGCATCCTGTTTTCAAGATTCTAAACTTACTCATTCCTTTCTCAGAGTTCTCCTATCTTAAATATATTCATACAGCACGCATACTATAGTCAGAGATCCTCATTTATACTGACAGATATAGAATAGTAATAGATAGGTAGTAGCACTGAAAGCAGAAAATCGGAAACACGGCTACTAACAGCTGGGAACCTGGGTTTGCCAGACCCATAATACCCACAGATCGAATATTCCCCTGAGTTTTGCATTAATTCAACACAGATCTTGCTTCTCTCAGGAGCGACTCTTTTCAATTTACACAAAGAAACCATAAACAGCATTTCACTTGTTCACAAAGAAACCTTTTATCTTCACATTTGCACCAACCTAAATCCTAATTGCGCAAGGAAAGAAAAAAAATTTAAAACATCACTTCAATCAATCACATAGAAACATCTTTATCATTATTTTTACCAACATATTATTCAAAATGCATTTATCACAAATGTAAACTAATCAATTGTTTCTCTTCACCGTCCTCTCTACTCCTCACTGTCCTTTCTACTCAATGTATGGTTTTACGTTTGACACATGGTGTAGCCCTTTTGATTTCTTCGATCGAAGAGTTTCAACTTCTATGGCGTTTTCATGGGGAATCTTCCTTATCCGATATGGGCCGTTAAAGAAATTAAAAACATTTCTTGCAGACACCTGACCGTTTGTTAGCTTGTGTGACCTGATAAGAACTTTTTGTCCTACATGAAACACTGTTTTTCTCACGTTTTTCTTATACGCCTTGACTCTGGCTTCTGCTGCACGCTTGATGTTGCGTAAAGCTAAGTCAACAATTGCGTTCCGGCGTAGTCTCGGCTCTAGTGGCCAAGGCACCACCTCTTTGATTTTGCTCGGGGGCTCCTTGTTTTTTAGCACAGTGATTGGCGGAAGCTTTGTTGACGCATTAGGCAACTCATTAATTATGTTCTGAAATCCTTTTAGGTGTATGTCCCACGATCGGTGATCACGACTGCAGTATAACCTACGTAATTTTCCTAATTCACGAATAATACGCTCACTGGGGTTCGAGCTGGGGTGAAATAGAGAGAGATATATATAGGTTTAATTCTTCTCCTTCGAAGCATCCGCTGCCAGTATTGCGATCTAAATTGTGGTCCATTATCCGAGATAACCCTTTTCACGCTCCCAACTTCATGCAGAAAATGCTTTGCAAATGCAGTTGCCACTGCCCTTCCTGTGGCTCGCTTCAACGGAGTCAGACACACAAACTTGGAGGTTAGCTCCACCGCTACGAAAACATATGCAAAGCCTACTTTAGACCGTATTAGTGGCCTAAATAGATCCAGGGCCGCGAGGTCACAAAGTTTGCTTGGTATTATCGGGTGCAATGATGCAGCATAAGTCACTGTGGCCGCCTTTGCTCGCTGACAAGGTCCGCACACTCTAAGTACACAACGAATACGCCGTAGCATGTTATTAAAATAGCATGTCTCTTTCAGTTTTTCACAACATTTCTGTGCTCCGAAGTGACCATAACTCAAATGTATGTGCCATATAATTTTGTTTACGAGTTCCTCTGGAATTACCAACACCCATCTGGAGTCGTCCGGGGCTCGTTTCTTGAATAGTATTCTATTGCTCACTAAGTAGTACTGGCGTATTCCTACATTCTCCTTGTCCTCCCACTTCTGCTTTATATCTTTCAATACTGCGACCTTATCCTGTTCGTCCGCTATACTCCCTAAAGAGGTGGTAACAAAATTCTCGAACGCTACATTCTGTAAGTATAGGATGCTTAAATTATTTTCACCAAGTTCCCCTTCTTCTGTGTGAACCAAACCTATAGGAATGCGCGATAAAGCGTCAGCAATTACATTTTTCTGTCCAGGAATGTATTCTACAGTGAAATTATATTCCTGTAGGTATAGTGCCCAGCGTCCCAGTCTCCCATGCGCGATTTTTGTGCTCATAAGAAATTGGAGTGCACGATGGTCAGTGTACACCCTGGTGGTCCTCCCAAATAAGAAATACCTAAATTTTGAGAATGTCCAAACTATCGCGAGTGCTTCGAGTTCCGTCACGGAATAATTTTTTTCACATCGAGAGAGCACCCTGCTCCCAAACGAGATTGTTTTCCAAGTTGTAATATCATCATTTCCTTCCGTTTGAAACAGTACCGCATCTAATCCAGAGTAGGAACTGTCCGTCATTAAACAGAATTCTTGTGTCAGGTCGGGATGCACGAGGATGGGAGCCTCTACCAATGCCTTTTTCAATTTATAAAATTCATCCTGTGCCTCTTGATCCTAGACCCACAAAGCGTTCTTCCCTGTTAGTCCACATAGACGGGGTGTACCAAGTACACTAAAATTTATAAATCGCTTATAAAAATTACACAGGCCTAAGAATGCTCGCAACTGTTTTTTATTTGTTGGCATTGCACACTCCGCTATCGCCGCAGTTTTCTCCGGGTCAGGTCGTATTCCATTTGCTGAGACAATATGGCCTAAGAATTTTATGTTCTCTCGTCCGCACTGTGACTTATCTAAGTTGACTGTTACACCTGCCTTCTCAAAAACATCCAGTAGTCTGTTCAGAACGTCATTATGGTCCTCCCACGACTTTTCCGCAATTAATATGTCATCCACGTAAATTGTCACTCGCTGTTTCAAATCATCAGGTAAAATGCTATTTAATCCCCTTATAAAAGCAGCTGATGAGACGTTTAGCCCGAACGGGAGACGCCGGAATTGGAAACAATTTCCGTAACACAGGAACGCTGTATATAATCTGCAAGATGGGTGTAGCACGATTTGCCAAAAACTCGAACAGAGGTCGACAGATGATAGTACCTTTACCCCGTGGAAACGTTGTAAGAGTTCCTCAAGGCTCTCAGGCCTGTCCGTTTCCGACATAATAATTGTGTTTATCCGTCTCGAATCTAGCACCAAACGAACTGAGTTGTCGCGTTTTGGTACGACTAGCAAGGGTAAGTTGTACGAGCTTACTGCCCGCTCAATTATTCCTTGTTGTAACATCTTGTTTATATCCTTCTCCACCTGGGCTTTATACGCCACGGGAATAGGGTATGGTCTAACAGAAAACTTCTGATGGTCACGTACTCTGAATTGGTAAGTAAAACCCTTAATCGCCCCCGGAGTCTCAGAAAATACGCGTTCATGATTCCTAAGTAGGCAATACAATTTCTCATTTTCCCCGTCCGTGGTTCTGACACCCGCGATGCTCTTTCTCATTACATCAGCAAAAACAACATCTTTCCCCTGCTCACCATACACTCACTTACATAGTTCACGAGTAGCTCCAGTCTGGGTTGCGACTCGGTTTGAGCTTGAAATTTTAGGCAACTAATTTCTGACTTGGCACGTAATATGCATTCATCAAATACTAAATTATTTGGCTGATCCCCAACTTGAACTGTCATTACTCCTCCACCCATGTCAATTACTGCATGGTGGGCGTTCATGACGTCATTTCCTAAAATCATTGCCACATTCAGCATTGGGAGCACAAAGAAGTTGTACCCAAACTCTCTTCCCTGGCAGGTAAAATTAAGCCGAGTCTGCCTTCGGATTTCTACGCTCTTACCGTAGATTGCGCCCTTCACCTTTATTCCTCGCACTTGAAAAACGGGCCAAGTCCCAGTCCCTTCGCATTTTTGAAATGCTGCCTCGCTCACTATCGAGAAAGGGCTTCCAGTGTCAATGACACACTTAAAACATATTTCGTTTACTGCAACTGTCACCACTGGATTTATGCCCGAAATTTTAGCACTCGTAGTTTCTTGCAACAAACCCCTCTCATATCTTCCCTCTCTATATACCGTATGCACTCCTTTGCCATGTCGCTCATTTGTTAAGATTGGGCGCCGTCTGCGCTGATCGTTTGTCATTGCCGGTTTTGTTCATTTCCATTTGCTGTATTATGTCTAGGGTTAGCCGGCCGAATTTCAACATCATGAGGTGTTCCGCCTACAGTCCTATTCCCACCGTGTTCACCGTAGTATCGATTCTGGTTGCCGTAACTGTTGCGTTCACGATCCTGTCCACGTCCTCGATCATTTCCATTGTTCCACCTGTGTTCGCGACTGTTACCCCAGTTTCTATACGGCCGGTCCCGATTATTGTTCCATTCGCGTCGCGACGACCAGTCACGCCGTTGATTCGTACTACGGCCACGACTGCGATCGCGCTGCTGTGCCCCGTAATAACTTTGTGCCGGATTAGGCGGGCATTCTGCTGTATTATATTCCAACTCTTGTAGAAGAGTCTTAAACGTTTCCACGTCCTCTTTGCGTTGTCCCGCAAGAATGACGTAGCGCAAGCGCATCGGCAATTTGGTGATGCATATCCTAATTAGTTCCGCAGGCCCGTATGGGTCGTATAAAAATTGATTTGCTTGCTACATGTGGTCGAATAGGCGTGCCGAGCTGCCGAAACCAGACTGGTTCAAATTTGGCAGCGTAATTATGCCATGCTTGACCCTCTCTTGTGCCGCTTCCGACCAATAGGCGGACAGAAAGGCTTGTCGAAACTCCAGAGTGGAGTTGCAGTGACGCGCTGCTGACCTCATGCGAATCGCCGGTTCGCCTTCCAAATAGCCACACATATATTCTATCTTATGTGAACTTGCCCAGTCGGGGGGACGACAAAACTCAAATTGCTCGAGCCATGCTCGTGGATGAATTCCTTTTTGCGAATTTCGAAATATCTCAAACTTTCTCACCGTAAGGAAATGTTTGAAATCAAATCCCCGCATTTCCTCCTGGCGAGGCCCTTGAATGTTTCTATTTTTCTCATGTCTGCCCCTCAAAATACATTCTTCCTTGTCGTCAAAATCTCTCTTGTGGCCGGAGTCCCTCTCTGCACTGTCCGTACAGCTATTTTTAGTGCTATTGGCGAGTTCGAAATCACACGCCATGCGGTTATCCAGATGCGCCACGCGTTCTTGTAATTCGCCTGTTACAGCTTTGTGCCGCCTGTGCACTTCGTACTGTCCCTTCTGAAACCTAAGAAGTGAACGCACTTCTTCGGTCTCTGCAACCGCTACCGGTGTAGTATTGTTCTCGCTTTCTGTCACCTTCATCGTGCCTACGATGTCCGCTAATGCCGCAATCTTATCATGTATTTGTCTGTTGTCCTCCACCCCAGTCTGCTTCAATTGTTCTACTTGCTGTTTGAGTGCGTGAATTGCTTGACTGTTGTCCGCTACTGTGTTGCTAACGGACGTGGGACAAAGCGTTTCCGCCTCCTGGACCCTCGAGAGTACCTGCTGGTGTTCTCTTTGGCATTCTTCTCTCAGCGCTTGGAAATTCCTAAGTAGCTGTTCTTCGATCTCTTTAGATTCCGCATCGTGACTCCGCTTGCCCTGTTCTAAGGCTTGCAGATAGTCATCGATTTATTCAAATGTACGGCCTAATTCTTTCATAATATCACTATTAATTTCACTTGCCAGATTGTTTATTCTTTGTGAGATATCATCGGACATTCTCTGCATCGACTTGCCGACGTTATTTGTCTGCTGGCTTAGTTTTTCGTCTATTTGTTCGCCTAGCTCGCGGATCGATTTTTCGGATGATTCTTTTTGTTCTCGGAACGATTTTTTTGATTTCTGCGTCATTTGATGGCCTAGCTCTCGTATCGATTTTTCAGATTTCTGCGACATTTGTTCGCCTAGTTCTCGGATCGATTTTTCGGATGATTCTTTTTGTTCTCGGAACGACTTTTTTGATTTCTGCGTCATTTGATCGCCTAGCTCTCGGATCGATTCTTCAGATTTCTGTGACATTTGTTCGCCTAGCTCGCGGATCGATTGTTCAGATTTCTCTATATTTCCTTTATTTTGTTGCAATATGGCTTTCATGAGTTCTGCCAAATCAATTTGGTTAGTAGGAGGCAAATTAATTTCTGATCTTCAGGAGCATTCCCAGGTTCAAAATCCTTTCAAGACAAGATCTTCCTTTCCTGAAGCCTGCTTGGTATTCACCTGTCTTTGTATCGGCCTCTTTTTCTAGTCTACTGAGTACCTGACAATTTTGTATGTAGCAGGTAATAAAAAGATACCTCTGCAGTTATTAGACTGTATCTTGTTGCCCTTTTGTGGTGTGAGTGAATCAACCCACATTTCCGTTCTTGTGGAATTTTCTCTGTGCTCCATATTTCTGTGGGAATTTTCTTTGTGATGTTTTGGTCTTTGAGTACCAAGATCTCGGAGATAAGGGGATAATGACAACTAACAGCTCGCATGACACGAAGAGCATCTGAAAACTGAAGGAAAACTAGAATAATGACCAATCATCGTTAAGTGTCCAGGACACACATGGGGAAAGCCCTTGACATAAAATCAACCTTCACTTGTAGGTGAACAGAATCACTCCAGTTAAATTGCACCCTTCTTGTTTCGACCAGTGATGCTACACAGGTGAGACAAATAATAGAAAATAAAATCAAGCCCTCATTGTTAGGCGAACCACTACTATCATGGCCAAAAATTAGGAAAATTTCCCACTATTCCACTCCTTCCTCACTGTATTCACATAGTTATTATCTTCTCTAGAAGTCAAACAAAGCTGCAAGATATCCCAGGAACGTTAGTCTCGGAGCTTGTATTCCATTGGCCAGAATATTCGATAAGGTCTAAACTCAACTAGAAGATGACACAAGTTATCAATCGAAAATTAAGGGTAGCACTCGCGAGATCTCATCGACTGTAGCAGAGGTGTTTATCTGCCTGAAATTAACACTCTGTGTTTCCTCGCATATGATGTAATGTTGTTGCTTAATTTGAGGTGCAAGCGGTGCTGATATTCAAGACAGTAAAAGCGGGTTAAAAGCTGTGAGCTGTCTGGGGAAGTTAACCTTGCATTACTGCGCAACTGTTTCACCAGGTATCCAGTCTAGCTTACCAAATTCCCAACCAGATTAACATTAATTATAATATTTTAATAGTCATACAACAACCGGTGATATATATATATATATATATATATATATATATATATATATATATATATATATATATATATATATATATATAAAAGAAAATTTAAATAAAAGGAAATAAATCAGTTTATATTTGGACATTTATTTTAACATTCAAAATTTCAGCATATTAAACTTGATTCATAACTTGTGCCTTGTTTAGGATTGTGAAAATGTGAGTTCCTAATCTTACGGAACACATCAAATATGGAGCCAAGATTGGGAGACTGCATACAACACTGCATTCATAAAATAACACACGAAGAACGTTGAAACATATGCAAGAGGAAAATAACCACAACCAACCGATTCAATTTTCACCCAAAGAAGTTACGTTTGTAGGACAATCCTGTCCGTTATGTAATTACCACACACTGGTATACTAAATTCATACTAACTCTCTGTGAAATCTTCCCGAAAAGAATAGCTGAGGGCTACTTTGATGATTACACCACATGCTACATGTGGTCAACTTGGTTTACACAAAGTGTGTAACTCCACAATAATTTTGATAATTAAAATAAATTAGTTCGAAAAGCAATTTACAAAAGAAAAACCTAGAACTGGTTACTATCGTCTTACTATTAACCTGATGGGTCAAACAATTGTATAAGCACGTGGTACTGGTCTCACAAAGTACACCCCACGTGGGTTGAACATAAATAAAAGTTGCTATATTGAAAAACATTGTCAAGACGAGATATTATAATCTCACGCACATTTGCATTGAAGATTGATGATGCTAGTTAGAGTTACTGATCAACATGTGGCTCCACTTTACTCAAAAAATAGTGACAAAGCAACTACCAGAATATATTCTGAACTTCACACTCAAATTACACTGGGTTGCAATTTAAGATAACATTAGATATTTTAGAGCTAAACCTGAAATAAAGGTGATTAAATTTTCAGTTAGGCTGAACTTAAGAAATCCATTGTCCTACGGATTTAGCAGACACGCGCTTAGCCGGAGATCTTACCACTTCAGATGCTCGCTGCCGACAGACTGACTGATCCCTTCCTGAGGGTGGCTCACAAATACAAACGGAAGTGGTCAGAGAGGCAGCTTTCCATACCAACATGACAAGGAACGGACAGAACCATACTAAGAATAGAAACCTCTCTGCTTTTAGGAAGTGTAGCTACCTGTTGCGACGTTGGTCCTACTGTTCTCTAGCAGACAGGCTTGTCTGCTACCCTCAAGCATGCAACTAGAAATACATTTGCTCATTCATCCTCTCATACAGAAGGGAAGGGGGATGACAGTATCTTATCATATACAGTATATAAAAGAAAGGAGACGTATGTTCCGTGTGAGACTGTGTGACATGAATTACATATAAACTGTGTTTTAAAGTGTAGTAGTGTGACAGATCGTTCTTGTTTATGTGTAAAAGTAACACGTTCCACTACTCAGTCTCCTCCCATATAGTCAGAAACGCCACAGTAAAATTAGAAGAGCAATTTATGCCGTAAATGACAACAGATTTAAGAAATTAACATGAAAGGAATCCAACAGAGACCTTTCAATGATTATGAAATCTGTGTGCGTCATACCGCAGATCCAATAGTCTGGGATTGAATCTGAAGTCCATCTTAGAACTTTTACTCTCAATTAATTTTCTTTCGCCTCTCTAAGCGATTTGTTAATGTGAAAAATACCAAGCTCCACCAACGTTCGTACAGTATACACACCAATAAATTACTTCAAAAGTTGGAAGAAAGCAAGGGCATTCCATTTTGAACTAAGTTATGATTATAAAGCACTGTGGGTTTCGTTCCAACGTTCCACTGATGGCTCTGAGCACTATGGAACTTAACATCTTAGGTCATCAGTCCCCTAGAACTTAGAACTACTTAAACCTAACTAACCTAAGGACATCACACAACACCCAGCCATCACGAGGCAGAGAAAATCCCTTACCCCGCCGGGAATCGAACCCGGGAACCCGGGCGTGGGAAGCGAGAACGCTACCGCACGACCACGAGATGCGGGCCGTTCCACTGATAATTTTACTTCTTCCTATTGTGAAACCGTCTACTAATGCCAGCGTTTTACGAATTTGTGACTTTTTATGTAGCTCATGCAAACCATCAGTTTCAGTTTGTCATCAATAGGTGGTTAGCTGATGTATTTAAGCCAACTGTGTACAAATATTTAAACCAAATTTGTATCAGTTTAGTAGGAGAGCTAGAAAGATTTATAGTTTAAGTGGATAACGTAAAACTTTGTACATAATTGGCTGTTTTCTGCTAAATGTTCTAGTGACAGAAAGTTCATTTAAGTGAGCTGTTCAAACTAGAGCCCATTTTCCAGAATGTACAACGCAGTGTGCCTTCTAAATAATCTACAGACAAAATAGACAGTTGTTGGTGTCACGGCGCGGCTAACCTTCACGATTCGGTAACTTATGAAGCAGTCCGAGGGTTCGGTCTCCCACCGATATTGACGCGGAATAAATATGCAAATCCAACGAGTACGTTCATCTGTTCGTTACTCTCGGCAAGTGCCGACACAATACGAATGAAGCAGATTGGTTCGTGCTTTGGGATATACTGACAGAAGAGCTTTAGCAGCCATTGCACCCCTACATGATGGACAGCGACTTCGAGAAAACAGTAATTTGAGAAGCCACAGCAATTATAGATGAAGCAGCTATTGAGGATTAGAAAGTATTTGTTGCTCCTGGTACCAGCAACTTTTCACCTCATCTGCAGGTCGTGTAGAAGCACACTGAGCTATATTTCCTCCCTCCTCTCTTTCTATATGTTAAGGGTTTTTATACATCTGAAGATGGTATGTTAACATCGCGAAACCGATTGTGGGTTGAAAAAATCACTTCAAGTGGAAGAGTGTTCCTACCAGGGCTTAAAAAGTGCGAATATGCTCCTGTTTAAAAGACTCTGAAAGGTGTGATACCAATTGCCCTATTTTATCTTCCTCAGCATGTTTAAGAATCTTCCCAAAAATTTTGGCATGCATGTGTATTCGAGCTCTTTTTAACAAGCAATTCACCTCTCACTGCCACAAGTTCACCTAACGGTAATGCTCTCACACCCACTAAATCATCGCTGTAAGGCTCTCATGCCTGTCTGCACCCAACCTTTCTCGTTTCCTCATTCAGCGTTTCCTATTGTGTTTGGATATTGTACTGGTAAGGAGTCTCGATAAATGTTTAATCCTTCAATAAAGTGAGGTAACTTCATTTTTTTTAATGGAAGTAAATTAACATGGCTACCTTGTTTGTTTTTATATGATAAAGTTGATATATGACAAAATCTTGAAAGCCTTCTTGATAAGCATGAACATTGATCGATATATTTGATTTCATTTTACATTATTGTATGCATATTGTTTCTACAGGAAATTCTGTCATTCCTTTTTCAAACATTTTGTTGGTTCCTATACCAGTATTTCTGTAGTTGGATATTTTCTCTGCATCACGTTTTGCTGGATATAAAGCTGATTTTATTGCACAGAGAACATATTTTTGGCATTATTTTTAATTATTTTCTTACCCATGATTTTCCAAGGTAGATTAATACATGAAGATCCAAGAGCTGGGTTATGTTTATTAATTCTCAGCTCCAAATTGTTTATTCAATGTAGAGACAACCAAGATTGTCATCTTTGAAAATTTTGCATTTTAGTTAGTATTTTACCTTTAGAACTGTGATAACATTCCTCTAAATTTGCTGATCTTAATATCACTTGATTTGCTGTTTTTAAATTAAAATCTTGAATTTCTTCCTATCTCATGGTCGCACAAAAAATATAATATTGATTTCTATTGATCTTTCAGATACCACTAGATTTTTGATATTTCTGATAATGGAATCTTCAATTTGATTGAAACATTCTTCTGGTTCTACAATAGTATCAGTATTATTCATATCAAATGTTTGATTCTATTTTTGAATACTATAGCTTTTCTATTGATATTTGCAGTTTTCTTAAGGAAATCATACTCCTTCTTTGTAAGTTGGTTGTATGCTGTTCTATCTTATCTTGACAATGACTTTTGGAAATTATAACCATTAAAATTCACTATGAAAGTATGTTCATCAACTTCTATAATTTTGATCAGTTGAGATTTTTTTAAGTTTAGAATAACCTATGATGTCTCTGTTCATAAAAATGTCTTTAAGTTCTTTTACAGTTAATGTACTTGGGAGGTTCTAGTAGTACCTTATTATTGATGCTGAGTATTTCAATGAGCTAGAATTTATTAACTTTTTAATATCCTAAAATTCCCAAAGTTTTTGCTCTAGCTGTCAGCTCAATCACTTTTAGATTCCTAAGCTGTCCATTTACATACAACAAAAATTTATTAGGTTTGTGAAAATGAAATTGAGAAACATATTTAACAGAATTTTACCATCTCTTTTTCCTAATCACATTGGCAGATTTTGCACTGTTAGAGAATGAATTTATTATTTTATCATATGAATAAAGAATTTATATATAAATGGATCCCCTACTTAAGAATGTCAATGTAAGCAGCTCTTATTTGTTTTAAAAAGAGCGTGCTACAAGTAAATGTCATGTTAACATTATTGGTTGTGAGTATTTGAATGTTATCAAATGCAGAATATGTTTGTATGGAGCTCAATAACAAATTTAAAATTATTTTATCAGATAGATATAGTAAATTAATTAGTGGTTGGAATTTTCAGTTTTATGAAGATGGACTGGTTAAACTGATAGACAAGAGAATAAAGAAATTTAAAAATAATGATAATGAATTTCATGCTCAGAAAATTTTAGTACTAATGCAGCTGAGGCTGAATCACATTAAACTTTTTACTTTACTTACTTTATTCGTGGAGAATTATTATATTTAGTGCTTGATTCATTATGTAAGCCTCAGGGTAGGCGAGCATCCACAGTGTAATTATTATTAAACTTTTACAATTTTTTATCTGATGTGAGCTAGGTTTCATTAATTTCTTGCAGAATCTAGAGAATGCCCAAATTATTTTTTAAAAAAGCATAAATGAAAATTATATATAAAAATAATATTTCTAATAAATGAATGTATTACTCTTAATTTATTTTGGAAATCTTAGGGAAGTTAAATAAATTAAAGTGAATAAAATCAGGAAGAAATGGTGAAAAATGTTCGGAAGGCTTCTCGAAAATGCTTGAAAATACGATCAATTCACTTTTATCTTTTAGAATACGTGTATTATGAGGATAGTGGTGAATTTTTTCCGAAAATTTTAATGCTTGTTTTTTTGTGTCCCAAATTGTTATTCTTGTGAAATTAATTTTGAGATAAATTTTGGTCTTGTGGTCCATTCATTTGGTTATTTTCTTGCATTTCAGTTGCCTATTCTATTTTGTTTTCAGTAGTAAAATGTACCTTCATTAGAACTCTCACACGTGTACTACTATCATCTAGTAATACTTTCTGTCTCTACCACATTGCCACTGTCTCGTTCTCCATCAGCATACAAAAGTGTGAATATGCTTGTATGCCAAGCTGTTTCAAAAATTTTCGAAGACATTGTTCAAGGCAGAATGAGGAAGAGTTGTACCCCACTTTTCTGTCAGAGATTTTTAAAACAGGAAGATATTAGCCTCTTTTGTACTCCGTTATGAGCATTTCTCTACTGGTTTCCTCTTTTTTCCTCTTACAGCAGGGCATGTCTCTCATATGGAAAGAACTTTAAGGGGCGGTATATTTTCGATACTTTCCTTACATTGAATAGAAATGATGCAAAATTAATTTTACACCTCATGCCGGATTTTAAGCGCACAAAAATTTTGCATGGGCTTCAGTACAACATGAGGTGGTTCCCAGAACCTTTCTGAAGATAAGGGAGGAACTTTACAGCTCATTCCTCCATTAAACGTCACTTTAAAAACTACGTTTCCTCCTGACACCGAAAATTATGTGTGAATTATATGTGTACAAGTGGTGTAAATTTGAATCTCTGTATCTCGGAAACGGCTGAAGATATCAAGAAAATTTTCAAGGTTGTTCGACACCGGAATCTTAGAACATATCGTACGAATTTCACGATTAGCTGCGAATAGCCGTATTGCAGTCTCTGATTCGGCTCTGGTACCCATGCATCTGTGTATACAAAGATTCGCCGCAAACCACCGTACGATGCGTGGCGAAGGGTAGCCCGCACCACTACTAGTTATTTGCTTTCCTGTTCCACTCGCCTCCGTATGAATCCCAATTTATCGTCCTTTATCTTCGTGGTCCTTATGCTCATTGCAGTAGAATAGTTCTGCAGTCAGCTTCAAATGCCGGTAAATTTTTTCAGTACTGTTTCTCGAAATGAACGTCGCCTTTCTCTCCAGGGATTCCCATTTGAGTTCCCGAAGAATCTATGTGAAACATACATGTTGTTCGAACCTACCGGTAACAAATGTAGCAGTCCGCATCTGAACTGCTTCGATGTCTTCCTTCAATCCGACCTGGTACGGATCCCACACACTCGAGCACTACTCAAGAATAGGTCGCATCAGCGTCCTATATGCGGTCTCCTTTACATGTGAACCATACTTTCCTAAAGTCTTCCCAAGAAATCGAAGTCGACCACAGTCGCAGATTGCTGCCCCCTGTCTACGTCAAAACATTTACGTCTGTAGAGAACGGAAGCGGTCCTATTACACTTCCCCGGGGAACTCCTGATAATACCCTTGTCTCTGATGAACACTTACCGTCGAGGACAACGTACTGAGTTCTTTTATTTAAGAAGTCTTCGAGGCTCTCACATATTTGTGAACTTATTCCATATACCTTCATTAACAGTCTGCAATCGGGCACCGTGTCTAATGCTTTCTAAAAGTTTAGAAATGTGGTACTTGCCTGTTGACCTTCATCCATAGTTCCTAGTTAATCATGTGAGAAAAGGGGAAGCTGAGTTCCGCACAGTCATTGCTTCCTAAACCATGCTGATTTCGGGACATAAGCTTCTCATACCGCGAAGTTTTTCAGTTTTTCTCATGAACTGCCCACGAACTAAATTGTGCCTCCATAACCCCCTTAAACTGCACCTTGGGTGACATATAATGCAAAAAGGACCAACCAGTTTACTCCAGTTGCCTAAAATGAACGAAATGGCTCTGAGCACTATGGGACTCAACTGCTGAGGTCATTAGTCCCCTAGAACTTAGAACTAGTTAAACCTAACTAACCTAAGGACATTAAAAACATCCATGCCCGAGGCAGGATTCGAACCTGCGACCGTAGCGGTCTTGCGGTTCCAGACTGCAGCGCCTTTAACCGCACGGCCACTTCGGCCGGCCAAAATGAATGAGATGTGTAATATTGACCCTGCACTGTAGGATAGCTACAGCAAGACTTTCCTTTTGTGGGGTATACAAGTGGTCCCTGGCCCAAGGGCTATTCAAATCAATTCATCACACTTTTATATTACCAATAGGACCAGATGTATGAGCCCCGAAAAATCTCGTTTTTATGTGCGGCGTTTTGCAACATGAGAGCGCATGCTGTTGCATGTGTACCGATCTCTACATCTGCTGTCCTTCCTGGTGCTGCAATTTTAGTGGGCAGAAGTGCACAATACAGATCGAAAGGGAGTCATCTCTCTCTTCTGTTTGTCTTTCCCTCTCTCTGTTGTGCCGTGTTCGGCATTATGGCGTAGGCTAACAAAAAAATGGCTCTGAGCACTATGGGACTCAACTGCTGTGGTCATAAGTCCCCTAGAACTTAGAACTACTTAAACCTAACTAACCTAAGGACATCACACACATCCATGCCCGAGGCAGGATTCGAACCTGCGACCGTAGCGGTCGTGCGGTTCCAGACTGTAGCGCCTTTAACCGCTCGGCCACTCCGGCCGGCGCGTAGGCTAACAACACCCGAACTATTATTCTAGGTTGGCCACACTTGCTATCGACGTTACTTGAGACCTCCCTGACAGAGGAAAGGGTTTATATGCGCGATCGCAGTGCGGAAATGAAGGACATAGACAGTGAATTGGACTGAGTACTGCGAAAAATGAGGAAGTTGTCGCTGACTGTGAAGGAACGCCCGACACGGACAGTCTGTATGTGTACTTGGCTGTACCTAAGCAGGAGGGACCATGGTCAGTCAAATGTCGGAGGAATGTCATTACGTATGCTTGGTATGAAAGCACTGTGCTCTTAAGAAATGTAAGTGGAAGCATGGACACTATGTGTCGACACTGTGTCGGACATTCAGTTCCTTCAGCCGGCCGCTGTGCCCGAGCGGTTCTAGGCGCTTCAGTCAGGAACCGCGCTGCTGCTACGGTCGCAGGTTCGAATCCTACCTCGGGCATGGATGTGTGTGATGTCCTTAGGTTAGTTAGGTTTACGTAGTTCTAAGTCTAGGGGACTGATCACCTCAGATATTAAGTCCCATACTGATTAGAGCCATTTGAACCATTTTTGAACCTTCAGGAGCGTGTACTGGTGGTTCTCTCCCCGGTTCATCGTTTTCCGTTCTTATGGTGTACCGTTACTTGCTCACGAAACCGTTAGTACATATTTCATGAGCTACGTGAGCTGTAGGGATTCAATACTTACGTATACCCACTTTGTTACAGAAGCATTTGCTTGAGATAAACTGCTCTGTGTTACCTACCTTCTATGTGTAGTACTATAGATATTTCATTAAAACGGGTATGATGTACTCTTGCTTCATTCTTACATCATAACACATTTGTAGAGGGCACATACATTAGTGAAACTTTGTGGTGCTTGTTTCTAACACTTCTCTGTTTCAGATGCACTATGGGATTTTGTAATCCATTTGTCATGTTACGAAGGAAGTCGATGGTTGATGATATAAATACTCCATATAATGGCGTAGTTGCTTGGTTGGTTGATTTGAGGCTCGCATGTCGTGGTCGTGCGGTAGCGTTCTCGCTTCCCACGCCCGGGTTCCCGGGTTCGATTCCCGGCGGGGTCAGGGATTTTCTCTGCCTCGTGATGGCTGGGTGTTGTGTGCTGTCCTTAGGTTAGTTAGGTTTAAGTAGTTCTAAGTTCTAGGGGACTTATGACCACAGCAGTTGAGTCCCATAGTGCTCAGAGCCATTTGAACCATTTTGATTTGAGGAAGGGATCCAAACAACTAGGTCAACGGTCCCATAATGGTGTTGTGTCACGAAGATAAGTATGCTATGTAAAAAGGGAAGGAACCGATTCTAATATTATTTCCATTATATGTGCAATAGTGCGTGCTATACCAAGCGATTTCGAATGTTGTGAGTTGAGTAAAGTCTAAAGCCCTCTGTAAACTTACTGCTATCGTTGTAGCTATTTTTCTGGTAGTACGTCTTGAGTTTTTATGCACTTTAAGTAATTGGAGTAAATTTTAATTGATGTAGATCTATTACGTCCCACAGAAAGTGTCAGGTTGAGTTATCTGAGCAATCTTGAAAGTTTGTTTACGTCTATATTCCTGAAGTGAATAATTATCGTGGTTCGGAGTTATTAATTTCCTGATTATTTGTATATGTGTAAATTTTTTAAAGCTGTGAGAATATTAATAAATGTGGGATGTGTTAATGCAGTGTTGACTCAATCAAGCGTTTCCACCCTTTCTTATTCTGTGGCCCCAGTAAATGTTGCAATATCAATCTATCTGTGTGTGTCAGTCCGAAGAGTCCGCGTCTCCATCGTCCAGCACTTCTCGAAATACAAATGGGCCCTTTCAAACTGGCCATCCACTACGGTATGGGTAGAACGTAAGCTCATTCCAAACCGGACTCGCGGAGCGGCCAGGAATCCGGCGTCGCTGCCGGGCGCCGGACCTGAAGTACGGCCCGCGGCGTGACCTCTGACCTACGGCCGCAGGGAGGCAGCAGGCGCGCCGGTAAAAAGGCGCACCTCGGCGAGCACGCGATGGCCGGCGCCGCACATAAATTTCCGCCGGCGCGGCGTTCCACGGCGCAGCTGCCCGCGGCCGACGCTCCGGGCCCGCGGCCTCCGCGGCGGCCGCTCCCGGCCGCTGTCGACCGCCGCTGTCTGTGCGCCGGCCAACGAGTAACGCGCCCTTGCCGTGTTTACGCTCGTGCGTGTGCGTACTGTAAGACCTTCGGTACACACACCATCAGATTATTTGACTTGATTCCGTATTTCAGGATTTCCGGAAAGCTTTTGACACCGTTCCTCACAACCGACTTCTGATCAAGCTGCGGGCGTATGGGGTATCGTCTCAGTTGTGCGACTGGATTCGTGATTTCCTGTCAGGAAGGTCGCAGTTCGTAGTAATAGACGGCAGATCATCGAGTAAAACTGAAGTGATATCAGGTGTTCCCCAGGGGAGCGTCCTGGGACCTCAGCTGTTCCTGATCTATATAAATGACCTGGGTGACAATCTGAGCAGTTCTCGTAGGTTGTTCGCAGATGATGCTGTAATTTACCGTCTAGTAAGGTCATCCGAAGACCAGTATCAGTTGCAAAGCGATTTAGAAAAGATTGCTGTATGGTGTGGCAGGTCGCAGTCGACGCTAAATAACGAAAAGTGTGACGGATCCACATGAGTTCCAAAAGAAATCCGTTGGAATTCGATTACTCGATAAATAGTACAATTATCAAGGCTGTCAATTTAACTAAGTACCTGTGTGTTAAAATCACGAACAACTTCAGTTGGAAAGACCACATAGATAATATTGTGGGGAAGGCGAGCCAAAAGTTGCGTTTCATTGGCAGGACACTTAGAAGATGCAACAAATCCACTAAAGAGACGTCTTACACTAAACTCGTTCGTCCTCTGTTAGAATATTGCTGCGTGGTGTGGGATCCGTACCAGGTGGGATTGACGGAGGACATCGAAAGGGTGCAAAAAAGGGCAGCTCGTTTTGTATTATCACGTAATAGGGGGGAGAGTGTGGCAGATACGATACGCGAGTTGGGATGGAAGTCATTAAAGAAAAGACGTTTTCCGTCGCGGCGAGATCTATTTACGAAACTTCAGTCACCAACTTTCTCTTCCGAATGCGAAAATATTTTGTTGAGCCCAGCCTACAAAGGTAGGAATGATCATCAAAATAAAATAAGAGAAATCAGAGCTCGAACAGAAAGGTTTAGGTGTTCGTTTTTCCCGCGCGCTGTTCGGGAGTGGAATGGTAGAGAGATAGTATGAGTGTGGTTCGATGAACCCTCTGCCAAGCACTTAAATGTGAATTGCAGAGTAGTCATGTAGATGTAGATGTAGATGTCGCTCTAACGAAGTAGGCGAGTGTCAGCAATTTGTCTCGTGGTCTTATTGTGGCGTGTTTATCTTCTGACATTAGGTCAGACGATAGA
Organism: Schistocerca cancellata; assembly: GCF_023864275.1. Classification (NCBI taxonomy): domain Eukaryota; kingdom Metazoa; phylum Arthropoda; class Insecta; order Orthoptera; family Acrididae; genus Schistocerca; species Schistocerca cancellata. The sequence continues at coordinate 260,937,520 of NC_064628.1, forward strand.
AATGCCACTTGCACGCTTAGAGCAGCAGATTGACGGTGACCGACTTTAAACAGAACTTGATTAATTTTCACACACATTTATTAAAAACGTAACAAGCATAAACCTTATGTAACTTGATTCTGGATGCTATTCACAATTGACAATCTGAAGTTCCTTTGGTCTTGGTACGTTAATCTTATTCTCACATATCTCTGATACTTGACAAAGTGTCTATACATTTATCTTCATGGCTATGTACACGAATATGATAATCTTCTTAGGTCCATACTGAAACTTGACTATAGACTGGTACAGACTAATGCAGACTGGTACAGACTGGTGCAGATAAAAGCAAACTGGTACAGACTGGTGCAGACAAATGCAGACTGGTACAGACTGGTGCAGATAAAAGCAAACTGGTACAGACTGGTGCAGACAAATGCAGACTGGTGCAGACAAATGCAGACTGACTAATCGGAGGTCTGTACACTCGTTATAATACCTCGCGCGTTCAGGTATCACTGCGCGAGTGTGATCCGCGAGGAGAAAAGCAGCAATCTCTTTGGCTGCATTACATATTAATACGCGGATCGGCGGAAGCAGAATTTGGTCCGTCTCTAAGGCAGTGCCATCTCGTAGTGCGGAGACGGACGAGCGCTGCTCCTGCACTGTTGTGCTTAGTGGGGCGCGCTCTAATGGGAAAGTTGTGTATGCGCTGACTATGTGGAACTATGTACACAACAGTGACAGAACACTCTATATCTTGATAAATGTATGTATTTATTATGATTTCTGCTTGATCATTTACCTGTGTAATTAGAGAAATGGAACACATTCCTTGTTAGTCTTTTGTCTCCAAATGGATCAAATGGCTCCAAGCACTATGGGACTTAACATCTGAGGTCATTAGTCCTCTAGACTTAAATGGTTCAAATGGCTCTGAGCACTATGGGACTTCAGCTGAGGTCATCAGTCCCCTAGAACTACTTAAACCTAACTAACCTAAGGACATCACACAGATCCATACCAGGGCAGGATTCGAACCTGCGACCGTCGCGGTCACGCGGTTCCAGACTCAAGCGTCTAGAACCACACGGCCACTCCGGCCGGCTGTGAGTTCTTAGCCTCAGCGATTTTCCTGCCTAAGCTGTTTCAGACATTTTAAATAACCATCTTATTTCATTATTTTGATCTTAGCAATATCTCCCTTGGCCATCATCTTTTACTTGCATCAAAGTAAAAATTTTAACGACCTCGACAAAATGTTGAATGCAAACCTGCAAGTATTCAACACCTACTACTCCAAGTTGCATCTACATCCAAACCCTTACAAAACGATTCGCATCGTAATGCACCGTAACAATATAGATACAAATCGAAAACTGTAACTCTCCACGAATGATCAAGGTCTTTGCGTGAGGATAGGCCAAAATACCTGGGAGTGAAATTACGTCGCACTCTAACGTATAACTACCATCTAGAAGACACAAAACAGAAACTAAAATCTCGTAATGCTATTCTGTCGAAACTGGTTCAAACGACGTGTTGTTGTGAAGTGAGGACATTGAGGGCTTCGGTACTACCTCTTGTCTACAGCGTGGCTGAAAACTGTTCACTGGTCTGTATGACAAGTGCACACGCATCTGAAGTGGACGTCCAATTGAAGGTGATAATACAGATAATCTGTGGAATACTCAAGGCCACCCCATGTGCCCGGCTCCCTGTCCTAGTAAACAGATCCCCCTGAAATTAGGCGATCACAGTTAGCCACAACAACATGCAGAAAAATCATAAGGAATCCAGACCTTCCTATATACCAGGCTCTGCCAGGCACTTAAATGTGATTTACGGAATATCCATGTAGATGTAGACCAAGAACCTGCAACTCTAAACAGATTTAAATACAAGTCAACTTTAAGGAAAATCGGCAAAGAACTGGAAGGCTTCGTACCGAAGACGGCTTGGAAAGAGCTATGGGTTGCAAGTGGAGATAAGAACCAAAATATGGTGGACGACCCCAACAAAAAGATCGATGGATTCAACTCACCGAGGATATTGTCGACTATTTGCTCGCGTGTGGGGTACATGGCTGTGAAGACGATGTGAAGGACTTACCTGACTCTCCGATCAGCTACAGAGTGGTTCAAGAGTATTTCTAATACTGTATAGTATTGTAAGAAGATATGTAAAAGATATTACAACTCATTTAGCGCTATCAGGGTATTTTAGTTATACACTATGTGCTGAATGCCTTTCTTTATCCCGAACGAGTAAAATAAATCACAGCAAAAACTGCAAACATGTAACTTGTGTGTGGTGGGGGAATCATAATGTCCTATAATTCGAGTTCTGGACGCTCAGAACGGTATTTCGGCTGGGAAGGCACAGAAGGGCAACCTTGTCTTGCAATCGGAAGACGGTCCGTGGACACATCCCAGCTCCTTACAGAACCTCCTATCCTCAACAAAGGTGTAGGGAGCCTAGCAACGGGACGTTTGAGCAAGATAAGAGAATAACGAGTTCTGCGTTAAGAGGTTGCTAGCCAGTAACAGGTTCGCATTCGGTTTGACACAACTGATTCATGTTATGATTATTCATTAAGGGTGTAGTCAGGGAATAAATTGCTTTTTAGCCTAATATTTTCATTGGTTCAAAATGTTCCTTAAAGAGTCAATTTTTAAAATTCATTCATACAAAGTATAACCGAAATGTTAAAATGTGTTAAAACTTCCATTACTGCATGGGGATCTAGAGAATGCGAGCGCTCGAATGCAACCAGTAATATTGAAAGACGTACACATTGCCGGCGACGGGTGAGGCATGACAGAATCTTTGACCAGAGAGTAGTTTATCGTTAGCTGTTGCTAGTCTGCGCTTGACCGCGCGAGTCAGTCCAGTAGTAGTTGTCAGTAGTGAGTCAGTCGACAGTAGTGGTCAGTCCGTGCTAGTCAGTAGTAGCGAGTGAGTAGTAGTCCGTGCTAGTCGGGGAGTTGGCATGCGTCGGCTGTGTGCTCTGCTCGCGACTCTGGTCAGGACTCTGGAGGATGAGTATTGTTGTAGAAGGTAAAGAAGCAGCCTTGCGCATATTTAATAATGTATATTAATTGTAATTTAATTTGTTCCAAAAAAAATGCCCCAATAATAATTTTTTAATATAAAGCAACTCTTTTAAAGAAAAGCATTCATTTCAATTTAAAGAATATTTCAAATGCATGATCATTCCTTCCAATAATCAAAAAAACTATATATATATAACTCCTGGAAATGGAAAAAGGAACACATTGACACCGGTGTGTCAGACCCACCATACCTGCTCCGGACACTGCGAGAGGACTGTACAAGCAATGATCACACGCACGGCACAGCGGACACACCAGGAACCGCGGTGTTGGCCGTCGAATGGCGCTAGCTGCGCAGCATTTGTGCACCGCCGCCGTCAGTGTCAGCCAGTTTGCCGTGGCATACGGAGCTCCATCGCAGTCTTTAACACTGGTAGCATGCCGCGACAGCGTGGACGTGAACCGTATGTGCAGTTGACGGACTTTGAGCGAGGGCGTATAGTGGGCATGCGGGAGGCCGGGTGGACGTACCGCCGAATTGCTCAACACGTGGGGCGTGAGGTCTCCACAGTACATCGATGTTGTCGCCAGTGGTCGGCGGAAGGTGCACGTGCCCGTCGACCTGGGACTGGACCGCAGCGACGCACGGATGCACGCCAAGACCGTAGGATCCTACGCAGTGCCGTAGGGGACCGCACCGCCACTTCCCAGCAAATTAGGGACACTGTTGCTCCTGGGGTATCGGCGAGGACCATTCGCAACCGTCTCCATGAAGCTGGGCTACGGTCCCGCACACCGTTAGGCCCTCTTCCGCTCACGCCCCAACATCGTGCAGCCCGCCTCCAGTGGTGTCGCGACAGGCGTGAATGGAGGGACGAATGGAGACGTGTCGTCTTCAGCGATGAGAGTCGCTTCTGCCTTGGTGCCAATGATGGTCGTATGCGTGTTTGGCGCCGTGCAGGTGAGCGCCACAATCAGGACTGCATACGACCGAGGCACACAGGGTCAACACCCGGCATCATGGTGTGGGGACCGATCTCCTACACTGGCCGTACACCACTGGTGATCGTTGAGGGGACACTGAATAGTGCACGGTACATCCAAACCGTCATCGAACCCATCGTTCTACCATTCCTAGACCGGCAAGGGAACTTGCTGTTCCAACAGGACAATGCACGTCCGCATGTATCCCGTGCCATCCAACGTGCTCTAGAAGGTGTAAGTCAACTACCCTGGCCAGCAAGATCTCCGGATCTGTCCCCCATTGAGCATGTTTGGGACTGGATGAAGCGTCGTCTCACGCGGTCTGCACGTCCAGCACGAACGCTGGTCCAACTGAGGCGCCAGGTGGAAATGGCATGGCAAGCTGTTCCACAGGACTACATCCAGCATCTCTACGATCGTCTCCATGGGAGAATAGCAGCCTGCATTGCTGCGAAAGGTGGATATACACTGTAGTAGTGCCGACATTGTGCATGCTCTGTTGCCTGTGTCTATGTGCCTGTGGTTCTGTCAGTGTGATCATGTGATGTATCTGACCCCAGGAATGTGTCAATAAAGTTTCCCCTTCCTGGGACAATGAATTCACGGTGTTCTTATTTCAATTTCCAGGTGTGTATATACGCCAGCATTACACGGAGCTGTGTCGAGAAATTCCAACTTAAGAGCAGATATAATTGCGGTTTTTATTCAGGTAAGAATTTTTGCCTTTTTTATTCAGAATACAGGGCCGAAGGTCAGCGCTGCTGTCCTCATAAAATTTATCAGGTTACAGAACTTTTTTTATTATTTTGGTGTTTAGGAATTTTTCTGTTTCGAACTTGATGTTAAATGAGAAAAGAATTTTGTGGGAATATTAAGTGTGAATGCATTCTTTGCACAGAGACTACAAATGGGAGCCAATTTTGTTCAGAGGTTACATTAAAATCAATTTTGTTCAGAGTTTACAATATTTAAAAATTCATTTAATTTAATAATTGTATTGGGAAGGTTACTCTTGGCTCATTTTCATTGTCTTAATTTTGTGGGGAGGTTACACTTGGCGACCCTACCAGGATCGTATTTCTTTGTGAATCTTCTGATAAGTAGTCATATATCTGCTGTTATTTACTTAAACGTAGTTTGCATCTGGCGCAACGCATTTACTAATTTGTCAGTCTTTCTTTCACAGATCATCGGCAATTTGTTGCTCTTTGTTGTAATAGTGTTTGTTGGATTTTGCATTGTGCTTGTTTCATTTGTGAATAATTTTGATTTGTGTAAAAATGCCGCGAAAAAATGTTAACAGTACATCGCGATGTGTAATGAGTGAAATAGCCGACTCTAATAATTTGACCGATAATATTTGCGACACTCAGTGTAATGACGACAATCCTCCGTTTACTGACAATCAGTGTGTACCTACCACTAATAATGATTTTTATCTTAACGATGAACAAACGAATTCAATTGTGTCCTCTGTTAATTTGACGACAATTGATGATGCGGGACGTTCTGTTACAATGAACGCTGCCCAGCTTGATACAACCGGTTTGCAAAATTTACGTAATGAACGGACAAATTTTTGTAACGAAAATGAACAATATACTCAAAGTACGGCAGATTTATTTGATTCCGAGGTAGTGACTAACAGTGCACATCCGATTAGCAAACATTTTCAAGAATCACAAAATAACCAAACGGTTACCGGTACAGGAAACGTGACAAATGCACATACACCATCACACAGCACAGAGAATGCAGGACTACTTTTGGGTTGGATCAAATTATGGCAGTATTGCTACAGTTCAAGAAGGAACAAAGTGAAAATTTCAAACAACAGAATGAAAAACAAAACGAGAATCTCAAACAACAATTTAGTGAAAATTTCAGACAACTTAGTGAACAGAAAAGACAACAACTTAATGAAAATCTCAAACAACAACTTAATGAAAATAATGAAAGTCTCAAACAACAAATTAATGAAATTAATGAAAAACAAGACAACCTTAATGAAAAATTAGACAACAATTCCAGACAGCTTAGTGAACAGATTACAGCTGTTGCCGCGCAATGTCATGATACTAAAGAACAATTACGTGAGGAAATTGGGGCTTGTGCTAGGAGGAGTAGTGAAGAAATTAGATCTGTTCCTCAAGAATTAAGGGATATGCAATCAGCTACAACAAATCACTTAGAGACGAAATTAGTGCAGTCGGTAAACAATGCTCTGAAAAAGCAACACAGCTATGCGACGAGTTTAAATTAATGACAGCAGAACTTTCGCGCACACTGGATGCAAAAGTAGACGAGAAATTCGACCAACAAAACAGTCAAATTGACGAACGTTTTAATCATCACCTGCAAAACAGTGAAACGCGTTTCCGTAAATTTTTACAGGAACAGAATAAAGTAAAGCAACAAGTCATACAGGAAGATAAACGTAAATTGTTTGCGAAAGCAAAAACATACGTAGACAACAATGTTGCTACTGTATCAGACGAAATTAATACAATCAAACAGTTGAACACAGAATTGCGTGATGAAATTTCCGATCTTAAAACAAAAACAGATACACACACAGTAGACTTTCAGACAGTGACCGACAGACTCGAACAATTAGAACTAATACAGGATTCCGATGTCATCAAAGCAGACGTTAAAAAATTGAGCGAAACCACACGTAAAATACAAAAACAAATTAATGCTTGTGACACTAAAACCGATGATCAGGTAAAAATACTAACTGGAAAATATGATGAATTGGCCAGTCGTATTGACGTTATTGAAAGTAATAATGACAGCAAATCAGACGATACTTCACCTGAATTCCAAAATTTACAGCAGGCCATCAGTGAGATAGATTCGTCTAATAATACATTACGTAGAAAATTGTCAACTTTACAGCAAGAGGTAACACAGATGAAAAATGTTTCAGCGTTTAATTCATCACAGCAGACGCCACTTTGCGAACGTTTGTCAGACTCACACAGCCAGTATAATTTAGGTAATTTACAGAGAGTACGTGAGTTAGATTCCGAACAGTCACAGACAAATAGATTCTCATACAATCGTGAACATGTTCAGACGTACAGAGACGATAATTTTGATTACAAACATTTTCTATCAGTGAGAAAATTTAAAGTATTTAAAAATGACAGAACACAGATCCACCCCTTGGATTGGATACAACAATTTAGCTTTGCTTTTCCACCGACTTGGCCCGTAACACATAAACTTGAATTTATTTGCAGTTTTTTGGAAGGCGAACCGGCAACTCGTATGAGACCGATCGCGAGGCAATGCTACTCGGTAGAAGAATTTCAGAATGCTTTTCTGTCAGCGTATTGGTCGAAGACGACTCAGCGCGGAATCAAGGATCAATTAATTAGTTTACCGAACTATGAGAACACAAATTTTCTCACTGTCACGCAATTTTTTGAACACATGGTCCAACAAAACCAGTACTTGAGTGAACCATACAGTGAGTCTGCACTTATTCAATTATGTATTTCTCAGTTACCACGATCATTAAGAGTGTCACTTTTAACGAGTCAGCAGAAAGAAAATATTTCGGCATTCAGAGATCTGTTACAGCTATCGGAAGTGCAGCAATCGGATTATTCCTTCATAAACAAAAATTTTTCATATAGTAACCAAGGTCAACAAACATATAGCAATTACGATCAGCCACGCAATTTCAATAGCAAAGCTAATAGACGCTTCAGGAACGATAACCACCAGAACTTCAATAACAGACAAAATTTTAATTATCAGTATCGACAAAATTGTCAGCAACAGGAAACATATTTTGGTAACAATAGACGTTTTTCACCGCAACAGCATGAAAGCCAGCCCGTCAGCATACCTAACCAACAATGTAATGCACAAGGTCAACCAAGCTTTAATGTTTCGCCGCGTACGCGTATAGCGTCGGTTCCAACAAATAGTAACGCACAGCAACAAGGAAACCAGTACGTACAAAAAACACACCATTTCAATTCATATCGCACTGCACCGTATAGAAATGACTATCATGACAGACGTAAAAATAATGAGCACAATTTTCAGCGTACATTTCATAACAGTCGATCTTATCAGCCGCAAGAACATCAGCAACATATTATCATGAATGAACCAGACAGTAGGTATCATCCAGAACGTGATACATCAGGAAGAAATAGCAGAACAGTTCAAATAGTCGAAATGCCACAGCATCCTCCAGAAAAAATAACACGTCAGACAGAATTTGACTAGATACAGTACAGGTTGCATCTTCCAGCAACGTAAGCAGTACTTCAGATACACAGAATCTTGTTCACGAAAATGTTATTACTTTTGACGACATCCGAGACACTCTTTTGCAGGAAAGACCAGTTGTTCAAAAAACCATTTCACACCCTGTCATCGAAGTTAAAATTGGATCATCGAAATTTTCGGCAGTAATCGCTTCTGGATCACCTATGTCAGTTCTAAATGAAGAAACTTTCAACGAGTATAACAAAGAGAATACCTATCCTACGTTACCATTAGGCAAAACGAAAGTAAAAGGAGCAGTATCTAGTAAAGGAGTAGATGTTAAATTACAGACACATTTATCATTTTGTATTGCAGGTCATACATTTCACTCAAATTTTTTGGATTGTTCCCTTATTGACAACAGACGTTATTTTAGGTACGAATTTTCTGGTACAACACGATGCCATTATTGATTTTCAAAATTCCTATTTAAAGTTAAAGGATGAAAATTTACAACTAGCTTTAGAATTTCAGCACTCTTTATCTGCAGAAGAACAAACAATTAATCGGACAGATGTCATTTCTGCATTACGTAATATAGACCCACATTGTTCACAGATACGTACGTACACAACTATAATACTCCAGACGAAGCCGACTATGACGTTATACAGACGATTTCTGATAAAGTTAAACTGAGCTGTGCAAATACAGACGACGAACGCACGCAACTACACAAAATTCTTTTACAGCAAGCTCCAGTTTTTGACAACGTTCCTGGTACTATGTCCGGTTTTATGTATGAATTTCAAGTTAAACAGCACGACACATTTAAAGCCTAGCATTATCCCATTCCGTATATTCATAGAGAACAAGTTAAGAAAGAATTGCAAGCTATGCTTGACCAAGGAATTATTGAACCGGCAATTAGTCCGTACATAAACCCGCTCCATATTGTTAAGAAAAAGGATGGTTCACTTCGCCTCGTACTGGATTCGCGACACATCAGTGACATTATTATTAATGAAACAGATCTCCCACAGACACTAGAAGAACTTCTACAGAAATTTTATGGTACTGCTATTTATTCCACATTAGATTTGAAATCGGGATTTTGGCAAATTCTTCTCCAACCGAACTGCAGAAAGTACACAGCATTTCTCTGTTTTGGTGACTGTTATCAATTTTGTAAATTACCATTCGGTTTAACAATTTCTTCAGCAGCTTTTATTCGCGGTTTGAATACAATACTTCCGACAGAACTTAAAGACAGAATTACAACGTACGTAGACGACATTCTTATTGCAGAAGCTAACTAGTCTGAACACAATCTGATTCTTGAACGACTCTTGCAAACTTTTCGAGCACAAGGACTCACAGTTAATCTCAGTAAATCGCACTTTGGTGAAACTTCTATAAAATTTCTTGGACATGTAATTTCAGCAGAGGGCATTACGCCTGACCCGGAAAAAATTCTAGCTTTACGTGACATTACTGTTCCTAGGACAAAGAAACAACTACGTAGCTTTTTGGGTTTAATTAACTTTTTTCGTAAATTTATTCATTACTCTGCTTTAGACACCCCTAGATTATGTCAATTGACAGGTAAAAACACTATTTGGTCCTGGGATAAGCAAGCACATTCTGAATTTATGAACCTGAAACATACTTTGTTGAATGCACCACTTTTATCGCACCCAGATCTTACTAGAAATTTTTCCATTGCCACCGACAGTTCTAACACCGCTTTAGGCGTACATATTTTTCAGGAAATTGAAGAAGATGGTTCTACAATAATTAAAAACATCGCTTTTGCAAGTCGCATTCTTTCACCTGCTGAACGAAATTATTCTGTTACAGAACTGGAAACATTATGTGTTGTTTGGGCATTTACTAGATTTCGGCATTTTCTTTATGGAACACACACTACCGTTTACACAGATCATAGAGCGATACAATTTTTACTTTCGGCTAAATTTACACACGACAGATTAAGTAGATGGAAACTTTATTTGCAGGAATTTAATTTTACAATTGTTCACATTCCCGGTACACAAAATATTGTAGCAGACGCACTATCCCGTTCTCTTAACAACAATCAGCAAGACATCGCAACCAACTTCTGCAAAGCAAATTTCAGCGTCATGTACATTCAACAAGTTGCATTTGAAAATTTCATTTCGTCGTCATTACAAGACATAGCTCAAGAGCAGAGTAAAGACAATGTGTGGAAAGAAATTAAACACCTTTGGCAAGATAGGAATAATGTTACCATTAGAAACCATTACACTGTACGCAATGACATTCTGTTTCGCCGCTCTCATCCTGACAACAACAATTGGTTATTATGCATTCCTGACGAACTTGTTAACAAATTAATCTGGTATACTCATTTAAGTGACGCACATTACGGAGCCAGAAAATGTTTTCTTATACTGAGACAGAACTGTTATTTTACCAACATGGAGAAACGTATACGACGAGTTTTAGCGTCATGTAAAATCTGCCAGAAAGCTAAATCAGACACGACTTCACATATTCCTCCATTACATCCCATTGTATCTGTTAAATTGAGACATATGGCCGCTGCAGACATTTTTGGTCCGATTCCCAGAACTAATAGAGGTTTTTGCTACATCTTTGTCGCTGTTGAACCCACTTCAAAATTTGTTACCTTCACTCCGTTACGCAAAGCTACAGCTAAAACTGTTTCGAAAGCATTTGTAAAACATTTTCTATTTCATGTAGGGCATGTGTTGAAAGTAATTTCCGACAATGGATCACAGTTTCGATCTGCTCTATGGACACGTATGTTACGAGCTAGAAACATTTCTCCGATCTATATATCTAGGTACCACGCTTCTTCGAACCCTTGTGAACGATTAATGAAAGAAATTGGTAAACTGTGTAGAATATACTGCCATAAAAAACATATTGATTGGGACACACACATACTCTCATTCCAGGATGTAATTAATTCCTTACCAAATGAATCTACTATGCTATCTCCGTCTGTTATACTGAAAAATGTTGAACCACCTAACAAAATTAAAGAATTAGTAACCTTTCCTACATCTCGTCGACTACGACTCCATGAAATAATTGACATTGCGCAGAACAACATCAAACGTGCCGCAGAGCGCCGGAGAAGACAGCAAAAACAAGTTTGTACACGTCGTGACTTTCACATTGGACAGAAGATATTAGTACGTACACACTATTTATCCAACAGAGGAAAGAGTAGATGCAGTAAGTTTGAGCTTCTATACGCAGGTCCATATCGGATTCGCAGCATTCCTCACCCCAATGTAGTACACGTCGAAACTTTGAGAACCAGAAAAACCAAAGGGAACCACCACGTCTCAAACATCAAACCTTTTATTGAATGAACATACTTTATGATTTATCACACTGTAATGCCATTTCCTAATTTTTTATGACCACTTAACACTTACTGATGATTATCGTATTTTTTTGTTGGCAAGTGCCCGGCAAGGTAAGGTTAGCAGGTCGCTCTTCTTGTCGTTACACATCAGACCGTGCATATTTTTATGTATGTATGATTGTTTTCCTGTTTTGTTTGTATGCACTATGAAATATTTAAGATATAACAAACACCAGTTGACTTTAACATTTTTGCCCTATGATAACTCAACATCGTGACAACTTTTTTTTTTTTTTTTTTTTTTTTTGCTGCTACATTGTAATACTCTGTGTACTTTTTGCACCTGTACAATGTCTGTGTTTTTGAAATATTACGTTTTCCGTCATGCTATGCTGTATGCTCAATTATATCACTAGAAACCATTTTCTATTTAATGGGTATATGATTTAATTGCAAGACATTAATCTTTGTTCATCATTTTCAGAAAGCAATAATATATATATATTAAACAGACATGGGAATTTCACCTTCGGAAGGAACGAAAGAAGATGCAATACCTCGTGAGGAAGAGTAAATGGATCAGAATTAACAATCATTAACAAGAATATACTATACACATCGTAGAATAGCGGTCTTAACTAATTTGTTTTCTTTCAGAATACGAGGCGATTGATGCAGGTTGTCAGACAGAGCTACACCTCTTAGTTTTAGTGATGAAATATGCTAGAAATAAGGAATAGTTGTATAATGGATAATGAAGGGACTTTTTTGCAGATGATAATGAATGGTGATGTATAATGATGAAGAATATGCTTCTATGGATAATGAAGTTTTTCTTTACAGCTGATGATAGTAATGGAGTTATGATAATATGGATAATGAAGTTTTTCTTTACAGGTGATGATAATAATGGAGTTATGATAATATGGACAATGAAATTTTTCTTTGCAGCTGAGTATAATGTTGAAGTTTATGTATTTATGCTATGTAGTTATTTAAGTATTGTTGCAGTTCCTTTTGACAGTATGTCTTATGTAGCATATTATGATGACTGAATGTTTTGGAAAGGACAGTTAGAGAACACATATATTTTTTATACACATTTCACTACCTGTTAATTCGAAGTTCACTACTTTTCAGTATAATATGCGTTTCTTCTTTCAGTTTAATAATCCATTTTTGTATATTTTGCAGGAGAATTTATTCATGAAATTAATGTGCTATAAGCAGTTGTTCATTAAACCTATGTCATTTATGAATGTGATCACATATACTCTACTTGTTTCATAACCTTGCTACAGCTGACTCATGACGAATGACGTTACACATCTTCACTTGCAGCAATAACTCAAAAGCAAATATTGTTATTAATTATCGATCCCAACGCAATGCATTGCTAGCACAAAAAAATGCTTTGTAACTGGCCAATGAATGCCACTGATTATTGTAATAAGATGACATATGATGCCAATGATTACTATAATTAAGTAAATTATGTTAATACTATGCCATTTATTAGCTCCTGTTTTGAATGATGACTTCTGATGGTTTGTAGCTGGGCAATGAGTGCCAATGTTCTCTGTAAACAAAGGATTTATGAACATTATTCTGTAATACTATGCCATTTATTAGCTCCTGTTTTGAATGATGACTTCTGATGGTTTGTAGCTGGGCAATGAATGCCAATGTTCTCTGTAAACAAACGATTTATGAACATTATTCTGTAATACTATGCCATTTATTAGCTCCTGTTTTGAATGATGACTTCTGATGGTTTGTAGCTGGGCAATGAATGCCAATGTTCTCTGTAAACAAACGATTTATGAACATTATTCTGTAATACTACATACATGGTACAGAAATGTTCAGTAACTGGGCGATGAGTGCCACCAATTACTCAAATCAGTTGTTAGACTAGTGTAATTCTCAATGAAGACTACTATATGACTTAACGTCCTTCACCTTTTGACCTAATTACCAGAAATTACTGCAATATCCGTTTGTCCTGTCTATCCCCATGATCATGGAGCAGTATACTTGGTTTTTGCACTAATTCTACGTTGGTGCACCGTACAAGAACGTGGTGTTGACACGACATGCTGTCCACCACCCGCCGGCCGGTGTGGCCGTGCGGTTCTAAGCGCGACAGTTTGGAACCGCGTGACCGCTACGGTCGCAGTTTCGAATCCTGCCTCGGGCATGGATGTGTGTGATGTCCTTAGGTTAGTTAGTTTTAAGTAGGTCTAAGTTCTAGGGGACTGATGACCTCAGTAGTTAAGTCCCATAGTGCTCAGAGCCATTTGAACCATTTTGTCCACCACCTTGAGCGATGGAGATGTTATAATAGTCCCACTGCTTGGTGTACCTAATGTACTACCAAAATGATAACATGGAATATTACTACGACAGTTCAGTGTCTTGGCTACACTGATTAATACTTCAAGGAAAAGAACTTCAGATTGTCTCACTGGGTGTTGTGCTTCTGTAGAAAGATATGGACATTCAATGCAGCTGCGTACAACCTAAAGTGCTACAATCATGACGCAATCCTTCCCATTCCTTTCCTAGTTATTCTAAAATGGTAAACACTTATGCAATGCGTTTAGATTCTTGTAAAATGATAGAGATTTTTACAGTGCGTGTGGACTTTATTTCACTCCATGATGTGTTATGTAAGAATCATAAAGACATATACAGTGCGTGTGCACTTCATTTCATTTGTTAATAAGATCAGTTGTCCTAAAAATGCTAAAGAGTACTACAGTGCGTGTGCACTTTATTTCATTCCATGATATGTTATGTAAGCATGCTAAAGATATATACAATGAGTGTGCACTTCATTTCATTTGTTAATAAGATTAGTTGTCCTAAATATGCTAAAGACTCCTACAGCGCGTGTGCACTTTATTTCACTCCTTGATATGTTTATTTGTTGTAAAAAAAATGCTAAAGAATTTTATAGTGCGTGTGCATTTTATGCCATTTGTACTCATTACGTATACAGTGCGTGTCCACTTTTGTCATTTATCAATATGATTTGTACTCATTATGTTTATTTGTTGTAAAAATGCTAAAGAGTGTTACAGTGCGTGTGCACTTTTTCCATTTGTTAATATGTTTTGTACTCATTGTGTATATATTTTGTCATTGCCTGATATGTTCTGTACTCAGTGCATGTGCACTATATTTTATTTCATGTTCTGCACCTATATATATGTACATATTCTGTGACCGTAAACTTAGTTAAGAAAAATTTGTTGCTCATGGCAAGTCCAATTGACTCACCATCGCTGCTAAATTTTTGCCCCCCCAGTGGAAGGTTATGAAAGACGTACACATTGCCGGCGATGGGCGAGGCATGACAGAATCTTTGACCAGAGAGTAGTTTATCGTTAGCTGTTGCTAGTCTGCGCTTGACCGCGCGAGTCAGTCCAGTAGCAGTTGTCAGTAGCGAGTCAGTCGACAGTAGTAGTCAGTCCGTGCTAGTCAGTAGTAGCGAGTGAGTAGTAGTCCGTGCTAGTCGGGGAGTCGGCATGCGTCGGCTGTGTGCTCTGCTCGCGACTCTGGTCAGGACTCTGGAGGATGAGTATTGTTGTAGAAGGTAAAGAAGCAGCCTTGCGCATATTTAATAATGTATATTAATTGTAATTTAATTTGTTACAAAAAAAATGCCCCAATAATAATTTTTTAATATAAAGCAACTTTTTTAAAGAAAAGCATTCATTTCAATTTAAAGAATATTTCAAATGCATGATTATTTCTTCCAATAAACAAAAAATATATATATATATATATATATATATATACGCCAGCATTGCACGAAGCTGTGTCGAGAATTTCCAACTTAAGAGCAGATATAATTGCGGTTTTTATTCAGGTAAGTATTTTTGCCTGTTTTATTCAGAATACAGGGCCGAAGGTCAGCGCTGCTGTCCTCATAAAATTTATCAGGTTACAGAACTTTTTTTATTATTTTGGTGTTTAGGAATTTTTCTGTTTCGAACTTGATGTTAAATGAGAAAAGAATTTTGTGGGAATATTAAGTGTGAATGCATTCTTTGCACAGAGACTACAAATGGGAGCCAATTTTGTTCAGAGGTTACATTAAAATCAATTTTGTTCAGAGTTTACAATATTTAAAAATTCATTTAATTTAATAATTGTATTGGGAAGGTTACTCTTGGCTCATTTTCATTGTCTTAATTTTGCGGGGAGGTTACAATATTATAATAGTTTCCGACGGAATAGGGATCACGTTAGTTTCAGATAGTACGACAGAGTGGTCTAGTTTCAACTAAAATTCTGTTCTCGACAAGATTTCTCTTCATAACATGATTAGTTTGTAGTAAACAGTCTGAAAACACATGCTTGTCTCGCGTTTGCTTAGCTTGTCATTCCGCTGGTATTTTATATGAAATAAAACGTGAATCCTTGAAAATGATCAACAACGTGTTTATACAGATATAAGAGGTTCGAAAACTAATCACTATACTGCGAAAAAAAAAACCGCTTCGATTGGTAATCGGAAACCAGTTACTCTACATAATTTCGTCAAAATGCGAGTGTTTCGACATCGGCGTGGCGCAAAAAAGGCCATATGTACAGTGCTGCCATTGCCAGTAAAGGTACGTTCGGTATTTAAATGCACACGTTGAATTTTTAAACAACGGTTGTCGAACAGGCAGGAGCTATAAACTCTTGAAATATACATGAATTTACATTGTACCTTTACGTAACTTGTAAGTCATGTTTTTTCTACTGTAGTACGTAGGATTTTTCGATATATTTTCATTTCAATTTTTGGTGCACGTCTTTATAATGACTTTTTTGTCAAAAATTTGACTTTTATTTGAGAGTGCCGCTATTTTGTTAAAAAACCATTTTAAATTATCCTACGTACTATATTAGGTAATATTACCCGTTTCAAAGCCGTTTTTGAAGTTTTGTTCTAAGTTGACAAGTGACGTTCAGAGCTCCCACTGAAACATTGTAAAGAAGCTTACAACCTTCACCTGCGCAGCTAGTCCCCACGTCCCGACAAATTCTTCTCTTGCTTTGTGTGTGTCAGCTGCAGAGTACGCCTCTCCTGTGTTGAGAGGCTGTGCTCACACCAAGCAGGTTGACTCTGCAGTCACTAATCATGTAGGAACGTATGAAGCCAACTGCAGTACATAAATTCTGCCCGAATGGTGCAACAGCTTCCTCCATCGTCAGAAGGGCCGCAGCTGCCGATGCGGACGGGGCGTAGCAGATCAGTGATACCCGCCATCTGCTGCCTGATCATCAACTTGCAGTCGATTGAAATCTCGAAAGAGATTCATAGCTAGGATTCAATCACTGAAGGGAACACCGGAGTCTAACTGCGTCACCAGATGAAAGTTGCCGCCAATATACCTGAAAGGGAAGAGCTAGCCGCAGGAAATGATCGGGCGTACCCTCTTTCATCACTCAGTCGTCTTTCACTGGACGTACCCCGTTCCAAGAGCAACGTGCAAAGATAGAGCTGATACAGACGTGACCTGGGCCACTTGCTCATAGGTCCTCTACTGGAGCAACGAGCAAAACAAAGGACTTGATCGAGGCAAGCAACAAGGCTATCGAAGTTGCTGGATTCTGGAAATGATGACCAGACATGGAAATGAATGAATTAATATTCACAACCTCAGCATTATTGTCGCGATGGGTGATGTTACGGCTTCCGGCAGGGGCTGATGCCGCCTTATGCTGAAAATGGTTTTAGGCTGACGCTTTTTGTGCCGCCTAGCCAGGCCTCGGAGCGCCATTTTCGGACCCAGCACATACGTCAGTATTGGTCGCCCTGCCTAGGTTTTTCGGTCTGTCGAGATATCTGCTCCTCTGTTGTTGCGACAGACGCAGCTGTCTGTTGTCAACTACTCGTTGCATTTGCATGCCTCTGTGTCATTAGTGAAGGTTTGGGTTTCACATGTCAATCCGGACTTCACTTGGCGGTGCATAAATTTGTTTGGATATTAATTCAATAGTACTTTAACGTTGTTGTTGTTGTGGTCTTCAGTCCTGAGACTTGTTTGATGCAGCTCTCCATGCTACTCTATCCTGTGCAAGCTTCTTCATCTTCCAGTACCTACTGCAACCTACATCCTTCTGAATCTGCTTGGTGTATTCATCTCTTGGTCTCCCTCTACGATTTTTACCCTCCACGCTGCCCTCCAATGTTAAATTTGTGATCCCTTGATGCCTCAGAACATGCCCTACCAACCGGTCCCTTCTTCTTGTCAAGTTGTGCCACAAATTCCTCCCGTATTCTATTCAATACATCCTCATTAGTTACGTGATCAACCCATCTAATCTTCAGCATTCTTCTGTAGCACCACTTTTCGAAAGCTTCTATTCTCTTCTTGTCCAAACTATTTATCGTCCATGTTTCACTTCCATACATGGCTACACTCCATAGAAATACTTTCTGAAACGACTTCCTGACACTTAAATCTGTACTCGATGTTGACAAATTTCTCTTTTTCAGAAACGCTTTCCTTGCCATTGCCAGTCTACATTTTATATCCTCTATACTTCGACCGTCATCAGTTATTTTGCTCCCCAAATAGTAAAACTCCTTTACTACTTTAAGTGTCTCATTTCCTAATCTAATTCCTCAGCATCACCCGACTTAATTCGACTACATTCCATTATCCTCGTTTTGCTTTTGTTGATGTTCGTCTTATACCCTCCTTTCAAGACACTATCCATTCCATTCAACTGCTCTTCCAAGTCCCTTGCTGTCTCTGACAGAATTACAATGTCATCGGCGAACCTCAAAGTTTTTATTTCTTCTCCATGGATTTTAATACCTACTCCGAATTTTTCTTTTGTTTTCTTCACTGCTAGTTCAATATACAGATTGAATGACATCGGGGGTAGGCTACAACCCTGTCTCACTCCCTTCCCAACCACTGCTTCCCCTTCATGCCCCTCGACTCTTATAACTGCCATCTGGTTTCTGTACAAATTGTAAATAGCCTTCGCTCCCTGTATTTTACCCCTGCCACCTTTAGAATTTGAAAGAGAGTATTCCAGTCAACATTTTCAAAAGCTTTCTCTAAGTCTACAAATGCTAGAAACGTAGGTTTGCCTTTCCTTAATCTTTCTTCTAAGATAAGTCGTAAGTTCAGTATTGCCTCACGTGTTCCAACATTTCTACGGAATCCAAACTGATCTTCCCCGAGGTCGACTTCTACCAGTTTTTCCATTCGTCTGTAAAGAATTCGTGTTAGTATTTTGCAGCTGTGACTTATTAAACTGATAGTTCGGTAATTTTCAAATCTGTCAACACCTGCTTTCTTTGGGATTGGAATTATTATATTCTTCTTGAAGTTTGAGGGTATTTCGCCTGTCTCATACATCGTGCTCACCAGATGGTAGAGTTTTGTCATGACTGGCTCTCCCAAGGCCGTCAGTAGTTCTAATGGAACGTTGTCTACTCCCGGGGCCTGGTTTCGATTCAGTGCTCTGTACTTTAATAATGGACACAAACAGTGTCGACCGCAAAAACATTTATCCTCCTGGTGACCGGTTTCTGTAAGGTTTTTGACCATCCTCAGACCCTCATACCAGGATGGTAGGCGGTGGCTGCGAACGGAGTGGGGGTTGTAACTACACGACCGGCAGCTGGAGTTACAGCACCCGTTCCATTTCAGCTGTTCCTCTATACCACCAACACTAATATCTATTGCTCTCATATTCGTATTGGTTAGAGAATGAAATGCGGACGCTGCTCCCGGATTTTACTATGTAAAGGAACGTTTGAAAATGGAGTCCAACATAACTGCTTTTGCTTCGCTGCACTGACTGACACTTCTAGTGTCATCCACGAGTGTGTCCAAGAGAGTCTATTACATACCAACAGAATTTGTTTGAGTTTTGTATGAGATCCACATCCATACTCTGGAAACCACTTTGGTGCGCATAGTGGAGGATACTTGCCATTGTATGACTTGAGTCGTGGTATTTACTGGAAATAAGGAAAACGTGGAAGGGAGGACCCACCAACGTAACTTTCTTTTCACAAAACCTGTTTATTTAACAATATATAATCATAAATTTTACTTTTCTTTACAAAATTAACAAATTTGTTAAATGAGTAAGCTTTTGCAAGAGAAATCGAAACAAGAACACCATGGCAATAATTACAATGCGACCGGACCTGCAGCCCGGCCGTTATCGGGTAAATCAACGGTGTTTGCTACCGCGCTTGACACAATTTCTCTTAATGAATGCCCTTCTGCAACACATGAAAACTATATAAGCAATATTGATGACAAGAGTTTATCAATCACTCAAACAGATGACGTAATTTTTAATTTGGAAACTGCATGTCGAAAGGTTCGGGGTTAAGATGCGCACCTGTGCTTAAAGTTTAAACAGATTAGGAAACAATTATGACAATGATAAGGCTTGCTTCGAAGCAACCTCTTAATGTCAATCAGTAACCAAGGTGCGACTGGATGCCAAGCCGTCGCTTTTGGAAATCTTATTGTGACTAAAGCCCTGGTGGGAGTTTGCTGTTAATATTTTGAAACGTCCCTTTGGAAGATTATGAATGACAGTGCTGGTAAACCTCTGACGTTATTTGATTTTCAAACAGCTGAGCAAAACTGAACGTACTCAGACATTTCTCTCTTTACTTAATCTGATCAATACTAAACTGACACACAATATATTTTTTTTAGCGCAACGGAATCTGACTTTCAATAATCCCTACAAAAGAATGGCCCTAACTAACAATAACCTATACCTTTCAGAAATTACTTACCTCACAAAAATCTTCTTTACTCGAACTACTGCAATACAGCGTGCGCCAATACTGCCAGCTAAATAACAGATTCTAACTACTGAAGGCACTAACTACCGGTAGGCATAGTTAGCAAATGAAAGATTTTGATAGAGAACAAACTACGTATTTACCTTAACAATGTTCAAAAGTCATCATATATATATCAGTTCACAATATATCAGTCACCGGATCTCTCCCCAGTTAGAACGTTTGGAGCACTACGGGCAGGTACCTCCAACCAGATCGGGGACTCTTGACTATTTAACGCGCTATTTGGACGTAATTTGGAACGATAACCGCCAGGAGGCTGTCTTACAATTCCATCAAACTACACCAAGCCGAATAACTGCTTGCATGAAAGCCAGAGGAGGACCCGCGAGTTCTCGAATTACTCAATTTGTGGTGCTCTTTTTCTCGAATAGATCATCCAGTTTTTCAGAAATTGAAGTTTCATTGGGATAATTCCTTTGTGAATAAATACGAGGCGTGTTTTTTTAAGTAAGTACTGTTTTGAAATTAAAAAAAGACGTGCTAAGATATCTCAATAATTTTATTTTTACATGAAAGCCTGTACCTTAATCTACGCACTGACGCCATTACAGTCTGATTCTTTCTTGTTTACGTTGTGTACTCACTGTTTAAGATGCCTCCGATAGTCGTGAGTCCCGCCGACTGTGAAGTACGGGCTGTTGTAAGACTTCCTAGTGCTAAAGGCCTAAAAGCGATCGATATTCATCGTGAGATCTGTGCAGTTTACGGAGAAAACATTATGAGTGATAGAATGGTAAGAAAGTGGGTGAGAGCATTTAAAGATGGCCGCACAAATGTGCATGATGAACAACGGAGTGGGCGTCCTTCGGCCGTTAATGAAAGTTTGGTGCACGAAGTGGACAACAAGGTGAGAGAAAACAGACGCTTTACAATTTCCTCCTTGCAGGATGACTTTCCTAATGTTTCTCGTAATGTTTTATATGGCATTGTGACCGAGCACTTGAATTACCGAAAATTGTGCGCACGTTGGGTACCGAAAATGTTGACGGATGTGCACAAAACCAAACGTTTTGACAGTGCATTGACTTTCCTTGAGCGGTACCATAACGACGGTGATGATTTCTTAAGCCAAACTGTAACGGGCGATGCAACATGGGTGGCCTACGTCACACCAGAATCAAAGCAACAGTCCATGGAGGTTGAGCAAGGACATCGTTTTGCTGCAAGACAATGCCCGTCCGCATGTAGCGAATCAGACCAAAGATCTCATCACATCTTTTCGATGGGAAACTCTGAATCATCCTCGGTACAGCCCCGATCTGGCGCCCAGTGATTACCATCTGTTCCTGCACTTCAAGAAACACCTGGGCGGTCTGCGTCTTCAATGACGAAGACAAAACAGTGGTGTTGCAGTGGTTAATAACAATTCTGGCGGAAGACTTCTATGAGGAGGGTATTCAAAAACTGGTACAACGTTATGACAACTGCCTCAATATTGACGGAAAATATGTAGAAAAGTAGATTAAGGTACAGGCTGTCATGTAAAAATAAAATTATTGAGATATCTTAACACGTCGTTTTTCATTTCAAAGCGGTACTTACTTAAAAAACACGCCTAATTAATGTAGGTTAATTCTTACAAAGAAGAAAACAGCTACGAGCCACTATTAATACTGCTATTTATTTAGGTAAATAGCGCCGTTACCGGTTTCGAACTGGCAAGTTTATCATCAGACGGCTATTCCATGATTTTCAAGATACACGTTTGTTGATCATATTCAAGGACTCACGTTTTATTTCATATAAAATACTAGCAGAATGACAAACTACGGCCGACCGGATTGGCCGAGCGGTTCGAGGCTCTTCAGTCTGGAACCGCGCGACCGTTACGGTCGCAGATTCGAATCCTGCCTCGGGCATGCATGTGTGTGATGTCCTTAGGTTAGTTAGGTTTAAGTAGTTCTAAGTTCTAGGGGACTGATGACCTCAGCTGTTAAGTCCCATAGTGCTCAGAGCCATTTGAACCATTTGACAGACTAAGCAGACGCGAGACAAGCAAGGGCTTTCAGACTGTTTACCACAAACTAATCATGTTGTGAAGAGAAATCTTTTCGAGAATAGCATTTTAGTTGATACTAAACCACTCTGTCATACTACCCGAAACTAACCTGATCCCTATTCCGTCGGTAACTATTATAATATTACACTGGTTGCATTCGAGCGCTCGCATGCCCTAGACCGCCATGCAGTAATGGAAGTTTTAACATATTTTAACACTTCTGTCATACTTTATATGAACGAATTTTAAAAATTGACTCTTTAAGGAGTATTTTGAACCAATAAAAATATTAGACTAAAAATAAATTTATACCCTGATCTACACCCTTAAGTGGCGAAGTATTTCAGTGGAATAGTAAAAATCGAAAACGGACGATAATGTGAAGTGTATCTTGAAAATCATGTGAACAGCCGTCTGATGATGAACTTGCAGTTCGAAACCGGTAACGGCGCTGTTTACCTAAATAAATAACAGTATTAATAGTGGCTGGTTGCTGTTTTCTTCTTTGTAAGGATTAACCTACATTAATTGTACACAGCCACGGTCTCACCATGTCAGTTTTAGACAAAATAGCAAAAAACACGCCTCGTATTTGAATGACGCTACCATGTAACATCTACCTACATAGCAAAACAATAATTTCGTAGCCGGCCTGTGTGGCCGTGCGGTTCTAGGCGCTTCAGCCCGGAACCGCATGACCGCTACGGTCGCAGGTTCGAATCCTGCATCGGGCATGGATGTGTGTGATGTCCTTAGGTTAGTTAGGTTTAAGTAGGTCTAAGTTCTAGGGGACTGATGACCACAGATGTTAAGTCCCATAGTGCTCAAAGAAAACAAAATTCGTTGAAATGAACTTGCATTTCTGATGCATAACGACAAGAACTTACCCCCGCCAGTCGCCGCCGGTTGCCACCTCTTTCTGCAATTACCGCACGGCGCTGTCCTTTTGCAGTGAGATCTACACTTTCCTCATTACATCTCAGGACATAAAGACGACAAGTGCGCATTAGCATCGGACACGGAAAGCAATGAACGCTCGCTACGTGAGTATTCTACGGATGGCTGGCCGGCCGTCAGGTGGCCGCGGCGGCCGGACTTCATTCCTGGGCAGCGTCACACGTCCCGCAGGCACACACCTGCGCCTTTTTATTGTCCGCGGGACGCAGACGCGGACATCCGCGGCGATTAATTACCTCGCAATTAGCGGCGCACGTGACTCGGCTGGCTGGGCTTTCTCTCTGCCTTTCCTGCGCACCGTCTTCCGTCACCGGCTGACCACCTCGCCTGCTCCTCCGGTAGCCAGCCGCTGCGGTCACGGAGTTCTCCGCGGAGGAGAACGCTCGCAGTCCATCAGTGGAGCGCATCGCGCAAACAAGATCCACTCAGATATCGCCGTTAGTATAAATTTTAATAATTAAATCCTAAAAAAAATGTATTTATCATGCATGTTCTGTGTAAGACGCGGTGCAGCGCCTCTACCTTGTACACGATTACCCGATTGGCTACGGGTTCAGATGCTGAGAGGAGAAATTTACGAGACGTCACAATGGCAGATAGCTCGACAGGTGGTTGAGATTCTATAATTTTTTGCTCATTGCAAGTGCTGTCTAAATGCGTGTGTTAACGCGGAGGAACAGCTGTACAGCACTTTGCAAAATACACTACTGGCCATTAAAATTCCTACACCAAGAAGAAATGCAGATGATAAACGCGTCTTCAGTGGACTAATATATTATATTAGAACTGACATGTGATTACATTTTCACGCAATTTGGGTGCATCGATCCTGAGAAATCAGTACACAGACCAACCACCTCTGGCTGTAACAACGGCCTTGATACGCCTGGGCATTGAGTCTATCAGAGCTTGGATGGCGTCTACAGGTACAGCTGCCCATGCAACACGATACCACAGTTCATCAGGAGTAGTGACTGGCGTATTGTGACGAGCCAGTTGCTCGGCCACCATTGACCAGACATTTTCAATTGGTGACAGATGAGGAGAATGTGCTGGCCAGGGCAGCAGTCGAACATTTTCTGTATCCAGAAAGGCCCGTACGGGACCTGCAATAGGCGGTCGTGCATTATCCTGCTGAAATGTAGGGTTTCGCAGGGATCGAATGAAGGTTAGTGCCACGGGTCGTAACGTATCTTAAATGTAACGTCCACTGTTCAAAATTCCGTCAATGCGAACAAGAGGTGACCGAAACGTATAACCAATGGCAGCCTGTACCATCACGCAGTGTGATATGCCAGTATGGCGATGACGAATACACGCTTCCAATGTGCGTTCACAGCGATGTCGCCAAACACGGATGCGACCATCATGATGCTGTAAACAGAACCTGAATTCATCCGAAAAAATTATGTTTTCCCATTCGTGCACACAGGTTCGTCGTTGAGTACACCACCACAGGCGCTCCTGTCTATGATGCAGCGTCAAGGGTAACCGCAGCCATGGTCTCCGAGCTCATAGTCCATGCTGCTGCAAACGTAGTCGAACTGTTCGTGCAGATGGTGGTTGTCTTGCAAACGTCCCCATCTGTTTACTCCGGGATCGAGTCGTGGCTGCACGATCCGTTACAGCCATGCGGATAAGATGCCTGTCATCTCGACTGCTAGTGATACGAGGCCGTTGGGATCCAGCACCCCGTTCCGTATTACCCTCCTGATCCCACCGATTCCATATTCTGCTAACAGTCATTGGATCTCGACCAACGCGAGCAGCAATGTCGCGATACGATAAACCACAATCGCGATAGGCTCCAATCCGACCTTATCAAAGTCGGAAACGTGATGGTACGCATTTCTCCTCCTTACACGAGGCATCACAACAACGTTTCACCAGGCAACTCCGGTCAACTGCTGTTTGTGTATGAGAAATCGGTTGGAAACTTTCCTCACGTCAGGACGTTGTAGGTGTCACCACCGGGGCCAACCTTGTGTGAATGCTCTGAAAAGCTAATCATTTGCATATCACAGCATCTTCTTCCTGTCGGTTAAATTTCGCGTCTGCAGCACGTCATTTCGTGGTGTAGCAATTTTAATGGCCAGTAGTGTAAAACGGTAAAAAGTTCACTGTATCGCCACCTCATGACTGACCAAACGTAGGAAATTTATGATCTGATTCTCTTGATCAGCATCTGGGCCCACTTGTGAAACTTATTTAAATTATTATATTTTAAGGTTCTGCGCTTCAGTCGGTAAAAACGGAACCCTTACAACATCACTTTGTTGTCTGTCGGTCTGCCTGTCTGCCCTAGTGTTAAGAATCCTTTCTCTCAGGAAAGAGAAGGCGTAATCAAGCTGAAATTTATGTCACATACTAAGGTCTACGGCCTACCTTACAAGTCAACGCAATCAAAAGATACGGCCATTTATGTCACATATTTTGATAGTCGCGAACTCACCTATCAAAACCTATGAGGTACTTCACGTCCACCTTTAATGATCATCTAAAGCACAAATGGGGCTGGGCAACATCTCCAGATTGTGACTGTGGAGCTGCCCTGCAAACAATAAATCACATTGTTTGTGAACGCCCGAAACGAGCCTTCGGGGGATCAATAAATGACATCCACCATGCATCACCTGAAGGGCTCAAATGGAACAACAAACTGGACTTAGAAATCTAAGAACTTGTGTAATATGCACATAATTTAGAATAATACTTTGGACAATTGACTTTGTACCTGTATTTCGCTTGTCATTTCTTACACTGTATACTCTTAAAATTACGTATTTGATCCAATCTCTGTATCATCATACGATAAATAAAACCTTTAATTATGAAATGTGACAAGAAGCAAAGTTTCTCACTACAAGTAAACGAAGAAATGCGAAAATGGTTAAACTGAGATTATATTACATAAAAAATATCTTTTTCCATTAAAACTTCCATTTGATTCATCATCCGTCATAAGCGTACCGTAATACAAAAGTTTCACTATACGCAAAAATAAAATGTAAGTTGTAGTCATGTTTGAGTAAGTAAATAAAAAATATTTTATTTAATCTTCTCTCTCTACATAGTTAAACTGGAGCTCTTGTTCGTTTCTGTTTGTATGTCCGGATTATCTCAGGAACTACTGTAGAGATTTCAATAGCGTCTTGGAATTCCCACGACTGATATCTTGCCAATATCGACACCGATATCAGTCAAAAATCACCGAGATTCTCGATTCACGGGATGGATGATCTATGTTCGTACGTAATTAACTCTGTGCGGAAACCTCAATGTGCGAATCCTACTTGCATGTGGCCAGTTGCTTTTCGTACCTTCGGTTTTCGAACTATACAAATGGCTCTGAGCACTATGAGACTTAACTTCTAAGGTCATCAGTCCGCTAGAACTTAGAACTACTTAAACCTAACTAACCTAAGGACATCACACACATCCATGCCCGAGGCAAGATCCGAACCTGCGACCGTAGCGGTCACGCGGTTCCAGACTGTAGCGCCTAGAACCGCACGTCGAACCATACAGACATCGACAAATAGGTCTAGTATTTCTCTGTACAAGGACAAAATTTAATGCAAAGATAATAATTATTTAAGATAAATAGAGTGCTTTACGGTTCACTGACAATTACATTCATCAGCTGAGGACCTCTATCACACTTTTTTTTTCTACAAGTTGCTTTTTCGACAGTTTTGGGTTCCCGCTTTCAGGAATCCGCTGTTACATTCGTGGAATCTCGTAGGCCCTTATGTAAAACTGTACTCCACACAGGTTCTGTTACGCAGCTGGTCTGCCCAGCATTATACTAACACACCTTCACCTGTAAGAAATTTTACTATTAGTCTGAAGAGTCTTAAATCGTCATTGCTAAAGTGGAGGTTGTTTGTTTCCGCAGAAAGCACCCAAAAATCCTGTGGTTAATGTACTCCGTGTCTTCGCATCCGCAAATGGCGACCCAAATTCTACCTGTTCCGTACGGATGTTGTCAGAAACAGCCGTGAGTGAACTTCATTATTGTGTGGAGCCTTCTTAAAATACTCCGTGAGCTACTTTTTGTAGGTACTTTCAGATCGATTTGCCTGAAAGTTTTGCCTCCACTCTCCAACAGTATTTCCCACTTTTCATTCCTTCGTGTTCATTGTTGTTGTTACGTCGGAATACGGAATCCTGTACTATTAGTGACGACACACTGTTACAACGTCTTTTGTAAGTTTATATGCCAGGAGATTTACTTTAAGAGAACAGTCCCCCATTACACACGCAATAGTAACGATTTTTGTGCTTGTCTTGTAACCAGACAATTAACTAGCGATACAGTGCAGATCGAATCCAAACAACAGCGTAATGGATGGTGGTCCGGCATGATGGCCAATCATGGTGTGCGTTCTCCGACACTTACCCACGCAAATTTCTGACTAAGGTCAGCGTTTTCTTCTCAGTTCGGCAACGGTAAAAAAAAGCTCCGTATCATAAACGAACGTCACACAACACTTTCCTCCCTTAGGACAAACGACAGTTCGCATGGCAGGAAGAGCATCTGAAAACTGAAAGAAAACTAAAATAATGAACAATCGTCGTTGAGTGTCCCAGACACACATGGGGAAAGCCCTTGACATAAAATCAGTCCTCATTTCTAGGTGAGCAGCATCACACAAGTTAAATTGCACCCTTCTTGTTTCGACCAGTGATGCTACACAGGTGAGACAAATAATAGAAAATAAAATCAAGCCTTCATTGTTAGGCGAACCTCTACAACCACGGCCAAAAATTAGGAAAATTTCCCACAGTTCTACTCCTTCCTAACTGTATCCATATAGTGACGACCTTCTGTAGAATTCAAGCGAAGCTGCAACTTATCCCAGGAACGTTAATCTCGAGGCTTTTAATCCATTGGACAGAATATTCCATAAGGGCTAAACTCAACTATAAGATGGCACAAATATTGATTCGAGAATTAAGGTAGTTCCACTTCACTCTCGAAAACTCATCGACTGTAGTAGTGATGTTACCGGCCTAAAATTAAAACTCTGAGTTTCTTCGCGTATGTTTATGAAATGTGTGGGCGTCATACTGCATATCCAATCGTCTGGGATTGAACCTGAGGACCATCTTAGAACTTTTGCTCTCAGTTGATCTTCTTTCGCCTCTCTAAGCGATTTCTTAAAGTGAAAAATACCGAGCTCCACCGCCGTTCGGGCAGTAGACTCACCAACAAATCACTTCAAAAGTTGGAAGAAAGCAAGGGCATTCCATTTGGAACTAAGTGATGATTATAAACCACTGTGGGTTTCACACCAATGTTTCACTGATAATAATTTTACTTTTGACCAACTAATATCAGCGTTTTACGAATTTGTGCATTGTTACGTAGCTCATGCAAAGCATCAGTTTCAGTTTGTCATCAATACGTGGTCAGCTTTTGGAATCTTGCGCAAAAGTTGAATACCACTAACTTTACCGTATGAGTAATCTCATCTGTCAGTGACACTGATACACGCAAGCTTGTTCAATTTGTTTATTTTCACTCATATTTTGCGGAAATTCAGGGTACTCGCTGAAAAATATTCATAGTCCGGAAAAAAGCGATGTCACTCTGCGAAGCCCATTCCCTCGTGAGATTTCTTATTAATAATATGGACTCATTCGACAACAACGGCAGCATTTAATAAGCGAAAACCAGAGCAAAAGCGATATTCATTTGCATGAAACTTTTTTAATTACTGAATACTATTTTGAGATCGCATCTCAAATAGGTTTTTAGCACAACTGAAGACTTTCAGGACTAAAACCCTCTTTTTTTACGTTATATGTATGCTTGTGTTACCTTCTTTTCATTCTGTGCAGGAGTTCGTACGATATAAAATAACACAAACCACTTGTTTTCGCTTGTTACTTCCTTAAATGTCTTTTTTTTTAGTGTTCTGAAAAAACTCGCGATGATTCTTGCCACATCCAGGTAGCTGTGACACAAATGGTCTCTTGCAGACTGTGAAAAAATAAAATAAAATTACTTGTGTCTCCTCGGTATTCCTGTTTGGGGAAAATACACGTAATTAACTTATAAAATACCATCAATAACAGTCATAACGCATTCATCCTGTTTAATAGCGAGGAAAATGCATACGCTGGTGCTTAATCCATGCGAAACATTCTCCAGGCCGGTACACATCCATCGCGCTAGCACGAGGTGTATCATATGATGCGCCAGATGGTACTCTTTGACAGTCGTAGACCTGTCCACCACTAAAATCGAGGAAGAGATGCATCCATGACATCGGCAGTATGTCCTTTACTTCACCTTTTAATGACGAACAGTAACATGATTTCCAAGTATCAATCTAAAGTTTGTGCTCACAACTTTAACAGATTTCTTTTTCAAGTTCACACACCGGTTCGCATTATATGTATGTGTTCTTGCCTCTTGCATCTGTTGCCTTTCTTGTTCAAAGCTGACATTAATGTTTTTCTTTATTTACTGTAGCGTGGTAAGAAGTAATTTTCGTCGTATGCGAGCCTCTTCGTGTCAGAGAATGGTGTTAAATTTAGAAAGAGTCTCGTACAGATTCCCGTATGGAGGACATAGTGATAGACGTCCCTGGGGTTGTGAAGCAGCTGAATGGATTGAAAATAAATAAATCGCCAGGTCCTGATGGGATTCCAGTTCGGTTTTACAGAGAGTACTCTACTGCATTGGCTTCTTACTTAGCTTGCATTTATCGCGAATCTCTTGCCCAGCGCCCGCATCTCGTGGTCGTGCGGTAGCGTTCTCGCTTCCCACGCCCGGGTTCCCGGGTTCGATTCCCGGCGGGGTCAGGGATTTTCTCTGTCTCGTGATGGCTGGGTGTTGTGTGCTGTCCTTAGGTTAGTTAGGTTTAAGTAGTTCTAAGTTCTAGGGGACTGATGACCCTAGATGTTAAGTCCCATAGTGCTCAGAGCCATTTGAACCAACCATCTTGCCCAGCGTGAAATCCCGAGGGACTGGAAAAAAGTGCAGGTGACGCCTGTATATAAGAAGGGTAGAAGGACGGATCCTCAAAACTACAGACCAATATCCTTAACATCAGTTTGTTGCAGGATTCTCGAACATATTCTCAGTTCGAATATAATGAATTTCCTTGAGATAGAGAAGTTGCTGTCCATGCACCAGCATGGCTTTAGAAAGCATCACTCCTGCGAAACGCAACTCGCCCTTTTTTCACATGATATCTTGCGAACCATGGATGAAGGGTATCAGACGGATGCCATATTCCCTGACTTCCGGAAAGCGTTTCAGTCGGTGCCCCACTGCAGACACCTAACTAAGGTACGAGCATATGGGATTGGTTCCCAAGTATGTGAGTGGCTCGAAGACTTCTTAAGTAATAGAACCCAGTACGTTGTCCTCGATGGTGAGTGTACATCGGAGGTGAAGGTATCATCTGGAGTGCCCCAGGGAAGTGTGGTAGGTCCGCTGTTGTTTTATATCTACATAAATGATCTTTTGGATAGGGTGGATAGCAATGTGCGGCTGTTTGCTGATGATGCTGTGGTGTACGGAAAGGTGTCGTCGTTGAGTGACTGTAAGAGGATACAAGATGACTTGGACAGGATTTTTGATTGGTGTTAAGAATGGCAGCTAACTCTAAATATAGATAAATGTAAATTAATGCAGATGAATAGGAAAAATAATCGTGTAATATTTGAATACTCCATTAGTAGTGTAGCGCTTGACACAGTCACGTCGATTAAATATTTGGGCGTAACACTGCAGAGCGATATGAAGTGGGACAAGCATGTAATGACAGTTGTGGCGAAGGAGGATAGTCGTCTTCGGTTCATTGGTAGACTTTTGGGAAGATGTGCTTCATCTGTAAAGGAGACCGCTTATAAAACACTAATACGACCTATTCTTGAGTACTGCTCGAGCGTTTGGCATCCCTATCAGGTCGGATTGAGGGAGGACATAGAAGCAATTCAGAGGCGGGCTGCTAGATTTGTTAGTGGTAGGTTTGATCATCACGCGAGTGTTACGGAAATACTTCAGGAACTCGGGTGGGAGTCTGTAGAGGAAAGGAGGCGTTCTTTTCGTGAATCGGTACTCAGGAAATTTAGAGAACCAGCACCAGAGGCTGACTGCAGTACAATTTTACTGCCGCCAACTTAAATTCGCTGAAAGACCACAAAGATAAGATAAGAGAGATTAGGGGTCATACAGAGGCATATAGGCAGTCATTTTTCCCTCGTTCTGTTTGGGAGTGGAACAGGGAGAGAAGATTCTAGTTGTGGTACGAGGTAACCTCCGCCACGCACCGTATGGTGGATTGCGGAGTATGTATGTAGATGTAGAAGAGCGTTATGTTCAGTTTTCAGGATTGAAATTGTGGACCCGTTTAAATATCTAGGCTGGTAATGCAAAATGCGAGGATGGAGGCAGAAATTAGCGAAAGGGTGGAAGAGAGCAATACATATTACCAATGTTTTCAGGGCTTAGTGTGGGGAACGGAGTGGCCAATGAAGTGTAAGGAAGTACTTTATACGACGTTCTTTACACCCATATTGACATACACGCCGGAGACCTGGACATTGACAAGAAAAGAGAAGCGTGCAATCAATGAATTCCCTTAGCAGCATATTAGGGAAGACGAGGAGGGGTAGAATGACAAATGAAGATGTTAGAAAGGAAATTGTAGAATAAAAGTTGAAAGAACCGATAATAGTAGGTTAGAATGGTTTGGATATGATATGAGAACGGATGGTGGAATACGAAAACGAATGATAGAGCCAAGTTTAAGGACAAGAGACGATCCCTTACACAACGATAAACACATTTTGCCTCCCACGGGTCGATGTTTGGCAGT
Organism: Schistocerca cancellata; assembly: GCF_023864275.1. NCBI lineage: Eukaryota > Metazoa > Arthropoda > Insecta > Orthoptera > Acrididae > Schistocerca > Schistocerca cancellata. The sequence continues at coordinate 260,969,816 of NC_064628.1, forward strand.
ATCGACTATCAAGCACCGCTATCGCGAAGTGAATAAAGTTTCACTTAGTCGAGTCTGGGAGTCCGTCGAGTGTGGGCAGAGCCACGAGCTAACGAGCAATGCGTTGTGTCGTTACCGCTGAGTGTGTCCCCGTCCACGTGGGTTGAGCATCAATAAAAACATCACCGACGCGTGACAAATGATATTTGTGCCAAGAGTTTTAAAAATTCGCGGTGTGTCAAAAATTCGCATTTGCATGAACCGCGCCGGGAACATGTTGGATCTTCAGAGAGGATTGTGTGTGTTGATCATTGTTATAGCATGTGAAATAATAACAGATATACTGACCTGAGATTAAATTAACTGTAATCAGAAGTGTAAGACAAAAGTAGAGCGTGTTTCAAAATTGTGTTTAATCAGAATCTACCAATCAAACAGTGTAAAATATATTGGAATTGGTTATTGCAAAAATCCTTTATCATTGTACTGAACATCGCTGAGCAACAGCATTCTCGTTATAAACGACTCCCAAAGGCAGCTAAATCCGATTAGTAATTATCTATTCGGTCACTGTCACATCGAAGTCAAAACTAGGCTGTTATTTAGGTCAATAACAATCGACGTAATATTAACTGGGATTGTTTCAAGGGAAAGAGGGAGACCAAGAGGAAGATTGTATGATTCGATCAAGACCAATTTAAGAAGAAGTAATCTCTACTGGAACAAGCTATAGAAGAAGAATAGTGGAAAGAGAGGGCAAAGACCAAATTTCAGTTAATGTTGATAATCACTGGTGAACAAAAGCAATCTTTCACAAGCGCTATCTCTTATTAATATAGTGTGGAGTATCTTGTACGACTTTTTACAGTCCTCGACAAATGATGATTAGCTGCCGGTACCTTTGCTGTGAACATTAATGTTAGAGTGAATCTAGAAATACTTACATTGTGATTTATGAAAAAAATCAGGTGGCATCATTTCACAACTGTCATTTTAGTGATGTTAAGGCTTTTCCATTTGCCATTCCGCTATGCACTGTTTACTGCAAGCATATTCTGCGGCCGGTGGAGAAGAAACCGATAGGTGAAGAGACAAGACATAAGCAAATTGGCTTCAGTTGTGCTAGGAGATGTTGGCGCGGATGTTAAATTTAGAATCCACTACGTAGACAGCTTTGCACCTGGTATTTCTTTTTGGTGGCCAGTATTACATTCAGAAACCCACCATGTAGAATACGAGAATTATATTTCGCATCCACTGCGTACGAATGTTGCACTTGGCACCCCCTGTGTTACACTTGGCATCCGTAACTGGTCTGCTGCTCGTGGTCTAACGGTAGCATTCCCGCTTCCCGAACACGGGGTCTCGGGTTTGATTCCCGGTGGGGTCAGGGATTTTCGCCTGCCCCGAGATGACTGGGTGTTGTTGTACCGTATCCATCATTACTATTCATCCCATTACGGTCGGAGGAAGGCAACGGCAAACCTCCTCCATTAGGACCTTGCCTGGTACGCTCTGTCAAGCAGCATGGGACTTCCATTCCATCCCTAACTGGGGAAATGCCAACAAACGATGAGTAATGGGCGAGGCAGGAAACGTTCTTGGACAATAAATATTGCGTAATGGATGTTACAGGTGAACATTAAAAGACAGTAATTAGCTGAAGTGAGAGGAATCTCTTATTTGAGCAATTAAATTGATGTGCCGCAAAGACTGAATAAAGCAGTGGATATTTGGGGAGAACTGCGAGTCTGAATTTTGATGCGGACAGTTATGCATTATAAACAGTGACTGTAAGGATTCCAGTGTAACTGTTGATTACGTGTAATATTGTTTGTTATGAACAGTGAACATTAGGCGGATACATTAATTTTTAACTGTGGTTATGTAACAGATTTTATGAACGGCGGTTATAGAGAATTGTTATAAACAACAGACAGAGATAATTTTTCGCAAATGGAGGGACGATTAATTAAGAAATCTTTAAAATAACTGAAGTGACTGTATTAAGTATTTGATGAAACTTCGTGTTAGGACTGTGGACAGTGCGTATGCTGAACTAATACACGTGGGACATTGGGGGACTTTGTGAACTGTCAATGGATACAGCAACGGCTTTGCCGCAGTGGATACACCGGTTCACGTCAAATCACCGAAGTTAAGCGCTGATGGGCGTGGCCGGCACTTGGATGGGTGACCATCCGGGTCGCCATGCGCTGTTGCCGTGTTCTGGGGTGCACTCGGCCTCGTGATGCCACTTGAGGAGTTACTCGACCGAATAGTAGCGGCTCCGGTCAGAGAAAACCATCAAAACGACCGGGAGAGCGGTGTCCCGTCCACACGCCCCTCCTATCCGCATCCTCAGCTCAGGATGACACGACAGTCGGTGGTCCTATTGGGCCACTTGTGGAACGAAGACGGAGCGAGTGCATTGGATGCCAACGAAGTGTCACACTATCAGTCTACTGGCGGTGTGTGAGATGAAGCTGGACGACTGGAGGTGGATCGCGCATTATACGGCCTACGGGGATGTGCTAGTGTGGTGACTGCAGGGACGCGGTACCGTCGGCTGGAAGTGGTCTCGCTGGCAAAAGCACAGCGGCGGCAGCGGCCCCTGTTTGGAGGCGAGCTGCGGGTCGTATACGTGACGTCATGAACGACCGTCACTGGAGGAGCTCTGTCGGCAACTGGCGTGGGTCCGTCAGGTCACACAGGTTAGGGCACATGGCATCACCTTCATGACAGCGTAGAGAAGACGATTGCAGTGCTAAATTAAGTTGTGCTTACATTTTTCTTAAAGATAGAAACTTAGTTTTTGAAGAAAGTAGATAAGGCAAGATGAGTTCAGTTAAACCGCGAGAACTCGTGCCTTTAAAATTTACGCGATCCGACGTTTGTCCAGCATTTTCCTCACCCTAAACAAGCAGTCTGAAACGTACCTAAGATATGTGAATTAGCATGTTTTCGTCGTTTTTAAAATGAAACACTCATGTTTCACTATTTGAAATATTTGTTTGCAGTACAAACCCATCAGTAGCTTTATGTTGCTGGTAATACTCTTAGCACAATTACAACCGCCACTAGAGACTTAAAAAATTGAAAAAAAACAAGCTGGTCTTGTTATTTAACTTTTGTGATTTAATCTTCGTCATATATCTGAGCTTGGCACTTATCACACGATGTTACAGCATCTTCATTACACAAAAAATTTTGACAATGAAAACAAGAACTTTTTGTCTTCCGCTTCTTGCATTTTGGTCAGATTTGACATATACCACTCGGGTTTTCAGTGTCTGAAACTTCAGTTTCATTCTTGAAGTATTTTATAACTTGCTGTAGAGGATAGGACATATTTTGCATTGTACCGCTCCGAACAGTTTGAGGTCGTGGTAGGTCCAGGTCCGGCGTTTCCAGGTGTTGTCTCCTAGTAATAATGACGACTGTGTTTTCTTTATTTATTGTTTGACCATTTATGGCAGTAACTTCTAAAATCGAAAAAATAATGTCAATGGCAACCTACATGTTACTCGAGCCACGGAATATTCTTCTTTAAGACGATCCACCACATCGACGCCTCCTTTTGTCCGATTGCAAAACGTGATGATTTCGGGTTTTGCGTGTTCCCCGGAAGTTGGATCATTCTGGTCATTCATGGAGCTTACCAACCATAAGTAAAATTTTTTCTTATTATTTATTTATTTATTTTTTTGTGTATTGGAACCCGGAACCTTATTCACATGAAAATCAAAGATACTACTAGACTTTGGTCTTATTGTAGTATCTAGGAACGAAGGAGGAATTTCTTTTTTTATTCTTTCTGAGGGTACAAACTTATGTTTCTGCTTATATATATATATACATATATGTATATCTTGTGATAAGCAGTGTGGTGTCACCGCCAGACACCACACTTGCTAGGTGGTAGCCTTTAAATCGGCCGCGGTCCGTTAGTATACGTCGGACCCGCGAGTCGCCACTATCAGTGATTGCAGACCGAGCGCCGCCACACGGCAGGTCTAGAGAGACTTTCTAGCACTCGCCACAGTTGTACAGCCGACTTTGCTAGCGATGGTTCACTGACAAATTACGCTCTCATTTGCCGAGACGATAGTTAGCATAGCCTTCAGCTACGTCATTTGCTACGACCTAGCAAGGCGCCATTACCAGTTACTATTGATGCTGTAAAACATGTACCGTGAAGAGCTATGTTCACCAATTATGGATTAAAGTTAAGTATTCCAACGGCTACGACCTTTTTTGCTAAATTCTAACTTCCTTGTCAGTTCCAGACCTCACGCCAGCCTGCGTGAGTTTAAACGCGTGCCTTTCGGCTTCCTGTCATAGTGGATTGGCTGTCTTGCCAGTCCACAACAAGCAGTTTGAAGCGTCCTCTTAGAAACATTTATGAGTACCTGTGCTGATAAACCCCTTACGTTATTTGCTTTTCTAACAGCTGAGCAAAACTGAACGTACTGACATTTCGCTCTTTACCTATTCTGATCAACACTAAACTGACACACAATATTTTTAGCGCAACGCAATCTCACTTTTAATAATCCCTACAAAAGAATGGCCCTGACTAACAATAACCTATACCTTTCATGAAATACTAACCTCACAAAAATCTTCGTTCCTCAAACTACTGCAATACAGCGAGGGCCAATACTGCCAGCTAAATAAAAGATTAAAACTACTGAAGGCACTAACTACTGATAGGCATAGTTAGCAAATGAAAGATTTTGATAAAGAACAAACAATGAATTTACCTTAATAGATTTCAAAAGTCACAATATATATATCAGTTCATGACATCCAATCTTACAAATTTACTGTCTCTGATGGACACACGTCAGGATCATCCGCTCTCAAAACTCCGCCATCTCTCTCGCCACATCCACCACTGCTGGCGGCTCACCTCCAACTGCGCAACGCTACGCGCTGTTAACAGCCAACTGCCCAACACTACAATAGCGAATATTACAACAATGCTAACCAGCCACAGACTGCACACAGCGCAGTCAGTGATTTTCATATAGAGCGCTACATGGCGTTACCAACAGAAAAACCTAAACAGCCTACTTACAAGTTCACTACGGCAGATGCAATGTTATCAGGTTAGTATGGGCCGGCCGGCCATGGTGGCCTAGCGGTTCTTGGCGCTTCAGTCTGGAACCGTGCGACCGCTACGGTCTCAGGTTCGAATCCTACCTCAGGCACGGATGTGTGTGATGTCCTTAGGTTAGTTAGGTTTAATTGGTTCTAAGTTCTAGGGGACTGATGACCTCAATTGTTAAGTCCCATAGTGCTTAGAGCCATTTGAACCATTTTTAGTATGGGCCATTTGAATTCTTGCCTGGATAGATTTCTGCACTACTTGTTTAAAAAGAATTTGAATCACATAAAGCATAGAACATGATTCCGCATTTGACCGGTTTATTTGCTGTGTACATGTGGATTTTACAGCGACCTCGAAATACCCCCCGACATTCACCGATAGTTACATTTTCTCAAACCTGATAATTCTAGCGACACTTTGCGACATCAGAATCAAATATTTCACGAAACGGGGCGAGATTGTCATGCTTATAACGCCTCTAAAAATGTCATGAACTATGCCGTCTTTCTCAAACAGTCCACTGGTGTACTGCTGGTGCACTGCCGTCCCGTTGGACACTATGGACCGGCATTACACCCGTGGACTGTTTGAGCAAGAAATGCGCCGGTAGAATCTGAAGAATATGCCGTCTTTGTTCCACATTTCCTGCACATTCAAATGACACATTTTTTATACCATCCATGTGTAAAATGACAATAAACGCTTTTATGTGTATAGTATCAGTCCCCTCACACTCTCTCTCTCTCTCTCTTCCTCTCTCTTGAAAATCGATCCTTGATTTTGGTAATATGTAACTATGCCAGCCAGCATTTCTTTACTCACAAAAAGAAGAAAACAGTCTACAACATCTTTGGTATCTTTTGCCACAACTTTTACCCCTTGCCAACATATAACAATATTATGAATGACCTGGATTGTAACTGCAAGTCGTTTATTGGTCTTGACCTTAGTAAAATAAGTGACATTGTGCTTGGATGGAAGACACGTCACCTTCGTCTTCTTCTGACGGGTTTTCCTTTCAGTACAGTGGTCTCTGTGCTCACTATCTGAGTCAATTTCAATATTATCGGCCCCAATAAGTGCTATTTCAACATCTTCTAGGTCTTCTTCTTCCAGCCAGGCCAAAATCGTTTCTTCTTATTTATCTTTCTGCAAAAATGCAAAATAATGTTAGTTTGTCCATTTCATTTACACTGAAGCGCCATACAAACTGTTATAGGCATGCTTATTCAAATAGAGAGATATGTAAACTGGCAGAATAAGAGGCTGCGGTCGGCAACGCCTATACAGTATAAGGCAGCAAGTGTCTGAAGAAGTTGTTAGAATATTATCAAAAGAATGAAAAATCTCACAATACATGTATTAATGGTTCAAATAACTCTGGCGCTACCATGGCAGGTTATCAAGATTTAAGTGAGTTTGAACGTGGTGTTATGGTCTGCGCACGAGCGATGGGACTCAGCATCTCCTAGTTAGCTATTAAGTGGGAATTTTCCCGTACGACCATTTCACTGCTGTACCGTGAATATCAGGAATCCGGTGAAACATCATATCCCCGACGTTGCTGCTGCGGAGAAGAATGCTGCAAGAACGGGACTAACGACGCCTGAAGAGAATCGTTCAACGTGACAGAAGTACGAACTTTCCGCAAATTGCTGCATGTTTCAATAAAGGGTCATCAGCGTGTGAACCATTCAACAAAACATCATCGATATGGGCTTTCGGAGCCGAAGATCCATTCTTGTACCCTTGATGACTGCACGACACAGAGCTTTACCACTCGCCTGGGACCGTCAACACCAACGTTTGACTGTGATGACTGGAAACATGTTGTCTGGTCGGACGAGTCTCGTTTGAGATTGTATCGAGCGAATGGACGTGTACGGGTATGGAGACAACCTCATGAATCCATGTACCCTGCATGTCATCAGGGGACTGTTCAAGCTGATGAAGGCCCTGTAATGGTGTGGGGCTTATGCAGTTGGAGTGATATGGACCCGTGATACATCTAGATACGACTCTGACAGGTGACACGTACGTAAGCATCCTGTCTAATCACCTGTATCCATCCATGTCCATTGTGCATTCCGAGTGACTTGAGCAATTCAATACGACACCCCACACGTCCAGAATAGCTACACAGAGACTCCAGGAATACTCTTCTCAATTTAAACATCCACTGACCACCATACTCCACGAACATGAACATTATTGAGCATATCTGGGATGCTTTGTTGCGTCCTGTTCAGAAGCGACCTCCAACCTCTCGTACTCTTACTGATTTATGGACAGCCCTGCAGGATTCGTGGTGTCAGTTGCCTCCAAAACTACTTGAGACATTAGTTGAGTTCAGGCCCTCTCCTGTTGTGGCACGTCTGCTTGTTCTCGGGGCCCCACACGATATTAAGCAGGTGTACCAGTTTCCGTAGCTCTTTAGTGTATATTTAGCCATAGTAAACAATAATAATAAAGAAACAGAATAAAGTACGTCACAAGTACACACAAAATTACACTGTAAATAGTATTACACTGTAGATAGAATAGCGAAATATATACTTACGTCGACACTCACACTATAAGCTAACTGCTGCTCGGCGACGGCCGGCCCAAGCATCTGACTGCAGCGACACTCACGCACTCACGCACTCACGCAACGACAACGATCTGTGCGGGGACGCATATAACTCAACTACTGAACGAACGCGAACCCTGTAGGCACTGGTGACAAAATGCTGACTGTGTTAAGGTTTCCGTGAGCAAAATGCTCCTAGCTCGAGTGCTCGCTAATAATATGTCTGATGAGATCGCCACCCTCTAGCAGGTATTGCTAATAATGAGAGTAATATTCATGAGTTAATTAATGATGAATTGCTTAGCTGAGTTAATATGAAAATGTAGAATTGGAAAAAATTATTTTGCCGGGTAAATGCAATTTTATTGAAGAAATTGACTTTTAAAGCAGTTTTGATGATACCTCATATAAGTATTTGTTATTTATTTATTTATTTTGTGGATTGTGGCTATTGTAAATAAGGTAAAGTGAGTAGTCTTATGGAGAAGTTGGATAGTCGGATGACCATGCAGGTAAAAATGATCAATACAGATACCAATGTTAATGTGATAATTAATAACAAATGAACAGAGACCCTTGGATTTCGCATATCTTAGAAAGTAAAGGAAGATATAATAGTTAAGATGAGTAGGAAATAATGTGTTAATGACAGTGCAAGTCATGATGAATCGACAGAATTATCGTGATGATGAGATTAGTATTGGAACACCTGATGACATTAGAGACTTACTGCATGGAATAACACATTTGTAAAAGGAGGTACATAGAAATAATACTAACACTGACCAAAACAAAATTGATTTGGAAAGGATTTTTGGACGAAAATTGAACAAATTAATAATGGGTTTATAAAAACAGTAATAACAGTAATAACTCTAATGAGTAACTTGATCGGCTGATCAGTATTTTTGAAGAAACAAGTAAAGAATTTAAAACTGAAATAGCGGAAGTGAACTCTGAACTGACAGATTGGAAAAACTTGTTATTTACTAGAAAAGTAGATAGTGAAAACTACGACTTACGTACTGAATACGAAACATTAGGAAAAGTGCTGTTGGTAACAAAAGTACAGGAAGATGAGGATAAACTGGGAAAGAGTGAGTTGTCTAAAGAAGAAACAGAGGTGGTACATTTGGACAAAGTGTTGCAAAAAGTATACCAATGACGTCAACGGTGAAGTAATGAAGAATAATTTTAATTCTCGTGTAAACGGAAATGATAACAAAACAATGGCAGTTTCAAGTAACACAGATTAGGGGTAAGTAAATAAACTGATTTGTGAGAAAGACGTTATAATACAAACAAGTGACTAGAGTTTGCTAAATAAAGTGTAACCGTATTGGATCAAATAAAATTATTAATCACGTAATTAACCATAAAATATGTCAGGTAACACGTTATGAGGAAAAAAATAATTGCTAAATCTTCAGTTATATATTGTTCGCCGGCCGTTGTGATCGAGCGGTTCTAGGCGCTTCAGTCCGGAACCACGCGGCTGCTACAGTCGCAGGTTCGAATCCTGCCTCGGACATGGATGTGTGTGATGTCCTTACATTAGGTAGGTTTGAGTAGTTCTACGTCTAGGGGACTGATGACCTTAGATGTTAAGTCCCATAGTGCTTATAGCCATTTGAACCATATATTGTTCAGAAGAACTATGCTTACTAGTTTGTGGTACAAGAGCATAGCCCTTTCAGACAACGGCTTCTGGCCATGCCATAGTAACATGGAAAGCAGTAGTTTAACAGAAGTCACCATTTGTTAGATAGTTAAGTGCGAAAATATTAATACTTGCGGTCGGCCGGGGAGGCCGAGCGGTTCTAGGCGCTACAGTCTGGAACCACGCGACCGCTACGGCCGCAGGTTCGAATCCTGCCCCGGGCATGGATGTGTGTGATGTCCTTAGGTTAGTTAGGTTTAAGTAGTTCTATGTTCTAGTGGACTGATGACCTCAGATGTTAAGTCCCATAGCGCTCAGAGTTATTTGAACCATTAATACATGTATTGTGAGATTTTTCATTCTTTTGATAATATTTTGTAGCACTGACCATGTACGTTATATTTACGTGTCTCGATTAAGGACAGATCTGACTTCGCTCATAGCAAGTGAACTCTTAAACCAGCTGAGCACGTTACAGCAGTTCTGGAGCAGTGGCTAGTGTTGTGAGAGGTGACAAACTGGCAGCCGCCGGATGTTGCTGTCAACGGTACTTCAGTGGCACTCGGCAGAACACTACGCGGATAAATCCTCGGTGTCTACTGTGCAGCAAGCCGTAACAGGCTATTTCATAATTACATGTAGGCAACCAGTCCCTTGTGGAAAGAAAATAAATATTGTATGATTAATATTCAAGCTACTGTATTTACGTTATTAAACATTTATTTGATCAGTATTCTTGTGATCTTTGTCTTTTTAGGAAGATGTATTACTGTATGTTTGTAATGTCTGTATTACTTAATTTATGTTGCATGTATGAAAACGTTCTACAGGAATGGAGACAGGATGCCAACAACGCCTGTGCGACGCAGGCAACCTGTGGATCAACAGATTACTCCACAACTTGCCACAGAAAACAATCAAATGGATATAATGTGCATGTGTCATGAGGGTTGATAAAGAAATTTATTACTTTCATGTGCATAAGAATTTCTTAATCTATATTAGCATTATAAGTATAAAATAGTTAGAACCGCCAGACTTTTCATGTTGTTGTTGTTGGTGTCTTCAGTCCAGAGACTGGTTTGATGCATCTCTCCATGCTACTCTTTCCTGTGCAAGCTTCTTCATCACCAAGTAACTACTGCACCCTACATACTTCTCGATCTGCTTAGTGTATTCATCTCTTGGTCTTCCTCTACGATTTTTACCCTCCACGCTGCCCTCCAATAATAAATTTGTGATCCCTTGATGCCTCAGAGCAGGTCGTATCAACCGATCCCTTCTTCTAGTCAAGTTGTGCCAGAAATTCCTCTTCTATCCAATTCGATTCAGTACATCTTCATTAGTTACTTTATTTACCCATCTAATCTTCAGCATTATTCTGTAGCACCACATTTCGAAAGCTTCTATTCTCCTACTGTCTAAACTATTTACCGTCCATGTTTCACATCCATACGTGGCTACACTTCATACAAATACTTTTAGAAAAGACCACCTGACACTTAAATCTGTACTCGATGTCAACAAATTTCTCTTCTTCAGAAACGCTTTTCTTGTCATTGCCAGTCTACATTTTATATCCTCTCTACTTCGACCATCATCAGTTATGTTGATCCTCAAATAGCAAAACTCAACTACTACTTTAAGTGTCTCATTTCCTAATCTAATTCCCTCGGCATCACTTGATTTAATTAGAGTACAGTCCATTATCCTCGTTTTGTTTTTGTTGATCGTCATCTTATATGCTCCTTTCAAGACACTGTCCGTTCCGTTTAACTGCTCTTCTAGGTCCCTTGCTGTCTGACAGAATTACAGTGTCATCGGCAAACCTCATAGTTTTTATATCTTCTTCATGGATTTTAGTTCCTACTCAAGTTTTTCTTTTGTTTCCTTTACTGCTTGCTCAGTATACAGATTGAATAACATCGAGGATAGGCTACAACCCTGTCTTAATCCCTTCTCAACCACTGGCGGATATGTGGCGTTTATGCCACATCTCTGTCTAAATTTTATTACATTTTGTTACTACGCTTAACGTACAGCACAGAAATGTTCACGTCACTGTAAGGTAGCAAGAAGTTAGGACCATGGTTCCTATCGATACCACAAAGTTACAGGAGGCGTATCGTGCTAGAAACTATACAGACAGTCATAGAGGGCAACTCTCCTGTTGTTGTTTTCTACATAGTTTCCCAATATCATACTAATATTGGTAATTGCTGTCAACTCTCTTTGTTATTCAGTTTTACTATTCAGATGAGTCTGAAGCTCCTCGGTATACCTAAATACGTATAGCCTTTGGTTGGTAACAGTTGTTCACAAAGTTTATGGTGATATAAATCACACATTTATTTTCCACTCACAACATCAAACTTATATCTAGAGGCCGTACAGTAAAACGAACAGTGCAAATAAATGGGATGTTAATAGAACACATGAAATATTACCAGCGCAGTCGAAGATAATTATATGCGATGTGGGAACAGTTTCCCGTAAACAACTGTTTACTTTACTGGCTGCTAAATAGAACACGGGTATCGACGCCACTGAAGTCCTGGCCTTAAATATCCTCGGGCCGCATTATGCTCCGACGCAATCGTCGAAACTTAAGAAAATGGACCACCATCCAAATTTAAGATTTGATTACAATAGTGTTATATCAATGAATTCGTCTTGCATATATCTGCTATTGTGACGCAAAAAAATACCACAGCCCCACTAAAAAAGTATGCCTGCATGTCAGCGATTGGTGAAGGTTCGAAAAAGCTTCGGTTATTGTTTAGTGAGCCTCACGTGCAGGTGATTACTCACCCAACTGAAAAAAAGATTACAAGAATGTTTTATGGGTCAAAAGTTATTTGAGACGACTTAGGTGCCTCATCGTGTACTCTATATCGCAATGATGTCGAGGTTTCAGTTTACAAGCTACGAAATATAATTTCTGTTTATATGAATCAGTATGCTAATAATTTAAAGTTTATTTCGTGCTATGTATACTGCAAGTTCCTAACTGAAATTTTTTCTGTGGAGCAGGAGGATGATATAGAATAAACTTTCATCTAACGTTCGAACTGAGATTTCCTTCCTAACATGCAGTTTATAATGGAAGATAAGTGATAAATAAATTTGGTAGTATAGTGAATAACTCATTTCCGTGTTACAGTCAAAGTAATTAACTTCATTTCTTATGAAATGTCATTAATCATATGAAACAACTTCATGAGAGCATATATGGACTTTGATAAACAGGATTTGTTTACAATAGAAAAAGCACAACACTTGTGCAATATAGTACAATACTCATTATTTAAGTAGCCGGTGTTTGGCTGTTAAATCATCATCAGTTGCAAAGAAAAATATGTGTGACTGTCAGTTGGGTGAGAATAACGAGATGCATCCAAGGAGTCTCTCAAATGGCTGTCATAGATGACAATTATTCTTCTGCATTACTTCGAGAGGATAAAATTGATATACGGCAACATGCAATATTGCTCACCGCTGTAGATGATGCGCTAGAACGTCCCCGTGGGTGTCAACCAAGTATAGACAGACATTCACCAAAAAGACCATGGAATACCAGGCGGTTTCTTCCCCAGGTGCTTGCAGCTATGTAAGACCATCTTCGGCGCTTCCTGACCTCAGAAATGTCGTAAAAGTTTCCCCTTGTGCCTCATTAAGTTCTAGAAACCGTCGGAGATGCCTGCGCCATAAACGGTTAAAACGATTTGACAAATAAATGTCTTGCCGTCTAAGCCGTCTCTCCCTAATGCCGAGGACGTCACATAAATGTCGTCAAGAGTTTTTCCGTCCTCGCAGCGTAATAGCAGGTACGAGTGACAACTCGCGAGTGATGGGGCACTTTTCACGGAGAAGAAACCAGAATTACACAGCGCACGAGTGTCGTGGTATTTCCTGCAGATGTGAAGCTGTCACATGAACGCAGGCTGATATCTACCGCACTTTTTACGACAAGGCGCGATGTGCGTAAACGTATCTATTTTTTAAGCGATAATTTCGCCGACGTTACGGCTTACTGATTTTAATCAAACCAAATTTATATCTAAGCTACGGTGTAAGGCAGTTATCTTTAGAAAATCATTTTCTGTATTAGGAGCTCATTTTCTTCAAAATTTCAGTAAAGTGAAACTTCTTTCCAACTTAAAGAGGTAGTTAATGGATCGCTTTTTGTCTCATCTACTTTTTCGACATTCTTGTCTATAGATGACTCTAATAAACCCCGTCTTCCCTCTCCTCTTTTCTTCTTTCCTTGTCTACCGAATCTTCTATTGAAGCATACCGCTCCTGCTTAACAGTGACATCGTTATTTCTATCTTCTCCATCTTGTGATAATATTTGTTTCCGATGATATTAAACACTGCCTCGAAAATTCTAAAATAAGAAATATTTTTGTTAATCTTAATCTATGCTGTATATTATTATTATTTTTATTATTCAGTATTCTAATCAGTACGTAATACGTTACATTTTCTGGTCCACTCCCTGTAGATGTTATCTTCCACAGGAATACAGTGTACAGTCTGTTGCACGATCTGCGGGTAACCTAAATTACAGAGTTATTACAAATGATTGAAGCGATTTCACAGCTCTACAATAACTTTATTATTTGAGATATTTTCACAATGCTTTGCACACACATACAAAAACTCAAAAAGTTTTTTTAGGCATTCACAAATGTTCGATATGTGCCCCTTTAGTGATTCGGCAGACATCAAGCCGATAATCAAGTTCCGCCCACACACGGCGCAGCATGTCCCCATCAATGAGTTTGAAAGCATCGTTGATGCGAGCTCGCAGTTCTGGCACGTTTCTTGGTAGAGGAGGTTTAAACACTGAAACTTTCACATAACCCCACAGAAAGAAATCGCATGGGGTTAAGTCGGGAGAGCGTGGAGGCCATGACATGAATTGCTGATCATCATCTCCACCACGACCGATCCATCGGTTTTCCAATCTCCTGTTTAAGAAATGCCGAACATCATGATGGAAGTGTGGTGGAGCACCATCCTGTTGAAAGATGAAGTCGGCGCTGTCGGTCTCCAGTTGTGGCATGAGCCAATTTTCCAGCATGTCCAGATAAACGTGTCCTGTAACGTTTTTTTTCGCAGAAGAAAAAGGGGCTGTAACCTTTAAACCGTGAGATTGCACAAAACACATTAACTTTTGGTGAATTGCGAATTTGCTGCACGAATGCGTGAGGATTCTCTACCGCCCAGATTCGCACATTGTGTCTGTTCACTCCACCATTAAGAAAAAATGTTGCTTCATCACTGAAAACAAGTTTCGCACTGAACGCATCCTCTTCCATGAGCTGTTGCAACCTCGCCGAAAATTCAAAGCGTTTGACTTTGTCATCGGGTGTCAGGGCTTGTAGCAATTGTAAACGGTAAGGCTGTGGTACATTTAGCTCCCTGCTTGCTTTATTCGTCGACTTCCGCGGGCTACGCGTGAAACTTTCCCGCACGCCTTCAACCGTTTCTTCGCTCACTGCAGGCCGACCCGTTGTTTCCCCTTACAGAGGCATCCAGAAGCTTTAAACTGCGCATACCATCGCCGAATGGAGTTATCAGTTGGTGGATCTTTGTTGAACTTCGTTCTGAAGTGTCATTGCACTGTTATGACTGACTGATGTGAGTGCATTTCAAGCACGACATACGCTTTCTCGGCTCCTATCGCCATTTTCTCTCACTGCGCTCTCGAGCGCTCTGGCGGCAGAAACCAGAAGTGCGGCTTCAGCCGAACAAAACTTTATGAGTTTTTCTACGTATCTGTAGTGTGTCGTGACCATATGTCAATGAATGGAGCTACAGTGAATTTATGAAATCGCTTCAATCATTTGTAATAGCCCTGTATTATCGGTTAAAAGAAAACTACGAGAGTGATCTGGTGTACTCAAAGTTGGAGTGGAACTATGATGTTAGGTGATTTATATTTTCCTTTTTAGCAAGCCTGTGGACGGGTCCCTTGCCAATGCTCGTCTCTGACATATGCTTTGTGAGAAGTTGTAACACGTGTAGCGTAGCTGAGTTTATCTTGTTATATCTACACCTATAGCAGTACTTCTCAAGCCACCAAAGGTGTGTGGCAGAGGGTACTTCTCGTACCACTATCTGATTTCGCCCGCCCTGTTCCATTCGCGAATGGCACTTAAGGAAGGGAATTATTGTCGGTAAACAGGTTCTACAAAATTTTAAAGGATGTCATGTTGCTTTTAGCTGTTCTTTTACTTTACTATTACAGTCTCTGCGCGGCCGCGTGCAGTGGCCGCGTGGCGAGAGGCGCCATGTCACGAATCGGGCGGCCACTCCCGTCAGAGGTTCGATTCCTCCCTCGGGCATGGGTCTGTGCGTGCTGTCTTTAGCATAAGTTAGTTTATTAGTGTGGAAGTCTAGGGACCGACGACCTCAGCAGTTTGGTTCCATAGGAATTCACACACATTTGAACATCTGAGTTTCCGCATTTGTAGCATTTTCAAGCATCTGCAAAACAACACAAAGTGCAGAGAACAATATAATATAGAAGCAAAAGTGGGTACACTTAGTTCTTCAGTTTGTTGACATTCACATACTTACAGGGTTTGTGATACTCAGGTTGACGTTGCGCAAAGATTTAAAAGTAATATGTGTGCACATCAATAAGCGACCAGTCAGCACTACCAGTCAATTATTGATAATTGATATCTGAAGTACTGTACATTTTATGTACTATACTTATAAGTGTATTATGCGTACCATAGCCGGATGTCACTTCTAAAAGTGTGCCCTTACAACACGAGAGGCGTTCAATAAGTAATACAACGGTTTATTTTTTCTGAAAGCCGGTTTATCTTTTTCAGTATTCCGCACTCTTTTGGGTACAAAACCCTATTTTTCAACATAATCTGTAGTCAATGCGACGGCCTTTCGCCACCTTACTGGGAGGCCCTGTAAGCCCACGTGGTACCACTCTACTGGTCGGCTGGTCGACTGTTGTATCGATAACATCCCCATCGGGCACGTACCGTTTCCCTCGGAGTGCGTCCTTGGTTGGGCCAAACAGATCGAAGACGGAAGCTGCGGGATCCGAGCTGTGGGATGAATGAGGAAGTTCTGTGAGCTCCTCTCGGGTGCTCAGACTTGTGTGAGGCCAACAGTTACCATGGAGACGGAGGAGCTTGTTTGCATCCGTCGATCACCTCCAACGAGCGCGTCCGTGCGTTCCAACACTGCAGGAGTCACAGCCTTAAGCGGCCGACCGACACGCGGAGACTGGACAAATTTGCGCGACCTTGTTGCGATGATGGCAGAGCCTCCCCGAACTACTCACAGTGCTTTTGTTCACTGCCAGGACTCAGTAGACATTTTTCAAGTGCCTATGAATATCTGCGATGCTCTCGGTTTCCGCCAAAAGAAAGTCAGTGACAGCTCTCTGCCTGGAACGCGACTCTTGTTGTAGACGCCATTCTGAAGGCTACGTATAGTACCGCGACCTGTCGGAACTTAATGAAAGTGTAGGGGCCGAAGCTGGAATATTCCACAATGCCCCACAACAAAATCCGCATTTTACCAACCGAAACTGGCTGACAAAAAATGTGTTGCATTATTTACTGAACACTCCTCATACATAAGAGTAAATGTCTAAAACAACCGAGAAAATTTTTATTTCTGAGATCAATTTGTTCAAAAACAAAGAACTATCATAACATGTACGAAAAGACCTCAGACATAAAAATTTTCACAATTGTTTTAGACTTTTACGCTGATGTGTTATAAGTACACTCCTCTATATGTGTCAGCCTGTCATGATATACACAATATACAAATATTACAATGCACAAAACTGAATGTCGTGATCGATAATTGATTGCTGTCGTTGAATGATTGCAGTTTGACGTGCATGCATTTTACACTGCAGTCTTTGCCCAACGTCACCTTAAATGTCAAAATCCTTGTAAGTGTATGAAAGGCAAAAAACTGAAAAACTGGTTGCAGATACTATTAACCTCATATTACGTTGTTCTCAGCATGTCGCATTATGTTTCGTAGATGAATGAAAATGACACACGTCGTAACTGCAATATTAAAATGAAAACATCCGGTCAAATTAAAAACAATGATGGTAACGTTAATACTGCAGTGGGAATTCCTCTCGGACAAATATCTTCCACACACTTCCGAATATTGCAAGAGCCAACTAGTGCGAGAATTATACAATTCTGAGCTTAACAGCTCATGTATCGAAGTACCTCAGAAGAACGATATAGAGAAGAATTGAGTAGAAAACGGAGAGCCGCGCGGGATTAGCCGAGCGGTCTAGGGCGTTGCAGTGATGGACTGTGCGGCTGGTCCCGGCGGAGGTTCGAGTCCTCCCTCGGGAATAGGTGTGTGTGTATCTGTCCTTAGGATAATTTAGGTTAAGTAGTGTGTAAGCTTAGGGATTTATGACATTAGCAGTTAAGTCCCATAAGATTTCACACAGATTTGAACATTTTTGAGAAAACTGAGATTGTGTTAGATGATGATAGTTCGTATTTAGGAAAGGTATAGACACCGGAGGGACTGTTCTGACATTGCGGTTGATAATGGCAAACAAGACTAAAGAAAAATCAAAATATGTTCATAGGATTTGTCGACCTGGCAAAGCGTCAATAATGCAGAATGGGGCAAGATGTTCGAAATTCTGAAAAAATAAGGGTAAACTATAGGGAAAGACAGGAAATATACAAATTGTACAGTAGCCAAGAAGGAGCAGTGAGAGTGGAGGACCAAAAACAAAATGCTGGGATTAAAAAGGGTGTAAGACATGGGTGTAGTCTTCCGACCCTAATGTTCAACCTAAATATCGAGGATGCAATCACGAAAATAAAATAAAAGTTCAAAAGTGGGGTTAAAATTCAAGGTGAAAGGATATCAACATTGCTGTCGTCAGTGAAAGTGAAAAAGATCTACAGGATCTCTTGAGCCGGAAAAGAAAGAGAATCGAAGCATTTGAGATGTGGTGATACAGAAGAATGTTGAAAACTAGGCAGAATGATGAGGTAACGAATGAGGAGGTTCTCTGTATAATCGGCAAGGACAGGAATATATGGAATACATTGAAAAGAAGAAGCGACAGTATGAAAGGACATCTATTAAGACATCAGGGAATAACACACATGGTACTAGAGGGAGCTGTACAGGGTGAAAAGCTATAGAGGAAGACGGATATTGGAATACGTCCAGCAAATAATTTAGGATATAGGTTGCAAAGGCTAGTATGAGATGAAAAGGCTAGCGGGCCGCATCAAACCAGTATAATGAATTCTACTGTAATTGATGAAAGTATGTGAATGCAGCTTGCCGCTAACTTGGTGTAATGTTTTGTCTGTACAGAGGTGTATCTGTCGCCTTTATTACCCCTTCACTCTCACACACAAATCGGTACAATACAGTTAGGGCCTCCTGTTTTATCTTGAGGCTGATCCGTGATAAGACAGGCAAACAATTATGCTAATGGAGGATTCTGAGTATTTTCTCGAATTTCATTCGCTCTCTCTCTCTCTCTCTCTCTGTCCTTTATCTGTGTACAGTTTTAAATATATTATTTCATTTACGTGGAATCAGCCCAATAGAATCTTTGGTGGAGCCCTTCGTCTTAATATTCAGCGGCTGGTTTGCTGGAAAAGATCTTTACATTTGTTATTATTTTTAAGCGCTGCATTCAGTTGGGAAAAATCGATCGTTTGAACAATTCGTTCATTTTTACGACAGATTTAGAATTTCAGATGTGGACGAAGCCTTTTTGGACGATTTTATCAAAACTCGGAGACTGCAGGCTCTCTTCGTCACAGCTGAAACTTCCCCACTAATTACAGGGCCAAGGCAATCATCAATGATTCAGACAGAGAACTCATTCGTCATTCACTCTAGAATAAAAGGGTCACAAACCTTATTTCTGAGGAAAATAGTATATTCAATCCATCTCCATTACATGTTCCGTTTTCTGTTGATTCCAAGTCTTACTTAATTTTCGTTTACCGTTTTTCTCTATCCACCAATAACCCGCTAGTGGCACAAACTTTAATAGCTCGCTTTAGCGAGAAGAAGAGCAAATATGTCTCTTTTAGCAACCCGACAATCTTCCAACAGATACTTCCGAAGCTGTACTCCTTCTCCCCCTATAATAACAATGGAGAATACATCTATGTATCTCTGTTATTCCAAAGAATAATCTTACTAGAAAAATACCTTGGCGTCGACGAGCTGTCGGCGCATATATTACTAGAAATCCGATCAGATACTTTCCAAAAGTGAATAAATGTGGATGATTTGGTTGACCATTATTAATTACTGCGTGGTAGAGGGTAAATTTCCGTGGGGAGATTACACCAGTCAGACGACTGATGACACAAAAAAATAAAAAAGTTAAAAATTTAAAAAAATGAAGTTACAGTTACCTCTTGAAAATTGAATAACGCAGACGATTCAGAGTTTTGCGTGCTGGAGGCAGAAGCCTGTGATCAATGCAATTTCTGCAGTCGGCTTTAGCGTGACTTTTTCCAGCGAATACCTCGCTAGAGAGATAAGTTTGCTCGGATTCGCCGAGCTGGCCACCATTAAGGGCGAGAGCCGCTCCTGCAGCGCGTGCGCACCGCGTTACGACGTCTGCAGACACACCGGAGCTGCGGCACGTGCTGACCAGGGCTCACCTTCCACGGCTCTGGTCTATAATTCAGGCGGGCGTCGGCACGCGTGCAGAGTTACTGCTGCCGATAATTCCCCGTGCTTAAAAAAATTGCGGGTGCCCTAATCACCGGACATTCATTGATATTGATGAAGGTGCCTAAACCAGTCTCGGGTCGTCCAATTTCCTTTTTGCTTTCTAAATTAACAATAATTAAATGGTACCTTTTTCGGTTACCTGTCTGTCTTCTTGAACGAGTTTCGGGCACCTTTGCGGGCTCGTCCGTGTAGACCGCTAGTGCACACTTGTTACCAAGAGTACAGATAATTTATAAGTGCGCCATTCTGAATGCAACACTGCGATTAATATTCAATGAAAATTTGCATATTTAATCTTCGCTTGCATCCCTTGTCTCCGTACGTC
Source organism: Schistocerca cancellata (assembly GCF_023864275.1). Classification (NCBI taxonomy): domain Eukaryota; kingdom Metazoa; phylum Arthropoda; class Insecta; order Orthoptera; family Acrididae; genus Schistocerca; species Schistocerca cancellata. Next base: position 260,990,225 of record NC_064628.1, read on the forward strand.
ACATTTTAGTGTTAGTCCTTAGCCAGCTGTGCGCACTGTTGAGTACACTTGGCAGCTGAGGGGAATGTCTGAGGCGGCGAGGGAGAACCGGTCTTTCCCTCCCTCCCCTCCGCCGTGCGGCTGTCAGTGGTCTTTGTTAAAGGCTGTACAAAAGGTATTACTATACTGGTAGTCTTTGTTGTCGATCTTGTGATCCGATGTTGGCTGTAAATGACCTGTAAATGTTGTTATGAACGACATCAGTAACTGATACAACCCCTTAGAAAATTAAGAATGACTGTGCTCGTGAACCTCTTACGTTATTTGATTTTCAAACAGCTGAGCAAAACTGAACGTACTCAGACATTTTTCTCTTTACTTATTCTGATCATCACTAAACTGACACACAATATTTTTTAGCGCAACACAATCTGACTTTCAATAATCCCTACAAAAGAATGGCCCAACTAACAATAACCTATATCTTTCATGAATCACTTCCCTCACACAAATCTTCGTTACTCGAACTACTGCAATACAGCGAGCGCCAATACTGCCAGCTAAATAAAAGATTCTAACTACTGAAGGCACTAACTACTGATAGGCATAGTTAGCAAATGACAGATTTTGGTAGAGATCAAACAATGTATTTACCTTAATGGTGTTCAAAAATCATCATATATATATATCACTTCATGACATCCAGTCTTACAAATTTCGTTTTTCTGACGGACACACGTCCAGATCGTCCGCTCTCAAAATTCTGCCATCTCTCTCGCCACATCCACTACTGCTGGCGGCTCACCTCCAACTGTCCAGCGCTACGAGCTGTTCACATCCAGCTGCCCAAAAGTACAATAGCGAATATTCCAACAATGCCAACCAGCCACAGACCGCACACAGCTCAGTCAGTGATTTTCATACAGAGCGCTACGTGACGTTACCAACATAAAAACCTAAACAGCCTACTTACATAACAAAAGGGGAAAGCTAAAGTGCATGTATACATCAAAATGCCATTGAAAGCAAGAAACGGACTGCTAAGTCATCGAAGATGTTTCAAATGAATGAAACAGAACGCGTTTCGTGATGTTCAGTAATTCCATACACAGTATCATAATTAATAAAATACACAGTGCAGTCACATTATTGTGACCACTGCCTATGTTAGACGTCAGGGGGTAGTAACTACTCACAGACGATAGGCGGTAGTACTAGGAGTGAAGGTCCAGGGGTGGAACCATTTCTAAGTTCGTAAATTGTACGCGCACCGCCATGATTAAACAATACCGTGCGTCCTAAAATGTCGCTGTCCAAACCCTGCCCCGATACAACTGTCGCGTAGCACGGGTCGTAGATGAGAGTGGAGAACGACGGCTGCAGAGATGTGTACGGGTGAATAAGCACGCAACTGTTGAGCAACTGACCACCCAGATGAACCAAGGCGCCAACAACATTGTCTCCTCGACGGCCGTTAAGCGAACGTTGCTGCGTTATATGGCACAACCCCAGTAATAAATATAGACTTCGAACAGAAGTCTGTAGCTAAGATATAATTTTCAAAATTTTTTGATGTGTCCATTGATGAGAGGTTAAGCTGGAAGCAACACATTGATGGTCTGCTGAAACGTCTGAGTTCAGCTACGTATGCTATTAGGGTTATTGCAAATTTTGGTGATAAGAAAGTCAGTAAATTAGGTTACTATGCCTACTTTCATTCACTGCTTTCGTATGGCATCATATTCTGGGGTAATTCATCGTTGAGTAGAAAAGTATTCATTGCTCAATCACGTGTAATCAGAATAATTGCTGGAGCCCACCCACGCTCATCCTGCAGACATCTATTTAAGGATCTAGGGATCCTCACAGTAACCTCACAGTATATATATATTCACTTATGAAATTTGTTGTTAATAATCCAACCCAGTTCAAAAGTAATAGCAGTGTGCATAGCTATAACACCAGGAGAAAGGATGATCTTCACTATGCAGGGTTAAATCTGACTTTGGCACATAAAGGGGTAAATTATGCTGCCACAAAAGTCTTTGGTCACCTACCAAACAGCATCAAAAGCCTGACAGATAGCCAACTAACATTTAAAAATAGGTTAAAAGAATTTCTAGATGACAACTCCTTCTACTCATTGGCTGAATTTTTAGATATAAATTAAGGGAAAAAAACAACAACAACTTAAACATTAGTGTCATGCAATATTTTGTGTAATGTAATATCTTGTGCAGACAATTTTAATTAACCTGACACGTTCCACATCATTACGAAGTGTCGTATTCATGATCTATGGAACAAGTATTAATCTAATCTAATCTAATCGTGTGGGCTTCTGCAGTAGGCGCCTGGTTCATGCACCCACATTGTCTGTTGTTCACCGAAAACGAAGGCTGGAATTTGCGCGCCGATACCGCAACTGGGCATCCACTGAGAGGCGACAGCTGGCACTTCCAGATGGATCATATTTTATGCTACATCGGACAGAAGGCCTTTGGCGTGTGCGGCGTGGACTGAGTTTCATGGTATGTGCAATGCTTCCTTGGCTAATCTCGTCATTCTCGAGGGCGCAACGGGTCAACAACAACGAGAACACCAAGATGAGTTCACCGTATCCCCTGGCCCCCAAATTCCCCGGATTTGAACCCAGTCCACCCTCTGTGGGGTTATCTCGAGCGCACTGTCCGCACCATGAGTTCCCAACCACAAACCTAGCGCAGCTGACCACGGCACTGGAGTGCACGTGGCTCCACATCCGTGTCCCTACCTTCCAGAATGTCATTGAGCCTCTTCCTGCACGTCTCGCAGCAGACTGCGCTGTAAAACGTTGTCATTAAGGTTCTGACATGCTCACATTAATGTGAGTGGAAAGCGTATAATATTTTACCTTTGTCTCCCTGAATCTTAAATTCCATTCCCAAATTTCGCTTTGGTTTCCTTTACTGCCTGTTTAACGTATAAATTGAATGACATCCGGAATAGTGTTTAATCCCATCTCACTCCTTTGTGTACTACTGCTTCTCTTTCATGTCCCTCGACTATTACAGCTGTTGCCTGTTTCTGCACTAGTATTAAACAACATCTCGATCCCTCAATTTTATTCACACTACCTTCAGAATTTCAGAGAGTACATTGAATAAGGCTTGCTCTCAATCTACTTATGTTACAAACGTAAGTTGGCCCTTCTTCAATCTTTGTTCTAATACAAGTCGTAGGATTAGCAATGCTTTGCGTCTTCCTACATTGCTCCAGAACCCAAATCGATCTTCTCCGAGATTGCCTTCTACTATTCCTTCTTTGGTGTCGTCCGAAGAACGATGTCCCGTGCCAAAGCTAGTACCTCAAACCGAAATACATGTAAGGACTGTCGGTGACAGACGCAGCAACGAATGAGAGATGTTGGCGTAGACACGCTCTAAAGAAGGTCCACACGCCGCCACTGCTGGAACAGCATTTAAGTCACAGCGCAGTGCCGCTCAGCCGGTCTGCAACGTCACTTAACGACGACCGCGTCTTCTTAGTGATGTCCAACAGCACGAGTTGTATTCAAAGTCAAAACTGCCTCGAAGTTTCTAGTCTGTTGTGCACTGAGACGAGACTATAATTCTGTATTGTGTCAAACGACAAGTTATCGAGCACAGAGACAGTAACACATATGTGACATTCCTGTGGACACGGATTGTTTCAAAGTATTTTGCCCTGTTCATGTTTTAATAAATATGGTCTAATATTTTGTGTGGGTTTTAGTATTTGCTCGTGCACCCGCAGCGGTAAAGCTAGCACTTCTAGAACAAATTTTTGACTCTGTAGCGGATAGTGCGCTGTTATGAAACTTCCTGGCAGATCAAAACTTTATGTCGCACTGAGACTCTAACTCGGGACCTTTTGCCTTTCGATACCCAAGAGTCATTCTGGAAACATCACTCAAGGTGTGGCTAAGCCAAATCTCCGCAATATTCTTTCTTCCAGGAATGATAGCGCCGCAACTTCACAGAAATTCTCTTACGGTAGTGCCGCAACTTTCGTAGGAGAATTTCTGTGAAGGTAGGAGACGAGGTACTGCCGGAAGTAGAGCTGTGAGAAAGTGTCATGAGCCATGTTTGGGAAGCTCATTTGGTAGAGCACTTGCCTGTGAAAGGAAAATGTGCCGAGTTCGGGTCTCTGTCCGGCACACAGTTTTAATCTGCCAGGAAGTTTCAAATCCAGCATTGCTTGGACCCACTACAGTGCAGCCGCGAATGTCTCAAGTTTTTTTTCTTCCGGCAGTATACTTGTAAATAATCTGGATCAATATTCCGCTGCCGGCCGGGGTGGCCGAGCGGTTCTAGGCGGTACAGTCTGGAACTGCGCGACCGCTACGATCGCAGGTTCGAATCCTGCCTCGGGCATGGATGTGTGTGATGTCCTTAGGTTAGTTAGGTTTAATTAGTTCTAAGTTCTAGGGGACTGATGACCTCAGAAGTTAAGTCCCATACTGCTCAGAGCCATTTGAACCATTTGAATATTCCGCAAACACAAGTTGATAAGTAATGACGTGGAAATTTTCTGTGAATGTTGCTACCTTGCTATCTTGCTGGCATGAACACCTGTGATCCGTAAGAGATTTAGGCTACAAGAACCCGCCCCGAACGGGAACCACATCTGTTGCGCGTAGTACGTGGCTCTCCAAATTACGTCCCGGTTTCACGGTCGCCAGCCGGTCGGCAAACGGCCGGCTGGCTCGGCACTCGGTTTATAAGAGCCGGCTCGTGTTTCTCAATCCGGCAGCAGGTCACGTCGCCTTTCCTTTGCGGTTAAAGCGGGAAAGAAACAGACAGCCGCAGGAAGCGGGGAATAAATCGACCGCCGCGCCGGGGCGTCGCACGGTAGCCACACACCTGCGCGCTTGTCACGACCGGGGTGAGGTGGGCTGAAATACGGCGGTCCGGACAAGTGAAAGGGCGGCCCTTGCGCAAAAGCCGAGACCATTAATCCCAGCAGCTATTTCGGCGCCGTTGCTATAATTTACTTTCGCACACTGGCCACCCAGGTAGCTGGTTAAATTTTCACCGACCAAATCTCTCCGGATCTGCCCAAATTTGGGAATCAGGCTCTCTCTATCGTCATTGTTTCAGTGAAAGCCGTAGTGATATTGTCACAGCATAGTGTCCGCTACCTTTCACTATCGTATCTCTCGTACCAACGGCAAAGTATACATCGGACTTCCTCAAAGATAATCTGCAGTAATTTTTGTAGTATCAAATTCTCTATAGTTATCTGTTTTCGTATAGGGTGTCTCACAGCATCAGTAAGACGTGATACAGCTAACAAAACGGTCCGGTATTCATGGATCTGCAAATGAACCTACTGAAAAGTACAGGGAGTGGACAAAAGTATGGAAACACCAGAAATACGAAACATCACAAAGCTTGCTCGAATAGTCCACGGCTGTACTGCCGGTCCATAGTGTCCAACGGGCCCGTTGGGCACTATTGACCGGCAGTACACCCGTGGACTGTTCGAGCAAGAAATACGCCGGGAGAAGTTGAAGAATCACATTACAAAGCTTAATGCGGTGTAGGAAAAACCGTTGGCATTCTAAACAGCTCTAGTCGTTTCGGAATGGATACAGGTCCTTCATGGTTTTCAAGGGAACTTTACACCATTATTACCGCAAAATAGTGCCAAGTTCAGTCGACAATGGTAGAGGTGTATAGCGATCACGCGCCCTCTTCTCCAAAGTAGACAACGGACTCAATAAAGTTGAGAACTACTGACTGTGGTGGGCAGCGGACATGCGACTGTTCATCTTCGTGCTGACAAAACGACTCCTGAACGATGAGAGCTGTACGAACAGATACCCTGTGAAACGTCCCCTTATAGCTACGTAACTTTGCCAATAAGAAAACATAAACAGCCTACTTACACCTGTCGTCTTGGAACACAGAATCACCATTGGGGAACCAAACATTGTACCGTAGGAAGGAACTGATCAGCCACATGGCAGTAATGAGACCCTACACAGTAAGCATGGGGCCCATGGAATACCACGATACGGCTGTCAAAGTCATCACCGAACCCGCGCCAAGTTTCACTTTTCGCACGTAACTCGGTCAGAAGTTGGAAACAATATGAAACAAAAATGATCCTAACAAATGACATTTTTCCACTGCTTCGTAATCCAGGTTTTATGACTGCGACACGGCGTTTTCCTGTTAACGGGTTTCGCCCGCCCTGAAATTCGCTGCTTATCCTCCCTTCATATTGCTCGGGTGCTGACAGGGTTCGCGAGTGCGATATTCATTCTGCAGTGACATTTGCAGCTATCGTCCTCTTACTTTTCGTCACAATCCTCTGCAATGACCTCCCTTCACGATTACTCAACACACACTTTCGTCCACGTTGCGACTGATGTTTTTTCGCTTAGCGTGTGTGCGGTATAAATCTTCGGTGTCCCAAACACTTAGGTTCCCTTGGTTGCGGAAGCACTCAAAGAACGAGCACCAAAAATCTGCTCACGTTCGAAATCTCTCAGCCCCGACATAGTGCACACACAACTAGATGTTAGACTATTCTGACCACGACTGACAATTGCAAGGTGTTGAGGACATTGCGCAGGTGCCATCCATGATGAAGCACAACACCTCAGCTGGCACGCTAGGATAGCAACTGTATTTGCGTTCAAGAACATTTCTCGCAACTCTGTGATATCGCAGAAAACTTTATGCTGAACTTATATTGCTAGTGAAGAGTCCTGTAAAACCGTCTGCATCCTGTTATACTTTAATACTCAGAAACAGTTGTAAATATTCGGAACATGACTGTTGAAATGGATTATACTGATATAAGTAATGAAGCGAACTAATATTTTTCCTGACCTAATTTCCACTAGTTCTCCTGTAGGAGCAATTAGAGAACTCAGAGTTGTACTGACGAATGTATTTTCGTCAGGTACAACACACACCATCATATACCACACACTACACCCCATATTCCTCACTGCTAGTATTGCTCCATCTTGCTTGTCTCAACCCTACGGTGTCGTTCTTGGCATGTTTTTATAACTTTTATTTTTAAGAGATGCTGGATCAAATGTGAAACCTGATTTTGAAAATATTGATGCAATCTTCCTTCCCGTTTACAGTGCTTAATATTCATTTTCATGTTTGTACGTAAATCTTAAATGCAAAGTGCTTTCAATTACTTACTCACTTTTAGGTTCTTGTCATTTATATGTTTTTTGTACAGCTCCTACTGTTCACCTTCATTCTTATGATAAGCTTTGACTTGTCGATATTCAAAATGACGGTTGATGCCTGTAAGAAGGATTGAGTCGGATACCTACAAGACCACAAGGTAAGGCATCACGTTCTTTGTGTTCCATTTGTTACAGGAGTGACGGACAGGCGAGGTGTATGCCACAAGGTAAGACGCCCTGATGTACCAATACAGTCCATGAAGGATAGAATCGAGCGGGGATATACAGGTGAGGTAGTGGATTCAGTACCACATAACAAAGAGGTGGTTAACAAGGAGACAATAATGGTATCGCTGTCACCCCTTTGCTGTTGTATTAAGCTGAGTTGGTAATTAATTTGCTGCACTGTCATCTTTAAGTCCCTTGCAAATTCAGTGACATTCAGGGGGGAAGAGAGGAGGGGCAACGTTGTCTTAAGCGGATTGCTTCCCCAGGCAAACGAGTGTAATTGAATATTCATAAATTAAAACCTTGAGCCGTGTAGATCGTTTAATATAACTTGAAGAGCGAAAGAAGCTTTCAAAAGTTCTGAATGCTGGTGCATATCTGCCATTAAGTTTCCATTCATGGAAGATTTTTGATTACCCAGTGCTACTGACGTCATCTAGACAAACGTGGGCTATTAAAACCTATGTTCAATTGTAGACACCAGGATTCATCATACATGCGTTTCAGACTGATAGAAGAGAGAATATAGCAAATGACTCCTCTGCATTTGACAATGCCATAGTCTACAAGAATTCAGGATTCTATCCCTACTACAATTAACTACAACTGTCAGACGAAAATGTACACTACCATTTGATATGTATTTGAAGTTCTGTGATTCTTACTGTGTGGGTGTTGAGGGGGAAGGATGTCTACTCAGATCACGGAAATTTAAGGAGATGGCACGAATCATCGCATCAGACTGTTCAAAACAGTATGAGATATTAAAGGAGGACTGATACTTGGACAAAGTGAATTTGAATCTTCAGCAAATTTCCCAGAATGCACTGCAGCATACGCTCTAGTTCTACATGGCTGTGTGATTAACAATTGCCCACTCACTGGTGTTTTGCCATACCCAGAGGATTGGACAATGTCATCTCAAAGTGTAGGCATCATCATAGACATTCAAAATTTCTGTGATAATGACCACACATGGTTCATATTTAAAGATATCATATTCATAGAACTCAGAAGATGCTGGTGTAATAGAGACAATCGCAGCAAGCATTGTATCACTGAGGTCTGACAGAAATGTGAAGTGTGCTAAAACATGGAGGAGCACAATGTGGTTAACTTGTTTCTTGCATGGAATTCACTGGGATGATCCTGGTATTCCCTAAAAATATGTGGTGAAATCACTTCAGTTATTTGATTACACGAGTACCATCATCTACATCAAAGAGAAGGAGAAGATCAGGTGGATGCAGCAAATCTTCATGTATGCAGCTACTCAAAACGTGGAATTCTAAGAATGCCCTGCTCTCCCTAAACTCAAGAAGAAGAAGATGGGTCAACATAGTGTTCTGACTGCTTACGAAAAAGTAAAATTACTTTAAAGTTGGATGAGAAACAAATGAATTTTTACCTTACTTTCTGTGTACTTTTTAAATTTCTATCACCCTGCTAACATTTTGATAGTTATATACTATGCAACTTTGTCCAGATGCTGCGTCTGATTCTCCTCATGCCCAGGGTATATATTTGTAGACGTGCCTGCTATATGTCCCTGAAAGCAAAAAATGGCTCTGAGCGCTACAGGACTTAACATCTGAGGTCATCAATCCCCTAGAACTTGGAACTACTTAAACCTAACTAACCTAAGGACATCACACACATCCATGCCCGAGGCAGGATTCGAACCTGCGACCGTAGCAGCAGCGCGGTTCCGAACTGAAGCGCCTAGAACCAATCGGCCACAACGGCCAGCCTCTGGAAGCAGATGGCGTCACATGCCACCAGCTCCCATAACCAGTACATGCAGCATGGCAGACGAAATTCCATGCAACCAATACATATATTTTGTTATACTCCATTTCACCGCCTTAATAGCAGTCATGTTGGAAACTAATGTCGTATGTTTGCCTTGCAGACATCTTTATACGAGTATATAAAATGGAATGGGCGTTAGGTTTTCTGTAAATAATAACAACAACATGCTAAAGAAATTTATCAACCCACAGTTAGACACAATTCTTAATATACAATTTGATTCTTTTTTCATAACATTTATCCAATTAAGTTCTTGAGATTCAATTTGGTTGTTCTGATACAGTTTAGTACGTTTGCTTAACTCTGATACAATTTGGTGCGTCAGATAAAATTTGGTTCTTTTGTCACAAGACTGATACAGTTTGGATTTTTTCACTTAATTTTTTTCAATGAAGAGATACATTTTTATTTACACATCATTAATATTACTAATACTAATAACTATGAATCAGAAAAAAGCTACAGTTCACCCAACAGTAGCATTGGCTGAGCATCTACAATTTTTGGGGCACACAAGCTGTCTGAAAATATCACAATGTTTTCGATGGGTAGCAATGCTTGAAAATATTCGTAATTTCTTATCGATGGAATGGGGGTTAAATACGTCTACACTAGAAACTAATCAGACTTGGATGATCAGCATCAGGCGAGACTTAAAAACTATGCCTACTATTTACAAGTGTGTGAATTTCTTTCATTCTGTCAGCTGCATATATTTTAAACAATTGAAAGGTGGCTACACTGTATGAAAGGTGGCTACACTGAGCCACAGCGCCAAAAATCGCGCCAGAGAGAGTATTGTTCCGCCGCCTCCACTGGCAGTGCTCATTGAGAGGTAGCGGCAGGCAGTTCTTGCCGAGAAGTTGTGGTGGACACTGCTTGTAGCTGAAGTCACAGTGAGATGCGGTAGTGGAGAGTGTTGTTCCATGTTTATGCAGTTATTTGATGGGAGAGATAGCAGATGTTGTTCCAATGGAGATATTGTAATGATCTGAGTGCTTTTCGTCAATATAAATTAAGGTAACTAACTACTGTTCTTTATTTTCTTATTATTTGTGTGTCCTGAATAATGCTTCATTACAGGTTCAGTCAACAAAGCATCTGGCGTGTGTTCTTGTATTAGAGTGTAATTCTGGGTTTCTTGCACAATTATAGTATTTCCAATTTTCTTTTATCACGTCAGTATAAATGATATTTAAAAATTCTTGTCTTGTTGAAGAAGAACCGTGCCAGATGTGCGTTGAGTCACATTCCCACACACAGAACAGTTATACTTGTGCTTTGGTTTCGTAGGTTTTATAGTTGCTGGGGACTTAATTAATTAATTGTGTTAACGAAAATTTTCATTTCATTCTTTGTTGTCATTCTATGCAGTCAGATAGCGTAACAATTAGTTGTCAGGGCCAGCCGTTTACGAGACTTGCGTAATCGGACATACAGCGACAGGAAATTAAAAAAGTATTTGCATTGCATTTTATTAAGCCCCCATGCACGTGGCGACCGCTGCTTCGGATCGTCCCTTGGAATTCTTCTGATTGTAAAAATAGTAGACAGTAGTATTGTTGTAGTAATTTGTAGTTTAGTAATTGTAGTCTATTTTGCATGTGTAGATTTGGTAATTGTCATTCTTCTAATGGTATTTTTTTTCTCATAATTTAATTTTGTTGTCTTGTATACGCGTTTGACAATTTAGTGCAATTATTTCAATTGTTCGATTAATCGTGTTTGAGGGAATGTTTTCATGTAAATGGTATTGTTGGAGATAAAGAGTCATTGTGTGTAAGTTTCGTACAGTGACGAATTTTGTATGTTTTGTAAATGATTACGCGATCGATGAAGAAAGCAAAAATGATGGATAGTGAGAATGACGAAATTGTTAACATGGCGAACTCGCCAACAGAGGAGAACAGCATGATGAATAATGGAGTTGAAAACAATTTAATAAGTCGTGAAGACAGTCCGGAACTATTTCAAAATTTTTCTCAATCAGAAAATCCACAGAATTCGAGATTAACGACAGATGATTCTGGAATAGTATCGAACACAGATAGCCTTATGGCTATGCAGAAGGAAGTTAGTTTTGCGGGAAATGTTAGGGGCGGAAAGAATTCTGAATCATTTAATATGGAGCAGTTGATGAGTGCTATATTGAATTTGGGAGCACGAATGGAAACACAGTTTAGATCTGAATTAAAAACACAGATGGGAACAATGGGAACACGGTTAGACTCACTGGGATCACAAATAGGAAGAATTAACTCGAAGATGGAAACTATGACAATACGGTTAGGCTCACAATTAGGAACAAGTAAAACCGAGATGGAAACAATGGAAACACAGTTAGACTCACGAACAGGGACATGTTTCAAAAACATGAAAGATGAATTAAAGAAAGAAATCAGAGAAGAAGTACAACCGATTTTGAATTCTCACAATAATAGATTAATTGCAGTAGAGATTAGACAAAGGGAACAGGATAGAGAACAGGAGGAAAGAGATCGCGTGATAGTACAGAATTTTTCAGAGTTAAATTTACAACGTGCAAAAGATAAGAAAGAAATATTTGAGAGAATCGAGGAATCCGTACCAGATGACAGATTAAATAACCTAACACAACAGTATGAACAGTTAACTACTAAATGTGTTAATACTAAAACCCGAGTCGCGACACTTACGGAAGACGTAAATAAACAGAAAGAACAAATAGGTGACTTATCGGAAAGAGTGGAGGAGATTTCAGATAAATTGACAAATCTTAGTTTGAATGGGGACAGAGATTCAGATGACACAGCTCCATTGCCATTTTCAGAAACCGAAGAGTACCAGAGCATAAATAAACATGTTGAAAATCAGGGAAAATTTAATGAACGCGTTAAAAGGGAAGTGGAGGCATTACGAAAGCAAGTCAAACAAATTGAAGGCGAAATCGTAGGAAAAGACAGCAGAAGGAATTTAGAATCACAGATAGCAGGAGGGTTTGAAGAAAGTAATTTGTTTCATTTACGAGATGCAACAAGAGAGCGACAGGCGTGCGAACTTGACAATAATCGACATTTGGACTGGGACAGACGCGGTAGGTCTTTGTCGCCACGAGGCGAAAACTTTGACTATAAACACTTTTTGACTGTTCGGAAATTTAAAATCTTCCACAATTCTAAGAATGACATACATCCATGTGCATGGTTAGATCAATTTATGTACGCACTTCCGCTAAATTTGCCACTAAGTCACAAACTGGAATTAATGTGCAGCTATTAATGTCCTTAGGGGATTCACTACTCTTAAGTGAATATGTGCCGTAGCGAGCATAGGGCCCCGAGCTGTAGTGGTGCTATTTCTCTTTTAGTTTTCTGTACCGCTGCCTACTCTTTTACTATTCTTTGCATCTATCAAAACAACTCTTCGACTATCAATCTATCTAGAGAGACGCTAAAAAATAACCGGATATGACTATTTTACCCAAAAGTGACTTTGGAAATTACCGTTTGGACTTACTGTATTTTCAGCAGCATTCATTCGTAGTTTAAATGAAATTTTACCTGTTTATCTTCGTGACAATATTACTTCTTATGTTGACGACATTCTTATTGCTAAACATTCTTGGAGTGAGCACAACAAAATTTTGGATTCATTATTACGTATTTTTGCAAGAGTTGGCATTACGGTGAACTTAGAAAAATCTGAATTTGGTCGTTCTCAGGTGAAATTTTTTCGGTCACATTATTTCTACAGAAGGTATTCTTCCTGATCCAGAAAAATTAGACGCTCTTCGTAATTATGCTGTTCCTACCACAAAACGTGATGTTCGTAGTTTCCTTGGCGTCTGTAATTTTCTTAGACGCTTTGTTAGATTGGACAATTTGGCCACACCTCGTTTTTGCGATCTATCTGGAAAGTTCTTTTTAAACGAAAATCGGTCGACAACTCTGTTTGGTTAGTTTGTATTCCTGATGAGTGGGTTAATAAGCTGATTTGGTATACGCATTTCAGTTATGCACACTTTGGTCCCAGAAAATGCTTTCATAAATTACGAGAAAATTGCTACTTCAATAATATGGAAAAACGTATTCGATTTGTTCTTGCCAAATGCAAATTATGTCAAAAGGCTAAACCGCCGACAGTTTCTCACAGAGCACCGTTGTTTCCTATCATTCCAGCAAAATTAAAGGACATGGCTGCAGTTGATTTGTTCGGTCCAGTGGTTCGATCTACTAATGGTTTTGCGTACATTTTCGTAGCAGTGGAGTTGACATCAAAATATGTGTGTTTTACACCGTTACGCAAAGCAACAGCTCGTTCAGTATCTAATGCTTTCATTAACCATTTTCTTAAAGAAGTGGGTCATGTTGATAAGGTTATATCAGATAATGGATCACAGTTTCGTTCTAAAATTTGGCTTCGTACTCTACAGCGTCGTAAAATTAAACCAATTTTCATTTCACTTTTTCACCCTCAATCTAACGCTTCAGAGAGATGGATGAAGGAAATCAATAAATTGTGTCGTCTTTATTGTCATCAGAATCACAGAACGTGGGATCAGTATCTTCATACTTTTCAAAACATTCTGAATGAACTTCCTAACGACTCAACTTCTTTACCACCTATACTGATATTAAAAAAACAAAGCACCGACAAATCGCATTTCTGAAATCGTTCCTTTTCCGCCTTCACGGAAACTGCGGCAGTCTGAAGTTGTCAATCTGGCTCTACAAAATATTGCATCTGCGGCTGCTAGAAGAGTGAAATCAGCAAAGCGTCCTGGTCGTTTAAAAATCTTGTCAGTTGGTCAGAAGGTGTTAATTAAGTCTCATCGATTGTCTCACAAAGGAAAAGGCTTGTGTCGCAAATTTTTTCTGCTTTATAACGGTCCATATAGAATTCGCAAAATTATTCATGATAACACTGTCGAAATAGAAACTCTTAAATCACGACGCTCTAAGGGAATACATCATATATCTAACGTTAAAATTTTTGTGGAATGATATACTTTTGAAAAATTTTTTGTAGAATGACATACTTTTGAGGAACTAACAGCTACATGTAAACATGCGGAGAGTACAAGGATACCGCGCTGTGTTTTGGCGGCGGCACATACTCAAAGCAACAGTCAAGTCTGTGCGCCGCACAGGGCAGTCGTTGACCGCAAACAATCACTTCCTACGTCACGCGCCTACAGCTGATCGAGCGCTCAGTGCGAATGCACTGACAGCCGTAAATAAATACACAGTCTAATTTCTCCGATTAAAATCAGTATAAAGCTATAGTGACTTGATGAATTCTGTTATTAACATTCAGTATTTTTCAGGATACGGTTCTGTAAAATATTTAAGAACTTCAGGTAAATTCTGTGCGTGTCCGACGTTAAGACGACTTGCTATCGAGAAAATTTCAGGAAAAATGTCATTTCGAAGAAGAAAGTAATAAACTAAAAAGGTAATTATTAATTGAGTTTATTTTTCAGGTAACATATTTCCACTTAGGTACGTACTTTAGACGTAATTTGCTGCTCGCGATTACGTGATTCATACTTTGTGCTAATTACATGTTCTATGAATTTGCTGGTGAAGCGACGTGCTTGCGTACGTTAACTGATTTTGACAATGATTATCCATGAATTGAGTTGTAACTTGTGTATATTATGCATCGCTTGGCTGCACTGCTTTTTCACTGATGTCATATTTTTAATTATGTGCCTGCTGTGCCTATTTATTTAAATTATAATTGTCACCTGATAAATTGTGCTGATGTGGTTAGGTATGTAAGTTATACTTTGTGATTTAATTGCTTGCGCCTTCATGTTTATTTATTAGATTACATATGAACATTTATTTGCTTACGGTTATACGATGCTGATGACCTGTTTAGTACGTAAGATATATGTTTACTGCTATGCGTATGGATTGCACATTTACACATTTCTGTTTGTTGTCACAACTACTCTTTAATTTTGTATATAGAAATGCTATTATACTGTGTATGAACATAGAGTTTAGGTTACACTATGGTACTATTTACAGATTGTTCGCTTGGCAGAGCCTCGTTGTAAGATTTGTGCTGCATCCACTTGTTGACATTCTGTTCTCTACTGGTATATTTACTCGCTGTTGCTTGTTTTGCTTACGCTCAGTGCTTTATATTTTAACATAAGAAAATGAACTGCAATAATTCGACGAACGACATTAGTACAAGAAACATCATAGAAGTCACATGAGCTGGAGGTTTTATGAAAGCTGTATAAATGTATGCCAATAGGAAGGAAGCTAACGACATGACATACCAACACAGTTATTACACTGCATTTTTCGTGAGCAATTGAAATAGGAAGTGACACTTGATACAAGAAATACTCCACATGTTTGCTTCTGTTTGCCATAATTCTTGAAGTGGTGTACACACTGTGAAATATTAGCATCATTCACACTCCGTAATCGTACTTAATTACTGAGAGTTATTCGAACTAAGTCTGTTAGAGGTCATGTATGTATTCTTTGTTTATAATTCATAATGAGTAGAAGATTTTGGTCAGATGGATTACACAGAGGTTGTGTGTTGACAGTGTGTCTTCGGATTGTATGGGATGAGGAGGTTTGCATTAGGATTTTATCTGTAGTTGTTCGACGAAACTGACTTGAGGAAAGAGTTGTTATGGAAGTGAAATGATATTGGTAATATTGGAGTTTTTGTGGACAAGAGGTAAGGTAAATGATACTGGCAATAAGGTTTATATGTATCGACGTATTGAAAAGGTATTATGGAGGTATTGAGATTGTATGAAGTTGATTGGAGTATGGTGTATAAGAGGTAAAGTAAGTGAGGTGCATTTTTTTTTTGTTGTTGTTGGTCTATATGGAACAAGGAGGATGAAGATAGCAGACTAGAACACTAAAATGGAAGGAAGATTGTCTACACACACTTTGTTAAATCACTAAGCAGTAGGTAATTTTTTTTTGGAGAGAGGAAGTTGCATATCTTGGCACACTGACAGTTGTTCAGTAACAGTACATTTTGATCTGGCTTGGCAAACATTGGTCTTGACATGATGACTATGACGTTGACTTAACTATTATTGACTGTTATACATTGCTGCCACTACTACTTGATACACATGATGAACATGAAATTTGACAGAAGTGGATTCAGACAGTTAACACTATACAATTACACAGTAGTACTTAATGTGGATGAAAGATGAGTGAGTGTGTTTTGTGTGTTTTCCTTTCCTAATCCTACCCACCTATCTCCTAAATATTATTTTATTTGTTTGTAGTGGCTTGCACTGACACCCATAAATATTATAGGTTTACTGATGTTTGTGTATTTGTAATAGTAATATGACAATTATCTGATATCATTTGTGTGTTTGTTATGATTTGTATGTTTAGTGTAAGAACATTGTAAAAGCATTTGTATGTGCATTCAAACTATTGTTCATGCTTGAACTGTCTAATTAGTGATGATGAAATTATGGACTGTTACTTGTACTTTTTCTACATGATTGGTGCCACTAGGACATGTTTAATTTGTGCTGAGGAACAGTGTGATCAGTGATAGTTGTTTAATGTCATTTGTCGGTGTCTGCACCTACTCAACATTGCTGGGTGCCACTGATGGACTGCTTCTACTGAAATGAAGTCACTTCTTGGTGTCTGCACCTGCTCAACATTGCTGGGTGCCACTGATGGACTGATTCTACTGAGATGATGTCACCTGTTGCTGTTTGCACCTGTTCCACAATGCTGGGTGCCACTGATGGACTGCTTCTAATGAAATGATGTCACCTGTTGGGTCTGCACCTACTCAACATTGCTGGGTGCCACTGATGGACTGCTTCTACTGAAATGATGTCACCTGATGGTGTCTGCACCTACTCAACATTGCTGGGTGCCACTGATGGACTGCTTCTAATGAAATGATGTCACCTGTTGGAGTCTGCACCTGTTCCGCAATGCTGGGTGCCACTGATGGACTGCTTCTACTGAGATGATGTCACTTATTGCTGTCAGCACCTATTCAACAGTGCTGGGTGCTACTGCTGGAACTGTGAACTACTTGTTGTGAATACTTGTATTAACTGATTTTTTGTGTAATACTGTTTGTGAAAAGTTATAAGACTCTTACCTGCTCATATTCGTCATTGCTGACGTTATCGATTGAATTGTTTAACCACATGATATTTCTGTAAACTATTATGTAAAGTCACATGTATGAAAGAATTTGTATTGCTTAGTGTATTTTATATATTAGGCTATTGAAAGGTCAGTGCAAAGCCAAAATTTTATCTAGTTATATGATATTTACGTATTAATATTATCTTTTATTTTTGTCTGTATTTTTTTTTTTTTGACGAATTTGGTGGTATTTTCACCGCCAATGCTGGCAAAAATACCATCAAATTCTAGCCCGTGGAGGAAGGGCATATGAAAAGTGGCTACACTGTATGAAAGGTGGCTACACTGAGCCACAGCGCCAAAAATCGCGCCAGAGAGAGTATTGTTCCGCCGCCTCCACTGGCAGTGCTCATTGAGAGGTAGCGGCAGGCAGTTCTTGCCGAGAAGTTGTGGTGGACACTGCTTGTAGCTGAAGTCACAGTGAGATGCGGTAGTGGAGAGTGTTGTTCCATGTTTATGCAGTTATTTGATGGGAGAGATAGCAGATGTTGTTCCAATGGAGATATTGTAATGATCTGAGTGCTTTTCGTCAATATAAATTAAGGTAACTAACTACTGTTCTTTATTTTCTTATTATTTGTGTGTCCTGAATAATGCTTCATTACAGGTTCAGTCAACAAAGCATCTGGCGTGTGTTCTTGTATTAGAGTGTAATTCTGGGTTTCTTGCACAATTATAGTATTTCCAATTTTCTTTTATCACGTCAGTATAAATGATATTTAAAAATTCTTGTCTTGTTGAAGAAGAACCGTGCCAGATGTGCGTTGAGTCACATTCCCACACACAGAACAGTTATACTTGTGCTTTGGTTTCGTAGGTTTTATAGTTGCTGGGGACTTAATTAATTAATTGTGTTAACGAAAATTTTCATTTCATTCTTTGTTGTCATTCTATGCAGTCAGATAGCGTAACAATTAGTTGTCAGGGCCAGCCGTTTACGAGACTTGCGTAATCGGACATACAGCTACTAAAAATATTTGCATTCATATTTAATTTTAATTTAGCCCCCATGCACAATTTTTGGTCTATTTGAATACTAGTTTGCTGTACCATATCCTGCAGCTGCTGAGGAGCACTGTGAACACCACTGTACAGGCACCACAAGTAATCTTCAGTTGTGAGGGTCCCTGATGCCACATGATGCACAACCTCTGGGTGGTAACTCCCAATGCACATAGATTTTGGATCTCAAAAACACAGATTTCACAGTCGCCTTGTCTTTCATTGGACCAATAACCTTCTTGTCTGTGGAACAATAGCGTAAGGAACATTGTCCCGGTAGAAAGAAACAGCAAATGTATTAGCATGGCACCTCGTTACACAGTCCTTCACCCAGTAGATGAATCTATTGTATATATATGAAGCAATTTTCGATCAACGAAACGAATTTTCGCAAACTCGTAATGGAATAAGTACATGTGGAGTTTGGACAGGTCGAATATGCACATCCCCACATAGGCAGGTTTCATGAACTCTACCACAGTCTTTGCTGTCTCCACAGCAACAAAATCCTTATTCAAGATAGAGACTGGTTTAAAATTTGGTGTGGTGATGCATTTCCTTACACCCCAACGCCCATCCCACTGTATTCTAACAATAATTTCAGTGTTTTCTCACTATTTTCATTGTATTGCCAAAAATTGCGTTATTCATTAATTATAAGCTAAATCCTTCTTCGTGGACGCCCTCATTTCGGTATTTAAAGAAATACACTCCTACAGCCAGTGTGATTGCTTGAAGGAGATAGTGCAGGTGGTTCTAAGCAGTTCCATCTCTTAGCTGAGACACTGCTGGAAGTTTGTATAATGCACGACGTACCTCTGCTCGTTCCCCAGCGTTGTCACCAGTTTTGGGATGGAGCCTCCTGACAGAACTAGTTCCTGTGGACATAGTGGCAAATCACTGTGTGCTTCACGCAAACTAATAGGGTATTTGAGGTGTGCCTCTACAACAGAGTCAGCCACCACACCATGGATATTTCCACCTACTCCAAAGCATTTGCCTTTACACAACCATTGAATCTCACTAAACGGTAGCGAATGTTGCATAGCATGCTCGTACAAGTTGTACACATTCAAGTACATGATGTTCATGTAACATCAGTTAGTAGTTCGATGTTGACTTTCGTTTTGTTGAGCATAGAATCCCAAGACAACCCAGGCGCTGTGTAATAAAACACGGGATGCAGAGCTTATGAGGTCATACATACACTCCAGTATTTCTTAAAAACATCTGCAAGTAAACACACGTCTGTGTTCTTGTAGAGTTTTCATACTATCCTAAAGTGGAGACATGAAACTCCTGTCAAACATTCTCAGCTTGCACATACTCTCCATTGAATATGGCATCGCCTGTAAGATAACTGGTGAATGCAGTTGTGTCAGGATGTCGATTGCATTGAGTTTTTCCACACAATCCAGATACTCGTATGGGAAAATCCCCTTCCTTTCACAAAATAAAACTCGAGTGACAATCACAGGCTCCTGAGGCAGAATTCCAAGTTTCTGGACTGATGCGTGCATAAAATGTAATGAGTCCAGGAAGTGGAACATAACGTTGTTGTTGTTGTGGTCTTCAGTCCTGAGACTGGTTTGATGCAGCTCTCCATGCTACTCTATCCTGTGCAAGCTTCTTCATCTCCCAGTACCTACTGCAACCTACATCCTTCTGAATCTGCTTAGTGTATTCATCTCTTGGTCTCCCTCTACGATTTTTACCCTCCACGCTGCCCTTCAATGTTAAATTTGTGATCCCTTGATGCCTCAGAACATGCCCTACCAACCGGTCCCTTCTTCTGGTCAAGTTGTGCCACAAACTACTCTTCCCCCCAATTCTATTCAATACCTCCTCATCAGTTATGTGATCTACCCATCTAACCTTCAGCATTCTTCTGTAGCACCACATTTCGAAAGCTTCTATTCTCTTCTTGTCCAAACTAGCTATCGTCCATGTTTCACTTCCATACATGGCTACACTCCATACAAATACTTTCTGAAACGACTTCCTGACACTTAAATCTATACTCGATGTTGACAAATTTCTCTTTTTCAGAAACGCTTTCCTTGCCATTGCCAGTCTACATTTTATATCCTCTCTACTTCGACCATCATCAGTTATTTTGCTCCCCAAATAGCAAAACTCCTTTACTACTTTAAGTGTCTCATTTCCTAATCTAATACCCTCAACATCACCCGACTTAATTCGACTACATTCCATTATCCTCGTTTTGCTTTTGTTGATGTTCATCTTATATCCTCCCTTCAAGACACCATCCATTCCGTTCAACTGCTCTTCCAAGTCCTTTGCTGTCTCTGACAGAATTACAATGTCATCGGCGAACCTCAAAGTTTTTATTTCTTCTCCATGGATTTTAATACCTACTCCGAATTTTTCTTTTGTTTCCTTTACTGCTTGCTCAATATACAGATTGAATAACATCGGGGAGAGGCTACAACCCTGTCTAACTCCCTTCCCAACCACTGCTTCCCTTTCATGTCCCTCGACTCTTATAACTGCCATCTGCTTTCTGTACAAATTGTAAATAGCCTTTCGCTCCCTGTATTTTACCCCTGCCAACTTTAGAATTTGAAAGAGAGTATTCCAGAGCATAATGCTTTTCGTTATTCATTTGGAGAATGAAATATATTTCTCAATGCTCTCATGTAAGACACTGACTTGATTCTTCTCCCTACCAAAATAAGCCAAGTGTTCAACAAGACAGGTAGCATCATACTCCCTCAAATTGTGGAAAAATACAGATATGCATCGTGGTAATTTGTACTTGACATTGCATATGTTATTGGCTGCACTGCACAACTTCCCTTTTAGATGACAGTGGTCCATATGAGCTGTTCCAGCTCTCTTTTTCTAATGGCTGTCCACAGATATAAGTGTCAACAGTCTTCCTGTACAAAACATCCTCCTCATTTGACTTGATCATGGGATTGCTAGTGCTGTAAAGCTTATTAACCACTCATGAAGAGTTTTTTGGTCCCAATGACCAACCAAATCCGAGAATTATACCAAACATATGATTTGGGATGGCTGAGAATCAAATCATATGAATGTACAGCCTGATACACTGCCATATGTGGTACATGCTTTACTGTGGATGTGGTACATAAGGCTGTAATGTCACCTTCATAGTGTGTCACAGGAGTGAGGAAGCACTCGAAGTCAATTTACACTGCATGAGGGTAATGCTCTTGACGGTGAGCATTCTTATGTTTTAAGATTTTGTTTTCCTCAATGGGCATGACAACATATACCAGTTTCCTCGTAGAGCAATCTACAACACGATTTACTAATGTCACTTGAGGCACCTTCAGCAAGTACAGTTTTTACACTCACTTTCACGCAGTTGATATCAAAGGAGTCCAGAGATATCTCTGATCCATACGTAGTGGTATCGTCTCCTTTGGAGAAGAACAACAAGTTTACATGCAGCTTTTGCTGACTGGGAAATTCACAGAATTGAATGGGCCTGACAACTTTGTTTGGAACTTTACCATCTTTATCTAGCTTGTTCTCCTTCAGACTATCAACAAGAACCGATGTACCAGTATTCTGTGCCGCAAATTTAGGAACGTCCTGGATTGTAAGAGGGAACTCAATACCATGAAAGTTATAAAAACCCAAAACTGTTAATACCTCTGTTGTATTCAACATGTTTAATGCAGATGGTGATTGTGATTATAATTTCTCTCACAATCCAGGGTTGACCATGCAAAACAATAACTCTTTTTACTATTTTGGAAATTAATATGTGCCTACTTATCAGCTATATCCTTAGGAAGCTTGATTAGCTGAACACCCCATTTATTGGATCAAGGTGTATTACTCATGTGAGTGCTGTCCCCAAGCCTCTAACTTCCAACACAGGAAACTTTAGCTGTGTAGCAGTCAAAGTGGTATCATAAAACCACTTAATGATTGAGCTGTCCGAGACTACGCCATTTGTCTCCCAAATGTACACAATGGAAGTTAGAGGCTTGGGGAAAGCACTCGAATGAGTAATAGACCTTGACATCCACAGCCTGGGGGATGTTTCCAGAATGAGATTTTCAATCTGCAGCGGAGTTTGCGCAGATATGAAACTTCCTGGCAGATTAAAATAGTGTGCCGGGCCGAGACTCGAACTCGGGACCTTTGCCTTTCGCGGGCAAGGTTAGCAGGAGAGCTTCTGTAAAGTTTGGGAGGTAGGACAAGAGATACTGGCAGAAGTAAAGCTGTGAGGGCGGGGTGTGAGTCGTGCTTGGGTAGCTCAGTTGGTAGAGCACTTGCCCGCGAAAGGCAAAGGTCCCGAGTTCGAGTCTCGGCCCGGCACACAGTTTTAATCTGCCAGGAAGTTTTTGACAGCTTCATAATTTTTTTCATAGAATTTCACAGCACCTGTACCTTCCCTAATAAAATAAACAGCAGAAAAAGACGAGCTTTTTCAGTCAAATAAAGAGATCCAAAAGCCTGTCTTTCACAAACTGATTAAATAAAGAATATAATAACTAAATTGTATAAATAAAATATATATTCTCTGTAATGTAAAGGACATTGATTTAAATTTCATGTCGTGACATCCTTCCAATAGTTCAGCACAGATTGAGCAATTTATCCCACCAATTCGCTTTTTCTGGAGGTATGAAGGAACAGGAGTGAAGAGGAGTGGCAAAGGGGGAAGTGAGTGCTGTGGTCTTCCTAGAGAAGAAAGAGGGACCCCCCAATGGGCTGGTGATTCCACCAAGGGGGGTAATTAATTGATCAATTAATTAACTAATTTGATAAAAATGTCGGTGCAGAATGGCCTTCGTCCCACTACTCTTGTTTACATATTCGTTTTGGATCCAGATGCTCTCTCCATTTTGTTAACTCCTTCATTTTCTGTAAATTTTCCTAGCTCACTCTGTCGTATATTTTCTCCAAGATATTTAAGTTTCCTCCCATGCCCTATTTTACCTATTTATGTTTCTATGTATTTTGAGGATTCTTTAATATTTGTGATGAATTTTGTTTTCTTTTCACCTGAAATTTTAAGACTTGTTCTTATATTTTTATATTGTTTTTCGATGCTATCACACTCACAGAGGCTAGATGCGACTCCACCTACAATACCTCTGTGTTTATCTACTATTCCTTCTCAGTTATTAACAAGACAACAGAAACCGCTTACAGGATGTGCTTTTATGCTTGATTTTATTATCTTTCTCATTATCATGTAAATCATTATTTGGTAGGTTCTATAGATTGTGGAATAAATGATATTTTGTGTTCTCTTTTATCTATTGATAGTTTAAAGATGCCTTCTGGTTGGTCTTAACCGGTAACGACAATATAATATGCTCATGTGTCATTGTTGCACAAATATTTTAAACAGAACAAAAACCTCAAGCGGAGTTTCAATACAAAACTACACTAAAGTGGAGCGCCAAAGCATAGATTATATTGCATGTAGCACTGCACTTTCTTTTATCAGTTACTGGTTTTTATCTGACGACGGCAGAAGTTTAACCGTGATGATAAAGAACAAATGTTTCAAGAGATGTAGACGGTGCTACTCAGAAAAATTCCGCAAAGATCACCGACTAATTAAGAAAATTTATTTCCTTTACTAGTAACTGAGCCGTGGCACTCAATTTGATATAACGGGTGATCAAAAAGTCAGTATAAATTTGAAAACTGAATAAATCTACATCTACATCCATACTCCGCAAGCCACCTGACGGTGTGTGGCGGAGCGTTGCCTGAGTACCTCTATCAGTTCTCCTTTCTATTCCAGTCTCGTATTGTTCGTGGGAAGAAAGATTGTCAGTATGCTTCTGTGTGGGCTCTAATCTCTCTGATTGTATCCTCATGGTCTCTTCGCGAGATAAACGTAGGAGGGAGCAATATACTGCTTGACTCTTCGGTGAAGAGCTACTGAGCGTCTCTCCTGCAGAGTCTTCCACTGGAGTTTATCTATCATCTCCGTAACGCTTTCGCGATTACTAAATGATCCTGTAGCGAAGCGCGCTGCTCTCCGTTGGATCTTCTCTATCTCTTCTATCAAACCTATCTGGTACGGATCCCACACCGCTGAGCAGTATTCAAGCAGTGGGCGAACAAGAGTACTGTAACCTACTTCCTTTGTTTTAGGATTGCATTTCCTTAGGATTCTTCCAATGAATCTCAGTCTGGCATCTGCTTTACCGACGATCAAGTTTATATGATCATTCCATTTTAAATCACTCCTAATGCGTACTCCCAGATAATTTATGGAATTAACTGCTTCCAGTTGCTGGCCTGCTATTTTGTAGCTAAATGATAAGGGATCTATCTTTCTGTGTATTCGCAGCACATTACGTTTGTCTACATTGAGATTCAATTGCCATTCCCTGCACCATGCGTCAATTCGCTGCAGATCCTCCTGCATTTCAGTACACTTTTCCATTGTTACAACCTCTCGATACACCACAGCATCATCTTCAAAAAGCCTCAGTGAACTTCCGATGTCATCCATAAGGTCATTTATGTATATTGTGAATAGCAACGGTCCTATGACACTCCCCTGCGGCACACCTGAAATCACTCTTACTTCGGAAGACTTCTCTCCATTGAGAATGACATGCTGCGTTCTGTAATCTATGAACTCTTCAATCCAATCACACAATTTGTCTGATAGACCATATGCTCTTACTTTGTTCATTAAACGATGGTGGGGAACTGTATCGAACGCCTTGCGGAAGTCAAGAAACACGGCATCTACCTGTGAACTCGTGTCCATGGCCCTCTGAGTCTCGTGGACGAATAGCGCGAGCTGGTTTTCACACGACCGTCTTTTTGGAAACCCATGCTATTTCCTACAGAGTAGATTTCTAGTCTCCAGAAAAGATATTATACTCGAACATAATACGTGTTCCAAAATTCTACAACTGATCGATTTTAGAGATATATGTCTATAGTTCTGCACATCTGTTCGACGTCCCTTCTTGAAGACAAGGATGACCTGTGCCCTTTTCCAATCCTTTGGTACGCTAAGCTTTTCTAGAGACCTACGGTACACCGCTGCAAGAAGGGGGGCAAGTTCCTTCGCGTACTCTGTGTAAAATCGAACTGGTATCCAGCGGCCTTTCCTCTTTTGAGCGATTTTAATTGTTTCTCTATCCCTCTGTCGTCTATTTCGATATCTACCATTTTGTCATCTGTACGACAATCTAGAGAAGCAACTACAGTGCAGCCTTCCTCTGTGAAACAGCTTTGGAAAAACACATTTAGTATTTCGGCCTTTAGCCTGTCATCTGTTTCAGTACCATTTTGGTCACAGAGTGTCTGGACATTTTGTTTTGATCCATCTACCGCTTTAACATAAGACCAAAATTTCTTAGGATTTTCTGCCAAGTCAGTACATAGAACTTTACTTTCGAATTCATTGAACGCCTCTCGCATAGCCCTCCTCACACTACATTTCGTTTCGCGTAATTTTTGTTTGTCTGCAAGGCTTTGGCTATGTTTATATTTTCTGTGAAGTTCCCTTTGCTTCCGCAGCAATTTTCTAACTCGGTTGTTGTACCACGGTGGCTCTTTTCCATCTCTTACGATCTTGCTTGGCACATAGTCATCTAACGCGTATTGAACGATGGTTTTGAACTTTGTCCACTGATCCTCAACACTATCTGTACTTGAGACAAAACTTTTGTGTTGAGCCGTCAGATACTGTGTAATCTGCTTTTTGTCACTTTTGCCAAACAGAAAAATCTTCCTACCTTTCTTAATATTTCTATTTACGGCTGAAATCATCGATGCCGTAACCGCTTTATGTTCGCTGATTCCCTGTTCTGCGTTAACTGTTTCAAATATTTCGGGTCTGTTTGTCATCAGAAGGTCAAATATGTTATCGCCATGAGTCGGTTCTCTGTTTAACTGCTCAAGGGAGTTTTCAGATAAAGCACGTAAAAAAATTTCACTGGATTCTTTGTCCCTGCCACCCGTTATGACGTTTGAGTTTCCCAGTCTATATCCGGCAAATTAAAATTTCCACCCAGAACTATAACATGGTGGGGAAATCTACTCGAAATATTATCGAAATTATCCTTCAGGTGCTCAGCCACAACAGCTGCTGAGCCAGGGGGCCAATAGAGACATCTGAGCCTGCTTTAACCGTGACCTTCACCCAAATCATTTCACATTTCGGATCTCCGTCAATTTCCTTCGAAACTATTGCACTTCTTATCGCTATAAACACGCCTCCCCCTTCGCTGTCCAGCCTGTCTCTGCGGTATCCATTCCGATCCGAGTTTAGGATTTCATTACTGTTTACGTCTGGTTTCAGCCAACTTTCTGTCCCTAGTACTATATGGGCGTTGTGACCGTTTATTAATCACGGAATAATGTAGATAGAGAGGTACAAATTGACACACATACTTGGAATGACATGGGGTTTTATTAGAACCAAAAAAATACAAAAGTTCAAAATATGTCCGACAGATGGCGCTTCATCTGATCAGAATAGTAATAATTAGCATAACTAAGTAAGACAAAGCAAAGATGATGTTCCTTACAGGAAATGCTCAATATGTCCTCCATCATTCCTCAACAATAGCTGTAGTCGAGGAATAATGTTGTGAACAGCACTCTTTACAGTAGTTATGGTAAGGCATTGGCGTCGGATGTTGTCTTTCAGCATCCCTAGAGATGTCGGTCGATCACGATACACTTGTGACTTCAGGTAACTCCAAAGCCATAATCGCACGGACTGAGGTCTGGTGACCTGGGAGGCCAAGCATGACGAAAGTGGCGGCTGAGCACGCGATCATCACCAAACGACGCGCGCAAGAGATCTTTCACGGCTCTAGCAATATGGGGTGGAGCGCCATCCTGCATAAACGTCGTATTTTGTGCGGATAGCATCGGAGGGTACGCCTCAGTGCCAACCAAACAGTAGTGTATGGAATGCCGGTGCGACGTGCGACTGCACGAGCGCTGACTTCCCCGTGCATAGACGAACCCGCTACAGTCTCCATTTCTTCCTGAACTGTCTAACCAACCCGTGGCTTCGAACTAATTTCGAAATCATTCTCGCCACAGCTGCATTTGTCAGCGGACCTTCACCCGTTCGAATCCCTTTCCTATTGCTATAGGATCGTAACGCTGAAGTAGCACATTCTCCATTCTGATAATACAGCTTCACTAAAAGCGCCTTTTCAGGTAACGTCAACATGCTGCGACTGCTGGCGCATCTGACTCCCTCTCTCATTACAGCTCCTTTTATACACGATTGTCATGCGCAGTCACTGACATTTTGCTGTCAAGTGCCATCCATCGGGCATTTTGTGAACATTGTTTTTTCTTTTGTTCTAATAAAACCCCATGTCATTCCAAGCATGTATGTCAATTTTTACCTCTCTATCTACATTATTCCATGGTTTATTAAGTTCTCAAATTTATACTGACTTTTTGATCACCCGGTATTTCTAGCGGGCATGTTAGCGATTCTTGTGTATAGAATTGGCTGGCTAGTTTTATGAGGAAGGACTGAGACAATTGCCTGTTTTCATGTTAAGAACAACGTCCTGCAGTGCTTTGAAATTCTAATGGAGCTTATGGACAAGAATTCTACCATTTGTTGAGGCGTAATAAGCTACCACTTAAGACGGCCAATGGTTCGACGCAGTATAATATGCGATAGTCAAAATGTTATACAGTCGTGACTAACACAAATGGCTGTGCCCTTATAAACCTAATATTCTACTTTGGTTGTTATTGATGTTCCAGGAAAAACATTAACTGCGTGACTTGTGGTTGAGTTAGTTAGTTGTGGCTAAATCAAAGCCGTTGATAATGTGCATAGACAGACACCTTCAGTGGAATTGGTTTGTTCCCAGTTTGTAACTGTCTATCCTTTTGTTTAACAATTTGTTGATTTCGAATTTTGGTACGTTGCAGTTCAGTCTGCCACGTAGTTATAACTGAATCTCAATGACTTGGTGTGTCAGAAAGATGGCATTTTGGTTGTACAACCTAACCCAGCTGGTGAAACAGGTGGTCATAGTTTCTCTGCTAGGAATCGAGAAAGGGAGCAAGCAGTGTCAGGACCCTTCGCTAAATTGCCCAATTCGATTCTGTGGTTAGGCACTTAGGAATAGGTAGAACTCTTATCAAGGTTAGGGAATTTCTTACTTGGCCTACTTTGTATCGAGATATAAGGCATTTGGTGGTGAGTACCGTGAATGTAAAATTTATGAACGCAATTTTAATATTCATAATGGGCTTTTATATTCTTCAAGAGAGCACTTTCCCATGGATAATCTCTTTGTCAGTTATTGCGGCCACCTGCCATGTATTCGTAATGGCAACTGGTACATTCTGGACGTGGTTACTACCTTTTCCAAAAAAATGACTCTGAGCACTATGGGACTTAACTTCTGAGGTCATCAGTCCGCTAGAACTGAGAACTACTTAAGCCTAACTAACCTAAGAACATCACACACATCCTTGCACGAGGCAGGATTCGAACCTGCGACCATAGCGGTCACGCGGTTCCGGGCTGTAGCGCCTAGAACCGCTCGGCCACTCCGGATTTGTCTGGTTTGTACCCAGTAGTGGGGCGACCGCTGAGTTAACTATTCGTCATTCGTTGGGGATATTTTCCATATGTGGCCCTCGCTGTACCATTACCAGTGACAACACTTGTGCCTTCCTCTCTCAACGGTTCAAATGATTCTGCTTCGACAACACGATAACTCACTCCACGACTATGCCATACCATCCGCAATCTTAGTTTGTGAAGCAAACCGCAACCCGAAGACACCCTTAATTATTTTCCGTTCTCATTCACGCTGCAAGTGGGATTCTTCAGTACCGTGACTTAATATGGCGTTTAATTCCGTCTACCATGAAATCCCTCCCCCCCCCCCCCATGAACCATGGACCTTGCCGTTGGTGGGGAGGCTTGCGTGCCTCAGCGATACAGATAGCCGTACCGTAGGTACATCCACAACGGAGGGGTATCTGTTGAGAGGCCAGACAAACGTGTGGTTCCTGAAGAGGGGAAGCAGCCTTTTCAGTAGTTGCAGGGGCAACAGTCTGGATGATTGACTGATCTGGCCATGTAACACTAACCAAAACGGCCTTGCTGTGCTGGTACTGCGAACGGCTGAAAGCAAGGGGAAACTACGGCCGTAATTTTTCCCGAGGGCATGCAGCTTTACTGTATGGTTAAATGATGATGGCGTCTTCTTGGGTAAAATATTCCGGAGGTAAAATAGTCCCCCATTCGGATCTCCGGGCGGGGATTACTCAAGAAGATGTCGTTATCAGGAGAAAGAAAACTGGCGTTCTACGGATCGGAGCGTGGAATGTCAGATCCCTTAATCGGGCAAGTAGGTTAGAAAATTTAAAAAGGGAAATGGATAGGTTAAAGTTAGATATAGTGGAGTAGAGAGGACATAAAATGTAGACTGGCAATGGCAAGGAAAGCGTTTCTGAAGAAGAGAAATTTGTTAACATCGAGTATAGATTTAAGTGTCAGGAAGTCGTTTCTGAAAGTATTTGTATGGAGTGTAGCCATGTATGGAAGTGAAACATGGACGGTAAATAGTTTGGACAAGAAGAGAATAGAAGCTTTTGAAATGTGGTGCTACAGAAGAATGCTGAAGATTAGATGGGTAGATCACATAACTAATGAGGAAGTATTGAATAGGATTGGGGAGAAGAGAAGTTTGTGGCACAACTTGACCAGAAGAAGGGATCGGTTGGTAGGACATGTTCTGAGGCATCAAGGGATCACCAATTTAGTATTGGAAGGCAGTGTGGAGGGTAAAAATCGTAGGGGGAGACCAAGAGATGAATACACTAAGCAGATTCAGAAGGATGTAGGTTGCAGTAGGTACTGGGAGATGAAGAAGCTTGCACAGGATAGAGTAGCATGGAGAGCTGCATCAAACCAGTCTCAGGACTGAAGACAACAACAACAACAACTATGAAATCCTTAAAAGCATTCCTGCTTCCCTGATGTTTCGTTACCGTCTCAACGCTGCCTTGGGGGGCATCCTGTGGTCAGTTAACGACGTACTCCCTGAGAAAGTCACACGTGCCTACCTTCAGGATGATGGAGGCGAGCTCGACGAAATACAGTATTAGTGTCACACAACAGAGGCAGGCGCGCTGTTACAGTCAGTGGCGAAGCGAGTTTAAGGTGTGGGTTGGTGATATGGTCTTCGTCTGAAACCTTGCTGCTGTGTATGGCCTCAGTTTCTGATTGGCACCCCGCTTTGTAGGACCTTGTGAAGTTATCCTGGTTCTCAACACAGTAAATCTATTTGTACGTAATTGAAACTGGAAAACTTTCAAGAATACATGTCCCCTAGGTCATGGGAGCGAGCTACAGTTTCCGTTTCTTGTTTGACAAAAACTGACAGTCGCATCTTGTTGAGTTTTTGGTTAGAGAGGATGAGCCACGGCGCTCGATGCGATGTATCGTTAGCGAACTGTTTCGCGATCTTTGCATACAGAATTGGCAGGCTAGTTTTACCAGGAAGGTTTGAGAGAGGGTGCGACTGGTGATCCGCCAAACAACTGAGGCCACGGTTACAGAGGAGGCAGCGCGCTATAGAGAGGAGAGGTAGTCAGGAACTTACAGTGGATGCAGCGAGTGGCGTTTAAGGAGCTAAGGAGACGGACCTTGCACTGGTCGGTGTGGCTGCTGCCTTTGTGTCGGAGTGTGTGTTGTTGGACAGCCTTATCACTACTGAGAAGAGCGACAACCACCAGGTGCTGATTTTCAGCCAGGCATTCTCGACAACCTATGTCGTCAATTCCAGCTTCTGAATCTGGTGAGACATTTCGTCTGGCAAGTATATGTTTACACCTATAGGACAACGTCCTGCACTGCTTTGAAGTTCTAATGGAGCTTAAGGACAAGAATTCTACCACTTGCTGATGCGTGATAAGCCATCACTTAAGACAGCCAGTGGCTTGACGCTGTATAATATGTGATAATCAAAATGTTATACAGTCGTGACTATTACACAAATCGCTGTGCACTTACAAGCCTAATATTGAACCATGGCTGTTAATGGTGTTTAAGGAAGTATATTAATTGCATGACTTGTGATTGAGTTCCCAGTTTCTTGTGGCTTAAATTCAAAGCCTTTGCTAATGTTTACAGGCATGTTAACCGGAATTGGTTTGTTCCCCCATTTGTAACTGTTCAACCTTGTGTTTAGCAGTTTTTAGATTTAGAATTTTGGTCTGTTGTAGTTCAGTTCATTCGTGGGCCTGTGTCGTCTCCCCAGTTGTCGGGCGACAGCTTAGAGCAAGTTTCCACTGTCCTGGTCGGCCACTGGCCTGGCGCCGCTCTCTTTGCCATTGACCGACGGAACAGCATGACGGTGTTAGAAAAGGCTGAGCCTCCTAATGTTGGTCTGCTGACGATTTGAGGCCGTAGCAGTAAAATAGTGATACCTTTACTGTATGTGTCTTACTTTCTGAAACACTTCTGACTTTATTCTGATAACTTCGTAGCTTAC
Source organism: Schistocerca cancellata (assembly GCF_023864275.1). Classification (NCBI taxonomy): domain Eukaryota; kingdom Metazoa; phylum Arthropoda; class Insecta; order Orthoptera; family Acrididae; genus Schistocerca; species Schistocerca cancellata. Next base: position 261,022,090 of record NC_064628.1, read on the forward strand.
TTCACACTGACCTGTTGATATTTAATTAAATATATGTTGAGCGCCGCGGCGCATTTGATTTTCAACATCTTGTAACCTAAATTGCTATCAGTTAAAGGCTTAGTGAACTGGGCGAAGCATGTTTCTTAATTATAACTTTTTAACCGGAAGCTTATTAATAGAGTTTGGTAAGAGCCACGCGCGAATTTTTTCAAAATTCAAAACATAACGGTATTCAAATTGTTTTGAAAAGATAAACTGTTATTGACAGTTTAGTAAGCGCTAGGCGAATATTTTCTTACATCTAAAATTTATTATTGAGTGTTGAGACGTATTTTTCTTAACCTACGAGTGTTGAGGCATATTTGTCTTAACCACAAATTGTTTACTGTGTCATCATCTTTTCATTCGAGTATTTCATACAGGAAGAAATTTGCTTAACTGTGTCGATGCACTCACTGGTAGAGTTTTTACAAAGAAATTGTCCTGAAGAAAACCGTGAATGACGTTGCTGTTGCTGAGCTAGCCCCCTCCTACTCCGCGGCTTTGTGTGCAGGTCCTTGTGACCTGTCTCTACTACTGTCCTCTGGCCGTCACTTCAATAATTAATTCGATTGTTTATGAGGACGGATTTTCTGTATCTGTCAGACATAGGTAAACAATTGATATGTTGTGCGCTAATATACGTCTAAGAGAAATTACAATGATATAGTGGCTCTAGCATTGAGCGCATCGGTTGGAGGGTTTCGAAGGCCAGTTTACGGTCACTTGTTGAGAAAAGAAGGAGAAAGCTTTTATATTTTCTCTGATGAAGAACTGGTCGTCACTGGATTCTCTAGCATCTATTATAAATGCTTAGTAAATCTGTTATTTGTATTAACGGGGTCATGATTAATGTATACAGCAAGGGAGTACCATTTACTGAAATGAATGAATTAGAAAACCAAGACGTGTTTGTGACTGAGCACATTTTGCCGTGACGTAGGGACGCGATCCGATGCCGGAGTGAGATGTCAGACAAGGCAACTACACTGAAGCGCCAAAGAAACTGGTAGCGGCGTGCGGATTCAAATACAGGGACATGTGAACAGGCAGAATACGGCACCGCGGTCGGCAGCGTCTATATGTACGCACACACCAAAAACGTTTTGCAGTAGGTGACCGCTACTTACGGATTATGGTTCAGAGGAACTCTCACGGCAACGCCACCATATTGAATAATGCTTTTCGTTCAACCGCAGGACGTCGTGTTACGACTCAAACTGTGCGCAATAGGCTGCATGATGGGCAACTTCACTCCCGACGTCCAGGACGAGGTCCATCTTTGCAACCGCGACACCATGTAGCGCGGTACAGATGGGCCCAATAACATGCCGAATGGACCGCTCAGGATTGTCATCACGTTCTCTTCACCGATGGGTGTCGCATTTGCCTTCAACCAGACAATCATCGGAGACGTGTTTGGAGGCAACGCGGTCAGGCGGAACGCCTTAGACACACTGTCCAGCGAGTGCAGCAAGTTGGAGGCTCTCAGCTGTTTTGAGGTGACATTATGTGGGGCTGACGTACGCCGCTGGTGGTCATGGAAGGCGCCGTAACGGTTGTACGATACGAGAATGCCATCCTCCGACCGATAGTGCATCAATATCGGCAGCCAATTGTAGAGGCATTCATCTTTATGGACGACAATTCGCCCACTCATCGTGCACATCGTGTGAATAACTTACTTCAGGATAACGACATCGCTCGACAAGAGTGGCCATCATGTTCTCCAGACATGAACCCTATCGAACATGCCTGGGATAGATCGAAAAGGGCTGTTTTATGGACGACTTGTGTCCCACCAACCACTCTGAGGGATCTACGCTGAATCGCCCTTGAGAAATGGTACAATCTGGACCAACAGTGCCTTGATGAACTTGTGGACAGTATGCCACGACGAATACAGGCATGCACCAGTGCAAGAGGACGTGCTGCTGGGTAATAGAGGTACCGGTGTGTACAACAATCTGGGCCACCACCTCTGAAGGTCTCGCTGTATGGTGGTACAACGTGTAGTTTTCATCAGCAATAAAAAGGGCGAAAATGATGTTTACGTTTATCTCTATTCCTATTTTCTGTACAGGTTCCGGAACTCTCGAAACCGAGATGACGCAAAACATTTTTGGTGTGCGTACAATTATGGCTACACCGATAGTGCACTATTGATGACTGGAAACATGTTGCTGATCGGACGAGTCTCGTTTCAAATTGTATCGAGCGGGTGGACGTGTACGCGTATGGAGACAACCTCATAAATCCATGGGCTCTGCATGTCAGCAGGGGACTGTTCAAGCTGGTGGAGGCTCTGTAATGGTTTGCAGTTGGAGAGATATGCCACCCATGATACGTTTAGATACGACACTGACAGGTGATACGTACGTAAGCATCCTATTTGGTCACCTGCATCCATTCATGTCCATTGTGCATTCCGACCGACTTAGGCAGCTCCAGCTGGACAATGGAACAGCCTACACGTCCAGAATTGTGACATAGTGGATCCAGGAACACTTTTCTTAGTTTAAACACTTCCGCTGGCCACCAAACTCCCCAGACATTAACATTATTGTGCATAACCGGGGATAGATTGCAACGTATTGATCAGAAGAAGACTCACCCCCTCGGTCTCTTACGGATTTATGGACAGCCCTGCAGGATTCATGGTGTCAATTCCCTCCTGCAATACTCCAGACATTAGTTGAATCCACGCCACGCCGTGTTGCGGTACTTCTGCATGCTAGCGGGGGCCCTGCCCCATAGGCAGGTGTACCAGTTTCTTTGGCTCTTCAGTGTATGTTATTATAGTTTTTAACTGACACCATCTCGAGCTCATTCTATGGCTTATTTAGCGCATCAACGATAACATGTCTGGAATAAATCTTAATCGGAACGCAGTTTCTGACGGTTTTACTCTCTCCGTTAGACAAATGCGGACGGATCTCCAACCTCTGCGTTAGACCACATACTATCTTAAAAAATCAGAATTTACATGATACACAAACAAATGGCGCGAATTCCTCTTCTCCTTTCCGTTAACGGACGACTGACGAGAGGAAGAATATCTAACCATTAACTTGAACTGAAATATTTTTTAAAAAATAGTTCATCTTTCTGTCGCTCACTGTAATGTTTTATTTTTCAATACTAGATTACAGTACCTGTACTCAGGTCACTGTGAAGTACTTAAACGCCTTACTGAAAGTCAAAATTATCCGGTCGTTATACAAACGTCAAGGTATTCGGGGCCGTTGTCGAGATACCCTGGGCGGCATCATAATGTAGTCTTTAAGTCAAAATCCTATTAAACATACGTGCCTGCCTGTATTATCATCACCATTGTGACGACCACTGTCGACACCATTATCATCATCATCACACTCTAATTTAGGTTGACTGCAGACTCAAAGAATTTTCTAAATGAATATGCCAAATCATGAAAGTAGCTGGTCCCATTCAGCAGAATAAACGCTAGGAAAGGGAGAATTGACTTCCTTTCACCAAATAATAGTTTTAAAATGTACTCTTTATTATCGGCTAACCGTGTGAAGGTTCACATTACAGACGCTTTACCTACTAAAATTGCAAGGACATCACCAGGAAGTCAGTATTATGTGTGTAGAGCCTGGATCAGGTTAATTAATGACGAATGTGGCTCATTGATCAGACGATTCTTTATTCCAAAGGCGGATCACTAACTACCAATCGACAACAGGCGAGGTGCCAAAGTAAGTCAACGTAGGAATGAGACGTCGTGAGCTTTTTGACTGTCAGCAGCGAGACGTAACACAGGGCCAGGAACAAACCTTCAGTAACACATGGGTCCGACACGTCATGTGGATCTCCCGCCACCTTTATTTCAACTGCAAACAATGGACAAGCACTAATACTTCCCATGCTTTACAAGCCGATTTTGCGGTTCTGATTTCTTCCCATTTCCAAACGTAATGTGCCCATTTCCAAAAATAATGTGCACGGCCGACAGTACATTGTTCACGGAGCAAAGTGAACCTAATGGCTACTCGATACCTTTCGATCCTACCATATTTCTGAAACTCAACGTCTCATTCACCTCTGCCAATCCCTTTTGTGTCTCCGGTACTTACAGTTTCGAATTCCAGTTTCAAACCGACTGACTGACCCTCTTCATCCCATCAATCTATAGGTATGTTTTGCTGTGTGTGGTTGTCCGGGCCCACTAAAAATCCATGTCGGTTACAGTATTTTGGTTTCCAGGCCTCGGATTTTCATCAAAGGAATGGAGTGATTTGTACCGAAATACATAGTACAATGATACTGTTGTTAAACTACTTTTAAATCAATGGTCCGCTGTCCCTGTAACTCTAGACTGTGGATAGAAGGCCACAGAAGAAAGAGAAGAAAAAATAGGCAAAAAATTACTTACTTTGCGGCTCCTACGCGAACAGCGCAGTTCGCAGTTACAACATCTACATTAATAATTTATCGCTGCAAATAAGAATTATTATTATTATTATTAGTCTCCTGTCATAAACACACATAAAACACAGTTTATACAATTATTGACAGATCAACCTAGTTTATATAATCTTTGACCAAAATTTGGCAACTTCCATTGCATTTTCCATTGCCTGGTGAAGGTCATCTTCTGATCAGGTGGCTGGACACAGTCGACACTGAAGCATAAATTGAACAGTCTGTTCTTCTACACAGTCACAATGGCTTTTGTTTCCTTCAGTGTATCCCCATTTTGCCAGGTTATCCCGTGATCTGCTCACATCTGACTCAGTCTATTGAAGAACTCCCAGGCTGGCCAATTCTCATCGTAACCAGGGGGTAAAGATAATGAAAAAATTTTTCAACCAGGTGGTTGGGACGTCTCAGCCGTCCATAGTTGCTGCTTGTCTTCTTCATCAATGGTTGTTAGTTTCTACGATGTTCTGAGGAAAGTTTTCCTTGACCTTATTCGTTGTGGTTAGGGTTGTTGCCCAAGCATGGGATAGGTTTTTCCCTGCTCCAGCTTCGTTTTTTCCCTGTTTGTTGCTGTTTCTTCGAACAGGGGGTTGTGTAATCCTGCCCCATCATGACCCGGCCAGTTTTCTCTGTAGGTTGTTCCTGGTTGAGACTTCTGATTTGAATTTTATGGAATGTTTTTTGAACGTTAGTGTGGTGTCACCGCCAGACACCACACTTGCTAGGTGGTAGCCTTTAAATCGGCCGCGATCCGTTAGTATACGTCGGACCCGCGTGTCGCCACTATCAGTGATTGCAGACCGAGCGCCGCCACACGGCAGGTCTAGAGACACTTCCTAGCACTCGCCCAGTTGGACAGCCGACTTGCTAGCGATGGTTCACTGACAAATTACGCTCTCATTTGCCGAGACGATAGTTCGCTTAGCCTTCAGCTACGTCATTTGCTACGACCTAGCAAGGCGCCATTACCAGTTACTATTGATGCTGTAAAACATGTACCGTCAAGAGCGATGTTCACCAATTATCGATTAAAGTTAAGTATTCCAGAAGATACGTACGTTTTTTGCTAGTCTCAATTCCTTTAACTGTTCCAGACCTCACGCCAGTCTGCGTGAGCTTCAACGCGTGCCTTTCGGCTTCCTCATAGTGGATTGGCTGTCTTGCCAATCCACAACAAGTGGCGACGAGGATGGGATTTCCTGCGATGTCGACGCACACTATTTGTGGGACGAACACAATCACTGTTAGAGAGAGTAGCACTGGGCGGAGTGGAATGCTCGGTGGTTGGTTCTGGTCGATTCATTCAGCAATTTTCCTTTTGTTGTCCGGATGTCTTCCACGATGTCATCTGTCACCATCCAAGCGTTATCCGCTATCTTTTGCATTGAAGGTCTTCCACAGACTATTGTTTCCGACAATGGCCCACAATTCATGTCCGCAGAATTTTAGTCATTCTGCAAGGCCAATGGTATTCAACATCTGACGTCCGCGCCGTTTTCGCCACAGTCACACGGTGGCGCTGAACGTTTGGTCAGGACTTTCAAGTCACAGATGTTGAAGTTGAAAGAGTCTCATACTCGGGAGGACGCGTTATTGCTCTTTTTGTCCTCGTATCGCTCTCAGCCCCGTGATGGTCGCTCGCCGGCTGAGTTGCTTCACGGTCGCCCTCATCGAACCTTGATGTCTTTGCTACATCCGCCGCATCAGGTTCCTGTGCCGCGGCAGACACCTGCTTTTGTCCCAGGCGACGTTGTCTACTACCGCAACTATCTAGGTTCACGGCGTTGGCTCGCAGGGCGCATTCTTCGCTGCTTCGGCCGCGCTATGTATCTGGTTTAGGGGGCCTATGGTAAGGTGCGTCGGCATCTCAATCAGCTGCGCCTCTGTCGTCGCACGGGATCTGCCGCTCCCCGTCTGCTTTCAGCAACGGTGCCGTCCGGTCAGCGCCCTGGGGACCCATCTACTGGCTCGCCTCAGCCCCAGGTGTTACCGACGATGCCTTCCATTTTGCCCCATGGCGACGCGCCCCCGCCGCCGCCGCCGCCTGTTCTCGCGCAGGCGACGCCCGCAGTGGACGCGTCGCTGCAACCGCCGGGCGCCTCCCTGGGTCACGCGCCGCCGATCGCTTCCCGTGACCAGTTGTCCTCCGCCATGGAACTCTTGCCCGCTCCGGACCATATGTGGTCTTCGTCCGTCGGGTGCCCCGGCCCGATGGAGGTCGACCCTTCGGCCCCTCCTGTCTCTCTACGGGCGCATACACCGCATGTTGGCGTGCACCCTGGAGCTGGTTTTCAGGCGTTTCCTAGCTCCCCTCGGTCCGAATGGCAGGGTGCGGGTGGCACACCCTCGCCTGTTGTTAGGCTCCCCACCTCGTCGCATACGTCAACAGGCGGTCCTCCCCACGGCGGGAGGAAGCCTTATGCCACAACCGTCCGCCGATTTGTGGGGGAGGAATGTGGTGTCACCGCCAGACACCACACTTGCTAGGTGGTAGTCTTTAAATCGGCTGCGATCCGTTAGTATACGTCGGACCCGCGTGTCGCCACTATCAGTGATTGCACACCGAGCGCCGCTACACGGCAGGTCTAGAGACACTTACTAGCACTCGCCCAGTTGGACAGCCGACTGTGCTAGCAATGGTTCACTGACAAATTACGCTCTCATTTGCCGAGACGATAGTTAGCATAGCCTTCAGCTACGTCATTTGCTACGACCTAGCAAGGCGCCATTACCAGTTACTATTGATGCTGCAAAACATGTATAGTCTGTCTGTAAACTGAAGAGCGAGCGAGCGAGTCCCCACTCTGCCAACCCAGCTACGTCACGAGGCGCTTCTACAGGCTGTTTCACAACGCAGTACCGGCCCTGCCGCGGCGCGCGATTTAAATCTGTGGCGACGCCGTATACAGATACGTCTCGGCTGCGTTTGTTTTCAGACAAATGCATTAAGACCATAAGGAATACAAAAGACGATAGCTTCTTTCGAAATACAACAATAAAGTAAATAATATTAATATAAGAACGGAAGTCAGGATTCTACTACAAACATAGAACCGAATGCCTGTTCATGTGAATATGGTATATGTTCCTCCACTGCTATTCGTAAAACGAACCGCACATAATTCAATAAATCTGTAGAATTTATGGCTTGTTCTTACTTTGTGTTTCTACTGAAAGGTAGAAGTTCTCATTGAAGGACTGTGTTGAAACTTAACAATTCTTGCAACATGAAGAGTGTTAAAAAAGTAAGCAGAAATTTATAATTTTATGTGTTAGTCCGATTTGCACTACTTTTTTGTCACTGTCTTCGTGAACATGTCTCTAAAGTACGTGTACAATGTTATGCATATTGGCTATTTACTCTGTTGTCAGTTGTCAAAAAGATTACATGTGTTTTGGTAGCATCAACGATTATTTGTTTTGTATAAAAATAGATCAGATAATCTGTATAAAATTTTGTTGTAAGAATGGAATAAAATGTATGAAATTTTTAGAAATATTGAATATTGCTTTTGGTGAACTTGTTATGAGTAAACCAAGGGCATACAAGTGGTATAAACATTTTAAAGTGGGTCTTAAAGGGCAGCAGTTTTAACAAGTATGGATGAGATTAAAAATATGCAGTTAGAAGACCTATAAACTATCTCGAAGAAACAGTTCCTAAAGTGTTTCGGGAATTGGAAAAAATCACTGGCATAAGTGTGTAGTATGTAATGTGGAATATTTTGAAGAGTATAACATTGCTGAAGACTAACAAATAAAGTTCTTACCAAAAAATAAAAGTTAATATGTAAGCGCACCTCGTATGTCAAGCTTTCTGCTTGGAAGTCCAGAATCGGGGTATGTGTTTCGAAGTGTTTACGATAGCTATTGTGCACATGTCTTAAGCAGTATGTCTTAGAATCGGGTGAATAGTGGCCGAGACAGAGATTTAGTGTTCCATCAGCATCAAAGGTTTTACGTGATTTTGAAACTGTCTATAAGGATGGGTTTCCTCACAAAATTATTAATTTCCTTCGTGGCGATTCCAGTAAACCATGCGGCTTATTTCCGCGTTTCTTCTTTATGCGACCTATTTGGCGAGGCTGACGTTTGCCTAAATTACAGCCGTTTGGTTGGGAGTAGTAATATTAGCCAACAGTTTTTTTTGCGTCGCCTCTTAACATACGCTGTACTATCATTAGAGACGATCGAACGCTTGTTACTCCGCAAATATCTTCTTCGTATTCTGCACATTTTCTTACAATGCTAGACGATTATCCATCACTTCCGGAAATCGAAGTATATCAGTAAGTATACAAAGTTAACTGAAATTGGCAACTAAAATCCCATGAACAGAAACGACGTATATCACTGCACGCCGATCTGCACTGCTACACAGGTAACGGGCAACAGATTTTGGGTGCCCCTGTAGTCCGGTGGCAGCGGTCTTCCGGGAAATGCCACTTCCCCCACCAAAAGCGCTGCTCGCTCTTCAGTTTACAGACAGACTATACCGTCAAGAGCGATGTTCACCAATTATGGATTAAAGTTAAGTATTCCAGAATATACGTACGTTTTTTGCTAGTCTCAATTCCTTTAACTGTTCCAGACCTCACGCCAGCCTGCGTGAGCTTAAACGCGTGCCTTTCGGCTTCCTCATAGTGGATTGGCTGTCTTGCCAATCCACAACAGTTAGATATCTGTCGAGTATTATTCCTAGGTATTTTGGAGTGTCACATGTAAGAATCACAATGTATGGATATATTATAGAGCAGCTGGGCATTATTTTTTTCGTTTCGTTTTGAAACCATGTTCGTTAAATTCCTGGAAAACTTTTCTCGTTGTTGTTCTTTTACTTATTTAAATAACTGTATTCTATGAAATAAACTCGATAAAAAAACTGATTTGTTAGGTAAGGACGCAGGCAGTAATGTAAATGAAGATATAAACTTGCGACGGTCTGACTCCTGCATCGCACTTGTCCTAAGTAAAGTGAGAAGGTACTAAGAAGACGAATAGCGTACAAACTATTTTGGACCAAAGGTGGTGTTAAAACAGACACTGAGTTGAATATATTGGGCCAAAATTTTAAAATTCTCTTTAATAAGTAAAAATACCACTGCAGGTCTCGAACAACTCCGTTCCCAAGAGAGCGCTGTTGCTTCAGGGAATGTGCCAGCATCTGTTGAAAGGTGGTTCACACGAGTTTCCAAAAACCATTAACTTCTGGAAAAACATCCGAGTTATAAGGAATTTCACACCATAAAATTTCAATACGCTGATGAAATATGATACCCATCACACGCTGATAAAATTCCGCCATATTGATTGCTCGATTTGAAGCAACCTAATTATTTTGGTGGCTCATTTTAGCTCTACTGCTAGGACTGAATTGCTCATTTTCGCTTTTTTTGCATAGAAAGGAAGTAGGAACTGATCAGTCTAAGCAATGACACCACATTTGTTGTCTTTTCGGGAAACTGAGTCCCTCATATGACGTTACTTCACAGGACATCTTAAGATGCCTATGAATTTCATATGAAATCTGTTCATCGTTTGTTGTTGATTTACCAAATGCTGTAACAAAATTTTCGTCTTCTACAGCAACCAGCATCTTTTCACTCACTCTTATGTAGTAGGCTTGAAAGTACCCTTTCTAATGAGCGCTGTAATCGTAACATCTGCCAGAAATGTCAGTTACAAAACAACGTCACCTTGGTCATTCACTATGCAGATTGGGTACGACATAATACGTGGTATCTCCAGTGTAGTGTTTTTCCGTACAACAAGTGTTTTATTCATAGGCGTGAGCAAACAGACCGGTCGAGACAGGTGTGAGGTTACATCAGCGTCCAACCATGAACCGTCTCTTCCAGAGGTTTCGCACTTGAGGGCAGCGAAATACATGCGGAGACCACCCACTGAGAAAAACTGTGCGAAAAATATAGGTCATCCATTTTTTAAATCACAAATAATAACTACTTCCAAATGTAGTTTCAACAAAGTGTGAAACGCAAACTGTACGGAGTATTCGTTACACCTTAAACCATAAATGTTTGTTACACCGGTTATTAATTTCGCTCAACTATAAATGAGGCACCAGTAACAACACAGATACCCTTCGACATGTCAGGACCATATAAAGGTTCATAGTTCACTAAAGCATGTAGATTGCATCAACCTCCATCTGACAATATTTTAAGCAGTTCCTTGGCGCGTGTTTCTTTGGTAGGCTTAACAGTGCTATAAAGTTCAGAAGTCAATCAGGCGTAAAACGTCTAAAAAATGAACATAATCCTTAGAAATCCGTAAGCTGTTTTTTTAGTTTTGGGCCATGGAAAATTCTTTATGACACTGTTATGGATTTGGTGCAATACCTGTGGAAGAAATGGCATGGCCTACAAATTTCATCTTGTCTCTGTCAAACTTTTACTTCTGTAGATTAGCAGTAACTCCTGCACTTGAAAGCATTTGCATTGTTCTCTCTAATAAATCAATACTTTCTTCCCAAGTAGGGGTAGCTATCAATAGACCATCTAGATGCGAAGTTACTTCGTCCAGTAAGTCACGGCCCTATACAGTGTCTAATGAAGTTATAAATATGCCAGAACTTACATTCCGTACGTATAGTTTTACACGGGACTAATAACTCCTTCCAGCAACTATGAAGGCTGTGCGTTTGCTAGACTCTTCTGACAGACTCGCCCGCCAGTACACATCTCTCAGGTCGATGGTTGTAAGGAATTTAATGCCATGAAACTTTTGCAACTGCTCATTCAGTTTTTCTGGTCTAGTGTGTGACGTTGTACGGATTAGTTGTAGGTCAATCAGAAGGCTTGACAGCGAAGAAATCAAACGAGAACCAGCCGTTTTAAGTTTTTAATGTAGGTATTCAACTAAAGCACTTAACATAAATAAATATCGACCTGTTTAATACAGAAAATCGACCAGCTGCCTGTGTGGATAATCGAAAGTAATGCTACGTAAAAGCGTTTGTTTGTGGCACCACGCTTACCGAGTCTCTATGAACAGAACAGGGTCGACGAAGTAGAACAAAACTGTTACACAGTTAGGCTGTTTAGATATCTGTGTTTTATTTAGCGTAGTACAACTCTGTTGATCCAGAAACTCATTCCAGCAACTAAATATTCGAACGACCAGCCAAATGCCTTAGACGTAGGGATGAGATGCTCAGAGGAAACTGGCCAGCAGAGAGATTGCAGTGAAAGCCGAACACTGTCTGTTATGAAAAAAGTCATAGAGTCTAGAGTATAACATTAGAAATTATATATTAAATAATTTTAGTATTATTCAAACTCTGATTTACACCACCTCCTACACCTACCTCTACATCTATATTCTGAAAAAGTGCGTTGCAGAATTTAGAAAATCAGTTGTTGCATTTTATGTGAAATCGTTAACGTCGGCCACAATTTCGAAAATTACATAATGATTGAAGGGAAACAAGCAAAAAATACTCTTTCAGTTTTAAGCAATTTCTATAGAGTAATAGCTTTAATTGAAATTTTTATTAGTTTCCGAGAATTTGGGGAGAATTTGTTCTCTTACATAAATTTCCAATTCAGTTTCCGAGATACTCTTTACTTTATAAAATTATGTTGTTATCATAAACGGTCGCTACGACGATTGTGACATGTTAAATAAGTAAGAGAATACCTATGACAAGAAGATCACTGTTTAGCGTCTGCTGTGATTAAACGCAATTGCTCTTATCTAGAGAAGTTTTGCAAAAACAGACATAATGACTGACAGGATAGCAGCAATCAGTGATTTTACAATGTTACTTATAATCCGTCTTGATTGCAAAATTTTTATTCATATGACCGGTTTCTGTTCATCTAGAACCATCTTCAGATCGATATTTCGGTTACAGAAGTAGCCCATCCAAATACAGCAACTTTCACATGCTGCTTCACAATTAGACGGGTTACTCCTGTAACCTAAATATCAGATCTGAAGATGGTTCTAGATGAACAGAAACCGATCCTATGAATAAAAATTTTGCAATCAAGACGGGTTGAAAGTAACATCTAGAGAAGTGATTGAGAATTTACATCATTTCAAAATATTTATTTCACATAGAATATGGATGAACAGTTTAAGAAAACAATCAGTTTCAACAACTGAAGAATCACTGTAAATCGTAAATAGACATAGTTGCATACTTGACACATTGTACATGTGGAAGGCATGGTTGTCAGCAACGCATGGCTTTTAGAAATATGCTTTGTTATAGATACAGATGCAGTTATTTACAACATGAGGAAGTCCGCTGAAATCAGTTGTTTTTGAAACTGTTCAATACACAAGTGAAGTAAACAGTTTCAATCATTCTAATCATGATGATTATCATTTACGACCACAACATGTAATTTCAAATTATGCGCTGCTTTTAAATTTAATTTCTTCCTCGTTATAGTCGATCAAATTTTCGCTTTTGTTGGGAGCGAAAAGCATAAAAATGTGGTTTGTCTCTTCCACCAAATCCTCACACATTCATACATTTTTTCAGTGTTTACTCTTAATGTTTTTGGTATCTTCTCTTCACGTGTAATATCTGTTCAGCTTTTAACTTAAATATTTTCTGTCAAACATGACATTTACTGTACCTTTTTCGTCTCACTCTCGATGTTTAATATATTTTTCAAAACTTGTTCACCAGTAGTGGATCTTCCTTGACAACGATCAGCAGTTACAGTTTGTAGAGTGCCTTCTAAACCGAAAAGTGGTTCACTAAATCTGTCCACGTACGACGATGTACGGTACCAATATAGTCCAAAAAGCCGCGCGAAAGAGCGTTTCTCAAGGGGTCATACCTCGGAGTCCATCGACCACAGAGATAAGAGGTGAAGTATTTTGGATAGCCCTTTCCCTAGCGACGAGTTGTATGCCTATTGGAACAACGAGCACACTACATTTATCCCATAGTACAGGATCAAAATTTAAACATTATACACTTCCTGCAGCCCATGCAAATTTAGCGAATCGATTGCTTATTTTGCATTAGGTGTGATCCAAAATGGATCAATAAAAGCACCATTTGATCATCGGCGGTTCCTGAGAAGCCTCCGAAAAAATATAATTTTAGGTTTAAAAACATCAGTTGTGTGAATGAACGCTTTTATAATTTCTAATCATGACAAACCTTCGAAATGTTTAACATATGTTCTTAAGATGATATTACCGAGGAAGCTAGAAAACTTTTACGAATGTGATTACCCGTTACCGAGACGCGGAGGTTCAAATTTACTGTAATTATGCAGGTAAAATATCCACTCGTAATATCCAGTCTTAGGGGTAAATGTAGTTTTAACTGGCGTAGTTAACACCTAGCAAGAATTGTGGGGTCATCGCAAGGGGTCTGTGGTCACCAATAAAACTTTTATAACCCGCTGTCTGTGTATAATGTGCACTTCACGGCTATACAGGCTGTCTCGCCCTGGAAATTAGTCGATGGTTAAAGCACCTCACAAAAATTTATTTTACTATACGAAATTCAAATCAAACACCGCATTTTTGCTATACTGTAAGCGTAGCCTAACAATGTTGTGCATATTACGAGGTGCATTCAAGTTCTAAGGCCTCCGATTTTTTTTTCTCCGGACTGGAAAGAGATGGAAACATGCGCATTATTTTAAAATGAGTCCGCGTTCATTGTCAATACGTCCCAGAGATGGCAGCACCGTACGGCAGATGGAATTTTACCGCCAGCGGCGAGAATGAGATCTGTTTTAAATACTTAAAATGGCGACGTTTTCCTTACTTGAACAGCGTGCAATCATTCGTTTCCTGAATTTGCGTGGTGTGAAACCAATTGAAATTCATCGACAGTTGAAGGAGACATGTGGTGATGGAGTTATGGATGTGTCCAAAGTGCGTTCGTGGGTGCGACAGTTTAATGAAGGTAGAACATCGTGTGACAACAAACCGAAGCAACCTCGGGCTCGCACAAGCCGGTCTGACGACATGATCGAGAAAGTGGAGAGAATTGTTTTGGGGGACCGCCGAATGACTGTTGAACAGATCGCCTCCAGAGCTGGCATTTCTGTGGGTTCTGTGCACACAATCCTGCATGACGACCTGAAAATGCGAAAAGTGTCATCCAGGTGGGTGCCACGAATGCTGACAGACGACCACATGGCTGCCCGTGTGGCATGTTGCCAAGCAATGTTGACGCGCAACGACAGCATGAATGGGACTTTCTTTTCATCGGTTGTGACAATGGATGAGACGTGGATGCCATTTTTCAATCCAGAAACAAGGCGCCAGTCATCTCAATGGAAGCACACAGATTCACCGCCACCAAAAAAATTTCGGGTAACCGCCAGTGCTGAAAAAATGATGGTGTCCATGTTCTGGGACAGCGAGGGCGTAATCCTTACCCATTGCGTTCCAAAGGGCACTACGGTAACAGGTGCATCCTACGAAAATGTTTTGAAGAACAAATTCCTTCCTGCACTGCAACAAAAACTTCCGGGAAGGGCTGCGCGTGTGCTGTTTCACCGAGACAACGCACCCGCACATCGAGCTAACGTTACGCAAGTTTCTTCGTGATAACAACTTCGAAGTGATTCCTCATGCTCCCTACTCACCTGACCTGGCTCCTAGTCACTTTTGGCTTTTTCCAACAATGAAAGACACTCTCCGTGGCCGCACATTCACCAGCCATGCTGCTATTGCCCAGTCATTTTCCAGTGGTCAAAACAGACTCCTAAAGAAGCCTTCGCCGCTGCCATGGAATCATGGCGTCAGCGTTGTGAAAAATGTGTACGTCTGCAGGGCGATTACGTCGAGAAGTAACGCCAGTTTCATCGATTTCGGGTAGGTAGTTAATTAGAAAAAAAATCGGAGGCCTTAGAACTTGAATGCACCTCGTATATTAAATAGTGTAAAGTGAACTCACTTTGGATGGGGACGATTTTGTGTTAAACTTACACTGTATTATGCATACTTATTTGTTTTTGATAACTGTCAAAGTATGCACGTAAATGTGTCGAAGTACACTGAAGCGCCAAAGAAACTGATATAGTCATGCATATTCAAATAAAGAGATATGGAAACAGGCAAAATACGGCGCTTCGGTCAGCAGCGCCTATAGAAGATAACAAGTGTCTGGCGCAGTTGTTAGATAGGTTACTGCTGCTGCAATGTCAGGTTATCAAAATTTAAGTGAGTTTGAACGTGGTGTTATAGTCGGCGTACGAGCGATCAGACACAGCAACTCCGAGGTAGCGATGAAGTGGGGATTTTCCCGTTCGACCCATTTCACGAATGGGAATATCAGGAATCCGGTAAAACATCAAATCTCCGACATCACTGGGGCAAGAACAGGACCAACGACGACGGAAGAGAATCGTTCAATGTGGCATAAGTACAACACTTCCTCAAATTGCTGCAGATTTCAGTCCTGGGCCATCAACAAGTGTCAGCGTGTGAACTATTCAACTAAACATCATCGATATGGGAGCCGACGTACCACGTCTCAAATGCTTCGATTCTCTTCTGTTCCGGTTTTCCCACAGTCCATGTTTCACTGCCATACTGTGCTGTGCTCCAAAGCTTTACGCTTCGGTTGAGCCCGTCAGCACCGACACTTGACTATTGATGACTGGAAACATGTTGCCTGGTCGGATGAGTATCGTTTCAGATTGTATCGGGTGTGTGGACGTGCACGGGTATGGAGGCTACCTCATGAATCCATGGACCCATGGGGCCTACATGTCACCAGGAGGCTCTATAATGGTGTGAGGCGTGTGAAACGCCACTTATTATACGTTTAGATACGACTCTGACAGGTGATACACTCGTAAGCATCCCGTCTCATCACCTGTATCCAATCATATCCATTGTGCATTCTGACGGACTTGGGCAATTCCTGTAGGACAATGCGACACCTCACACGTCCAGAATTGCTACTGAGTGGCACCAGGAACACTCTTCTGAATTTAAACACTTCCGATGGCACCCAACTCTCCAGACATGAACATTACTGAACATATTTGTGATGTCTGGCAACATGCTGTTCAGAAGAGATCTCCACCCCCTCGTGTTCTTACTGATTTATGGACAGCCCTGCAGGATTCATTATATCAATTCCCTCCAGCACTACTTCAGACCTTAGTCGAATCTATGCCAAGTCTGCTCCCGCACCTCTGCGTGCCCTACAGGATATTAGGCACGTGTAAGGATTTCTTTGGCTCTTAGTGTTTATAAATAAACTCTCAAAACTTTACTGACCTTTTTTTGATTTCGTTTTATGTAAGCAGCAACCTCTGCTGTAACAGGAAAAAGAAGTGAAACAGCTGAAAAGGGGTGAATATGCTGCTCTTTGAACTACTCTGACAGAAAAGTGCACCGAGCGGGGTGGCGCAGTGATTAGACACTGGACTCGCATTCGGGAGGACGACGGTTCAATCCCGCGTCCGGTCATCCTGATTTAGGTTTTCCGTGATTTCCCTAAATCACTGCAGGCAAATGCCGGGATGGTTCCTCTGAAAGGGCACGGCCGACTTCCTTCCCAATCCTTCCCTAATCCGATGAGACCGATGACCACGCTGTCTGGTCTCCTTCCCCAAACCAACCAACCAACAGAAAAGTGCGGAACCAACTGTTTCAATATTTATTCCGCTTTCATCATAAAAAACTTTGTCGTACAAACATATTAGGGCTTTTTTGTGCTGAAAGAGAGTAGCAGAAAGACAGTGATGATGGAAGAGAGAGGAGATAGTGGCAGTGGGAGAGAAAGAGAGAGGAGGCAATTGTGGGGAGTAAGTGGCAGCGAAAGAGAAAGAAAGATGGATGAAGACATTAGCAACGTGAACCGAAGAGAGCGGAGATGTAGGTGGTCAGAGAGAGACTGTGGCACTAAAAGAGAAAGAGAAATGGATGAAGAAGTAAGCAGTTGGAAGAAAAGAGAGAGAAGAGAGAGAGAATGAAAAGTACAAATGGGTGGAAACCATACATAAGGTAGAAGGCTTTTTTTTCCAGGTCATAAGTCTTCTGACTGGTTTGATGCGACCCGCCACGAATTCCTCTCCTGTGCCAACCTCTTCATCTCAGAGTAGCACCTGCAACCTACTTCCTCAATAGTTTGCTGCATGTATTCCAATCTCTGTCATCCTCTCCAGTTTTTGCCTCTAAGCTACCATGGAAGTCATTCCCTGATATCTTAACAGATGTAGTCTCATCCTGTCTCTTCTCCTTGTCACTGTTTTTCCACATATTTCTTTCCTCTGATTCGGTTCAGAACCTCCTCATTCCTTACGTTATCAGTACACCTAATTTTCAACATTCATGTGTAGCACCATATATCAAATGCTTCGATTCTCTTCTGTTCCAGTTTTCCCATAGTCCATGTTTCACTGCCAATCGGTCCTGTGCTCCAGACGTAAATTCTCAGAAATTTCCCCCTCAAATTAAAGCCTATGTTTGATGCTAGTAGACTTCTCTTGGTCAGGAATGCCCTTCTTGCCAGAGCTACTCAGCTTTCCATGTCCCCTTTGCTCCGTGCGTCATTGATTATTTTGCTTCCAAGCTAGTAGAATTCCATAACGTCATCTACTCTGTAACCGTCAATCATGGCTTTTAAGTTTCTCGCTGTTCTCATATCTGCTATTTTCCATTACTTTCGTCTTAAAAATGGCACGTCATCAGTCCCCTAGAACCGAGAACTACTTAAACCTAACTAACCTAAGGACATCACACACATCCATGCCCGAGGCAGCAGTCGAACCTGCGACCGTAGCGCTCGCGCGGTTCCAGACTGAAGCGCCTATAACCGCTCGGCCACTGCGGAAGGCACTTTCGTCTTTCTTTGATTTACTCTCAGTCTATATTCTATACTCATTAGACTGTTCATTCCATTCAGCAGATCATGTAATTCTTCTTCACTTTCACTCACGATAACAATGTCCTAAGCACTTCGTATCATCGTTATCCTTTCACCTTGAATTTTGATTCCACTCCTGAGCCTTTATTTTATTTCCATCATTACTTCTACGATGTACAGATTGAACAGTAAGGGTGAAAGACTACATCCCTGCCTTACACTCTTTTTAATCCGAGCATTTCGCCGGCTGTTGTGGTCGAGTGGTTCTAGGCTCTTCTGTCCGGAACCACGCTACGGCTACGGTCGCAGCTTCGAATCCTGCCTCGGGCATGGATGTGTGTGTGATGTCCTTAGGTTAGTTTAAGTAGCTCTAAGTTCTAGAGGACTGATGACCTCAGATGTTAAGCCCCATAGTGCTCAGAGCCATTTCAACCATTTAAATTTGAATCCGAGAGTTTCATTCTTGGTCATCTACTCTTGTTATTCCCTCTTGGCTCTTTACATATTGTATATTATCTGTCTCTCCCCATGGCTTACCCCTATTGTTCTCGGAGTTTCGAACATGTTGCACCATTTGACATTGTCGAACTCTTTTTGCAGGTCGACAAATCCTATGAACGTGTCTTGATTTTTCTTTAGTCTTGGTTCCATCATCAACCGCAGCGTCAGAATTGCCTTTCTGGTGCCCTTACCTTTCCTAAAGCCAAAATGATCAACATCTAGAGCCTCGCAAACCGGTGAAATTTAACACTTATGTATTTAGCGCATTTTGGACAGAAATCTTAAACACGTGGTTACAGGAGAAAAATAAGTTGGACCTTCCAGAATTTTTGAGCTGCCGAAGTATGGTTGTGACAGTGGCAGTGGAAAAGAAGGACAAAAAGAGGCCGTGTAAGTGAGAGTAGCAGTGGGTATACTGTAAACCAATCGGAGAAAAAGGAAGCAGTCGGAGAGAGACATATATAGACAGTGGCAGTAAGAAGGAGACGCTGGGTATGAAGGCTTCACTTCAGACGGACACAGGGTAAAGGAATTTGGAATGATCTGTGTTAAAAGAGCGCAAATATGTTCGCAAGCCTCAATTTTTGGTGTGGAGCGCGGAAGGAGGATTGACGCAGCTGGTTCCACACTTTTCTGTGTCTTTTAAAGAGGAACACATTTGCTTTTTTTGTGCTCTAACACGAACATTTTTCAACTGTTACGGAAATACTGTAGAACGTCCACCATTTTGAGCGTTTCATTTGTAAATACGAAGTGGTTCTACCGACCCGCGACCGCAGAATAAGCTTACGAACCATAAACTCAGTCTCTTTTAAACAGATTTGGACAAAAACTCTGGACGACAATTTTCCGCTATTAATTCACTGATCCTCCAGGTGACATTGAAATCTATTCTAGGTTCCTCTGTTTAAGCCATTTTTATTTCCTGTCCGGTTGAGGTGTATCCTGCTGTAAAAGACACGCATTGTAGTGTTAGAGTCTTTTATTTAGCGTTGCTCGTAGTGAAGCAAATGATGTCAGCTGATGTAGCAACAATGGACACGCATACGTAAGTCTAAGCTGAATCCTCAAAACCAACACATAACTAGTACACAGTCGAAACAGTGTCTGGGAGTGAGCCAGAAGAATTTATTACACCTTTAAGTCGGAGTGGATCTAAAGTCTGTCGAGTTTATTGCCTGGAATGTAGCCTCTGTTGCTGGCGTATCAAGGGCCATGTGAACGCACGCCTGTTCGGAAGGGACGCTCAGAGGAATGCAGCCGCCTGTACGTGCGCGCAGCGGCGCTGATTAGGGGACGTCTACGTGCGAAGCACGTGGCGTACGGGTGTCTATCACGTGCCTTCACTGCGCTTTGCCCAGGTATCCTCCTTCTCAATGGGCCGATGGTTCCAGGTGTGCTCCGGCTCTGAGGGACAGACGTAACAGGTGGTACACATTTTAACATTAAATTTATTGTGGCACGCATATTGCAAGAGGAAGCGTTACTCTTGGTATGGAATCTAACATTTAGAAACAGCACTTATTGGGAAAACTGTAATAATTGTAGCAGGTTATAGCAGTTTATATTGTGCTTTTGTAGCTGTTCACGACATACTGCAAAATTAATTCGCCCATGGCCGGCCGTTGCGGCCGTGCGGTTGTAGGCGCTTCAGTCTGGAACCGCGCGACCGCTACGGTCGCAGGTTCAAATCCTGCCTCGGGCGTGGATGTGTGTGATGTCCTTAGGTTAGTTAGGTTTAAGTAGTTCTGAGTTCTAGAGGACTGATGACCTCAGCTGTTGAGTCCCATAGCGCTCAGAGCCATTTGAACCAATTCGCCCATTGACATTTCAGCCACGTTTTTTCCAGCCATCTCCGGAACAAAGCAATTATAATGAGACTACTGACACAGGGCCTTACGTGCTCCACCGTGGCAGCACTCACCACACGGTTCAATGCAGCAGATGGATAAAGCGATCAGATACTCGAGATATTTTTCTCAATGTATCTGTGACTTCTCTGTGATTTAACTAGAGAAAGGGCGGTATTTCAAGCTATGTCCAAATTAAATCCACAATAGCGTTTTATGAAATGTGCCGCTTATTAAATCTCATCTGCTTCATTGTAAAAATCTGTTATTCATCGGGACTATTTAATGTTGTTAGCGCTTACGATTAGTAAACCAGGGCGTTGACGGCAGCGGCGGCTTCGGCATCGGGGTAATGCCGAATGGCGTCAGTCACGTGGTGAGAGAGATCTTCAATAAACTGCTGAGGTATGGCAGTCGCAAACGCTAGGCTGTACCCTCTTTGCTTCACGTGGAATGTAATTTAATTCAGTAAGACATTCATTACAAATAAGAGTGGAAAAACATCCACAAATGTTACATAATTTTAAAAGTAATTAAAGATAAGTGACGATAAGGTACTATTTGTATCATATAGAGAAAAAATTAGAATGCCACAATATTGCTTACAAAAGCAGAGCCACGTACATTGGTAGAAACACTTAAGGACAAAAGTAATTTCGCATGACCTGTCACTGCCAAGCAACAGCGGTAGATGAAACTTGGGGACCATGCATGGGAAGATTGTCGATTTGGGGGAAGAGACCAGAGAGCGAGGTCTTCGGTATCATCGGATTAGGGAAGGGTGGGGAAGGAAGTTGGACGTGCCCTTTCAAAGGAACCATCCCGGCATTTGCCTGAAGCGATTTAGGGAAATCACGGAAAACCTAAATCACGATGGCCAGACGCGGGATTGAACCGTCATCCACCCGCATGCGTGTGCAGTGTGCTAAACGCAGCGCCACCTCGCTCGGTGTGGGAAGAACTGCTACAGTATGGTACAGACAGTAACTGAAAAAACAGGTAATGAGACGAAGTGAAATAACACTATTATTCAAAGGCAGTAATTACTCTGAAGTCACTGCGATTTATCAAGATCCCCTGCACATTACTTAATGTGAAACATGGTTCTTAAAGAGGTGTGTGATCACTAAGGACGGATACGCATGTTCTGCAACGTGCCTCTAAGCTGGCCACATGGCTGGTAATAAGTTCTTGTGGGAGGGCATGGTAGTTGTCAAATACTGGATGATTGTTGGTGCATGTGGACGTGCTGTAACACGCCTCTCCAACGCGTTCCGTAGGTGCTCGATGGGATTTAAGCCTGGAGACGGGAAGGCCACTTCATTTGCCGAATATCTTATCGTTCCAGGAGTTCCACCTGCGCCGTTCGATGCGGTCGTGCGATGTCGTTTATAAAAAGGAGGTCAGGATCGAATGCGACCCTGAACAGGGGCTCATGTAGAAATGGCACAATGGCACAATAATGGCGCCCTTGTTCAAAGCCTTCTAGGTGATTACTCCCACGAAACATTATGCCGCACCACACAGTAGTAGTGAAACGTCCCCATAGAAAAATTGTACAAGGACTGAGCTTAAACTGACACACAATATTTTTAGCGCAACGCAATCTGACTTTCAAAAATCCCTACAAAAGAATGGCCCGGACTAACATTAACCTGTACCTTTCACAAATCACTTACCTTACCAAAAATCTCCGTTACTCGAACTACTGCAATACAGCGAGCGCCACTACAGCCAGCTAAATAAAAGATTCAAACTATGGAAGGCACTAACTACTGATAGGGATAGTTAGCAAATGAAAGATTTTAATGGAGAACAAACAATGTATTTACCTTAATATCATCACAAGTCATAATATATGTAATTTCAAAACTCCGCCATCTCTCTCCTCACATCCACCACTGCTGGCGGCTCACCTCTAACTGCGCAACGCTACGCGCTGTTCACATCCAGCTGCCGCTGCCCAACGCTACAATGGCAGACAACAATGCAAACTAGCCACAGACTGCACACAGCACAGCCAGTGATTTTCATATAGAGCGCTACGTAACGTTGCCAATAAGAAAACATAAACAGCCTACTTACATAAAGAAAACATAAACAGCCTACTTACATAGCCTCCATGCTCCCCAAAAAAAAAATTTTACAAATTGTTTTGGGCAGTGGCCAATAATGATTTGAAAAAATTTTTCATAATTACAATAACAAAGATATCAAATGCACACACTTATTTATACAATGTTGGTCAAAAGCTAAAATTTTCTCACAGTCCATAAAGACAGTCCAGATTGTTCATCACAGTAAAATTTCAGTGTTTTTTTTTTTTTTCTCAAAGTCTGAGCAGTAAAAGAGAATGCACACGGAAGTAGTGGATTTCCATGCAGTGTTGAAGAAGTAGTGTTGTCCTTCCAACTGAAAGACAGTGCTGACTCTTGACATGCTGACAGGTAATGGGCCACAACAGAGCAAACCCACAGCAGAGTCATTCGACGTTATGAAGAAGATTGGTAGGTAGGTCATCACAGAGCAGACCCACTGGAGTCCTGGTAGAGAGTATGGTATTGGTGTTGGTGGGCCACCAGAGATGCAGACCCACTGTAGTCCATGTAGAGACGGCCAGCAGCCATCTGTTGTGACTGTGCGGGTGCACAATCACCATTGAAGAGTCTTGCAGTTAATATAACAAGTCCATAACCACCACTTGTGCACGCACAAAGTTTTTGGAATTGTCCTTAGAAGTCTTGCAGACAATATAGCAAGTCCATAAACCACCACTCGTCCACTCAAGAAATTTTTTGGAATTGTTCTTAGAACCAGCAATGCTGTTATCCAGTCCCTTGCTGAATTATCAACACACGTGCAGACACTAACAGTCCCAACTTCTCACATATTGTGCATTACTATGACCAACAGAAATGTGTGCAGTGAAATGAATGCTTACAAGTTACTTAATTTGATGAACTGGTGTCAATTACAATATTATAACATGAGAATACAATTACAAAGGTACAAAATACATCATTAAAGAACATAACAATACAGATAACATTTGTAGTACAAGCTTTACAAAAGAATCGAAATAACATATACATCAGTGTTACAGGAATTATAACATAAGTTCGTACATAAAAGATCAGAATAACTTTTGAAACATCAACTTTACACATGAGCATTAAAACAAAGCAGAATAAATAATGTCTAAGCATATTTACAAGGTAAATAACATATTATTAATGCCAATTATATTTGAGGATAACAGTATTCCTCATCATAGTGAATGTAGCTTAATATTAGAAGAAAAAATTCTATGAAACTACACAGAGACAGGAAGAAAACAAATACACAAGGATACACAAACACATAGTGGGATAACACAAAAGGAAAGGACAGGGTTCGTTTTCAGTGTAACATTTGGTACTGCAGTCCAACCCAAAACTTCATTCCATAGATCGTTCGTCTTATTTCAACCTTTGCTTCCACCAAAAAAATCCTATCCAAGCATGCTTCCTGTATTTATATGTTCACATATTTCTTATCTCATTATTTATTTTCCATTATCTTACCTCCTCATTTATTTCCAAGAAAATCCTACCTATACCTGCTTTCTGTACTTTTTTCGTATAACTTCTCAATGCATTTCTCCCAATTCATCGCAACTCATTCTCTTATAGTCCACCCCCTCTTAAGCTAACTTAAATCTGCTGAGCTCAGATGCTAAACTAAAGGACGAGGCAATGCAGCAGCATAAAACAATTAACACAAACATCAAGGACAAAAATTTTAAATAGGCAAAGCAATTGCAGTACTACAACTAATATAAGGTACTGTGCAGCAAACAAGAAAAATAAAACAGTAGTAAAACTAGCTTAGAATACAGCGAGCGCCACTACTGCCAGCTAAATAAAAGATTCAAACTACGGAAGGCACTAACTACTGATAGGGATAGTTAGCAAATGAAAGATTTTAATGGAGAACAAACAATGTATTTACCTTAATATCATCACAAGTCATAATATATGTAATTTCAAAACTCCGCCATCTCTCTCCTCACATCCACCACTGCTGGCGGCTCACCTCTAACTGCGCAACGCTACGCGCTGTTCACATCCAGCTGCCGCTGCCCAACGCTACAATGGCAGACAACAATGCAAACTAGCCACAGACTGCACACAGCACAGCCAGTGATTTTCATATAGAGCGCTACGTAACGTTGCCAATAAGAAAACATAAACAGCCTACTTACATAAAGAAAACATAAACAGCCTACTTACATAGCCTCCATGCTCCCCAAAAAAAAAATTTTACAAATTGTTTTGGGCAGTGGCCAATAATGATTTGAAAAAATTTTTCATAATTACAATAACAAAGATATCAAATGCACACACTTATTTATACAATGTTGGTCAAAAGCTAAAATTTTCTCACAGTCCATAAAGACAGTCCAGATTGTTCATCACAGTAAAATTTCAGTGTTTTTTTTTTTTTTCTCAAAGTCTGAGCAGTAAAAGAGAATGCACACGGAAGTAGTGGATTTCCATGCAGTGTTGAAGAAGTAGTGTTGTCCTTCCAACTGAAAGACAGTGCTGACTCTTGACATGCTGACAGGTAATGGGCCACAACAGAGCAAACCCACAGCAGAGTCATTCGACGTTATGAAGAAGATTGGTAGGTAGGTCATCACAGAGCAGACCCACTGGAGTCCTGGTAGAGAGTATGGTATTGGTGTTGGTGGGCCACCAGAGATGCAGACCCACTGTAGTCCATGTAGAGACGGCCAGCAGCCATCTGTTGTGACTGTGCGGGTGCACAATCACCATTGAAGAGTCTTGCAGTTAATATAACAAGTCCATAACCACCACTTGTGCACGCACAAAGTTTTTGGAATTGTCCTTAGAAGTCTTGCAGACAATATAGCAAGTCCATAAACCACCACTCGTCCACTCAAGAAATTTTTTGGAATTGTTCTTAGAACCAGCAATGCTGTTATCCAGTCCCTTGCTGAATTATCAACACACGTGCAGACACTAACAGTCCCAACTTCTCACATATTGTGCATTACTATGACCAACAGAAATGTGTGCAGTGAAATGAATGCTTACAAGTTACTTAATTTGATGAACTGGTGTCAATTACAATATTATAACATGAGAATACAATTACAAAGGTACAAAATACATCATTAAAGAACATAACAATACAGATAACATTTGTAGTACAAGCTTTACAAAAGAATCGAAATAACATATACATCAGTGTTACAGGAATTATAACATAAGTTCGTACATAAAAGATCAGAATAACTTTTGAAACATCAACTTTACACATGAGCATTAAAACAAAGCAGAATAAATAATGTCTAAGCATATTTACAAGGTAAATAACATATTATTAATGCCAATTATATTTGAGGATAACAGTATTCCTCATCATAGTGAATGTAGCTTAATATTAGAAGAAAAAATTCTATGAAACTACACAGAGACAGGAAGAAAACAAATACACAAGGATACACAAACACATAGTGGGATAACACAAAAGGAAAGGACAGGGTTCGTTTTCAGTGTAACATTTGGTACTGCAGTCCAACCCAAAACTTCATTCCATAGATCGTTCGTCTTATTTCAACCTTTGCTTCCACCAAAAAAATCCTATCCAAGCATGCTTCCTGTATTTATATGTTCACATATTTCTTATCTCATTATTTATTTTCCATTATCTTACCTCCTCATTTATTTCCAAGAAAATCCTACCTATACCTGCTTTCTGTACTTTTTTCGTATAACTTCTCAATGCATTTCTCCCAATTCATCGCAACTCATTCTCTTATAGTCCACCCCCTCTTAAGCTAACTTAAATCTGCTGAGCTCAGATGCTAAACTAAGGGACGAGGCAATGCAGCAGCATAAAACAATTAACACAAACATCAAGGACAAAAATTTTAAATAGGCAAAGCAATTGCAGTACTACAACTAATATAAGGTACTGTGCAGCAAACAAGAAAAATAAAACAGTAGTAAAACTAGCTTAGAATACAGCGAGCGCCACTACTGCCAGCTAAATAAAAGATTCAAACTACGGAAGGCACTAACTACTGATAGGGATAGTTAGCAAATGAAAGATTTTAATGGAGAACAAACAATGTATTTACCTTAATATCATCACAAGTCATAATATATGTAATTTCAAAACTCCGCCATCTCTCTCCTCACATCCACCACTGCTGGCGGCTCACCTCTAACTGCGCAACGCTACGCGCTGTTCACATCCAGCTGCCGCTGCCCAACACTACAATGGCAGAATACAATGCAAACTAGCCACAGACTGCACACAGCACAGCCAGTGATTTTCATATAGAGCGCTACGTAACGTTGCCAATAAGAAAACATAAACAGCCTACTTACATAAAGAAAACATAAACAGCCTACTTACAGTAGGACAACCAAAAATATCAAGTTCCACAACAACACTGTGTGCTTCACGTGGTTCCCACCTCTCGCCACGTGACAATACGTCCAGAATCACCACTCACACTGAACCTGCTCTCATTGGAGAAGAACCCGCGATCCCATCCCTCATTGCTCCAGTCCCTACTCTCTAGGCACCATCTAGAAAGTTGCCGTCGATGTGCGGTTGTCAACGGAACGCAGTGTACTCGATGTCGGGCAAACAGACTTCCCACGCAGTCGCCATACCACCGCTGAGCGCGAGATTTCGTACCTAGCAGCTGTTACATTTGGTTGCAATTGAGCCCTTTGCTCGAGGTGGGACCCTTCCTTCCTGTTGCACAATGCAGCGGCCATTTGCTGCTATAAATGACGGTGGTCGACCTCCTGCTCTACTTCGGGAAGCAGTGCATGAGGTTCGGAACTCTCGTCATTCACATGATACAATGCTATGAGCAATACCGAACTCTTGAGCTACAGTCGTACACTTGCTCGTCCTTCCAGTTTCCCGGTGACTCCTCCTGATGGGAAGTAATACAGATGCGGCGTCCGGACCACATTGAAATGAAGAACACAACCAAATTGCACCGTAATTGCTCGCTGACACTCCCTGTCCTTTTCCCGTTGCTTCAGCTTACTCATGTTATGGGGCCAGCCCCGTTTGGCACTACAGTCACAATGACCTCACCCCAAGTGGCGTCCAGTTTTCTGTGCTCATTTGGGAGACTTCTGGCAACATGCACCAGCACTTTGATTCATTTCCACCTGGTTGTTAATATGCTATGTTATTTTACCTAACTCTTACTTACGTTTTTCAACACATGGGTTGACCGTCATAGCGCTTTCACTCAATAGCGGCGTACCCAGGAGGTTCAAATGGCTCTGAGCACTATGGCACTTAACTGCTGAGGTCATCAGTCTACCCAGAAGGCCTTTGCTTAATTGGCCCTGGTGAGGATGGAGGCCACAGTTTCCTTGGGGATACACATCGATGTTAGATGTTTGTGTGACATACATAAACTAAACTAAGGCACAGCTTTATAAAACGTTGTGTTGTGGTCGTCATGTCGACATGGTCTATATGTGTAGTGACATCTTCGCTTTACTGGTCTTGGTGAGGATAGACGCCAAGGTCTTTGTGGTGACGTACATGGGCGGCAGCTGAATAAAGATGTCGTGAACGAACACTGCAATCTCCGGGGTCGTCTGTGGTTTTTAACATGTGTCGAGACCAATAAAGTAATTACTCAGCCTCCACATGTCTAATACGTGTTGCTTCCGTTTCAGAAGTCGGTTGCGTATTTAAATCACCAGTGACATGCGATCTTCAAACTATTGGATCCCATCAAGCTTGTACAATTACTAGGTGCCACAGTCGTTTTGGTGTAGCGTGTTAATGTCTTCCAGATGCCAGTTAACGGCGTTATATTAAAAACCTCACAAAAACGTTGCAGTAAATGTTTGTGCGATTCACTAACTAAACCAAAATGTATAATAATCAAAGAGCTGCAATAACAAGGGAAAGCTCGTGGAGGAGGAATGAAAATACCTTACAAAATACCTTACGAACTGAATTGGAAATCATCCATAGAAGTGTTTTTTTCTGAATTCGTTTTGTTCGTTTAGTAAGTTTGTGTCATTATTCTTCTGATTACTATAGATTTCTGTTTCCTCGTGGATATTCAGTTGTACACTTCATAGGACAGCTTGTAAAATTGGGAAATTTGTCTCAATAATTCCCATACGGTGTTCGTTATTGAGGAGCTGTAAACCGATAATAGATTTAGCACATGCTGCCCTTGATGTGGCATGGGTAAAATACAGGGAGCGAAAGGCTATTTACAATTTGTACAGAAACCAGATGGCAGTTATAAGAGTCGAGGGACATGAAAGGGAAGCAGTGGTTGGGAAGGGAGTGAGACAGGGTTGTAGCCTACCCCCGATGTTATTCAATCTGTATATTGAGCAAGCAGTAAAGGAAACAAAAGAAAAATTCGGAGTAGGTATTAAAATCCATGGAGAAGAAATAAAAACCTTGAGGTTTGCCGATGACATTGTAATTCTGTCAGAGACAGCAAAGGACCTGGAAGAGCAGTTGAACGGAATGGACAGTGTCTTGAAAGGAGGATATAAGATGAACATCAACAAAAGCAAAACGAGGATAATGGAATGAAGTCGAATTAAGTTGGGTGATGCTGAGGGAATTAGATTAGGAAATGAGACACTTAAAGTAGTAAAGGAGTTTTGCTATTTGGGGAGCAAAATAACTGATGATGGTCGAAGTAGAGAGGATATAAAATGTAGACTGGCAATGGCAAGGAAAGCGTTTCTGAAGAAGAGAAATTTGTTAACATCGAGTATAGATTTAAGTGTCAGGAAGTCATTTCTGAAAGTATTTGTATGGAATGTAGCCATGTATGGAAGTTAAACATGGACGGTAAATAGTTTGGACAAGAAGAGAATAGAAGCTTTCGAAATGTGGTGCTACAGAAGAATGCTGAAGATTAGATGGGTACATCGCATAACTAATGAGGAAGTATTGAATAGGATTGGGGAGAAGAGAGGTTTGTGGCACAACTTGACCAGAAGAAGGGATCGGTTGGTAGGACATGTTCTGAGGCGTGAAGGGATCACCAATTTAATATTGGATGGCAGCGTGGAGGGTAAAAATCGTAGGGGGAGACAAGAGATGAATACACTAAGCAGATTCAGAAGGATGTAGGTTGCAGTAGCTACTGGGAGATGAAGAAGCTTGCACAGGATAGAGTAGCATGGAGAGCTGCATCAAACCAGTCTCAGGACTGAAGACCACAACAACAACAGCCCTTGATGTATGTATTTTTAATCTAATATTTTGCCTCCAGCCTGTTTGTCCCATATATTGTTTGTCGCTGTGTATGCATTTGATGTCCCACATTCCAGAGTTATAGTACTCATTTTGATATGTACCCACACTGTGCTTTAATTTCCGTTGAAGTTGAAATTATTAGTGGTCAAACTAATCTTCGCATTACTCTTTCGAAACAATACCGCAGTTTCGTCTAAATGTTTCTCCAGTTATTCATGTTAATGTAAACTGAGTTACCCTTCTATTTCTGATTACGTCATTATATTCAGATTGTCGTTTCAGTACTGCGCGGATAGTGTCGATATCTACAAATTTCTCGCCATTTGATACAGCATTTTGTTTTAAAATGCCATTGTTCTTTATCCATTTTCTCTATTTAAATATAATTCAGGGCTCAATTTATCACTGATTATTTTCACAGATTTACATAGATAAGCAGAGTTTTCGTTAATGATTGCCTTAGTGGTTGCGGGATTCCTGTTATTCTCGTCATGCGTGCTCAATTACACTTTATTATTTTGAAATCTAAAATATTAATCGTTTTCTTATCTTCATGTTCAGCAATAAATTTTACTTTATGGTGCATGTGATTTTGTCATTGAGCTACCCTTTCAACGTCATCCTTGTTCGCTTCAAGCACAAGACTAGTATCATCTACACTCCTGGAAATGGAAAAAAGAACACATTGACACCGGTGTGTCAGACCCACCATACTTGCTCCGGACACTGCGAGAGGGCTGTACAAGCAATGATCACACGCACGGCACAGCGGACACACCAGGAACCGCGGTGTTGGCCGTCGAATGGCGCTAGCTGCGCAGCATTTGTCAGTGTCAGCCAGTTTGCCGTGGCATACGGAGCTCCATCGCAGTCTTTAACACTGGTAGCATGCCGCGACAGCGTGGACGTGAACCGTATGTGCAGTTGACGGACTTTGAGCGAGGGCGTATAGTGGGCATGCGGGAGGCCGGGTGGACGTACCGCCGAATTGCTCAACACGTGGGGCGTGAGGTCTCCACAGTACATCGATGTTGTCGCCAGTGGTCGGCGGAAGGTGCACGTGCCCGTCGACCTGGGACCGGACCGCAGCGACGCACGGATGCACGCCAAGACCGTAGGATCCTACGCAGTGCCGTAGGGGACCGCACCGCCACTTCCCAGCAAATTAGGGACACTGTTGCTCCTGGGGTATCGGCGAGGACCATTCGCAACCGTCTCCATGAAGCTGGGCTACGGTCCCGCACACCGTTAGGCTGTCTTCCGCTCACGCCCCAACATCGTGCAGCCCGCCTCCAGTGGTGTCGCGACAGGCGTGAATGGAGGGACGAATGGAGACGTGTCGTCTTCAGCGATGAGAGTCGCTTCTGCCTTGGTGCCAATTATGGTCGTATGCGTGTTTGGCGCCGTGCAGGTGAGCGCCACAATCAGGACTGCATAAGACCGAGGGACACAGGGCCAACACCCGGCATCATGGTGTGGGGAGCGATCTCCTACACTGGCTGTACACCACTGGTGATCGTCGAGGGGACACTGAATAGTGCACGGTACATCCAAACCGTCATCGAACCCATCGTTCTACCATTCCTAGACCGTTAAGGGAACGTGCTGTTCCAACAGGACAATGCACGTCCGCATGTATCCCGTGCCACCCAACGTGCTCTAGAAGGTGTAAGTCAACTACCCTGGCCAGCAAGATCTCCGGATCTGTCCCCCATTGAGCATGTTTGGGACTGGATGAAGCGTCGTCTCACGCGGTCTGCACGTCCAGCACGAACGCTGGTCCAACTGAGGCGCCAGGTGGAAATGGCATAGCAAGCCGTTCCACAGGACTACATCCAGCATCTCTACGATCGTCTCTATGGGAGAATAGCAGCCTGCATTGCTGCGAAAGGTGGATATACACTGTACTAGTGCCGACATTGTGCATGCTCTGTTGCCTGTGTCTATGTGCCTGTGGTTCTGTCAGTGTGATCATGTGATGTATCTGACCCCAGGAATGTGTCAATAAAGTTTCCCCTTCCTGGGACAATGAATTCACGGTGTTCTTATTTCAATTTCCAGGAGTGTATATATCTTCGATAATAGGTTTACAGAGTTTTAGAAAACTAGCTACATTTAGGCAAATGCACAAAAGCAGCTGTAAATTTTCCAGAAGGGCAATTCCTCACTGCAATGCCGTCCTTTGTTAAAAACTAAGTGCCAAAGCAACTGTGAGGGCTAAAATCTTTCCGTCACTATTGCCAAAGCAATGCAACGGTACGCCACTCTTGATTTGTTTCCTGGCGGCTTGCGCGTATACCGACGTTGTTCAATGCAACGCTCACGATCAGTTCGTAAAAGATGTCACAACTCCCGCAATGAATCTGGTACACACCCGCCTAGGAGGGCGGAAGATCAGGTACGGTGTCTCTCGAGGACCTGGTTTCTCTTAGAGAAATAAAGACAGAAACGTAGTGGACTTAAAATTATAGTGTCTACCTGATCGTCCCCCCATGAACCATGGACCTTGCCGTTGGTGGGGAGGCTTGCGTGCCTCAGCGATACAGATGGCCGTACCGTAGGTGTAACCACAACGGAGGGGTATCTGTTGAGAGGCCAGACAAACATGTGGTTCCTGAAGAGGGGCAGCAGCCTTTTCAGTAGTTGCAGGGGCAACAGTCTGGATGATTGACTGATCT
This sequence comes from Schistocerca cancellata, assembly GCF_023864275.1. Taxonomy (NCBI): domain Eukaryota; kingdom Metazoa; phylum Arthropoda; class Insecta; order Orthoptera; family Acrididae; genus Schistocerca; species Schistocerca cancellata. The sequence goes on from NC_064628.1 coordinate 261,054,708, forward strand.
GGCCTTGTAACAATAACCAAAACGGCCTTGCTGTGCTGGTACTGCGAACGGCTGAAAGCAAGGGGAAACTACAGCCGTAATTTTTCCCGAGGACATGCAGCTTTACTGTATGATTAAATGATGATGGCGTCCTCTTGGGTAAAATATTCCGGAGGTAAAATAGTCCCCCATTCGGATCTCCGGGCGGGGACTACTCAGGAGGACGTCGTTATCAGGAGAAAGAAAACTGGCGTTCTACGGATCGGAGCGTGGAATGTCAGATCCCTTAATCGGGCAGGTAGGTTAGAAAATTTAAAAAGGGAAATGGATAGGTTAAAGTTAGATATAGTGTGAATTAGTGAAGTTCGGTGGCAGGAGGAACAAGACTTTTGGTCAGGTGATTACAGGGTTATAAATACAAAATCAAATAGGGGAAATGCAGGAGTAGGTTTAATAATGTATAAAAAAATAGGAGTGCGGGTTAGCTACTACAAACAGCATAGTGAACGCATTATTGTGGCCAAGATAGACACAAAGCCCATGCCTACTACAGTAGTACAAGTTTATATGCCTACTACCTCTGCAGATGATGAAGAAATAGATGAAATGTATGACGAGATAAAAGAGATTATTCAGGTAGTGAAGGGAGACGAAAATTTAATAGTCATGGGTGACTGGAATTCGTCAGTAGGAAAAGGGAGAGAAGGAAACATAGTAGGTGAATATGGATTGGGGGGAAGGAATGAAAGAGGAAGCCGCCTTGTAGAATTTTGCACAGAGCATAACTTAATCATAGCCAACACTTGGTTCAAGAATGATAAAAGAAGGTTGTATACCTGGAAGAATCCTGGAGATACTAAAAGGTATCAGATAGATTATATAATGGTAAGACAGAGATTTAGGAACCAGGTTTTAAATTGTAAGACATTTCCTGGGGCAGATGTGGATTCGGACCACAATCTATTGGTTATGAACTGCAGATTGAAACTGAAGAAACTGCAAAAAGGTGGGAATTTAAGGAGATGGGACCTGGATAAACTGAAAGAACCAGAGGTTGTACAGAGTTTCAGGGAGAGCGTTAGGGAACAATTGACAGGAATGTGGGGAAAGAAATACAGTAGAAGACGAATGGGTAGCTCTGAGGGATGAAGTAGTGAAGGCAGCAGGGGATCAAGTAGGTAAAAAGACGAGGGCTAATAGAAATCCTTGGGTAACAGAAGAAATATTGAATTTAATTGATGAAAGGAGAAAATATAAAAATGCAGTAAATGAAGCAGGCAAAAAGGAATACAAACGTCTCAAAAATGATATCGACAGGAAGTGCAAAATGGCTAAGCAGGGATGGCTAGACGACAAATGTAAGGCTGTAGAGGCTTGTCTCACTAGGGGTAAGATAGATACTGCCTACAGGAAAATTAAAGAGACCTTTGGAGAGAAGAGAACCACTTGTATGAATATCAAGAGCTCAGATGGCAACCCAGTTCTAAGCAAAGAAGGGAAGGCAGAAAGGTGGAAGGAGTATATAGAGGGTTTATACAAGGGCGATGTACTTGAGGACAATATTATGGAAATGGAAGAGGATGTAGATGAAGACGAAATGGGAGATAAGATACTGCGTGAAGAGTTTGACAGAGCACTGAAAGACCTGAGTCGAAACAAGGCCCCGGGAGTAGACAACATTCCATTTGAACTACTGATGGCCTCGGGAGAGCCAGTCATGACAAAACTCTACCATCTGGTGAGCACGATGTATGAGACAGGCGAAATACCCTCAGACTTCAAGAAGAATATAATAATTCCAATCCCAAAGAAAGCAGGTGTTAACAGATGTGAAAATTACAGAACTATCAGTTTAATAAGTCACAGCTGCAAAATACTAACGCGAATTCTTTACAGACGAATGGAAAAACAGGTAGAAGCCGACCTCGGGGAAGATCAGTTTGGATTCCGTAGAAATGTTGGAACACGTGAGGCAATACTGACCTTACGACTTATCTTAGAAGAAAGATTAAGAAAAGGCAAACCTACGTTTCTAGCATTTGTAGACTTAGAGAAAGCATTTGACAATGTTAACTGGAATACTCTCTTTCAAATTCTGAAGGTGGCAGGGGTAAAATACAGGGAGCGAAAGGCTATTTACAGTTTGTACAGAAACCAGATGGCAGTTATAAGAGTCGAGGGGCATGAAAGGGAAGCAGTGGTTGGGAAAGGAGTAAGACAGGGTTGTAGCCTCTCCCCGATGTTATTCAATCTGTATATTGAGCAAGCAATAAAGGAAACAAAAGAAAAATTCGGAGTAGGTATTAAAATTCATGGAGAAGAAATAAAAACTTTGAGGTTCGCCGATGACATTGTAATTCTGTCAGAGACAGCAAAGGACTTGGAAGAGCAGTTGAACGGAATGGACAGTGTCTTGAAAGGAGGATATAAAATGAACATCAACAAAAGCAAAACGAGGATAATGGAATGTAGTCAAATTAAGTCGGGTGTTGCTGAGGGAATTAGATTAGGAAATGAGACACTTAAAGTAGTAAAGGAGTTTTGCTATTTAGGGAGTAAAATAACCGATGATGGTCGAAGTAGAGAGGATATAAAATGTATACTGGCAATGGCAAGGAAAGCGTTTCTCAAGAAGAGGAATTTGTTAACATCGAGTATAGATTTAAGTGTCAGGAAGTCGTTTCTGAAAGTATTTGTATGGAGTGTAGCCATGTATGGAAGTTAAACATGGACGATAACTAGTTTGGACAAGAAGAGAATAGAAGCTTTCGAAATGTGGTGCTACAGAAGAATGCTGAAGATAAGGTGGGTAGATCACGTAACTAATGAGGAGGTATTGAATAGGATTGGGGAGAAGAGAAGTTTGTGGCACAACTTGACTAGAAGAAGGGATCGGTTGGTAGGACATGTTTTGAGGCATCAAGGGATCACAAATTTAGCATTGGAGGGCAGTGTGGAGGGTAAAAATCGTAGAGGGAGACCAAGAGATGAATACACTAAGCAGATTCAGAAGGATGTAGGTTGCAGTAGGTACTGGGAGATGAAGAAGCTTGCACAGGATAGAGTAGCATGGAGAGCTGCATCAAACCAGTCTCAGGACTGTAGACCACAACAACAACACCTGATCGTTTACTTGCGAGGCAATTGTTGGGAATAAAAATTCACTTCGGGTGAGTTCTTCAGACCTGTGAGTTCGTTGAGATGCTGTGTGCCGTAAGCATCAAAGATTTAAGGCAGGGGCGGGCAAACGTTGCACGCGGCTCATGAGCGCACAGCGCTGCACGTGTGCTGCTCGCGTGCAATCGTCGAATGGGGCAGTGGCCACAGCCGGCAGGTTGCGGCAGTGTAGTACCAGGCTAAGCTGCGGACGTCGATGCGTAGCGACCACTACGTAGTGAACGTTGTATTTCAAGAACCGGAAAATGCAGAGTGAAACAAGGAAACGGAGAAGCGGAGATTTGCTATCTTTTAAAAAGTAATGGGAGAATCATTTTTTCTTTGTGCAAAAACGTGAAAATTCGAAATGTTTAATATGTGGCAGTGTTCTCGCTGGTCAGCGGAAGTTTAGTATTGAAGGCCATTATAACCAATTTCACAAGGACAAGTACAATTTATTGTCAGATTCTGAGCGGATGGGGAAATTGACTGAGCTTAAGAAGAGCGATCTGACGATACTAGATGAATCTGTCGTAGTTGCTGTGGTCACGAGAGATCTGCGACCTCCTTTCATCATGTCTCTCATCTAACTGATTTAACATTTTATGGAGCACTGTTTTCAATTTTTCAAGACGACAACAATAATAGCCCAGCAGTACGTGCAAGTTATAAGATTACGCTTAATATAGCGAGAGCTGGAAAACCATTTGCTGAATTAGTAAGTGTCGGTTAAGAGGAAACATCAGTGATGAAAATTTAAGTAACTGTTTGCGTTTGTCTGTATGTAGAAATGTTATTCCACTCCACCTGTGATAATTAAATAAAACGTATCGCAGGTAATAGGTACTCTTTCAAACCACGATATCTTTCAAGCACTCCTACTAATCTTATTCCTTCATTCAATAAAGCAAGCTAGGAAACAAAACGCATTGCAGGGGAAGGAGCGGACAGAAGGTATGGTGGGGAGGGGAGATAAGCGGGTGGCCAGCTTGCCCCTGTGTGTACGCAGAACGACTGTTAACTGCACGCGTGCAAGTGCACCGCACACGTGCAGGATTCCTCCCCACCCCTGATTTAAGGTCACCAGCAGTTAGTTACGGAAGATGGCAAATCCTGGCAAGTAAATATAAATTCCTGTGTGTGAGCTTGCGTTGCACTTTATGTCCTATTGTACCATCAGTTTCCCAGCAAACCAGAACATCCAGACAAGGAAGGGTGTTGCCGTATTCCCTTATTTCCAATGTGAATTGAACACCTACGGGGAGAGAATTAAAATTCTCATAAAACCGCTTTAATTCACCTTCCTGTGAGTCTCTACCACACACGTATCTTATGAATACGTCCAGAATACCATTGGTTTCAACCTTATCGAGTCCAGCACCTTGGCCACGAATTCCTCCATGTAGAAAATAACTACCAAGAGAGAGAGGACTTTCCACGGAAATTCCGTCAATAAGTTCACAAAATTCACCATTAAACAGGAAATAACGCGCTAAAACAAATCATAGACATATTTGTAAAAATGTTAGGCAACAAGAGAGACATAGCCTGTTAAAGCTGTCTAGATAAAGGGGATGGACAGAAATTTGGTAACACTAAAAACAGAGCCGGCCGGAGTGGCCGAGCGGTTCTAGGCGCTTCAGTCTGGAACCGCGCGACCGCTACGGTCGCTGGTTCGAATCCTACCTCGCGCATGGATGTGTGTGTTGTCCTTAGGTTAGTTAGGTTTAACTAGTTCTGAGATCTAGGGGACTGATGACCTCAGATGTTAAGTCCCATAGTGCTCAGAGCCATTTTTGAAGTAAAAACAGAAACCATTACCACGCCAGTTTCGATGTGGAAAACCAGTTGGCATTCAAATCAGCTTCCACTCGTCTTGGAATCAATAAATACAGAACCTCTATGGTTTCCAGTGGAATCTTATACCATTCTTCCTGCAAAACAGTCTCAAGTGTTGGTAACAATGATGGAGGTTGGTAGTAGTCACTCAAACTTTTCCCCAAAGTAGACCCCAAAGCATTAATAACTTTGAGATAGGGTGACTATGGTGACTAAAGGAGATGCGACGATTGATGCTCATGCTCACAAAACCAGTGGTGGACGATGTGAGCTGTTTGAACAGGGACCCTGTCATCTTGGAACAAAGCATGACCATTGAGGAACGGACATTGTATTATGGGATGGATCTGATCAGCCAAAATCATCACGTAATCCTTGACATTAATCAGTAATCAGTAATGCGACCTTGAAAACTAACCATGGAGCGCATGGTACCACGATATGGCTGGCGAGACCGAAACTGAATTCACGCCATCCATCGCTCTTGGGATGTAAACTCCACGAGAAGTTGGAAACAACATGAAACATCATTCATTGCTCAAATTTTCTTCCTGACTGACGGGGTTTGTAGGTGTCGCATTTGGTAGCTGTCGTCTTCTTATTTTGTGTCGAAACCAGCTCCGTTCGTCACGATCGTTGAACACACACTTTCGTCCGAGTTGTGACCTAGTGGATGATGTTTTTCAGCTTTCTCTGTATGCAGTATAAATCTTCGATACGGTTCCTCTTGAAACATTATACTTTTCAGCTACTTTGGTTAAGAGAGCACTAAACGTACGAGTTGTTCCATGGCAATCTGTCCTCAAAGTGTCACTCAACACGTCTCACAAAGTAAATCTCCATGGCCAATGTCACCGACTCTTTTACGCTGCATCAAAACTACAGACAATATTCAAAAGCTAATTACTTCTTTTTTCACTTCTTTTGATTAAATTTCGGGGCCCGTTTTTTTCTGCAGCCTGCAATTCTCCTAGCTGGTTCGGACGATACATTAGTTTACTTAAACGAACAGGCGGGGCTATAAATGTCTTCAGAACTGAGAACTGTTTTTCAGCACAGGTAGACAGTACAGAATTCGCTTCAGCAGTCCACCTCTACACACTAAACGGCCCAAGAGCCAGCGTAACTGTGATAAAGCTTCAGTTTTCGTGTGTTTTTTTTTTTTTTTTTACCCTGTGCAGCTCCCTCTAGTAGCATGGAAGTTATTCCTTGGCGTCTTTAACACATGTCCTATTACCCGGTCCCTTCTTCTAATCAGTTTTCATCGCCAATTCTGCAGAGAACCTCCTCATTTCTTACCTAATCAGTCCACCCAATTTCCAACTTTTCATTGTACAGCAGTACATCTAAAATGCTTCAATTCTCTTCTGTCCCGGCTTTCCCACAGTCGATGTTTGTTTATCATACAGTTCTGTGCTCCAAAGGTACATTCTCATAAACTTCTTTCCAAATGAAGACTATATCTGACACTAATAGAATTCTCATGGCTAGGATTACCCTTTTTGACAGTACTTGTCTGTTTTTTTGTTCTCGTTGCTCCATCCATCGTGGGTTATTTTGCTGACTAGGTAGCAGAATTCCTTAACTTCGTCCACTTTGTGATCCCCAATCCTGATGTTAAGTTTCTCGCTTTTCTCATTCCTGCTGCTTCGCATTACATTCGTATTTCTTCAGTTTATTCTCAGTCTCCATTTCGTGCTCATTAAACCTTCATTCTTTTCCTCTAACTCTTCTTCACTTCCACTGAGGATAGCAATGTAATTGATATTCTTTCGCTAGGAATTTAAGTTCCAGTCTTGAACCCTTCTTCTATTTTCGTTCTTGCTTCTTCGATGTATAGATTGAAAAACTGGGGCGAAAGATTACATTTCTGTCTTACACTCTTTTTAATGCGAGAAATTGATTCTTGGCCTTTTCATCGTTTTGTTCCCTCTTGGCTTTTGTACATACTGTGTATCACCTGTCTACACTATAGCTTAACTCTATTTTTCTCAGACTTCCGAAAATTTTGGACTCCTATGAACGTGTCTTAGTTTATCTTCAGCCTTGCTTCCATTATCAACTGCAACGTCAGAACTCCCTCTCTGGTGTCTTTACCTAACTAACACATCTTCAGTTATCTTTTGCAGTCTTCTGTAGGTTATTCTCGTTAGCAGCTTCGATGCATGAGCTGTTAAGCTGATTTTGTGATAATCGTGGCACTTGTCAGGTACTGCTACCTTCGGAACTGCGTGGATGATGCTTTTCCGAAAGTATGATAATATTTCGGCAATCTCATTCATCCTACGCACCAACGTGAATTGTCGTTTTGTTGTCATTTCACGCAATGATGTTGCAAATTCCAATAATATATTCTATGTTCCTTCTGCCTTATTTAATCTTAAGTCATCGAAAACGCTTTTAAATTCTGGTTCTAATATTGGATCTCCGTCTATGGAAAATCGACTATGTTTCTTCTTCTATCACATCAGCCAAATCTTCCCTTCATGTAGGCCTTCAATGTACTCTTTCCGCCTAATCGCTCCTCTGCACTTAACAGCGGACTTCCTGTTGAATTCTTAATGATACCATGTTTAATTGTACCTTGCTTGAATTCTTTTGATTTTCTTATATACTGAGTCAGTCCTTCCGACAATCATTTCTGTTTGGATTTCTTCATATTTTTCATGGAGCCATTTCGTCATAGCTTCCTTTCACTTTCTATTTATCTCATTCCTAAGTTGCTTGTATTTCTGTATTCCTTGAACATGTCTGTCGTAAACAAACTGAAGTACTTCTTCGGTTACCCACGGTATGTTTGCAGTTACCTTCTTGTACCTACGTTTCTCTTTCCAATTTCTGTCATTTCCCTTCACAAAGATACCCGTACCCGTTCAACTACGATGTACTCTAACTACAATCTTTCCATTCCTCCCAGCGTTTTACATCTCTTAGTCTTGTAATACTTGAACAGAGTATTCGCTATACTAGCTGAAATTTTGTTCAGATCTCAGTTACTCTATCTCCTTTCCCATTCCTAGTACCAAGCCCCTCCCATAACCATTTCTCTTAATCTTTCCCCTATAACCGCATTCCAGTTCCATTTCCCATTAAATTTTCATCTCCCTTATGTTGACATTTGTCCTGATCTATTGTTGTCGGGGTTGGTTCGCTGTCGATTCTGATTAAAACATCACTATCAACGAACTCTTCATAGTCATTCACTTTCGTCCTACCTTCCTACTGATAACGAATCCTATTACCATTATGCCATTTTCTTCTGCTGTTGAATTACCCTATACTCGTCTTACCAGAAATACTTGTCTTCTTTTCATTTCTTTTCATTGACCCCCAGTACATCTAGCCTGAGGCTTTACATTTCTCTTTTGTGATTTTCTAGCTTCCGTGCCACGCTCCAAGTTTTGACATTCGTAAAACTTTACCCTTTTGTTGGTTGTTCTGTCCCGTTTTCATGGTCTCCTCCCCCTTAGCAGTCCCGTTCCGGAGATACAAATTAGGGCCAATCCGCAGTCTTTCGCCAGTGCGGAGATCATCACGACACTTTTTTCAATTGCAGGGTGTACGTCCCTTGGATACGTATTATGTCTGTAATGGAATGGTTTCCATAGCCTTGTGCATCCTAAGCCGTTAATTATTGGCGATTCTTCAGCCTTTTCGAGGCAGTATCCCACCCCTAGGGCAAGAGAGTTCCCTGAACGTCCGTCCATCTTTGACGCTGTTGGAATTAGTCGGTCGCCATTTTTGATGATTTTTCTCATAGTATAACCAATGTCGAGGTTAGAACCCTGATTACTAATCAAAGACACTGTCCCATGACCATGGTACGAAAACTGAAGAAACACCTTTGGAATCGAGCAGACGTCGGAACAGGAGAAGCGTGGTACCTGCTGTTACTCGACAGTCGCGGTACGAAACACTGTTAGTACAAAATCCTTGTAGTGTTCTTCCTGTTTGGCTCACAGTAATTATTTCTCTAGAGTGTACACTTTCCCACCTGTATCTAGGGTTGGAATTCTATAATGGATTGGGAGAGAGTAGCTTCTTTCCCCTCCACGCCAGGCCATCACAATCATGACAAAAGCCCTTAAAGTAGGCGTTATTTACCTTATTTAGAAAATTATTATCGCACAAAACTACACTCCTGGAAATGGAAAAAAAGAACACATTGACACCGGTGTGTCAGACCCACCATACTTGCTCCGGACACTGCGAGAGGGCTGTACAAGCAATGATCACACGCACGGCACAGCGGACACACCAGGAACCGCGGTGTTGGCCGTCGAATGGCGCTAGCTGCGCAGCATTTGTGCACCGCCGCCGTCAGTGTCAGCCAGTTTGCCGTGGCATACGGAGCTCCATCGCAGTCTTTAACACTGGTAGCATGCCGCGACAGCGTGGACGTGAACCGTATGTGCAGTTGACGGACTTTGAGCGAGGGCGTATAGTGGGCATGCGGGAGGCCGGGTGGACGTACCGCCGAATTGCTCAACACGTGGGGCGTGAGGTCTCCACAGTACATCAATGTTGTCGCCAGTGGTCGGCGGAAGGTGCACGTGCCCGTCGATCTGGGACCGGACCGCAGCGACGCACGGATGCACGCCAAGACCGTAGGATCCTACGCAGTGCCGTAGGGGACCGCACCGCCACTTCCCAGCAAATTAGGGACACTGTTGCTCCTGGGGTATCGGCGAGGACCATTCGCAACCGTCTCCATGAAGCTGGGCTACGGTCCCGTACACCGTTAGGCCGTCTTCCGCTCACGCCCCAACATCGTGCAGCCCGCCTCCAGTGGTGTCGCGACAGGCGTGAATGGAGAGACGAATGGAGACGTGTCGTCTTCAGCGATGAGAGTCGCTTCTGCCTTGGTGCCAATGATGGTCGTATGCGTGTTTGGCGCCGTGCAGGTGAGCGCCACAATCAGGACTGCATACGACCGAGGGACACAGGGCCAACACCCGGCATCATGGTGTGGGGAGCGATCTCCTACACTGGCCGTACACCACTGGTGATTGTCGAGGGGACACTGAGTAGTGCACGGTACATCCAAACCGTCATCGAACCCATCGTTCTACCATTCCTAGACCGGCAAGGGAACTTGCTGTTCCAACAGGACAATGCACGTCCGCATGTATCCCGTGCCACCCAACGTGCTCTAGAAGGTGTAAGTCAACTACCCTGGCCAGCAAGATCTCCGGATCTGTCCCCCGTTGAGCATGTTTGGGACTGGATGAAGCGTCGTCTCACGCGGTCTGCACGTCCAGCACGAACGCTGGTCCAACTGAGGCGCCAGGTGGAAATGGCATGGCAAGCCGTTCCACAGGACTACATCCAGCATCTCTACGATCGTCTCCATGGGAGAATAGCAGCCTGCATTGCTGCGAAAGGTGGATATACACTGTACTAGTGCCGACGTTGTGCATGCTCTGTTGCCTGTGTCTATGTGCCTGTGGTTCTGTCAGTGTGATCATGTGATGTATCTGACCCCAGGAATGTGTCAATAAAGTTTCCCCTTCCTGGGACAATGAATTCACGGTGTTCTTATTCCAATTTCCAGGAGTGTAGCATCGCCTGCTACAATTCGCTGGCGAGATTCCTACACTGGCACCAACAGCCAAGTTTCAAATGTTAAGAAAGAGAACATTTGCTGCGAGGTGATCGATGTATAAACACTTGCGGACAGCAATGGAAGAGTGAAGATTTGTTGCCAGATGACCAATGAGACGAGACTTGCTCTCGTACGGAACGATGTCTGCAGTTTCGTCCTGAGTACAGAAGATGAGCTGCACTCAGAATTTCCTCCCGTTACTGCCACCGTCTTCTGCGTCCACTCTGTATGAGGGTGGTAAGAACGAGCGTGTCGCAATCATGCGAGGCTAGTTAAATTTCGTCACGGTTTAATTGCACAGTTTTAACGTTTGCACATAGCCTGTTGGTGCTGTTATTCACTTTGGCGAGTCTACTGCTGTTCGGACTTATTTTATTTAAACCACTAACCATTCTTGCAGTAATTGGTAATATCCACGCTGTAGTTATACTTTCACCTACGTTAGATTTCCCAGTAATCCGTATGTTGTTGTTTCATATATGCGAAATTGTTACAGTCGCCATCTGTTTCTCTTGTAGATATATAATTTCCCTTTTCATTAATATATCCATATGTGATGTAGTACTCGGATTTTCATACTTGATTGGGTCAACCCCAGTAATGTTCCTTCTGTAAGACGTTCTCGTTGTGTGACACTGTTCTTTTTCTTAAATTTGGAAGATCTTATGGGGAGCTTCACTACTCTGTATGTTACAAGGGATCGGATTTGTAGCGGCTTAGTGATATGCTAAACAGCTCAACCAGCATTTGGCATAAGAATTTGATGACTCCAGTCCAGGATTAATTTCAAAATCCCACGAGCCTCTGATATACGTAGTCATGTTTTTAATTGATTATTTGACAGGAAAAGTACAGATGAACCCCTCAATGTCAAAAGAACCCAAGAATGTAAACTACTGCTTATTGGCTGTACTTTAGTAATTTGTGCTTCTTTACAAGGAAGGCTGATGAGTAAAAGTATTAGGGAAGTAGTTAATAAATCCGAAGAGGAAACGACACAGATCATTGTGGAACAAATTTGCAGTTGTGAAAATAAATTAGGCACAGCAACTGAAGAGGTGAAGGGCGCAACCGACGAATTAGGGAAGGAGGTTGATGTCATTGAAGAGGGGAAAAACGAAGTCGCGGATGACGCATCTCGTGTTAAGAAACAGGTAAAGGAATTGTCGTTACGTAATGATGCGAGTTCGGATAGGATCACTCCTGTAAATTTAAAAGTTGCAGAGGAAATAAAAGCGTTGTTTCGATTTCAAGAAATATAAGGAGACATCGCAATCGTAAAGCACATGTCGAATTGTTTACAGAGGAACAACCTAATAGTGGATCAGCAAACGGTACGCGGGTTGAGGAGACATCAACGAACGAAGAAGATAGAAGGAAAGAAGAGGAGGAATTACGTATTACGTGAATTAACAGACAGACATTGTCGTATACTCGGCGATCCCGTCTCGCCACCTACGAATTTGTAATGACTTCTGTCGGTAGGAATTAAGTTATAACAATCTCAAAGAGGACGAAGTAGGCAAGTATTTTGTTTCCGTTCAGAAGTACACATCTAACAGTTTTTATCCCGAAATTTGTATCAAACCGTTGCAGAACTGAATTTCAAAGTCTTGATCTGCTGGCGATTAAATGGATTTCCCCTGTGTACATCTGCGACAGGAGGCAGCTGCAAAGGTGTGTGTGATAGTGGCCTACGAGGAGCTTAAGGAGGCGTTTCTGCATGAATTTTGGGCGAAAAGAAACAGGCATTTTCATGGAGCCTTACGCAGAATCGTAGTATCGTAATCCAAAGCATTATTTTAAAGAAATGGTCAAAAATCTATTCTTGGACATATCTTTTGAAAAGAAGGAGCTAGTACAGAGATGCCAAACAAAACAGAAATTGCAACAGATGTTGTGGTATGAATGATGCAGGCATATTTTTGCGTTTGCTTGGTAGGACTGGCTGTGATCATGCAGTAGGTGTCAGGAAAGCAGTGCTCTGTATCCAAGCGCGCTACAGTTTGCTACAACATGGACCACCAAATGCGGACTAACAAGTCGAGCAGCAACACTATAAAAACCGTAAGAAAGGAAACGACTGTCGTGTTAGTGGGTGCAGCCGTATCTGGCAGATGAGAGGAGAAATTATGGACGATGAGATATTCAGAGACTAGAGAATGCAGTAACTGTAGAAGTACACGTCCCAAATCCGTGAATGGACCCGCGAGGAAGTGATGAAGACAGAAAGAGGGGGAGAAATTGACTAGCAGCCAAGACTCCCAATTTCTCAGTACACAGAATGCAACTACTGGGAGCTTTTCTTGACGATTTTAAGATTTAAAGAAGAAATTATTAGGTGGTGTCACTCATTTGGACAACAGAACAGAAGACAGTGTACACGCTGCTTGATGTGACCTTGGGAGATGTAGCTGCACCAACCACTTTGGATTCAGGCAGCCAATCCTCCGTACTTGATAGGGTTGTATATGATGTATGTAATAAGTATAAGAAGTGGGCAACGTTTAGGATGTAAGAAATGAGAGTGTGTGACGCAATACACGGAAAATAGGAGAAAGTGAATGAGCAGGTCACAGCCGACTGCATGTGTTAATCACACCGCTTAACGTTATTTTTTTGACCTTATGGAACCTGAGTGTAAAGGCGACTCTCGGTCTTGGCTTCCTTAAGTTCTACAAGATAGTATTGTCTTGAAACACAGGTACGTTCTGCTGCATTCAGATAAGAAAGAATTCAAGTTTACCTGTAAGGAGAATCAGAGCAGTTCATGCAAAATGAACTTTGAAATGCTAGACATCACACTGACTACTAAAGGAAATTTGCTGCTGCGAAACAAGAGTAGTCAGTTAATGGAAACTGGCAAAGAAGAATTTGGAACAGGAAGATGAGAGTGTGCTAGTGAAGAGAGTACTTTATCACAAAGCGAGAGTGTTAGATTAACGGAAATAGATGAAGAATAATCAAGAACAGGAGGAGGAGGAGGAGAGACTGATCCACATATTTCAGCAGGAGTGTTGAAGATGGAGGCAGCAACTGAGGGACTCACGGAAGATAATGAGTCAGCATCCAAGGAATCTCGTCAGAATGATGACAGGAAATACGTTTTGGTCTAGAGAGTTAGAGGACGAAGAAATTAATTAAAAGTGCTTATGACGTGATACAGTAGCTGAGGCTGGGAAAAACTTTAATTTCTTTCTCTGTGCAAAGAATGGATAAGCGCGACATCGCAATTACCAGAAGAAGACGACGATTCCAGTAGTGTTGAAAATGAATGTGTAAATCGAGCACTAAAAGTTAAGCCAAGAGAGCTATAGATTACCGCTATGCACGGCATTGGCTAACTGCTTTCTTCCATCACAAATCATTTTAATGAGAGCAAAGAAAGGATATAAAGAAATAAACAGTCTTGGCTGCAGGGATGTTTGAATTATTTATTTACAAATGATACAACTGACTTACTCAGCCATCTTTGGGTTGGCGGAATACTAGGAGGATGCCTAAATTAGGCGAAACCCTGCAACCAAGACCGACGGTGTGTTTCTTCGTCGTATGTCATTGCTTGCTGTACCATCCCTGCCATGTGATGGGAAAAGTTTTTTCGAAAAAAGAATTGTATATAAGTTCAGATTGTTCATTCATCAGTTTGTGCCACTCCTTTATCTTCTTTGAATATGTATTTCCCATGTTTCAAGTATGTCTAACTGGGATGGTTGCTTACGTGCTACATGTAAAATGTTCATACTATTTCCAGTAGTATCTGCTGTACGTATTGTGCTTCGTGAATGATGGCCGAAAGCAGTTTTGTTATTTGGGCACGAATCTTCTTTGTACCTAGCTATAAAACTACGACCAGGTATGTCAAATGAGATTTATTCCAGTATTGCAATTTGTGTGCCCAAAATGTTTTAAAATTTTCTATGTCATCAAACATGCTGTAATTCGTGTTTTGTTAATAACTGGAAAGGTATGGAGCTGTTTTGGGAGTGGAAAGGTAGTGGAACCGCAAAATAAAATGTACTGGAACAGAGATTTATTAACACAAAAATTAAACTTTTTACAATGAAAAAATACACAGTTAAACATAACCCTTGAAATTATAACTAAAAACAACATAGTCGCCCAAGCTGGAGGGCAAAATGGAAGTATAAAATGTTTCATGTACTAAACAGTTGCTACAAAATATTAGTCGCCCTATGGCGTGGCTCTTTAACATATAATACAAGAACATCGACTGACAACACTTAGCAACTACACAAACGGGTTGAGATCGAATGACAAGTGTCTCTCACAGCGAAGTCGAAATGATTTCCAATTTTACGTAGCTGCAGTACAATTGTTCAACGAAGAGTTACTGGTCAACACCAGTCAATATTTATTCTTGGATAAACAAACGACTAGACAACTATCACGCAGGAAGCTAGTTCGGAAAATAGCAAATTAAAAGTAATACAGACATGATGCAATCAGCTAGCTGTCTTAGCGAAATAGGCACCTTTTCCATAGATGTGTTACAAAACAGTTTGGTATATGTTACCAGATCGATGAAATTGTACAATGAGGACCCTGGTAAATAATGAATTAAACAATGTCTAAACTGAAATGTAAGACACATATATAGGCAAAATTAAACACTCTTTTAATTAGACATAAACCAATGTATAAAATAAGTTTGACAACCCCTGAAAGCGTTAAACGGTATTCTAACAAAATGCAGAGGACTAATGAATAGAGACAATTGGGCGAGCGTTAAGCGCTAAAACTATCCTAATGGAATGCCAAAACCATTAAAGAATCAAAGGCTGACAACCATTAAATAAAAACTATTTTCGTAAAATATAACATGGTTCAAATGGCTCTAAATACTATGAGGCTTAACATCTAACGTCATCAGTCCCCTAGACTTAGAAGTACTTAAACGTAACTAACCTAAGGACATGACAAACATCCATGCCCGTGGCAGGATTAGTACCCGCGACCGTAGCAGCAGCGCGGTTCCGGACTGAAGCGCCCAGAACCTCTTGGCCACAGTAAAATATAAGAAACTTGATGATATTCAGGCAGGTAGTTTACAGCTAACCTTAACAATAAGCACCTTGCACATTACGTCAATAAAATACAAAACACTTTTACGAAGGCTAGCAAGTATGACGTACAAAACATTCAGGGCAGGTAATGATATGGCAGAAACCGAGTCCTGCGCACATAACAAGTCAGCCACGCTTCTCAGTGCCGTGCCTAGTACACCATCAAAGTTGCGATTTAATACACGTCAACTACGAATCTCGAATACGTGTCCAGAAAATTGATCAGACACAGCTAAGTATCAAAACACAATCGAGCGCCTTTGGCTCACACTGCGGGCTGGAGGGGAAACACAGATATCAAGTAGGCCGTAAAAGATAAGATGGTTCATACATATCTTCAGAATAAAATCGTTGTCCATGGCAAAACGGCCTCACCGTATAGTCCACGTCATGCGCACGCAGCGGTACCTCCAACGGCCGGTTGGCTGACAAACTCCAACTGGCATGGTGGCACCAATAGCACTTCGCAGGTCTGGCCACCACCTTCCGGCTATGTTCGACCCAACAAAGTGCTCACAAGTCCTGAGTGACCCGGAACTGAAACTGTCCACCTCTGCCAGCAGGTCACTTCACCATAGCTAGCTGAGCCTGGCCTTACACGAGCATCCGCCACGGTTTAAGCGCGCCCTTTCACGGCCACACATCCTCTGGTCTCCCAGCAATGGGCGAGAGACAAACTCAGAGCAGATACAGTCGGTACTTGAGCACCAGAGATGTTGTGCGTGCATGACACAATAACATTGCACCTTCTGATATGGGTAATGGTTTAAGAATGAACGAAAATATTTGAAACTGGTCACTAATAAAGCTATTATATTCCACTCAGAGCGGGAGGAATAGGACATCTGAGCAGGTTGGTACAAAGTTAAAAACATAAAATCAAATAGAAGTCATTCGGGAGAACGACGGTTCAAACTCGTGTCCGGTAATCCAGATTTAGGTTTTCGTGATTTCCCTAATCATTCCAGGCAAATGAAGGGATGGTTCCTTTCAAAGAGCACGGTCGATTACCTTCCCCACCCCTCTGACACCATCCGAGCTTGTGTTCCGTCTCCAATGATCTCGATGTCAACGGACGTTAAACCCACTCTTCCTTCCTTCCTATCCTTCACATACGGGTAATGCAGGAGTAGGTTTAGTAATGAATAAGAAAATTCGAATGTAGGTAAGCTATTACGGACAACATAGTGGACGCATAATTGAAGCCAAGATAAACACAAAGCCAACACCCACGACAGTAGTACAAGTTTATATGTCAACTAGCTTTGCAGATAGTGAAGAAACTGAGGACATGCATGAAAAAAGAAGTCATTCATATATTTTAAAGGAGACGAAAATTTAGTTGTGACGAGGAACTGGAATTCGATAGTAGAAAAAGGAAGAGAACGAAAAACAGTGGGTGAATGTGGACTTGTGGAATGGAATGAAAGAGGAAGCTATCTAGTAGAATTTTGCACACAATTTAATCATCGCTAACGCTAGGTTTAAGAATGATGGAAGAAGCCTGTATGCGTGGAAGAGATCTGGAGATGCCGGAGGTTTTCAGATTGATTATACGATGATGAGACGGAGATTTCAGGATCAGACTTTTGATTATAAGACATTACCAGGGGCAGATGTGGATTCTGACGCCAATGTGTGCTTTATATATTGTAGATGCTGCCTGGCTAAAGAAATATGAAAAGCATACCAGGATACTTACACTTGGTGCAGTGAACCCGAGCGCCGCGGTGGACGTGTACAAGACGTGATGTGCTACCAACGGGCGCAGAGCATGGAGTAGCGGACGCGAAGGATGAAGCAAACTGGTAAACCAGAGCTGAAAACTACTGCAGTTGACGGGAATAAGATTGCGGGGCCACTAGCCTGGCCGTTCACAATTTGAATTAGTGATTTGCATATAAATGAAGATTTAAAAAAAAGAAATATTACCTGAAACGTTACACAAGAAACTTAAAAGTGCATTATGCGAAGTAAAGAAACATGCTGAACAGGGAAGTACAGAACTGTAATAAAACTGAGTGGAAGCTGCGACATAAACTTTATGTATGTACCATAAAACGCAATAAAACTTTTACCTTTACACAAGTGGCATGCAAGTTTTTAATTTAGTGGGGATATATATGCGGCGACGTGGAACAACACGCCACAGTCATAAGTTAAAAGAACATGCACATGCGCCACTCCCTATTTACAAGCATCTCGATACTGACCAAACGGGGAAGCTACGAAACCTTGCAGTCTACACTGTCAAACTATTACACCAATTAATAGCTAGCAGCAATAGCACTAAAAGGACACATTAAAAGAGAACTCAATTACAAACCTGCCGACTAAAAGTCGACATCTAATCGATGCTTACACGAGATAAGATCTGAGGCGCGTTTTACACAATGGAAGACAGGTTAATTTTTAAATTAGTGAAGACACAGATAATGACGCAGCACAATAATGCGCCATAGTCCTAGAATAAATTGAAAAACATGCGATCTTCTATTAAAAGAGGACAGTTTTACAGCTATGTAAAATGAACTGGGTGGATCTTGCAGACCTCACTATGGGACACAGGCATACGCCGTACATTCGTTAAGCCTAATTGAGGGCCACAAAAATAGTGGTGAAAAACACTGAGCCACTTGTATGGCGTACAATAATCAGAAACCAGCAAGAGAAGGAAATGAGGCTCCACGCTGCTTCAAAAAAGAAAAGTTATTCCGGAGCACTGCAAACCTAAGCGCAGTTTGCTCGTTCAAAATGCCAGACGGAACACTGCAAATGCTGCGGATGATTTCTATTTCTTCTAAAATGCTTAAAACCGGCCCCTTACGTTGAACATATAGAATGCTGCAATTTAAGTTTATATCTGAAATGGAGTGGTTGTGATCCTTCAGGTGGTTAGTGAGAGCGAATTTGGAATTGCTAAGATTCTGACGCTCGCTGAACCGTATGTTAAAGGAGCAGCTAGTTTGGCCTATGTATGCGGAAGGACAATCATTACACTGGATGCGATAGATGCCCACTTGTGCGTAGCGATTGTATTGTCTGGTTTCGTGGCGCTTCAATAGGTGTCCGACCTTATGCGGAGTGTAGAAAGCGGGTATAACACCCTCTTTTCTAAGCCATTTGCCACTCCTGTCATTGGTTACCGAGAGACTGATATGACTCTAGTCGTTAAGCACTGCAACTCTAGCACACTAAATTTTGAACACTGTATACCTCAAAACTATGTACTAATTTACTCATACATTCTTCCTGCTTTATATCAGACATGGCAACCTTTGGTGTCCAGAGGGCGTGATTCAGATGCGTTCTTAAGCCTGCGGCCGGCTTGTCACTTGACGTGACCCCAGCATTTATGGCGTAACGTACCGATTAGAAGAGTCCCCCTTTTC
The DNA here is from genome assembly GCF_023864275.1 of Schistocerca cancellata. Lineage (NCBI taxonomy): Eukaryota > Metazoa > Arthropoda > Insecta > Orthoptera > Acrididae > Schistocerca > Schistocerca cancellata. The sequence continues at coordinate 261,073,766 of NC_064628.1, forward strand.
CGGCACGCCACGCCACTATATTAAGACTCAAAACACGTGTTTTTGAAAGTACATATATTTTATGTCCAGCCTATCATCAGATGTTTTTATTTACGAATTGTGAAGACTGTTTCTTTACTTACGATGTTTCATAATAGTGACCTTACGAACTTACGTTGCAAAATTCTGCTACGCCGTAACTGAAGAAATTGTGTCCACGACACGTGAATCAAAGTAAATATCTGAAGATGGGATGCCAGGTATCTTGAAATATCATTGGGGAAACATAGATTCCTACAAAAGCAATGCTTGCAGCTAATTCATTACAAATTACCTTTAGTTTCAACAGTTTCAGTGGTGTGATACGTCCACAATAGACAATAATTGTTTACTGATATTAATACAAGAAATAATAGAAAAACAAAATACCGCACTGAATAGGCAATCCTAATTGGCAAGCAGTTAGGAGTAATTTGTGATTTTTGGCCACAGGCAGATCATTACAGAGAAATTTAGTGTGTTAATACCCACAAATAAGGTTAGAAAGAATTTTTTAAAATGTTTGTCGAAAAATACTTTTGATGACTAATGGCATAAGCGTGGGTGTTTCCGTAACATTAAATAAATAAAGCCATCATTTCTCTCTTCATTATGAAAAGTTTTAAAGTCTAAATTACTTGAAATTAGCGCATAGCGTTTGCCTAGTACGAAGCTGGACTCGAATAATGCAAACAACATAATGACAAATATCAGAACATGGGTCCCGGGCTGAGTGGAATCCAATGCAAGCACCTTGCTGTCTCCCTCACGAATTATTTCCGCGGGCCTGATTGAAACCAATCTCGGGGAGGATCCGGCCCGCGGACCACCGTTTGCCTACTTGTGCTCTGTTTGCACATTATTTTCATTATTTCCTGTTCTTCACGTTGCAATTTTGATAACCAGCAGCGTAGTTTTTTCTGTTAGTTCCTGCTACTTCGCCCTGGCTCTTCCGGCAGTATGGTTATCAACTTTGACAACATCGTAAGATATCGCTGGGATTCCATGTCTCAGCCCCTTCGACGCATGTGTCGTACTTGATGTAGACAGCGTTCATTAACGTAAATAACGTAGAGTGCTGTTTTCCGTTACAGCACAGTCGAGGCGGAGAGCACCTGCCCATTGTGTGGCATTAGTACGGAAATACAGTCATTAAAGGCCGAGCCTGGTAAGGGGTGGACCAGAGAAGTGTCCCGGCTGGGACGCAGGCGAGTCTAAATGTCTTAAGTGAGCCCTAATAGAGGCGATTACCGCGGACGGGGGATGACAAACGGGGTCGCCGGACGCGAGCTGCGCGGACGGCCGTTCGGGACACCTTGCTCTCTTTGTCCTCGTAAGGACCTCTAACGACACTCACCGCGTCCCCGTCCGATCGATCTTTACATAGCCGTTCGTACGCACCTTGTTTCTAGTTACCCTGCCCTTAACGATAGCTACTCTTTGAAATATGAGGACATTCATCCCCTGCTTATCAGAAATTACTAAATCATTTCTTTTTCTTTGGAGAAGCACATGCTTGCATTAGAATCTCAATAGCTATTTCCGATCGAAATCAAGCAGTGTACATTTCAAAGAGACAACCGATTAACCTCGACAAATCGTAAATCAATCTGTGTAGGGAGGTCCAACTCACGCTACGAACTTCTGTTGCTCCGAAAACACTTAAACTTTCTTCTGGTATCTGAATATGAGATCAACGTACATTTGTAGTAGATGTTAAAATATTTGCGAAGGAGCCTACAAACTTTTGTTGATTTCGGTGGCAGTTGACGTTCAGGGCTGATGGTTCAAAATAGATGAAGGGTGGAGAGCCTATCTCTCGAACTCATGTTTCCGTAGTTGAACGTCACTTCTGTTTCACATTTGATTTAAACACAACAGGAGTATAAAAAGCGCAGTGTTTAGTTACATTATACCAGAACTCTCTTCAAAGCCATATTTATTCGATAGGATGTCTTTTCCAAACAAATACCAACGTGTTAAATGAGGCTGTAACACCACCGGCCCTTACCAAAAGGGCAATCACCGATAGTGTTAATCTTCTGTGAAGGGTTTTAGCCTCACCGTGACTGTATTTAATGATAAGAAATCGGACTATAATTTCGTAATCGCGAAGTAAGCGTAACAGTAACAACAGCGAAGCAAGCATACGTACATGCGGTCGCCAGGCTAATTAGGCAAGCGGTATCAAGTTTCATAAACGTCACCTAAGGAAACTAACCTCACTTGATACCCTAACCAATCTCTTCTAACATAGATACTCTCAATATTATACGTTAACTTGCCCTAGCAAGCAACGCAACAACACACTTACGTAGAACATAGCATGGCCAATAAATGCAGCAATACACATTGTCTCACAATAGCAATGGTTATTGGCAAAAACTAGTCTGCAGTATCATGAACAAATGCAAAAGGACATATGAACCTACTAGCAAAGGTTGTCTGGCAACAGCACGAACTACTCTTATTTTAACTAACGATAACAAAAAATATCATGATTTGAAAAGCTACCGATTAGTATGGGCTTCAGAATTTTGCACATGAAGTTACTCTGTACAAATGAGCAGAACAATTATTACTTATAGAAAAGTTTTGGTGCAGAATAAATGATTGTATTGGTTGCCGCACTTGCTCACAAAGAGCCTTTACTTTCATTTATCACACAAATAAAGTAGCTTATGGGGTCCCTTAAACTAGTATGGTTTTAAGAACCATAACACTGGTCAACACTCATTTTCTTGCCAATGATATTTGAGTGGCTTTAGGATGGGTTAGTGGTGCTGAGGACGAATATAGCAACCATTTATGCAGTTTGGCTCTAGTTTTTGAGATAATGCATGATTTATTCAAAAAATTAGAAAAAATTGCTAATACTGAACTCGAGCGCTACAAACTACAATGAAAAAAGAAAATAATCTTTATAAATAGCTTCTATGAAAACCTGATAGGCATTTGTCCACGTATAAAACATAATTGAAAAGTTTCTCTATAAGTATATCATTTTCCGTCCATGACGAACCACTTCCTGCACGCTTTCCTTTTATAGGTCTCTTCAGAACAGTCACGTTGCAGATTCCAGCAATAATCTGCCATCATATGCCTGTCCCATCTTCCTTTATATCTTTCCTCTATTCCTTTCATATCTTGATGGAACCGCTCTCCTGGTTCCTCACTGAAATCACCTAGATTACGAGGAAATCGATCCAAGTGGCTGTGAAGGAAGTGCAATTTTATGCTCATGTTAGCTCCTAAGTTTTGAAAGTTAGTGAGCATGTTTTTGACCAGTTCCTCGTAACTGGGAGCTTTATGATTGCCCAAAAAACATTTCACAACAGCGACAAAACTGTTCCAGGCCGATGCTTCAGTGACAGTCATGACACTTGTAAAATTGGTATCGTTGATGAGCCTGCGAATTTGAGGACCATCAAATATTCCTGCCTTAAGTTTTTCACTACTGAGTCCAGGGAACGTATTGCAGATGTATGTGAAGCAATTACCATTTCTGTCTAAAGCTTTGGTGAATTGCTTCATTAGTCCTAACTTAATATGTAATGGTGGAAGAACAATCTTGTCCCTACTAACCAGAGGTTCATTAATGATGTTTGCTTCACCAACAGCCATATGTTCCCTTGGAGGCCATGTTTTCTGCTTCCAATGTTCGTGCTTTGCCCTACTATCCCACATACAGATAAAACATGGGTGCTTTGTGGATCCACTTTGTTGTCCAAGCAAGAAGTTCACCATTTTCAAATCAACACAAATCAACCACTGGTGCTGCATATACTGAATTTTCTGCAGAACCATCTTGATGTTAGCATATGCTTCACAAAGTTTTGTTGAGTGGGCAATTGGAATAGATGCGTAACGATTGCCATTGTGTAGGAGAACACATTTTAAACTTCTAGTGGAACTGTCTATGAAGAGACGCCAGTCCTCTGGTCTATATTCCGGCAGCCCCAATTCAAGTAAAAGTCCAGGTATATTGCTGCAATACACTATAACCTCTTCTTGGTTGAAGTATGGAAGAAGGTTTTCTTCTCTCGTCCTGTAAGCTGTTATTTTAACACTTGGATGAAGACAGTTCTTTTCCTTAAGCCTGGATGCTAAGAGTTCTGATGCTTGCTTTGAAAGATTGAGTTCTCGTATCAAGTCACTGAGCTCCTTCTGGTCGAACTGCTGGGGTTGTGTCTCACGTCCTTCGTATTCCGAACCACTACTTGTACATTCCTCGCCGTGCACCTCGTCATCTGATGATGTTAGCGTGGGTAATGTTGTGAAGGTTGGTACAGGAACATCGTTGCTGTGCACCACCGGTCTTCTTGCTGACTCCAAATCGGGATATTCCCACTTTCGTTTTTTGAACCTATTAAAACCTTTCACATTAACAATGCAAAAATAGCAATCATCAGTATGGTTCTTCTGCTCTCGCCATACCATAGGCACTCCGAAGTTTAAGCTTTTCCTTTTTCGTTTTGTCCACTGCCGTAAGCACTCCACACAGCATTTACAAACTTTATGGGGTGCCCACGCCTTGTCTTGATCTCCAAGTTTAATTCCGAAATATGCCAGATACGCTTCCTTCACAAAAGGAGTGATATTCTTCCTGTTCTTTTGAAGAAATTATTCACCACAAATGTAGCAGAACTCATCTGGATGGTTCACGCAAAGACGGCGTGAAGAACTCATGTTTTCCTAAAACAAAATTGCACAAATACTACATATTATGCAGAACTTTCTTGTATTTGCATGTCAATCACATCCAACAAACATCATTAATTGTTTTGTGTGAAATGAATACTCACCTCTTATTTGCTACGTCACGATGAAAAGGTTCTATCTCCTTGAAGCTGCACTGCACATGTGTGTGACTTTCGACCATCGCCATTTTTCTTGTTTACACTGAACGCTACCTATCGGCTGTTGCGAGGATTACCTCGGCCAACAAATGAATGTCGAGTATCGCCGAATTCAAATCTGCACAACCCTGAATATCTTCAACACACGCACCGCACAACAGGACTGAACACATGCTGACAGTGTGATGTTTGCATGATGTAATCCTCAACCACACAGATGCACTTCCTGAGCACAATTGTTTAATTAAGATAGTACAACATTACTAATTAAAAAACAGGTAGCAAATACATTAACCATATATGGACCATGCAGTCGATATTATCCACATGAAACTCTCATTTCCACAAATAACCTATATCTCAAAAACCAGAGCCAATTTGGAAAAAGTACAAATACACTCGGAATGAGTATCATAACAATATCCCATTTTCGTTCAAACTTCCCTGGCAACGAAAAGAACATTTTATTTTGTAGAGCTGTGTAATCAATTGTAAACGATGACACACAAAATTAAGAAAATGGCAAATACCGTTACTAACTACTTTAAGTGTAATTAATAATGAAAAGTTAATGCAACAATTAACAAGGGGACCTAGCGACTAGTCTTTCATTGGAGTCAAACCGGCTTTATAAATGACTGCACAAATTGAAAAACCATTTTATGACAACATATACAGAGAAACAAACAATTACAAGTTTACAAACATGTTCAAAGTGAAATGATGCTCTCTTTTTATAACTTTTACTTACAGACAGCTATTAGCACTTTATATTTTTGTCATTGATTATTTTAATGGCAGCTTCTTATTTAATGAAAACCTTCCTTTATGAAAACGATTTAGGAAACTTTAAGATGAAAAAAATTATGTAGAGTAAATCGTTTACTACTGTATAGCAAACTAATCAAACTTCATGCCCTATGAAGTTAATGAAACTGCAAAATATTTCACTGCCTAAATTACCAGTTTATCAAACACTGGAAACTCGGAATTTCGTAATGTGGAAAAGACCCTGTCTAGGAATGTGACTGTGGATAATCACAAGTGTGCACACTTAATTTGGAAATTCCACAAAAAGTTATTGTTCAATACATAATACCTGGTCCATTGGATGTACATACTTAGACAAAAGTTCTACTGAAGATGGTAGCACTTGTGGCAAATGACAGTGGCTATACAACCGGCGGTAAAAAACCATGTATCTTGATGTTAGCCAAGCCCTGATATATTCTTGGTGTCGTAAATTTAACGAAACCAGGCCAATAATGACACCATGGTCGATAGCCCACTTTACATTACATCTGAGGAATGCTCAGCTGACCAAGTCTGCCACTGACAACTCACTATCACAGTCAGAACTCGAATATGCCACTCGCCACAAAAGAATCAAACGCCTTGCGCGCCACGTCCACCTTTTCCAGTCCCGCCAAACTCCTGTCATAGCAGCGGGACTCTACTACAGGTCTTATATTTAGCTTCCTTACTTGTGGTTTGTCGTTGTTGTGGTCTTCAGTCCACATACTGGTTTGATGCAGCTCTCCATGCTACTATATCCTGTGCAAGCTTCTCCAGCTCCGAGTAACTACTGCAACCTACATCCTTCTGAATGTGTTTAATGTATTCATGCACTGGTCTCCCTCTACCATTTGTACCCTCCGAGCTTCCCTGCAATACAAAATTGATGATCCCTTGATGCCTCAGAACGTGTCTAACTAACCGATCCCTTCTTCTAGTCAAGCTGTGCCACAAATTCCTCTTCTCCTCAATTCTATTCAGTACCTCCTCATTCGTTACGTGATCTACCTATCTAATCTTCAGCATTCTTCTGTAGCACAACATTTCGAAAGCTTCTATTCTGTTCTTGTCTAAACTATTTATCGTCCATGTTTAACTTCCATACATGGCTACACTCCATACAAATACTTTCAGAAAAGACATCCTGACACTTAAATCTATACCCAGTGTTAGAAAATTTCTCTCCTTCCGAAACGCTTTCCTTGCCATTGCCAGTTCACATTTTATATCCGCTCTAATTCGACCATCATCAGTTATTTTGCCCAACAAATAGCAAGACTCATCTACTACTTTAAGTGTCTCATTTCCTAATCTAATTCCCTCAGCATCACCCGACTTAATTCGACTACATTCCATTATCCTCGTTTGGCTTTTGTTGATGTTCATCTTATATCCTCCTTTCAAGACACAGTCCATTCCGTTCAGCTGCTCTTCCAGGTCCTTTCCTGTCTCTCACAGAATTACAATGTCGTCGGCAGTGGCTTTTTATTTCTTCTCCATGGATTTTAATTGCTGCTCCAAATTTTTCTTTTGTTTCCTTTACTGCTTGCTCAATATACAGATTGAATAACATCGGGGAAAGGCTACAACCCTGTCTCACTCTCTTCTCAACCACTGTTTCCCTTTCGTGCCCCTCGACTCTTATAATTGCCATCTGGTTTCTGTACAAATTGTAAATAGCGTTTCGCTTCCTGTATTTGACTCCTGCCACCTTCAGAATTTGAAAGAGAATATTCCAGTCAACATTGTCAAACGTTTTCTTTAAGTCTACAAATGCTAGAAATGTAGGTTTGCCTTTCTTTAATCTATTTTCTAAGATAAGTCGTAGGGTCAGTATTGCCTCACGTGTTCCAATATTTCTGCGGAATCGAAACTGATCTTCGCCGAGGTCGGCTTCAACCAGTTTTTCCATTCGTCTGTAAAGAATTCGAGTTAGTATTTTGCAACTGTGACTTATTAAACTGATAGTTCGGTAATTTTCACATCTGTCAACACCTACTTTCTTTGGGGTTGGAATTATTATATTCTTCTTGAAGTCTGAGGGTATTTCGCCTGTCTCATACATCTTGCTCACCAGATGATAGCGTTTTGGCCGGGCTGGCTCTCCCAAGGTTATCAGTGGTTCTAATGGAATGTTATCTACTTCCGGGGCCTTGTTTCGACTTAGGTCTTACAGTGCTCTGTCAAATTCTTCGCGCAGAATCATATCTCCCATCTCATCTTCATCTACGTCTTCCTCCATTTCAATAATATTCGCCTCAAGTATATCGTCCTTGTATAGACCGTTTATATATTCCTTCCACTTTTCTGACATCCTTTCTTTGCTTAGAACTGGTTTTCCATCTGAGTTCTTGATAGTCGTTGAAGTGGTTCTCTTTTCTCCAAAGGGCTCTTTAATTTTCCTGTAGGCAGTATGTATCTTATACCTAGTGATATATGCTTCAACATCCTTACTTTTGTTCTCTAGCCATCCCTGCTTATCCATTTTGCACTTCCTGTCGATCTCATTTTCGAAAAGTTTGTATTCCTTTTTGTCATTCTCATTTACTGCATTTTCGTATTTTCTTCTTTCATTAATCGAATTCGATATCCCTTCTGTTACCCAAGGATTTCTACTAGCCCTCGTCTTTTTACTTACTTGATCTTCTGCTGACTTCACTATTTCACCTCTGAATGCTACCCATTCTTCTTCTACTGTATTTCTTTCCCTGTTCTTGTCAATCGTTTCCTAATGCTCTCTCGGGAACTCTCTACAACCTCTGGTTTATCCATGTCCCACTCCTTAAATTTCCACCTTTTTGCAAGTTCTCCATTTTTAATCTACAGTTCGTAACTAACAGATTGTTGCCAGAGTCCACATCTGCCCCTGGAAATGTCTTACAACTTAGTACCTGGTTCCTAAATCTCTGTTTTTCTATATAATCTACCTGAAACCTAGTGTTCCAGGCCTCTTCCATGTATACAATCTTCTTTCATCATTCTTAAACCAAGTGTTAGCTATGATTAAGTTATGCTCTGTGCAGAATTCTTTTGCAGCAGCATTTCTTATTCCTTACCCCCGTACCATATTCACCTACTACTTTACCTTCTCTTCCTTTTCCTACTGTCGAATTCCAGTCCCATGACTATTTAATTTTCATCCCCTTCACTATCCGAATAATTTCTTTTATATCATCATACATTTCTTCAATCTCTTCGACATCTGCGGAGCTAGTTGGCATATAAGCTTGTATTACTGTGGTAGGCGTGGCCTTCGTGTCTATCTTGATTACAATAATACATTCACTGCACTGTTCATAGTAGCTTACCCTTGCTCCTATTTTTTTTTATTCACCTACTCCAGCATGACCCCTATTTGATTTTGTATTTATAACCCTGTATTCACCTGACCCGAAGTCTTGTTCCTCCCGCTATCGAACTTCACTAATTCCCACTATATCTAGCTTTAACTCATATACTTCCCTTTTTATATTTTGTAACCTACGTGCCCAATTTAGGGATCTGACACACCAAGCTCCGATCTGTAGAACGCCAGTTTTCTTTCTCCTGATAACGACATGCTCCTGAGTAGTTCCCGCGCTGAGATCTGGAATATTTTACCCAAGTGGACGCCATCATCATTCAACCATACAGTAAAGCTGCATGCCCTCGCGAAAAATTACGGCTGTAGTTTCCCCTTGCTTTCAGCCGTTCACGGTACCAGAACAGAAACGCCGTTTTGGTTAGTGTTACAAGACCAGATCAGTCAATCATCCAGACTGTTGCCCTGTAACTATTCAAAAGGCTGCTGTCCCTCTTCAGGAACCACACGTTTGTCTGGCCTCTCAACAAATACCCCTCCGTTGTGGTTGCACCGCCGGCCGGTGTGGTCGAGTGGTTCTAGGCGCTACAGTCTGGAACCGCGCGACCGCTACGGTCGCAGGTTCGAATCCTGCCACGGGTATGGATGTGTGTGATGTCCTTAAGTTAGTTAGGTTTAAGTAGTTCGAAGTTCTAGGGGACTGATGACCTCAGAAGTTAAGTCCCATAGTGCTCAGAGCCATTTGAACCGTTTTTGTCGTTGCACCTACGGTACGGCTCTCTGTGTCGCTAAAACACGCAAGCCTCCCCACCAATGGAAAGGTCCATGGTTCATGGGAGGAGGCTTCCTTATTTACCAACCAGTAAAATATACAGAGCTTGTACAAATTATTGCTCTTACAGAGTATTACATATCGCCAAAATAATTAACATAATGACGAGACATTTACATAACCAAAGATATTGACTATGTAGATACACTAGTGAAACATGTCAACGCAGAAGTTATGCGGATTATACATAGACCTATCGATTATTGGAGTTGCAAGGCCTTATCCATATGAACTAAAAGCAGACGGCCAGGTTGTCATAAACTTGAGTATTATTTCCTGTTGATCTGCCCCTGGAACAATCAATCAAGTGTTATAATTTATTCGCGTTGCTTAGCGTTTCTAATCGCAGTCACAACTTAAGTCGGCGACTGCAGTGAGACAGATCGGACCTTTACTTTATTTCTTTCTTTTCAGTCGATGTCAATGAGCCTCATTTGCTACTGTTTCCCTCCGTTTTACTTCTGGAGAGTCAGCGATAAGTAGACCTACACAGTGAATGACAAACAATTCGACTGAGCTTACTCTGACTACCCAATGGTTACATTGCCAAACACAAACTATTTTGTTTGAAACAAGAGTGTAGTGTCGCAGATGAGGAGTGTAGCGCAGGAAACACCGAAGTGGTGGCTTATAGAAAGACCTTGAGCCAGCCATATGTTACATAAATGTATTTAGAGTATTCCGGGCTCGTATTTGTCAAGATTGTGAAACTGATCCACAACCGATTCGTATTTCACAACGGCACATGCTGTGAGAACTACCTTCTTGTCTTCTAACCGGGATACGAATGACATAAGTTGATCGGACTCTCCTCCACTTTCAAAAGGCTTCGGTGCAGTTCACCACTGAGGAAAATACGCACCCATAGGCTATCAGGCAGGGATGTGACTATTTCAAATCCTTCTCAGTAATTATGCAAGACTACGGACTTGACTGAACTGCGCATGAAGGCCACCAGCACATATAACAACATTTAGTTTCATTCTTTTATTTTACTGCTTCCTTTAGACGTAATCTCTATGTTCATATATAAGGTCGCGTTTTTCCATATTTTTTGAAGTTGTTACATCTTTAGATTGCTTACGAAGTTGAGTCTCAGCACAGTTATAATAATAATAATAATAATAATAATAAAACCCGTGGAAGTCCGGGAAAAGAATAGGCCTCCGGTATGTTCTGCCAGTCTTAAAAGGCGACGAAAAGAACAAACCACTAATAGGGCTAACCCCACTTTTAGTGTGATTAGTTGGATCAGGACAGAACTAATGAAGCCTCGGACAAGCGCTATCATGGTCGGGGACGTCGCTTGAACCCTATGCCCATCCACAATGGTAAAGACACTGCTAGCCACACGGAAAATGATTTAAATCCAAATAGAGGTGTTTTGCAGGATATGCTTCCTGCAACCACTCTAGAAGGAAAACAAAGACAGAGGATGAGATGGTCAGATGAAGTTAACCGACACCTCATGTTCTGTTATTACCAAGCAACAAACTCAGGAACCAACACAACTGGATACAGATCACAAGTACACACAACATTTATTACCAGATACCCAGAATTAAAATTTTTAACGGAACAACGACTAGCTGATCAGATCTGTTTAATAACAAAACATAACAGGATACCCCAGTCAGAATTAAAAAACATCAAACAACAAGTACAACAAATACTGGAACAAAATAATGTGCAATCAGAAGAAGAACAAAATACAGTAATGGACTCAAACAACCCAGAGCAAACAAAAAAAGAACAACACGCATCAATTAAACAATCAGAGGAAAACGAAATCTTAAGACAGCCACCAGAACAAGCACAAATAGAACACGAAGTGACACACATGTTAGATATAGAAGAAAAATTTGATCTGACATATATAGAATACAAAGACACAAATGCAGACATTAGACCATTCTTGCATAGACCACCAAATAACCCACAAGTCGAAACAACAATAACAACTATCAGCACAATCATATACAACAAAATAAATGAGAACACAACTATGGAAGAGTTACAACTACTGGTTTATATAGGAGCACTCACTACACTAAATATACACACTAGGCAGAGATCATAACCAACCAACACACAGAAGAAACCCACAAAACCAGCATGGCAACAAGGCTACAGATCAGAATAGAAAAACTGAGAGAAGACGTCAGACAGCTAACACAATTTATAAGAAATGAAATATCAGACAAAAAACGAAAAAGGTCAGGCAAAATCTCACAACAAGAAGTGATAGAGCAATTAGATCAAAAGAAGCAGAAATTACAAGCATTGGGTAAATGACTTAGAAGATACAAAAAAAGTGAAAATAGAAGGAAACAAAACCAAACATTCAATACAAACCAAAAGAAATTTTACCACACAATAGATAACACACACGTTAAAATAGACAATCCACCAAACATAACAGACATGAAACACTTCTGGAGCAATATATGATCAAACCCGGCACAGCATAACAGGGATGCTAGGTGGATACAAGCAGAAACAGACACATACAAGATGATACCACAAATGCCTGAAGTGATAATTTTGCAACATGAAGTCACCCAAGCAATTAATTCTACTCACAATTGGAAAGCCCCTGGAAAAGATAAAATAGCAAATTTCTGGCTAAAGAAGTTCACCTCAACACATTCACATCTAACTAAATTATTTAACAGTTACATTGCAGACCCATACACATTCCCTGATACACTTACACATGGAATAACTTATCTGAAACCTAAAGATCAAGCAGACACAGCAAACCCAGCTAAATATCGCCCCATAACATGCCTACCAACAATATACAAAATATTAACTTCAGTCATTACACAGAAATTAATGACACATACAACACAGAACAAATTTATAAATGAAGAACAAAAAGGCTGTTGCAAAGGAGCACGAGGATGCAAAGAACAACTGATAATAGATGCAGAGGTGACATATCAAGCTAAAACTAAACGAAGGTCACTACACTACGCATTCATTGATTACCAAAAAGCTTTTGATAGTGTACCCCACTCATGGTTACTACAAATATTGGAAATATACAAAGTAGATCCTAAATTGATACAGTTCCTAAACATAGTAATGAAAAATTGGATAACCACACTTAATATCCAAACAAATACAAATAATATCACATCACAGCCAATACAGATTAAGCGTGGAATATACCAAGGAGACTCATTAAGTTCTTTCTTGTTCTGCCTTGCTCTGAATCCACTATCCAACATGCTAAATAATACAAATCATGGATACAATATTACTGGAACATACCAACACAAAATCACAAATTTGCTATATATGTATGATCTAAAACTACTGGCAGCAACAAATCAACAATTCAACCAATGACTAAAGCTAACAGAAGTATTCAGCAATGATATAAATATGGCTTTTGGAACAGACAAATGTAAGAAAAATAGCATAGTCAAGGGAAAACCCACTAAACAAGAAGATTACATATTGGATAACCACAGCGACTGCATAGAAGCGATGGAAAAAACATAGACCTATAAATATCTAGGACACAGACAAAAAATAGGAATAGATAATACAAATATTAAAGAAGAACTAAAAGAAAAATATAGAAAAAGACTAACAAAAATACTGAAAACAGAATTGACAACAAGAAACAAGACAAAAGCTATAAATACTTATGCTATACCAATATTGACCTACTCATTTGGAGTACTGAAATGGAGTAACACAGATCTAGGAGCACTCAATACACTTACATGATCACAATGCCACAAATATAGAATACATCACATACATTCAGTAAGAGAAAGATTTACATTAAGCAGAAAGGAAGCAGGAAGGGGATTTATCGACATAAAATACCTACATTATGGACAGGTAGACAATTTAAAAAAATTCTTTCTAGAACGAGCAGAAACTAGCAAAATACACAAAGCAGTCACTCATATAAATACATCGGCTACATCACTGCAATTTCATAACCACTTCTACAACCCTTTAGATCACATAACATCAACATATACGAAGAAAGTAAATTGGAAAAAGAAAACACTACATGGCAAGCACCCGTATCATCTAATACAGCCACACATCGATCAAGACGCATCCAACACATGGCTAAGAAAAGGCAATATATACATTGAGTCAGAAGGATTCATGATCGCAATACAGGATCAAACAATAAACACCAGATATTACAGCAAGCTTATTATTAAAGATCCCAATACCAGAACAGATAAATGCAGTCTTTGCAAACAACAAATAGAAACAGTAGACCATATCACAAGCAAATGTACAATACAAGCAAATACAGAATACCCCAGAAGACATGACAATGTAGCAACAATAATACATCAACAACTTGCCATACAACATAAACTAATAACACAACACGTTCCCACATACAAGTATGCACCACAAAATGTACTGGAGAATGATGAATACAAATTATACTGGAACAGAACCATTATAACAGATAAAACAACACCACATAACAAACCTGACATCATACTCACCAATAAAAAGAAGAAATTAACACAACTAATCGAAATATCCATACCCAATACAACAAATATACAGAAGAAAACAGGAGAAAAAATTGAAAAATAGATCCAACTGGCTGAAGAAGTCAACGACATGTGGCATCAGGATAAATTATACTATCAACTACAGGAGTCGTACCACACAATATCCACCAGTACATCAACGCAATACAGTTACATCGAAACGTATATATATAACTACAGAAATCTGTAATTATTGATACATGTTCAATTACCCAAAAGTTCCTAAATGCAATGTAACATATACCGTACAGTTAAAAGGAAGTCACGCTTGATCAAGGTCCGCGTCACTTTCCATTTTTAACCAGACATAACGTCTGAGAAAGGAAAGAATAATAATAATGACGATTAATCAAAAGTAAGTAAAGAAATGTATATGTATTTGTAAAAGTATCTTGTATCAGTAGTAATGTTAGTTAGTGACTATAAGCATGTGTATTGGTTAAAAACGGAGAAAATGAAAGTTTAAAGTGAAGAATGAATACTACACAGATAATACACTCCTGGAAATTGAAATAAGAACACCGTGAATTCATTGTCCCAGGAAGGGGAAACTTTATTGACACATTCCTGGGGTCAGATACATCACATGATCACACTGACAGAACCACAGGCACATAGACACAGGCAACAGAGCATGCACAATGTCGGCACTAGTACAGTGTATATCCACCTTTCGCAGCAATGCAGGCTGCTATTCTCCCATGGAGACGATCGTAGAGATGCTGGATGTAGTCCTGTGGAACGGCTTGCCATGCCATTTCCACCTGGCGCCTCAGTTGGACCAGCGTTCGTGCTGGACGTGCAGACCGCGTGAGACGACGCTTCATCCAGTACCAAACATGCTCAATGGGGGACAGATCCGGAGATCTTGCTGGCCAGGGTAGTTGACTTACACCTTCTAGAGCACGTTGGGTGGCACGGGATACATGCGGACGTGCATTGTCCTGTTGGAACAGCAAGTTCCCTTGCCGGTCTAGGAATGGTAGAACGATGGGTTCGATGACGGTTTGGATGTACCGTGCACTATTCAGCGTCCCCTCGACGATCACCAGTGGTGTACGGCCAGTGTAGGAGATCGCTCCCCACACCATGATGCCGGGTGTTTGCCCTGTGTGCCTCGGTCGTATGCAGTCCTGATTGTGGCGCTCACCTGCACGGCGCCAAACACGCATACGACCATCATTGGCACCAAGGCAGAAGCGACTCTCATCGCTGAAGACGACACGTCTCCATTCGTCCCTCCATTCACGCCTGTCGCGACACCACTGGAGGCGGGCTGCACGATGTTGGGGCGTGAGCGGAAGACGGCCTAACGGTGTGCGGGACCGTAGCCCAGCTTCATGCAGACGGTTGCGAATGGTCCTCGCCGATACCCCAGGAGCAACAGTGTCCCTGATTTGCTGGGAAGTGGCGGTGCGGTACCCTACGGCACTGCGTAGGATCCTACGGTCTTGGCGTGCATCCGTGCGTCGCTGCGGTCCGGTCCCAGGTCGACGGGCACGTGCACCTTCCGCCGACCACTGGCGACAACATCGATGTACTGTGGAGACCTCACGCCCCACGTGTTGAGCAATTCGGCGGTACGTCCACCCGGCCTCCCGCATGCCCACTATACGCCCTCGCTCAAAGTCCGTCAACTGCACATACGGTTCACGTCCACGCTGTCGCGGCATGCTACCAGTGTTAAAGACTGCGATGGAGCTCCGTATGCCACGGCAAACTGGCTGACACTGACGGCGGCGGTGCACAAATGCTGCGCAGCTAGCGCCATTCGACGGCCAACACCGCGGTTAGTGGTGTGTCCGCTGTGCCGTGCGTGTGATCATTGCTTGTACAGCCCTCTCGCAGTGTCCGGAGCAAGTATGGTGGGTCTGACACACCGGTGTCAATGTGTTCTTTTTTCCATTTCCAGGAGTGTATTTAATGGGGTAGAAATTTTTTGGCCCTAATTTTTTACTGGCTTGAAACATTCCTGAGAGATTTTATTTTTAGGATTCATTCACATGATGTTTGCTGTAAATGTTAAAATGTGTTGAAACCGCGATTTACTGCACGGTTGTCAGTGAGATGCGTGCGCTCGAACACAACCGATGTAATACTGTAATAAGTACCGACGGAATCGGGGTCTGTTGGTTTCGGACAGTATCACAGAGGGAATTCGTAACAACTAAGACACTATTCTCAACAAGATTTCTCTTCATAACAAGATTTGTTTCTGGTAAACTGAAAGCACGTGCTCGTCTCGCATCTGCTTAACTTCTCACTTCGCTTGGTTTTTACACGAAGTAACGCAAGTGCTTGAAAACGACAAAGAAACGTATTTATACGGATGTAAAAGCTTCTAAAAGTAATATGAGTGGTATAAATAAGCTCTTCAATTGGTAAATGGAAGCCAGTGAATCGACAGAAATTCGTCACAATGAGGGTGTCTCGATATCTGCGAAAAGAAGCCCAGCTTTATGGTGCTGTCATTGCCGATTAAAGGTTTGTTCAGTTTCATTATAAAAAACACAAGATGAAATTTTAAGGTCTTGTTTTTTTAAAGCATCATTTTCCTAGTCGGTGGAAGCTATAACTCATGAAATGTACATGCAATTACATGAGCCGGCGTTTTTTCTACTGTAGTACGTAGGATTTGAGATGTATTTTGAATTAGATTTTTCGTTTACGTTTTTATAACGACTTTTTTGTCGAAAAAAATTTATTGTTATTAAGAATCCCGTCATTTTATTAATAACAATTTTTAAGCATCCCTACGTATTACGTTAGTCAATGTCATTAGGTTGAATGTTTGGTCTAGGTTGTAAACTTTGATGTCCAGAGCTCCCACCACTCCGCAAAGATCTTTCGGTATATGTCGTGCAGTCTAAAGTCAGTTTAGTAATTTGTTTGTTGTTTTCTTGGAAAAAAACTCGCGAATATTAGTTCCAAAGTCGAGCGTCACCCTGGCTTTGCGTATCATTGCAACAGATGGTGAATAAAATGCTAAAAGGAGTCATGCTACAAAGCATAGGCGCAAGGTGAATTGCATGGGAACTCTTTACGTGAAAGAAAGACAGATTGTTTGGATATCTGCTAAGCAATCCAGGGTTAGTTAATCTGGTTACCGAGGTCAGTAATGATGAACTGGATTGCAGGAACGTGATCGATACATGCCGGAGGCAAGAAATACATTTAATTTCATTTATATCACTGAGAAATTCCTGTAAGTCTTATCTCCACACATCTTTGTTTAATTTAGTAAGGTATCCCTGGGGAGAAACAATATGAACATTACACGATTAACAAGATACTCGTCAAAATTGGAAGTGTATAACGGAACTGCAAGCTGCTATTGTCGAAACATCTTGCATAGATATGAACCAAATGTTTTTTGAAGTACAGTCACATAAAATAAGTTATAAAAAAAGAGTTCATGAATTTCGTAATTGGAGTCGTGATGTGTCTGGAAACCGTGACCACTGGATCACCAACGAAAAAAAAAGACACCGTCTGGGTTAGTTGCTACATTTTGATTGGATAACCTGTTTCACTGTCTTAATACAGGTCACCCACAGGTCAACATAACTGAGGAAAGAGGAAGGATGGTGCAATAGTATGACACTGATGGTAATTATTACGTTACACAGACACAAAAATTGGAACTGTCTTATACAATGTCACAGTTTTGCACCCTTTTTCTTCATGTGTCAGTTATGTAGATTTAAAGATCAACTGCATTAAGTATCGAAATAGGCAAGCCAAATGAAAAAGTACCAGTTGACCCAAACGGTATATGTTTTCAGTGAGAGCACGAATTTCAGTTCATAGTAGTGTTATTTCACACATTTCCACATATATGTATCAAGGCGACGTAATTTCGTAACACGTGTGTGGCTAAAAGATCTGTGATGTTAATATTCACACAAGGGTTGTAAATTCATGAAATTTGAAGCATTAGAATGGTCAGTAAATGAACGAAATTACGCAGCGGTGAGGAGAGAGGACTCGTATTCGAATAAATCAGGTTGTGATTCTCGTCAAGACATTCACATTTACGCATTCTCCTGTGGGAAGTGGGCCAATATGAATGTGGAGAGTAACGTGATATGCAGAGCAATAATTTGGAGCTGCATAGTACTTTAGAGCGTGAAATAAAAAAGGGTCTTAGGTTTTTTCTAAGTGAATCAGTGCTATGGAAGTTAACTTCTCTGGCCAGAGACTGAGCTGAGCGAACGGTACATTAAAACACAGGTTACTGTAGCTAATGTGCCTGTAATTATTGTTATCTTGTATTAGCGTTTGCTGTACTGTTTCAGCGCACTGGCACATTAGAGATCTATCAGTAACAAGTAGTTTTTCGTGCAGTATGTCAATAAAGCAAATGCACATCGAACGTCGCATGTTAAAAGATATGGCTCAAAATACAAACCTCTGCAGTAGAATAATCATCCGATTGCTGTCTGGATATCAACTGATAATGTAAACATGGAAATTTTGTTTGATAGACTTGGAACTTAAATAGATAAACTAGTTTGAAATACCAGCTTTAAGAAACATGTTTACGCTTACACGAATTGTATAATTGACAGCATCCTTCTTCTAAATTCCAAAGTCCGTGTTGGATTCTTGGTTGAGTATGTAATTGTAAATCACCTAAAATGTAAGAAACTTTGTTTGCTTGCTGAGCGATACTGTCAATGACATATCATTTATGATGAAAATTAGTAGTTTTAAGGCTTGCTTTTCAATGTGTTTAGCTTAGTAAATGTAGTAATAGTTGTTAAAGTGAGCAGCAAATAGTACCCATATTATAACAAGAACTAAAACGAAGTATTGTGAATGAAGCACTATGCTGTAATTTACATCTTGTAATGGAACTGCTCAGCATACCCCGTTTCTCGTGAAGTATCGTAGGTTACGATACACCAAATGCTGAAGTATTTACTTTATTGATACATTCTTAATGTAACACTTATTGTTTCCTATAATCATTGCTTTTATGAAATGCTAAATGTATTTGGATCTTTCTTTGAAATAATTTCAATCATATTGATTCCGTACACTTATCTTTCTAACGCAAAAGGTCGATGTATTTCACAATCTCTGAAACGCGACTTTATGTATCGTTCCACTTGTTGATTTGTGTGTGTAAGAAGTAGTGGTCAGTCTCAAGCCAGCCGAGATGTGGGTTAGTAGTGTGGTGTCACCGCCAGACACCACACTTGCTAAGTGGTAGCCTTTAAATCAGCCGCAGTCCGTTAGTATACGTCGGACTGCAGACCGAGCGCCGCCACACGGCAGGTCTAGAGAGACTTCCTAGCACTCGCCCCAGTTGTACAACCGACTTTGCTACCGATGGTTCACTGACAAAATACGCTCTCATTTGCCGAGACGATAGTTAGCATAGCCTTCAGCTACGTCATTTGCTACGACCTAGCAAGGCGCCATTACCAGTCACTATTGATACTGTGAATCATGTACCGTCAAGAGCGACGTTCACCATTAATGGATTAAAGTTAAGTATTCCACCAGCTACGTCCGTTTTTTCTAAATTCTAATTTCCTTGTCCTGTTCCAGACCTCACGCCAGCCTGCGTGAGCTAAAACGCGTGCCTTTCGGCTTCCTCTAGTAACACGGTGTTGGCTCTCCTGCCAACCACAACAAGTAGTAGCTGTGCGATGACGCTTTGAAAGCACTCTGGGATCTAGTATTGTACAGTTACGGTGGAATAAGATTCAAGCAGTCATAATGAGCTGTACTGGGAGTTAGAAGTGTCCTCTATATTTACTTTTAAAGTCACACTTATCAGTTTGTTTTATTTTATCAGTGTGAAACTGGGTACATTTTTAGTTTAAGAGCGTGTTACGTCCCTTTGTTAGCCCAAAAAATCATGGGAAATTGACATAAGATTGAAGAAAAATATAAATTTGAAAACAACACATGGAAATGAAGCATACTGGTAAATGATGTAATTATATGACAACCATACGTACTAACTGGTCGAATGAAGAATAATTTAAGCTCTTATATGAACCAAATTGCACACATTCCCTTTCCACAAGAATTCTGATTTACGTGTATGGCATGTAAGCTTCCCATCTTCCTTTTCTTGACTGCCTTTCCCTGTATCTCTACAGGGTCTCTATTGTTAAGTGAATCTTGGCAGCATTAGTGCTGGATGCCCTTCTCGACACCCTCGTCTCCCCCGTCCTCCTCCTCGACACACACACACACACACACCCCACACACACTGGAGCGAAATCTGTGTACCTTTTCTGTCTCTGTCTAGAGAAAATTACGTATTCAACAATTATCTAAGAGTTTGCGAAGCGTCTATATGAGATGAGATGTGGTATTTATCTTGTGGGGTGTGGGAAACAACCTAAAAGCGATGTCCAGGCTGGCAGCCCACGTCGTTAATCTCGAGGACTCAGTATGAGGTGGCTCGCCTCTCCGAATCCATAAACTTGAGTCATCAGTCTCCTGACTGGTTTGTTGAGGCCCACCACGAATTCCTCTGATTCCTGACCCAGTCTCTGTCTTCTTCTACAGTTTGTACCCTCTATAGCTCCCTCTAGTACCATCGAAGTTATTCCATGATGTCTTAACAGATGCCCTGTCATCCTGTCCCTTCTTCTTCTCTGTGTTTTCCATATATTCCTTTCCTCACCGATTCTGAGGAGAAGCTTCTCATTCCTTACATATCTGCCTAATTTTCAACATTATTCTGTAGCATTACATCTTAAATGCTTCTATTTCCTTCTGTTTCGATTTTCCCACAGTCCATATTTCACTACCTCACAATGCTGTCTCCAAAAGTACATTCTCAGAAGTTTCTTTCTCAAATTGACGCTTATGTTTGATACTCGTGGACTTCTCTTGGTCAGAAATGCCTTTCTTACCAGTGCAGGTCTGCTTTTGATGTTCTCCTTGCTCCTTCCGACGCTGTTATTTTACTGCCTAGGTAGCAGAATTCCGTAACTTCATCTACTTCTTGATCACCAATCTTGATGTTAAGCTTAGCGATGTTTTCATTTCTGTTACTTGTCATTTATTTCGTCTTTGTTCTGTTTATTCTCAATCTACATTATATACTTGTTAGACCCTTCGTTCCATTCAGCAAATCCTGTAAGTCTTGACTTTCACTGAGGACAACAATGCCAGCGAATCTTATACTGATATCCTTTCAGCCTGAATTTTAATTCAACTGCCGCGCGGGATTGGCTAAGTGGTCTTCAGCGCTGCAGTCATGGACTGTGCGGCTGGTCCCGGCGGAGGTTCGAGACCTCCCTCGGGCATGGGTGTGTGTGTTTGTCCTTAGGATAATTTAGGTTAAGTAGTGTGTAAGCTTATAGACTGATGACCTTAGCAGTTAAGTCCCATAATATCTCACACATTTATTAATCCCACTCTTGAATCTTTCTTTTGCTTCCATCATTGCTTCTTCAACGTATGGATTTAAGAGTAGGGGCGAAAGACCGCATCCCTGTTCTTACGCCCTTTTTAATCTTAGAACTTCATTCTTGGCCTTCTTACTGTCCCTCCTTGGCTTTTATACGTACTTCATAGTGCATATTACCACCATCTTCTCAGGATTTCGAACGTCTAGCACCTTCTAAACTGTAGAGAGCTTTTTCTAAGTCAACAGATTTTATGAACGTGCCCTGATTTTTGTTCAGTCTTGCTTCCATTATCAGCCACAACGCCAGACTGATTATCATGTAACAGATCCTCAATTTCCGTTTCCATTCTTCTGCGTCTTATTCTTGCCGGCAACTTGTATGCATGAGGTGTTAAGCTGATTGTGGGATAATTCTAGCACTAGTATTACACATTTTTAGTTAATAATTTCTCCGCCATGCCTAATTGAAATTCTTCGAATATAGTGCAAATAACAATGAACCAAAACTTCTTTTTGTGGAGAAATTAATGCTGGTAAGCTCACGTGATACGAAACAGAATGGGAGGTGCCGTTATACAGCCGTCGGGAATGGGACGCAAAGTGAAGAATAAAAGAAGGACGCGGGCTAATAACAGGAACGGCAAGTGGCAGCTGTCAACACAGCGCCGAGACGGCCGCACTCTCGGCCCGGCCGGCGTGTTTACAGGGATGAGGAAACAAAGGCGGAGCGGAGTGGTAGGCGAGGCCCAGTCATGCAGTCGTGCTGCGTCACCGCCCGGAATTGGCTGGCTGGTCCTCGCTTTTGGGAAGACAATTGACGCACCTCGCACAATGCTCGTCACGACCCGACCTTTCGCGAAATGAGCCGCTTAGATGGTCTCTTTGCAGGCCTCTTATTTCGGAGCCTTTGATCGACCTTGCAGCTGTTTCTAGAGCGGCGTGGCGAACCAATCAAGTACGCCGTTCACCGAAGGCTGTTGGAGTATATTCATCAATTGAAGAGCGGAAATGTTTATAAGGTGCTAAGTGTCAAATCTCACGATTGTCAGGAGAATCAAAACACGAAGTATGTCCTTCTGTACATAACTTACATGTTCCCAAGAAATTAAGAAGGTATGCAGATACCACAGACTTATACTGCTCGCCTCATTACTGCAAATAATAATGAGACGCATTAGAAAATAGGAATTTATTAAGAATATTGTAAATACCTTACTAGATAACTCCCGTGTTCTAAGTGCCAATAAGAGCGATTTTGTTTCACATGGCAGTAATATAAGGCACTGTTTTATTTGCGATAAAAAGAACTGCGCTCCTCAAAAACCATTTCACACTTGAGACATAAAGGAGTTAAAGACGTTAGGTCCCAGTGGGCATTGATTTATATCAATACAGCAAACTGAATATTTGTGCCAGATCAGGATTCGAACCAGGGCGTCCAGTTTACTAGACAGATGCGCTGACCACCACGACATCCGGGCACGGTGCTCACCACAACTGCACGGACCGCATGACCACGCCTCCCATCAGACCCAAACTCCCAACTTCTACCACACACTACTGATGTACTGCCCCTTCTCGTTAGCCTCATTTCTCGTGGCATCTCGCCGATTCCCGCAAGAGTTCGTGGTTGGTGTGCAACTGCACTGAAGAGGTCGTTGGTATTCATCGCCTTAATTATGCATGTTAAGGAAAGCATACAGCTTATACATCTGCCGTTCCTTCCGTCTTTTGAATACACTGACATTTTTCTCTTCTGTTATTTCTACGTATTATTGTACAGCTGAAGTACTTGAGTATGCGACACTTTGATCATACTGCATTTGGATATTTTACATACCTGCATTGAGAGCAATTTTTGAGCACGATCTTTCAAAATATTTAAATTACGTAGACTAGGTTAGTTGACTTGGAATCTTCTGCAAATCTTGCGGAACAAAGGCCTTCCTTACATTTATTCGTTTCTGTACAATTTAAAAAACTTTGTCACAGCTCAGAAACCTGTGGCCACTCACCAAAATGTTGTGTGGTATCTATTCCAGGCTAAAACTACTCCAGGTTAAAAAGAGGAGACATTCGGTCAGTTTTCACCCTACACACCTAGTAGTAAAAGAGGGGTATCAGTAGAACTTTATCCCAAATTTCATGTGTAACTCCACGACATGCTCCTAGCAAAACAAAATAACAACTCTCACACAGACGAAGGTCACAGCCACACTGGTCAGTCTACGGACATCAGAGATGCCGCTTCGCGGCTGTTGGTCGTTCATCTTTGGCATAAGCGTACTTTGTGACAATATCAGTCCCGTTAACTTATACCCACACATGGTATGTCGTTACGGCTCGTTGCTGCTCACCAGTTTCCTGTCCACGAACTCCCAGCCTCGTGCGGACGGTGTCGTTGCTTATCTCCCCTGCTTCTCGAAACTTCGGCGTTCGTGGACTTCATCTTAGTAAGCAAATGTAGTTCAACAATTGATACTGCGATGCATGTATTTCAAAAATGTCTGCTACACCACTCGGCTACGGTCATAACAAGTGGTTCAAGTGGCTCTGAGCACTATGGGACTAAACAGCTGAGGTCATCAGTCCCCTAGAGCTTAGAACTACTTAAACCTAACTAACCTAAGGACATCACAAACATCCATGCCCGAGGCAGGATTCGAACCTGCGACCGTAGCGGTCGCGCGGTTCCAGACTGAAGCGGCTAGAACCGCTCGGCCACACTGGCCGGCGGTCATAACACTTATATTTCTTTCCAAGATGGGTATTCGAACCAAATTCCTTCGGTAGAGCACCCTCACAGCTATGACATTCTTGACCTCGTATCTGAACTGAGTGAATCGAAACAATGTGTAGCTATATTTTATTTTTGTTTTTGTTTTTATATCTTCACCCTTTCGAGTGGTTTGAGGACGTGCTCCAGCTTTTCTTATCTCGTACTCATCTTTTCTTCTCGACGTAACTCCAACACCCAAAATCCTCTGTACTCCGTTTTGTATATTCTGGGCATTGTCTGCTTCTGTTATTTTCACTGTTTACATTTCCTTGCCGCTGCCCCGGAAATCCGTTGCTAATGTTGCTCTAACGTGTCCCTTCTACTAGCAACGTTCTTCTGTAGATTGGTACTCTGTGCAGTAATTCATGATTTCGTACGTCATTTGTCCTCGCCGCGCCGAGTGACCACGCAGTCACAGGCGCCATGTCACGGATTGTACGGTCCCTTCCGCCGGAGATTCGAGTCTTCCCTCGTGTGTGTGTGTGTGTGTGTGTGTGTGTGTGTGTGTTGTTCTTAGCATAAGTTAGTTTAAGTAGCGTGTAAGTCTAGGGACCGATGAGCTCAACTGTTTGGTCTCTTAGGAATTCACGCACATTTGAAAATTTATGCTCTTAACTTTTAAAGTTCTTCAACGATACCAGAATTCGATTCCAGTTACTTCTTCTACAGATTTTCAAAAGTTAGTGTTTCACTTTCTCCCAGTGCAGTGATGCAAACATGCATTTCCAGGAACTTCCTCAGATTTCACTAGCAATGTCTTTCTTCATCTGTGTCAGTCTACTTGCTGAAATCTTCCTTTTTCTGGTCATCCCCTGTAATTTTCCATCATAGACAAAAAAAATATTTCGCATTTTCCATTAATGTGTCGTTGGATATTAAGAAAGTTGTTATTTTCATGTGTCATGTGGTAGGCTTAACACTGACATCTTTTCCCCCGTTTGCTCCCATCACATTTCCGTTACTCTCCCGAAATTTAATTTTCGCTTTCTTTGTTGCTTCTTAGACGTGTAAGTTCAACAATAGTGGTGACAAGCTGTAATCCTGTTTTATACGTTCCTTAACACGCTCTTCTCTTCTTTTACCTTGCAGTTCAATATTCCCCCTTGTCTGACAGTTGTCACATTTCGCCGCACATTCGTTCTTTAGCAGGGTAAACATAATACATTTCTGGATATCAGCTGCTAAGAGTTTTGATAACACACAGAACACTATACCTTGTGTGTACTGCGTATCTGTCTGACCTTCGTTCTGCAACTCATAGTTTAATAGCTGCGAAAGCGTCGGCGCTGTAAAAAGACAAAACGTAGTTGTCATCTGTTGTGGAATGCTCTTTACAACAATGTTTGATGAATAATGCACTCTAAAACATTCGTTCTTCCACAAGCATTGTACTCTACTAAAATCGTACCACTCCTAAACATCAGGACCAGTTGTACGTTTCTTCAGACGATTGGAAAGGCAAAGATTAAAAGCAGCGACTAGGATTCGATGTAGCTCCTTTGCACTGGTAAGGACACATCCTTAAAATAACAAAGGGAGATCTTGATGACTGATAAACCCTTGTGAGCAGACATTTTCCGAAACACGCCAATAAACCCTTTCAAAGTGAACGTGGTGCTACGCCATCAGCTGTCAACGGACTGCAGTTGTAACAGAAACGGCCTGTCTGCATAGACGACATTTGTACTCCCGAACAAAATAACAATACCATTAATAATTTGTAAAGGCCATGGATGCCACAAGATAGCCTAACGATGTATGGTTCGTCCTTTGAAGCCTTATTAGACGACAGCACTGGAAGTTAAATGGATGAGAATACAACTCGAGATCACGGTTGTTGGCTTTCGTAAATGGGTCCCTTCTTCTCCTTCAAGTTAAATTCCTGTTTGAGCTTACGAGGTGCGTTCACCTTGAGACGAGAGCACACGAATTACGATACGTGAAATGAAGCATTGCTAAGGCAATAACTGAGAAAGAGTGGGAACTGAATTCGCATCCTCCTATCTTTCTGGTGCAAGATACACATTTTACTCCTTCTTCAGTGGTGATTTATGGGCATTACTTTAATACGGTATCTACTTTTCTAGATCGCTTTGACAAGACGGTTCGTCAGCATCCGCAAGATTATGACGTCTTATACAAATAAGGGGCATACATTCCGAATCTCCACCAACTACACTCCTGGAAATAGAAATAAGAACACCGTGAATTCATTGTCCCAGGAAGGGGAAACTTTATTGACACATTCCTGGGGT
The DNA here is from genome assembly GCF_023864275.1 of Schistocerca cancellata. Classification (NCBI taxonomy): domain Eukaryota; kingdom Metazoa; phylum Arthropoda; class Insecta; order Orthoptera; family Acrididae; genus Schistocerca; species Schistocerca cancellata. The sequence goes on from NC_064628.1 coordinate 261,100,539, forward strand.
CAGATACATCACATGATCACACTGACAGAACCACAGGCACATAGACACAGGCAACAGAGCATGCACAATGTCGGCACTAGTACAGTGTATATCCACCTTTCGCAGCAATGCAGGCTGCTATTCTCCCATGGAGACGATCGTAGAGATGCTGGATGTAGTCCTGTGGAACGGCTTGCCATGCCATTTCCACCTGGCGCCTCAGTTGGACCAGCGTTCGTGCTGGACGTGCAGACCGCGTGAGACGACGCTTCATCCAGTCCCAAACATGCTCAATGGGGGACAGATCCGGAGATCTTGCTGGCCAGGATAGTTGACTTACACCTTCTAGAGCACGTTGGGTGGCACGGGATACATGCGGACATGCATTGTCCTTTTGGAACAGCAAGTTCCCTTGCCGGTCTAGGAATGGTAGAACGATGGGTTCGATGACGGTTTGGATGTACCGTGCACTATTCAGTGTCCCCTCGACGATCACCAGTGGTGTACGGCCAGTGTAGGAGATCGCTCCCCACACCATGATGCCGGGTGTTGGCCCTGTGTGCCTCGGTCGTATGCAGTCGTGATTGTGGCGCTCACCTGCACGGCGCCAAACACGCATACGACCATCATTGGCACCAAGGCAGAAGCGACTCTCATCGCTGAAGACGACACGTCTCCATTCGTCCCTCCATTCACGCCTGTCGCGACACCACTGGAGGCGGGCTGCACGATGTTGGGGCGTGAGCGGAAGACGGCCTAACGGTGTGCGGGACCGTAGCCCAGCTTCATGGAGACGGTTGCGAATGGTCCTCGCCGATACCCCAGGAGCAACAGTGTCCCTAATTTGCTGGGAAGTGGCGGTGCGGTCCCCTACGGCACTGCGTAGGATCCTACGGTCTTGGCGTGCATCCGTGCGTCGCTGCGGTCCGGTCCCAGGTCGACGGGCACGTGCACCTTCCGCCGACCACTGGCGACAACATCGATGTACTGTGGAGACCTCACGCCCCACGTGTTGAGCAATTCGGCGGTACGTCCACCCGGCCTCCCGCATGCCCTCTATACGCCCTCGCTCAAAGTCCGTCAACTGCACATACGGTTCACGTCCACACTGTCGCGGCATGCTACCAGTGTTAAAGACTGCGATGGAGCTCCGTATGCCACGGCAAACTGGCTGACACTGACGGCGGCGGTGCACAAATGCTGCGCAGCTAGCGCCATTCGACGGCCAACACCGCGGTTCCTGGTGTGTCCGCTGTGCCGTGCGTGTGATCGTTGCTTGTACAGCCCTCTCGCAGTGTCCGGAGCAAGTATGGTGGGTCTGACACACCGGTGTCAATGTGTTCTTTTTTCCATTTCCAGGAGCGTATAAAATAAGAATAAAATAAATGAAAAAAATAAATAAATATAAAATAATTAAATGAAAAACTTGATGTACAGCATGTGAAAGGCATTTGTTTTGTACCAGCTTTATTTGAAAGTGTCGCTATATCATCGTACAATGATCTTCAGACAAATGGTCAATTAACGACTGTAATATCACTTGAACAGAATCTCGGAATGTGTGAAACTAGTAATCCCTGCCGACCGATCATTAGAATCCATAGACACGGTGGGGGTTCTGAATCTTCATTGCCGTATTTTTCCTCTGTCTCGATTGTAAAATTTTGTCTTAGGGAGATCGAGAGGCTAGAGATACAACAAAAAACCAATCGACTTTATGATAGCTCACTGTTTGACTCGGGATTTAATTATATTTATGAACCTCAATGTTCTGAGGTTTATAACTTATAATTTGTATTTTATTTTCATCAGTCGCCAGGTAAATCACACTAAAAGATTTCTCATAGGTTCAAATGGTTCAAATGTCTTTGAGCACTATGCGACTTAACTTCTGAGGTCATCAGTCGCCTAGAACTTAGATCTAATTAAACCTAACTAACCTAAGGACATCACACACATCCATGCCCGAGGCAGGATTCGAACCTGCGATCGTAGCGGTCGCTCGGCTCCAGACTGTAGCGCCTACAACCGCACGGCCACTCCGGCCGGCTTTCCCACAGGCAAACTACACGGGGCGACATAAAAAATTACGTCCCATCCTTAAAAACGAATTATCCAGATATTGTGTCGCGTTCCGCCGACGGGCGAATGTCGACGTAGGCCTACTGGTCGTCGGGTGAAGAGACCACCGCCATGCAACCGCTGTGCTACTGCGGAACGCGAGACTGCATTCCTTGCTGTCCCGTTAAATGTAGCTGCAGTTGCATGCACTATCTGATCCCTTCTTGCCTGTTGCTATTGTCGCAGTTATCTGCTGCTGTAGTTGACCATTGTTGACCACTTCCTCCCTTTCGGGCAGCAGAGCCTGTGGCTCGGATCTCTTTTTATGCACGTGAAACAATGCTGTGAGCAACGCCTAATTTTTGGGCTACACTCATCACGCTTTGTACTTCTTACATTTTGCCACTGATTCTTTCCCGTTTGAAGTCATAGAAATGTACTCTTCAGGCCATTTTGTAATAAAGAACATCACCACAATGGACGGTAACTGATCACTGATTGTCTCTCTCTCCTCTCTCTCTCTCTCTCTCTCTCTCTCTCTCTCTCTCTCTCACACACACACACACACACACAACACACACACACACACATACAAGCTGCATTTTCATATTTTAACAGCCTTGCATAGCGTGACCAGCTCCATTTGGCGCCATTGTCACCCTCACCTCAGGCTCTGTGACGTCCAAGCTTCTGTGCACGAGTGGAAGACCTTTGGCGACATGGTCCTTCACTTTCATTCATTTCCACGGAATTTTTAATGTGTTATGTTACTTTATCCATCTCTAGTTTTGCAGACCAGTGTACATGGAAGCAAAATAAGTAACATACAGGAAATGAGTTGCAATGAGTTTTCTCCTATCTACATTTATTACTTCCTTACTATAAAAATTCGATGTAAATAAATACTGTTTGACAGAGGAATCCCTAAAAGAAGCTGTTATATAGATTTATACTAGGCCAATCACATTAATGTGACCGCCACCCATATTCGACGTCAACGTGCAATAACCACTCACAGACGGCAGGTGGCAGCATTAGCAGTGGAGAATATATGAAGCATGTCGCGGGGGATGCGGATAATAGTGCAGTCGTTGTCGTAATGTGCGAACGGAGCGATGTATCTGACGATCAAAAGGGCATGATTATTGGCTTTCGAGCCAAGGGTGTCACCATTTCCAAAAGGGCTAAGTTTGTAAACGGTTCGCTTGCCGCCCTGGTTAAAGTATGCCGTGCATGGCAAAGTGGCGCTATCGGAAACCGGCACTGGAAATGGAAATGAGCGTTTGGCGTCATTGGCCGGGAGGCCCCTCGCGGGGCAGGTCCGGCCGCCTTGGCGCAGGTCTTATTACATTCGGCGCCACATTGGGCGACCTGCACGCCGGATGGGGATGAAATGATGATGAACACAACACAACACCCAGTCCCTGAGCGGAGAAAATCTCCGACCCAGCCGGGAATCGAACCCGGGCCCGGAGGACGGCAATCCGTCACGCTGACCACTCAGCTACTGGGGCGGACACCGGCACTGAGCCAACTGTGGTGCACTCGCTGGCTATAGATGTCATGGGTGAACGGCGGCTGCAGAGACGTCTTTGAGAGAACAGAAGCACAACTGTTGAGGAACTGACTGTACAGATGAGCCACGGGACTGCCAAAGATGCCGCGCGGGATTAGACGAGCGGTCTAGGGCGCTGCAGTCATGGACTGTGCGGCTGGTCCCGGCGGAGGTACGAGTTCTCTCTCGGGCATGGGTGTGTGTGTGTTTGTCCTTATCATAATTTAGGTTAAGTAGTGTGTAAGCTTAGGGACTGATGATCTTAGCAGTTAAGTCCCATAAGATTTCACACACACACACACACAAACACACACACACACTACCAAAGATGCCCTCTCAATGACCATTTAGACAACGTTGTCGCGTACGGGCTTCTGCAAGAGTCGCCTTGTTCAAGGATCTACTCTGATCGCTGGGGTCGGCCGGAGTTGCCGACCGGTTCTAGGCGCTACAGTCTGGAGCCGCGCGACCGCTACCATCGCAGGTTCAAATCCTGCCTCGGGCATGGATGTGTGTGATGTCTTAGGTTAGTTAGGTTTAAGTAGTTCTAAGTTCTAGGGGATTGATTACCTCAGAAGTCTTGTCCCATAGTGCTCAGAGCCATTTGAACCATTTGAACCTGATCGCTGGGCGAGGGCTGGAGTCTGCAACTGGATCTCCACTGTGTGCCGACAGGTGGCCTTTTCAGATGAATAATATTTGGGCACCATCGGATAGATGGACGTCGGCATGTACGGCCCTGCAACAAGGAAGGGTGCCAGTCGGAAGAGGGATCGTTGTGGTCTGGGGAATATTTTCGTGGCATTCCCTGGGTGAAGTCGTCATTCTAGAAGACAATGAACTCAAGTATGGATCCATCCTAGCGGATCATGTCCGCTCCTACATGCAGTTTGTTATTTGTTCTCGGCACGATGGCATCTACCATCAGGACAATGCAACGTCTCACGCAGCTCGTAGTGTACGTGCGTGGTCCGAAGACCATCATCAAGAGTTTACCGATCTCTACTGGCCACCAAATTCCTTGAATCTAAACCCAATCGGGAATCTGTGGGACCACCTCGATCGGGCTGTTCTCGCCATGGATTCTCATCCGAAAAACCTAGCGCAGCTGCCCACAGCACTGGGATCGGCATGGCTCCACATTCCTGAAGCTCCCTTCCAAAACCTCACTGACTCTCTTCCTGCAGGTCCGCCCTGCAAAAGGTGGTTATTCAGGGTTTTTACAGCCGGTGACATTAATATGACGACCGTCTACAACTGCACGTTCCTCAAGTAATCTTATGGAAGCAGCCACATTACACTAAAGCTTTATACCTTTGTAAATAGGATAATTCCGTGTCGATATTGCAAATTTTCAGGGATGACGGAGTCGGTTAAGTGCAACACTGGCCCATAAACGACCGCGTCGAAATTTATAAACGAAAGTCGTTCTGATATCTCTGACTGTGCAATACATGTACCGCTGCTGTTGTTGCAATTTGAATTAGTATACGACAAGAATGACTAGTAAACATGGACTCTAAAATTCATACCTTAAGAGCTACGAGCCCTTGTTCATCTTGGATACTATGACATATGTCCATTGCAAGCTCTCTGATTTATATATTTTTGGAGGAGGTAGTACGGACCGAAACAAGATAAAAAGTCCCGTAAATAAGAGCTCTAATGTAACGTAGAAGAGATTTATTCTACAGTAGCAAAGATGAACAAGTACTCATAGCTCTTAAGCGATGCCCCTCACAGACCGTGTTTACTAGACTTTTTTTCATGTCTTGTTTATACTACCACCTCTGAAAACTGCGTACCGCTCATTCTTAATAACAACAGTACTAGTACATGTGTTCCACTCTCAGATGTATCAAAACTACTTTCGCTTATAATTTTCGACTCTGTCGTTTCCGCACCAGGATCTATTTACTCTAATTGATACATTTACCCTTCTCCATAGTCTCTTAAAATTTCTGACATCACCACAGAATCATCCTGTACATATATTTTTATACCATGACCTTATCTTCGTACATGAAGAGTCAAATTTTTGTTCCCTTCTATGTTTCTCCAGTTGACAACTTATACTGAGATGTAGATTCCAAGTACATGGTCGAGACACATAAAAGTGACTGCCGCCTGTGTTCGACGTCAGCGTGCAAAAAACCACTCAGAGACATGTGCGGACGTGTGCAGGGGCGAACAGATGAGCAACTGTTGAGCCAACTAACCGCGCAAATGAACCAAGGGAGTACCAACAGCGTCTCCTCAACGACCTTTCAGAGAACGCTGCTGCATACGGGCCTCCGCAGCAAGTGCCTGGTTCAAGCACCCATGCTGACTGTTGTTCATTGGCGACGAAGGCTGGAATTAGCACTCCAATACAGCAACTGGACGTGCAGTGAGAGGTGACTGGTAACATTTTCACATGATTCACGTTTTATGCTCCATCAGACAGCTGCGAAACACACTGCAGCAATCGTCGGAATGGCTCATGCATTAACGGGGTTGGGTGGTGGCGGAGGCGTAGCGTCATGCTCTGGGAAATGTCTTCGTAGCATTCTCTGAATGATCTCGTCATTCTCGAAGGTTGGTTGGTTGATTCAGGGCAGGAGTAAGGAAAGATGGGGAAGGAAGTCGGCCGTGCTCTTTTTAAGGAACCATCCCGGCATTTACCTGAAGCGATTTAGGGAAATCACGGAAAACATAAATCAGGATGGCCGGACGCGGGTTTGAACCGTCCTCATCCCGAATGCGAGACCATTGTGCTAACCACTGCGCCACCTCGCTCAGTCATTATCGCACAGTCGATCAACACATTTATTTATCTATCCTTGGGGACCATGTCCACCCCCAACATACAGTTTGTTTTTCCTCCTCACGATGGCAACTAGCAACAAGACAACGCAAAATCTCACGCAGCTCATAGTGTACGTGCGTGGTTCGAAGTGCACAGGGATAGGTTTACCGTACTCCCCTGATCTCCAGACTCACCAGATTTAAACCGTGTCGAGACCTGTTGGCCCATCTTGATCGGACGGTACGCGCTATGGATCTTCAAGTTAGACATGCAGCGCAGTTGGCCGCGGCGCTAGAGTCTACACCTTCCACAACCTCACTGACTCTCTGTCCGCGCTGCAAAGAGTGTTTATTCAGGCTTTCGTCAGGTAATAACATTAATGTGACTGGACCGTGTATCTTGAATAAGACCCTACATGTGAAACTATTGTAAGAACAGACACGCACGAAATGTAATGTCTTTATTTTGTACTACCGACAAAGCTAAGCTTACTCTGGTCCTTTCCTCAAGCTTAAAGTTTGTAGTTTGTACAGTTGTAACTGCTGCTGGCTGTACGCTCAATGTTGGGTAACGCCATAATTAATAAAACTATAGTGATTCAAAATTGAATTACCATCTCGTAAACAACAACAACGGATGAGTGGGGGATGCGGTAGGGGAACTTCCTCGTGTCTCGTTAGCGACGGGAGACTGCCGGCCCTTTTGTTACCAGCGAGCCGTGCCGGGCCTGGCGGCGGCACGCCCCCGGCTCTGTCGCAGGCGTATTGTTTATGAGCCGCTAATGCGCGGCCCCGCCCTGGCTGCCGCCACGTGGGCCGCATCTGTCATCGCGCCCGTCACGCTGCCTGACCTGTCAAAGCGCTGTGCCCGCGCGGCACTGCGCTACACCGAACACGGTTATCAGCTAAAAGGACCATTATTCTTATAGAGTTTTTATGTCCACACTGACATACATTAGGTTCAAATGGTTCTGAGCACTATGGGACTTAACATCTATGGTCATCAGTCCCCCAGAACTTAGAACTGCTTAAACCTAACTAACCTAAGGACATCACACAACACCCAGTCATCACGAGGCAGAGAAAATCCCTGACCCCGCCGGGAATCGAACCCGGGAACCCGGGCGCGGGAAGCGAGAACGCTACCTCACGACCACGAGCTGCGGACCATACATTAGGATGACGCTTGAAGAAACGGTAACAAAACACATTTTGAAGGGTTATTTATTCGCTAACCACTCGGCCTGGAATGCCACTGACTGGATTAGAATTGTCTTCAGTAGTTGTGTCAGGCTTCGAATTGAGCCTCGAAACCAGCGATGATGTGTCTGGAGACGGCCTGGGACAGCGGCGGGATACCAACCTGACTGCCGCTGCCATACAGCCCAACAAACAGGAGTGATGGTATGGGGTACTATTTCTTTTCATAACAGTGTCCCTTTGGTTGTTATATACCACCACGGTCGCCGGATCTCTCCCCAGCTGAGAACGTTTGGAGCACTATGCTCTCTGACCAGCTCGTGATTTTGATGCTCTAACGTACCAACTGTACTAAATGTGGCGCGATATCCATCAGAAGGATGCACAACAACTCTATCATTCAATGCCAAGCGGAGTAAATGCTTGCGTAAGACTTCCTCAATTTGGGAAGCTCTATCTCTCGAATAAATCACAGCATTTTTCTGAAATTGTAATCATTTGTTTGTCTGTACATGTACATCACAACCACCATTTCCCGTAAAATTCGAATAACCCCTTCGTGGTGCGTGTTAAAGTATGTAGGTACACCCGCGCTTCCCACCGTAATCAAAGTAACTATTGCTTTACACCTCAGGAAGTGAATGTGAATGTCGTGTGACTAGGGCCTCCCGTCAGGTAAGACGGCTCGCCGGTTGCAAGTCTTTCGATTTGACGCCACTTCGGCAACTTGGGCGTCGATGGGCATGAAATGACGATGATTAGGACAATACTGCACCCAGTCCCTGAGCGGAGAAAATCTACGACCCAGCCGGGAATCGAACTCAGGCCCTTAGGACTGACATTCAGTAGCCCTGACCATTCTGCTACCGGGGGCGGACACCTCAGGAAATGACATTACAATATATCCCTTCCATTCGACAAATTGCCCCATAAAAATCTCTTCCCACAGTTCGATTTAGTATCTCTTCACTCGTTATGCAATCTACCCATGTAGTCTAAATCATTTTTCTGTACTACAACTTTTCAAAAGCTCATGTTCTCTTCTTGTGTGAACTGTTTATCATCCACGTCTAATTTCCCTAAAGGGCTTCACTTTCGACACACACGTTCAGAAAATACTTCCTTAGCACCTAAATTTATATTCGATTGTCCCGAAGCGCTTTTCTTGCAATTGCAAGTATGGTTCTTAAGTCTCCTGTACCTCCGTCGCCGGCAGTTATTCTGCTGCGCAAACAGCAAAACACCTCTACTACGGTACTTTCAGTTTCATGTTCTTATCTAATTCACTCATCATTGCCTGATTCAATTTAACAACTTTTCATCACACTTGTTTTACTTTTGTTGGTGTTCATCGTACAGCCTCTTTTCATAACATTATCGATTCCGTTCAACTGATTATCGAAGTTATTTTCTGTCAGCGACGGAATACAGTGTCACCCCTTAACAGTTCATTGTCCTTCTCCGTAAAATTAAATTGTTTCCCTTGTTTCTTCTTGATTCTCTACAAGGAGTATATGTTGCAACGCTCTTTCACTCCGTAATTACTGCATCTCTGTCGTCCTTTGCCCGCCTCCGTAGCTGAGTGATCGCCGGCACGCGAGCTCAGCTGGCTGAGTCGCAGGACTGGCTGTAATAAAACCCTCAGGAAAGTATTTAACGATGAACTTGAAGGGGTGCGAATGTAACGTCCACCCAGACCAAATGCCGAGAACAGTAACGATCTAAATAAAAAAAAGAATGTGTTCATCGTAGACGGCTGCCATGTGGAGGATTCTGGTTTCATTTCCGGTACTGCCAAGCGTTTTTCGTTGCTGGGATTACTGACAGAGTATGCACTCTACCTTGGGATGCCATCTATGGAGCTACTGTATTGAAAAGTAGTGGCTCTAAGATAAGGGCAGTCGGCAAAACGACCGAGAGAGCGGTGTAGTGACCATATGCTCCTTTATAACGCAGTTCAAATGGTTCAAACGGCTCTGAGAACTATGGGACTTAACATCTGAGGTCATTAGTCCCCTAGAACTTAGAACTACTTAAACCTAACTAACCTAAGGACATCACACACAGCCATGCCCGAGGCTTGATTCGAACCTGCGACCGTAGCGGTCGCCCGGTTCCAGACTGAAGCGCCTACAACCGCTCGGCCACCCCGGCCGGTCATAACACAGTCGCATGACTTCGCAAGGCTGAGGATGATACGGCGGTCGGTCGCCATTCTTCGGGTGGAGATTCAAGAGCTGGACGAGGAGCTCTTCCTTTTCTTCATACACTTCGAGTCTCATATCTACAGCATGGTTTCTGTAAAAGTTGGAAATAGCTTTTCGCTCCCAGCATTTTATTCCTGATCCCTTGACAGTTGCGAAGAACGTATAGAAGCCAATATTGTCAAAGGCTTTCTCCACATCCACAAACACAACTGCATATTATGCTATGAGACCAAGAAGCTCAGTTTTCCATCATATTTTTTTGTTACAATAACCCTATTTCTATGTGACTACCATCTTCATGTTAAATCACGTAGTCTTGATACCCATGTGACATCGATGTCTCTGTTGCTGTCACTATTGTAAAATTTTGCTCCTTTGCTGTTGGTGAAGGTACAGTAGGTATCAAACTTCAGCTGGAACAATTGTTTATGAAGTTGTCAAATTATGAAAATTTATTTGATAATTACTTACTTGACAGATGTGGCTCATATGGTTCTAATAGCTCTGAGCACTATGGGACTTAACTTCTGAGGTCATCAGTCCCATAGAACTTAGAACTACTTAAACCTAACTAACCTAAGGACATCACACACATCCATGCCCGAGGCAGGATTCTAACCTGTGACCGTAGCGGTCGCGCGGTGCCAGGCTGTAGCGCCTAGAACCACTCGGTCACCCCGGTCGGCACTTGACAGCTGTATTGACCATTGAGTCAGCGATGTTACATTTAGGTTTGCCTTTTTTTCAGTATATCTTGTGAGGTTAATTTGGTGTCAGTATTGTTTCGCGTGTTCCTCTATTGTTTTAGATTGGCCTCTATCATGCATTCCAAGCCTCTGTAGACAATTCGTTCTAGTAGTTTTCAACCATGACGTATAAAAGAAACAGTTTGCTGATACCCTCACCAGTGTTGTTTGATATTGGGGTTATTACATTCTTTTTAAAGGTTGATACAACAGGTGTTTCTCCAAAGGATCTGAATAATTCCGATGGAATATAGTTTACTCCAGGTGCCTTAAAGTGTGTTCTGTCAAATTTTTCTCTTAGAATTGCATTGCCACCTCAGTTTGATTCATTGCCTCTTCTCTATCCATAATATTGTCTTTAAGTTTCTTTCCTTTATGTAGCAGTTCTGTTTATTCTTTCCAAGCTTTAGCCTTCTCTTCGTTACTCCAGATATCGCCGTTAGAGCCACTCATGTCTTCAAGACAGCAACTCTGACTACAATCCACGAAGAAAGGTACTGGCTCGAATGAGGGTTAGTGGATGGCTGCAGTTACTTTCGCATCAAGACAGGGACGGCCGCTCACCCTCGGCCCGCTGCGCCCCGGGCAGAGGGGGTCCCGTTATCAGGGGCGGCGGCAGGTGCGGCTCCCCACGGGAAACAAAGGCCACTTGCCAGCGTACGAGGCCCCGTCCCCCACCGCCACCTCGTTGTGGCTGGCAGGGCCGGCGCTGATGGCGTTATTGACACTTCAGATTGGCTGCACCCCGATTTCCAAACACAAGAGCCGGAAAAAAGGAAAAGAGTGGCGGACGCGAAGAGCTGGTTATTAAGGCCACTGGGGGCTGGCTGCGCAACCCTGTCCGAGCCTGGCAGCGGCGGAGCGTGGAGGGCCCTCCCTGGCAGGTGCAGGGCCGACCAGCTAGGACAATAACCCTCCCACCAGAGACGGTACTTAAGATGAATCTCAGGAGGTAAGAACCAGTCTCTCACGTCGTTATCACCTTTCCCCTTACAGCGTAATGTGACTTTATTACGGGTTAATCGCAACATTTGATTTACGTACATGGAGCGAGCTCAATCGCTGCAATTTTGATTTTGTTGAGAGAGCCATTTGTTGTAGAGTCGTTGAAGGGTTCAGGTAAGCAAACAAAACCCTCGATCGGGATGCAAGGAAGAGAACAGTCACTAGTCAATAGATTTGCAAGCTTTCTATAAAAATTTATCTATGAATGAAAATGCTGAGTACTCTTTTTTCATAAACTTTCTCTTCGTGTAACGTGTATCTTACTATCGTGTTCATCTGCTGACCGATACTGAAAATTGTTGGTCCTGTGTTGCGCATGTGAACAATGCCGTGAAACAAAACTTTAATCTTAATGAAACACTGAATCTGAAATAATAAAAATGAATCTAATTAAATGTCAAAAGATACTAATGTGTGTTCAGTTAACACTATTTAACTAAAGCTCAATCCTGAAGTACACTATGAAAGTTGAATAACGTGAAGTGCAACGTCTCACTTGAAATATCCACAAATATAAAGTACCGCTCTACTCAGAAGAATACCTACACTGTTCACAGTAAATTAATCCGTTTGCTTAGCACAAAACCAGATAATTCTGACTAAGAAATGTTTCCTCATAAGAACGCAAAGTCAGATCTGCCCTGAAATAAAAGTAACTTACCTCATGCTCACAATCTTGCTTTTATGTGCGATGTACTGACGTTCTCGAAAGAAAATAGAAATCCGCAGATGCAGCAGCAAAATAAAAAGAAAATAAACTACTCACTGCAAAATTTGTTTTTTGCTTGTCAGGAACAATCTGTGGCTTCGTGTGGAGTAAGGTGTGATATATATATATATATATGAAAAAATATTCTTAACTTCACTAAGAATGATGGATAAGGGTTTTAATTTAAAGAAAGTTGTTCTTGAAAAATTATATTCTGATTATTGTGAAAAATCCTGTACAACATAATAAGACCCTAACACTTACGAAATTCTCTCAATACAGATATTACAGACATTCCATCCAGTGGCGTTATTTGGGACATAAGGAAAACAAATTGATTAAATTAACATTATTCATGAATGTTACTAATTATCATAGTAACAAAGATGTCCTTTAGTTAATAGTTCCGACAAATAAACTTTTCATTATTGCGCATGCATGAGTTACCTTGACAAATTCCTCCAAAAAAATTTTCTGTATCGATATAATTAATGACGTATGCTTATAAATAAGTTTATATCTCCATAATACAGTATTCCAGGTAATTTCTCCCAGATTCACAAATATCAAATCTCCTTTATAAACTCATCTGCTCCCTACTATGCCTCAAACAACAAGTCCCTCGTGCTGCACAACTGACAGGCGAACAAGCGAACCACAGATAAACGTACACACAGAGTCAAGGATCTTATGCAGTACTCGTACAGTGCGTCACAGTACAGTAAAGATGAATTAGTTACCATGGCAGAAAACATATGAACACCTTACAGAGTTTGTTACAAATATACACGGTCACGTCATATTATTGCGACCACCGCCTATGCTCGACTTCAACGTGCAGTAACCAGTCACAGAGGGTAGGTGCCAGCACTAGCAATGGAGGGTACAAAAGCGTTTCGGGGGAACGCGGGGAAGAGTGCTGTCTTTGTCGTATTCCAGAAATGGAGTGATTTATCTGACGTCCAAATGAGAATATTCATTGGCTTTCGGGCCAAAGGTTCGAAACACCTGAGTTTATAAAATGTTCGTATTCCGCCGAGGTTAAAAATATACCGTGAATGACAAAATGGCGTCAACTGTGGTGCACTACGGTCTATAGATGACAGGGTGAGTGCGCCTGCAGAGATGCGCACGAACGAATAAATGTGCATCTGTTGTGCAATTGATCGCCCAGAAGAGCCAATCGGCTACCAACTGTCTCTTCTCGAAGACCGTTCAGGGAATGTTGCTGAGTGTGGGCCTTCATAGTAGAGGTAGGGTCTGGTTCATGCTGAAAGCTACGTACTACTGCTTATGTTTAACAATACGCGCAACGGATTTATTTGCGGGACCTTAGCATAAATGCCCTAACTTGAAAGTTATGTCAATTCTACTTTGTCCAATGACTGACATTCAAACATTTTCTAAAGTTATTAAATAAAATTTCTTTTTCAACTGATAATAAAATAAAGTAATGAAGGATTTGTCTATTCTAATAGAAAGAATGTTCCGAAACAAATTTGAATTTTTATAGAACAAATTGGTTTATTCATTAAGCATTTCATATAGTTATAAGAACAAGCATTTCATATAATTATAAGAACAAAAGAATTCATTTCTTTAAACAAATCTTAACGCGTCTGATTCTTACACAGCATGAAATTTTCATCAGATTCCACAACGTAAATTAAAAGCATCTGACTTTCTTATTAACAATGTAAAATTTAACGCATCTGACTTTGTATCTTTATTTATCGTTGACGCATCTGACTTTTTACTAAAACTATGGTCTCCTACAGAATGGTATCTCTTATTACCATTCAGCAGCAGTCCCCCGACTCGGACCCACGCTACTGTTCCGCTCGCCTGACCGCTCATGGTGGTGGCGGCTCCCAAACAATCATCAGCTCAGATTTTCACCAGTTTAAAGTTGCCGGTCAAACCTCCCTTCTACATAATGGGAAAGATCCCGCGCTTTGCTTCCCAAAGACTGAAACGTAAGTTTTGCAGACTATCCAACCTTCCTACACCTGGCTACAGCCAATGGCTGAATTCTCAGGGCTTCCATAATTGTTGCCTATCGACTAGTTGTTCCCTATCGTACACCCAGAATCGCCAAATATCGTTCGATCCTTATACTCTCCCCAAACATTCTTCCTGCAATTATCTTCACACATTCATTTCTCTCTCCCTCCTGCTGTGGAATTAGTAGGATAAGGAAATATAGGAAACAGTGGGCATTATTAACTTTTCAGTCAATAAAAACAGCTCAGTTCCTCTAGTCATTCATTTATAACTTGGTGTTGGTATGCAGACAACGACAGTAAGTCTGTGCTAAGTAAATTAAATGATATTATTACACTCAAAAAGATATTATTACGATCAAACTCGTATTCTCAGAAGAACATGACGATTAATTGCATTAAATATTGTTATTTTATTAGAAATATAAGTGAGAGTAGCCATTGCCGAAGACAATGGCCACCTCTCAATGCACCCAGGCAGACTCCTGTTCATCGTCGACGATGGCTGGCATTTATACGCCAGTATCACAACTGGACGTCTACTGATAGGCGGCAGGTGGCCTTCTTCTAGGAATCACCTTTAATGCTCCATCAGATGAGCAAAAACCTTTCAACAATCGTCGTAAGGGCGATCGTCGGAGGAAGGGTCGTTACGATCTGGGGAATGTTTTCTAGCCATTCCCTAGATGATCTTGCCATTCTGGAAGACAATGGATCAACACAAGTATGCATCCAACTTTAGGGACCATGCCTATCATTACACGCTGTTTGTTCTTCCTCGTCACGATGGCATCTACCAAGAGGACAGTGCAACATGTCACACAGCTCCATGTACGTCCGTGGTTCGAAGAGCAATAGGATGAGTTTGCCGTTCTCTTCCTACACGTCTCGCCGCGGTACGCTCTGCAGAAGGTTATTATTCAGGCTTTTGACAGACAGTCGCATTAATGTGACTGGCTCTTTTACACTCATCTCTCAAAAGTCAGTTTCTCACTTCATCCCATTTCCATTGGAGGTACACAAATTTACGATAAATTTACTATCCCTCACCGCCATGAAGCATGGACCTTGCCTTTGGTAGGTAGTCGTGCGTGTGTGAGCAACATGGACACCCGCACCGTAGGTTCAAACACAACGGAGGGTTATCTGTTGAGACGCCACACAAACGTGTGGTAGCTGAAGAGGGGCAGCAGCTTTTTCAGTAGTTGCAGATATAACAGTCTGGGTGACTTACTGATCTGGCCACATAAAAATGTCCTCGCCATGTTGGAACTGCGAATGGCTGAAAGCAAGAGGACACTACAGAAGTTTTCCCGAGGGCATTCAGCTTTACTGTACGCCTAAATGATGATGGCGTCCTCA
This sequence comes from Schistocerca cancellata, assembly GCF_023864275.1. Lineage (NCBI taxonomy): Eukaryota > Metazoa > Arthropoda > Insecta > Orthoptera > Acrididae > Schistocerca > Schistocerca cancellata. The sequence continues at coordinate 261,116,153 of NC_064628.1, forward strand.
TGGATAAAATATTCCGCAGGTTAAATAGTCCCCCGTTCGGATCTCCGGGCTGTGAATACTCAGGAGGATGTCGTCATTCAAGAGAAACAAAACTGGTGTTCTACGGAGCGGAGCACGGAATGTCAGATCCCTTAATCGGGGAAGTAGGTTAGAAAATTTAAAAAGGAAAATGGGCAGGTTTAAGTTAGATACAGTGGGAGTTTGTGAAGTTCGGTGGCAAGAGGACCAGGACTCCTGGTCAGTTTAATACAGGCTTATAAATACAAAACGAAATACGGAACCTCGAACGACAAGAAACTATACTAACACGCACTAGGACGAAACTACATTACACTAGCGCCGACCGAACCGACGCACATTCCCTACCGGAGCGGAGGTCAGACGTGTTAGACATGGGCCTCATCAAGGACATAACAACGACACTCAACGTTGCTGTTGAAAACGATATGCCCTCATATCACTAACCCGTAATACTGCGATTATCGAGACAGCTCAAATTGATGAGGCCGTTGAAGCCCTCACTAGCGCCGTCCAAGACGCAATAGCCGACACCATACCAATTCGCACACCACAATAACACAGTGCTGCCCTGCCCCAGGAGATCCTGGGCCTTATCTCAATGAGGAACCGCCTCAGGAGACATTGGCAGCGTACCAGGCGCCAGCACTTCAAACAGCACATGAACAGGCTCCAGGGTATAACCCGGGACAAAATAAAAACATTTAAAACACAATAGTGGAACCAGAAACTCGAAGGGCTGGACACCACGCAACCTGGCGTGTGGCAGATGGCCCGACACTTCACCAGGTAGAAACTGTACATACCCACGCTACAAGGGCCCAACACACCGGCTTATTCTGCGGAAGAAAAGCGGAACTGGTGGCCCTTACACTTGCAGCGTCATTCACACCGAACCTGGATCCCTCAGACCCAGCGTTCACACTTGCGACGCACCAGGAGGTTACACAGCTGAAGTCAAATGGGCCATCAAACATACCACAGCTAGGAAGGCTCCTGGTCACGATGGCATTCAAAACCGTGTCCTCCAGTAGTTCACGGGTAAAGCAGTAGAATACCTCACACACATCACGAATGCCATACTTAAACACCAACACTTCCCCGTCGGCCAAGACAAGAAGGGGAAAGACCACTCCCTCCCACAAAATTACTGACCCATCATTCTGCTGAGCGCGCTTAACAAGATCGTTGAGAAGGTAATACTAAAACGACTCACTAGAAAATCACCACTCGACAACACAACAACTCCTCCGCGTCGTTGAATACATAACACACGGATACAACACAAACAAAGCAACTGGGGCGGTGTCCCTGGACATCGAAAAGGCACTCGATCGTCTGTGGCACAACGGCCTCATACGCAAACTCAGCGACGCAGGGTTCTCCGACGAGCTCGTACGTCTCATACGGACAGGAGTTTCAACACCGACGTGCAGGTCAAACAATCAACACGACGCGGTATCCAGGCGTCTAACGTTAACTCACGACTAAAGACTACACTCAGAGAGGCAGAGCCTTGGCTGGTGAAATGGCGTGTTAGAGTAAACGTCGACAAGTGCGAAGCCATTCTGTTCACTAGAAGACCGAAACTACTGCGCAAACATTAACATTGCAACCCAATAACACTACATGTACGCCCAATACTTTTCCGTGAAAAGGTCAAATACCTCGGTGTCTGGCTGCATTGGAAGCTGTTCTTGGGGGACCACATTCAACACGTGACCAACAAAGCAAACGCGAGGCTCAAACAGCTCTAGGTAGGACGAGACTCGTTTCAAATTGTATCGAGCCGATGGATCTGTACGAGTATGGAGACAACCCAGTGAATCCATGGATCCTGCATGTCAGCAGGGGACTGTTCAAGCTGGTGGGGGTTCCGTAATGGTGTGGCGCTGGTGGAGTTGGAGTGATATGGGACCCCTGATACGTCTAGATACGACTCTGACAGGTGACATGTACATAAGAATCCTTTCTGATCACCTGCACCCATTCATGTCCATTGTGCATTCCGACAGACTTTGGCAACTCCATCAGGACAATGCGACAGCCTACGTGTCCAGAATTAATACAGAGTGGCTCCAGGAACACTCTTCAGAATTTAAACACTTCCTATGGCCACCAACTCCGCAGATATGAACATTGTTGAGCATATATGGGATGCCTTGCAACTTTCGGTTCAGAAGAGATCTCCATCCCCTCGTACTCTTACGGATTTATGGAGAGCCCTTCAGGATTCATAGTGTCAGTTCCTTCCATCACTACTTCAGACGTCAGTCGAGTCCATACCACGTCGTTTTGCGGCACTTCTGCGTGCTCTCAGAGTCCCTACGCGATATTAGGCAGGTGTACCAGTTTCTTTGACCCCTCAGTGTGCAATGTAAAGCTTACTTACTCATGTTCAATGTGTTTCAGAGCAAAAATGCCACCTTCGAGCTTTAATTTACGTTCATAGGAGTTTCAGTTTATCCTGTACTAGTAAAGGAATGATGCTGGTTTTATTTAATTTTATTTTCTGTTTTACACCATGAGCACTTCGAGTAAAATTCTATATATAAATACATTCTGTGGGTTAATTGCAAATTTATTTAGTTGTACGTGAAATTTCATCTCAGCCGTTGTCGCAAAAATAATAATCATTTCATTCTTGTGTTGTAATTTGATGATGAAAACTATTTCCGCCACTGGGATTCGAACCGGCTACTGTTGGACCGAGAGACTAGGTCGAGGAGGAATGGAATTTTTACTTGGTAACAGCGCAGTTTTCATGCCATATATAATTTACAGGCCTGTGACTGGGTCAACACTGAAAGTGACTTGTGTTAAATGGGCACAGAAATAAACCGATTCTAATACTAACAGCCGATCTTGAGTATTTTAGTATTTTCTCCAGTAGACCAAACTTTCAACGCGAAATTAAAAATTGTGTGTGTTCTTTACAGCTACATGATGAAATGAAGTAGGTCTAGCTCCGATGAGCATTAGTCAGTAGCAGAAAATGGAGATGTTGTTTTAAAGTAGGTACAGACAGAGAGGTGAAATTATCTTTCGGACGATTTCATAAATTGGGGCACCACAGCCGTATATCAGTGTCTAAGAACGTGATTACAGTTTCGACGGTGGCCATTACCGCATTCAGCAAACATTCTGCTTTAAATTTGACACTTTCAAGTACATGACCATTAGAACATTCAGTAAACATTCTGTTTTAAATCTGACACTTGCACGTATACCTGTATGTCTGCTGCAAAATAGTCGGATACTTTACGACATGTTGACGTCTATAGCACTTGAGAATGGCCTGTAAGGACTAATTTTGCCAATCATGTGAAACTCAGCAAAGTAAATACGTGTAATCAACAGCCGAGGTGGCGCCGTTACAGTGTCATTCAATCAACTTTTGTAACCTGTACGAAGACAAATACGTCATAATTCTAAGAACATTCTTAAATGTGTCGTAAACAGTCAAGAAAATTCGAATGGAAGATATCAGTTTCGAATCCAATGTCTTACTGGAGGAACACTGTGTACGTCTGTAAAGCATCGCAAATGTTTGTGGAAGGTTCACAGACTACAAAGTGTGGGCGGAAGTTACACTATCTGCAACGATGATCAACAAAAAAGCACGCAGTCGCATGAATGAGTGTCTGTGTACACAAGCAGCCCGAGGAACTTATTCCACGCCGCGGGCGGATGTTGATATGGAAAGCGATACACAGTCCAAAGAGAGAACGCAACGCAACCCAGTGCCTCGTGTGGGGCACGCGCGCTGCCCTCTGGCGCCAGCTGCGAGTCAACACACTCCTTCCACTGTCTGAGCTTCCTGTGGCCTACGTTCTGCTACGGCGATACCTCGTATCTAACAGAACTGCTCTGCGGAAATACACACTGTAGCATTTTGTGGTTTATAGTGTTTATAGTGTTGCTACAATGTAAATTTGAACACGATAAGAGAGTATTCTTGTGTACCAACGGAAAAATGCTCCTGTCGGAGCATAAAAATGCGAATATGTACACGTTTATTTAAAAATACTCTGACTGAAAAGTGTAGTCAAGTGCTTCATACCGCCCTCCTCGGCACCTTCGAAAATTTGCCCAAAAATTTTGTCACGCGAACACATCCGAAGATTTTTTAACGTGCAGCTCACCTCAAACTCCCACAACCTCGCCTAACTGTAACTCACACACACACCCATCAGTCCATTGCTGTAAGTCGCTCATAGCCATCCACTCCCAGTTGCCCTTTCTCACTCACTGATTCAGCCCAACTCATAGTCGTTATCTCTTTGCGTCTCTCTGTCGTTCTCTCCTGTGTCACAGCCACACTCTCCTTCGTCCTGTCCTGCTACTACAGTCTCCTCGCACTGTCACTGCTCTCTCTCTCTCTCTCTCTCTCTCTCTCTCTCTCTCTCTCTCTCTCTCCCTTCTAATATCCCTTCCTTCCTACCGCTGCTGCCACTTCTCACTGTCTTTCACTTTTGCTCTTCTTCGTTGTCAATGTCAATACGTGCGTATTAGTTAAAGCCATAAAAACGTATTTTACAGCAAGAAAATTAGATATGTACGAATTATAATTCGAGAATGTACCTTCTATGTATTTGTCAATTTACTTGCTGGAAAAATAAATAGATGATTCATATGTGGATTTAAGCTATAAATTAAAAATTAAATTGAAAGTTATTAATACTACACCTAACAAAAATAAGGAAAGAGGTCTTTTTTACGTGTAAGTGCATACGCAAAAGCTAATGAAGATTTTGTACAAGAATATTTACCTGTCTTATAGGTAACCTACCAATTGCTATATACAGTGATGTTTTTGCATGTATTTTACATGGGAGAAGTGGGTGGCGGATGACATTGAAAAGTAGTTGAAACTAAGTACGAGGGTCACTCCAAAAGAAATGCACTATATTTTTGTAAAAATACAGTTTTCATTCTGCATATGTGAGTTTTACAGTGTGTAGATACATCCTACCCGCTTGTTTTCAAACTTAGTTCAACTTGTTCCCGTGAGTGGCGCCGTCACAGCATGTCTTCAAGATGGCTGTTACACTTGACGTTCGTCAGAAGCAACGTGCTGTCATAGAATTCCTGTGCTGTGAAAACGAGACAGTGGGAAACATCCACAAGAGGTTGAAAAAGGTGCATGGAGATGCTGCTGTCGACCGCAGTACAGTTAGTCGGTGGGCAAGGAGGTTAGGTGATCAAAGCGGGATCGGCAATATTGAGGATTGTCCTCGCAGCGGCAGGCCTCGTACTGCACACATTCCAGACAATGTACAGAGAGTTAACGAACGGTTGACTGCTGACAGATGCGCCACAATGAACGAATTGTCACGCTTCGTTGGGATAGGGGAAGAAAGTGTTTGCAGAATACTGAAAGTGTTGACGTTAAAAAAGGTTTGTGCCAGGTGGGTTTCCGGGATGTTGACAGTGGCTCACAAAGGAACAAGAAAAACGGTACGCAGTGAACTTTCGGAACAGTACGAGAATGGTGGAGATGAATTTCTTGGAAGAATTGTGACAGGTGATGAAACATGGCTCCATCATTTTTCACCAGAGACGAAGAGGCAATCAATGAAGTGGCATCATGTAAAATTCACCCAAGGAAAAAAAAATCGAAACCACACCTTCTGCTGAAACAGTAATGGCTACGGTGTTTTTCGATTCCGAAGGACTCTTGCTTGTGGACATCATGCCAAGTGGAACCACAATAAATGCTGATGCATATGTGACGACACTGAAGAAACTTCAAGCTCGATTGAGTCGTGTTCGACCACATCGCCAAAGCAGGGTGATTTGCTTTTGCACGGCAATGCACGGCCGCATGTCAGTCAAAAAACCTTGGAAGTGATCACAAAACTCGGATGGACAGCACTGAAACACCCGCCTTACAGTCCTGACCTGGCTCCATGTGACTATCATCTGTTTGGAAAACTGAAAGATTCTCTTTGTAAAACAAGGTTTGAAGATGATGACTCCTTTGTGCTCGCTGCCAAACAGTGGCTCCATCAGGTTGGTCCAGAATTTTACGGTGCGGGTATACAGGCGCTGGTTCCAAGATGACATAAGGCAGTTGAGAGAAATGGAAATTATGTGGAGAAATGAAAATATTGTTCCTAATGGATGTATCTACAGACTGTGAAACTTTCAAACATGTAGAATAAAATATGGATTCTAAAAAAAATAGTGTGCATTTCTTTCGGAGTGACCCGCGTAGTAGAAAGTGTAGCGATCCCTTTCTCTTACCAATACGATTACGTACTTTTACGCTTCTTCTGCGATGGAGAGGCAAATGAGTATCTCGACTGCTGTTGGCGACGCTTCATGGTTCTTCTTCTTCTTCTTCCAGAGACTGAGTGCAACTGGGACGACTGAGATACTGCGCCCGTCTTATATCCCCTGCATCACGAAGACCTGACCGGAAATTAATTAGTCAATCGATTTACTGACTACAGCAGTGCTTCTGGATCGATTCCCAGTCAGGCATTTGACGAGCAACTTCCGATCTGTGCGCCGCACGAGTCGGCTTGCTGAGCGGCAGCCGACGGCGACAGCAGTCGTGGGCTCCCCGCGTATGGGAATACGCGACGCGGCTGGTACGTAGTGCCGCCCAGCTGGACAGCATGCGCTTCGCAATCGAAACATTTTTAAGAGTGTAATTTCATGCAGTGAGTTATGTTGGCAGTATTCCTTGTGCGAGAGGAATAAAAAAAGGGAAAGACTTAATTATCTCTTATTGATATTTTTTACAAGAGTCGCATCTTTCCAAACAGCAGAGAATGATGAGTTAGAGAGATCCAATGCCTGAAAATTGAATTTTATAAATAAATATTATATCATTTGTTTTCCGACTGAATTTCCAGTCGTGGGATCCTACCTCTCGAGCACAGTCCTGCCAATTTTCAAAGTTATTTGAGATCGTAATCGTAGGAATATATCATACAAATTACAAACATTTGCTGTGCATAGACGTCGTGGAATCGTCAGCTGGGTTTTCGTCCGCTGATTGAAAATATATTAAAAAACAGTTTTTGTTGGGTTTTCAGAGGAACTGCCCGTGAACTAATGGTGCCTCTATAAGTTCCACCAAGCCCACCGTAGACCACATCAAACGCTAAAAGAACCAACCAATTTGCACCATTTATGTAGGCAGGAGGAAGTGTGTAATATTCATAACCAGGCACTGTAGGATAGTGACACTAAGACTATCTTGTGTTGGTTATACAAAAAGTCCAAAGCCGAAAGGCTATCCAGAACACTTCACCCTATCTTTTTGTCACCAACAGAACCCGAAATGCGAGCACCGGAAAATCCCGTTTTTATGCGCAGCGATTTGGAACATAGTAGTTACCCACTCTGTCGCATACAGACCGATATCGGCGACGCCAGTTTTAATTTTTTCTTTTTTTTTGCTCATTCGTAACTTAATCGAGACAATACAATGATAATTCATTGTATTATAATGAATATTGAATATTATACAAACTCTCGGCGCTTGAGCATGGCCTTTTTTTGGTTAATGTATTTTTAACCGTGTTTCTTCTCTCTGTGTTTTCATCTTAATCGGACTTCGTAATAAGACAGCACCCGAAGACGACAATTGATCGAGCTGGACTACTTTTTGCTTAGAAGTACGGAACCTTTTCCCATGCCAAGTCACCCAACGATTTTACAGTGACTAAAGATACAAAATAAAACGTGCATAGGCTACTAATAACAGTATATTCTGAAATAAAAACACAAGTTAAAGTACGACACTTAAATTACGCAATTACGAGTGCCATTTGGCTGCAGCTCGTGAATGTATTAATAAAATATTGTAGTATTAACGGCGGTGTGCCAAATACGTCTGATATGGACAAGACCTAGAAAACAGAAGGTGCCTCTAATTCTCTCAGTAACACGGCGAACAATAATCTTCAAATGTTTCCAGCTGCTGCTTAAAATATTTATATAGCCGTGGTATATATCTATGGCTCAAATTATTTCTTTATTTCATTACTTATAATCACGTTTTCTGCTAATAAAAGCTATGAATGCAAATGTATCTTAAAAATGTCCCCTGAGTGGCGAGGCTCCCGGGTTCGATTCCCGGCGGGGTCAGGGATTTTCTCTGCCTCGTGATGGCTGGGTGTTGTGTGATGTCCTTAGGTTAGTTAGGTTTAAGTAGTTCTAAGGTCTAGGGGACTAATGACCATAGATGTTAAGTCCCATAGTGCTCAGAGCCATTTGAACCATTTTTGAAGTGGCGAGGCGAAAGGACACACCTGAAGGTGAGCAACTCACTCCAAAGCACTTTGCATACGTAAGTCTACAACTACACATGCATATCATATATAACATACATATCATAACATAATATTTACACACCACAGATTTTCAATGTTTGAATGTTGGTATTGCGCCTACCGCGCATGCGCAGTCGCGTAGAGTTCAGTGCTAGCGCGGTCGTTGCGAAACGAGTTCAAATTGTTCAAATGACTCTGAGCTAGAGGTCTGCGCGGATGCGGATATCAGCGGATATCCGCGGTATTTGGTACTTGGCGGATAAAATCGCGACCGACGCGGATATCCGCGGGTCATCTGCGGATAATGAGCAAGGCATCTGCCCGGTACGTATGTTGCAATGTTAGTTGAAAACTTCAAGTCTGTTGACATTCTTGGAATCTTGCAGGGCCCGGGTAGAGCAGATGTCTGTTGTCCTCAGCCCCTGGCTACGCCTGGCTACCTGCGCCTAATCCGTTTCCGCGACCGTGTCTTTTGTGTGGCCTGTGAAGTGCTCTCTGGGTGGGAAACCTGCCCACTGTCTACCAGACAGGTACCCGTTGCAATTTTCCGCTGCCTTCAGTTAGCGCTTTGTAGTGACCGAGTGACAACGTGCATCGTAGCAAATATCAGTGAGAGTTCTTTCTTCAAATGAACACCATATCGATGGATACAATTTCGTGTAAGGTGAAAAAAGGTGATTTTACATTAGTGAAGGAAAACAAATTGAAATCGCCAATTTGGAAAAAATTCGGATACGTATTTGATGGCAACGAAAAGATAAAAGATATAGTAGCTTGTTTTGCATGTTAAAAAAGTATATTCCTACACTGGACACAAAAGTGGAACTTCAAATTTTCTAAAACATTCGTGTGAGCCTGGACAAAGTAGCATAATTACTTATTTAAGTACCAAGAGAGACGTGAAAGTTCCTGACGTTCCGCCAAATTTGAAGACAGCCACGACAGAAAAACTTATCAGTCTTGTCAGCAAAGACATTTTACCATTCGAAGTTGCGTATGGAACTGGGTTTCTCGAGACGGCACAGTTTCTTATTGATGTGGGGGCCAAGCACGGTGCAGTGAGTGCTAAGGAACTGCTACCTCATCCTACCACCATATCCAGAAATTTGAAGGAAACGGCCGATCGTCAGCGTGAAACTGTCTCCGCAGAAGTGAAGAATATATTCAGAGATATAGGTGGAGCACTAACTGTCGATTTTTTGGACTGATCCGTACCGTAAAATAAACTATATGGGGGTGACTGCACATTATGTTAATTATGAAGAAGTGAAACTTGAGAATCGAGTGTTGTGCACCAGAAATTGAGAGTGAGATTATAAAAAGCAGGAGAAAACATTAAACTTGATTTAATTAAGATACTACGGTCGTTCGATTTATTCAGTGCTGTGAATAACATCGTGTTCGTTACGGATAGAGGTCCAAATATCGTTTCACCACTTCGCCAATACAAGAGGCTCTCGTGCTCGGCACATATTCTTAATACTGTGCTGGAGCACACGACGCGAGGAGACGCGAATGGTGAGAAGAGTGACGTGCAGCGACTAATAAATTCCTGTCGAGGTATCACAACTTTCTTTAAAAGATCTGGTCTACAGAATCGCCTTCAGAAGTCATTGAAAGGAGATATAGACACACGATGGAACAGTAAATTGGATATGTTTGAGTCTATTAATTCACAATGGTTTGAAGTTCTGTCAATTTTGTCAGAGAAAAATCAAGATAATTTGATTGATTCTATAGACAAGAGGATGTTGGAAGATATAATAACCTTTCTGACACCATTTAAAATATCTTCTTGTGATGTCGAAGCCTCCAAAACCCCCTACGCTTTATTTAAGTGTGGTGTGGGAGTTAAAACTTCTCTCCTTCCTTGAAAAAAGTGATGGCGACAGCCCATTTCTGTTAGATTTAAAGAGTACAGCCAAAGCTATTTTAATCAGCATATGGGACATAACAGTAACCCATAAACTTGCAACGTTTCTGAATCCAAAATAAAAAAACCTAAAATTTCTCAGCAGTGCCGAAAAAGATGAAGTTGTAAAGGAAGCGAAAAATTATGTTGCGAAAAAATTGTCCACAATTAAAAGATAAGGAGGAAACAACATCTGGAATTCCTTCAAAAAAACAGAAGTCTGACGTACTTTTTAATGAATTTGAAGATTCCTCAGAAGATGAATCGACGAGAGATCTTGACTTTGCGTCAGACGAAATTCTCAGATATACGAATGATAAAGTCCAATTTTCGGAAGGCACCGACCTGATAGCTTCGTGGCATGAACGTGAAAACGTCTATCCGCGTCTTTCCAAACTCGCATACTTCGTGCACTGCATTCCAGCGTCCAGCATACTTCGTGCACTGCATTCCAGCGTCCAGCGCTCCATCTGAGAGAAGCTTCTCTACTGCGGGACAAATAATGCAGGACAGACGCACGTCTTTGAAGCCACAGATGATTGATGACATCATGTTTCTGCATAGTAATCTTCCAAAGCAAAAAAGTACTTGTACATCTTCTCTTACTTCACTGTATTTTTTGAGCTTATCTGAATTAGTTACAATTTTTTTTCATCTGATTCTTTCTTTTACAGAATTTGAATCAGAAGCAAGCAGAAGATGAAAATATTTAATCTGAAGCCTGTGAGTTTTTCTTGTAATATACACTCCTGGAAATGGAAAAAAGAACACATTGACACCGGTGTGTCAGACCCACCATACTTGCTCCGGACACTGCCAGAGGGCTGTACAAGCAATGATCACACAGCGGACACTCCAGGAACCGCGGTGTTGGCCGTCGAATTGCGCTAGCTGCGCAGCATTTGTGCACCGCCGCCGTCAGTGTCAGCCAGTTTGCCGTGGCATACGGAGCTCCATCGCAGTCTTTAACACTGGTAGCAAGCGTGGACGTGAACCGTATGTGCAGTTGACGGACTTTGAGCGAGGGCTTATAGTGGGCATGCGGGAGGCCGGGTGGACGTACCGCCGAATTGCTCAACACGTGGGGCGTGAGGTCTCCACAGTACATCGATGTTGTCGCCAGTGGTCGGCGGAAGGTGCACGTGCCCGTCGACCTGGGACCGGACCGCAGCGACGCACGGATGCACGCCAAGACCGTAGGATCCTACGCAGTGCCGTAGGGGACCGCACCGCCACTTCCCAGCAAATTAGGGACACTGTTGCTCCTGGGGTATCGGCGAGGACCATTCGCAACCGTCTCCATGAAGCTGGGCTACGGTCCCGCACACCGTTAGGCCGTCTTCCGCTCACGCCCCAACATCGTGCAGCCCGCCTCCAGTGGTGTCGCGACAGGCGTGAATGGAGGGATGAATGGAGACGTGTCGTCTTCAGCGATGAGAGTCGCTTCTGCCTTGGTGCCAATGATGGTCGTATGCGTGTTTGGCGCCATGCAGGTGAGCGCCACAATCAGGACTGCATACGACCGAGGCACACAGGGCCAACACCCGGCATCATGGTGTGGGGAGCGATCTCCTACACTGGCCGTACACCACTGGTGATCGTCGAGGGGACACTGAATAGTGCACGGTACATCCAAACCGTCATCGAACCCATCGTTCTACCATTCCTAGACCGGCAAGGGAACTTGCTGTTCCAACAGGACAATGCACGTCCGCATGTATCCCGTGCCACCCAACGTGCTCTAGAAGGTGTAAGTCAACTACCCTGGCCAGCAAGATCTCCGGATCTGTCCCCCATTGAGCATGTTTGGGACTGGATGAAGCGTCGTCTCACGCGGTCTGCACGTCCAGCACGAACGCTGGTCCAACTGAGGCGCCAGGTGGAAATGGCATGGCAAGCCGTTCCACAGGACTACATCCAGCATCTCTACGATCGTCTCCATGGGAGAATAGCAGCCTGCATTGCTGCGAAAGGTGGATATACACTGTACTAGTGCCGACATTGTGCATGCTCTGTTGCCTGTGTCTATGTGCCTGTGGTTCTGTCAGTGTGATCATGTGATGTATCTGACCCCAGGAATGTGTCAATAAAGTTTCCCCTTCCTGGGACAATGAATTCAAGGTGTTCTTATTTCAATTTCCAGGAGTGTATATAGTAAAGAATTTCCTCGATATATTTTTGGTATTTTCACTATTCCCAACAAGAACATTTAAGTAGCATTAGGTAAAAGAGGGAAATATTTAATAAGCAATTTGTTTTGTTGTAATTTTCATATTAAAGAGCTCAATTTTAAGTTTTTACTCTTCGCAACAAGCACATTCAACAGCTAACACGTCAATATTATTAAACTAGGTAATGATGATCTCATAAGTGCCTACCTAAATTTTAGCGTGCGCTACAGTAACATTTGCAGCCGCCGAGCATTGTCGCTCTTTGTGAACAGTGAAACAGCCCGGCCGGAGCGGTGGCACGGCGAGCCTTGTAATTAATTACAAGTGGGACTTCAAACTACGGCTCACGACCACCAACAAGCTGTGACTGCGATAGCCCGTGAAAGATTATTCTGATCACATTGAAAACTTACAAAATATTCAAATCATCCAAAATAATAATGTGTCTTTTAATTTACCAGCCAATTAGTAAAGATAAGGGCTGAAATTCGTAACAAAATTAACCATTTTAACGGTAACTCGGTATTGCTTAACAGGGAACAGTGCCTAACATTTGAAGTTATGGGACAGTGGTTTTAATATAGACATCTTGAAATCGTTTGCAGTTCCATTAAACTCTGAAAAAAATTATTTTTTAATATTGAAAGTATTAACTGCGAAATCTACTGCAAATTTTGTCTTAGTAATTTAGACCAATGTTGAGGATGTTTTAAAGTGTGAAAAACTTTGTTTCGTTGAGAATGAAACAGACATTTCATTTATCGCTAGGTCTTAATTCGATAAATCAGCCACAAGGTGAGGTTCGAGATTTCAATGGTATTTTTAGCTAAAGCTAAATGGACTCCTAATTTCTATAACCACTGTTTTGTTGTCACTCTTCGGAAGATGAGTTATTTCTTCCAGACAACGTCAATTATTGCTGGCAGTTTAACTTTTTCACAGGTGCGCCAGCGTTTTGCAGTGTAGGCCTAATACTGTAAATATTTTCACCTGGAAATGACGAGGACTGAACGCGTAGGCTATAATATAATCATCAGCTGACATGAATGGCTTTAAAATTTGACACATCCAAGCAGTGAGTACAAAAAAACTGTCGGTAAATGATGCAATGTGCTAGTAACAGTTTAAAACCATCGTCATTTTCAGCTGCCTTGGCACAAGAGCAGCGAAATATAATTGTTTGTATACACGTATTTTCATCATTTAATTCTATTACACTGATTTTTATTTTTTTAAATAGCGTTTCCAATCTCACGAGATCCGAGCCGCTACTGTGTGTGCTCCGGAGCGCCAATGCTTTCCTGTTTGGAATGGTCTGCTTTAGAGTAGGTATAGAGCATTTCCTGTAATTTAAGAAGTCAAAAGTAGTTAAGTTGTCGCAGAAATGGCACCCTAACAATAACTATGTCATTACATACCGTAAGTCTAAGTACTGCTATCTATTACTATTAATTACTCATTCAAAACTTAAATATATGCGGATAAGGAACTTGCGGATGCGGATTAATTGCTGCGGATGCGGTTGCGGATTAGGACCTTGCGGATACGGTGCGGACGCGGATTGCACTTTTCTTATCCGCCCAGGCCTCTACTCTGAGCACTATGGGACTTAACTGGTGAGGTCATCAGTCCCCTAGAACTTAGAACTACTTAAACCTAACTAACCTAAGGACATCACACACATCCATGCACGAGGCACGATTCGAACCTGCGACCGTAGCGGTCGCGCGGTTCCAGACTGTAGCGCCTAGAACCGCTCGGCCACCCCGGCCTGCTGAAACGAGCACAACACACGACACATAGAGTGTACTCAGTCTGTGTGTTTATGTGCACAAGACGACACAGAGACAACATTTATCGCCATGAATTTGACAAATGTGGATTAACATTTAAAACAGGTACAAAATCCTAAAGTTAAAACATTCACTAACATGGAGCTATAAATTCTTACTGCTGATAGTCTGTTGCGCACAGTATTGCACTTGAAATGTCTTTTGGTTTCAGATATAACGTATTTTCACTATGTGTCGTCGTTCATAGTTCCATGAGCCGAAAACATACGATAACATTATGAAGGTGAGCATTGCTTACGGCAGTTAAATGCTACGTAAATGCCGTTGGAATTATGTTGACACAGTTCGCAGTTTTGATATTGATGCGTGCGCGCTATCACTCGTAGCATAGTTTATATTTTTGCACTGGTTACACTGTTTATTTAGACTGATGTCAGTGTTGTTTGTCCTTGGTGGTACATCACCTGATATAAGATTGGTGGATTCCCATTCCACAGTATAAGTTCGTGAAGGCATGGAAGCAGGACCTCGTGCAGCACGATTCTGGTTCTCGTTTAGATCACTTAAGAGTGTCCGTCATTTCCGAGAACATTTTGCTCCCTGAGCACTCGTCCAAAAAATTTCTCAACCCATCGAGAGGTCTTCATCTTTTTGGAGCAAAGCGACCGTAGGTGCAGTTGTGAACCAGTTTTGCAATTCAGACTTGCAGAGATGCAGATGTACAAAGATACAGCGCAGTAAATGTCAATTTGCAATGCACTCAAAAGCGTCGGAGCACTTCACTGTGACAGTTTTTTCACGCACTCAGTTTGTCAGGTGATATTACAAATATTCGTACGCAAGTAGTTGTGACGTAGAACAAATATCCATTGTCAAGTCTTTACGCAAACAATTTGTAATACGACTTTATATTAACACTTCGTAAACAAATTTCAAATATAAATAGTTCATCAAGTCTATAAATATAGCAATATGTCATGAACAGTCTTTTTCAATTATGCGGTTTTGCACACCAGTTTCCTCGTAGTTACAAGTTAAGCGATGTATAATAAACCTCCATAAATAGTTTAAGGTTATGCAAGTATCATAACTTTTCCCAATCAAGTACAGATAACATATACAAGTGAGCATATATCATTTAGCTTTACCTAAATATAAATGAATATATAGAAACATGTTACATATAGGTTTCTTACATAGGTACAAGTATATACAAACGTATTACATATTGGCATTACATAAACATAGAAACATATTTCTCTTGTCTTGACTCAAGTATGATTGGTCACATAGAAATATTTTTCACATAGCTTTACATAAATTTAGAATATTTACAGTATTTACAATCATTACAAGTTTAGAGCTATGTTTTGCTTTTGCAAATGATGTCACCGGAAATAGAGGAGGATTAGACTCGACATCCCACACCAGCGATAAGACCAAGCGCACAACTACAAATAAGCAAATAACAAAAGCCATGAACTAACATCTAACACAAAAAATACTCGCAACACGAGTGTAAGAGTGTAGTGTAAGCATGGCCATAGCCACACGTAAGTGTGAGTGTTCAGTGGTGAGATGCGTATCCAATCAGTTTCAAGGTGAAAGTGTAAGGGCGTAGAATGATTAAGTATTCACGTCCATCAGTCGTTAGTAGTCGAAGACTGACGGTGCAGATAGTGAATCTCGTAGGACGAAAATATATCTTCTTCACACCTGTATAAAAGTTAATACAAAATTTGCTTTAAAATTTTAAGTGGCTACTGTCAGTGTTCGCGAAGACGAATTTCTTCTTCCTCCTTTTGCTGCTGACAAGAACAGCTGAAATAAAAATTTTATACTACGTAGCTTTTCCGTAGAAGTACTGTGAGGTACGTGTATTTGATAGTTGCATATAACTTAAGCATGATGCATAGATGTGTTTACGGTTGAGCATGGTATACTCAAAGATCACGGTGAGAATATAGTCCAAATTCTGTTTGTTTTATGATGCTGCAGCAGATATGCACCAGGATGCGGAATGCTGACAATAACATAAGGACCGTCGTACAGCAGTCGCCACTTCTAGTTGCGCCGCTGAAGAGCAGACGACTTATGGTGAGCACGCAAAAGCACCAACATACCAGATTTAAATTCCTGCTTCCTCTTGACAGTGTGCGCTTAACTTTTGTTCCTAATTTTGGCTTCCGCAGTCAGCGTCGCACAGACTTTCCTTACTTTTTTCTCGTGTGTTGTTTGCTCAAAAGAAGGTTTTGGTAACGGTGTTGACCAATCGTTGTCCTCTTTGCGATCAAACAGGAGCTCATCAGGAGTGTACGGAGTTTCATAAACATTGAGGCTGTTGTGTACCTCTTCAGATAAAGATAAATATGTTACTCAATTGGTAGGTTTGGTAGAAATGTAAGTTCTTCTAAATTTGTTAACCTCACAGAACATACGTTCAGTGGCATTACAGTGGGGGCTATACCTTGAGATAAAAATACTCGTAATACGTTCTTTGAGAAATTTACACGACTTGCACCCAGTATAGTATGCAGCATTGTCGGATAAAATGGCTTTTGGTTTTCCAACTTGAAGCATGTAGTCACATGAGAAACGTCGAATGATGGCAGTGGCAGTAGCAGATATTATAGTATACAATTTAACAGAAAGTTTGGAGAATGAATCGTAAAATGCGAGAATAAATTTCACACTACCACTGCTTGTGGGATATGGACCACTTACGTCAGAACTTACACTTTCTAGAGGTTTACTGGGTAGAACAGAATGCAAATCAGTCTTCGTAGACAAGTTCAGCGGTTTAGATTTTTGACAAATGGGACATGTTTTGAGTTCACTGCGTATCTTACGTCTCATATTGCTAAAGTAACAATAGGTACTAAGCTTTGCTAGGCACTTCTTAGTGTCATAATGATCCCAATCAAAATGTGTGTGCCAAATTAGGTTGCGTTCAGAATCCTTAGAAACACAAACACATCAAATAGTGACTTCTGGATGACGGAGATAAAATAACACATCATTATGTATCAATTGAGCAGAGGATGGTCAGGCTGATTTGTGACTAAAACTCTTACCTTATTCCAGTGAGGATCAGATTTCTGCAACGTTGGCATATTTCTACATAAGTCGTTATAATACAGGTAATATAGCTTATCGTGCATAAGAAGTATTCGGTAATCATTCACATTCTCCAGGTGAGAGTTACATTCATTCAAGCCTTGAGGCAGACGAAACAAAGCGTCGCCAATGATTCTGTCTTTACCCTTAATGTACACAATTTCAAAAGAACAGTTTTGCAATGATAAAGCCCTGCGTGATAATCTGGGATGTACAAGCTTACAAGTTAACTGAAATGTGAGAGCTTGGTGGTCAGTATAAATTTTAGTGTGCTTACCCAACAAATGACAATTTAATTTCTTAAATGCCCACTCCATAGAGAGTGTTTCAAGTTCTGTGGTAGAGTATGTGCATTCACATTCGCTAAGTGTGCGGCTCGCAAAACTAATAATATCCACGTGTTCTTTTCTCCATTCTTTATAACTTGAAACAAGCAACAGCCTAAGCTATACAATGAGGCGTCATATGTCATACAAAAATCTAAATTAAAATCAGGATGTTCAAAATATCTGCGTTAACCAAAGCATGCTTAATACTATCGAAGTCTTTCTGACACTGGTCAGAACACATTCAAATCTGATTCTTTTTGAGTAGGTTCCATAGATGTTTTTTGTTAAAAATTGGTGTGGTAAAAATCGTCGAAAGGAAGAACAAAGTCCAAGGAAAGGTTTTACTTGTTTTCTAGTCCGTGGACTAGGAAAATTTCTGATTGCGTCTTACTTAACTGGGTCAGGTGGTATAACTTGAGCATTAATAATGTGTCTAAGATACTTAATTTCACTACAAGCAAATTTCGATTTTTTGAGATTCGCTGTCACTCCAGCTTGTGAGAATTTATGAAGAATCTTTTTGCAAAGTATCAATGTGTTCAGACCAAGTCTTACTAGCTATGAGCAAGTCATCATTGTAGTGAGTAACTGATTCAACCAATTCATCTCCAATTACAGTATCCAATGCGGTGATAAACACGGCTGAACTGACTTTGTGACCGAAGGGAAGGGCACAAAATTGACCAGTTCACTCCCCGGATATAAATGCAGTATACTTTCTAGAATCTGGCGTGATTGCGACTTGTCAGAACGAATTAGTCAGATCTATCATAGAAAAATAGTTAGAATCTTTCTGGAGTTGCTCCTCTAAATTTTCAGGTTTCTTGCGAACAGGTAGAATTATCTCATTAATTGCACGAGCATCCAAAACAACTCTGATATTCCCGTTGCGTTTCTTTACAAGTAAAATGGCTGCAGTAAGGTGACGTGGAAGGTTCGATGATTTTCCACTCTAACATTTGTTTCAAGTCGTGCCACACAACAGGCCGTTGGGTTTTGTGGGTTGGCCGTTGGGTTTTGTGGAAGAAAATCTGGTGAGGCTTAACTTCTATTTTATTCACACATGTGTTGATCACACCTGGTCGTTTGCTAAATACCTATACAGACTTGGACAAAACATCATAAAGTTCAATAAGTTCATCATATGTGACGGTTGTGGTTTCTGATAACTTATTACTAATTAAAGTAATCAAGTCCTCAAACTCGGTATCAGGTGCGTGTGTCTGTATGTCAACATCATCAGTATCCTGTGTTAACTGAATCTTGTGCCCTGTACAATATTTATCGTGCTTCAGAGTCCTGGTATCTAGGTCAATTGAAATTTCACTGCCCTTATCTCTAAGTATACATCTACGTTGGGAGAAGTAATCAGTGCTGTCCTTCTCGCACAATATATCTAAACCTAAAAGACAATTAGTGACCAGGTTTTGGTCGACGAGGAATGGCCATTGTACGATTCCGTTGCCTACCTTGACTGTCACAAATACCTGTTTCTTAACCCTAGAAGACTTATTGCTTATGGCAGTAAAAATTTTACAGTTCTGGACAGGATACTCTGGTACGGGTTCAGACTCACACATTTTCTTGGAAAAATCATAGGACAAGACACTAACAGCCGCTCCTGTTCCCAGAATAATAGTGGTGGGAATACCACCCACAACACCAGTAGTTGAGGCCTAAACAATTTCATGGTCGATGAACGACATTGTGTGTTGTCCTCTAACAATTCATCAGACAAGTTTTCGTCATGATTATACCTTATGAATAATAATGGCTGCTGTATACAACTGTCAGGTACGAGGGCAGTTCAATAAGTAATGCAACACATTTTTTTTCTCGGCCAGTTTTGGTTGAAAAAACCGGAAATTTCTTGTGGAATATTTTCAAACATTCCCGCTTCGTCTCGTATAGTTTCATTGATTTCCGACAGGTGGCAGCGCTGTACGGAGCTGTTAAAATGGCGTCTGTAACGGATGTGCGTTGCAAACAACGGGCAGTGATCGAGTTTCTTTTGGCGGAAAACCAGGGCATCTCAGATGTTCATAGGCGCTTGCAGAATGTCTACGGTGATCTGGCAGTGGACAAAAGCACGGTGAGTCGTTGGGCAAAGCGTGTGTCATCATCTTCGCAAGGTCAAGCAAGACTGTCTGATCTCCCGCGTGCGGGCCGGCCGTGCACAGCTGTGACTCCTGCAATGGCGGAGCGTGCGAACACACTCGTTCGAGATGATCGACGGATCACCATCAAACAACTCAGTGCTCAACTTGACATCTCTGTTGGTAGTGCTGTCACAATTGTTCACCAGTTGGGATATTCAAAGGTTTGTTCCCGCTGGGTCCCTCGTTGTCTAACCGAACACCATAAAGAGCAAAGGAGAACCATCTGTGCGGAATTGCTTGCTCGTCATGTGGCTGAGGGTGACAATTTCTTGTCAAAGATTGTTACAGGCGATGAAACATGTTTGGCCCAATGAAGGACGCAATCCGTGGGAGGCACTACGTGGATGATGAAGAAGTTATTGATGCAGTACGACGTTGGCTCCGACATCGACCAGTGAAATGGTACCGTGCAGGCATACAGGCGCTCATTCAAGGTGGCGTAAGGCCGTAGCATTGAATGGAGATTACGTTGAAAAATAGTGTTGTTTAGCTAAAAGATTGGGGAATAACCTGGTGTATTTCAATGCTGAATAAAACAACCCCTGTTTCAGAAAAAAAATATGTTGCATTACTTATTGAACTGCCCTCGTACATGATCACTGTGCCGTTGCAAACTGGGTGTGCCAAAAAGTAAATTTCAATTGAAGTCGCCCCCCAACTCTTCCACAGCCATGACCTGGGGCCCAGTAGGGACTGTTTTTAGCTTGACGTCGTCACATTTATAGTGAGTGCAAGCACAGAGGTGGAGTATCACTAATTACTTTGGTAATATTTACATTTGGATATTGTTTATTCCAGTCTCCACATTGTGGCGGTCATTGCGTTATCACGTTTTGACTCACCTGCGGGTTCGTAGATGCATTCCACTTTTGAGTTTGCATTTGCGGCGGCGGCAGTTGCCACTGGCCTGTACTATTGTTTTGCTGCGGTGGTGTCGCAGTGTTTTGACACTGAGCAGCGTAGTTGTCGTTACTCCAGGTCTGGCGCTGGTTTGATGGGGATTGATAGTTATTTTGGTTTCTCTTAAAATTTTTGTTACCATTCTGATAATCATTATTACCGTTTAAGTTGTTGTTGCTGTCGCGCTGTCTCTTATTTGGACTGCCGCCAGTAGAATAAGAAGCATTATAATTGCTGTTTATGCTGTGTTGTACATGTTGTTTCTGTTGGGTATATACATTTGCCATGTGAAGAGGTTGAATCTGTTATCTTGCGTGACCAACAACAGTCGGCTCGACGGAATTGGGTTGGCTATCCTGCGTATTTTGCATGGCGCTGGATTAAACATTGTAGCAATTGTTTTGCCGTACGGGAGGCTGGTCCTCGTAAAGCATATCAACAGAATCGAGCACTGTGAGAAAATACTCTGCGTCGTTGTCTGGGATGTGCAGAAGTTTTTCTTTGATATTAAACGGCAGTCTTGCCTTCAATGCGAGGAGGATGTCGCGCATTGCAACCAGCTCGTCAAGGAAACGTCCAATATATAAATATTTCTCAAAATACCGGCGCAAATTGCCGCGCTTAGGATTGAATGGTTCAGGATCCACAATCTGCCTACGAAGTCGTTCCTGTACAGATTATGACCAAGATTTAGATAAGAAGGCCCTCTCGAATTTTTCGTACGTGACGCATCTGTCGGCTTCATTATACGCCCATACAGCTGTGTCGCCTTGGATACAACCGACAACATAAGATATCCTCTTACGGTCACTCCACGTATGAGGAAATGCATTTCTGATGGCTTTAATAAAAATGACAGGATGTATGGTTTGTTCTTTTTTCAGATATAAAGGGCTGAATTTGTCTGTGTTTTATGAGGCTCTCCTCTTCCCTGGTATTATAGTAATGTTTAGTTTCAGAATGATTACTGTAAGGTTCAACTGGCGAATGGCAAGCAAAATGTTGTTGATAATTATCACGACTGCAATTCAAGTACGTAGAGTGACGTGTGCATGCGTCACAAATGTACTTGTATTCATTGCCAAACTGTGTGTTTTGGCTGCTATTACCGTCATTGCACATTGGTTTTACATATTTGTCAAACTATTTCGACTGCGCAGCGGCAGATTGTGCTGCTTGACTGATTACGTGTTTTCCGGCCGTTGTGACCGAACGGCTCTAGGCGCTTCAATCCGGAACCGCGCTGCTGCTGCGGTCGCAGGTTCGAATCCTGCCTCGGGCATGGATGTGTGTGATGTCCTTACGTTTAAGTAGTTCTAAGTCTGGGGGACTGATGACCTCATATGTTAAGCCCCATAGTGCTTAGAGTCATTTGAACCAATTGATTACGTGTTTGTTGTTATTTATAAATTCCGCGATAGTGTCGTGGACAACAGTATACAATTTTTCTTGTAAGCACTCGTCAAAATATTTGTCTCTTTGCTCTATCTAACTGAAATTCTCTATTGATGCATGAGAAATGGTTGTCAGTGCGTCGTCTTACTTTATCAGAAAGCTGTATGTCAATTGTGTCAACCTTGTTTTCGACATCGACAATACGCGTTTTTATAACGTCACACACTGCCGGATAAGATTTAATCTGAGTAACTACAGACTCGCATATTTTACTGAGACTGTTTACTTGTGCTTGGATTTCTGTCACATCTTTATTAGAGTTTTGTTGTAATTAAAGCTCTGAAAATTTCGCGTTACGGTCGGATACTTGTCAAGTCAGTCTATTATTTATATCTTCAACATGGCTGCACAAAGCGTTGTTTGACGTTTTAAGTGCAACTAAATCTGATTTAATTTTATCATGTGTTTTCATCTCGTCATGAACTGTTGTTAAAGTGGCGCGTATAGACTTCATCTGTTGATCGATGCGTGTGTCAATGTCCTGTTAATGTTATGTCATTTGTTTCATAATAGCAACAAAATACTGACAATACTAGTGATGTGCAACTATTCCGCCCCCTCCACGTCGTTAGACATGACGTCCGACACCAAAATGGGTTCGGAACTAGATTTAGGCATATTACTGGTGGACGGTCTATTTCCTAAACTTGCGTCACCAGAATAGTCAATAATATGTAGCCCGTTAGCATTTGATTCAATCGTAACGTCACTTTCATCATTTAATGGCATGTCAGAGTCGGATTGCGTCTGTGTTTGCTGTTTCTGGTTCTCCATCTTTGCTAATTGTTTTCTGTTCAATACCATACCACACGTAATGTATGACACAATAAAAATCTAAACTCGTATGTGTAATCAGAATAAATGTAAAAATTAATCAGAAAATTCACTCGCAACTTCTCATTTAAGCCTTGAAACACTCAGTTAACATTAAACTCCAGGAAACTATAATGGCTACAAGCAAAAAAATTCTTACAGTATCAAAATTTACTAGCAACCAGAGCAAAATTGTAAGACACTAACGAAGTTAAAAATCGTTTTAGAGCTTACAGCTATTAAATAAAATTCTTTCTGAGCTGCTTAAAGAATTAAATTTCACACCTCAGAAGATCGTCTGTTGCCTCAAGAGTTACAATAATAACAGACTCAGGTATCCCGCCCAGAAGCAACGAGTGTAGCTACTGGCATCCGGTGACGGAATAATTACACGTAGCGGTAACAAGGGACCACTAAGCCATGACACGTGCTACGCTCGTCAGCCATCAGTAAAAACTCTAGAATTTTTCAAGCACATTTATTAAGCTACCTCGAATACATGAAAGAAATACAAGCACTGGCTCAGAACAAATGAAAACACGCAGTATAAAAGGAACCCGCTCAGACTTCCACAAATGAACCAAATTTTACAACTTTAACTTGTGTTGATTAAGGAACCAACTCAAAATATTCATCGAAATATATCAACGGCTCCGACCAGTGTCTTAAACAATCAGGTAGTTATTTAACTACTGTGACAGTCTATATTACTAGACATGCCCACAGTTAGCACACTTCAATTATTTCACAAGTATCAGGCCAAGTTTTATCATAGGCCGTATAACTACACTCAACTCGTTTCCGGACGCTCTTCCTTTGTCAGAGCTCACCATTAAACAAAGGAAGTCTTAGTGACAAACGGACAAATCAAGCCAGATCCACAGGACAGAATGATCACGATACAGATGAGAAGTTACCATCGCACTGCCGTATAAAATGGCGTGCAGTAGTAGTTTCCGTCCGCTATGACCCAGGTGAGCAACAACTACCACTAGGAGCGCAACAAAGCAAACGCCGTCTCAACGAACGCCTTGCAGACCTGTTTTTCTCTGCTGGTCGCTCACCAAACGAGCACTATTGAGCATCCGCTCCACTCCATCATACCCTCTGGTCGCAACCATACAGGGGACCACTATCGATATATGAGGTAAAAAGGACATTCGCGCACAAGTAAATCGAACTAGTGTGTCACTGCTCAAGCAGAGATCACGTCAGTTAATGAAAAGACATTTCTGGACGACTATTTTGCAGTCCAAACTCGTACCACTGTTCCTCTAGCTGCATGCTTCCTCTCTCTCCTCTGTCTTGTCGCTACTCTGTTTCTTCTCGTCGTGAAAGTCCTGAAGAAAAGAGTCCTATACTTAGTGAACAGTGTACCTAGAAAGCCTGATGATTTTTCGTCGGTGCATCAGCTCTCTTTTTATTTATTTTTGAATGATCAGTCTCCTGACTGTTTTGATGCCACCCGTCGCGCATTCGTCTCCTCTGCTAACCTCTTTATGTCAGAGCAGCACTTGCAACCTAATTTTGTAGATATTTGCTGGATATATTCCAATGCCAGTCTTACTCTACAGTTTTTACACTCTGCAGCTTCCTCTAGTACCACTGAAACTATTCCCTGATGTCTTAACCTATGTCTTATCATCCTGTCCCTTCTCATTGTCAGTTTTCCACATATTCCTTTCCTCGGTGATTCTGCGCAGAACCTCCTCATTCCCTACCTTACCAGTCCTTACATTCGTCTGTAGCACCACCGCATCTCAAATACTACGATTCTTGTCTGTTCCGGTTTACCCACAGTCAGTGTTTCACTGCTAAATAACGCTGTGCTCGTCATACCTTATCAGAAATTTCTTCCTCAGATTAAGGACTATGTTTGACGCTAGTGGACGTCTCTTGGTCAGGAATGCTATTTTTGCCAGTGCTGGTCTGTTTTTGATGCCCTTTTTGGTCCGTCCGTCATTGGTTATTTTACTGCCTAGGTAGTAGAATTCCTTAACTTATTTTGAGACCATCAAACCTGATGTTACGTTTCTCGCTGTTCTCATTTCTGCTACTTTTCATTATTGTCGCCTTTCTTCATTTTCTCTCAATCCATATTTTGCACTCGTTAGACTTCATTCCATTCAGCAAATCATGTAATTCTTCTTCGCTTCCACTCATGACAGGGATGTCATTAGCGAATCACATCATTTATATCCTTTCACCTTGAGTTTTAATCCCACTCCTGAACCATTCTTTTACTTCCATCATTGCTTCTTCGATGTACAGATTGAAAGGTAAGGACGAAGGACCACTCTTATTCTCCCCTCTTGGTTCTTGTACACATTGTATATTACCCGTCTCTCCCTATGGCTAACCCCTATGTTTCTCAGAATTTCGAATATCTTCCAGGTCGATAAATCCTACGAACCTCTCTCCATTTTTCTTTAGTCTTGCTTCCATTATTAACTGCACCGTAAAATTTGGCTCTCTGGTGCCTTTACCTTTCCTAAATCGAAACTGATCGTCATCTATCAAATTCTCAATTTTCTTTTCCATTCTTCTGTATATTATTCTAGTCAGCATGTTGGATGCATGAGCTATTAAGCTGATTGTGCGATATTCTCACGTCTGTCAGCTCTTGCAGACTTCAGAATTGTTTTTAATAATCGTTTTTTTTGCCACTTCCCCAAGGACTTTAGAAATTCTGATGGAATGTTATCCATCCCTTCTGCCTTATTTGATATTAAGTTCTCCAAAGCTCATTTGAATTCTGATTCTAACACTGGATTCCCTATCTCTTCTAAATCGATTCCTGTTTCTTCTTCTATATCAGACAAACCTTTACCTTCATAGAGGCCTTCAACGTAATCTTTCCACCTAATCACTGTCTCCTCTGCATTTAACAGTGGAATTCCCGTTGCACTCTTAAAGTTACCACTCTTGGTTTAATTTCATCAAAGATTGTTTTGACTTTCCGATATGCTGAGTCAGTCCTTACGACAATCATTTCTTTTTCGATTTCTTCACACTTCTCATGCACCCATTTCGTCTTAGCCTCCCTGCACTTCTTATTTATTTCATTCATCAGCGACATGTATTTCTGCAGTCCTGAATTGCCCTGTACATTTTTGTACTTACTTCTTCCACTGATCAACTGAAGTATTTCTTCTGTTATCCATGAGTTCTACGCAGTTACCTTATTCGTACCTATGTTTTTTCTTTCCAACCAATGTGATGGTTCTTTTTAGAGACGTCCATCCTCTTCAACTGTACTTCCTACTGAGTGTTTCTTATTGCTGTACCTATAGCCTTAGGGAACTTCAAGCCTAACCCGTCATTCCCTAGTACGTCCGTATCCCACTTCTTTGTGTGATGATTCTTCCTGACTAATCTCTTAAACTTCATTCTACTCTTCATCACTACTACATTGTGATCTGAGTCTATATCTGCTCTTGGGTACGTCTTACAATCCAGTAACTGATTTTGGAATCTTTGACCGCCCATGACGTGATCCAACTGAAATTTTCCCATACCACCGGCATTTGCACATACACCACCTCCTCTTGTAATTCTTGAACAGGGTATTCACAATTACTATCTAAAATTTTTTACAGAACTGAATTGGTCTTTCTCCTTTTTCATTCCTTGTCTCAAGCCCATATTCCCCTGCATCCGTTTCTTCTGCTCCTTCCCCTATAAGTGCAGTCCAGTCCCCATAACTATCACATTTTCGTCTCCCTTTACGTACTGCCTTTCAATATCCTCATATACTTTCTCTATCTCTTCATCTTCAGCTTGTTATGTCGGCATGTATACGTTAACTATTGTTGTCGGTGTTGGTTCGTTCTCGAGTCTGGTAAGAACAATTCTACCACTGAACCGTCCACAGTAATACACTCTCTGCTCTGCCTTCCTATTCATAACGAATCCTACTTCCGTTATACCATTTACTGCTGCTGTTGATATTACCCTGTACTCATCTGACCAGAAATCCTTGTCTTCTTTTCACTGACCCCTACTACATCTAGATGAGGCCTTTTCATTTCCGTTTCCAGATTTTCTAGCTTCCCTGCCATGTTCAAGCTGCCCAAGCAGCAGAATTCCTTAACTTCGTCTACTTCACGGTCACGAATGCTGGTATTAAGTACCGTCCTTACGTGTGGAATAGAGCCAGCGCATTAGTCGGAATGTACAGTTCGGCGCTGTACTTTGACGCGTTTGTTTGGACGGGGTGTTACAGCGTAATATTCGAACAGTTGAGTGTAACACTGTACTCGGACATGGTTTCATGAGGGGTGATACAGTGCAATAGATGGACGGAATAGTGTAGAACTGTACCCGACCATGATAGCGGGAGTATGAGGGGGGCACACGCGGGCGGGAGGTGTCCCTCCCTGCCACGGGCACCTTTCACACAAAATAGCGCAACTGGTCTACGAGTTATGTACAACGTATGATCGGAAATCACATGACGGGAAGTGCCACCATCTTGGATCCTTGGAGGATAAAAGGAGGCCTGAGAGCCGCAAATGAATTGTCTTCCGCGGTAGTTCAAAGTGTCAACGTGTATTCCTGCAAACTGCTAAACGTCCCTCAGCGATTAAGGAAAGAAGACAAGACCTAGAGACGAACGCTTCAGTTCGTTTGTTATTAAAGCAGAACCTGGATGATCTGGCTAACGACATTGGCAACATAAATTAGATCGAAAATGGTATCCTACTTAGAGAGAAAAAAAAAATGGTTCAAATGGCTCTGAGAACTATGCGACTTAACTTCTGAGGTCAGCAGTCTGCTAGAACTTAGAACTAAGTAAACCTAACTAACCTAAGGACATCACACACATCCATGCCCGAGGCAGGATTCGAACCTGCGACCGTAGCGGTCGCTCGGCTCCAGACTGTAGCGCCTAGAACCGCAGGCCACTTAGAGAGAAGAATGCAAATATGTTGGTGGTTAAAATCTGTGATAAAATAGACTGTCAAGAACAGTTAGAAAGAGGACGGTCTCTAATGTTAAGAGAAGGAGATGTGAGGCTCATTTAATTATCTATGTAGTAAATTCTCGAACTTCGTCACTGCGAGACGTGGTGTCAAGGCGAAGCTACCTTTTTCCCTACACAGGAAAGACAGTGTGACAGCAAAGAGGATACGGGAAAAATCGGCAAGGAAATACTGGAAACCAATTCACGGAAATATAAAAATCCTGTGGTTACACCATATAAAGTGGAATTAGCTGAAGTTAAAATGGCTGTTTCAGTGGAAGAGCCTCCTGGAATATTTTAAAAGGTACTTGTAGACAGATATTACCTTTTGGCTTTTGAATAACACGAGACTTGTCGGAATTTTTAATAAAGTGGAGACGTGCGACTACTTAATGTCAATCCACGACTTCTGCATGGAAGGAGATCGCCAGAGAAACAGCAATATTATTGTGGCTAACGATAAGACAGACGGAATAGACTGTCTAATGTGGTTGGGCCCTAACTGTAAAGATATATAACAAATTTATATGTCAAATCAAAAGTTCTGGAGTGAACAAAGATATTGGTACCCAAATTATAGGTTTAATAAAGTGTCCAGACCTGCCACAAGGAGAAACGCTTAGGCCTTCCTTGGCTAAGCAGCATGGTATTACCACGCTGGCGGCTACAATATGCACTTACAGAATGGATCGTGTTTTCGATCCTGTGCAACACTGCTTACATGTATTAGACACCAACAAACAATATTTTCAACGTGCTCCACTTTATTGTGTGCCAGTTGCATCCATGTGGCGTCAGTTAACAGATAATTACAGAACAATTGTTGTACTGTTTCTTAATAGCTTTCTGCAGTTTGTGTAGTGGTATAATAAGAATACTTGAAAATTGACAGGTGTGCAATAAATCTTCCAGATACTCAATACCGAGGAATGCTCTTCATCTACGTTCTGTCTGCATACAGTTTTAATTATCTACCTATAAAGTACTTATTGATTCTGAACTCTGACTCTAATAAAGACGATATAAGTATTATACAGAAGTGTGCCCCCCCATGAACCATGGACCTTGCCGCTGGTGGGGAGGCTTGCGTGCCTCAGCGATACAGATGGCCGTACCGTAGGTGCAACCACAACGGAGGGGTATCTGTTGAGAGGCCAGACAAACATGTGGTTCCTGAAGAGGGGCAGCAGCCTTTTCAGTAGTTGCAGGGGCAACAGTCTGGATGATTGACTGATCTGGCCTTGTAACATTAACCAAAACGGCCTTGCTGTGCTGGTACTGCGAACGGCTGAAAGCAAGGGGAAACTACAGCCGTAATTTTTCCCGAGGACATGCAGCTCTACTGTATGATTAAATGATGATGGCTTCCTCTTGGGTAAAATATTCCGGAGGTAAAATAGTCCCCCATTCGGATCTCCGGGCGGGGGCTACTCAGGAGGACGTCGTTATCAGGAAAAAGAAAACTGGCGTTCTACGGATCGGAGCGTGGAATGTCAGATCCCTTAATCGGGCAGGTAGGTTAGAAAATTTAAAAAGGGAAATGGATAGGTTAAAGTTAGATATAGTGGGAATTAGTGAAGTTCGGTGGCAGGAGGAACAAGACTTTATTCTATGTATTTTTGAAACTAGAGATATAAAATGTGAATGGTAGTGCCTCACTTCGTTGGTCATGCAGCATCACCATGTACCCTGAAGCAGAAAGTCTTTACCATGGAGCATACGATATTTCCAAATTAAACGAATTTCGTTAATGCCTTAATAACTTTATCTGTTCTGAAAATGGAAATCTCTTTTAGTATGCAATAGCTTCAGTTTCAAACTGAATTTAAACTGTAATTGGGTTTTGGTAATACTTCTGCTTAATTTGGTTTCACTCATTTATTATTGGTGTGTTATAGAACATTAATGTAACGAACAGACGACTATATAGGGTATTCCGAAGATTTTCTCGACAACAACGCTTTTAAGTTTGAACAGTATATTTGTACCTTGGAACATGTTTCCACATTTGGAAAAGCCTTAATTTTCCAAAATAATTTTTGTAATTTCAGAAGACTATATGGCACAAACACTGCGTTTAAAAATGGACTAATAAAATATAATAAACTGTTCTAGGTCTGGCCAGAGGCATGAGTCTAAAAATTGTTCCAATGTACGATACTCTCCCCCAATTTCATTCATTAGAGATGACCTCCTGATTCCCCCCAATGTCCCTGAGGCCCTTCCTTGAACCATTTGTCGAACACTTTAAGCTTGTGGTCAACTGCATTAAAAATCGATTTCTTTCGTCAGGATGCATCAGTATAATTTTAGTCCTCGTATCCTTGCTCAGTTTCATTAGCCTTTCATTACTTACTATAAATCTTCTTTTTCTCATAGCTGTACTGTCTGTCAATTGGCTTAGGACCCAATATTTTCCAAAAATTTTGTGATGAAATAGCTCTGTTTCTCTCAACCGAAACTTCCTTGTCAGTTTGAGACTTCCTTTTGAGTATAGACACCTTGTAACACTTATATCGATTGGAAGTAGTTTTATATTATGTAAATGTGTACTTGCAATTATGGAATGTGTATTCTTTGTTATTTAAAGTCCTTGATTTTTGACAGGAAAATAAGAGTTTTATAATGAACATATGAAAAAATCAAAATGATTTGTTAAAATGATAAATTATTATAATATGTATATGTGCATAAAAAGAAAATGTTTATTGAAAGCTGGTTCATGTTTAGGGCACTTGTGTTTGTATTATATAAATGATGCAGGGAAGCCCCTCCGCAACAGAAGTGGCACTGCGCGATGTAAAAGGTGTTTTTGGCGGTCGAACTGAGCGGTTCCTTGGTGTGAACGGTACGCAGTAAGTGTCTAGCCGTAGCATGGTACACTTCGACGATGCTAAGAGAGGAAGTTGCTTTACAATGGATTTGCCTCGGATGTGGATCTGGCTATCATTTGGTATTCTCGGCAAAAAGGAATGGCTCTAATGTGGTGAAAATCAGACGCCAAGAAGAGATTTTATAGAGCATTCGAACATCAAGAACCATGAGAACAGTTAGCCGCTATGTCGCTTGCCACCAATCTTCGCCACTGTCTCACTAACTTCATACATTCAGTAATGAATATGGGCATGGACCAGTTAATTTGTATGTGGTTTGGATAATAATCACAAAAACAAATTTGTGTCCAGAACCATACTTTCTATCCAGATCACGAACCTATGCAGTGTCCTCACCTAAGTGCTACTAAAACCGAGTATCCTGATTTAAATAAACAATTCTTGCATTCAAGTGTTTTAAAGTGATTTTTGCCTAATGTAAAAGGAGTAGTAAAAGTTAAAGTTCAAAACCACAAAAGTGGAGTTAGGTAGAATTTTGCTTCAGTATTCTTAGTTTATTACAAAGTATAGTTTTATAGGAATACACTGCAATATTGTGTAAATATTATTGTCTAAAATACCTGCTTGACAGGTTATAAAAAGGCAATTAGGTGAAGCTCATTTTCTAAAATAGTGTGGATTTGATTTCTGTCATGGATGGTTCCTTTTTTGAAGTTAATTAAGCTGAGTATTGTGTTTTATTGTCTTACAAAAGTAAATTATGAACTACTACAAGTGAAGTGAATGATTATCCTTTTGAATTAGTT
Source organism: Schistocerca cancellata (assembly GCF_023864275.1). NCBI lineage: Eukaryota > Metazoa > Arthropoda > Insecta > Orthoptera > Acrididae > Schistocerca > Schistocerca cancellata. Next base: position 261,147,717 of record NC_064628.1, read on the forward strand.
CTTTTTTACTGTAATAATCAGAGAGAGTTGGCTAGAGAAACTATACTAGTTTATGGGTCCCCATCATATTCTCCATTTATTAGGAAAAATTGAATTACTACTGTTGCTAAAGAAAACTGATGTTGTAAGTAGGCTGTTTAGGTTTTTATATTGGTAACGCCACGTAGCGCTCTGTATGAAAATCACTGACTGGCTGTGTGCAGTCTGTGGCTGGTTTGCATTGTTGTTGGCTATTGTAGTGTTGGGCAGCTGGCTGTTAACAGCGCGTAGCTTTGCGCAGTTGGAGGTGAGCCGCCAGCAGTGGTGGATGTGGGGAGAGAATTGGCGGAGTTTTGAAATTTGTAAGACTGGATGTCATGAACTGCTATATATATTATGACTTTTGAACATTATTAAGGTAAATACATTGTTTGTTCTCTATCAAAATCTTTCATTTGCTAACTATGCCTATCAGTAGTTAGTGCCTTCAGTAGTTTGAATCTTTTATTTAGCTGGCAGTAGTGGCGCTCGCTGTATTGCAGTAGCTTGAGTAACCAACATTTTTGTGAGGTAAGTGATTTGTGAAACGTATAGGTTAATGTTAGTCAGGGCCATTCTTTTGTAGGGATTTTTGAAAGTCAGTTGCGTTGCGCTAAAAATATTGTGTGTCAGTTTAGTGTTGATCAGAATAGATAAAGAGCGAAATGTCTGAGTGCGTTCAGTTCTGCTCAGCTGTTTGAAAATCAAATAGTGTAAGAGGTTTATCAGCACAGTAATTCAATAATTTTTCTAAGGGGACGTTTCAATGTATGTAGAGGAGCTTAAACAGTGTATTTATAACATTATTCGTCTTTATTGATTTTTTATGTCAGTTAAGATAAAAGCCCCTCATGTCCAAATTTAGTTCTGCACTTCACGCAGTAACATTTCAGTATCTGATTAAGTAAAGCTCTTGAGTGTAGCTGTCATTGGTATGAGCTTGGTGCAAAATTACTTTTTATAATTTACTGTTGTGCGTGTTACTGGTAGCTGCTGCTACACACAGTTTAGAGTGCACTGTGTTAGTTTGTATCCTGTTTGTTATGCAAAGGGAAATCTCAACGAAAGTAACTTCAATAACTAATATTCAATTTTCTTAAATGTATATTTCCAAATTAATGTCCCGAAATGGGCTGGTGCCCGTTAAATTTTTCCATTCACTTATGATTTTGTCACTTTCATTAACACCTAAGGTTAAAGTCCGTTTGGTGTTTTTCTGTTAATTTCACCAAATTCAAAATTATAGTCCGATACGTTTGTCCATTAGACACACACACAGCCAATCTTAGAAATCCCCCCAGGCGGTAACATTAGCTTGTTTCATGGCAAGTTAGTGTTATAACCTCTAATTTTGCGCCAGGTTTTAATTGGTAATTCTTACTTCATTATCAGCAGCCCTGTCTGTGTGTCATCACACCGTGTGGTCTGAATAAATCATTGTCGCCTTGCATAGAACTAAAACACACTAAGTGTAGTGGAAATAAATAACATGCAATCAAACCACACGTCATCTTATTTTCTTGGTTATTGCCTTACTCTTCAGGTAGCGTTGGATCCAAATCTAACACTTTCATCCATAATTAGATTCTGTTGCACGTGGTTTCATCGAATAACTATGAAGCGTCAACTGTGAGTGCGTATAGAGTACATTAATTGGAGGATGAATCCTTATGTTAGTCTACAAGTTTTGAAATGCAAGGAAATCGGAGATTGTAGCTTACTGGCTACTCATAGCTTATTCGCTACGAATAGCGCCAAGGCGTCCACATCCGAGGTCTTCAGCGCGTGACACTGCAGAGAGGTTTGAAGTGTCATCCAGCCCACTGGCTCGTAGCCCGGTGATCATAAACACGACCATGGCAGCTGAATTTTATTAAGTCACCTAGACTTCTTTATTCTAAAAAATTATCGCCGACACTTTTAGGAAATATATTTTCTTTATTAATCCCCATAATTTTTGGCAGAGTCGAAGGACAACTTATAGATCAACATCTCGTCGACATGAAGGTAATCAGAGCACAGATCTGCCGTAGGCGTACATTGGACTAGGTGTAATTCGTGGAATCTCTTAGAGAACAGTCCCGCCGTTATGGAGGAATTTCGGGAAACGTTGTACGAGGTGCATTCATGTTCTAAGGCCTCTGATTTGTTTTCTCCGGGCTGGAAAGAGATAGAAACATGCGCATTGTTTTAAAATGAGGCCGTGTTCATTGTCAATACGTCCCAGAGATGGCAGAACCCTACAGCAAATGGAATTTTACCGCCAGCGGCGAGAATGAGAACTGTTTTAAATACTTAAAATGGTGACGTTTTCCTTACTTGAACAGCGTGCAATCATTCGTTTTCTGAATTTGCGTGGTGTGACACCAATTGAAATTCATCGACAGTTGAAAGAGACATGTGGTGATGGAGTTATGGATGTGTAGAAAGTGCGTTCGTGGGTGCGACAGTTTAATGAAGGAAGAACATCGTGTGACAACAAACCGAAAAAACCTCGGGCTCGCACAAGCCGGTCTGACGACATGATCGAGAAATTGGAGAGAATTGTTTTGGGGGATCGCCGAATGACTGTTGAACAGTTCGCCTCCAGAATTGGCATTTCTGTGGGTTCTGTGCACATAATCCTGCATGACGACCTGAAAATGCGAAAAGTGTCATCCAGGTGGGTGCCACGAATGCTGACGGACGACCACATGACTGCCCGTGTGGCATGTTGCCAAGCAATGTTGACGCACAACGACAAAATGAATGGGACTTTCTTTTCGTCGGTTGTGACAATGCATGAGACGTGGATGCCATTTTTCAGTCCAGAAACAAAGCGCCAGTCAGCTCAATGGAAGCACACAGATTCACCGCCACCAAAAAAATTTCGGGTAACCGCCAGTGCTGAAAAAATGATGGTGTCCATGTTCTGGGACAGATAGTGTGTAATCCTTGCCCATTTCGTTCCAAAGGGCACTACGGTAACAGGTGCATCCTACGAAAATGTTTTGAAGAACAAATTCCTTCCTGCACTGCAACGAAAACGTCCGGGAAGGGCTGCGCGTGTGCTGTTTCAGCAAGACAACGCACCCGCACATCGAGCTAACGTTACGCAAGTTTCTTCGTGATAACAACTTTGAAGTGATTCCTCATGTTCCCTACTCACCTGACCTGGCTACTAGTGACTTTTGGCTTTTTCCAACAATGAAAGACACTCTCCGTGGCCGCACATTCACCAGCCGTGCTGCTATTGCCTCAGCAATTTTCCAGTGGTCAAAACAGACTCCTAAAGAAGCCTTCGCCGTTGCCATGGAATCATGGCGTCAGCGTTGTGAAAAATGTGTACGTCTGCAGGGCGATTACGTCGAGAAGTAACGCCAGTTTCATCGATTTCGGGTGAGTAGTTAATTCGAAAAAAAATCGGAGGCCTTAGAACTTGAATGCACCTCGTAAATCCTAAGCCTAGAAGACCGAACGAGAATTAGAACGGCTATTTCCCCCTCTCCCCTCCGCCCCCCCCCCAACCCCTCCGCAAAAACGAGTTCATGCCGCACAGCAATTAGAGTAAAAGGTGCACGTGAGTTCGGTTCTGTGCGTTGGGTTTTCTTTGCACTGGGCAGGGCAGAATCCACGTGGCAGCGGTACCGCTTACAGGTCGAAGTCTCTGTGCATATTCTCGAAGTAGCCTCCCGGGGACAGAATACCGGCGCGGAATAGCACGGGCTATCTCACGGGACACCAAAACGATATTCGCAGTAGTAGATAGCAGAGAGGGTGTACCAAATACTGTACCAACGGATTATAAAACAGACGTAAGAAGAGTCAGAGACAAAAATAAGGAAGACCGAGACAAGGTTGAATGACATATGAAAACAGGAGTTTCGTATAAACAAACTGTGAAAGTAACATAAACATACGTATCGTTGATGGATGGCCACCCAATGATTACCTGGAGCGTGTTAAGAAGTGCTTGTATGCAAGATCACACTAACCACCAATAATTCTCTTTCCCTTCCAGTAGAGGCATGGAAGAGCTAACTTCGTCGGGTGCGTTCACTACTATTGAAGACTTGATAGACTGCAGACAAGATGAATACGTGGATTGGTACGACTTCTTAGTAACTGATAGTGGTCTCATGTTAGAAGGCTTTTCTACCCTCAAAGGTAAACCTAAGCGTCCATAACTGGCCAGATACGACGGTTGCTCTGAAAGTAATGCACTGTTTTTTTTTTTCTCAGCCTAAAACAAAGCTACGAATGCGAAACGTTACGTATGTATTATGTGAAGTCTCCTGAGTGAGCGCGCCCAGTGTCCATCACTTCCGACAGATAGCGCAGCTGCAGGACAGTTTCTCACTGCAGAGAAAGAAACTGGGGAATATTCGCAAACGCTTGTGCAAAGTCTGCGCAGCACCTGCTGTCGACAGAAGTACAGGTAGTCACTGGACACGGAGGTTGAGGCGATCAGAAGGAGGTTCGGCGGAGCTCCACAATCTGCAGCGGTCGGGGATACCATCCACGGCTGTCGCACCTATCATTCGCCAGGACAGACGCATTATGACTTGGCAATTGACACTGCATCTGTCAATCAGAAAAGGAAGTGTGGATGCAATTATCCGCACTCTTGGATATTCAAAAGTATGTGCAAGATGGGTTCTGCGGTGTCTAAAGGTGGATCACAAATCGAAGAGAAAAAACATATGTCTTGATTTGTTGCAACGCTTTGAAGCTGATGGGGAGGCCTCCTTGTCCCGAATTGTGACAGGTGATGAAACCTGGGCTCACCATTTTGAGCCCAAAACAAAATGACTGTCGATGGAATGGCTACTGCTTCCCCCAGTAAGGTCAAGATCACCGTGTTCTGGGACTGTCAAGATGTGAGCCAAGAGGCGGAAAGATTAATTTAGAAGCATATGACGACACATTAACGAAACTCCAGATGCGCTTCCGGCGACTTCGGCGCCACAGCAACCCAGGAGATGTTTTGCTGCAACACGATGACGCTCGTCCCCATACAAGTATGAACACTGCTGAATACATCGAAAAACAGGGTTGGACAGTGTTACCCCATCCACCCTACAGCCCTGACCGAGCCCCCTCGGACTTCCACTTGTATGGGCCATTCGTGGAAGACAATTTGAGGACGATGAGGGGGTGCTTCATACAGTGATGCTCAGGCTCCGCCACCAGAACAAGGATTGGTACCGACAGCGCATTCACACTCTTGTTTCGCGCTGGAGGAAGGCCGTAGAACGTGATGGAGATTACGTGGGGAAATAGTATGTGTAGATAAAACACCATTATTTTGTGTGTGTAATTCTCATTATGTTCAATAAAGAATTGTTCAAGAAAAAAATGCGGTGCATTGCTTTCTGCGCAACACTCGTGGGTAATTTAAACAAAATTGGACGTAGGTATGAAGCCCTACCAAAAAGCACAGAAACCACAAAACTTTTTTCAACTTATGCCTAGCATCTAAGTTCCCACCGTCAAACTGTTAACCCCAAACTCTCACATTCCTACATTCCTTCACCTATCTATTAGCTTTCCCTTGTATGTCTTTGTCTGTTTTGTCAGTAAATGTATATGTGCTCTGTTTCTATGTAGCATTCTTTTCCATGTTCATGTTTACCCTGTCTGTAATGTAATTGTACCCCAAAACACTCTCTCACTGGCTGTAGAGTATTGTACAATGCTTAAATGATATATGTATAATCAAATGCATCAGCAGGCACGCTGTGGCCCAGCGGTTCTAGGCCCTTAAGTCCGGAACCGCGCTGCTGCTACGGTTGCTGGTTCGAATTCTGCCTGCATGGATGGTTAGGTTTAAGTAGTTCTAAGTCCAGGGGACTGATGACCTCCGATGTTAAGTCCCATAGTCCTCAGAGCCATTTGAACAATTTTGAATCAAATGCTACAAACTAACTTTCTAGTTGTATCATCACTAGCAATACACTAACAAAACTGAACTCTGTTGTTAAAAAATTAAGTAACTCGTTAATTCCAATTAAAAACAAAATTGTAAATATTAGATTGCCAAATAAGCAAAGAACCAAATTTGTTTCAACTTAAAAAAAATTTATAATCAGCACTTGAACCAAGCAAAAAAATGTAATAAATAATCAGATGAAAAATGTAAAATCCCATTCTGGCTGCAAATGGCGTTGGCTAAGCCCTCAACTAACGCGCGTACCTCCATAAGAGTGGGAGAAAAAGATATCTGTATGTAAGCGTGAAAACAGTAATATTAATTGTTACTGGCGAAGTAGTAAACGTGCTAAAGTTTTTAATATCGTTATAATGTTGTGCTGAAAGCATTAGCAATGATCGGTTAAAAAGTATAAATGTAACTAATCGCATGTTCTAATGTTGCCGCTACTGGCGTCCCAATCACAATCTATGAACATATGAATATTAATATAGTTGTTTTTTCAGCGCGCTCTCTTTCGTTGCGAGTCGACTGTTTCGGACATGGACCAGCTTAGATGCACAGCAGAGTTTCCTACACGAGTAACGCTATTCTATAACTTCTTGTAATAATCAACTTGTTGCTCCACAGGAACTGTCGACGCAGATCCAAGAAGCGCCGCATAACACAGCCGATCACTTTTGTGGGTCGTACGTATAGTAAGGCAGAGGAAAAACGAATAAAGCGGCAACGGTTTTGCTCACCTTATTGGTTTACCAGGTACAGCTACCAAACAGAACAACGAACAAAAGGAACGTATCAAATCTCCCGAGGTATTTTTCAATTACGTAGAAACGTTTCCCGCACAGAAGCTATCATTGGTACAATGCGGCGCACAGATGTGACTAATCTGAGGATAGGACGCTGTACGGAGGGCACATCGGAGGCGGAGCGAGCGAGGAGGGTCGGGCCCTCCACTCCCAAAGGACCACTGCTGGCGGGAAATTGAATGCGTACGTGAGGGTGCGCCGAGTTTAGGCACGCGCAACGACAAAAACTGACATACCACCATTCCTACAATAGGCACTCGGTCGAGTATTCAGTTCTAAATTGTAAAGCAGGAACTTCTTATGTCGAGTACATTGAAAGAATCCCAACGCACGTAACTCCCTTCCTCAAACGTTCTGCAACATGGCATAGCGATTGCTACAATAAGACGAGCGGGAATGTTCTTCGGAGCATGTGGCGAAGAACGATAATGATCGCTACATGCGTAATGAAGCGTGTTCTTTTACATATCTTATTCCCCACCGATAACAGCTGTGCGGGCTGTTTCACAAATTTGTTCTTTTCAACCAAATATCTCATTAAGCACGATAACATGGGAGAAGGACTCCCAACTGGAAATGATTGGGAGAAATTTCCAGTTCCGACATTCGTCTGATGACCGAGATAAACTTGCCGGAAACCTTGTTCGGAATTAGCAGATTGTACTTCTAATTTATTTCTCTTTCTTATTGTTCCAGATAAAAATCAAGGCTCTAAACAAGTAACAAATGTACTCTCCCATTCTCTGTGTGTCAATGTAGTTGAAAAGTATGCATATTCATTCAACTACTGCCCTGATTTTATGTGTATCAGGGAAGTAGCAGAAAGTGTGTGTGTGTGTGTGTGTGTGTGTGTGTGTGTGTGTGTGTGTGTGTGTGTGAATGTGGGAGGGCAAGACAGAGAAAGAGACAGAGGGAAAGAGAGAAACTGAGTGAGTGTGTGTGTGTGTGTGTGTGTGTGTGTAATGTGACACAGAGACAGACAGAAGAGAGAACAATAGCTATTTATTTCCAGCTGGCAAATTTCAGACGTGTAAGAATATTTTCCTTCCTTTCGTTAAAGCCTGGAATTTAATGGTCGGATTATTCATTTCACAGTTAATGGAGTACACCTTCAGAGTCATCGTTGTCCAGACTCAGCTTAAGTCCATGCTGCGAATACTGTTTCAAACTACGATACACAGATTTCCAGGTAATGAAACGCATAATTGTAATCACTCAATAACCTATCATAGGAGATACGTGTCTAGCGGAAAAGATAATTCCAGCAATTATATAGACAAGGTGATAAACACCAATTTCTCTTTACGTCCAAAGCACCCAGAGATTTAACAGCAATTTCTTCGGCGAAGGACAGACGTCCTAAAAATTGTTACCACTAAAGCGAGTGTCGGTGTTGATAAAATGTTCACTGATTAAATGATACCGCTGTCTCCATTAGAATCATTACTGACGCCAACTCTATGTGATAACAGCAATTTGAATCTAACTGCTGGGAGCCAATCTCAAATTCGTATTAACATAGCTCTTCAGCACCCATGAAATCATTAAAGGTGCGTTCCTCGTCGTATACTCAAGTCAATCGTGTTGTCCTAGGTGACAGTGTTCACGTCAAGGAAAACTGTTCTTGCTAATAGCAGTATTTCCATAATCTTTAGACTGAAATAAAGCAGCAATGACGCATCATGCTTCCCAGACGACAAAAGAAATCTCTTACATTAAACAAATATTGACGAGACTCTTGTCTTAAATTTGCGTCATTTTGCGCAGGCAAACGTCAGTAGGATGGTAATGATGAACGAAAACAATGTTACATGATAGTAGAAACCATATTAAGTGCTGGCTAACAAATCTGGTTAATTATGGTCATATAAAGAAAACTATTGATTCGATATTTATTTTTCGTTTACTTTCCAAGAATAATTTTACTAAGGACTCTTTCTCCGTTCATGTAAATACGAAGTTGCTATAGATTCGTCAATGAAATGTCAACTAAATAACTCCTAATAGTCATCAGGCACATTTTTCGTGATGTTTCGGCACGATACGTATTAACAGGGACAGTAAAATACGAAGAACAACGAGTACTCCAGTAGTGACAGCACCGCTCTGGCTCGCACTTACTGCAACCGCTAAGCATGCAGCGCTATTATGTCGCTACTGGAGTACCGGTTAATACACATGTATTACTGTTCTTGTTAATGTATATCGGTAAAACGAATATCGCACTAGAATTAGCTTCTATCGCTCTATCGAATGGACACGTAAAATTTCAGTTTATTTTGTTTGGAACGGAACACTGACACTTACCATTGATGCTGGGCGTCGCTTGAAAGACGTGATGAGTGTCATTTGTTTGGGCTCACTCCAGCGACGCGTTGAAAAAACAGAGTTGCAGATATCTGCCAAAGCACTACAGAAAATGCGCCTGACGAGACACCCGGTGTATACTAAAACATTAATATAGAAATTTTCTGCAGCAATCAGTAACCAAACGATTTATTTGCAAAATATGGACAAAATTCCAACTGTAAGTTTTATAATAATATAGCTACGACTGTGGTGAATCCAATATTCCCCAATATTCCTGTCTCAAGACGAGGTTGTTTCGATCCTGATCGCTTATGTTACCATCGTATACCAAACCATTTACAGAATTCCATGTCTATTAACACCTAATTTGTGTGCATCAAAAACGCATACGAATAATGTTATTGTTGCATGCGTCATAATTCTTATTACACAGTAACACAGCACGAAACATAAACCTGATGCCGACTTTCTCCGGATTGTAACAGTAAATAAAAACCACAATGATGACGATGCATGAGCGTGAGATTTCAAGACCAGAGCAGGTGTCAATAAAACTCTTCAAGAAGTGCGGTATGAGCTCGATGTAATATGCTGCAATGTATCAGCCGCTACTCCGACTGGCCTTCAGCTAGACTGGCAGTAACTACGGAAATTATACACCGTACCTGGGTCACTCCGACGAAACTGTTAATTAGAATAATGAATAATAAAAACTGTAACTCTATGTTAACCATAACAGCATCTACGTCTACACCCCGGAAGCCACTTTACAGTGTGCGGTCAGAGGTAATTTGAGATACACACGAGTAATACTGATGCGAAAAGCAATTGGTTGCTTTGCTACGTTGAATTAAAAAGATTTGAAGTTGTGAGAGCTGATAGCGATACTGATTAAGAAAGAAGTGATCAAAGTTCGGTAAATGCAACCTATTTTAAGGAACGGTGCAAAACGTTTGATCTATTCCAGATTGGACAGCAAATTAGCTTAAGAAACCAATCAGAATAGGATTAAAACTGTTAGTTAGTTTTATGTTCCAAGGGTAATTTCTACGATTAATTGTAGGAATATGGAGCGAGTCATTTTAAATTCATATTACACATTGATATGCAAAGGTGGCTACATGCTGACTGTTTACAAGTTTCTTGTCTTTCTTTTTTTAATATACAGTATGAACTGGAAATTCCTACCCGCCCCGTTGTATGCGTTACATAAACAGAAATTCTTCTACGGAATAAGAGTAATGAAGGAGAAACTTTTTCAGTTTATTTCCAAATTTAATTTTGCTCTCTTTCAGACATTTTGTGTCGCTGGGGCAGCAACAAAAAATTTTGGTTACAGCCGTGTTCCGTTTTGTCCTAAAGACAGTTTTAAAATGAAATAATGAATTCCTTTTTCTACTGGTATTTTAATTATGGGTATGACTGTTCCTGCCGGCTGGAGTGGCCGAGCGGTTCTAGGCGCTACCGTCTGGAACCGCGCGACCGCTACGGTTGCAGGTTCGAATCCTGCCTCGGGCATGGATGGTGTGATGTCCTTAGGTTAGTTAGGTTTAAGTTGTTGTGCTGGCAGAAGAGTCAACACCATGTTCCTAGAGGAGGCCGAAATGCACGCGTTTTAGCTCACGCAGGCTGGCGTGAGGAGGGAAGAACTATACTGACGTGAGGTCTGGAACATGACAAGGAATTAGAATTCAGAAAGCGGACGTAGCTAGTTTGATACTTAACTTTAATGCATTAATGATGAACGTCGCTCTTGACGGTACATGATTCAGAATATTGTCTGTTCAGAATTCATTCTAATTACTGAATACGGCGCCTTGCTAGATCGTAGCAAATGACGTAGCTGAAGACTATGCTAAACTGTCGTCTCTGCAAATGAGAGCGTATGTAGGCAGTGAACCATCGCTAGCAAAGTCGGCTGTACAACTGGGGCGAGTGCTAGGGAGTCTCTCTGGACTAGACCTGCCGTGTGGCGACGCTCGGTCTGCAATCACTGATAGTGGCGACACGCGGGTCCGACGTATACTAACGGACCGCGGTCGATTTAAAGGCTACCACCTAGCAAGTGTGGTGTCTGGCGGTGACACCACACAAGTAGTTCTAAGTTCTAGGGGACTGATGACCTCAGAAGTTAAATGACATAGTGCTCCGAGTCATTTGAACCATTTGACTGTCCCTCTTGAAAAAGAGTGGGCTATTTACAACCAAACCCACGAGGGAACAAATACACTGTGAAGCAGTAGTCATAATGTGTAACTCAAGAAACAGATGTCTACAATATGATCGTGGATGAGTACCATGTCTTATTCTTGGAGTGGAATTTTGAGCAAAAAGAAGCTTCATTTCTTAGCAGTGAGTTACCCGAGAACATTATTCAGTATATTCCTGAATGAAAATACACAATATATGTTAATTCATTGACTTGTCTCTTCCCAACGATTACAAGTATTTGAAACGTAAATGTGACTGAAACGAAATAAACATTAATAAGAATTAATAATTTTTCCATGTTTTGGGGCAAGAGTTACGCCATACTGTTTAAATGAATGTTCCGCCATTTGACAGCATAGACTTTTTATTCTATTATTTATTATTATATGACTGTGGCATTAGACTGGAAAGATTAACAACGGTTTGCCTAGCCAGGCACTGGCGGAAGTTCTTAGTTTACAACGAATGAAGATTAAGCTAATCAAAACGACGGAATTCATTGGTATCAATAAAAAAGTGCAGGTCCAATAAAATCATCCAGGACTGTATTCGGCTGAAGATTAAATCAGATCTGCAAAATGGCCTTTTTAGTGTGGTACTTGAAAATGACCAAAGACCGAAATCATGATTGCACGATAGAATATACAGTATTTACATCGAAATGACAGAACTTCCATTTAAACATTAGTAATAGTGTTCACACATTATGTTGTTCTTCAGGCTATACGAAGGTAGAAACTTGAAGTACTGGCTGTTTTTCGAAAATCTGAAACAAGGGCGCTGCAGTCATAGACTGTGTGGCTGGTCCCGGCTGAGGTTCGAGTCCTTCCTCGGGCATGGGTGTGTGTGTTTGTCCTTAGGATAATTTAGGTTAAGTAGTGTGAAAGCTTAGGGACTGATGAACTTAGCAGTTAAGTCCCATAAGATTTCACATACATCTGAACATTTTTTGAAACAAGGGTAAATAAAGGTCCGAATAACACAGACGAAAACCAGTCTGCTAAATGTGCATGTTCAGTGGAGATACTATGGAGACTTAAAATTACTTTAATATTTACCAAACAATATTACGCAAGGCGTGCGACGCAAAGAACAAGCATAGGGTAAAGCGGAACATTTTTTCAATAAAAGAAACAACCGAAGGGCAGATGTGGAGATTTCGGTAAGGAAAGTGTCTACTACTTTCTATTTGCAGAACAGTCTTGCTCTGAAAACCAACAAGAAAACAAACCTGGTCGTTTTCATATACGCCATTCTGTAGACATCTGGAAACTGAGTCGAGAGATAGAGTCTGATGCGAAATAGTACTACACAGAATAAAGGAAGAACGAAGTCCACTTCAAACCGTTGCAAGGAGACATGGTAAGTTGCATCTTTAAAGTTGCTGGTTTGGTTAACTAATGACAAAGCAGAGGGGAGAAATCATAAGTGAGGATGGCGATTGGGATACCTATCACAGATTATTGATCACATTGTTTGAAGCGAACCAGAAACATAGAAACAAATCATCCGCGTCTCTAACTTAACCGATATGTTGTAAGTCTCACTGTCAGTGAATATTTTCACAAGGAGATGATTCGTAAACTAAGAAGCGATGAGATACCATTACACTCACAAGCAAAACAATGGTTCATACTTCAGGTCGCCATCGTCGTATTCCCAGCTGAACGGTGCGTATTAATTCAGCTACTTCCTTGTTCGCTTGTTGCAAGTGCGTCAAAGCATGAGAAAGCACCTTTCTTGTAACGCCGACGCGGTTTCTTGAAGTACGTGATCGTCTTCAAAATTATTTTACAATATCTTTCCCCCTTCGGGTTACAGAAATGATATCATAACCCGTTCCAAGTTTTTAAAAAACAACTAGATGCTGACGTCGGTGTAAAGACGGAAAAAGGGAAATAGTAAAATACTAAGAAATTAAATTACAAACTCAAACCAATTTTTATATACAGCAAAAAACGTATCTGATCGTGTTAAATCGTAACTCATCATCGTGACTGCAGCATTTCGGTAAAAGTAAAGTTGAACATGGTGTTAGAAGCACTTAGAAAATAAACACGCCCGTGCTCCGATTGTAGAAACTGAATCTGTTTGCTAGTATGCAAATCACTGTAACCTTCAGTTACATCAAGCAGAGCACAGGTATGTTTATACTTTTAGTGGAGTAATCTATGTATTCTTTTGACGAGATTCTATGTAACGTCTCGTCTACAGCTACATGATTATCTGCAATTGATACTTAAGTGTTTGGTAGAGGTTTCATAGAACCAATTTTAATTTATCTCTCGACAGTTCTATTGTCGAATAGCATCTGGGAAAAATAAACTCATTAACCTTTCCCAACGGACTTTGATTTCTCTCATTTGAGTACGGAGGTCGTTTCTCATCTAAATACTTTGGCATTCGTAGAAGAAAGTTGGTGATGGAAATTTCGTAGAAAGCTCTCGATAGAACGAAAAATTTCTTTGTTTTGTGATTACCACTCTCTTATGATACTCGTGAAACTTTCTCCGTATTTTGCGATAATACAAAACGAGCTGTTCTATTCCGAACTTTTCTCATGTACTGTGTCAATCCTACGTGGTAAGGATCCCGTACTCTAGAAGACTGTGCGGCTGGTCCCGGCGGAGGTTCGAGTCCTCCCTCGGGCATGGGTGTGTGTGTTTGTCCTTAGGATAATTTAGGTTATGTTGTGTGTAAGCTTAGGGACTGATGCCCTTAGCAGTTAAGTCCCATAAGATTTCACACACACGTACTCTAGAAGAGGATGTACAAGCGTTTTTGCTGTAGACATAAGGTGGCTTAAGTTTTTAAATATGATTTGCTGGTATTTTACCATTGCCGTTTTCCCTTTGTTTTTCTACTCATCATCTGATGACGACCTTAGAAGAAGGCAGTACCCTAAATGATATCATTTGAATGATTCTAAGTGGGGAACATAGAATAAATGAACAGTTGTTCTGATAATGGAAAAAAATTGAATAGACCCTAAATTTATGGCTTCAATATAGCTCAAAGTATGAAATACTCAGATACTGTCTGTATAAATTCCTCTGCTTAAACATCTTGCAATTTACACGAAGAAAACTTTCCTCTTCAGGTCTCTTTGCTAATTTCTTTGTATTTCATTTTTTACTCTTAGATTTCATATTCCCTTCATTCTTGATAATTTTGAATATGAGCTTTCGCATCGTTGCACTCTAGTACAAGTTATCATCTTTGGTGCTCTCAGCAACGGATTGACTTTAGGACTGTATCTGCCTTGCAGTGTAACTGGAAACACCAGTGTGCTACAGGTCTCAAAGAAGATGGAAAGTTACTTTGTGTTGCGAGACAGTTTCTCGCAAAAATGCACTTCTTTCTAAAATGACAGCAGCCTCCAAATGGATGGGAAAGCACGAGGCACTCAAAGTGAGGAGAATGTGCAAGACTCATAGGAAGCCAGCAGTAGCTGATATTTCAGTTTTGTAACGGATCCCCAGATGGGCTCATCAAAATTATTTTTGTAGATGGAACACAGAATCAGGACAGCAAACGTGCAGCCACTATTGTCGGCTGAAATGTGAAACCACACTCATCTTTGCCCCACACTAAGAGACAAACGTATGCTACTAGTTACAAGTTGCTTAGGAGAAGGGAAATTGTTGCTATTGTTGTATATGTTTCATTGGTTGAACCTTGGAAGGTCTACAGCGATTTGCTAACAAAGTGATTTTGCTAACAAGAATCCAGTGCGCAGAGCGAGTAGAACCAGCATGATTTTGAGAAGGTGAGCACACAGACGCTGTGTCTCGGAATTATTTTTTTTTAAGGAAATTTACGGCATATGATTGTTAATTATTCATTTATATTACATAGTCATATTTTCGGCCTTCTGAGCCCATCTCAAGTGCATTGAGGGATTGAACAGGTAAAATGAGGGGTTGAACTGGAAAAAACACACTGACGATCTGCTGAAACGTTTGAATTCAGCTGCTTATGCTATTAGGCTCATTGAAAATTTTGGCGATATACATTTCAGTAAATTAGCTTACCACGACTATTTTCATTCTCTGCCTTCGTATGGTATCATATTCTGGGGTAACTCATCATTGGGTAAAAGAGTGTTCATTGCACAAAAGCGTGTAATCGGAATAATTGCTGGAGCTCATCCCAGATCATCCTGCAGAAACTAATTTAAAAAGCTATAGATCTTCACTGTAGCCTCACAATATACAGGGTGAGTCACCTAACGTTACCGCTGGATATATTTCGTAAACCACATCAAATACTGACGAACCGATTCCATACACCGAACGTGAGGAGAGGGGCTAGTGTAATTGTTTAATACAAACCATACTAAAATGCACGGAAGTATGTTTTTTTAACACAAACCTACGTTTTTTTTAAATGGAACCACGTTAGTTTTGTTAGCACATCTGAACATATAAACAAATATGTAATCAGTGCCGTTTGTTGCATTGTAAAATGTTAATTACATCCGGAGATATTGTAACCTAAAGTTGACGCTTGAAACCTCCGACGTTCAGTTGCGTGTTGTAACAAACACGGGCCGCGGTCGGCGAGCAGCAACTGCAGGGACATGTTTACGATGACGACCGTGTTTACGAGTGTGGCTGTAGTGCACTGTTGTGGTTTGGTCTAGCTGTCGCAGTGTCCGCATGTACCGCTTGCTGCTATTGTTATTCTGCATTCGTCTCCGCACGCAGACTAACTGTAGTACACCGTGTTACCAGACGTCTGTGATAGTGTAGTGTTGTAGGAACTGTGACCATGGTGTATTCGAACTCTGAAAAGGCGGAGATGATACTCATCTATGGCGAGTGTCGACGAAATGCAGCTGAAGCCTGCAGGGTGTATGCAGAACGGTACCCGGACAGAGAGCATCCAACGTGCCGCACATTGCAAAACATCTACCGCTAACTGTACGCAACAGGTATGGTCGTAGCACGCAAACGGGTCCGTAACAGGCCCGTCACAGGAGAAGCGGGTGCAGATGGTGTGTTAGCTGCTGTTGCCATGAACCCACACATGAGTACACGGGACATTGCGAGAGCCAGTGGACTGAGTCAAAGTAGTGTCATGCGCATACTGCATCGTCACCGCTTTCACCCGTTTCATGTGTCGCTACATCATCTGTTACATGGTGATGACTGTAATCATCGAGTGCAATTCTGTCAATGGGCATTAACAGAGAATGCGTTGCAGTTCTACCTGTTTACCGATGAAGCGGGTTTCACAAACCACGGGGCAGTGAATCTACGGAACATGCATTACTGGTCCGTGGACAATCCTCGCTGGCTCAGACCGGTAGAGCCACAGCGACCGTGGACTGTACATGTATGGTGCGGAATCATTGGCGACCACCTCACTGATCCTCACTTCATTGCAGGGGCCCAAACAGCTGCAACATACATCGCGTTTCTACAGAATGATCTGCCAACGTTGCTCGAAAATGTCCCACTGGAAACGCGTCGACGTACGTGGTATCAGCATGATGGTGCACCTGCACATTCCGCAATTAACATTAGGCTGACCCTTGACACGATGTTCGATGGGCGTTTCATAGGACGTGGAGGACACATAAATTGGCCAGCCCGTTCTCCTGATCTTACACCTCTTGACTTCTTTCTGTGGGGTACGTTAAAGGAGAATGTGTACCGTGATGTGCCTACAACCGGAGAGGATATGAAACAACGTGTTGTGGCAGCCTGCGGCGACATTACACCAGATTTACTGCGGCGTGTACGATATTCATTACGCCAGAGATTGCAATTGTGTGCAGCAAATGATGGCCACCACATTGAACATCTATTGGCCTGACATGTCGGGACACACTCCATTCCACTCCGTAATTGAATACGGAAACCACGTGTGTACGTGTACCTCACCCCCATGGTAATGTACATGTACGTCAGTGAAAAAGACCAATAAAAAGGTGTTAGCATGTGGACGTAATGTGCTGTTCCAGTCTCTTCTGTGCCTAAGGTCCATCACCGTTCCCTTTGGATCCCTACGTAATTCGGTGCTCTCCGATACACACGAGCGAACAGCGGAGGAGTGGTACTCAAGCGTCAACTTTAGGTTACAGTATCTACGGATGTTATTAACGTTTTACAATGCAACAAACGGCATTGATTACGTATTTGTTTATATATTAAGATGTGCTAACAAAACTAACGTGGTTCCATTTAAACGTAGGTTTGTGTTAAAAAACATACTTTCGTGTATTTTTTTTCTGGTTTGTATTAACTAATTACACTAGCCCCTCTCCTCACGTTCGGTCTGTGGAATCGATTCGTCAGTATTTGATGTGGTTTACGAAATATATCCAGCGGTAATGTTAGGTGACTCACCCTGTATATATTCACTTATTAAATTTGTTATTAACAATCCAAACGAATTCAAAAGTAATAGCTGTATACATGGCTACAACACTAGGAGAAAGAATGATCTTCACTGCTCAAGGTTAAATCTAATTTTAGCTCAGAAGGAGGTAAATTATGCTGCCACAAAAGTCTTTGGTCACTTACCTAATAGCATCAAAAGTGTGACAGATAGTCACATAACATTTAAAAGGAAATTAAAACAATTTATTAATGGCAACTTCTACTCATTAAATGAATTTTCGGATATAGTAAGTGGGTAATTTCCCCAACCCCCACAAAAAAATTAAAAATATTGTCATGTAATTTTTTGTGTTGTAATATCTTGTATAGACACCTTTTATTAACCTGACACGTTCCACATCATTACGAAGTGTCGTATTCATGATCTACGGAATATGTACTAATCTAACCTAATCTCTGATCATGTTGAAATATTAAAGTATGTCTAACCTGTGATATGTCATCCTCGAAAAACATATTTCCGGTTTTATAGCCCAGTTGTCGTATTACGTGCTACGAGCACATGTGGGAGACCAGAAATACGTTTTTTCGACGGTGACATGTCACAGACAGATCACAATATTTTAATATTTCAACATACACTTGAGAATACACTATGAGATCAAAAGCGTCCGGACACCCGCAAAAACATCCGTTTTTCCTATTGTGCATTGTGCTGCCATCTACTGCCATTCAATCCATGTCAGCTACCTCCAAAGTCATTAGACATCGTGAGAGAGCAGAGTGGGGCGCTCCACGGAACTCACGGACTTCGAACGTGGTCAGGAGATTGGGTGTCACTTGTGTCATACGTGTTACTCGAATTGTACTTTCTCCCGAAATAGATATTTAATATTTTAGTACTTTATTTACACTTTATCTTATTTTCATTTGTACTCGAATTAGCTTTCATTTTACCATAAACTTACTTAACATACACACATTAAAAAAGGTTTTGCGTCACCTCGCTTCCGAGAGTTCCAAGACCTGTACAGAAAATTGGAATAGAGATCAACATAAACATCATTACCGCCCTTTCCACTGCTCATGAAAACGACACATTGCATGTTGTACTACTATACAGCTAGACTTTCAGATGTGGTGGTCCAGCCTACTGTACACCTCAACGGCGATTCGCCGCAGATCCCTCAGAGTGCTTGGTGGGTCGCATCATCCAAAAACAGTCCTTCCCAGGCACGTTCGATAGGGTTCATATCTGGAAAACATGCTGGCCACTCTAGTCGAGCAATGTCGTTATCCTGAAGGAAGTCATTCACAAGATGTGCATGGTGGGGGCGTGAATTGTCGTCCATAAAGACGAATGCCTCGCCAATATGCTGCCGGCATGGTTGCACTATCGGACGGAGGAGGGCATTCGCATTCTTACAGCCGTTACGGCGCCTTCCATGACCACCAGCGGCGTATATCGGCCCCACGTAATGCCACCCGAAAACTGCAGGGAACCTCCACCTTGCTGCACTCGCTGGACAGTGTGTGTAAGGCGTTCAGTCTGACCGGGTTGCCTCCAAACACATGTCCGACGATTGGTTCTTTGAAGGCATATGCGATACCCATCTGTGAAGAGAAGTGATGCCAGTCCTGAGCAGTCCATTCAGCATGTTGCTGGGCCCATCTGTACAGCGCTGCATGGTGTCGTGGTTGGAAAGATGGACCTCGCCATGGACGTTGCGAGTGATGTGCATTATGCAGCTTATTGCGCACAGTTTGAGTCGTAACACAACGTATTGTGGCTGCACGAAAAGCATTATTCAACATGGCGTTGCTGTCAGGTTTCCTCCAAGCCATAATCCGTAGGTAGCGGTCATCCACTGCAGTAGTAGCCCTTGGGCGGCCTTAGCAAGGCATGTCATCGACAGTTCCTTTCTCTCTGTATCTCCTCCATGTCAGAACAACATCGCTTTGGTTCACTCCAAGACTCCTGGACACTTACCTTGTTGAGAGCCCTTCCTTACACAAAGTAACATTGCAGATGCGATCGAACCGCGGTATTGACCGTCTGGGTATGGTTGAACTAGAGACAACACAAGCCGTGTACGTCCTTCCTGATGGAAGGACTGGAACTGATGGGCTGTCGGCCCCTTCGTCTAATAGCCGCTGCTCATGCATGGTTGTTTTCATCTTTAGGTGGGTTTAGTGACATCTGTAAACAGTCAAAGGGACTCTGTCTGTGATACAATATCCACAGCTAGCGCCTGTCTTCAGGAGTTCTGGGAACCGCGGTGATGCAAAACGTTTTTTGATGTGTGTATTATGATACAAAATTCCCCGTCTTCTGCATTCACGCTGCCTTAAGACCACATTCATGCATCATTCACACTACTAAAAAAAATACGTATACAAAACTGCGAAAATATAAATGAACAAAAAAGCCTTCAAGAAATAATCAGAACAATTCACAAAACATTCTCTTGACCTGTTTCTTGAATGTCGCTGTCCGCTACTGTACTCTGGTGGATGAAAATTAGAGCTACGTACTTGCCTGAACCCGCTTCAAAAAATGTTCAAATGTGTGTGAGTTCTTAGGGGACCAAACTGCAGAGGTCATCGATCCCTAGACTGACACTCTACTTAGACTAACTTAAACTAACCTACGCTAAGATCAACACAATCACACATGCCTGACGGAGGAGGAGTCGAACCTCCGGCGGGAGGGGCCGCGCAGTCAGTGACATGGCGCCTCTAACCGAGCACCCACTCCACTGAACCCTCTTCAGACCATCTGTCACTGGGCACGCATGAGTCATTCTCCCGATACACAAGCTCCAGGCAGGAGCGATACAAAGGCGCCACACCCCACCAAGGACATGAAACTCTACTGTAAATGCCAATTAAAACTGAAGAAATTGGAAAAATGTAGGAAATTAAGGAAGGGGATGAGATCTGAATAAATTGAAGGACCCAGAGCTTGTTGGAGTTTCAGAGGGAGCATTAGGCCACTCTGGACAGTAGCAGGGGAAAGAGATATAACAGAAGACGATTGGGTAGTTTACGAAGATTAAATGAGGAAAGCTGCAGAGGTTCAAATAAGTAAAAAGACAAGTCCTGGTAGAAAACCCCGGGTAAGCCAGGAGATATTGAATTTAATGGAAGAAAGGAGAAAGTACAAAAATGCAGCTAACAAAGCAGGTGAATTGGAATACAGACGCCTAAAAAATGAGGTTGGCTGAAAGTACTAGATATTAAAGTAGGTATGAGTACAGTATAAATGCAAGCCTATAGAAGCACGCATAACTAGTGGAAAGATATATTCCAACCATAAAAAAATTGATCTGCGGAAAAATGAGAATCAACTGTATGAATATCAAGAACCAGATGGGAGCCAGTACTAAGCAAGGGAGCCAATATTGAAAGATAAAAGGAATATATAGATGGTCTGTATAAGGAAAAGGAACCTGATGACAATATTACAGGAAGAGAGGAGGAAATAGGTGAAGATGAGATGAGAAATATAGCACTCCAAGGAAAAAAATGATTATTAATCGAAACCCTCAGCTGCCAAAAGGTGTTTAAAAATGTTACGAAGCCAGTTTCGACACACTGAGACATCATTTTCAAGTGTAGTCAACAACCTGGAAAACTACATTAATAATTGCAATCACATTCCTTTCAAATATTACTAATAATACACTAAAACCGGTAAACTGAAGCAAAGGCAGCAGAAACGAGACACAAGACGTCATGAAAATTTTTAGTTGATCAGTCACTTCACACTTTAATGCAATGTAGATGAAAACTGCACCCAGATGAAAGATATTATATACTCTTGCTTTACGTCCTGCAGTGATGCAACGATCATTTTGCACCCAAAGGCTCACACGCCTGAAATTAAAAAAATACGTGCATTTAACTAACATCTTGGCGGAAGTGCCATGAGGTAAGAAGTTATCATTGCCTCACCGTAATCTTGCAAGAGCAGCACGCCCAAAACTTCAGGGGATAAGCGTAGCACACAAAAACCGAAGACGGAAGGGTTCTACATAGAGTTTACAATAACAAGCTCTATAAGCTGCAGCTGTCAAATTTCTACCAACATGTCTCTTGCTAAAACGTAAACATTAACAAGAAAGTACTGACAGGTGTGAATACCACCGATACATCATTTTTTGTAAACCATGGAGCCACTTAATTATTTACAGAAGAATTGAAAAAGCAATTTAGAATTCGACTTCGGAGAAGATCAGTTTGAGACCCAGAGAAATGTGATAACATGCAAGACAATACTGACCCTAAGAGTTATCCTAAAAGACTAACTGAAAAACGCACATGCGCATTTATAATATATCTACATTTAGAGAAAGCTACCTTCTAAATTTCAAAGGTTGCAGTGCAGTCAACACTTTTAAAAGCTCTGCCTAAGTCTACAAATGCTATAAAAATAGGTTTGTCTTCTACGTCGTAGTGTCAGTATGGCCTCGTATGTTTCTGCATTTCCCCGGAAGCCAAACTGACCATCCCCAAGATCGGCTTCTATCATTTCTTCCACATTAGTGATATTTGTGAAATAGTCAGTAAATAATTGAAATATAAAATTCTCGCACGTACACGAAGACAGTTTTAACAGACTGTTGTGTAACCAATATTTTTATATAGATATGAATTGTAGATTAAAACTGAAGAAATTGCAAAAAGGTGGGAATTTAAGGAGATGGGACCTGGATAAACTGACTGAACCAGAGGTTGTACAGAGTTTCAGGGACAGCATAAGGGAACAATTGACAGGAATGGGGGAAAGAAATACAGTAGAAGATGAATGGGTAGCTCTGAGGGATGTAGTAGTGAAGGCAGCAGATTATCAAGTAGGTAAAAAGACGAGGGCTAGTAGAAATCTTTGGGTAACAGAAGAAATATTGAATTTAATTGATGAAAGGAGAAAATGTAAAAACGCAGTAAATGAAGCAGGCAAAAAGGAATACAAAAGTCTCAAAAATGATATCAACAGGAAGTGCAAAATGGCTAAGCAGGCATGGCTAGAGGACAAATGTAAGGATGTAGAGGCTTATCTCACTAGGGGTAAGATACATACAGCCTAAAGGAAAATTACAGAGACCTTTGGAGAAAAGAGAGCCACGTGTATAAATATCAAGAGCTCAGATGGAAACCCAGTTCTAAGCAAAGAGGGGAAAGCAGAAAGGTGGAAGGAGTATATAGAGGGTCTATACAAGGGTGATGTACTTGAGGACAATATTATTGAAATGGAAGAGGATGTAGATGAAGATGAAATGAGAGATACGATACTGCGTGAAGAGTTTGACAGAGCACTGAAAGACCTGAGTCGATACAAGGCCCCCAGAGTAGACCACATTCCATTAGATCTACTGACGGTCTGGGGAGAGCCAGTCCTGACAAAACTCTACCATCTGGTGAGCAAGATGTACGAGACAGGCGAAATACCCTCAGACTTCAAAGAAGAATATAATAATTCCAATCCCAAAGAAAGCACGTGTTGAAAGATGTGAAAATTACCGAACTATCAGTTTAATAAGTCACAGCTGGAAAATAATAACGCGAAATATTTACAGACGACTGGAAAAACTGGTAGAAGCCGACCTCGGGGAAGATCAGTTTGGATTCCGTAGAAATGTTGGAACACGTGAGGCTATACTGACCTTACGACTTATCTTAGAAGAAAGATTAAGGAAAGGCAAACCTACGTTTCTAGCATTTGTAGACTTAGAGAAAGCTTTTGACAATGTTGACTGGAATACTCTCTTTCAAATTCTATAGAAGACAGGGGTTAAATACAGGGAGCGAAAGGCTATTTACAATTTGTACAGAAACCAGATGGCAGTTATAAGAGTCGAGGGACATGAAAGGGAAGCAGTGGTTGGGAAGGGAGTGAGACAGGGTTGTAGTCTCTCCCCGATGTTGTTCAATCTGTATATTGAGCAAGCTGTAAAGGAAACAAAAGAAAAATTCGGAGTAGGTATTAAAATCCATGGAGAAGAAATAAAAACTTTTAGGTTCGCCGATGACATTGTAATTCTGTCAGAGACAGCAAAGGACTTGGAAGAGCAGCTGAACGGAATGGACAGTGTCTTGAAAGAAGGATATAAGATGAACATCAACAAAAGCTAAACGAGGATAATGGAATGTAGTCGAAGTAAGTCGGGTGATGCTGAGAGAATTAAATTAGGAAATGAAACACTTAAAGTAGTAAAGGAGTTTTGCTATTTGGGGAGCAAAATAACTGATGATGGTCGAAGTAGAGAGAATATAAAATGTAGACGCAATGGCAAGGAAAGCGTTTCTGAAGAAGAGAAATTTGTTAACATCGAGTATAGAGTTAAATCTCAGGAAGTCGTTTCTGAAAGTATTTGTATGGAGTGTAGCCATGTATGGAAGTGAAACATGGACAATAAATAGTTTGGACAAGAAGAAAATAGAAGCTTTCGAAATGTGGTGCTACAGAAGAATGATGAAGGTTAGATGGGTAGACCACGTAACTAATGAGGAGGTATTGAATAGGATTGGGAAGAAGAGAAGTTTGTGGCACAACTTGACGAGAACAAGGGATCGGTTGGTAGGACATATTCTGAGGCATCAGGGGATCACAAATTTAGCATTGGAGGGCAGCGTGGAGGGTAAAAATCGTAGAGGGAGACCAAGAGATGAATACACTACGCAGATTCAGAAGGATGTAGGTTGCAGTAAGTACTGGGAGATGAAGGAGCTTGCACAGGATAGATTAGCATGGAGAGCTGCATCAAACTAGTCTCAGGACTGAAGACCACAACAACAACAACATGAATCGTGGGTGCTAAACAAGATGCGAATATCCAGTGAAAAGATATGAGGTTTCTAAGAATTGTCATGGTACACAACAAGACAGGCAGTACAAGGAATATTGCCATGGGAAAGGAACTAAACGTTCACAGTGTACAAGAACGTTAGAAGAAAATAAGAAGTGGATTGAATATCTACAAATATCCCGTAAAGTTAACAGTAAAAATAAATACACACCTAAAGGAAAACGAGACTCTGGAAGATCGAGGAAAAGATGGATACTGAAAGAAAGTAAACGGCTTAAAATAGCAAGAGAAGAAATAGAAAAAAAGTGTGTGTATTTTCCAAAAGAGAATTATAATATTATGTGCACCGTATGCCGCCAGTGCAATTAAATCAGCTTCAGCCACTTTTGGTTAAGTGTACTGAAGTGTAGCTGCCAGATCTTAGTGAGCGTGGATCGGGTATGCACATGACCTGCAGTTACTCGTAATGACAGAAACGGCCTCGCTTATTGTCATTTGGCAATATATATGAATTTTATTGAGGACCAGTATATTGAAAGCACATTCAATTTGTTTAATAGTCTGTTTGATATTTGGCTGTTGGAGAACGTATTAACATAGACAGAACTCGATGTTATGTAATATATCCAAGGATGAATGACTAAATGTAACGATAGTAGAGAAATAAACTACCTGGAGAAGTATACCATTAAAATTGTCAGTCGATGGTGGGTCACGGATGTGTTGTCTCCACATCCATATTATTCAACAATAAAATGGAAAGAGTTGTCGAAAGAACGAAGACTACGGTTTAACATCCTGGCGACGGAAAGATAATCAGAAGCGGAAGAAATGCACGTATTATAAAGGCTCACGAAAGAAATAACGTGCGTCCTTCTGAAAGACACCATCTACCTTTATGGTTTAGGGAAATCTCGAAAAACCTGAGCCTGAATGGTTGTATGAGGAGCGGAACTCTGATCTCAACCGGAGGAAGCGAATGGTTGCTCCGACGACGTACTATCAGCAATCACGCAAGCAGGCATTGAACGTTATCAGTTTTCATTAAAATATGGACACTGGTGATGTAAAAAAGGGGATTTTTCCGCAAAGATCTTTACAGCCAGTGAACTCTGTACGTCAGTGAGAGAGTCCACTGTTGCGGCTACACGTGGAACAATTGCGACATTCTGCGAAACTCCGCTGCTTCTGACCTTGACAAAATCTCTGATCTGGTCATCAACAAACTGATTGACAAAAAGTACTTTAACATTTGAAATTTCTTCGAATGACAGTGACAAGAGTTATCCATATTTTCGATCTGTTAGTAATGGAAGGAAGGTCACTGGGATGCTCAGCTCTATCCTATTGGAGCAGAAATGTAATAAACCGAACCAGAAGAATCATGTATTAATCGATACTGGAGTTATGTAAGGAGTCGAGACTTGGACTGCAAATCTGAACCACCTAAAAAGCTGCAAGCAGTAGAAATGGACTTCTGGAGAAGATCGGCAACAATTTCTAGAAAAGAGAAAGTAAAAAGCGACGAAATAATAAAGGGAATGGAAATAAGAGAAAGAATACATGACGTGATAGATAGAAGGAAGTTACATCGGTACGGGCATGTAAGAAGAATGGAGGAACCCAGAATTCCGAAAATGATCCTGGACTGGGAACATGAGGGAAAGAAGAGAAGAGGACGCCCTCTGACCACCTGACTACAAAATGTACTATTAACAAAGAGAAGACTTGGCTAAGAGGAAGAAGATATACAAGAGCTAATCACCTGAAGGGTCATCTTGAGGTAAATTAAGATCTTATGTAAAAGATGTAATAATTTCCAGGTATTTATCAAGTTGGAGAAAAACCTTTGTTTAGAGGAAAATCTCAATAAATGAAATAATATTTTAATCGCAGAGCGTCTGAATTCTAACCCGCCTGACGTGTCTTTCTTAGTTGATAACTGCACAGCAACCTGCACGGGTTTAAGCACGTAAGTACGTGCGAACGTATTGCTGTGCGGGTGAGCACCTGCACACCTGTATATCAAATATCTCTGGTTAATTATTCTCAGTAACAATAAATCAGAAAATTTGTATCAAATTTAGTTACAAGAACAGAATAAAAAATCGATAAAGGTTTTAGAAATGTTAGATATTTATTTTGATGAGCCAGCTATGAATAAAATTGGGGTTAATGAGTACCATGTGCGTTTCGAGAGTGCCATGAAGACGACGAAAATGACGAGCACCTTGGACGCTCCAGCACATCATCTGCCGATGAACTACTGGAAAAAAGTGAAAAACAATGATTATGAACGAAAACAATATCACAAAGAAGTCGCTAGTGACGATTGCATATCAACTGGCTCATCTATTGTGACAGCAAAACTTGTTCAGCTGGCTGATGCCGTGAATTTTTTTCCGATGTATGAAGCATAAGTGACAAAACTTGCTCAAAAACTGTTGAATTTCGACAGAAAAAAGCAGCAGCGGCTGTAAGTTGCTCAGGAGCCGCTAGATGAAGTCGACGTGCCGTAACGGATAGTGAAACATTAATTTACTGGTATGACATAAAACTAGGGATCAGTTGTCCCAGTGGACACATTATGTAGAGTCAAGGTCAAATGTCTCGACAAGTAGGGTCAAAAGTGAAGGTTCTTCGATTTTAATAGCATAGTGCACCAACAACTCTAATTCACAAGGTCGAACGATCAACAAGGAGTACTACTTACAATGTTAACGTCGTTCGCGCGAAGCAACCCGAGATAAATATTCCGGATTTGTGTCGAAAAAGTTCACGTCTTTTTCACTACGTTGATTCATCCGCTCACAAATCGTGACACGTGGAAGAGACCTGGAGACACCGGAAGGTTTCAGGTTGGTTATATAATGATAAGACACAGATTTAGTAACGGGATTTTAAATTGTAAGATATTTCCAGGGGTAGATGTGAGCTCGGAACATAATGTATTGGTTATGAACTGTAGATTAGAACCTATGTAACGGCAAAAAAGTAAGAAATTAATAAGATTGGACGTGGATAAGTTAAAAGAACTAATAACTGTTGAAAGTTTCAGATTGAGCATTAGTAAACGAGTGACTGAAACAGCGGAAAAGTATGTAGTAGGGGACACCTGAGTAGCTTCGAGAGATGAAATAGTGAAGGCAGCTGGTGATCAAATAGGTAACGAAACAAGGCCTATTAGAAATCCTTGGATAACACAGGAGGTATTGAATATAACTGATGAAAGAAGAAAATATAAAATTTAGTAAATCAAGCTGGCGAAAGATATTACAAACGTCTAAAAACTAAGAAATGACAGGAAGAGCAAAATGACTCAACAGAAACGGCTAGAGGACAAATGTAAGGATTTAGAAGCCTGTATCACTAAAGGAAAGATATAAACCATCTACAGGGAAATTAAAGAGTCCTTTAGAGAAAAGAGAAGTAGCTATATGAAAATCCAGACCTCTGATATAAAACTAATCCTAAGCAAAGAAGGGAAAGCTGAAAGGTAAAAGAAGTATATGGAGGGTCTATGAAAGAGAAATGTATATGTAGCCAATGTTATAGAAATGGAAGAGGACGTAGATGAAGATGAGATGGGAGACATGGTACAGAGAGAAGGGTTTGACAGCGTAAGTCGAAATAAGGCTTCGGGAATGGCCGAAATTCCATTAGAACTGCTGATAGCCTTCGAAGAGCCAGCCATGATAAAACCTTCTATCTGGTGTGCAGGACGCTCTGTATGAGACAGGTGTCGTAAGCTCAGACTTCAAGAAGAATGTAATAATTACAAGTCCCGAAAAATCAGGTTCTGAAGGGTGTGAATATTAGCGAACGATCAATGTAATAAATCATGGTTGCAAAGTAATAATACGATTTCTTTACAGAAGAATGGAAAAACTGATAGAACTCGACCTCGGGTAAGATCAGTTTGAATTCCGGACAAATGTAGAAACACTGAAGACAATACTGAACTTATGTTAAAAGGGTGGTTAAGAAAAGGCTAACCTACGTTAATAGGATTTGTAGACTTAGAGAAAGCTCTTGGGAATGTTGATAGGAATATTCTCTTTGAAATTCTGAAAATATCAGGAGTAAAATACGGAGAGTGAAAGACTATTTACAACTTGCACAGAAGCCAGTTCACAATTAGAAGAGCTGAGGGGCGTGGAAGGGAAGCAATGATTGAGAAGGGAGTAAGACAGGTTTGTAGCCTCTCCCCCGTGTTATTCCCTCTGTACATTGAGGATGCAGTGAAGGAAACCAAAGCAAGATCTGGAGTAGGAATTAAAGCTAAGGGAGAAGAAATAAAAGCTTTGAGGTTTGCCGATGACATTGCAATTCTGTCGGAGACAGCAAAGGACGTGAAAGAGCAGTTAAACTCTTGAATGGACTGTTTCTTGAAAGGAGGATGTAAGGTGAACATCAACAAAAGCAAAACAAGGATAATGGAATATTATAAATTAAATCATAAGATGCTGAGGATATTAGATTAGGAGACGAGGCACTTAAAGTAGTAGAAGGGTTTTGCTATCGGACAGCAAAATAAGTGAAGGTGGCTAAAGTATAGAGAATATAAAATGTAGACTCACAATGGTAAGAAAAGCGTTTCTGAAGAAGATAAATTTATTAACATCGAATACAGACTGGAAATCTTTTCTGAAAGTATTTGTATGGAGTGTAGCATGTATGGAAATCAAACATGGACGATAAACATTTTACGGTCACACCAAAAGTAAATAAAGTACTGTATTATCTCATTGGAAACATGTACTTATGACTAATTGTGACGATAAAGAAAGCAAAGAATTGTAATAAGAATAAATTCACCTTTACTGTTTTGGACTATTCGAAGAACATTAAGACTAGCGTAATTACATAGAATACTGGAAAGGAAATTTAAAAGTATGTGAAAGCAAGAGTACTTAGTTATGATGAACAGTGTCGAGTAACTGAGTCAGAATGAGAACAGAGAAGAATTAAAATTAAAGCATGAACTTCACAACTAAACAATTGAGGCAAACCAAGAAAAGTTGATTTGATTCACCTAGATTGCCATCTTCGGCATGCATTGCTTTGGTATGGTATATTTTGACTGAAGTAACAGGATATTATGTTGACGCGGAAAACCATGTACTCGTATAACAGTATTGCAATAAAATTGTTGATTTTTTATTGGCGCCGAAGCCAAGGGTAAATTTATTGCATTAATATTGATTATTAAGTATATAGCACAAAACACGCATTCCTTGGCAGTCTGCCCAGTTGTTCTACTTTCTACAAGAGGAGATTTGTACTTTTATGTGGAAGGGATGTATTTTATAATGTATGACAGTCATCTGTTTGCAACGTAGCAAAACCAGCCAGACTAATGCTTTGCCACGTAATACTGAATGAAGCGGCATATTCCCTGCAGTAGGATATAGCAGTACTGTTTCATCATTAACAGCACTGTAATTTCATATTTTCATATTTATTTCCGATATTGTCGCTGAGAAAGATTCGCTATTTAATGGAAAATATTTTGTCTACTACAATCAGTAGGTTGAAAGCGGTTTGCAAAAAAAAAAAAAAAAAAAAAAAAAAACAGATTTAAAATATTCATCATGAACTGAATTAGTAACTTAGTAACTTATGTCTGGTCAGCGGAGGTGGTCAAAAACCATCTTTCTTGTGTATGCTTCGTTGAATTGGCCAAAATATAAAGAAGGAAATGATACATTAGACTTGAAAATTGTTGTAGTCGAACAACGAAAGTTTTTATCACATTCACACTGTTGTGTCTGTGGTTGATGATGATGTTTGGTTTATGAGGCGCACAGCTGCGTCGCCATCAGCTCCCGTACAAAGTCCCAGTCTTTTTAACACAGTCGAATCCAGTCACTGTCATGAATGATGATTAGGACAACAGAAACACCCAGTCACCGGGCAGAGAAAACTTCCAAACCTGCTGGGAAGCGAACCCGGGGCCCGGAACCTAGAAGCAGCAATGCTAGCCACTAGGCCACTAGCTCCTGCCACGTCTATGGTTGATACACAAGAACATGTAAAGGCGATGAAGGGGAACTAGCAGTTACTAGACATGAAAACAAAGTATTTTGTGACGACACCCTTGTATAATACATTCTCGGTTTTTTTTCGGGTAAAATCTGAGTAAAACAAAGCTTTGGCAGTTTTCTCGCACATTCTAGTTTCCACTGCTTCTTTAATCACAGAATCCCAGCATGTAGAATCATGGGATAAGAGTTTTGTTTCATCAAACATTATTCTGTGCTTAGTTGTGAGAAAGAGCCCAACAGCTGCTGATATCTCGTTCTCCATTTTTAACATGCCACTTGTGTTTCGAAGAGTGATCGATAATGATTCAGATCGAGAGACTAACGTAGTTCTTCCACATTCCCAAGGTCTCACATAAATTCCATTAAATCTGAGACCGCGATCCAACCTATATTTCTAGATGTAGCACTGCAGAAAGTGAGAAGCACAATAGGTAGATCGTCACGTGATTGTTCAACATTTTCACGATAGCATGGTCATTCTTTCGGATCACATATCTCAAACGATTAACCTCGGAATTCAGACGGTCCTTGTCAAAGACTTGTTGCTCTATATTACAACATTGTGAGGTAAGAAGTGTAGTTTTCATTCCTTCTGTGTCTCGACTGTAAACGGGAGATTCGCTTGCACGCTACTCATGAGAAATACAGCTCGCTTCCTAGATTTTTGCAAAGCCTTCGACACGGTGCCACACAGTCGCCTTCCAACCAACATGAAATCATACAGAGTATCTTAGCAAATATTTGCTTCGTTCATAGTGTATCTGAGTAATAAAAAGCTTTACGTTACAGTGGCCCGATAATATTCCACAGGGCGTCTGATGGTCTCTATTCCACAGGGCGTCTGATGGTCTCAGGAGCGGAGACCGAGGCACATATACGCAGGGGGTGCGTGTACGCTGTGTACATTTTTCTCGGGAACCATTCATGGTAGAGTGCTACACCGAAAATGGACGATTAGTACTGCCGTCTACTGAGGACTCACACAAACATCAAGATACGAGCTGAATGAAGGTCTTGGCGCGGACGACATACGTATGTTCTTCTGAAAAATAAGTAAATTTTGATACTGAAATATCGAACCTCTTACGGAGAATACATTTTAGGATTGAGAGTAGATAAATGTATGTTCCTTTACAGAAGATTTTTCTACTTTACAAGATACAGTTGTATAACTTGACAACCTGAGCGTTAGTGCTGTAATTTTGAAACTAATTCCAATACGACGATGGTACACGTTTACACACTTTTGTTACGGCACCTTTAAGCACTATTTTATTTTGCTATCCTCTCTGATACCCCAGTCAAGGAAATTTTAAGAAACGAGCAACTGGAAACGGAGTATAAAAAGGAGATGAAGCCACAGAGAACAAAAGGCAGAAATTACTAAAAACCTATCTGAAACTAATGTATCTCAATGAGAATGAATTAATTCTACGAGAGCAAAGACATAAGGGCAAAAAGGTCTAAAAGCAAGAACAAGGAAAAATGTGGATAGGCCCACTTCCTTTGTCATCATTAATATTCTCGGGGACTGCGTGTTCGTGTTGTCCTCATCATTTCATCATCATCATCATCATCATCATTCGTGACTGTGGCTAGATTGTACTGTGAAAAAATTGGGACTTTGTAAGGGTGCTGATGACCTCGCAGTTGAGCGCCCCACAAACCAAACATCATCATCATCATCATCATCATCATCATTAGCGTTCTGCCAAAAGGGAGCTTTTCACAAGGTAGCGCCCATGCTTCTCCTGTCTTCTGGTACCCTTATCAGTTACGCGTAGTTTCCGCTTCACTCTATGTCATCTATCATCTTGTATCTCCTCCTTCACAGGCCGCTGTGTCCGAGCGGTTCTAGGCACTTCAGTCCGGAACCGCGCTGCTGCTACGATCGCAGATTCGAATCCTGCCTCGGGCATGGATGTGTGTGATGACCATAGGTTGGTTAGGTTTAAGTAGTCTAGGGGACTGATGACCCCAGATGTTAATTCCCATAGTGCTTAGAGCCATCTTTTATCTCCTCCTTCCTGTAAATCTCCTCTCACGGACCAGTTCTTCCAAAGCATCTGTCAGCGACAAATGTCTCAATGAATGTCCCATCCAGTTCTTCTTCCTTTCGCTGATAACCTGCAGCAGTCTGATGAAGATGAATATAGTCTTTGTAGATACTGCCTGGAACGATGCAACCAGTCAAAAAGAAAACAACAATTAGACCAGTGCCTTAGATGGGCTCACTGTGACTTTACCACAACAGACACATTATTTTTTATGTGTATAAATTGCAACTCGAACAGTAATGAAGTATAAGCGTTTAATCAACACTCCGACTACTGTGTAGGTCACAGTGTGCTAATAGGTGGAATTTCACTAAAAATTTCTTCACAGCCAGTAAAATCGTAATGTTTTACCACGCAAATTGGTGTAAGTAAACCTGTAAGTTTTTCATTGCCGACAACACATGTCTTGCAAATTTCAATAGTGTGTTTTGTTCACTGGTTATCGTGTTCTATGATACGCGTAAATGTGCCCCCAACTGTTCGTAAACCTGCCGCATATACACCGCACGTTTGCGCCACTCGACTTGAGCTTAAATAAAATTTATTTTGCAATCTTAAATGTTTTGTTCAGTTAGAAGTATACATAATGAGTTATATTTTAATAATCACGATATAACACTAAACAATTTTAAACACGATGAATCTAACCAAAGAACTTGAAAGGTCTCTGTTGGATTCCTTTCATGTTTAATTTCTTAAATCTGTTGCCATTTATGGAATAAATTCCTCTTCTAAATGTACTGTGGCGTTTCTGACTATCTGGGAGGAGACTGAGCAGTGGAACGTGTTACTTTTACACATAAACAAGAACGATCTGTCACACTACTACACTTTAAAGCACAGTTTACATGTAATTCTTATATGTAATTCATGTCACACAGTCTCATACGGAACCTACATCCGCTTTCTTTTATATACTGTATATGATAAGATACTGTCATCCCCCTTCCCTTTTGTGTGAGAGGATGAATGAGCATATGTATTTCTAGTTGCATGCTTGAGGGTAGCAGACAAGGCTGTCTGCTAGAGAACAGTAGGACCAACGTCGGAACAGGTAGCTACGCTTCCTAAAAGCAAAGAGGTTTCTATCCTTAGTATGGTCCTGTCCGTCCGTTGTCATGTTGGTATAGGAAGCTGCCCCTCTGGCCACTTCCATTGGTCTTTGTGAGCCACCCTCAGGAAGCACGCTCGGCAGTAGGGCAGTTGCAGTGTGGCCGTGGCGAGCGTCTGAAGTGGTAAGATCTCCGGCTAAGCGCGTGTCTGTTAAGTCCGTAGGACAATGGATTTCTTAAGTTCAGCCTAACTGAAAATTTAATCACCTTTATTTCGGGTTTAGGTCTAAAATATCCGATGTTATCTTAAATTGCAGCGCAATATAGTTCTCGTGTGAAGTTCAGATTATTTTCCGGTAGTTGCTTTGTTACTACTTTGTCAGTAAAGTGGAACTACGTGTTGATCAGTAACTCTAACTAAGATCAATCTTAAATGCGAATGCTTGTGTGATTATAACGTCTTGTCTTGACTATATTTTCAATATAGCAACTTTTCTTTATGTTCAGCCCACGTGGGGTGTACTTTGCGAGACCACTACCACATGCTTATATAACTGTTTGACCCATCAGGTTAATAGTAAGACGTTAGTAACCAGTTCAAGGTTTTTCTTTTGTCAATTGCTTTTCGATCTAATCTATTTTAATTATCAAAATTATTGTGGAGTTGTATGGTTTGTGTAAACCAAGTTGACCACGTGAAGCATGTGGTGTAATCATCAAAGTAGCCCTCAGCTATTCTTTTTGCGAAGATTTCACAAAGAGTTAATATGAATTTAGTATACCAGTGTCTGGTAATTACATCACGGACAGGATTGTGGGATGAACGTAATTTCTTTGGGTAAAAACTGAATCTGTTGGTTGTGATTAAATTCTTCTTGCTTATGTTTCAATGTTCTTCGTGTGTTATTTTATGAATGCAGTGTTGTATACAGTCTCCCAATCTTGGCTCCATATTTTATGTGTTCCGTAAGATTACAATCTCACATTTTTCAATCGTAAATGAGGCACCAGCTCAGTTATAACTCACGTATAATATGCTGAAATTTCAATGAACAATCTTAAAATAAATTTCCAAATATAAACTGATTTCTCTCTTTTTATTTAAATTCTCCTTTTTATATATATATATATATTACCGGTTTTGTATGACTATTAAAAGATTATCATTAATGTTAGTCTGCTTGGTAAACCTAGACTAAATATCTGATGAAACAGTTGTCCAGTAATCCACGGTTAACGTCCCCAGACAGATCACGGCTTTTAACCCACTTTCATTGTCAATTAGCACCGATTTCAGCATAGCAAATTAAAGTTACAATTTTACACATGGCGACCCTGTTCTGTGATTCCGCTAGACTCTGGAATCTCTGAAATGTTAGATTGCGAGCGTGTTATAATCTTAATTTTTTTTTCCCTACAGCGCTCAAACAACTTCTGCGTTGTTTCCGAGCAGACTTTCAAAAGATTCACGGCGTTGTTGATCGGCGTTGCGTTGTTTGTCTTGTTTTGTTTTTATATTTGTGTGTTTTATATGTCTGTGTGTTTTTTATTCTCGCTTGTAAATTCCACTGTTTCGATCAAAGATAAAAATTTGTTTTGCGTGTGAAAAAGTGTGTACTAGGTTGGGTATCTTTCGTGTGACTGTCGTAATTTTTGGGGGACACATTCATTGTGATTAGTGTGTTGCGTACTGAGTATAAATTGCACTAATGCAAACACGTAACCAAGCTAAAAGTAAGCGGTCCAACAACTTAAGCAACATGGACCAAGGGGATAATTTGATTTCCAATATTAACGCGTCGGGCGGTTCCGAAAATGCAATGGGGAATACTTCAGACGAAATGCAAAACAGCACGAACGGGCTCACAGCAGAGCCAGAAATTAATTTGCCTCCATCTAACCAAATTGATTTAGCAGAACTCATGAAAGCCTTATTGCAACAAAATAAAGAAAACACAGAGAAATCAATCCGCGAGCTAGGGGAACAAATGACGCAGAAATCAGAAAAATCGTTCCGAGAACAAAAAGAATCATCCGAAAAATCGATCCGCGAGCTAGGGGAACAAATGACGCAGAAATCAGAAAAATCGTTCCGAGAACAAAAAGAATCATCCGAAAAATCGATCCGCGAGCTAGGCGAACAAATGACGCAGAAATCTGAAAAATCGATCCGAGAGCTAGGCGAACAAATAGACGAAAAACTAATCCAGCAGACAAATAAAGTCGACAAGTCGATGCAGAGAGTGTCTGATGATATCTCACAAAGAATAAACAATCTGGCAAGTGAGATAAAAAGTGATATTATGAAAGAATTAGGCCGTACATTTGAACAAATCGATGATCGTCTGCAAGCCTTAGAACAGAGCAAGCGGAGGGGAGATGCCCAATCTAAAGAAAGCGAAGAACGGCTACTTAGGAATTTCCAAGAGCTGAGGGAAGAATGCCAAAGGGAGCACCAGCAGGTACTGTTGAGGGTCCAAGAGGCGGAAACGCATTGTCCCACGTCCGTTAGCAACACAATAGCGAACAACAGTTTAGCGATCCATGCGTTGGAACAGCATGTAGAACAATTGAAGCAGACTGGGGCGGAGGACAAGAGACAAATTGATGATAAGATTGCAGCATTAGCGGACATTGTAGGCACGATGAAGCTGACGGAAAGCAAGAACAATACTACACCGGTAGCGGCCGCAGAGACCGAAGAAGTGCGTTCGCTTCTGAGATTTCAGAAGGGACAGTTCGAAGTGAACGGGCAAAACAGAGCTGTAACAGCCGAATTACAAGTACGCGTGGCGCATCTGGAAAACCGCATGGCGTATGATTCCGAACTCGTCAATAGCATTAAAAATAGCCGTACGAACAGTGCAGAGAGGGACTCCGGCCACGAGGGAGATTTTGACGACAGAGAAGAATGTAATTTGAGGGGCAGACATGAGAATAATAGAAACATTCAAGGGCCTCGCCAGGAGGAAATGCGGGGATTTGATTTCAAACATTTCCTTACGGTGAGAAAGTTTGAGATATTCCGAAATTCGCAAAAAGGAATACATCCACGAGCATGGCTCGAACAATTTGAGTTCTGTCTTCCTCCCGACTGGGCAAGTTCACATAAGATAGAATATATGTGTGGCTATTTGGAAGGCGAACCGGCGATTCGCATGAGGTCGGCAGCGCGTCACTGCAACTCCACTCGGGAGTTTCGACAAGCCTTTGTGTCCGCCTATTGGTCGGAAGCGGCAAAAGATAGGGTCAAACATGGCATAATTATGCTGCCAAATTTGAACCAGTCTGGTTTCGGCAGCCCTGCACGCCTATTCGACCACATGCTGCAGGCAAATCAATTCCTATACGACCCATACGGGCCTGTGGAACTAATTAGGATATGCATCACCAAATTGCCGATGCACTTGCGGCACGTCATTCTTGCGGGACGATGCAAAGAGGACGTGGAAACGTTTAAGACGCTTCTCCAAGAGTTGGAATACAATACAGGAGAATGCCCGCCTAATCAGGCACAAAGTTATTACGGGGCACAGCAGCGCGACCGCAGTCGTGGCCGTAGTACTAATCAACGGCGTGACTGGTCGTCGCGACGCGAACGGAACAATAATCGGGACCGGCCGTATAGAAAATGGGGTAACAGTCGCGAACACAGGTGGAACAACGGAAATGATCGAGGACGTAGACAAGATCGTGAACGCTACAGGTACGGTAACCAGAATCGATACGATGAATACGGTGGGAATAGGACTGTAGGCGGAGCACCTCATGATGTCGATATTCGGCCGGCCAACCCTAGAAATAATCCGACAAATGGAAATGAACAAAACCGGCAATGACAAACGATCAGCGCAGAAGGCACCCAATCGCAACAAATGAGCGACATGGCAAATGACTAGAAAGGACAGTGAGAAGTAGAGAGGACGGTGAGGAGAAAGAATTGATTAGTTTACATTTGTGATAAATGCATTTTGAATAATATGTTGGTAAAAAATTAATGATAAAGATGTTTCTATGTGATGGATTGAAGTGATGTTTTAATTTTTTTCTTTCCTTGTGCAATTAGGATTTAGTTTGATTCAAACGTGAAGATAAAAGGTTTCTTTGTGAACGAGTAAAATGCTGTTTATGTTTTTTTTTGTGTGTGTAAATTGAAAAGAGCCGCTCCTGAGAGAAACAATATCTGCGTTGAATTAGTGCATAAACTCAGGGGAATATCCGATCTTTGGGTATTATGGGTCTGGCAAACCCAGGTCCCCAGCTGTTAGTAGCCTTGTTTCCGATTTTCTGCTTTCAGTGCTACTATCTATCTATTACTATTCTATATCTGTCAGTATAAATGAGGATCTCTTAGTATAGTATGCGTGCTGTATGAATATTTTAAGATAGGAGAACTCTGAGAAAGGAATGAGTAAGTTTGGAATCTTGAAAACAGGATGCGATAATACGATTGTTGAACCATTGGCTTCCAATATGCGATGATATGTTAATATTGATGATATATGTCTTTTTTGTTCTTTATAGCTGAGTACGTAAAGTGCTGTCTGTGGATTTCGTAAGTATATTGATTCCCTTCAAGGTGAAAGAAGAATTGTGGTTTGTGTAATTTACGTGGCTCTGAAATATTATTCTGGTAATCAAATACGAGCAGCTTTTCAGCAAATGGAGAATGGAACGGAAATATGGATCCTTTTTGTAGTCTTGATTGATGTTGAGCCAAAGCCTAAAAAAATTATTCTGCGTTAATACTTGTCCTAGAAAAGCGACGTTTATGTGTTTTGCTGATGCTGTGAGCATTACAGCTTACTGTTTTCGCTGGTGCGGGATGCACTGCAGCCTATATGATTTGTACTGAGGAAATTTCCCTCTTGAAGGTAGAGGATGATTAAATAATTTTGATTATGGGAACGAAGGAAAGTTTGGTTTAAGGTAATAAGGATAAAGCAAAACATTTGTCATTTAAACTACAGGAGGATTCGGATCTTTTGTGTCTGTTGTAAGTTCAATATGTTAAGATGATACTGTTTTACAGAATAGAGGTGACCAAAATTTTGCCATTCATGAGAAATGAATCCAGAATAACCACCACAGGCGAAATAACTGATTTGGAAGCGAAAGGTAACGTAAAGAAGGAACGAAATCGCAGCAAAATGGGTAAGAAAATGTAATATAACCTGTATAATGCAAATATTTTTAACCTTCTCAGAGTCATCTGCGTGATTAATTGTTGTGATAACGTAATTTTAGGTGACATTTTCTTACTGTTTTATGTGTGAATATATGAGTATGATAAATGTATAATTGCGAGCCTCTTTTCAGGTGTGCGAACTGGTATAAATGTTTTGGCGTGTAAATAACCATTGTTCTTTTTAATGTGTATGTTTAAGGAAAGTTCTCCATATTTATCATGTGACAAGATGTATGCCGCGAGCGTCAAGAAGAGGACGAATT
Source organism: Schistocerca cancellata (assembly GCF_023864275.1). Taxonomy (NCBI): domain Eukaryota; kingdom Metazoa; phylum Arthropoda; class Insecta; order Orthoptera; family Acrididae; genus Schistocerca; species Schistocerca cancellata. The sequence goes on from NC_064628.1 coordinate 261,186,742, forward strand.
AGAACAATGTTGTAGTGGTATATACACGGTGTTGAAATAGCATTGAAGTAGCTTATTGGCTTAACTAGTAGTGGATAGAAGTAGAATATTGAGTAATGCATGTTTATGGGTAGTTAGTTTGTAGAATAGACAACAGGTGTGCATGTATGTGTGTGTAAATAACATGTGAACCCTATGCTGTCCTGACCTATACTTGCACAAGGCATAATCTTATTCATTTTAGTGAATTAATAAATAGCATTTGATTTATTAAAACGTAAGTGAACCACAATGGTGATGTGGATTTAAATATTGTATTGTCAGTTCATTTAAATTTTTATTTTTATACTGTCAAGTCATTTCACTTTTATTTTTTTTTAAATTGTGAAGTCATTTAAATTTTATTTTATATTGTCGATTCATCTAATTTTTTTATTTAAAAAAAAATATTAAGTCTCACTTTGTTCTTAAAAATTGTGAAAGACATTACTAAGTGGTATTATGTATGACATTGTGTAATCACATAAGGATGATGAAAAATTTCTGTGAATGCAGTTGAGAACGTGAAAGCGAACCGGCAAAACTCTTAAGAGACAGCGGGAGCAGCCGGACTAGTTGTAAACTGGCGGGTTTCCCAGCAGGACACGCTGTCAGCCAGGCCACTTTGGGAGCGCGGCCGACAACAAAAGAAGGTACGCGGCAAACACTTTCCCTTGTACCTGGAGCTAATGGGCGGCCGCCCCGGGCGACCCTTCCTCGAGGCGATGACCTGAGATGGGCGAGCGGTCCACCGCGCAGAAATCCATCTGCTGGCAACACACCACACGCACGCGACCATGACGAGACAGCCGCGGTGAAACAACACAAGGGGCGTGGAGCCTTTTGATGGGTACTGCCCAGAGAAACTTGCAGACATCAATGACGCCTATCGACATTTCCTGATGGATGCCTACTGTCAAGCGACAGTAAATCATGGTTCGATGTTCTCTGGTCGCTAAGGGTGGCACAAAAGAAGAGCCATTAAGTGTCATCCTTGCCCAGGAATATCAAACCGGCGAGCCAATTGAGGATAACCCAAGAATGTAACAACACAAAGGGCGTGGAGCCTTTTGACACATACTGTCCAGAGTAACTGGCAGACTTCAATGACGCCTATCAACATCTCCTGACGGATGCCCACTGTCAAGCGACAGTAAATCATGGTTCGATGTTCTCTGGTCGCTAAGGGTGGCACAAAAGAAGAGCCATTGTCATCCTTGCCCAGGAATATCAACCTGGCGTGTCAAACGAGGATACCGCACGAATTTGACAACACAAACATGGAACCAAATCGAGATGACGTGACACGGGAGAAACTTCATGAGAGGGCAGAGACGGCGGGATCGCACGCAACACATGGACAAAAAAATCCCTACTGACAGCTGCGGCGATGAACCCCCCTCTTTCCCCTATATTGTGCCTCGGAACAGTGGAAGTACTGAGTGTGTCAGTGAACAGTGATTATACTGTTCTTAGTCCAGTGCATATACGTGTGTTTCTGTGAGAGAAACTCTGACTTGTGTGTTTTGCAGGAGTTCGATTTATTGGTGTTTATTAGACTGACTCTTGTATTTTGCAGGTGTTCTATTTATCTTTTTTAGACTTTGAATCTTGTGTTTTGCAGGTGTTTTATTTATAGGTGTTTTTTTGTTTGTTTTAGATGTTGACTATTGTACTGTTTTATTTATCAATGTTTGTTTTTGTGTGATGTATTAGATTTGTGATATTTTGTTTCGTAAATTCATTGCTGTGGCATTACTTCGTTTATCAGTCAGATAGCTTTTTATTCTCATTGAACTGTGATCGATTAGCCTTTGCATGGGGCATATTTACTGTGAGGAACCCGTTAAGGGTAACAATCACATAATTATTGTAGTTTCAGTATAATGACAGTGCTCATTGTTTGCTAGCTAATTGAAATATAGTAGAGTGATTAAATGAGTGCCACATAGTTATTTTAATTCTACAAATTATTAGTTTTATACGATATAGAATTTTTTTGCGATAACCACTTTGTAAAACATGTTTTTTCTCTTATCATTTTGTTGCTTTTGCAGATTGTGCATTGTTATGTTCTGCTTTTTAATACCGATGTTATTTGATGTTCTTTTTTTAATTGCTGTGGCACCTTTGCTATTTTCATAAATTTTGCTTGTTAATAAACAGTCATAAATTTTCCTGTGATCAGTTGGCTCTTGCAATGAGCAAATACTGGTGAACTCCATAAGGCTAACAACCAGAAATTGTTTTCATATTAATGACACAGGAGCCATTGTTTTTACTTGCTGACCGAATTAGGTCTACACTACCTTTTAAATAGGTGTCACAGAATGTGTTCTTTTTTTCTGTTTGAAATTGGTAGATTCTAAAGATGTGTTGAAATTATTGTGTTTTAGCAAGTAGCTGGTGTCCTTTTGCCTTTTCTTTTACACTTTTGGTTTAAGTAGGGTGTGAGAAGCCTGCTTGGGAATGTCCTAGCATGGCCAGAAAATTCCCTGCACAGTCATTTCCCGGAGGGTTGGGGTTATGAAAGGTCTCTGTTGGATTCCTTTCATGTTTAATTTCTTAAATCTGTTGCCATTTATGGAATAAATTCCTCTTCTAAATGTACTGTGGCGTTTCTGACTATCTGGGAGGAGACTGAGCAGTGGAACGTGTTACTTTTACACATAAACAAGAACGATCTGTCACACTACTACACTTTAAAGCACAGTTTACATGTAATTCTTATATGTAATTCATGTCACACAGTCTCATACGGAACCTACATCCGCTTTCTTTTATATACTGTATATGATAAGATACTGTCATCCCCCTTCCCTTTTGTGTGAGAGGATGAATGAGCATATGTATTTCTAGTTGCATGCTTGAGGGTAGCAGACAAGGCTGTCTGCTAGAGAACAGTAGGACCAACGTCGGAACAGGTAGCTACGCTTCCTAAAAGCAAAGAGGTTTCTATCCTTAGTATGGTCCTGTCCGTCCGTTGTCATGTTGGTATAGGAAGCTGCCCCTCTGGCCACTTCCGTTGGTCTTTGTGAGCCACCCTCAGGAAGCACGCTCGGCAGTAGGGCAGTTGCAGTGTGGCCGTGGCGAGCGTCTGAAGTGGTAAGATCTCCGGCTAAGCGCGTGTCTGTTAAGTCCGTAGGACAATGGATTTCTTAAGTTCAGCCTAACTGAAAATTTAATCACCTTTATTTCGGGTTTAGGTCTAAAATATCCGATGTTATCTTAAATTGCAGCGCAATATAGTTCTCGTGTGAAGTTCAGATTATTTTCCGGTAGTTGCTTTGTTACTACTTTGTCAGTAAAGTGGAACTACGTGTTGATCAGTAACTCTAACTAAGATCAATCTTAAATGCGAATGCTTGTGTGATTATAACGTCTTGTCTTGACTATATTTTCAATATAGCAACTTTTCTTTATGTTCAGCCCACGTGGGGTGTACTTTGCGAGACCACTACCACATGCTTATATAACTGTTTGACCCATCAGGTTAATAGTAAGACGTTAGTAACCAGTTCAAGGTTTTTCTTTTGTCAATTGCTTTTCGATCTAATCTATTTTAATTATCAAAATTATTGTGGAGTTGTATGGTTTGTGTAAACCAAGTTGACCACGTGAAGCATGTGGTGTAATCATCAAAGTAGCCCTCAGCTATTCTTTTTGCGAAGATTTCACAAAGAGTTAATATGAATTTAGTATACCAGTGTCTGGTAATTACATCACGGACAGGATTGTGGGATGAACGTAATTTCTTTGGGTAAAAACTGAATCTGTTGGTTGTGGTTAAATTCTTCTTGCTTATGTTTCAATGTTCTTCGTGTGTTATTTTATGAATGCAGTGTTGTATACAGTCTCCCAATCTTGGCTCCATATTTTATGTGTTCCGTAAGATTACAATCTCACATTTTTCAATCGTAAATAAGGCACCAGCTCAGTTATAACTCACGTATAATATGCTGAAATTTCAATGAACAATCTTAAAATAAATTTCCAAATATAAACTGATTTCTCTCTTTTTATTTAAATTCTCCTTTTTATATATATATATATATTACCGGTTTTGTATGACTATTAAAAGATTATCATTAATGTTAGTCTGCTTGGTAAACCTAGACTAAATATCTGATGAAACAGTTGCCCAGTAATCCACGGTTAACGTCCCCAGACAAATCACGGCTTTTAACCCACTTTCATTGTCAATTAGCACCGATTTCAGCATAGCAAATTAAAGTTACAATTTTACAAACTTCAAAAACATTAAGAAAGAAACCGACGTAAATGAAGTTGCTACGGTTCGCGCAGCTTCCCCCCCCCCCCCTTCCCTCCTGTCGGAGTGTCCTCCCTGGAGCATGGGTGTGTGTGTTTGTCCTTAGCGTAAGTTAGTTTAAGTTGGTAACTTGTGTGTAAGCCTAGTGACCGATGACCTTAGCAATTTGGTACCATAGGAACTTACCACAAATTTCCAATTTGGACAAAATATCCATTTGGTATGTAAGGTAATGTAAGGTCTCTAGCTCATTTTTGGTAGTCGATGAGAGTGACGTGGGCAACTCATGCTTCATACTTGTTCAATGGATATTTGCCAGATACATGTTGTAATGTTGATGTATTAATTTGTTCCGAAAGCGGTGCTGATATTCAAGACAATAAAAGCGGGTTAAAAGCTGTGAGCCATCTGGGGAAGTTAACCTTGAATTACTGAGCAACTGTTTCAACAGGTATCCAGTTAGCTTACCAAATCCCCAACCAGACTAACATTAATTATAATCATTTTGTAGTCATCTTACGATAAACGGTGATATATATATATATATATATATATATATATATATATATATATATATATATATATATATAAGACATTTATTTTAACATTGATCATTGTTCCGTTAAAATTTCAGCGTATTAAACTTGGTTCATAACTAAACTGGTGCCTTATTTAGGATTGTGAAAATGTGAGTTTGTAATCTTACGGAACACCTAAAATTTGGAACCAAGATTGGGAGATGCATACAACACTACATTCGGTAAATAACACACGAAGAACGTTGAAACTTATGCAAGAGTAAATTAACCACAACTAACCGATTCAATTTTCACCCAAAGAAGTTACGTCCGTAGCGCAATCCTGTCTGTCATGAATTACTACACACTGATATACTAAATTCGTACTACTCTCTGTGAAATATTCCCGAAAAGAATAGCTGAGGGCTACTTTGATGATTACATGACATGATTCACGTGGTCAACTTGGTTTACGCAAAGGGTGTAACTCCACAATAATTTTGATACTTAAAATAAATTACATCGAAATGCAATTTAGAAAAGAAAAACCTCGAACTGGTTACTATCGTCTTACTATTAACCTGATGGGTCAAACAATTGTATAAGCACGTGGTACTGGTCTCACAAAGTACACCCCATGTAGGTTAAACATAAAGAAAAGTTGCTATATTGAAAAATATTGTCAATACGAGACGTTATAATCTCACGCACATTCGCTTTTAAGATTGATGATCTTAGTTAGAGTTACTGATCCTCAACACGTGGTTCCTCTTTACTCAAAAAGTAGTGACAAAGCTACTACTGGAAGATATTCTGAACTTCACACTCGAATTACACTGCGTTGCAATTTAAGGTAACATATTTAGATCTAAACCTGAAACAAAGGTGATTAAATTTCCACTTAGGCTGAACTTAAGAAATCCCTTGTCCTACGGACTTAGCAGAGACGCGCTTAGACGGAGATCTTACCACTTCAGACGCTCGCCGCGGACATACTGACCTGGTCCCTTCCTGAGGGTGGCTCACAAATACAAACGGAAGTGGCCAGAGGGGCAGCTTCCTATACCAACATGACAAGGGATGGACAGGACCATACTAAGGATAGAAACCTCTCTGCTTTTAGAAAGGTAGCTACCTGTTCCGACGTTGGTCCTACTGTTCTCTAGCAGACAGGCTTGTCTGCTACCATCAAGCATGCAATTAGAAATACATTTGCTCATTCATCCTTTCACACAGAAGAGAAGGAGGATGACAGTATCTTATCATATACAGTATATAAAAGAAAGCGGATGTAGTTTCCTTATGACACTGTGTGACATGAATTGTATGGTTCAAATGGCTCTGAGCACTATGGGACTCAACATCTTAGGTCATAAGTCCCCTAGAACTTAGATCTACTTAAACCTAACTAACCTAAGGACATCACACACACCCATGCCCGAGGCAGGATTCGAACCTGCGACCGTAGCAGTCCCGCGGTTCCGGACTGCAGCGCCAGAACCGCTAGACCACCGCGGCCGGCATGAATTGTATATAAACTATGTTTTAAAGACTAGTAGTGTGACAGATCGTTCTTGATTATGTGTAAAAGTAACACGTTCCACTGCTCAGTCTCTTCCCGGATAGTCAGAAACACCACAGTAAATTTAGAAGTGGAATGTATGCCGTAAATGACAACAGTTTTAAGAAATTAACATGAAAGGAATCCAACAGAGACCTTTCAATGTCTGAAATAGTTAGTATGCTACGCCACAGAGGTTCTGCGTACAAGTAATGTGATCATTCGTGGACAATAGTTTTTCGTTGTCTGAGTAGCATTCGCGTGTATTAGGCGACAGAGTCTGGTGTCGGTCACGTTGGTGAGCGGTTTTGGAAAGTAACCAGCAGAACACGGAGACGCAGACACAGAGTATGTAGGTTTCAGGAAATATGGTTTTGTAGAGATTGGTTTTAGAAGTGTGAAGATATTCAGGTAATGTTGAAGCTGTAGTGCACAGTCGTGCGTCATTTATGATGAGTTTAAGACAGACAGATTTTCGGTAACATTTTTCTTTATTGATCGGGATCGGTTAGTTTCACTGTCGAGACGAAATTAAACAAAATGGTCTGCTCACGTGGTTTGGACTCAGAGTCAGAGATATTGGTTCAAATGGCTCTGAGCACTACGGGACTTAACAGCTGAGTTCATCAGTCCCCTAAAATTTAGAACTACTTAAACCTAACTATATCCATGCCCGAGGCAGGATTCGAACCTGCGACCGAAGCGTTCGCGTGGATCCAGACTGAAGCGCCTAGAACCGCTCGGCCCCACCGACCGGCAGTCAGAGATAGTCCTCTATTATTTCATTAACCATTTACATGACACAGTTATATTTTTTGATAAGAAGTGAATTTTGTGGGGATTTTTGTAATCGTTAAAAGTGAATTCCGTAATACAGCTTTTTAAATGCTACTCTCTTCTGTATCGTTCAGTGGGATTAGTATCTTTCACCGTCTACTTACTAAAGTTTTATTTTGTAATCGAGTGTCACCATACTGCATTTAGCGGAACACAGTTACATAAGTATGATGTGCTTGGCATATTTGCTTTTCCTTGCATTGCAGTTTGGCAAGATTTTCTTTAGGTGGTTTGCTGCTGTGCTGAAGTCTACCATTCACCACTTTCGAGCAGTACCAGTACCTAGTGTCCGTGGACCAAAGGCGTGTGAAGTCTGTTAGGGCCAGTTTAAAAACACCTTTGGGACACAGTAAGATTATTTTCAGTCAAGCACTCAAAAAATGGTTCAAATGGCTCTGAGTACTATGGGACTTAACATCCGAGATCATCAGTCCCCTAGAACTTAGAACTACATCAACCTAACTGACTTAAGGACATCACACACATCCATGCCCGAGGCAGGATTCGAACCTGCGACCGTAGCGGCAGTGCACTTCCAGACTCAAGCGCCTAGAACCGCTCGGCCACACCGACCGCCAGTCAAGCACTGCACTACGGTTAATGGTTCAAATGGTTCAAATGGCTCTGAGCACTATGGGACTGAAATGCTGAGGTCATCAGTCCCCTAGAACTTAGAACTACTTAAACCTAACTAACCTAAGGACATCACACCCATCCATGCCCGAGGCCGGATTCGAACCTGCTACCGGAGCGGTCACGCGGTTCCAGACTGAAGCTTGCCTAGTGGCTTGTTGACAATTTGGGTCATGGCTTCATGGGGGTCTGCACCATACTCGAATCGTACTATCAGCTCTTACCAATTTAAATCAGGATTCATGCGACCAGGGCACAGTTTTCCAGTCGTCGAGAGTCCAGCCGATATGGTCACGAGGCCAGGAGAGGCGCTGCAGGCGATGCCGTGCTGTTAGCAGAGGCACTCGCGTTATCGTGTGCTTCCAGAGCCCATTAACGCCAAATTTCGCCGCACTGAGCTGACGTATACGTTCATCGTACGTCCCACATTGACTTCTGCGGTTATTTCAAGTAGTGTTGCTTGTCTGTAAGCACTGACAACTCTAGGCAAACGCCACTACTCTGGGTGGTTACGCGAAGGCCGTCGGCCACTGCGTTGACGTGGTGAGAGTTAATGCCTGAAATCTCCAGATTCTCAGCACACTCTTGACACCGTGGATCTCGATGTGTTGAATCCCATAACGATTTCTGAAACTGAATGTTCTATGCGCCCATCTCCAACTACCATCCCGCGTTCAAAATCTGTAATTCCTGTCGTGCAGTCATAATCACTTCGGAAGCCATTTCACATGAATTATTGAATACAAATGACAGCTCCGCCTGTGCAAAGCCCTTTTATTCCTTCTGTACGCGATGTTACCGCCAGATGTATGACTTCACATTGTGTCCCAAGACTTTTGTCAACTCAGTCTAATACCTCAATTGACATTGAGAACAGAATAAGAAATTCGGAGGCATTGCTTTTCAACATGCCTTCGTAGTGATTTTCCCTTCCATCTGTATGCAGATGGAATAGAGATGATAATCACCCATACTGGTACGATCTCTCCTCCAACGTGAAGTACACAGTGACTTGCGAAGCATATGCACTATCTGATCCAAAATATCTGGACACTTATTGGTGAGCCGGTCGGTGTGGCCGAGCGGTTCTAGGCGCTTCAGTCCAGAACCACGCTGCTACTACGGCCGCAGGTTCGATTCCTCGGGCATGGATGTGTGTGATGTCCTTAGGTTAGGTAGGTTTAAGCAGTTCTAAGTTCTAGGGGACTGATGACCTCAGATGTTAGGTCCCATAGTGCTCAGAGCCATTTGAACCATTTTGAACTTATTGGTAGACATTAAAATGGAATGCATCAACCCTTCGCCTTTATGACGGCTTCAACTCTGCTGGAGAAACTTTAAATGACGTGTCTGATTGTCTGTGGAGGAATGGCAGCCCATTTTTCCTCTAGAACCGACACCAGAGGATGGAACGCTGCAATCAGGAGCGAAGTTAAGGTTTTAACTCATCCCAAAGGAGGTCTACTGGATTCGGGTCGGGACTCTGCGCACGCAAACCCATTTCTTCAGCATTTTTGTCCCGAAACCATTGCTTCACAGACGCTGCGTTATGACTCAGTAACATTCTGATACAAAGAATCTTCGTCTCCGAAATCTTCCTCCACCGTTCGCATTAAACAATAGTGTAAAATGCGTTCATTTACTTCCGTATTTAGCGGTCTCTCAAGCGAAATAAAGATACCAAACCCTTAACACGAAAAACAGCCAGTACCGTGACACCACGTTCTCCGTACTTCAGTGTTGCTACTACTCATGACCGCAGGTAACGTTCTCTGGGCATTCGTCAAACCCAAACCCTTCCATCGGATTGCCACGGGGTATAGAGTGATTCATCACTCCAAATGAGTCGTTTCCAGTCATGCACTGTCCACTAACGTCGCTCTTTACACCAACTCACGCGTCACTTAGCGTTGTGTACAGAACTGTTGTGTTTTTTGGCAGCTACTTGACCATTGCAACCATTCTTTTTAACTTCGTCCGTACAGTTATCCTTCTAACTGAACTGCTAGTGGCACTTTGCAGCTTACAGTCTCTATCAGTACAGGGAGCCTGCCTGGTCTTGGTTTAGTTGTGGTGTTTCGTTAATGTTTCCATTTCACAATCACATCGCGTAGTTGGTGAGCTTTAGAAGAGCTTAAATATCCGTGATGCCTTTGTTCTCAGGAGACATCCAATGACTAGTCCATGTTCGAAGTCACTGACACTCCTGATTGACCCATTCTGCTGTTGCGGTTTCTTTACTGACAACACGACGCTCACCACCTTGTTTGATACTGGCGGGTCCGCCTCTCGTGAGACCTACTAGTCAATTCCGCGTTGGATCATGTTGCTCGGAAACTTTTGACCAGATATACAGGGTCGTCCAGTGATCCTGACCGGACCAACTGTCTCACGAAATGAGCGTCAAACAAAAAAAACTACAAAGAACGAAACTTGTCTAGCTTCAAGGCGGAAACCAGATGGTGCTATGGTTGGCCCACTAGATGGCGCTGCCATAGGTCAAACGGAAATCAACTGCGTTTTTTTAAAAATAGGAACCCCCATTTTTTATTACACATTCGTGTAGTACGTAAAGAAATATGAACCTTTTAGTTGGACCCCTTTTTTCACTTCGTGATAGATGGCGCTGTAATAGCCACAAACATATGGCTCACAATCTTAGACGAACAATTGGTATCAGGTAGGTTTTTTTAAATTAAAATACAGAACGTAGGTACGTTTGAACATTTCATTTCGGATTGTTCCAATGTGATAGATGTACCTTTGTGAACTTATCATTTCTCAGAACGCATGCTGTTACAGCGTGATTACCTGTAAATACCACATTAATGCAATAAATGCTCAAAATGATGTCCGTCAACCTCAGTGCATTTGGCAATACGTGTAACGACATTCCTCTCAACAGTGAGTAGTTCGCCTTCCGTAATGTTCGCACATAGATTGACAATGCGCTGACGCATGTTGTCAGCCGTTGCCGGTGGATCACGATAGCAAATATCCTTCAACTTTCCCCACAGATAGAAATCCGGGGATGTCAGATCTGGTGAACGCGCGGGCCATGGTATGGTGCTTCGACGACCAATCCACCTGTCATGAAGTATGCTATTCAATACCGCTTCAACTGCACGCGAGCTATGGACCGGACATCCATAATGTTGGAAGTACATCGCCATTCTGTCATGCAGTGAAACATCTTGTATTAACATCGGTAGAACATTACGTAGGAAAGCCGGCCACGGTGGCCGAGCGGTTCTAGGCGCTCAGTCCGGAACCGCGCGACTGCTGCGGTCGCAGGTTCGAATCCTGCCTCGGGCATGGATGTGTGTGATGTCCTTAGGTTAGTTAGGTTTAAGTAGTTCTAAGTTCTAGGGGACTAATGACCACAGATGTTAAGTCCCATAGTGCTCAGAGCCATTTGAGCCATTACGTAGGAAATCAGCATCCACTGCACAATTTAGATTGCCATCGATAAAATGGGGGCCAATTATCCTTCGTCTCATAATGCCGCACCATACATTAAACCGCCAAGATCGCTGATGTTCCACTTGTCTCAGCCATCGTCGATTTTCCGTTGCCCAACAGTGCATATTATGCCGGTTTACGTTACCGCTGTTGGTGAATGACGCTTCGTCGCTAAATAGAACGCCTGCAAAAAATCTGTCATCGTCCCGTAATTTCTCTTGTGGCCACTGACAGAACTGTACACGACGTTCAGAGTCGTCAGCATGCAATTCCTCGTGCATAGAAATATGGTACGGGTACAATCGATGTTGATGTAGCATTCTCAACACCGACGTTCTTGAGATTCCCGATTCTCGCTCAATTTGTCTGCTACTGATGTGCGGATTAGCTGCGACAGCAGCTAAAACACCTACTTGGGCATCATCATTTGTTGCAGGTCGTGGTTGACGTTCCACACGTGGCTGAACACATCCTGTTTCCTTAAATAACGTAACTATCAGGCGAACGGTTCGAACTTTTGGCTGATGTTGTCCAGGATACCGAGCAGCATACATAGCACACGCCCGTTGGGGATTTTGACCACAACAGCCATACATCAACACGATATCGACCTTTTCCGCAATTGGTAAACGGTCCATTTTAACACGGGTAATGTATCACGAAGCAAATACCGTGCGCACTGGCGGAATGTTACGTGATACCACGTACTTATACGTTTGTGACTATTACAGCGCCATCTATCACAAAGCGAAAAAAGTGATCCAACTAAAACATTCATATTTCTTTACGTAGCCTACTACACGAATATGTAATAAAATGGGGATTCCTATTAAAAAAAAAAAAAAAACGCACTTTATATCCGTTTGACCTATGGCAGCAACATCTAGCGGGCCAACTATAGCGCCATCTGGTTTCCGCCTTCAAGCTAGTCAAGTTTTGCTCTTTGTAGTTTTTTCGTTTGATGCTTATTTCGTGAGATATTTGGCCCGGTCGCTATCAATGGACCACCCTGTGTACGTGGACGTAGATGTTTGAAGCGCTAGACGGCATAACGATATCTCCGACTACCTTTCAAAGCAGCTTGGCTACACTGTCCGAGCATCGCCCGCAGTGTCATACGATGACCGGGCAATGTCGAAGACAGAGCTTGCGTCGTAGGTGAGACAGCTTTTAATACGCAACACTGCCGCAGTACGGAGTACACCGGGCGGCAGCCCGTGTGTGTCTCCCTGGAGCTCTGACGGCCCGACCACGCACAGGCGTCGTCAGCTGGCGCCCGGGCGCTGGGCTGGTGGCGTTGCGTCAGATGCTCGATAGCCCCGACTGGGTCGTGGGGCTGTGCCGGGCCGGGCCGGCGGCTACGCGCGGCCGCGCTGTCGCAACGGGGGCCACGTGCGCCCGTCCGTGACGTCACGGCGCGTCACGTCACGTCTCGTGCGAGCGAACGCGCTGGCCGCGATAGTTGGGGGGCCGGCTCTGCGCGGGTTGCGACGCTTCTCGTGTCGGGAAGGTCACACGTGTGTGAACTGAGGTCATTACGTATGCAGTGCAAGAGCAGGTGAAGGAAAACAAGAAATATTGGTGTTTAACGTCGCGTCAGCTACAATGTAACTGGAGACGGACCACAAGCTCGGATCGGAGGAGATTTTATTTTATTTGTTGCCATTTACAAAAGACCGACCTCCTAGCGTCAGGCCGTGTTTTCGTAATATCGAATTGTGCATCTACATAATACGAAGCATATTTGATTTTTTATTATTTTAACGAAGTTTTAACAATGTTGCATTGTTAAATACACTCCTGGAAATTGAAATAAGAACACCGTGAATTCATTGTCCCAGGAAGGGGAAACTTTATTGACACATTCCTGGGGTCAGATACATCACATGATCACACTGACAGAACCACAGGCACATAGACACAGGCAACAGAGCATGCACAATGTCGGCACTAGTACAGTGTATATCCCCCTTTCGCAGCAATGCAGGCTGCTATTCTCCCATGGAGACGATCGTAGAGATGCTGGATGTAGTCCTGTGGAACGGCTTGCCATGCCATTTCCACCTGGCGCCTCAGTTGGACCAGCGTTCGTGCTGGACGTGCAGACCGCGTGAGACGACGTTTCATCCAGTCCCAAACATGCTCAATGGGGGACAGATCCGGAGATCTTGCTGGCCAGGGTAGTTGACTTACACCTTCTAGAGCACGTTGGGTGGCACGGGATACATGCGGACGTGCATTGTCCTGTTGGAACAGAAAGTTCCCTTGCCGGTCTAGGAATGGTAGAACGATGGGTTCGATGACGGTTTGGATGTACTGTGCACTATTCAGTGTCCCCTCGACGATCACCAGTGGTGTACGGCCAGTGTAGGAGATCGCTCCCCACACCATGATGCCGGGTGTTGGCCCTGTGTGCCTCGGTCGTATGCAGTCCTGATTGTGGCGCTCACCTGCACGGCGCCAAACACGCATACGACCATCATTGGCACCAAGGCAGAAGCGACTCTCATCGCTGAAGACGACACGTCTTCATTCGTCCCTCCATTCACGCCTGTCGCGACACCACTGGAGGCGGGCTGCACGATGTTGGGGCGTGAGCGGAAGACGGCCTAACGGTGTGCGGGACCGTAGCCCAGCTTCATGGAGACGGTTGCGAATGGTCCTCGCCGATAGCCCAGGAGCAACAGTGTCCCTAATTTGCTGGGAAGTGGCGGTGCGGTCCCCTACGGCTCTGCGTAGGATCCTACGGTCTTGGCGTGCATCCGTGCGTCGTTGCGGTCCGGTCCCAAGTCGACGGGCACGTGCACCTTCCGCCGACCACTGGCGACAACATCGATGTACTGTGGAGACCTCACGCCCCACGTGTTGAGCAATTCGGCGGTACGTCCACCCGGCCTCCCGCATGCCCACTATACGCCCTCGCTCAAAGTCCGTCAACTGCACATACGGTTCACGTCCACGCTGTCGCGGCATGCTACCAGTGTTAAAGACTGCGATGGAGCTCCGTATGCCACGGCAAACTGGCTGACACTGACGGCGGCGGTGCACAAATGCTGCGCAGCTAGCGCCATTCGACGGCCAACACCGCGGTTCCTGGTGTGTCCGCTGTGCCGTGCGTGTGATCATTGCTTGTACAGCCCTCTCGCAGTGTCCGGAGCAAGTATGGTGGGTCTGACACACCGGTGTCAATGTGTTCTTTTTCCATTTCCAGGAGTGTACTTGTAAACTAAAATGTTTAAAATTAACTATCTTGGTATTGAGAAGATAGGTAAGTAGGTCCAGTTCTCGCCTCTTTTCTCAACATACTCCTCCACACGTTTCAGCCATCTATCCCTTGGTTTTCCTCCTGGTCGTTCCCTTCGCATCTCCATTTCATGTAGGTTCTTGAAAATCCTCTTGTTTTCCCTTCTTTTTAATTGCTCATACCATCTTAGACATGGGGTTTCTATACCACTCTACAAGGGTTGCTTTTTTACTGTTTCTCTTACCCCTTCCTTGCTCCTCCTATGACCCTGGTCACTCGTACTTCCGAGGCACTTAATTTCACATGCATGTAACCTCCTTTCATCTCTATACTTCAGCACCCATAATTCAGGTGCGTAAGTCAGTATTGGTGTGTAGTAGCTTTGCTTGTAACACTGCTTTGCTTGTCTGTGTGACGTCTTTGATCCAAATCAGGCTCCTAACACTTCGCAGGAATGCTTCTACCTATCAAGTTCAGTGATCGCTTTCTGATTTCTTTCACTTTTCCCTGGCACATTTCGTAAGTACTTAACACTTTCCACTTTCTTCAGATGTTCACCTTAAATCCTTATTCCGCTATTTGGTCAATATTTCTTTCTAGGTGTGATCAGGATCTTACATTTGATTACATTAAATTTCATTACATAATGTCTCACAGTTTCTTCCCAAGCACCCAGCTGTTCCTGAATCTCCTCCTTCCCGTTTCCCCAGATCATCAAGTCATCCGTGAACACCACTGCTGTCAACTTGTCTTCTCCATTTTTTTCGCCACCTTAGTCATTATTTCAGCCAAGACTACAATGAAGAGGAGAGGTGACAATGCAGTGCCCTATTTCTGCCAACTTGTTTGCTACAACCAATCCGTCCCTTCATTTCTCACTTTCACGCAACTCCAACTTACACAGTACATCTTCTCCAGTCCGTTTATTGCCTCTTTTTTGTCATTCCCTTCTTTTCTTGTGCTTCCCAGACCTTTTTTCTGCAGACGTGTCAAATGCCTTTTCTATATCGAGAAAGGCCATCAAAGGTCTTCCCTGAACTCACTGTGGTCGTCCTGGAGCTACCTCACTGCAAATATGAGGTCAAATGTTGACCTTCCGGATCTGAAGCCATGTTGTTCCTCTGTCAGTTTGTTTTCGACTCTTGTTTGGATGCTCCTCTCCAGGATCCTTTCATACACCGTGTGGTATCAGTGTGACTCCCCTGTAGACTCCCCAATCCTTGGTACTCTCTTCCTTCTTCCAATCTAGAGTCTTCTTCTCATTGCGCACCACCCTCATCATAAGATACAGCCACTGTTTCCCAACATCCCCTGCTGCCTTCACTATCTCGACACTTACCTCGTCCATACCTAGTACCTTTCCTCCTTTCGTCCAGTGTCATTTTCATTTCTTTACCGAGCGAGGTGGCACAGTGGTTAGCACACTGGACTCGCATTCAGGACGACGACGGTTCAATCCCGCGTCCGGCCATCCTGATTTAGGTTTTCCGTGATTTCCTTAAATCGCTCCAGGCAAATGCCGGGATGTTTACTTTGAAAGGGCAGTGCCGACTTCCTTCCCCGTCCTTCCCTAATCCGATGAGACCGATGACCTCGCTGTTTGGTCTCTTCCCCCAAACAGTCCAATCCAATCCGTTTCTTTCCGTGTCAGGTCCTACCCCTCCGCCCGCCCCCCAATATTTATTTCTGCCCCTCTTAGCCTGTTATCGTCGTCTTCATTCGGATTTAGCAAATGCTCGATGTACTCCTTCCACACTATCTTCAGTGTCTCTTTGTTATTAACTATGTTCCTATTTTTGTCTATCATTATTGTTGTCTCTAAAACCTCTCCTCTTACTTTCGACCGTTCAGTATAGTATTTTCTTACTTCGTATGCTATCTTCATCATCTTTGTTCATTCTTCCATTCACTTTCTTCTCTGCTCAGCCACTGTCTTATTTGTCTCTTTCTTCTTTTCCTTATACCCTTCTCTTGATAAATGGATGCTTTCCCGGAACCACAACCTGAAGGCCTTTTTCTTCCTTCCCACTACCTCCCTGACTCTTCCTTCCACCGTAATTTCTCCTTCCGTCATTTCCTGCCGCTTGTACTTCCGCATACAGCAACTGCAGTTTCTACTATAGCACTTTCAAGTTGTTCCCACTTCCCTTTTCCTCTTTTCGGTTCATTTTTTGGTAGCCTTTCTCTTTTAATTTCCTGGTATTCTTCCTTAACTTTCTTTTTCTTAAGTTTCCATACTCTAATTCGCCTTTCCTAGTTCTCTGTCTTTTTTCATTCCTTCATTATTCTCATGATCATCGCCAGTAGTTGGTGGTCTTTATCCAATGCGTCAGGGGGCAATACCTTTATATCTGTTACAGGTATCTTCGTTCCTCAGGCATAAAGCACGTAATCCACCAAATATTTCTGCGTCAGATGTGCTACTACTCACCATCCGAGGTAGACAACCTCAGCAATGTCACCATCTGAGGGAGAGAACCTAAGCAGTGTTTTGAGCCTGTAGCCCTCGGATGGCGCGATCCTACATCTAGGTTAGGTTACTCTAAACTGCAGCGTGTGATCCACCGTTTCAGTATTTCTCGTAGAACTCAATATTACTGTCCAATTACCACTGGTTTTCGTGAGACTCCGGTGACTATAAGTGGCTCTAAGCACTATGGGACTTAACATGTCATCAGTCCCCTACACTTAGAACTACTTAAAACTTACTAACCTAAGGACATCACAAACATCCGTGATGCGTGTGATCCTCCGTGTCTGTATTTCTCGTACAACTCAATATTACTGTCCAATTACCACTTGTTTTCGTAAGACTCCGGTGACAAAAAATGGCTCTAATCAATATGGGACTTAACATGTAAGGCCATCAGTCCCCTAGACTTAGAACTACTTAAAACTTGCTTACCTAAGGACATCACACACATCCATGCCCGAGACAGGATTCGAACCTGCGACCGTAGTAGCAGCAGGGTTCCGGACTGAAGCGCCTAGACAGGTGACTATATATTTAGTCCTTATTCTATGTTTGTCCATTTTCGGCCGTCCGCTGTCGTCTGATTTAGTACTACCACATCTGTCCTCTGTCCCGCTAGTGTTCCATGCGGAATCATTCGTTGCCTTTGCATTTTGCAGTCTGTACTCTCTAAACGACAGTACCCTATGGGCCTTTCGACAGTTGTCACAATCCCTTCGCCATTAATTCATTCTCCAGATTTTGAGCTCCCTCAAGATCTTTATCTTCGCCTACGTTGCCGTGCGATACTTATTATTTATGTCTGTCAGGTACAGTGCGTCCAGTGGCGCAGTGGCGAGAATCCCCTACAGCTGCAGCAACTCACGCCTCCAAGCACGTCTTACACTACGGTGCAGAGTTGATGTGCTAACATCCAAGCAGCAGAACTTCTTAGTGATTCGAAAAGAGTGCAGTGGTACGTTGTTACCACAGTCATGTGAAATCTCTAGTTCTCTGTGTTGATGTGGAAAGTTAACACGCCCTTTCTATAGCTATTTTGACTTTTTGATTAAAGTTTAATTTCTTATACAGTTGCGTGCCAAAGTATGCTGTAACCATATTTCTTTTTAAGCTCTTTCCATCTGGTTTAATTGTAGGAGAAGAATGACAAAGGATACCGACCGTGTCTTTTTGAAAGGAACCATCCTTGCATTTGCCTTCAATGGCATACAAAACCGTAAATCTTTGCGGACGAAGGGTATTTTAAACGATGACCTTCCGAATACAACTCACCTTGAAACGTTTGTTGCCTCGGCGCCCCAGATCTTCCATGAAGTGGCGCAAAAATACATTCGCCAGAATCCATACCCTGTTTGCTCTGTAACACGCACAAGACGAATTACGGCACATACTACTCACGGGTTTAGTGGGAAACGTTTACTGGCAGACCCGGATTAGAACTATCCACTGCTACACATGTAAAACCAGTCTAAATTTGGGTCGCTGGGGTCGCTTGTACCCGCGAGACAAGTTAAACTTCCAGAATGAGATTTTCACTCTGCAGCGGAGTGTGCGCTGATATGAAACTTCCTGGCAGATTAAAACTGTGTGCCCGACCGAGACTCGAACTCGGGACCTTTGCCTTTCGCGGGCAAATGCTCTACCAACTGAGCTACCGAAGCACGACTCACGCCCGGTACTCACAGCTTTACTTCTGCCAGTACCTCGTCTCCTACCTTCCAAACTTTACAGAAGCTCTCCTGTGAACCTTGCAGAACTAGCACTCCTGAAAGAAAGGATATTGCGGAGACATGGCTTAGCCACAGCCTGGGGGATGTTTCCAGAATGAGATTTTCACTCTGCAGCGGAGTGTGCGCTGATATGAAACTTCCTGGCAGATTAAAACTGTGTGCCCGACCGAGACTCGAACTCGGGACCTTTGCCTTTCGCGGGCAAGTGCTCTACCAACTGAGCTACCGAAGCACGACTCACGCCCGGTACTCACAGCTTTACTTCTGCCAGTACCTCGTCTCCTACCTTCTAAACTTTACAGAAGCTCTCCTGCGAACCTTGCAGAACTAGCACTCCTGAAAGAAAGGATATTGCGGAGACATGGCTTAGCCACAGCCTGGGGGATGTTTCCAGAATGAGATTTTCACTCTGCAGCGGAGTGTGCGCTGATATGAAACTTCCTGGCAGATTAAAACTGTGTGCCCGACCGAGACTCGAACTCGGGACCTTTGCCTTTCGCGGGCAAGTGCTCTACCAACTGAGCTACCGAAGCACGACTCACGCCCGGTACTCACAGCTTTACTTCTGCCAGTACCTCGTCTCCTACCTTCCAAACTTTACAGAAGCTCTCCTGCGAACCTTGCAGAACTAGCACTCCTGAAAGAAAGGATATTGCGGAGACTTCTCAATATTCAAAAGCTAATATTTAAAAGCCGTGTACTAATTCCACAACTTTCAGAAAGCTCCCAAGGTCTGGTCACTGGACTGCAACAAGTAAACTACTTACAGTTCTAACACCGTCTCCAACTGGCTCACAAGAACTTCTGTCGATCATCTCCACATAACAAAGCTACGATACACTTAAACACAAATAAGGTGAAGAGTGACACAGGAGAGAAACTTAAGTTACTGGCCACTATTAAACATCACCACGTCGGTCTCGCTCTCTAAAACACCTCTCACCAGCTAACTAGCATCTAATAGGTGGAGGGTTCACTGAACCACCTTCCAGCTATTTCTCTACCGTTCCACACTCGAAAGACGCGCAGGAAAAACGAGCTCTTTAATCTTTCTCTGCGAGCTCTGATTTATCTTATTTTATAACGATGGTTATTTCTCCCTTTGTACGTAAGCGGCAACAAAGTATTTTGGCAATCGGAGGGGAACGTTGGAGATGAAATTTCACGAGAAGATCCTGTCCCAAAGAAAACTATTCGCCTATCATATCCATGGCACTCTCTCTCCTACTTCGCAATGTTACAAAACCAGCTGCCTTGTTTTGAACTTTCTCGATGTCCCCCGTCAGTCGCATCTGATGCTGGACCCACACCACGCAGCAACACTCCACAAGGGCAGTGAGTTATAAAGAGGAATGTAAATCTCTAAAACACGCAGTTATGTAAGTTCAGCTGATCGACGAAATAAGGAAGTACGAAAATCATAAATTGTAGGCCTTCACGGCCGGCGTCTTCATTAGTTAAAACTTCCGGGCTGAGGAGCCATGGTCGATCTGTAAGACTTCTTCTTCCTGACGTTTTGTTGCCAACTGCGGGAAACATCTTCCGAGGTGAGTAAACGACAAACTAACGGAGTACGAAAATGTCAGGGAAATTCAAGAATACCGAAATACAAGTCACTTAGGAATGGAATAAATAAGTGCAGGGAAGCCAAGACGAAATGATTGCTTGAAAAATGTGGAGAAATGAAAAAGAAATGATTGCCGCAAGTACAGACTCAATAAACAGAAAGTCAAAATAACCTTCGGTGACATTAAATCTAAAGGCACAACAATATTCAAGATAGGTAGTAGGAAGGATCCACTTAATTACAGGCCCATATCATTAACGCAGATATGCAGCAGGATTTTGGAACATATATTGTGTTCGAACACTATGAATCACCTCGAAGAAAACGGTCTATTGACACACAGTCAACATGGGTTTAGAAAACATTCTTCTTGTGAAACACAACTAGCTCTTTATTCGCATGAAGTGTTGAGTGCTATTGACAAGAGATTTCAGATCGATTCTGTATTTCTGCATTTCCGGAAGGCTTTTGACACTGTAACACACAAGCGCCTTGCAGTGAAATTGCGTGCTTATGGAATATCGTCTCAGTTATGTGACTGGATTCATTATTTCCTGTCAGAGGGGTCACAGTTCGTAGTAATTCACGGAAAGTCATCGAGTAAAACAGAAGTGATTCCTAGCGTTCCCCAGGCTAGTGTTATAGGCCCTTTGCTGTTCCTTATCTATATAAACGATTTGGAATACAATTTGAGCAACCGTCTTAGGTCGTTTGCAGATGAAGCTGTCGTTTGTCGACTAATGAAGTCATCATAAGATCCAAAGAAATTGCAAAACTATTTAGACACGCTATCTGAATAGTGCGAAAATTGGCAGTTGACCCTAAATAACGAAAAGTGTGAGGTCATTCACATGAGTGTTAAAAGGAATTTGTTAAACTTCGGTTATACGATAAATTAGTCATATCCAAAGGCCGTAAATTCAACTAAATACCTAGGTATTACATCTCAAATAGAAAGAAACACATAGAATATGTTGTTGGGAAAGCTAACCAAAGACTGCGTTTTATTGGCAGGACACTTAGAAAATGTAACAGTTCTGCCAAGGAGACTGCCTGCCCTACGCTTGTCCTTACCAGATAGGACTGACGGAGAGAAACGAAAAAGTTCAAAGAACGGCAGCACGTTTTGTATTATCGCGAAATATGGGAGAGAGTGTCACTGAAATGATACAGGATTTGGGCTGGACGTCATTAAAAGAAAGGCGTTTTTCGTTGCGACGGAACCTTCTCACGAAATTCTAATCACCAACTTTCTCCTCCGAAAGCGAAAATATTTTGTTGACACCGACCTGCATATGGAGAAACGATCACCGCCGCAAAATAAGGGAAATCAGAGCTCGTACGGAAAGATATAGGTGTTCATTCTTTCCGCGCGCTATACGACATTGGAACAATAGAGAATAGTGAAGGTGGTTCGATGAGACCTCTCCCAGGCATAAATATGATTTGCAGAGTATCCATGTAGATGTAGATGTAGATTAAGAATGCAATGAGAACTCCACTGTAAATGCAGAAGAGTGCACATAAATGGAAAGGGTACGTTAAAGGGCTCTATAAGAGGTTGCTCCTGTATGTTGAGGTGATAGAAGAAGAAACGTCTGGCGACAGGAAAGAGATAGAGGATCCAGAATTAGAATTTAAAAGTGCTTTGGAAGAGTTAAGACCAAATAAGACAGAATGGACAGATAACATCCCATCGGAATTTCTGATATCATTAGGGAAGTGGCAACCAAACGACTATTCACGTTGGTATATAGAATGTATGAGATTATGAGATTGGGGATGTGCCGTCTGACTTTCGGAGAAACACCATCCACACAATTCCGAAGACTGCAAGGCCGTCAAGTGCGAAAATTATCGCATAGTCAGCTTAGGAGCTCACACGTCCAAGTTAATGAGAAGGATGATATACAGAAGAATGGAAAAGAAAATTCAGGATCTGTTAGATGACCATCAGTTTGGCTTTAGGAAGCGAAAAGGCACTAGAGAGGCAGTTCTGACTTCGCGGTTATTAATAGAACCAAGCCTCAATAACAGTCAAGACACTTTCATAGAATCTGTCAAGCTGGAGAAAGCGTTCGACTATGTAAAATTGTGCAGGATGTTCGAAATTCTGAGAAAAATAGGGTAAATTATAGGGAGAGATGGGTGATACTCAATTTGTACAAGAATCAAGAACGAACAATAAGACTGGAAGACCAACAGCGAATTTCTCGGACTACGGAGGATATGGAACAGGAATGTAGTCTTTTACCCATACTGTTCAAGCTATGCACCGAAGAAGTAATGAAAGAAATAAAAGATAGTTTCAAGAGAAACATTAAAATTCAGGATGAAAGACTATCAATGATAAGATTCGCTGATGGCGTTGCTATTCTCAGTGAAAGTGAAGAAAAATTTCAGGAATTAATGAGTGCAGATCATGGACTTAGAATAAACCGTAGAAAGTGAAAGGAATAAGAAGTGGCAGAAATGAGAACAGCAAGATGCTTAACTTTAGAATTGGGGTACAGGAAGTAGACGAAGCAAAGCAAAATAACCCATGATGGACGGAGAAAGCAGTGCGTAAAAAGCATACTAGCACTGGTAGAAAGGGCATTCCAGGCCAAGAGAAGTCTTCGAATATCACACTCAATCCTTAATTTGAGGAAGAAATTTCTGGGCATTTACGTTTGGAGCAGAACGTTGTATGGTAGGGAAACATGGATTGTGGGAAAATGAGAACAGAAGAAAATCGAAGCATTTGAGATGTGGTGCTGTAGAAGAATGTTGATAATTAGGTGAACTGTTATGGTAAGGAATGAGGTACTTTTCCACAGAATCTATGAAAATATGGAAAACACTGACAAGAGAAGGGACAAGATGATAAATATCTGTTACGGCATCAGGGAAGAACTTCCATTGTACTAGCGGGAGCTGTAGACCGTAAAAGTAGTAGACGGAGTCAACCAAGGTTTAATCAGCTACATTTCTACCAGAATTTAACAAAAATAATAATTTTACCCTTCGCCTACACAGTGTTAATCACACAAACTCCCTCACACATCCAAAAACATTCCCCGCCGAATCGTTTTATAGGGTATGTCACAAAAATTTTAGAATTTTTTGTTGTATTTTACTTTAATTTTTGTTATTACTAAAGCGGCCTCTGTTCTTCCCCGGAGTTCAAGGTATCTCCACACCAGATTTCATCGAAATCGGTTCAGTAGCTCAGTCATGAAAATGTAAAGGTGTTATTTTCGTATTTAATAATATTAGTGCAGAATTAGGAATTAAAGAAACCGAGGACTGCATAAACATTGTATTCTTTAGAACGTATCAAACACATAAGCATTTTCAAAATAGGATAAATCTAAGTAGCTTTTCCAGGGTGTAAATGTTTTTCACTAATTTCTGTAATATTCTTAAAATCATTAAATATCTTGTACTACACATCTTCCAAAGTATCCTATGTTTTTCCTTACGTTCAAGTTATTTGTATACCAAAAACCATCGAAACTGGTTATGCCGTTTCATCGTGAAATAGTAACAGACAAACACACTTTCCCATTTACAATACCTGGTGTTTCAAAACAAATATGTGTGTTGGCTTTGTAGAATGTATTACATTCAGCTTATACTTGAAAATAATACATCAAAAGAAAGAACTGCTCAAACAGCTTTGTTTGTATATCTGCGCACATGCGCATGCACTGTTTCCTGTGTCTTCCTATACAAAGCGCTAGCAACAAAGATGGCGACTAGTGAACAGAAACTTTTTTGTGTTTTGCGGTTCGCAAGGACTGAATCTGTTGTTACACG
This sequence comes from Schistocerca cancellata, assembly GCF_023864275.1. NCBI lineage: Eukaryota > Metazoa > Arthropoda > Insecta > Orthoptera > Acrididae > Schistocerca > Schistocerca cancellata. The sequence continues at coordinate 261,210,856 of NC_064628.1, forward strand.
GTAACGTGCGTTCCATATTAAATTCCGTTGCAATCCTCCAAGCGATAATACCATCCGTAGATGGTGTCATCAGTTTGAAGACACTGGCTGTCTTTGCAAAGGGAATGGTACGAGCGACCATGGGTGACAAAGGCACGTGTTAAATGGGTGAGAGTCTTCCACGCGCAGACTCAAAAAATCGGTTCGGAAGGCCAGTCGCGAGTTAGCAGTTCCAATGACGCTTGTGGGGAGCCTTTTAAGGAGACGCTCACAACTGCATCCTTATCGTCTGCAGTTCTTACAAGCTCTGAAGGCTACAAAGCCTGCAGTTTATAGCTTATATGGCAACTTTGCCAATGAAATGTTGCTGCATGAAGATGAAGATTTTCTGGACTGTGTCGTCTTCAGTGGTGAATCAATATTTCACGTAAGTGGAAATGTGAACACACGTAATGTGCATGTCTAAGGATTAGAAAATCCCTCCTAGATGGTGCAGTTGCAATGAGACTCCCCTGAACTGAATGTTTATTGTCTCGTGCTCCTGCAGAACGGTTATGGGCCTTTCTTTTATGGTGAAGCAACTGTAACTAGAGTTTCGCACCTTGAAGTGCTAGAACTGTGACTCTCTCCTCAACAGGAAGAAGCTGAACCACTAAACTTTATTCGGGTTCAGGATGGTGCACGGAATTCCTGATATAACTCAGTTGCCATTCGTTAAACGATACTTCACCCGACCGCTAGATTGGCAGTTAGGGGCCGGATGACACAGCTTGTTTCGTAACGAGACGTTCATCGGATCTGACGCGATGTGATTTTTACCTTTTGGGTTCATAAAGGGTCATGCGTATGCGCCTCCACTGCCAGCTGATCTACCCGATTTGCGAAATGGGAAACAAACAGTTGTTTCACCATAAAAGAAAGGCCCATAAACGTTCCGCAGGAGCACGAGACAACAAACATTCAGTTCAGGGGAGTCCCATTGCAATTACTTCAGAAACAGTAATAAGGTTTGGGAAGAAGTCTCCTATCGACTCGATGTGTGACATGTGACGACTGGTGCTGACACTGAACACTTGTAAAAAGAAACTGTCTGAGTTGCTCTTTCATTTGGCGCATCATTTGCAACTGTAAATTGAATGTAATAAATGCTGTAAAGCCTTAAAACTCCATTTCGAAGCTGCTGGTGTGAATGGAAGTGTTGATTACTATAGTACTTCATCATACTCCGTCAGACAACTTAACTAAGACGTCAATGACTTTTCACTGAAATGACAGACTTTAACACCCTTGTTTTACACAGATTTTTGTCGCTCTATGCGAGAATTTAAAGCATCTTTTACTTTTCTAATTTTCGCTTCGTTATAGCTAACAAATAGTTAGTGTTCTTGGACTCACAGCATTATTCTGCGAATTACTAACGTTAATAGCACATTGGAATGGAGCGGACACTTTTGTGGGAGACGTCGGGTAATTGAGTCGATTTGTTACACAGAATTTTTTTGTAAAATTAAGACGTTGTCGTAATCAGCCATTACGATAACTTTGATCTCAAGGCAGTTTATGTCATTAATACTAAATAAACATACCTAGAATTTGTTCGAAACTATGTAAGTATTGTCTGAAGAATATAAGCAGATTGATGTGCAAAAAGGTACGTGTTGGTTATTATTTTCATCGAATCATCGAAACCTGGATTCCTTATTACGGAGTAATGTGAAGTGGATTGATAAGTGAACCTGTAGATTTTAATTGTAAGAAGGCAATTATTCTTTTCTTAATCATCATCATCATCATCATCATCATCATCATCATCATCATCATTTAAGACTGATTATGCCTTTCAGCGTTCAGTCTGGAGCATAGCCCCCCTTATACAGTTCCTCCATGATCCCCTATTCAGTGCTAACATTGGTGCCTCTTCTGATGTTAAACCTATTACTTCAAAATCATTCTTAACCGAATCCAGGTACCTTCTCCTCGGTCTGCCCCGACTCCTCCTACCCTCTACTGCTGAATCCATGAGTCTCTTGGGTAACCTTCCTTCTCCTATGCGTGTAACATGACCCCACCATCTAAGCCTGTTCGCCCTGACTGTTACATCTATAGAGTTCATTCCCAGTTTTTCTTTGATTTCCTCATTGTGGACACCCTCCTGCCATTGTTCCCATCTACTAGTACCTGCAATCATCCTAGCTACTTTCATATCGTAACCTCAACCTTGTTGATAAGGTAACCTGAATCCACCCAGCTTTCGCTCCCATACAACAAAGTTGGTCGAAAGATTGAACGGTGCACAGATAACTTAGTCGTGGTTCTGACTTCCTTCTTGCAGAAGAGAGTAGATCGTAGCTGAGCGCTCACTGCATTAGCTTTGCTACACCTCGCTTCCAGTTCTTTCACTATGTTGTCATCCTGTGACAATATGCATCCTAAGTACTTGAAACCGTCCACCTGTTCTAACTTTGTTCCTCCTATTTGGCACTCAATCCGTTTATATTTCTTTCCCACTGACATTACTTTCGTTTTGGAGATGCTAATCTTCATACCATAGTCCTTACATTTCTGATCTAGCTCTGAAATATTACTTTGCAAACTTTCAATCGAATCTGCCATCACAAGTAAGTCATCCGCATATGCAAGACTGCTTATTTTGTGTTCACATATCTTAATCTCACCCAGCCAGTCTATTGTTTTCAACATATGATCCATAAATAATATGAACAACAGTGGAGACAGGTTGCAGCCTTGTCTTACCCCTGAAACTACTCTGAACCATGAACTCAATTTACCGTCAACTCTAACTGCTGCCTGACTATCCATGTAAAGACCTTTAATTGCTTGCAAAAGTTTGCCTCCTATTCCATAATCTTGTAGAACAGACAATAACTTCCTCCTAGGAACCCGGTCATATGCCTTTTCTAGATCTATAAAGCATAGATACAATTCCCTGTTCCACTCATAACACTTCTCCATTATTTGCCGTAAGCTAAACATCTGGTCCTGACAACCTCTAAGAGGCCTAAACCCACACTGATTTTCATCCAATTGGTCCTCAACTAATACTCGCACTTTCCTTTCAACAATACCTGAGAAGATTTTACCCACAACGCTGATTAAAGAGATACCTCTGTAGTTGTTACAATCTTTTCTGTTTCCATGTTTAAAGATTGGTGTGATTACTGCTTTTGTCCAGTCTGATGGAACCTGTCCCGACTCCCAGGCCATTTCAATTATCCTAAGTAGCCATTTAAGATCTGACATTCCACTGTATTTGATGAGTTCCGACTTAATTTCATCCACCCCAGCAGCTTTATTGCACTGCAATCTATTGACCATTTTTTCCACTTCCTCAAATGTGATCCTATTTCCATCATCATTCCTATCCCATTCTACCTCGAAATCTGAAACATTACTGATCGCATTTTCACCTACATTGAGCAACTCTTCAAAATATTCCCTCCATCTGCCCAAGGCATCCACAGGATTCACCAGCAGTTTTCCTGACCTGTCCAAAATACTTGTCATTTCCTTCTTAAGTCCCTTTCGAAGACTGCTAATTACACTCCAGAATGGTTTTCCAGCTGCTTGACCCATAGTCTCCAACCTGTTTCCAAAGTCTTCCCACGATTTCTTCTTGGATGCTGCAATTATCTGTTTGGCTTTGTTTCTTTCTTCAACATAACTTTCTCTGTCTACCTGGGTTCTGGTATGTAGCCATTTTTGATACGCCTTTTTTTTCCTTTTACAGGCTGCCTTGACTGTATCATTCCACCAAGCTGTTTGCTTCATCCTACTTTTACACACTACTGTTCCAAGACATTCTTTAGCCACTTCTTGTACTGTGTCCCTGTACCTTGTCCATTCCTTTTCCAATGACTGTAATTGACTACATTCAACTAAATGGTACCTTTCTGAGATCGCTGTTATGTACTTGTGCCTGATTTCCTTATCCTGAAGTTTCTCCACTCTTATCCTCCTACATATGGACCTGACCTCCTGCACTTTCGGCCTCACAATCCCAATTTCACTGCAGATCAGTGTCATCAAAGAATCCCCTGAATACACGTGTGTCCCTCACAGCCTTCCTGAATTCCTGATCTGTTATTATATAGTCAATGACAGATCTGGTTCCCCTGCCTTCCCAAGTATACCGGTGAATATTCTTATGTTTAAAAAAGGAGTTTGTGATTACTAAGCCCATACTGGCACAGAAATCCAAGAGTTGTTTCCCGTTCCTGTTGGTCTCCATATCCTCTCCAAATTTACCCATAACCTTTTCATACCCTTCTGTTCGATTTCCAATCCTGGCGTTAAAATCACCCATGAGCGGAACAATGTCCTTGTCCTTTACTCTAACAACTACATCACTGAGTGCCTCATAAAAACTATCCATCTTATCTTGATCTGTCCCTTCACAATGCGAATATACTGACACAATCCTAATTTTCTTGCTAGACACTGTCAAATCTATCCACATCAGTCGTTCGTTTACATACCTTATTGCAACTACGCTGGGTTCCATTTCTTTCCTGATGTAAAGCCCTACACCCCATTGTGCTATTCCTGCTTTGACTCCTGACAGGTTAGACCTTGTATTCTCCACTTCCTCTTCTTTCTCACCCCTTACCCGAATGTCACTAACAGCTAAACCGTCCAGCCCCATCTTACTTGCAGCCTCTGCCAGCTCTGCCTTCTTCCCAGAGTAGCCCCCATTGATATTAATAGCTCCCCATCTCATTACCATTTGTTTGCCAAGTCGTATCTTAGGAGTCCCTGGTTTGTCAGTTAGAGGTGGGACTCCGTCACCTCCAAAGGTCCGAGGCATTTTGCTCTGATTGTTGCCAGCATCATATTTAAAGTACCAGGGAAGCAGGTTGCTAGCCTTACTTGCCCCGAGTCCCATTGGGTTTTACCCCTAACGGCTGAGGGACTAACCTTTTCTTAATGGATTAAAGAAATGTGCGTGAGGACCTATCATCCAGTTTAATTCATTATGTTGGCATAGCACATCGACGGATTCCGGTCTATCTATAGCGATAGATTAATGACTGTACTTGATATTTGCGCTTTCAACGAGAGCTCCATCGATGAGCAGTCAACCAGAGTCTCCAGCAAGCTCTACAACCAGCACCTTATTCAAAGTACAGAAAATAATTCACCAGTGGACTATGGTCGCCGGCACGCTGGATCAGCGTGTTCGATGGTAGGGCTGGCTGTCCTCTTTGGAAAAAAAAAGTATTCAAGGATGAACTGAAAATGACGTCCGCCCAGACGAAATTCCGAGAACAATAACCATAAAAAGAGGGTAGCGTCCTCGATTAGTAAACAAAACGTCTTCGGTCCTGGCGTCGAACCCCTCCTCTGCTTAAATTTTGAATAAACATCATCAACGATGGCGACAGAATACTTCGAAATGAGAAGTCGCCTTCTTTTTGCCAAAGGCCTTGTCAAAGACAGTGGTGGAGTGGACAAAAGTTCAGTGCACTCCCTTGCACTTGGGATGGGAAACTGCCCCTGAAAACCAGAAGAATCAGCAACAATCAATGGCATGAGGATGCAGAAGACAATGGAAACCATTGCATTAATGATATGTGACTTGTGGCCTATAATTCAAAAAGTGTCATGATTATCTCTCCATTGGCAAAAATAATGTTTTGCGAGTCGGGGCTTGGAAAGTCAGAAGTTTGAACGTGGTAGAGAATCTAGAAAATCTGAAAAGGGAAATGCTAAGGCTCAGTATAGATATTGTGGTTGTTAGTGAAGTGAAATGGAAAGAAGATAAATCAGGCAAGTATAGGGTAATATCAGCAGCAGCAGAAAATGGTAGATTGGGACATAGGAAGGTAGGACAGAGAGTGACTTACTGTGAACAGTTCAGTGACAGGATTGCTCTCTTCAGAATCATAGCTAACCAGCTCCGACAATAATATTCATATATACCTACCGACTTCGCAATCAGACAAAGTATTTGAGTATATTGAGCGGGTAATTCAGTCCCTAAAAGTAGATGAAAATCTAATAGCTGTCTGAGATTGGAATGCGGTTGTTGGAGAAGGAGTAGTAGAAAGGGCTTGGTAGAGGAATGTCAAAGGAGAAAGAGCAATTGAGTTCTACAATACATTTCAACTAGTAATAGCGAACACCCAGTTCAAAAATCAAAACAGGAGGAGATATGCTTTGCAAAGGGGGAAATACTAGAGATTTCAATCAGATTACATCATGGTCGGACAGATATTCCAAAATCAGATACTGGATTGTAAGGTGCACCTAGGAGCACATATAGTCTCCGATCACAATTTGGTAATGATGAAGAGTAAGCTGAAGTTTAAAAGACTAGTCAGAAAAAATTACTGCGCGATGAAAAGGGCCATGGAAACACTGAAGAATGAACAAATACGATTGAAATTCTCTGACGCGATAAATACTGCGATAATGAATAGCTAAATAAGCAGTTCAGTTGAATTGGCATCTCAAAAATGTCACTCACATAAGTTGGAAAGAAAAATATAGGTAATAGGAGTTAACTGAGAAGAAACCACGGGTGACAGAGACCCGCCAGGTTAGCCGAGAGCGCTAATGGGCTGCTTCCTGGACTCGGGTAGGCGCGCCGGCCCGGATGGAAACCGCCCGCCGGATTAACGACGAGGGCCGGTGTGCCGGCCAGCCTGGCTGTAGTTTTTAGGCGGTTTTCCACATCCCTCTAGGTAAATACCAGGCTGGTCCCCACGTCCCGCCTCAGTTACACGACTCACAAACATTTGAAACACATCTGCACTTTTCCACGATTTACACTAGACGCAGACAGATGGGGTACTCTGATTACGTCCCGGGGGGTACGTGGTGTCGGCAGGAAGGGCATCCGGCCACTCCTTCAAATTAACATGCCAAATCCGATTTAACCACGCCAACCACGCGCAACATGCGGGAAAAAGGCGCAAGCGATAGATAGATAGAAACCATAGGTAACAGAAAAAAAACTTCAGTTGACTGAGGAAAGAAGGAAGTTCAAAAATGTTCAGGGAAATTAAGGAATACAGAAACACAAGTAACTTTGAACTGAAATAAATATGAAGTTCAGGAAAAAAAATGTCCCCAAGCACTATGGGACTTAACATCTGAGGTCATCAGTCCCCTAGACTTAGAACTACTTAAACCTAACTAACCTAAGGACATCACACACATCCATGCCTGAGGCAGGATTCGAACCTGCGACCATAGTAGCAGCACAGTTCTGGACTGAAGCGCCTAGAATCACTCTGCCACAACTTCCGACGAAATTAAGGAAGCTGAGGTGAGATGGTTACATGAAAAATGTGAAGAAGTCGAGAAAGAAGGACTGACTCAGGATACAGTAAAGTCAAAAGAACCTTCGGTGAAATTAAAAGCAAGGGCATTGGGAATGCCGCTGTTAAACACACAGGAGGGAGGGGACAGTGAAAACAATTCCTTGAACGTTTCTACGGGGAATAGAACTTGTCTGGTGACGTGGTGGAAGAAGAAACTGGAATCAATAGGAAAGAGATAGAGGATCCAGTATTAGAATCAGAATTTAAAAGAGCTTTGGAGGATTTAAGATCAAGTAAGTATTGTAATTGTTTTACCCTGATTGGGAGACCTCACTACCCGTGAGGCCATTTTCTAGGATGGCCTTCGGCTGTGCGTCTGAGGTATGACTTTTGAGGTTTTATTTACTGTGGTTCAATTAGTTATACCATAGAGGCCTACAACGTCCTTGTCTAAAGTCGTAATACCTATGTGCACATCTTATTCCATTAGGCATAAACACAAACTCTCTGTATGCTTCCCTAAATCGTCTTATTAGTTCTTCAAGATTAGGCTCGTAATACCACAGCTCCTCCAAAACAATGACAGCAGCTGAATAGTTAATTTTGTTTCCATAAAAGGTTATAGCTAATTCATCGATGCGTTCTTGAGTGGTAGGAACAAGGAAGGCGAGGCGCAGGTCGTCCGGGTAATTTCTTATATGGTCCCAGTTGCCATAAAAAAATTCCAACGCAGACATTAGCTGTAAACAATAAGTTTTATTCAGAATGTAACCGTGCCCCTTCTTTTACAAAAAGTCATGTACACTCTATTTCTTACAACAAATGTTACATATTTGACCTCGCTCTGAACTACATCATCCTTCGCAGGTTCATCACCAGCAATTTGCAAACCAATATAAAAAGGATTAACAACTTGAAATAATTTATTTTTTGCTTTACACTGTGTTTCCAGGTCGGTCCATGATTTTACTTTGGATATATCTGCACTGGTCTCTGGTTTTGAATACGTAACAAATTTAAATCTATTTCTCCTAGTGTATTTACGCCAAGGTACTCCGGCAGAGCGTTCCGGATTAAGATTAAAGGCGCGAATCTTATTACTACATGCCAAGCGGACTTTCTCCAAGGCCCCTTGGTCCTCAAATATTTTTTTATTAGCTCTATCATCTAACGTTAAGCGTTCAATTCTAACATTAACTCTATACACATATGTTACTACTTTATTAATTATTACACCTGCATATTTGTTAGAAAAAAACTTAAATTCATCAGTAATATCATAATGCTCCAATTTCGAAAAATTTTTGGCAGCTTCGTCGTGTTTCTCGGAAGAACCCATCTTTCCATACTCGAACCTAACACCATCTGTTTGCGTATATTCGGTGCGCCATTTACACATACGGCCGAAATACGGTTTAGTCAGATTCGTCCGTCGGCGTATCCAACGCCTCGTGCGTGCAGCGCGAGCCCTGCGGAACGTCCTCATCCGACGATAAGCATATAACTTCCTCCGGGGTCTCCATATCCGACGTGTCCGACGCATCCAATTCCGCCTTCATACAACAACAATGGACAATATGACAATCGGCATGTCATACGCGAACGTAAGTGAACCATTACTGCGAACGTAAGTGAATATCGTAAGCAGCATCATCATAGGCTAGGGTATCGTTACGGCCGCACCAGGGAAGTGCGACAGTACCTCTCTTATTCTCTGTGTATACATAAATGATTTGGCCGACAGGGTGAGCAGCAAACTGCGGTCGTTTATTGGTGATGCTGCGATGTACGGGACGACTTAGACAAAATATCTACTTGGTGTAATCAATGGCAGCTTGCTGAAAAAATAGAAAAATGGAAGTTCATGCGAATGAGTAGATAAACAAACCTGAAATACAGCACTGGTAGTGTACAGTGTACAACAGTCACGTCGATTAAATATCTAGGTGTAATGTCGCAAAGCACTATGGAATAGAACGAGCACATAAGAATGGTAGTAAGGAAGGTGAATGGTCAACTTCTCTTTGAGAGAATTTTAAAAGGCGTAGTTCATGTATAAACGGGACCACGTCTAGAACACTAGAGCGACCCATTCTACAGTACTTCTCAAGTGTGTGGTGTCCTCACCAGGTCGGATAAGAGGAAGACCCCGAACCAATTTAGAGGCGGATTGCTAATTTTGTTACCGGTAGGATCGATCACCACACGAACATTAGGCACATCCGCGTGTGCATAATGTAATTGTATTCGAAGAATTTGAGTGGTCTAGGTGGCGGCCGTATGCTTCAATTTTGAAGCGTATAGTTGAAGGACGCCCTGTGACTGTTAATGTAAAGAACAAACCAGGCATGGTTATAAATGTGCTGTGAATACACAGAAAGATAGATCCTTTATCATTTAGCTTCAAAATAGCAGGTCAGCAACTGGAAGCAGTTAATACCATAAATTATCTGGGAGTACGCATTAGGAGTGATTTAAAATGGAATGATCATATGAAGTTGATCGTCGGTAAAGCAGATGCCAGACTGAGATTCATTGGAAGAATCCTAAGGAAATGCAATCCGAAAACAAAGGAAGTAGGTTACACTACGCTGGTTCGCCCACTGCTTGAATACTGCTCAGCAGTGTGGGATCCGCACCAGATAGGGTTGATAGAAGATATAGAGAAGATCCAACGGAGAGCAGGGCGCTTCGTTACAGGATCATTTAGTAATCGCGAAAGCGTTACGGAGATGATAGATAAACTCCAGTGGAAGACTCTGCAGGAGAGACGCTCAGTAGCTCGGTACGGGCTTTTGTCAAAGTTTCGAGAACGTACCTTCACCGAAGAGTCAAGCAGTATATTGCTCCCTCCTACGTATATCTCGCGAAGAGACCATGAGGATAAAATCAGAGAGATTAGAGCCCACACAGAGGCATACCGACAATCCATCTTTCCACGAACAATACGAGACTGGAATAGAAGGGAGAACCGATAGAGGTACTGAAGGTACCCTCCGCCACACACCGTCAGGTGGCTTGCGGAGTATAGATGTAGATGTAGATGTAGATGTAGATGTAGATGAGGAAATTTTTAAAATAATTTGTGGAAGTAGCAAGAATTCGATTACTCACATTGGTGTGTAAAATATATGAGACTGGCGATATGCCACCAGACTTTCGGAAAAACATTATCCACACAATTCCCTAGACTGCAAGAGCCGACAAGAGAAAGAGTCATCGTAAAGTCAGCTTAACAGCTCATGCATCCAAGCTGCTGAGAAGAATAATATACAGAAGGACGGAAAAGAAAACAGGATTTGGTAGATGACGATCAGTTTGGCTTGCTGAAAGGTAAAGCCAACAGAGGGACAGGTATGACGTTGAGCTTTATAATGGAAGCATGACTGAAGAAAACTCAAGACAATTTCATTGGATTTGTTGACCTGGAGAAAGCGTCCGAAAATGTAAAGTGGTGCAAGATATTCAAATTCTGATAAAAATGGGGACAAGCTCTAGGGAAAGACGGGTGATATACAATTTATGTACAAGAACCAAGAGGAAAAATAAGACTAGAAGACAAAGAACGAAGTACACGGATTAAAAGGGCGTATGTTTGGGATGTAGTCTTTCGGCCCTACTGTTCGATCTGTACATCGAAGAAGCAACGATGGAAATAAAAGACAGGTCCAAGAGTGGGACTGAAATTTAGGGTGCAAGGTTATCATTGTTAACATTTGGTATCCTAAGTTAAGGCGGAGAAGAATTAGGGCATATGTTGAAAAGTACGAACGGTCTAACGAGTACAAGATGTGGACTGAGAATAAAATCGAAGAAAGACGAAAGTAACGAGAAGTAGCAGGAATAAGAAGAGCGAGAAACTTAACATCAGATTTGGGGATCACAAAACAGACGAAGTTAAAGAAATTTCCTACCTAGGCAGCAAAATAAACAATGGTGGATGGAGCATGGAGGACATAAAAAGGGCAATCATGGCCAAGAGAATTCTATTAGTATCTGACATAACCATAAATTGAAAAAAAAGTTTCTGAGAATGTACCTTTGCAGCTCAGAATTGTGTGATAAAGAAACATCTGTTCAGTAAAAACAGTAACAGAAGGGAATCGAATCATTTGAGATGAGGCGCTACAGACACATTTTGAAAATTAAATATACTGATAAGGTAAGGAATGAGGAGGTCGTCAGCATAACCGGCGAGGAAAGGAATCAGGAAATAACTTCCATGGTACTAGAGAGAGCTGTAGAGGGCAAAAAGTGTAGAGGAAAACAGAGATTGGAATACAACCAGAAAATAATTAAGTAGATTGTAGTTGCTATTCTGAGATGAAAAGGTTGTCGTAGGAATGAAAATTCTTGATTGGCTGCATCAGACCAGTCAGAGGATTTATGACCCAAAGAAAAGAAAAACAGAAGGCAGAGAATTTTAACCAGCTGCGACATAGTCGCGTATACAAACAGTGATCCAATACTGTCAAATGTTTTTTATTCCAGTCTTTCATCACAATCTCAATTCTTTAGATGATGACCGGTTTCAGTCCGTAATGACCATCCTCAGATCTTTTGTACACCATGTCCTAAAGTGCTAAGGCCATATTGGCATCGTCAAAACATATAAATATAATCAGCACAGCATCGTCATATAGATCTAAAATAAAGTGTAGAATAGGCCACATCGTCCACACAATGATTATTGCAACTGGCTACTAACTACTGAGTAGCCAGTTGCAATAATGATTGTGTGGACGATGTGGCCTATTCTACACTTTATTTTAGATCTATATGACGATGCTGTGCTGATTATATTTATATGTTTTGACGATGCCAATATGGCCTTAGCACTTTAGGACATGGTGTACAAAAGATATGAGAATGGTCATTACGGACTGAAAACGGTCATCGTCTAAAGAATTGAGATTGTAATCAAAGACTGGAAGAAAAATACATTTGAGAGAATTTTAAGCCATTGAGTATACTATTCTCAGGAAAAAATTTTTGTACATGAACTTTAAGTATGATTCTCTGTGTGACAAATAATACGTTTCATGAGGTTAAAGACAACCAGTACAAAGTTATTTAAAATTAGCGGGCTTTACTTTACTTTCATTCTTTTGAGAGAGATAGTATATTCCAAACCAATGTGTAAGGTACCCATTACTTGGAGATAGGAACACATTTTACTTTATTTCCAGTTTTACAAAATGGTTCAAATGGCTCTGAGCACTATGGGACTTAACATCTATGGTCATCAGTCGCCTAGAACTTAGAACTACTTAAACCTAACTAACCTAAGGACATCACACAACACCCAGTTCTACAATTCCACGTATGTGAAGCGTATGTATGAGCGCTGCAGTATGCAAGGAGTAAGGAGGGAGCGGGAGATTTCCACGCTGGCTAGCACAGGCGGTTGGTCGTCTGGCACTTTCAGAGACAGTGGGGTGAGGTGCCGATGCAGAAATCGCTCGTCACGTCGGTAAAGAGGTACGTAGGGAAAGTACATTTATTCTGGAGCGAATAAAGTAATCGTTATTAATAAATATTTGTTAACAAAAGTTACATTTTGCCACTTGGACATTAGGAGGAGCCCACAGGTCGTAAATACTACCTTTCAGCAATTTTACAGTGCTAGGGAATATTTATATTAATAAATGAGTGAATAAATTAGGCATAGTCGAAGATGTATGGTCTTATACGAATTATACCGATTGTATGCTCGAGTTGCAGATTGTACGCCGTAGTCGACAGTCGTCGATCGGACACCTTTCGATCTAGTCATGCTCTCGTATCGTTCATAGCTAGCTTATAATCATTGTGAACAAATTCATTTTATCGTGAGTCTTAAATAAACGCACCATAGTGACATCCTGTGTAAAAATTATTTGCACAAAAAGTCTTCTTCCCACTTCATTACGTGAAACGTAGACAGTAGTATTGCACGTTCAGAATTCTATGGCGCTGCTACGACTCTGCAAGGGGACATAAAATTACAAATCTCCACATAACAGGCAGAAGAATTCCGACATAAGAAGTCAGCCTCTTTCTGCCAACGGCCCTGTCAAGTCAGTTCAAGGACGGACTTTAATTAAAATTATTAATAACTCTTTAATTGATTCTGGATCTCTACTAGGGTTATGCTTAGTAATTCAAATTGTAACTGACTTAACTATCGAAAAACTCGTGCGGAAAAAGGTGGCCAGTTACACTGTACGCCCCATACACCGCCATCCCTGGACTCACCGGCTAAACTGAGACATTTCTGGAGGTTTAGTACGAGTGGGGGATTCTTGCGCCACGGGCAATGCTACGTTCGTATAAGCAAAACTGTTGGTTTATGGGTTCTTTAATCATCCTTTTATTTTGATTTTAAATATTCTGTTACGAAAATATACTTCTGCTCCCAGAGGTTTGAGAATCATTCGTAATCAAAGCCTGTCTTGTGAATATAATTAAAATTTAAATGACAACTATAGCGTTTTATTTAAAGAAACCAGTAATCAACGGTTGGAAAATTTCCGGCGCTTCGAAGGGTGCCAATTCAACCACTTTGTAAGGTGGCATCATTTTGAGCCACATTACAACTACCACGCCGGAAAGAAGACCCTTTAATAGTATAAACATCGAGACAGGAAACCATTAACGATACTGACATCGGCTAGGGATCTTAATTTGTAGCAGAATATCTGCACGTTGGGCGACAGTGAAGCGGACGGAGACGGGAGGCTGGCAGGGGAACGGGAAAGACACAAGCGCAGCGGGCAGGCCTGAGAGCTGAAGACAACAGCGCCAGTAAGCTACTGGAAACCCCAGGCAGGTGGACCGCGGCTTAGCGAGAGCCACGAGGCCGAGGACAAGGAGAGGACACAGGGGCTCGCTCACAAAACGCGTGGCGTCGTGTAGGTGGGTTTCCCAACGGCCGGAGCGGAAGCTTCTGGAACAGTCTGGAACTTCTAGAAGCTTCGGTCAGTTGCGAAACTGAGATTGGTCGGCGCTCGGATACGAACGCCTTCCAGCAACATGATTGGCCACGCACATTAAAGGGGGGGGGGGAGGAGAAAAAAAAGAACAGCAGCTACGAAAAAGCGTAGCGACTAGGAAACACTTGTTCCTGGAGCGTCGAGGAGAGAGGTTGGTCCAGGCGAGGTGTACGACCTCGTTACTGGGACAGAGGACTTGTAGCGAGAGCCTGAGGATCGTCTGGTGTTCCACGGCAGCCGTGGAGGTACCCACGGAAGCTTTTGGTGAGGTAGAATTTATGTTATCTCGCTGAGGCGAGAACCTCCGCAGCGATAAGCGTCAGATCACTGTAGTGGTCGTACATTCGCAATGGCAGTTAGGGAAGTAAAGTAAATTGCTGATCACGTGTCTTTTTCGTTCTATGCTGAGGCTTCACGTTGCTAGTCGCGAGTGTAGTTCTAAATATAATTGCAATTGCCATAGCTGATGTCAGTATTCCACACTTGAATTAACGACCGTGAATATATCACAGGACAGTGCGAGACAGAGCGATTACCAAATGTGAATAGGCAGAACTATAATGTTGCTCGTACTGTGTAATCTTGAATAGAGTGAACTGCAGAAGAGTAAAGAATTTAACACTACTGAGTGTATCATTTCATATCTAGTACTTTCCTTGGTCATTTTATTATCTCCTTATTTGTGTATTTCATGTTTGCAATCTCCTGGTGGAGGCAGTGTCTGTAGGTCAGCACATCTGAACATTCTAGCATAAACTGAGGATATAGTTAGAAACCAATCAGATCTGCATACGACTAGTTGACGTCACATATAGAGCAAAGGACAAGCTTACCCTTCTGCAGAGCGTATAAGTGTCAGGGCGGCAAATTAGCGTTATAAAATCCGTTGTGCAAAATTTTTCACTAATACGTTCGGCTCGCAGGCTTACCCATCAGCAGAAAAGAGCAAAGCAGAAGCAGTAGCTTACAACTTTATCACTAAAGACAATATAAAGCAAAAAAAAAAAAAATCTTTGCAAAGCTATATCGTATCTTGCCTCGCCAAACAGAATGATGTACAGATTCACTGTGAGTTTGAAGATAGCTAGAACGTGGGTGCTGACTAGTAGCGAACATACCCAGAGCCACTGTCGTGAAATGACAACATTTTCTCATCATTACCGCACAACTAATACGAATTTCCACTCCCTATCTACTGTCTTTCGTACTCTCTTAGAGATAACTGAGAATATCGGGCCGTAGGAATAAAGAGAAGCAAACACTTGTCCTTCAAATTTCGAAGCTTAAGGTTAAGCTTAAGCTGTGGCTTTGGTATTAAACTGTCTGGCTAAAGAGAAGCTCTGACTTCATTTTGGGAGAAATAGTGTCTAAAATGTGAAGATTGGTCAGTAACAGATTCACGTTTGCAGAATGCAAATGTGGCTCAACTGGCAGCAAGTGTACGCCGTGCAAAATGCTACAGAATACGCCGATGTCCACTAGGAAAGAATTATAAAACTCTACATCATTTCGACGAAGGAGATACTAAATGGGCTACGAATCATTTTCCACCACACACGGGGAAAAGAAGATGGGACACTGTCGTCAGAAATGACGATGAATATTTTCCTTCAGTATGCAATTGATCAAGGATTCAAGTCTGGCATAGCAGAAGAAATAGGAAGTCAACAAACTACAGTGAGAAAAATAGTGAGTACAGTTTCTAAGAAAAGAAAGGAAAAAGCTGACTGTGGTTCAAATTTCCGTCGTCACCATATGATGTAACTGTGTCAAAAACCAATGGCTAGAAAAATGTTAATTTCCAAGTGCTATAGGTGCAACTGACTGTACGCACGTGGCAATTCCAAAATCTATGCGGTAGGGCGATCAACAGAATCAACAGAATTACAGTAATATAAACGTACAGGCTACGTGCAACGTAAAGGAACAATTCACTAGCTTTGAGGCTACCTGGTCCGGGTCAGTTCATGAATGTCGTACACGAAGAAATTAAAGTGTCTGCGAAGGCTATTGAATTTAAGAAGACTGTTCTGTTGATGAGGGCTATGGACTGGAGCCCAGGGTGATGACGGCATATCGCAATCAAACATAGGAGAGTCACAAATTATTCGACAGGCTTTTTTTTTAAAAAAAAGAGAGAGAGAGGGGGGGAGAGTTTTTGGTCAGCTAAAGAGGTGGTTTCTTATTTTGCAATCTGTTTGCAGAGTTCCTTATCAAATGTTCCGATAATTGTAGCTTGCTGCTTTGCACTGCATGATGTTCGAAACACTTACAGATGGTTCAAATGGCTCTGAGCACTACGGGACTTAACGTCTGAGGTCATCAGTCCCCAAGAACTTAGAACAACTTAAACCTAACTAACCTAAGGACATCACATACTTTTTCTATCTTTTTACTTCCAGAAATTGTGATTTCTGTAATAAGTCAGAATAAGTTTCTGAAGCAGTAGCTAGAAACTCTATTGTTCTTTCTACAGATATCGAGCTTTCATCTGAATCGGATGAGAACGCCTGTAATTGACAAGTCACATGTGCTCACTCAGAACACTTAAAGTGAAATAAAGTCATACGGCCAGCAAAATAGCGAATTCAGATGGCCGTGGTACTCAACAAAGATTGGCTGGTTGGTTCGTTGGGGGAAGGAAACCAAACAGGAAGGCCATCGATCCAATCGGATTATGGAAGGATGGGAAGAAAAGTCGGCAGTGTCCTTTCAAACGAACCGTTCCGCAATTTGCCTGAAGAAATCACGGAAAACCTAAATCAGGATGACTGGACGCGGGTTTGAACCGTTGTCCTCCCGAACGCGAGTCATCAGTGCTAACCACTGCGCCAACCCGCTCGATCAACGCAGACGTAGCAGGTCGCTAGAAGCTTTTCCTTTTATGTTAGAAGTAAAGGATAGGAGAAAAAGGTAAAGGTTGTTCTTACAGTCTGGAGCCAAAACTTCATCTCATCCTTAGACCTGGAAGTAAATGCTCTGATGTCGACACTCATCTTCCAAGCTTAAGCTTCAGATTTATTGCTACAATGGGACTACCACGTCTATTTCTGCTCTCTTGGCAATCAAGCGATCGAAAATGATACATACACGTCTCTGACTCGGAAATTAACGGTCTTTAAATGACATCAGGAGACCCGTCTGCTTGCCCTCTCACGTCAGAAATTTCCTTAGACGGACACTGCCTACGTAACACCGGTACTTTTCGTGCAGTTCGATTACCCTGGAGTGAATAGCCGCACTGTAGCGCCACAGGTCACAGCGGGAGCAGATAAAAACGTAAATCGGCGCGGGCAGCGCGGCTGACGTCTTCTGTCACGTTGTGGGGCGAGGCCCGCGGCTGCGGCCCGCCGGAGAGAAGAGCAAACAACTGTCACAAAAAGCCGCGTGTCAACAGTTTATCGGCTCTTTCGAAAGGGATTCCTCATCTGTTGTAATTGCGCGATAACCTCTTCCGTCTTGACATGTATTTACTCAGCGGCTGAAGACTGAGCAACCAGATGAAAACAATACGGTCAAGGCTGTTCCCTCCTCCTCCCCTTCCCCACCCCGCACTCCTACTAATCTCGCTCTCTCCCCCCCCTCTCTCTCTTCCCCCCCCCCCTCCACACACACACTCGCGCGAGCACTCATTCCACGGAAGTGGGAGGACATACCAGAGGAGGCGGTTATTCCTGAAACAACCGGTTTTCAGTTATATCGTTTTTTTCTTCCTCGCCATTATATTCTGACTGCTGAAACCGCTCAAAATAACCGTTTCTGAAATAACCGATTTATTTTCTGTAACAAAGGTAGAAACCGAACAAAGAAAAGCAGTAAGTCGTCGAGTCCCAGAAAAAAAATCACCAGTATTCTCGTGTCGATTCTAATCAAGAATCATATCACTATGAGAGCATTACGAGTAGTCAGTGCTAAAGGGTGAAAACTGAGTTGAAGAAGTCTGTTTTCAAGGGCTACAAACACACTGAAGTGCCAAAGAAACTGGTATACGCATGCGCATTCAAATACAGAGATACGTAAACAGGCAGAATAAGGCGCTGCGGTCGGTAACGCCTATATAAGACAACAAGAGTCAGACGCAGTTGCTCGATCGGTTACTGCTGCTACATTGGCAGGTTATCGAGATTTAAGTGAGCTTGAACGTGGTGTTATAGTCGGCGTATGAGCGATGGGACACAGCATCTCTGATATAGCGATCAAGTGGGGATTTTCCCGTACGACCATTTCACGAGTGTACCGTGAATATCAGGAATCCGGTAAAACATCAAATCTCCTAGACATTGCTGCGGCCGGAAAAAGATCCTGCAAAAACGGAACCAACGACGCCTGAAGAGAACCGTTCAACGCGACAGAGGTGCGACCCTTCCGCAAATTGCTGCAAATTTCAGTGCTGGGCCATCAACAAGCGTCAGCGTGGGAACATAATCAACAAAATATCTCCGATATGTGCTTTCGGAGCCGAAGGCCGGCTCGTGTAACCTTGATGACTGCATGACACAAGGCTTTACGCTTCGCCTGGGTCCGTCAACACTTGGGACTGTTGATGAATGGGAACATGTTGCCTGGTCGGATGAGTCCCTTTTCGAATTGTATCGAGCGTGTATGGAGACAACCACATCAATCCATGGACCCTGCAAGTCAGTAGGGAACTATTGAAGCTGGTGGATGCTCTGTAATGGTGCGGGGAGTGTGGAGTTGGAGTGATATGGGACCCCTGATAAATCTAGAAAGGACTCTGACAGCATCCTATCTGATCGCCTGCATCCATTCGTGTCCATTGTTCATTTCGACGGACTTGGTCAATTCCAGCAGAACAGTGCGGCCCTCCACATCTCCGGAATTACTACAGAGTGGCTCCAGGAACACTCTTATGAGTTTAAACACGGACATGAACATTATTTAGCATATCTCTGATGCCTTGCAACGTGCTGTTCAGAGAGATCTCCGTCCCGTTGTATTCTTACGGTCTTATGGACAGCCCTGCAGGATTCGTGGTGTCTATTCCCTCCGCCACTACTTCAAACATTATTCGAGTCAATACCACGTCGTGTTACGGCACTTCTGCATGCTCGCGGGGACCCTACACAATATTAAGCAGATGTACCAGTTTTTAATATCTCTTCGGGTTTGCTGCCGGATCCTAAAATGAACTTGAACTGGTCGCCATCTCCAGGAAAGTGCTGCTTCTTTGGTGATGAGTCCCGCTGAGAACTGACGCCAGGTTACAAATCGGCGACCTATATGGGCCACCGTTCAGTACACGGCGCATGCGCCGCCCATCACGGTTTCTGCCTTCCAAAACAGGGAGGTGGCGCCGCCCTTAGTGAAACACTGCTGGCAACGATATATCGCAATCAAGGCCGCACCGAAGAACGTTCAGTTTTGATGCGAGATGATACAGGATTCCACGTCTTGCTAAGAGGAAACCCATTGTCTCTGTTGATTAAATTATCAGCCAACCTAATTTCAATTGCCTATTTATAGACACTGTTCCAAAAACCGGAAACGTTGGTAACCACCACAGTTTCCTCAAATTTCATATTGTGTCTCTCATTTAGGCAGTGTTGTGCTACCGCCGACTTTTCTGGCTGTTGTAGCCTCGTATGACGGCGATGTTCCACACGCCTGTCATGCACTGTGGGAATCGAACGGCCAATGTAAGCTTTCCCACATTGACACGGAATGTTGTACACCCCGGGTTTCCTAAGGCCCAAAACATCCTTCACAGAGCCGAGCAGTGCCCTAATCTTAGAAGGTGGACGGAACACACTCTTAATGTTAAAATTCCTTAAAATTCGTCCAATCTTAAACGATAAGCCTCCAACATAAGGAAGAAAGGCCACAGATCTATGTTCCTCTTCGTACACCTCCGGAGATGGTCCAAACTCCATAGCCCGATGAATCTGTTTCTCGGTGTATCCATTTTCCTTAAAAACAGTCATCAAATGCTCAAGTTCTTGGGTTAAGCTGTCTGCATCGGAAATGGCATATGCTCTCCGTACCAATGTCCTAAGGACGCCATTGCGTTGGTGTGGTGGATGATGGCTCTTAGGATGCAGGTACCAATCTGTGTGTGTCGGCTTTCGGTGAACACTGTGTCCCAAAGTTCCATCTGTTTTTTTTTATAAACCATAACGTCTAAAAATGGAAGCATCCCATCATTTTCAACCTCCATAGTAAATTTGAAACGGGGATGAAGACAATTGAAGTGGTCCAAAAATCTGCGGCCAGACGAAGAAGGTATCGTCCACATATCTCCAGAAGCACGTTGGTTGCAAAGCTGAAGTCCTCAGCGCCATGTCCTCGAAGTCCTCCATAAATAAATTGGCGACTATGGGTGACAAAGGACTACCCATAGCCACTCCGCCATTCTGTTCGAAAATGTTACCATTAAATAAAAAATACGTGGAGGTCAGCACATGACGACAAAGCTCCACCAGCTCTTCATCCAGTTTTTCACTGATCAAACTAAGGGACTCTTCCAGAGGAACTCGTGTAAATAGGGATACCACATCGAAACTCACTAACAGATCTGAAGGACCCAACTTCAAAGATCCCAATCGTCGAATAAAATCCACCTAACTGGATGTGTGGTGTTCACACTTGCCAACAAATGGGCTGAGAACAGATGATAAATACTTTTTCCAGGTTATAAGTGGGTGCACCCAAATTACTAACAATAGGGCGTAGAGGAACCCCTTCCTTATGCAACTTAGGCAGACCATACACTGTACACTGCTCGTACACACGTGTCTTAAGCCAGGACACACGGCAACAGGGACATTATTAAAAACATGAGCTGATAAAAATCCTACGTCAATACGGCAAATTTTCAATACGGATTACGAGTTTGCGCTCGTTATCGGCCTATCTTCAGATCAGTCTAAAATGTTGTTCGTTTTCTGACACTCATTGCGCATCGTCAACGCCTGTGCGCTCCATGGATCCTCAACCAAGAAACCTAGAGCATCTGGCCACTGCACTGGAGTCGGAATGACTCCACATCCTTGTTGGTACCTTCCAGAACCTCGCTGACTCTCGTCCAGCACGTCTCGCAGAGGTTCACCCTGCAAAACGTGGACATTCTGGCTTTCGAAAGGCGGTCACATTAATCTAACTGGACAGAGTGTAACTTATCAGGGGGTGAAAGTCTTTAGGTGTGTTAATTTTTAAAGAAGGGTGTAATACCAGAGAAATTTCAGCAACAGTAGCTACGGTCAAATTATCTGTGACTAAAATAAAGCCATCCCATAAAAAAATGCGGTGACAGAGAAAAATTGAACAGGCAGTTAATCGGTATAGTATATTTCGCTATAGAGCGAAATATGTGCATTGCTGGAGAGAGATCGACGAAGATCAACAGCTGTGAGAAATGACCTTATGAAGTGTCACTGAACTACAGCGGAACTAATGATAAAATAAAACCTATAATACGGATAGAAAAAAAATTGACTGAAGAAGAAGATACGCATAGGCCAGAGGTGGTATGGCAACACGAGGAGAAGGAACGAGATAGACAACCAAGAAAATTTTGGAAATGACAGCCACAACAGCGGAGAAAATGAGCAAGGACAGCTGAGGACTAGAAGAAATATGTGCTCTAATTATTTACGAAAGAGGCATACAATATCTGTCGCAAAACTAGGATGCTTGGAAATGTTGGTGTGAGAAACGGTCGATAAGTTTCTAACAAAAACGAATAAAATGAAATAAAAACTTAGTAGAAATTGTAACAGCCTCATTTTCCAATATAGTCACCCTGATCTGCAGTACACTTAGTTCATAATGTTTCGCTACTCTTCTAGGAATGCTGGTGAATCTACGCTTGTGGCCGTAACACTCAACTCTGGTTCTTGCAAATTGTTCTCCTGTTCTATGTTGATAGTATTTATAGACCTGCACAAATAATCAATTCCGAACTCACAGCTTTAGACGTAATTCTTACAGGACATATCAAGAACATTTTATTGTTAAGTTATATAGTCATTAATGTGGACTGAATTGGGAATATGCCAAGTGTGTAACAACGGCAATTTATCATTTTATATTGTGTTACCAGTAGGATTTTGGCTGTACACTGGAGTGACAAAGAGTGATTGTATAGCGATATGCACATATACAGATGGCGGTAGTATCGCGTATACAAGGTATATAAGAGCAGTGCATTTCGGGAGCTGTCATTTATACTCTGATCATTCACGTGAAATGGTTTCCCACGTGATTATGGCCACGACGCGATTTAACAGATTTTGAACACGGAGTGGTAGTTGGAGCTAGACAAATAGGACATCCCATTTCCACAGTCGTTAGGGAATTCAATATTCTCCGATTCACGGCATCAGGAGTGTTCCGAGAAAACCGAATTCCAGGTATTACCTCTCACCACGGACAACGCAGCGGCCGATGGCTTTCACTTAACGTCCGAGAGCAGCTGTGTTTGCATACAGTTGTCAGATCTAGGTCACAAGCAAAACTGTATGAAACATCCGCAGAAACCAAGTTGGGACGTCCGACGAATGTATCGATTTGGATAGCGCCGCGACATTTGGGGTTAGTGGGCTATGGCAGCAGACGGCCGACGCGAGTGTCTTTGCTAACAGTACGATATCGCCTTCAGCGTCTCTGCTCGGCTCGTGACCAAATCGGTTAGACCCTAGGCGACTGTAAAACCGTGACCTCTTCAGTTGAATCCCGCGAAGAAATGGACCCAAGTTGTCTACAAGGCAACGTGCAAGCTGTTGGTAGCTCGATAATAGTGTGAGCTGTGTTTATATGGAAAGGACTGGGTCCTCTGGTCCAACTGAACCAGTCATTGACAGGAAATGATTACGCTCGGGCTGCCTGGAGACATTTGCAGTCGTTCATGGAGTTCACGTTCCCATGACAATGCGCCATGTGACAAGGCCACAATTACAGAATGAAATTTACACTCTGCAGCGTAGTGTGCGCTGATATGAAACATCGTGGGAAATTAAAACTGTGTGCCGGACCGAGACTCGAACTCGGGACCTTTGCCTTTTGCAGGAAAGTGCTTTACCGATTGAGCTACCCAAGCACGACTCACGACGGGTAGTGAGTCGTGCTTGGGTAGCTCAGTCAGTAGGGCACTTGCCCTTCGAGTCTGGGATTTTCAGGCCACAATTGCTCGCGACTGGTTTGAAGAACATTGTGGACAATTTGGGTGAACGATTTGTCCATACAGATCGGCCGACATGAATCCAATCGAACAGTTATAGGACATAATCGAGAGGTCAGTTCGAGCACAGAACACTGTACCTGCAAAACGTTTACAGTTATGGAGTGCTATAGAGGCAGGGTGGCTCAGCATTTCTGCAGGGGACTTCCAACGACTTGTTGAGTCAACACCACGTCGAGTTGCTGCAGTACACCAGGCAAAGGAGGTCCGACAGCATATTGTGAGGCATCCCATAGTTTTTTTCACCTCATTGTATACTACAATTGGTCTGTGGTCCATTTTCTTCTTGTTTGCTCGTTCTTGTGTACTCAGATTTTAAATCTTGATGTCGAATGAATCCTTTGTTAATCCAGTGTTACATCGTATCAAGGTACGACTCAAAATAATGTCTGCCATGAATTGTAAAAACAAATTCTATTATACTAATATTTGCTGTGGTGAAATGGCCGATAGCCACGTTCCGAAAGTCGATATAATAAAAATATCCTCTACGAAGGAAATATAAAGTCACTGATTTAACAGTCATCATACTGCTTCTATGAACCTCAGTGACCTGTTGTCATATGATCCCGTGACGCTATTTCAAAGATCTAACCAGCTAAATATCACATGGTGGTGAGTCCTTGCCGTATAGTAAACGTTTAACCTCTCATTTCAGGTCGGTATGTGCAGCTGTATCAGTATTCGTTGTGACAGAACTCCCCAGCACTTTAATCGAAAGGTAGGCTCAACTCTCTTATTTAGAGATGCCACTGCAGAGAGCACTGTTTATAACTCCGATTGTAATTAGTGACTTAAGTTCGCAATTTCGGATTTCTGATGTACAAGGCTTCAACTACTGATGGTGTGGCCCTGCTTAACCGTTTGTTATGCGTCCTGCCTAAGAGCAATTATGATGACTATGTGAATATAATCGTAGACACCATTACACCCTTTGTTTGCTCTGCAGTCTACCTAATAATTGGAATCCTTTTTTATCTTCCGATCTAACGCTACATTCTGACAGTTACAACAGACATTCTCTATCGCAACGAAGCAAACCCTCTTTAGACCTCTACACAAGATAGCCGTCTTCTCGAAATCATTTTCTGTATCATGAAAATTGACTTCGATCTTTCTCAAGATTTCAAGGTAATCAATTCCTAACTTCAAAAGATGTTGTGTCACAATTAGGAACACTATGTGATCAGAAGTATCCGGACATTTGACTGAAAATGAGTTAAAAGTTCGTGGCGCCCTCCATCGGTAATGCTGGAATTCAGTATGGTGTTGACCCACCCTTAGCCTTGATGACAGCTTCCACTCTTGGAGGCATACGTTCCATCAGGTGCTCAAAGGTTTCTTGGGGAATGGCAGTCCGTTATTCATGGAGTGCTGCACTGAAGAGAGGTATCGATGTCGGTCGGTGAGGCCCGGCACGAAGTTGGAGTTCCAAAACATCCCAAAGGTGTTCTATAGCATTCAGGTCAGGACTCTGTGCAGGCCAGTCCATTATAGGGATGTTACTGTCATGTAAGCAATCCGTCACAGGCCGGGCACTATGAGCAAGTGCTCGACCGTGTTGAAAGATGCAAGCGCCATCCCCGACTTGCTCTCCGACAGTGGGAAGCAAGAAGGTGCTTAAAACACCTGTGCCGCCATAGTGCCACGCAAAACAACAAGGGGTGCAAGACCCGTCCATGAAAAACACGACCACACCATTAACACCACCGCCTCAGAATTTTACTGTTGGCACTACACACGCTGGCAGATGACGTTTCCCGGGCATTCGCCATACCCACTTTCTGACATTGGACAGCCACATTGTGTACCGTGATTCGTCACTCCACACAACGTTTTTTCACTGTTCCGTCGCTCCTTACACCAAGTGAGGCGTCGTTTGACATTTACCCGGCGTGATGTGTGGCTTATGAGCAGCCGCTCGATCTTGAAATCAAGTTTTCTCAAATGGTTAAAATGGCTCTGAGTACTATGGGACTTAACATCTGTGGTCAACAGTCCCCTAGAACTTAGAACTACTTAAATCTAACTAACCTAAGGACATCACACACATTCATGCCCGAGGCAGGATTCGAACCTGCGACCGTAGCAGTCGCGCGGTTCCGGACTGAGCGCCTAGAACCGCTAGACCACCGCGGCTGGCAAGTTTTCTCACCTCCAGCCTAACTGCCATAGTACTTGCAGTGAAAACTGATGCAGTTTTGAATTTCTGTGTGATGTTCCGGACAGATATCAGGCTATTACACATTACGACCCTCTTCAACTGCCGGCGGTCAGCCAGTCAACAGACGAGGTGGGCCTGTACGCTTTTGTGCTGTAAGTGTCCCTTCACGTTTCCACTTCACTATAACATCAGAAACGGTGGACCTAGGGATGTTTAGGAGTGTATAAATCTCACATATAGACGCATGACACAAGTGACACCCAATCACCTGACCACGTTCGAAGTCCGTGAGTTCCGCGGAGCACCCCATTCTGCTCTCTCACGATGTCTAATGTCTACTGAGGTCACTGATATAGAGTACCTGGCAGTAGGTGGCAGCAAAAAGCACCTAATATGAAAAACGTACGTTTTGGGGATGGCTCTAAGCACTATGGGACTTAGCATCTGAGGTCATCAGTCCCCTGGACTTAGAACACACATCCATGCGCGAGGCAGGATTCGAATCTGCGACCGTAGCAGCAGCGCCTAGAACCGCTTGGCCACAGCGGCCGGCTATGTTTTGGGGATGTCCGTATACTTTTGATCACATAGTTTATCTCTTTCACGTGTCAACAGTTCGCTCTATTGATCCCACCCCTCTCACTCCCTCGCACCTCCCCTTCCGTTGACAGTTACCGTTACCGCCATCCCAGTCTCCTCCTCTGTTACTGTCTCTTCCGTTAGAGATGGTATTAAACGCGGTTACAGCAGTGCTAGTCTACATTTTGTTGTTCGTAATGATTTGTTATTAGTAAATTGAATTGACAATAATTGTCTACATAATTATATCTCAGATGTTCGTAAGCGAACCAATAGTACGCATACAAATTGAGAATTCTTAGCGATATATCCGGCCATCTGTAGAAAAATCGTTGAAAAGATTAACAAGTTTAGAGACACGAA
This sequence comes from Schistocerca cancellata, assembly GCF_023864275.1. Lineage (NCBI taxonomy): Eukaryota > Metazoa > Arthropoda > Insecta > Orthoptera > Acrididae > Schistocerca > Schistocerca cancellata. Next base: position 261,237,397 of record NC_064628.1, read on the forward strand.
TTCAGCTAGGTAGGAGGATGAACAAACTGGCCCGTGTGGATTATGTAGTTTTGATGCCAATGAATGAGCAAAGTCTGGTTCAGATGGTAAAAGTGTTAATGGAGGAGGCAAAGAGAGCATGCATGAAAATAGATATGGGTAAGCAAATACAGGGGGCACAAAAATATCGAAATTCTTAAAACACTGCTAATTTCCGTGCTTAATATGGCGTAGGAAACTCGTTGGCATTCAAAATAGGTCCCAGTCGTGTCGGAATGGATAAATACAGGTCTTTTAAGGTCTACAAAGAGCACTCCCTCGCGAAAGGCAAAGGTCCCGACTTCGAGTCTCGGTCCGACACACATTTTTAATCTTCAGGAAGTTTCATATCAGCGCACACTCCGCTGCAGAGAGAAAATCACATTCTGGAAAACTTATACGACTCTTCCTGAAAAATAGTGGCAAGTTCAGGCAGCGATGACGGAGATGGATAGCGCTCACGCACCCTTCCCTCTAAAGTAGCTCACAAAGGTTCAATAATATTGAGACCTGGTGAGCGTGGTGACCACGGCAGATTAGACAATTCACCCTCGTGCTCAAACAGCCAGTTCTGGACGAAGCGAGCTGTGTGAGCAGGGGCTCTGTAATCTTGGAATACAGCATTACCACTGAGGAACGAATTTTGTGACATGGGATGGATCTGACCAACCAAAATGGTCACATAATCCTTGGTAGTGATGCCACCTTGTTGAGTAACCACGGAGCCCATGGAGTACCACGATATGGTTGTCGAAATTATCAACGAACCCCCGTCATGTTTCACTTTTGGCAGCAAGCAGTATGCATCGAAGGCTTGGGACGGCGTACTGCAGACTTAACCTTGGCCAGAAGCTGGAAACAATGTGAAACAATACACAAACGAGAAAATTACTTGCTTCAGTTGTTCCATAGCACAGGTTTTATGGCATATGCAAGACGTCTTCCTTTTCCGGGCATTTGTATCACTGATGTGCGGTTATGTGGAGCTCCCTTCGTGTAGTGTTGGTGCTGATAGCGTTTGCGGGTGCGACTTTCATTTCTGCAGTGGCTTTTTTAGCTGTCGTTCTCTTATTTATCGTCACAATCTTCTTCAATAACCGTCTGTCACGATCACTCAACACACAGTTTCGTCAGCGTTATGACTTAGGAGATGATGTTTCTCCGCTTTTCTTGTGTGTGGCATAAATCCTCGTATGGTGCCTGTTAAGATACCAAACACTTTGGTTACGGAAGCGCCCACATTGCTAGGACCAACAATTTGACCTCGTTCAAATTCATTTGGCTCCGAGGTAACATACTCCCAACTACACAGAACACGCTGGCAATTCATCAAGGAAAATTGTACTGCAGTCAGACACGAAGTACTTGAATAATGAAAACAAAACCAGCATCTGTATTTGAATCTACGTCGTTTACTCTTTTTAACACATGCTACCAGTTTGAACACCAAATGATGTCGTCTTCAGGACCCAAGCGTAACCTGCCGCTGCCGGGGTGGCCGAGCAGTTCTAGGCGCTACACTGTGGAACCGCGCGACCGCCACGGTCACAGGTTCGAATCCTGCCTCGGGCATGGATGTGTGTGATGTTCTTAGGTTAGTTTCGTTTAAGTAGTTCTAAGATCTAGCGGACTGATCACCACAGAAGTTAAGTGCCATAGTGCTCAGAGCCATTTGAACCATTTTTTGTAACCTGCCATCCACAAACGTTCTCATGTGCAAAGAACAGGATCGTATGCAGCGGGCCAAAATTAAATGGATTCCGTACCTTCCGTGGCAATAACAAGCCCTGCATGGCCGTCCGTCATAGGAAACGTGTACATAAACGTGTGAAGTATATTAACTAAGTGTGAAATTTATTTTAACTGTGCGTATGGTAGCAGCATGGATAAAAACCTCATCGTAAACTCTTGAAACGATTTCAGCCAAATTTGGTACACATACTAGGGGCGATATGAAAAGATATACTGTGGAGGTAAGAACCGCCACCCTCCTACTGGGGAGGGAGTGATAACGTGGAGAGTGAAGGAGAATATGGGAAAACAGAGAGGAAGAAGAACAAAATACTCAGGGGGGATGGGCAGAGAGAGGTGCGAGGACGAGACAACAGATGGACAGGAAAAGGGGGGAGGAGGAGGTGGACAAAGAGAGGGGTGGAGGAGATTGACAGTGAGTGGGGGTGAGGAGATGAATACAGAAGGGATGGCTGTCATGGATAGAGGCGGGGGAGAGAGGCAAGGAGCAGGTCGACAGAGAGAGGGGAGACGAGGAGACGGATTGGCTCTGAGCACTATGGGGCTTAACATCTATGGTCATCAGTCCCCTAGAACTTAGAACTACTTAAACCTAACTAACCTATGGACACCACACAACACCCAGTCATCACGAGGCAGAGAAAATCTCTGACCCCGCCGAGAATCGAACCCGGGAACCCGGGCGCGGGAAGCGAGAACGCTACCGCACGATCACGAACTGCGGACAGGAGACGGATTAATAGAAGATCGGAATAAATACATAACCGGGCATTTTTTTTATAAACAATTGTTGAACAGAGATTAACACTGAGATAGACAGCTAATACGTTCAAATTATAGTAGTGGGTCATCTGTAGTTCACAATGTTTGACAGAGCTAAGATAATGCAGTAAATTGTAAGCCGTTTTTGTAGCTGTTTCGATGTGTTGATTAAAGTTCAGTTTGAGTTTTCTTTCAACATAATGTGGAGGGTTTCTAGAGTTGGAAGACGTCCACCATTCTCAGAAGACGCTGTGGCACGCTGATGCTGTCGGCGGTGAGTTGGCGAACCTGTGGCACGCGCCATCGCGAGCGGAGGCGTGCGCGGCTGCTGGCAGTGCGGCCGTCCATCAGCGACAAAAGGCAGCGAGCGGCCCAAGGCCGAGACGTGGCGGCCAGCCGTGACCTTATTTGCCGGACAATATGCTCGCCGCCGCCGCCGCCGCCGCCCGGGAACCGGTCCTGTCCGGCAGCGCGGGCGCCCGCGGAGGCCGGCCGGAAAAGTACGGCGCGTAGCGGCGGCGGCCCGGCTGCCCGGCTGACCTCTGACCCGCCGCCGGAATGCCGCAGCCAGCCCGTTATCGGGCGATCACGCGGCCGGCGCATCGCAGCCGAGAGCAAAGGTAGCCCGCGCTGCCGCTGGCGCCGGACAGCCTGTAATTACGGCCTGCTGCGCGTGCGCCGCCAGCCACGGCCGCGGGTCGCGGGTCGCAGCCGGCCGGGATATCGGCAGAGGGGGCGGCGGGCGGCATCAACTGGCGGCATCCGCAACGCCGCCGCTCGTTGCGTCAACCTGCGCGCTGCGGTCAGGCGCCACGGGCGACGGGTGACTGCTCCGACGCTGTACAGTTTCGCTCCGACACTCGGATCATGTCGTCCAGGACACCGAGCAGTATACATAGCACACGCCCGTTAGGCATTTTCCATCACAATAGCCATACATCAACACGATATCGACCTTTTCCGCAATTGGTAAACGGTCTATTTTAGCACGGGTATCGTATCACGAAGCAAATACCGTCAGCCTTGGCAGAATGTTACGTGATGCCACGTACTTATACGTTTGTGACTATTACAGCGCCATCTATCGCAGAGGGAAAAACGTGGTTCAACTAAAACATTCATACACTCCTGGAAATTGAAATAATAACACCGTGAATTCATTGTCCCAGGAAGGGGAAACTTTATTGACACATTCCTGGGGTCAGATACGTCACATGATCACACTGACAGAACCACAGGCACATAGACACAGGCAACAGAGCATGCACAATGTCGGCACTAGTACAGTGTATATCCACCTTTCGCAGCAATACAGGCTGCTATTCTCCCATGGAGATGATCGTAGAGATGCTGGGTGTAGTCCTGTGGAACGGCTTGCCATGCCATTTCCACCTGGCGCCTCAGTTGGACCAGCGTTCGTGCTGGACGTGCAGACCGCGTGAGACGACGCTTCATCCAGTCCCAAACATACTCAATGGGGGACAGATCCGGAGATCTTGCTGGCCAGGGTAGTTGACTTACACCTTCTAGAGCACGTTGGGTGGCACGGGATACATGCGGACGTGCATTGTCCTGTTGGAACAGCAAGTTCCCTTGCCGGTCTAGGAATGGTAGAACGATGGGTTCGAGGACGGTTTGGATGTACCGTGCACTATTCAGTGTCCCCTCGACGATCACCAGTGGTGTACGGCCAGTGTAGGAGATCGCTCCCCACACCATGATGCCGGGTGTTGGCCCTGTGTGCCTCGGTCGTATGCAGTCCTGATTGTGGCGCTCACCTGCACGGCGCCAAACACGCATACGACCATCATTGGCACCAAGGCAGAAGCGACTCTCATCGCTGAAGACGACACGTCTCCATTCGTCCCTGCATTCACGCCTGTCGCGACACCACTGGAGGCGGGCTGCACGATGTTGGGGCGTGAGCGGAAGACGGCCTAACGGTGTGCGGGACCGTAGCCCAGCTTCATGGATACGGTTGCGAATGGTCCTCGCCGATACCCCAGGAGCAACAGTGTCCCTAATTTGCTGGGAAGTGGCGGTGCGGTCCCCTACGGCACTGCGTAGGATCCTACGGTCTTGGCGTGCATCCGTGCGTCGCTGCGGTCCGGTCCCAGGTCGACGGGCACGTGCACCTTCCGCCGACCACTGGCGACAACATCGATGTACTGTGGAGACCTCACGCCCCACGTGTTGAGCAATTCGGCGGTACGTCCACCCGGCCTCCCGCATGCCCACTATACGCCCTCGCTCAAAGTCCGTCAACTGCACATACGGTTCACGTCCACGCTGTCGCGGCATGCTACCAGTGTTAAAGACTGCGATGGAGCTCCGTATGCCACGGCAAACTGTCTGACACTGACGGCGGCGGTGCACAAATGCTGCGCAGCTAGCGCCATTCGACGGCCAACACCGCGGTTCCTGGTGTGTCCGCTGTGCCGTGCGTGTGATCATTGCTTGTACAGCCCTCTCGCAGTGTCCGGAGCAAGTATGGTGGGTCTGACACACCGGTCTCAATGTGTTCTTTTTTCCATTTCCAGGAGTGTATTTCTTTACGTACTACACAAATATGTAATAAAAATGGGGGTTCCTATTTTAAAAAACGCAGTTGATATCCGTTTGACCTATGGCTGCGCCATCTAGAGGTCCAACCATAGCGCCATCTGGTTGCTCCCTTCAAGCTAGACAAGTTTCGTTTGACGCTTATTTCGTGAGACATTTAGCCCGGTCACGATCTGTCCAAAGAGATCTTGGGAAGCCCAATGGTACCGAGCGACCGCCGAGTCATCATTTAGATAATCGGTGTCATTGGATGCCGATATGGAAAGGCATGTGTTCAGGACACTGCTCTGAGGCCGAGGTCAGTTTTAGTGACCGGAGCTCTATTTCTCAGTCAAGTAGCTCGTCAATTGATGTCACAAGGGCTGAGAGCACCCCGCTTCCCAGCAGCGCTCGGCAGGCCCGGACGGCCACTCATGCGAGTGTTAGCCAACCGCGACAGCACTTAACTTCGGTGACTTGAAGGGAACCGGTGTTACCACTGCGGCAAGGGCGTTGGCTTAGTTTTGGAATAAATTACTGTAATTGCAGCAATGACACTCTGTCTGACTCCTTCAAATGTTGAATTAGGCAACAACATTCACAAGCGATATCGTTTTTAGTCTTCAAGTAAACAAGTGGAAATTCTTACACGTCTGTCATCAGCATATGATTGTTACACCCTGATTAGAATCCATTAATAAGCATCCGTATGTTTCTGTTGTGGTCTTCAGGCCGAAGACGGGACTGATACAATTCACCACGCTATCCTGAGTAAAGCCCTTCGCCTTATACTGTCCCCTAGAACCTATATCCATTTGAATCAGCTTACTATTGTGACATTCCTGACGTATAGCGCTATACAATATGGATTTGTTTTTGACACCATTTCGTGAGTAAAGAATGTGATTTTCACTCTGCAGCGGAGTGTGCGCTGATATGAAACTTCCTGGCAGATTATAACTGTGTGCTGCACCGAGACTCGAACTCGTGACCTTTGCCTTTCGCGGGCAAGTGCTCTTCGCGAAAGGCAAAGGTCCCGAGTTCGAGTCTCGGTCGGGCACACAGTTTTAATCGGCCAGGAAGTTTCATATCAGCGCACACTCTGCAGCAGAGTGAAAATCTCATTCTGGAAACATCCCCCAGGCTGTGGCTAAGCCATGTATCCGCAATAGCCTTTCTTTCAGGAGTGCTAGTTCTGCAAGGTTCGCAGGAGAGCTTCTGTAAAGTTTGGAAGGTAAGAGACGAGGTACTGACGGAAGTAAAGCTGTGAGGACGGGGCGTGAGTCGTGCTTGGGTAGCTCAGTTTGTAGAGCACTTTCCCGCGAAAGGCAAAGGCCCCGAGTTCGAGTCACGGTCCGGCACACAGATTTAATCTGCCAGGAAGTTTCATATCAGCGCACACGCCACTGCAGAGTGAAAATCTCATTCTCGAAACATCCCCCAGGCTGTGGCTAAGCCATGTCTCCACAATATCCTTTCTTGCAGGAGTGCTAGTTCTGCAAGCTGTAAAGTTTGGAAGGTAGGAGACGAGGTACTGGCAGAAGTAAAGCTGTGAAGACGGGGCGTGAGTCGTGCTTCGGTAGCTCAGTTGGTAGAGCACTTGCCCGTGAAAGGCAAAGGTCCCAAGTTCGAGTCTCGGTCCGGCACACAGTTCTAATCTGCCAGGAAGTTTTATTTGGTGGTTAACTTTGGAAATCACTTGGCACGCCGCGCGGGACTAGTCGAGCGGTCTGAGGTGCTGCAGTCATGGACTGTGTGGAGATTCGAGTCCTCCCTCGGGCATGGGTGTGTGTGTTTGTCCTTAGCATAATTTAGGTTAAGTAGTGTGTAAGCTTAGGGACTGATGCCCTTAGCAGCTAAGTCCAATATGATTTCACACACATTTCTTTTTACTGGGCACGTTTGCTACAAGGAAAACTTCTCGCTGAGAAGGTTTCCTCCCGGTGTGGCCTCTGTGTCCTCTTTGTCGGCTGCTGGCGGTCAGTGAATGTCATACGAAAGGGCGAATATCCCTTGGATGCTGGGCATTTTGCGAGGATGTAAGGCTGCGATACATTTTGTGCTTTTGTTGCCACTGTCGACGTCTCTCAGCCCTCAGCAGAAGTTGCCATGCCGCCACTGATATCTCCGGTAAGTAGCTGAATGCGGTCAAAGGACGAGATGGCACCTCACCATTTCGGGGAGTCCCGTTGCTTTCGCTCCGTCAAACCGAGTCTCCCCGCCAATCTCCTTGGCGCAGTGTAGCTCCGCTCCACCACCAACCTTTTAACTGTTTTTTGTAAGCCAAGAGTGGAAAGTTCCTGCAGTGTTCTTTCATTTTTTTTTCACGAAATAAGCGATTTTCGCGTCCATCTGACCATTGTTAACACGATTGAGTGACCTCCTCCATATCTTTCTCTCTCTTTTTTTTTTTTTAGTTAGACGGACAGTTTCTGATTTTGGGGAAATATAGTGATGCAAGTGCGGTAACAGGACCCATATCCTAAGCGGCATATTACTTGCTTACTTTAAAGCCGAACTTACGTTGCTTGATTTGGTTACCATTTCTGGCGTTTTGTTGTATCTAACTTTCGGAGCCGCCCAGATGAACAGACCTTGTTGAGCTGTCTCTCCACAATCTTCCACATTTTTTTTTTTTTTTTGTATCTTCTCGCAGTGTTAGCTTCATTTTGTAATTTTATTTGAGTTTTAAAGAAATTTGTTACTCTTAGCACTATATCCGTTTCGTATTGACAAGTTTGCAGTTACTCCTGGCTAGAACTACTATAGATAACAATAATATTTTTAAGGACTGTTACGAAGTTATTACTACAAGGTGTAGTGTTATTGGAAGAAACGCAAAAACGGTGCGATGTACCTGACGTTCATTGGCTTTCAGGCCAATTGTGCAAGCGTTTCCGAAACGTTAAAGTTTGTAAAGTGTTCACCTGGATGGCAAGACGGCGCTATCCAAAAGCGGCGCCGAGATAACTGTGGTGTACCCCTAGCCATAGATGACAGGGGTAAAGTACGGCTGTGGAGATGTTTTCGGGCGAATGGACGTGCAACTACTGAGCAACTGACCGTCCACATGAACCAATGCCCTCCGCAAAGACCAATCAGTGAACGTTGCTACGAATGGGCTTCTGCAACCGGCACCTAGTTCATAAATCCATACCGACTGCTGTTCATGCCTGACGAAGGCTGGGATTAGGTCACCAATACCGCAACTGGACATAAACTGCGTGGCAACAGGTGGCCTTTTCAGATGAATCACATTTTATGCTTCATCGGACAAATGACTGTTGGCGTATAAGATAAGAAATGTTGAAAGCGAACACCCTGCAACAGACATCGGAAGGGTCTATCCCAGAGGGCATTCCTGTCTGATCTCAACACCCCGGAGGTCACAGTGGATCAAAACGAGTACGCAGCTATCCTTGGGAAACATGCCCACAGCTAACTGCAGTTTGTTTTTCCTCGGCGTGGTGGCATTTACCAACAGGACAATGCAACGTGTCACAGGGCTCGCAGTGTATGTGTGTGGTCCGAAGAGCACTAGACTGAGTTTACTGTACTCCCCTAGCCACCAGACTCCCTGGATTTATACTTAATCGAGGAAATGGGACCACCTCGGTTGGGTTGTACACATTATGAATCCTCAACTGGGAAACCTAGTGCAGTTGGACAAGGCGCTCGTATCGGCACGGCTCTAGATCCCTGTCGGTCCTTCCAGAACCTATCGACGTCTTCTTGAATGTCTTTCAGCAGCCCGTGCTGTTAAAGGTGGTTGTTCATGCTATTTTTATAGGAGTTCACCTTAGTGTGACTGGGAAGTATATAATTTCTCGTTAATCCAGTAGTCAGTCATTTCCTTTAGAAAATTAAATATAGTGAGATCATTCTATTTTCAATCAGTTTGCAGAGTGTGCATTTTTTCTATTTTAAATTCCTAGGTGGAACTGAGACATTACTCAATTTCTTGTTTTATCACTTGGTATTCTTTGGATCTTCGCGATACTTGGAGCCGCAGAACATTACTGACAGCAGTCAGTCATGGGTTTTATTCTGGTAAATTCGATAGGAATTTTCATTTAAGGCACCATGTAGCGGTGGTTCACACAAGACGCACTATAATAACTCAGATCATGTGATCTTCATTTCTAGGGAACGATTCTTAAAATGTTTTTAGGAGTAAGAGCTCCACAACCGGGACAATCGAATGGCGAATAATTCTGACGACAATACAAGCTGCAAACGTGGAAATCCACTGACACAAGCGACCTCGACAGACTGTTACGGACCTGCGCCTGGGAAAGTGGAGATTTCCCACTCTGTAAAGCAGGGTAGGCGGCGACTGTTGGTGTACAGCACTAGTACAACACTAGTGTACAACACTAGTGTAGGCACAAGTGTTTCGGAGCTCACCGTTGAGCACACACTGTTCAGCTAGGGACTCTACAGTAGGCGCACCTATGTATTTCCATCCACCGGACGACCTAGTCAATGACGGTTTTAGTGGGCACGGAGTCGTCGACACTGGACCGGGGATCGATGGAAACCTGTCGCCTAGTCGCATGAATAACTTTTCCCATTATACAAGGTCGACAGTCGCTTCCGGAAACGCCGTCATTGTGAAACATGCACCGAGCCATGGACGCAGGCCACTTGGTAACGTCCACCTTGACTTCCATGCAATGTGTGGAAGTAAACAAAGGCACAATGAAAGCTATGGACGGTTTGAACATTCCTGTGGGCCGCCTGCATCGCTTCATGCTTGACTACCCGATGCTCCTTATCTGAGCCCGAATGAATACATCTGGGACGCAATCGGGTACCAGCTCCACCACTACAAATCAGCATCGCATTATTTGTGGGAATTGCGTGACCCGTGGGTAGGCATCTGTTGCCATAAATCTCTGAAAACCTTCCAAAGACTTTTCGAATGCATGCCGCTCAGGATAGCTATTGTGGAGTGTCCTAGAGATGGACCGACAAGCAATTGAGCCGGTCGTCGTATTACGTATTTCTGCTCATTAATGCATGACATTTGAGATGCATCGTTCAAATACCTGCGTAACAGCTTACTGGTAGTAATTTTTCAACACAATTAAATTTGCCTTAAGTCATATTCTACTACGAACAACTGCTATGAAAATTTTTGTTCCTAGTACGAGCTTATATTTTTAATAATCATCATGCACAATAAATAATTTAAAGAATCTGTATAGATAGTATATTAAGTTCATGCTCTCTTTGTATAAAAGCAAAAACTTGAAATGGACAATAGAACTTGAAAGCTAACTGTCGACCTGTATTATTTTACCATTCAAATCAAAGTCTGAACTATTTACAACTATTTAGACTACATTTGTTTCAGGCAAACCTTCTAGTAACTCTTACGTATTCATTATTTATCTAGAGGTGACAGTTAACCTTTGCAAGTGCAAATGTAAACGGACTCCTGAGTATCATAATGAAATATTTAAATGTGGTAACAGACCCCTATTTCTTAAAAAATGATTGACGTAATAAGAGCACAGATTATGAGCTCTTAGTGTAATAATGATCGCCTTGTAATAGAGTGTCCGTGATTTCACATATGTGTGTAATTCCTGTAATTTGAGACAACTCTAAACCTTACATAAAAACAAAAACACTAATGTCCGAACAAAAAAAGATATTTTATCTGCACACTGGCTGAAACCTGAATCTGTTGCGAGTGGTAGCTGTTCTGGTTCATTTACTATCGATCTACTGTATGATTACTTACCTAAAACTGCTGCAAATGACGTAATGTACAGGCCCTATAGTATCCATTTTCAGTGCTCATACTGTTTCCCTGAAGAAGAGAACACCGTCTTTTTATCTGTATTTGGCGATCATCAAATGCTTCTTCTAAGTGTTTGCGAATTTCGCGAGTAGTTGTGTCGCGTGATCTGACTTTTTAGTGTAATGATGCGCAGAGTCTGCTCAATATTTTTCGTGGTATTGGGAAATGTACAAAATATTTTTGAGTGGTGGTAGAATTGAGCAGGGCATGGAATCGTAACGTGGTCTGTTTCAGGCTCTGATCTTACAAAAGCGCTTGGATGTGACAAAAACAGAGGACTGTTATAAAACGGGCTTACAGACACAAAATTTACTGATAACTTCCTCTATCAGAAAAACCAGTCCTTTGGCATAATAAGCAGACGTACACTGACATCCATTAATTAACATCGAAGTTAATACTCCGTCCGAACGGAATGGATCACTTACGGGATATGCAAAACAGTGATGTCAAAGAATCCGAGATAACTTGTTACTGAATGAGAGGAGGTTTACAATTTAGTATGGTAATGGATGGCAATACAGTACATGAACATTCCGGTGGACATCGACACACGACACAAACCCGACCACAAAGAAGTTCAGTTTTCAATCAGGATGCCAAGTAAAGCAAAAGATTTACTGTGTGCGTAACCACGATATCAGAAAAACAAGTTCGACCTACATGAATGCAGCCCATTATATTCGCAATGCACAACGTGCAGCGATCTCAGGTCAGTATGAAGCGAAAACAATCGGCTACCGCGTGAGCAAGCAGAACTGAGACGCACGAATAATGTAAACTTGGCGAGATATCCACAAATGTCGCCAAAAATGATGAATACTTAGTCTCCAGTTGTATTTGACAAATGCTTTATTTGGATAAAGTCGTACACACGACTAAATCCCACCTTCAGAAATTACAAAACAACGCAGAAAACTAAGAGGGATCTTTCCATAAAATAATAATCATCAAAAGGTCCCATACAAGTAGCCTGATATTCATATTTGTAGGGTTATTTTATTGTTAATTAATTTTTTTATTGCGCTTGAACATGGGATTACATCCTTAAACCCGAGTCGTGTGTTCGATTTTATCCAAATAAAGGGTTTGTCAAGTAGAACTGGAGTGGGTTTATTCATCCTGAAAACACAAGACTAAGGTGGTCACACCAAGCAAGTTAATAAAGCGAAATAACGAGGCAAGTGTCTGATTAGTTGCTGCCAACCATAGAAATGGAAACCACCTTCCATATCGACGCTATTGGAAAATTGGTATAATACTATGAAAGATAATCCATTAAATTTCGGGCATGCAGCCGCGCAAATAAAATTTCTTCTCCTGATATTTCGGCCGCGTATCGTCCGGCCATCTTCAGAGCGAGTTAAGAATGCTGCAGTAAATAGAATTTTACATAGAGCTGGTTCCGCTATTGTCAGAGAAAGAATTCGTTTTACTCGTCGGAAGTTGGACATTGTTTCTGAACATCTGTATCATCTGCATCTGAAGGTTGCAGCTGTTTTATCTCCTGACTCCTGGGACTGGATCGATGGCACGACATGGGCTAAGTCTGACTGGGTTCGCGAAGTGGCCACGAAAAGGCAGATTACCAAGTATAGCCGATTGGACCAGCCTTCTCAGGTGGACTCAGTTATTCGACGCCCTGTCATAAATTTGACGGGTAAGGAATTGGACGAAGCTACGTTGTCTGTCTTAAGTAAAGGGCTAAATTTTGCCCCTACTCCCAAGACTTTGCCGATATCATCTTTCATCAGTGCCATTGAAGAAGCTGTCCGACCACTATCAGAGGATTCTGCGGAAGAAATCAGACGAGAAACCTGTCAAGCAATCACGAAGCATCGTCCACAAAGAAGCAACGTTTCCAAGGAAGAAAGACGTGCGATACGAAAGCTGTGTGAGGATACTGATACAGTCGTCCTGCGTGCTGATAAAGGTAATGCTACCGTCCTTTTGCCTCAGGAAGTCTACAAGGAAAAGATATGTGGTCTACTTAGTTCTGGTGCATACCGGAAGATTAACAAAGATCCTACTAACAAGGTGACAATAAGGACTGCTGCCTTGCTGAACGCTTCATCACTACCGAAGGAAGTCATAAGAAGTTTAAAAGTACGAGGTGCAGTACCACCGAGATTTTATGGTCTTCCTAAAGTTCACAAGATGGGTAAGGATGAGCGTCTAGAGGACTTGTCTATGAGACCTATAACGAGCACTATTGGTTCACCAACATATTTTTCTGCCAAATATTTAGCTTCCTTATTAAAACCATTGGTAGGAAAATGTAGTCATCACATTCGTAATTCTATGGATTTTATTCAGAGACTTAGCAATGTCAGGCTAAATAGTATGGATGTTCTTGTTAGTTTTGACGTAGTATCATTATACACCAAGGTACCTTTAAAGGACTCTTTAGCTCTTATCAACCAACATTTTGATAAGAACATTACGGCCTTATTTGAACATGTGCTTTTATCATCTTATTTTCAGTTTGATGGTGAATTTTATGAGCAAATTGACGGTGTTGCCATGGGAAGCCCCCTCTCCCCTCTGGTAGCTAATTTATTCATGGAAGACTTCGAGGACAAGGCACTGGACTCAGCATGTTTTAAACCCACGGTCTTCTGGAGGTACGTGGACGACACATTCGTGGTATGGCCCCATGGTATGGATGAATTACATCGATTTCTTCAGCATTTGAATTCTATCCATGCTAGCATTAAATTTACCATGGAAATAGAAAAAGACGGGTGCCTCCCCTTTCTGGATGTTGTCGTTCGCCGTAAAAGTGATGGCACATTAGGACATGCCGTACATCGGAAACCAACGCATACAAATCTATACCTTCATGCCAGTAGCTGCCATCACCCTTCTCAGAGCATGGGCGTCCTTAAGACCTTAGTGCATCGGGCGCACTGTGTATCCGATGAAGACAATTTACAAGGAGAGCTAACATACCTCAAGAGTATTTTTAAATCGAATGGATATTCTCCACAACAAATTCGTAGAGCATTCGATGTAAAACCTAAAAAGAAGGTATACGATGCGGAAGAAGATAGTAATTTCTTCAGATCTAGGGCGTTTCTGCCTTATGTGGGTGCTCTTTCTTCAAAGATAGGCCGTATTCTAGAGAAACACTGTGTTAAGGTGATCTTCCGGCCCCCCACGAAGATTGCGGCTTTACTCGGCTCTGTAAAGGACGATTTATTGCTTCGTAAGGCGGGTGTGTACCAGATTCCTTGCGGAAATTGTGAGCAGTCATACATAGGTCAAACAACACGCACCGTTCATGAAAGGTGTGTGGAGCACCGAAGATACACACGCCTATTACAACCAGACAAGTCAGCTGTGGCCGAACACTGTATTGATACGGGTCATTCCATGAATTACAGTGATGTGAAGATTTTAACATCCACCTCTTCTTTTTGGGATTCTGTATTCAAGGAAGCCATAGAAATTCGATTAGCCAACAATTTAATAAACAGAGATAAAGGTTTCAATTTGGACAAAGCATGGAATCCGGCTCGTGGACTAATTAAATTGCAGAGAAGTCGTCACCGTGTCATCGCCGCCGATCAAACATCGATAAGCACATCGAACGTCCGTACGCTTTCGCCACAGGCGGCGCAGCATCTGTGACCCGCATGCGCAGTACCGCCGCGGTGGAGCATATAAGGCCGCGCTTGGCACCTTGTCATCAGTCTTGTGACTCGCTCTGAAGATGGCCGGACGATACGCGGCCGAAATATCAGGAGAAGAAATTTTATTTGCGCGGCTGCATGCCCGAAATTTAATGGATTATTCATTACGCCGCGAGAAGTTGAAAATGCACTATGAAAGATGTCTAAGTCGGAGTGACAACTATGTACAGAAGTAGTTCTCACACATGCAGCTAGGTCAAAGAGCTATGCAAGACAGTGCACCATCGATACCAGTTTGTCTACATGCATGCCTCTTTGAATAAGACAGGACAACGTCATACTAATGTGTCAGTGATAGAACACAAGGCGAAAAGCAGACGGGCTCCAGACTAAAGACACAAAATTTAAACATTGTCCAATTTGTGTTTTTTGGTGTTATGCGAAGTGTTATGGAAAATGGTGTATCTAATTGAAAACCTTCTTGTGGTGATGGTGAACTACATAGGTTACAGAATAAAGGTTTTTATAGAAGCTGTTGGTGGTATGGTTCGACAAATATATAGATGCATTTGGCCTCAGATTCGCTAAATATTTCAATTTGCTGTTTTATCGGAAAAACACTTACTGAAACCGCGACTATTTGAGGATACCAGTTAATTCTTACAAAAGGTGAAAAAAACCACAGATCTTAATATTGTTTATTGAAAAAATACCGTTGTTATTGCTTTCGAACCGAAAGGGACATCATCACACATGATATGTATAGTCATAATACGAGTGCTATTCGGAAAATAAGGTCCATCCGGGCCCGAAACTGAAACCACCTTCCATGCCAATGCCATTGGAAAGTTGGTACAATCTTATGAAAGATGCCTAAGTGACGGCTATGTACAGAAGTAGTTGGAAGGTGTAGCGGTTTCCATATCACGAGCGATTGGACCATACTTTCCACATAGGCCAAGTATTTAAGAATACAGTGTTGTCTCTCTATATTATTTTTGCTCTATTCTTGTCTTTCACAACAACAATAATTATCCCAATGCCACAATCAGTGAAATTTCTTAATATCTAACAGTAGTATATATAAACAGGAATATCGGCACAGATTATTGATACTGATCAGTTTTATTAAAAATACTACGACAATTGACTCAAAATCTCTAAAAATAATAAAAACACAAAACTGCTCTATTTTAATAAAAATACAATGAAAACTGGAATAAAATCTCCAGAAATATCAAAAATTACAAACATTGCTCAGTTTTGTAATAAAACTGTTGAAAATATTAATTAAAAAGCGCCATTCAATGGATTAATGCGCTAATTTCTAAAACCTTTATTACACTGATTATATATGTTCCTGAAAGTGTTGTAAGGGAATAGTAATGAGTGTTGTTGTGGTCTTCAGTCCAGAGGTTGGTTTGATGCAGCTCTCCATGCTACTCTATCCTGTGCAAGCTTCTTCATCTCCCAGTACCTACTGCAGCCTACATCCTTCTGAATCTGCTTAGTGTATTCATCTCTTGGTCTCCCTCTACGATTTTTACCCTCCTCGCTGCCCTCCAATACTAAATTGGTGATCTCTTGATGTCTCAGAACATGTCCTATCAACCGATCTCTTCCTCTAGTCAAGTTGGGCCACAAGCTCCTCTTCTCCCCAATTATATTCAATACCTCCTCATTAGTTATGTGATCTACCCATCTAATCTTCAGCATTCTTCTGTAGCATCACATTTCGAAAGCTTCTATTCTCTTCTTGTCTAAACTATCGTCCACGTTTCACTTCCATACATGGCTACACTCCATACAAATACATTCAGAAACGACTTCCTGAGATTTAAATCTATACTCGATGTTAACAAATTTTTCTTCTTCAGAAACGCTTTCCTGGCCATTGCAAGTCTACATTTTATATCCTCTCTACTTCGACGATCATCAGTTATTTTGCTCCCCAAATAGCAAAACTCAACTACTTCTTTAAGTGCCTCATTTCCTAATCTAATACCCTCAACATCACCCGACCTAATTCGACTACATTCCATTATCCTCGTTTTGCTTTGGTTGATGTTCATCTTATACCCTCTTTACAAGACACTGTCCATTCCGTTCAACTGCTCTTCCAAGTCCTTTGCTGTCTTTGACAGAGTTACAATGTCATCGAGGAACCTCAACGTTTTTATTTCTTCAACATGGACTTTAATTCCTGCTCCGAATTTTTCTTTTGTTTCCTTTAGTGCTTGCTCAATATACAGATTTAATAACATCGGGGATAGGCTACAACCCTGTCTCACTCCCCTCCCAAGCACTGCTTCCATTTCATGCCCCTCGACTGTTATGCCATCTGGTTTCTGTTCAAATTGTAAATAGCCTTTCCCTCTCTGTATTTTACCCCTGCCACCTACACAATTTGAAAGAGAGTATTCCAATCAACATTGTCAAAAGCTTTCTCTAAGTCTATAAATTCTAGAAACGTAGGTTTGCCTTTCCTTAATCTTTCTTCTAAGATAAGTCGTAGGGTCAGTATTGCCTCACGTGTTCCAACATTTCTACGGAATAAGAACTGATCTTCGCCAAGGTCGGCTTCTATCAGTTTTTCCATTCGTCTGTAAAGAATTCGCGTTAGTATTTTGCAGCTGTGACTTATAAAACTGATAGTTCGATAATTTTCACATCTGTCAACACCTGTTTTCTTTTGGATTGGAATTATTATATTCTTCTTGAAGTCTGAGGGTATTTCGCCTGTATCGTACATCTTGCTCACCAGATCGTAGAGTTTTGTCAGGACTGGCTCTCCCAAGGCTGTCAGTAGTTCTAATGGAATGTTGTCTACTCCTGGGGCCTCGTTTCGACTCAGGTCTTTCAGTGCTCTGTCAAACTCTTCACGCAGTATCATATCTCCCATTTCATCTTCATCTACATCCTCTTCCATTTCCATAATATTGTCCTCAAGTACATTGCCCTTGTATAGACCCTCTACATACTCCTTCCACCTTTCTGCTTTCCCTTCTTTGCTTAGAACTGGGTTTCCACCAAAGCTCTTGATATCCATGGAAATGGTTCTCCTTTCTCCAAAGGTGTCTTTAATTTTCCTGTAGGCAGTATCTATCTTACCCCTAGTGAGATAAGCCTCTACATCCTTACATTTGTTCTCCAGCCATTACTGCTTAGCCATTTTGCACTGCCTGTCGATCTCATTCTTAAGACGTTTGTATTCCATTTTGCCTGCTTCATTTACTGCGTTTTTATATTTTCTCCTTTCATCAATTAAATTCAATATTTCTTCTGTTACCCAAGGGTTTCTACTAGCCCTCGTCTTTTTACCTGTTTGATCCTCTGCTGCCTTCACTATTTCATCCCTCAAAGCTACCCATTCTTCTTCTACTGTATTTCTTTTCCCCATTGTTGTAAATTGTTCCCTTATGCTCTCCCTGAAACTCTGTACAACCTCTGGTTCTTTAAGTGTATCCAGGTCCCATCTCCTTAAATTACCACCTTTTTGCAGTTTCTTCAGTTTTGATGTAAAGCTCATAACCAATAGATTGTGGCCAGAGTCCGCATCTTCACCTGGAAATGTCTTACAATTTAAAACCGGGTCCCTAAATCTCTGTCTTACCATTATATATTGCCAAGTAAAGCAAAAGATTTACTGTGTGCGTAACCACGATATCAGAAAAACAAGTTCGACCTACATGAATGCAGCCCATTATATTCGCAATGCACAACGTGCAGCGATCTCAGGTCAGTATGAAGCGAAAACAATCGGCTACCGCGTGAGCAAGCAGAACTGAGACGCACGAATAATGTAAACTTGGCGAGATATCCACAAATGTCGCCAAAAATGATGAATACTTAGTCTCCAGTTGTATTTGACAAATGCTTTATTTGGATAAAGTCGTACACACGACTAAATCCCACCTTCAGAAATTACAAAACAACGCAGAAAACTAAGAGGGATCTTTCCATAAAATAATAATCATCAAAAGGTCCCATACAAGTAGCCTGATATTCATATTTGTAGGGTTATTTTATTGTTAATTAATTTTTTTATTGCGCTTGAACATGGGATTACATCCTTAAACCCGAGTCGTGTGTTCGATTTTATCCAAATAAAGGGTTTGTCAAGTAGAACTGGAGTGGGTTTATTCATCCTGAAAACACAAGACTAAGGTGGTCACACCAAGCAAGTTAATAAAGCGAAATAACGAGGCAAGTGTCTGATTAGTTGCTGCCAACCATAGAAATGGAAACCACCTTCCATATCGACGCTATTGGAAAATTGGTATAATACTATGAAAGATGTCTAAGTCGGAGTGACAACTATGTACAGAAGTAGTTCTCACACATGCAGCTAGGTCAAAGAACTATGCAAGACAGTGCACCATCGATACCAGTTTGTCTACATGCATGCCTCTTTGAATAAGACAGGACAACGTCATACTAATGTGTCAGTGATAGAACACAAGGCGAAAAGCAGACGGGCTCCAGACTAAAGACACAAAATTTAAACATTGTCCAATTTGTGTTTTTTGGTGTTATGCGAAGTGTTATGGAAAATGGTGTATCTAATTGAAAACCTTCTTGTGGTGATGGTGAACTACATAGGTTACAGAATAAAGGTTTTTATAGAAGCTGTTGGTGGTATGGTTCGACAAATATATAGATGCATTTGGCCTCAGATTCGCTAAATATTTCAATTTGCTGTTTTATCGGAAAAACACTTACTGAAACCGCGACTATTTGAGGATACTAGTTAATTCTTACAAAAGGTGAAAAAAACCACAGATCTTAATATTGTTTATTGAAAAAATACCGTTGTTATTGCTTTCGAACCGAAAGGGACATCATCACACATGATATGTATAGTCATAATACGAGTGCTATTCGGAAAATAAGGTCCACCCGGGCCCGAAACTGAAACCACCTTCCATGCCAATGCCATTGGAAAGTTGGTACAATCTTATGAAAGATGCCTAAGTGACGGCTATGTACAGAAGTAGTTGGAAGGTGTAGCGGTTTCCATATCACGAGCGATTGGACCATACTTTCCACATAGGCCAAGTATTTAAGAATACAGTGTTGTCTCTCTATATTATTTTTGCTCTATTCTTGTCTTTCACAACAACAATAATTATCCCAATGCCACAATCAGTGAAATTTCTTAATATCTAACAGTAGTATATATAAACAGGAATATCGGCACAGATTATTGATACTGATCAGTTTTATTAAAAATACTACGACAATTGACTCAAAATCTCTAAAAATAATAAAAACACAAAACTGCTCTATTTTAATAAAAATACAATGAAAACTGGAATAAAATCTCCAGAAATATCAAAAATTACAAACATTGCTCAGTTTTGTAATAAAACTGTTGAAAATATTAATTAAAAAGCGCCATTCAATGGATTAATGCGCTAATTTCTAAAACCTTTATTACACTGATTATATATGTTCCTGAAAGTGTTGTAAGGGAATAGTAATGAGTGTTGTTGTGGTCTTCAGTCCAGAGGTTGGTTTGATGCAGCTCTCCATGCTACTCTATCCT
Organism: Schistocerca cancellata; assembly: GCF_023864275.1. NCBI lineage: Eukaryota > Metazoa > Arthropoda > Insecta > Orthoptera > Acrididae > Schistocerca > Schistocerca cancellata. Next base: position 261,257,465 of record NC_064628.1, read on the forward strand.
GTGCAAGCTTCTTCATCTCCCAGTACCTACTGCAGCCTACATCCTTCTGAATCTGCTTAGTGTATTCATCTCTTGGTCTCCCTCTACGATTTTTACCCTCCTCGCTGCCCTCCAATACTAAATTGGTGATCTCTTGATGTCTCAGAACATGTCCTATCAACCGATCTCTTCCTCTAGTCAAGTTGGGCCACAAGCTCCTCTTCTCCCCAATTATATTCAATACCTCCTCATTAGTTATGTGATCTACCCATCTAATCTTCAGCATTCTTCTGTAGCATCACATTTCGAAAGCTTCTATTCTCTTCTTGTCTAAACTATCGTCCACGTTTCACTTCCATACATGGCTACACTCCATACAAATACATTCAGAAACGACTTCCTGAGATTTAAATCTATACTCGATGTTAACAAATTTTTCTTCTTCAGAAACGCTTTCCTGGCCATTGCAAGTCTACATTTTATATCCTCTCTACTTCGACGATCATCAGTTATTTTGCTCCCCAAATAGCAAAACTCAACTACTTCTTTAAGTGCCTCATTTCCTAATCTAATACCCTCAACATCACCCGACCTAATTCGACTACATTCCATTATCCTCGTTTTGCTTTGGTTGATGTTCATCTTATACCCTCTTTACAAGACACTGTCCATTCCGTTCAACTGCTCTTCCAAGTCCTTTGCTGTCTTTGACAGAGTTACAATGTCATCGAGGAACCTCAACGTTTTTATTTCTTCAACATGGACTTTAATTCCTGCTCCGAATTTTTCTTTTGTTTCCTTTAGTGCTTGCTCAATATACAGATTTAATAACATCGGGGATAGGCTACAACCCTGTCTCACTCCCCTCCCAAGCACTGCTTCCATTTCATGCCCCTCGACTGTTATGCCATCTGGTTTCTGTTCAAATTGTAAATAGCCTTTCCCTCTCTGTATTTTACCCCTGCCACCTACACAATTTGAAAGAGAGTATTCCAATCAACATTGTCAAAAGCTTTCTCTAAGTCTATAAATTCTAGAAACGTAGGTTTGCCTTTCCTTAATCTTTCTTCTAAGATAAGTCGTAGGGTCAGTATTGCCTCACGTGTTCCAACATTTCTACGGAATAAGAACTGATCTTCGCCAAGGTCGGCTTCTATCAGTTTTTCCATTCGTCTGTAAAGAATTCGCGTTAGTATTTTGCAGCTGTGACTTATAAAACTGATAGTTCGATAATTTTCACATCTGTCAACACCTGTTTTCTTTTGGATTGGAATTATTATATTCTTCTTGAAGTCTGAGGGTATTTCGCCTGTATCGTACATCTTGCTCACCAGATCGTAGAGTTTTGTCAGGACTGGCTCTCCCAAGGCTGTCAGTAGTTCTAATGGAATGTTGTCTACTCCTGGGGCCTCGTTTCGACTCAGGTCTTTCAGTGCTCTGTCAAACTCTTCACGCAGTATCATATCTCCCATTTCATCTTCATCTACATCCTCTTCCATTTCCATAATATTGTCCTCAAGTACATTGCCCTTGTATAGACCCTCTACATACTCCTTCCACCTTTCTGCTTTCCCTTCTTTGCTTAGAACTGGGTTTCCACCAAAGCTCTTGATATCCATGGAAATGGTTCTCCTTTCTCCAAAGGTGTCTTTAATTTTCCTGTAGGCAGTATCTATCTTACCCCTAGTGAGATAAGCCTCTACATCCTTACATTTGTTCTCCAGCCATTACTGCTTAGCCATTTTGCACTGCCTGTCGATCTCATTCTTAAGACGTTTGTATTCCATTTTGCCTGCTTCATTTACTGCGTTTTTATATTTTCTCCTTTCATCAATTAAATTCAATATTTCTTCTGTTACCCAAGGGTTTCTACTAGCCCTCGTCTTTTTACCTGTTTGATCCTCTGCTGCCTTCACTATTTCATCCCTCAAAGCTACCCATTCTTCTTCTACTGTATTTCTTTTCCCCATTGTTGTAAATTGTTCCCTTATGCTCTCCCTGAAACTCTGTACAACCTCTGGTTCTTTAAGTGTATCCAGGTCCCATCTCCTTAAATTACCACCTTTTTGCAGTTTCTTCAGTTTTGATGTAAAGCTCATAACCAATAGATTGTGGCCAGAGTCCGCATCTTCACCTGGAAATGTCTTACAATTTAAAACCGGGTCCCTAAATCTCTGTCTTACCATTATATAATCTATCTTATACTTGTCAGTATCTCCAGGCTTCTTCCATGTATACAACCTTCTTTTATGATTCTTGAACCAAGTGTTAGCTATGATTAACCCTTTCAGACCTGATGTTTTATTTACTTGTTAAAGAAATATCTGACATGATTTTTACATTCAGGTCAGTCTCCTGATAACATTTTTCTAAGAGAAAATTTCATATGATCTCTAGTTTTCTGGATATTTAATGTACACAATTGTGTTCATCAGGTCTCGAGCTTCATGTCATATGTTATGGAAGTTAACACTATGGATCAAGTATGCCACTCTTTATTTCACTTTAAAACAGAAGAGACAATAAAAATAATTCCAAATTACAGTTCTTATTTAAACAACAATGGTCAAAACACTGATTTTAAAGTTTTGCATGAAACTGCAAAAAAGATTTCTGTCCTTTTGGAGACATAAATGTAGTTTATATTTTCTGCACTGAATTCTAGAACGCCCTGTACATTTTGGAAATATGCTGCGACTTGGAGCTCCTACATCATGCAAAGGCAAATGGTCAATGGAATCAAACTGTATCTCTGTAGCTGGTCATAATTCTCCTCTTCTTTTTGGTATGACTCTCATGTCTCAAGCCAGTTCTTCATCAGTCAGACGCCCCCTCTTCTTTTCAGTCATGTTCTTCTGGCACAGTATCAAGCCATCTGCTACCCTGATACAAAAGGAAAGAAGGTCCATTTGCTTCTTCTTTTGGATAGACAGGTTGTCTGCATATTGTCTGTATGCCAACCAACTTTGCACGATGGCAAAGTCAACACCATGAAAAATCACACGGAAAGCCCATTTTCGAGATCTCATGAAAACTCTGTAGTAGCTTATCAATTGATCAAATAGTTCCACACCATCCATTGCATGATTATATCTTCTCACTATTTCAGGTCTTTTTACTTTCACATATTTATGGTGTTTTTGTCCCAATACTCAACTTTATCCACTGAGCCTTTACCAACAAAGTTTGAACACAATACAACTGGCCTATAGTCTAACCACTTACACATGGTAATGTCATCAGCACTAGTGATTTCTTCCCAGTAACCTCTGGTTTGTTTCATTACTGTTTTATCATCTGAAAAAGTCAAGTTCTTTCCAGATCTGCTTTGATGGGCAGTACCTGCTGCACTGATGCCTTGAGATTTCACAACTTGAAACAGATGATATGGTAAAAAGAAGTTGTCAAAGTATAATTTATGACCTTTACATTTTGAGAGTGGAACAGAAAATTCTAAACCAACAGCAGGACCTAATTCAAATTTTTTACAGTATGCTGTATTTAGTCCAGTTGTAGCACCTTGATACAAAAGGAAATAATACACTATTCCACTCTTTTCACATGAAGACTTTGATACCCCATGGACTTCCCAGTGAAAGGAATAATTCCTTCACTGACACAAACATTCTCTTCTATAGGAAGTTCACTGCAGCATTTTCGAATGGCTAAGTAAATTGGCCTGACTTTGTAAAATTTATCTTTATTTTCAGATGGCTTTTCCAGATTGTTCACCAAATGTAAATTTGTACGTAATTCTAAAAATCTGTCTCGTGACATGTTTTCTCAAAACACAATTACCTCCTGGTAATACATCCATAATCTGGGAAATTTCAAGGTGCCAGTCAATATATGCAAACCAAATAGCATTTCTTGTGCTTGTGGAGTTGTCTGCTTTAATGAGGATTTGCCTCGTTGTAATGCATAAATATGAGTATGTGCTGCCATGCTAGTGAACAAATCATCTGGTATATATCTTTTTAAGTATTGCATTGGAGAACACAAGAGAGATTCTTCAAAATTTGGAGCGTTGTATGTTTCTGCAATGGTACTTAGTGGCTTGCGAATCCATTTTATGGATTCTTTAGGTGTCACCATCATGTTGTCACACAGGTTATTCAATTCTGGGTTGTTTTCATTGCATCATCTTCGTCTTCAGATTTGTGGAGCTTGCCTTTCAAAAAGTGGTACACTGCCATCCTCATCTCCTCTCAAACTAATGTCAGAAACGCCACCATTTTCAATTATGTCCATAATCAAGTCCCAATTTTTCCTCACAGAAAGATAATCCATATTTATAAGTCAAAAGCCAGCAATATAAAATAAAATCATATGTACAGGTCAGTTATTCTCCTTTCTTGCTGCTGGTACTGAAATTAATGGAAAAATTGCCATACATAACTACCATAGCCACGCAAATATAGCTGACACACATTTTAGGTTATTTTTTCCTATTTTACACCATTAAGGACCTGTTGTACACAAATGTGTACATTAATCTTGCCTGATACATAACACAAATATGAACTGCTTAAAATTAATGGAAATTCCACTGAAAGAATGTCTAATGTTTCCAAAAGAAGGAAACCATACAAAACATTCATAAGCAAAACCCACAACGTGACTATTATAGCAATAAAGTCAACATGTAATGGCTTCCCACAGAGAAGCAACACCAGAGAGCATATTTTGCTTTGTGGTTCATAGACTGCTCACAAGAGAGCAGCAGCACCTGGTGCATGGCTAAAAGAAACATACACAAATGTGCAAAGTGAGTTTGGATGCACCTCACATTTCTTGTCAGCGAAATATTAGTGAACAAACTTTATGAACACAATTGTGACCACCAGGTCTGAAAGGGTTAAGTTATGCTCTGTGCAAAATTCTACCAGGTGGCTTCCTCTTTCATTTCTTAAGCCTAATCCATATTCACCTACTATGTTTCCTTGTCTCCCTTTTCCTACTCTTGAACTCCAGTCACCCACGACTATTAAATTTTCGTCTTCCTTCACTACCTGAATAATTTCTTTTATCTCATCATACATTTCATCTATTTCTTTGTCATCTGCAGAGCTAGTTGGCATACAAGTTTGTACTACTGTAGAAGGCGTGGGCTTCATGTCTACCTTGGCCACAATAATGCATTCACTATGCTGTTTGTAGTAGCTTACCCATACTCCTATTTTCTTATTCATTATTAAACCTACTCTTGCATTACCCCTATTTGAGTTTGTATTTATAACCCTGTATTCACCTGATCAAATGTCTTCTTCCTCCTGCCACCAAACTTCACTAATTCCTGCTATATCTAACTTTAACCTATCCAATTTCCCTTTTTAAATTTTCTAACCTACCTGCCCGATTAAGGGATCTGACAATCCACGCTCCGATCTGTAGAACGCCCGTTTTCTTTCTCCTGATAACAATGTCCTCTTGAGTAGTCCCCACCCAGAGATCCGAATGGGGGACTATTTTAATTTCCAGAATATTTTACCCAAGAGGTCGGCATCATCATTTAATCATACAGTAAAGCTGCATGCCCTTGGGAAAAATTACGGCCGTAGTTTCCCCTCGCTTTCAGCCGTTCGCAGTACCAGAACAGCAAGGCCATTTTAGTTAGTGTTACAAGGCCAGATCAGTCAATCATCGAGACTGTAGCCCCTGCAACTACCGAAAAGGCTGCTGCCCCTCTTCAGGAACCACACGTTTGTCTGGCCTCTCAATAGATAACCCTCCATTCTGGTTGCACCTACAGTACGGCTATCTGTATCATTGAGGCACACAAGCCTCCCCACCAACGACAAGGTCCATGGTTCATGGGGGCAGGAGTATCTGAAATAAAATATGTGGTATCCCAAGCACCATTGCCATCATATTCAACTGAATGCTTTTTGGCTTCTATATAAACAGGAATACCACCACACATTATTAAAAAAGCTGATTTTTATTAAAAATTTCATAGAATTGATTTCTACTAGTTTATAAAGTCCAAATATATCTGCAATTGAATTATCTTCTGCAAAAAGTAATCTAAGTGGTAATCTAATTCCAAAAACTTCATGTTTCTTACTTTTTACAATTTTAATATTGTTTGAGCAAAATGGAATCTGTGAATTGATATAGTCTTTAAGTATTTTTACATTATATTCACCAGGTTGTATTATTAACTCTTCAATTACACCATTGTATTCATATTTTAATATACTTTCAGGTATCTTAGCTAAAGACATAATAGATTTATATAAAAATATTTATATCCGTTTTGGATCTAATAAATAATGTAAATTTATTTCCATCTTGACATAATTTTTCAATATATGCACCGGAATCGTCATGTTCCCAAATTCCATAATGATCTTCAGATTTGGCTCGATTATATACAAATACATTATCATGCCTGGGGTTACCAACATCTCCATCATCCTTTCTATAGATTTTTATACACTCCTGGAAATTGAAATAAGAACACCGTGAATTCATTGTCCCAGGAATGGGAAACTTTATTGACACATTCCTGGGGTCAGATACATCACATGATCACACTGACAGAACCACAGGCACATAGACACAGGCAACAGAGCGTGCACAATGTCGGCACTAGTACAGTGTATATCCACCTTTCGCAGCAATGCAGGCTGCTATTCTCCCATGGAGACGATCGTAGAGATGCTGGATGTAGTCCTGTGGAACGGCTTGCCATGACATTTCCACCTGGCGCCTCAGTTGGACCAGCGTTCGTGCTGGACGTGCAGACCGCGTGAGACGACGCTTCATCCAGTCCCAAACATGCTCAATGGCCAGGGTAGTTGACTTACACCTTCTAGAGCACGTTGGGTGGCACGGGATACATGCGGACGTGCATTGTCCTGTTGGAACAGCAAGTTCCCTTCCCGGTCTAGGAATGGTAGAACGATGGGTTCGATGACGGTTTGGATGTACCGTGCACTATTCAGTGTCCCCTTGAAGATCACCAGTGGTGTACGGCCAGTGTAGGAGATCGCTCCCCACACCATGATGCCGGGTGTTGGCCCTGTGTGCCTCGGTCGTATGCAGTCCTGACTGTGGCGCTCACCTGCACGGCGCCAAACACGCATACGACCATCATTGGCACCAAGGCAGAAGCGACTCCCATCGCTGAAGACGACACGTCTCCATTCGTCCCTCCATTCACGCCTGTCGCGACACCACTGGCGGCGGGTTGCACGATGTTGGGGCGTGAGCGGAAGACGGCCTAACGGTGTGCGGGACCGTAGCCCAGCTTCATGGAGACGGTTGCGAATGGTCCTCGCCGATACCCCAGGAGCAACAGTGTCCCTAATTTGCTGGGAAATGGCGGTGCGGTCCCCTACGGCACTGCATAGGATCCTACGGTCTTGGCGTGCATCCGTGCGTCGCTGCGGTCCGGTCGCAGGTCGACGGGCACGTGCACCTTCCGCCGACCACTGGCGACAACATCGATGTACTGTGGAGACCTCACGCCCCACGTGTTGAGCAATTCGGCGGTACGTCCACCCGGCCTCCCGCATGCCCACTATACGCCCTCGCTCAAAGTCCGTCAACTGCACATACGGTTCACGTCCACGCTGTCGCGGCATGCTACCAGTGTTAAAGACTGCGATGGAGCTCCGTATGCCACGGCAAACTGTCTGACACTGACGGCGGCGGTGCACAAATGCTGCGCAGCTAGCGCCATTCGACGGCCAACACCGCGGTTCCTGGTGTGTCCGCTGTGCCGTGCGTGTGATCATTGCTTGTACAGCCCTCTCGCAGTGTCCGGAGCAAGTATGGTGGGTCTGACACACCGGTGTCAATGTGTTCTTTTTTCCATTTCCAGGAGTGTATATCCGTCTGCACCTGCAAGCAGTAATTGCATCAAAGTAAAGCCCCAATCAGACTGAAATTTTAATGTAAATGTTTTATTGAAAGATAATCAAAAGTTTTTTCTTTGGTGACTAGTTCATACAATTTTCGTTCGAAATCATTCTTCAAAAGACCATGAAATACAGTAAGTTTAATATCACCTTCGAATATTAATTTCATTGATAATGAAAAATTATATGACCTCTATATCATGTTTGATCATGTTTCCAAGTATTTTCTTTTCACCTTTGAATAGTATTTTAGTTTTATGTAAAACAATTGTTTGGATCGATTGATTAGTTAACTTTTTGCTACATCTGTCTGGTAAATATAATCTGTAATTATTGATAGTAATTTGTGCTTCATGACCAGGTTTTGTATTTACAATTTCACAATCTGTAATTTCATATGGTTCACCTATTTCGAAGTGTTGTTTTTTTATATATTCTAGTAATGTAATAAGATTTTGTCTAAGTGCTTGAACAAAATTTATTACAGGAAACTTTTTAATTTCATGATAACCATAGCTAAGATGTGTAAATCTATCGATTATATGTTTTTTCTTTCTAGATATCAAATCTGAAGTGCTCAACACTTACTTTCTTTACTCCTTTAAATACGTTTTTCCTTGAACACCCATTCCAAACATATACATTTTCGATCTTAATACAACGAACTCTCTAATTGGTACACCATTAATGTCATCCTTAAATAAACTGGGTATTTTTTATTAATTCTAGGTATGTCTATTGGGAAATCGTTTGGATAGCCACCTCTATCAAAGAAGTCTATCTTTCGTTTCATATCTTCAAAAAGATCTTCAGTGTCAACATAAATTATGAATTAATCTGTGTCTATCAGCAACAACTTTATATTTATTTTTCAGTTATCTATAGTAAAATTTATACATTAGTAGTTTTGATAACTCTAGTACACAGAATCCACCATGTTTCTTTGATGCACCAACATAAGTTCTTCATGAATAATATTTCTATACTGAAACATTTTCGAGTTTTCACATTTTAGATATTTATCAGGTGCTTCTACAGGATGAACATTAGTTTCATCTCTAACATCTTCCATCTGATAACCAGAAATGCTGTTATTCATCAATTTGAAAAATTCCTATACAGAGTTATTTTTAGCTTCTTGTCTAAGTTTTGTATTTTTATCAATATATGACTTCATTCACTCCTTTTATGTACACTTTGTACCTTTATGTGTTTGTATATATATACACTCCTGGAAATGGAAAAAAGAACACATTGACACCGGTGTGTCAGACCCACCATACTTGCTCCGGACACTGCGAGAGGGCTGTACAAGCAATGATCAGACGCACGGCACAGCGGACACACCAGGAACCGCGGTGTTGGCCGACGAATGGCGCTAGCTGCGCAGCATTTGTGCACCGCCGCCGTCAGTGTCAGCCAGTTTGCCGTGGCATACGGAGCTCCATCGCAGTCTTTAACACTGGTAGCATGCCGCGACAGCGTGGACGTGAACCGTATGAGCAGTTGACGGACTTTGAGCGAGGGCATGTAGTGGGCATGCGGGAGGCCGGGTGGACGTCGACCTGCGACCGGACCGCAGCGACGCACGGATGCACGCCAAGACTGTAGAATCCTACGCAGTGCCGTAGGGGACCGCACCGCCACTTCCCAGCAAATTAGGGACACTGTTGCTCCTGGGGTATCGGCGAGGACCATTCGCAACCGTCTCCATGAAGCTGGGCTACGGTCCCGCACACCGTTAGGCCGTCTTCCGCTCACGCCCCAACATCGTGCAGCCCGCCTCCAGTGGTGTCGCGACAGGCGTGAATGGAGGGACGAATGGAGACGTGTCGTCTTCAGCGATGAGAGTCGCTTCTGCCTTGGTGCCAATGATGGTCGTATGCGTGTTTGGCGCCGTGCAGGTGAGCGCCACAATCAGGACTGCATACGACCGAGGCACACAGGGCCAACACCCGGCATCATGGTGTGGGGAGCGATCTCCTACACTGGCCGTACACCACTGGTGATCGTCGAGGGGACACTGAATAGTGCCCGGTACATCCAAACCGTCATCGAACCCATCGTTCTACCATTCCTAGACCGGGAAGGGAACTTGCTGTTCCAACAGGACAATGCACGTCCGCATGTATCCCGTGCCACCCAACGTGCTCTAGAAAGTGTAAGTCAACTACCCTGGCCAGCAAGATCTCCGGATCTGTCCCCCATTGAGCATGTTTGGGACTGGATGAAGCGTCGTCTCACGCGGTCTGCACGTCCAGCACGAACGCTGGTCCAACTGAGGCGCCAGGTGGAAATGGCATGGCAAGCCGTTCCACAGGACTACATCCAGCATCTCTACGATCGTCTCCATGGGAGAATAGCAGCCTGCATTGCTGCGAAAGGTGGATATACACTGTACTAGTGCCGACATTGTGCATGCTCTGTTGCCTGTGTCTGCCTGTGGTTCTGTCAGTGTGATCATGTGATGTATCTGACCCCAGGAATGTGTCAATAAAGTTTCCCCTTCCTGGGACAATGAATGCACGGTGTTCTTATTTCAATTTCCAGGAGTGTATATAAAAGTTATATATATATATATAAAAGTTATGTATATTAGTTAATATACTCTTTAAGCAATCTATAATCAATTATGTACTGTGTTTTATTAATCATAGTACACATGAGCTTCTTATTTTTATCTGACAGATTCTGAACCTTCAGTAACTACACATTTTTGGAACTCTGACAGCTCATCTGTGTTTGGTGTATAATGTTCTGGGACAGATGTATAATCATTACATGTATCATATAGATGCTCTGGTATTTTAAGATCAACTACTAGTTATTATCCTACGTCGATTTCATCATCAATATTCATTATATTATTTTTAACATATTCTACATCTTCTTGTGTCATCCACTTACAATCTTTAATGGGTAATTTTCTAGACTTGGCCCATTCATATAAGTTTTTTGCATTGAGATACAGTACAAAACTAATATGTATTTTGGAACTGTATATACCTTTTTTTCAGTTTTCTTTTCTGGTAGTTTAATAACCTTATCACTTTTTGAATTTTCGTAGTACTTTAATAAAATTGAGCAGTCTGAAAAATTTGTGTTGGTATTCCTGTTTACATAGAAGCCGAAAAGCATTCAATTGAATATGATGGTAATGGTGCTTGGGATGCCATATATTATATTTCAAATGCTATTTCATTACAATGCTCTCAGTAACAGATGTAATGAATGTGACATAAGGTTTCAGAAATCATTGCATTAATCCAGTGAATTACACTTTTTAATTAATATCTTCAACAGCTTATATTTTTAGAGATTTTGAGCCAACTGTCATAATATTTTATTAAAATTGAGTGGTTTTATAATTATTGATATTTTCAGATGGTTAAGCCAATTTTCGTAGTATTTTTAATAAAATTCAGCTGTTTTAATAACCTGTGCTGGTATTCCTGTATATACTACTTCAAACATATCTCATATTTCCATAATACCTTTGTATCACATATCATTTAAAATTTAGTAGTTGCGAACTTTGTGTTGTAACAGAGATATATAGGTCTGAAATGAATTATATTTTCTGAATTGACACGAATGTATTGATATAGATGAAACACGATGTAGGTGCAGTGTCGAGAAATGATATCATTGTAAATCGTTCACCCTTTGCGAAAAATGAAAATTTATGCCATACTGTGTTTAGAATATCATCAAAATTGACACCTCTCTTTCTGTCCGAGTTGGAGACAACCTGTTTTGGACTTCTGTGTGAATCCGACGAAGTGTGGCTTACATGCGTTCTTCCGTAGATGATGTGGATGGTACATCCTGGATGCCAAAGAGCACGGTGGTCGCTAAGTGTACAATTCTCGCTACCGACTCGATGCACACCCTCGATCAGTGGCAGTCCAGAGACAATCTTTCGAAAAGAATGAGTCACCAGATAGATATTCTGCTAGACTTGCCCTAACAATTCCAGAATCAAGTCGAAGCAACTTACTTAATGTTGCCACACAGTCCACTTCTTGACTCACCTCATTTGCAGTAACAGATCCTCCCGTATGTGGTGGATGCATAAATTTGCTGCTGCATTGAAAGTTTTGCATGTAACCTCTTTTCTGGGTTTCACAGCAGCTTCTATAATTGAACGGTTTACTGCAGAAAATATTTTGCAACCCTTCAGAACTGTGTCTATGTTTGCTGAAATCATAGAAAGGAGCTCAAATACTTCCAACAGAATGATATTGTCCGCCACTGTTCGGGTTATAGCTCTATGCATGGATTTCAGTAACTGCAGACAGTCTACCACTTTCCGCCATGTCTCACTCAGTACCAAGTCGGTCTTCACGGGCTTGTCGGAATACACACTGGGATTATTTCCAGTATACTTTGCCTGTTTTTTAAAAAGCTGTCAAAACATATTGCTACAGCAGCCCATCGCGTTCAGAACAGATGTTCGAGTGTAATGATGATGTTTGATTTGTGGGGCGCTGAACTGCGCGGTCATCAGCGCCCATACAAAGTCCAAATTTTTACAAAATCCTATTTTTTACCCATTCCGATCTAGCCGCTGTCGCGAATGATGATGATGTTGATGGTGATGATGATAATGATGATGAAATGGCGAGGGAAACACAAACACCCAGTCCCCAGGTGGAAAAAATCCCCAATCTGGCTGGGAATCAAACCCGGGACCTGGTGATCCAGAGGCAGCAATGCCGCTAGACCACGAGCTGCAGACATGTTTCAGTGTGACAGATGATATTCTGTATTTCTCTTTATTAACCTCCAATGTTGCATTATGGAAGATGGTGGCATTTCTGTGACTTAACTATCTTTTTGGGTACACAGTTAATTTTATGAAGTCCTCGTGGAGTAAAAACGTGTTTTATCAGTGGGTCGGCAATGTGAGCCGCGTAGCCTTTGCATTCAGTAGGCGGATATCATTGGTATAAAATGTTGCCAGTAGCAAGCAAATTTCGAGCATTGTCCGGTACTACAGCAAAGGCCTTTTAATTGCCTGTCTCATCGATAACGACAGTGATGATATATGTTTACTACTGGGCAGTTTCCTCTTTCTCAGTGCGACAGTACCCAACGGTTACTGCTAGTGTAGCTGCCCTTCTAAGCAGCATCCCATGCGAACAAACCAGTTGCCTCTTTATCTCTAGTTACTCGTATTTTAGGTACAGGGGCTATGCACGGCTCTGTTTAGAAAGAATAGCTCGATTTTAGTCATAGGGTCGAGCAGTCCACATTTCCTTTCACACCCTCACACCTACTGCTTTCCCTTTGGCTGAAGGCTGTTCCCACCAAAAATACGTAGTTCTTACGCTCTGCAGACGTGATTTGGTTGAACTCGACCACTTGCAGGACTGAATTAATATGTCACAACAATATTTAGATAGAGAAATGTCACAGACATCGGGTTTTACATTGAGATCACTCATGATAAATACACTCCTGGAAATTGAAATAAGAACACCGTGAATTCATTGTCCCAGGAAGGGGAAACTTTATTGACACATTCCTGGGGTCAGATACATCACATGATCACACTGACAGAACCACAGGCACATAGACACAGGCAACAGAGCATGCACAATGTCGGCACTAGTACAGTGTATATCCACCTTTCGCAGCAATGCAGGCTGCTATTCTCCCATGGAGACGATCGTAGAGATGCTGGATGTAGTCCTGTGGAACGGCTTGCCATGCCATTTCCACCTGGCGCCTCAGTTGGACCAGCGTTCGTGCTGGACGTGCAGACCGCGTGAGACGACGCTTCATCCAGTCCCAAACATGCTCAATGGGGGACAGATCCGGAGATCTTGCTGGCCAGGGTAGTTGACTTACACCTTCTAGAGCACGTTGGGTGGCACGGGATACATGCGGACGTGCATTGTCCTGTTGGAACAGCACGTTCCCTTGCCGGTCTAGGAATGGTAGAACGATGGGTTCGATGACGGTTTGGATGTACCGTGCACTATTCAGTGTCCCCTCGACGATCACCAGTGGTGTACGGCCAGTGTAGGAGATCGCTCCCCACACCATGATGCCGGGTGTTGGCCCTGTGTGCCTCGGTCGTATGCAGTCCTGATTGTGGCGCTCACCTGCACGGCGCCAAACACGCATACGACCATCATTGGCACCAAGGCAGAAGCGACTCTCATCGCTGAAGACGACACGTCTCCATTCGTCCCTCCATTCACGCCTGTCGCGACACCACTGGAGGCGGGCTGCACGATGTTGGGGCGTGAGCGGAAGACGGCCTAACGGTGTGCGGGACCGTAGCCCAGCTTCATGGAGACGGTTGCGAATGGTCCTCGCCGATACCCCAGGAGCAGCAGTGTCCCTAATTTGCTGGGAAGTGGCGGTGCGGTCCCCTACGGCACTGCGTAGGATCCTACGGTCTTGGCGTGCATCCGTGCGTCGCTGCGGTCCGGTCCCAGGTCGACGGGCACGTGCACCTTCCGCCAACCACTGGCGACAACATCGATGTACTGTGGAGACCTCACGCCCCACGTGTTGAGCAATTCGGCGGTACGTCCACCCGGCCTCCCGCATGCCCACTATACGCCCTCGCTCAAAGTCCGTCAACTGCACATACGGTTCACGTCCACGCTGTCGCGGCATGCTACCAGTGTTAAAGACTGCGATGGAGCTCCGTATGCCACGGCAAACTGGCTGACACTGACGGCGGCGGTGCACAAATGCTGCGCAGCTAGCGCCAATCGACGGCCAACACCGCGGTTCCTGGTGTGTCCGCTGTGCCGTGCATGTGATCATTGCTTGTACAGCCCTCTCGCAGTGTCCGGAGCAAGTATGGTGGGTCTGACACACCGGTGTCAATGTGTTCTTTTTTCCATTTCCAGGAGTGTATAAGCAACAGTTGGTTCATAAATAAATAAGAAAAAATTCTAGCACAAGTGTGCTCATGATAAATGACAACATACTGTCGTTAAGAATTATTTAAATAATTATTTATACCTTCTGGAGAGAAGCGTCTTTTGGTTCTCTTTCCAATTGTGGTGCCTGCTAATACATGCAAATGACTTCTTTTAAACTAGTACAGTTTTTAATAGCACCTGCAATTAGCATTGAAATAAAGTTACGGGCAAAATAGAAAACTGTTCAGTAAATAAAAACACATATATTACAAAATATGAGACATTCATTGTGTGGCCATTTACTGTGTAAATATGGAGTATAAGATGTTCTGCCAAACATTTATATAATTAAAAAGGTGAAAAAACGCCGTAAACCAAAAATAAAGTTGACACAAATGCGTAGCTTTCAGGTATGATAGCTATAGTGCAGTGCTGTCATCTGAGATATCGTATGTTGAAATCACCCCTAGCGTTTAAGAGTTGTTAATTTAGAGCTTCATTATCAAAATTTTTTTTCGCTGTCAAATACTGAATTCTGTAGTTTTGACGATATTGAAAACATTGTTGTGTGTTTAGATGCATCTTAATTTTTTCTGATATCGCTGCTGTACTCAGATTTTCATTAATATTTGACTGTCAGTTACTGTCGAATCTCAGAAAACTGGAAAAAGACATATTTCAGCTTGTTTGACGATTCGCCATTTCTTGGAACATTGTCTCCTTCACAAAGGCCAGGTAAGCTCCAGCCGCCCAAATTCCCAGATTTTGGAATAACCCACTTCTAGCGACACTCCTCTTCTCGGCACCTGTCTGGCTGGTACCGGATGCGACTCGCCCTCAGGCCTCGGGCCGCACAGTTTCTCCACAGCCGCAAAAGCAGATTCACTCCCCTCAGCATCGGCATTAGGTGTACAAATAACTCACCTACACGACCGTAACGTTACGTCAGAGGAAAAGACGCTCTTGTAAATTACTAGCGAATGCTGAAAAGTAATGCCTCCAAATATTTTATGTGAAAACTATTGAAATTTTTTAAATAAAATAAACCTTATTAAGTTCTGCATCTTTATTCTTCATGTCTGCATATTTATTTCCCAACATAGTGATTTTGGCGACGATCACATTTCTCCCAGTGATACCCTCAACGCACAATGTTTGATTTTGTTGACAGAGCCACAGCCTGCTTGCAGTGCTTCATCACTGTCAAAGTGAAGGCCTCGAAGGAGTTCTTACAGTTTTGGAAACAGATGAAAAGTGCGTGGGATCAAGTCAGTACGGTATGGAGGGTGATCGCTGACAGTGAACCCTACGCGTACCATTGTTGCAGATTTCGCAGCACTCTTGTGTGGTCTGGTGGTATAATGCTCAAGGAAAGGGTTGAAAGGGTCCTGTAGCCACCTTTCATTAGTCAGGTAGCCCATTTTCACTAGTATTTCTCTTTCCTTCTTTGTTTCTCTTTCCCAAAATTATCATAGTGGTGTGATTGAATTAATGTGGTTGTGTGTCACGTTGCTAGACGGTGGCGTAGTCTGCTGCAGAAAATCTGCGATAGTCGTACAGATTCAGCAGCAGTGGTGCAGAATAGCCAACTCTCGTAGTGGTCAAGTCGGCAAAGAGGTTTTCGCTACTTGTGAGAAATCCACCTGCGTTAGGTTGGTGGCGGAAATGGCATCTTTGGGTTTTCCGGGCCACGCGGAGCGTGGAAGAGGCTGGAGAAGCGGGAAGCAGTCTGCCGCCGGTACGGGAAGCGTCCACAGCTGTGCTCCAGTCGAAGAAGGGTGAGTAAGACTGACCGCGTGGCGTGCTGTTACTTGGCGAGGGGAGAGCTGTTAGCTTTTGGTCTCGCTTTTCAAATCTGGAAGATTGCTTTGCCTTGTCGCAGCAAGGAATGCAAAACTTTGGCAGATTTTTCTTTTAGCAAATTTCTGTAGCGGACTTGGATCCGCCGGTAGAGCGCTACACAAAGGTGTCGATAAGAAGTGAGCACTCGCTTCTGTATGAATGTCTGTTTGCCTTCAGCTGTGCCTGCATAAGCTTTCACCTTTCTAAATATTTAGAGCTTTGCCTTCTCGTAGATTTTCCTTGCTTTATGTGTCTTTCGTCCGTGGGGAGCCAACCACGTGGTAGAACATTATAGTTGTTGGGCTACCAGCATCACTAACTGTCCGATCGCATGTTTGTTTTAGATAATGTTAACATGATTGTGTGATGTGATATTGTTGGAATTTGGCACTATACCTAGAAATTGTGTCTCCACAAACCACGTGTTATCAGGAATCGTGTACATGCCTCACATCCTTATCTTAGGAATAAATGATTTTATCTACAATTTTCTCTTGTGTTCCGAGATTACATTTTTGTACCTAAGCCACTCACCTCGTAGCTTTCCCGTTAGCACATCCAATGCGTTTCCTTATACACAGGTCCAGTGATTAGTCTCCCCTTGTATTTAATAACGAATGCTTTAGATTAAGTCTTATTTTCAGGTGTGTTGCTGGGAGCTGATCTTCTGCACAGTGTTCTTGCATGTGCTACTTTATTTTAAATGTTTGATTGTCGTGAACAGTGCACGGGGAACACTATTAATTACATCGTATCCCCTATGAGCGACATCACAACGTATGCATTTTTGTGAGTTTTTGGTCTGTGATCAAATTAATTTATTTTCCGACTCGACCAAATCTTTGATTAGTTGTATGGTTAGAGTCGGTGGCGACCCTACTCTTCTCACGTTAATTTCATAAGCAATAAGTATTTCCATTCCCAATAATAAGGAATAACCCGTAGTAACAGGTTAGTTACAGGGTACTCTATATGTGGATAAACTCTTCGAATCCGAGCCCTAAGTTTTCTGGGAGTCGTAGTATCGTTGAGAGTTTATGCTGGTGTCTTTGAGCGTGACTTTTAAATACACGATATCCTGAACATCCGACATTTTCTCCGGTGCGTCTCTTCGGTTGCTGTACACGGTCGTCCAATCCACGCCTGTCACGCACCATGAGGGTACCACTCTAGAAATCAGAGCCCTCTGGCGGCAGAGAGTTCCAGCTTGCGTCAGCGATATGGGAATCGGCCGAGTAATACGCGTGACACGTAATACCTCAAGCGACATCGAGAAGAGAATAAAAAAAATTCGGAGGAATTAATTTCCAACACGCTCTTGAACTAAAACCGGAAATTAATCACACTATGGTTCACACGATAGGTCCAGCTAGCCACGGTTAATGTGAGCGAATGTGACTTCTAGAACTTTCGTATAAGAAATGACTGCGCACATTGGAATTCAGCGTCTACAAAGAAGATTCCAAGTTCATGATATCCATGTGGCTCATAATTTGGTGATCTGGAAGGTAATTTGAAAGGGAGTATGTCTGTTGCATGAACTGTGCTATATCAATACGTCTGTCAGTTTCTTCATGGGCCATGTTCTTAGATGGAACAGAAGACAATGATATGAGTAACGGTGCATTACTCAGCTTAGAGCACTCTGCAGACCATGATGCGCTCGTTAATGCCCAGATGGAGTTCAAAAGCTTAATTACACTTGTCGTCCCATGCTCAGACCACTACACAACAAGTGTGGCGCATTGTCACAAGAGAGTTGTTCTGGGTTTCCATAAGACACAATTCTACTGCGGTAAGATGAACAGGTGCGTCACACAGTGTGAATGAAATGGAGCAACTACTGGAAATATACTCCAAAGTTGAAGTAGACGGACAGTACTAGTTTTGTGGGTAAAACAGCTTAACCCAGACATAATGGCAGTATATGGACCAAATGTAATGTCGTCTCTAGCCACGGTGAAATGGTGTCAACATTTTGATAAATGCCGCACGAACATCAGTGATGCTGGTCGATAAGGAAGGCCGTCGACATAGAGCACAGATGCCAACGTCCAGACACTCGAGGAACAGATTCACAGCAGTCGCAGATTTCCCAACCGTGAGCACGTCCACACAGCGGTTCTAGAATTTGTCTTTAATCAAGGAGAGGATTTTTACCGTCGTGAAACTGAAGAACTGGTATAACGTTTTGAACGTTACTTACAGAGATTTGGTGACTATGTTAACAGATAGTCAAGTATCCTCTTAGTGCAGCGTTTAATAAAAGATAGGCTACTTGGCGTGCCATAATAGTCTGCAACTAACCCCTAGTACAAGGTGTAGGCTCAATACTGCTTCGTTCAACTTATGTTTATTTCCTGGTGTAGGTTTTGACAAAATCAAGCATACATAACTGATATTCATTGAGATACTTGTACTATTGCGACGCTAGTGCCTAATGGCAGAATTTGGCACAACATTTAAGCGTGGTTTCTGTTTTTCCAGTTCGTGTTTTACTTTTAGTTTTTTGAGTCTTCGGTATTCTGACTTGTTTCATGTTGCCCAGCAGAAATTCCTCTCCTACGTCAACGTCTTCATCTCAGCGTAGGACAATTATTTGTTGGATATATTCCAATCTCTGTCTTCCCCTAAAGTTTTTGTCCTCTGTAGCTCACTCTACCATCATGGAAATTATATCCTGGTGTCTTAACACAAGTCCAATCATCCGTTTCCCAGACAACCGGTAGAGATGGACGAATGTTACTTGGGAGAGATTGTAAGTAGGCTGTTTATGTTTTCTTATTGGCAACGTTACGTAGCGCTCTGTATGAAAATCACTGGCTGTGCTGTGTGCAGTCTGTGGCTAGTTTGCATTGTTGTCTGCCATTGTAGTGTTGGGCAGCGGCAGCTGGATGTGAACAGCGCGTAGCGTTGCGCAGTTGGAGGTGAGCCGCCAGCAGTGGTGGATGTGGGGAGAGAAATGGCGGAGTTTTGAAATTTGTAAAAATGGATGTCATGAACTGCAATATATATTATGATTATTAAGGTAAATACATTGTTTGTTCTCTATTAAAGTCTTTCATTTGCTAACTATGCCTATCAGTAGTTAGTGCCTTCCGTAGTTTGAATCTTTTATTTAGATGGCAGTAGTGGCGCTCGCTGTATTGCAGTAGTTCGAGTAACCAAGATTTTTGTGAGGTAAGTGATTTTTGAAAGGTACAGGTTAATGTTAGTCAGGGCCATTCTTTTGTAGAGATTTTTGAAAGTCAGATTGCGTTGCGCTAAAAATATTGTGTGCCAGTTTAAGCACAGTCATGTATAACTGTTCAACGGGGACGTTTCAAGATGAACCACTTGTTTTAATGTGAGAGAGATGGAGCACAATTAAATTTATCTTCAATGCATGTGAAACAATCCCACTGAAGATGGCCACAGTCTCAGACTACGCGTTATTTGTCGAAGATATGTCTGTGCCAACAAATGGAAGAGCAGAATCTTACACACGGGCCAACCAGCCACTTCAAAGCACATGTAAAGACCCACTGATTCCCAGGACGTCGAAAGACACAACTTCGGACTCCACATCTACTAAACCTAAAGCTTCTAACTTTATCATCTCAAAATTGAATCAGCACTTGGTGAAATCAATGTGAAACCACATCCAGACGTCATAAAGTTGGGCGGCCACCCTTCATTGCAGATTTTGAAAGTCGTAAAGCAGGGCAGACTGGCAAAAACATATAAAAAATAAAAAAAAGCGGCGAACTTCTGTCGCGAAACTAACATCGGACTTCAGATTTCAATGCTGGGCAGAGTACAAGTGTGTCTGAACACACAGTGAACCGAGCACTCCTAACGATGGGCCTCCGCAGCCGATGACCCACGCATGTGCCACTGTCAACTCCACGACATCGGCAACTACGACTGAAATGGACACGTGACCATCTGCAGCGGCAGAGCGTTGCATGATCTAATGAATCCCGATACCTTCTTCATCATGCCGACAGGAGGACGCGAATCGTGGTGTTGCAGGGGAACAGGTCCTTGACACATGTACTGCTGGACGGTGACAAGTTGGTAGTGGCTCCATTATGCTCTGCGGAACATTCACGTGGGCATTCATGTGTTCAGTGTAGCTCGTTCAAGGCACCATGACGGGCTAGGGGTCTCTAACACTGGTTGCAAACCAAGCACACCACTTCATGACGATCATGTTTCCTGACAGCAATGGCATTTTTGATTAAAATAATGCGCCATGTCACAAGGCCAGGAGCGTGATGGAGCTCCAATATATGTGTTGCCCCCCACCCGTCCAACTCACCAGATCTGATCCCAATCGAACACATCTGGGATATGACTGAACTTGGCAACATCAAAGCTCATCGCCCCCCCTCCCCGGAATTTACGGGAGTTAGGCGACTTCTGTGCAGATGTGACAGCTCCCTCCAACGACCTACGAAGGCCTTATTGCTTCCATGTCACGACGTGTCGCCGCTGTTATGCCGCTGTTATACCAGCTATTAGGTAGGTGGTCATAATGTTCTGGCTGATCACTGTATATTCTACACATTGACTTGAAATGTAGTTTGGTTGACACTTCCCCCAAAGATCTGAGGAATTCCAGTGGTATATTATCTGTCCCTTCTGCCTTATTTGATCTCAAATCTTCCAGAGTTTTTTTGAAATCTGACGCTTGTAGTGGATCCCGTATGTTTTTTTATATGGAATGTTTAACAGTGGAATTCCCATTGCTCTCTTAATGTTACCCTTCTTAGCTTTGGCTTCACCAAAGATCGTTTTGATTTTTATATATGGAGAGCCAGTCATTGCGACGGTCGTTTCATTTTCAATCTCTTCAAATTCTTACAGCAGCCTGACCATTTTTGAACATCCTCCTTTCATCGATCAACTTAAGTATTTCCTGTGCTGATGGCAAGTTTGCGAAATACAATGTTAACATAACATATAATTATAGCAATAATAATATCGAGAACTAAATTAACTATCCATAAATGGATGTAGGCCACAAAGTTGCAATTTAGGTAGAATAATGTTTAATCAGAAAGCAAATTAACAGCGAAAGTGGTCGTATTTAGAGTTACTGTTACACTCGAGCGCATGTCCATTATCGTTCACAATCTCGTCGCGAAATGCAAGTTATCTATCCAAAAAGTTAGAGCTCACACCAGGCGCGCGGCTGCTCACCGCTCAGAGACTAATTACCGGGATTCCAAAAAACGCGAAATTTTCTAATTCGTTTCACTTCCTAACTGCCTTTCCCGTATGCATCCGAACTGTACCCCTTGGGCCTAGACCAGAACTGTCCGCTTTCATGTCTCCAGCCGAACTGTCCCTCTGCCCGTCTCCAGCCACGTTTCCCGCGCGCCGAATATCCTCGCTCAAATGACTAGGGCAGTTCCCTATCCTGAAGCCGTCCATCTGATTGGCTACAGCTTATGCCACATTGTTTTACATTTTAACATATTTAAATAATCAAAGCCTGAGCACTTACACGTTCTAAATAAAGTAACAATAATATCCATTGTTAAATTCTTTTACATAAAACCAATACAATTTCCTTCTTAACTTTGAATGTCATGGCCAGTAACTTTGCACCAATGTGCTTTCTGATAAATAAATAAAGAACAAAAGTGCTAACTCTTACAACAAATATTCTGTTGCCTAATGATTCAATAAGGTGTCATGCTGTCATCGTTCAATGAGTTTGTTTGGAGGAAATGATCTAATGCTTAACTGAAATTACTGATAATTTAAATTTACTGTATCTTTCAAACAAATAAAGTTACAGAGTTGATGTTTACAACATTTGTCATTTTAATTATGCGCTTCTACACTCCTGGAAAAGGAAAAAAGAACACATTGACACCGGTGTGTCAGACCCACCATACTTGCTCCGGACACTGCGAGAGGGCTGTACAAGCAATGATCACACGCACGGCACAGCGGACACACCAGGAACCGCGGTGTTGGCCGTCGAATGGCGCTAGCTGCGCAGCATTTGTGCATCGCCGCCGTCAGTGTCAGCCAGTTTGCCGTGGCATACGGAGCTCCATCGCAGTCTTTAACACTGGTAGCATGCCGCGACAGCGTGGACGTGAACCGTATGTGCAGTTGACGGACTTTGAGCGAGGGCGTATAGTGGGCATGCGGGAGGCCGGGTGGACGTACCGCCGAATTGCTCAACACGTGGGGCGTGAGGTCTCCACAGTACATCGATGTTGTCGCCAGTGGTCGGCGGAAGGTGCACGTGCCCGTCGACCTGGGACCGGACCACAGCGACGCACGGATGCACGGATGCACGGATGCACACCAAGACCGTAGGATCCTACGCAGTGCCGTAGGGGACCACACCGCCACTTCCCAGCAAATTAGGAACACTGTTGCTCCTGGGGTATCGGCGAGGACCTGCAGCCCGCCTCCAGTGGTGTCGCGACAGGCGTGAATGGAGGGACGAATGGAGACGTGTCGTCTTCAGCGATGAGAGTCGCTTCTGCCTTGGTGCCAATGATGGTCGTATGCGTGTTTGGCGCCGTGCAGGTGAGCGCCACAATCAGGACTGCATACGACCGAGGCACACAGGGCCAACACCCGGCATCATGGTGTGGGGAGCGATCTCCTACACTGGCCGTACACCACTGGTGATCGTCGAGGGGACACTGAATAGTGCACGGTACATCCAAACCGTCATCGAACCCATCGTTCTACCATTCCTAGACCGGCAAGGGAACTTGCTGTTCCAACAGGACAATGCACGTCCGCATGTATCCCGTGCCACCCAAAGTGCTCTAGAAGGTGTAAGTCAACTACCCTGGCCAGCAAGATCTCCGGATCTGTCCCCCACTGAGCATGTTTGGGACTGGATGAAGCGTCGTCTCACGCGGTCTGCACGTCCAGCACGAACGCTGGTCCAACTGAGGCGCCAGGTGGAAGTGGCATGGCAAGCCGTTCCACAGGACTACATCCAGCATCTCTACGATCGTCTCCATGGGAGAATAGCAGCCTGCATTGCTGCGAAAGGTGGATATACACTGTACTAGTGCCGACATTGTGCATGCTCTGTTGCCTGTGTCTATGTGCCTGTGGTTCTGTCTGTGTGATCATGTGATGTATCTGACCCCAGGAATGTGTCAATAAAGTTTCCCCTTCCTGGGACAATGAATTCACGGTGTTCTTATTTCAATTTCCAGGAGTGTATATGAAATGTCAATCGTTAAAATCGACCAAAGCGTTCAGATTTTAGCATTCAGGTCTTTGTTACAAAACTTGTTAATTTCACTTTAAAGGTAAATCCTAAACTATTATAGATATGATCAGTATTCAAGTTTTACTGGGATCACCATGGAATTTTATGAAGGATGGTAGATTAAAATTACTGTGGCTTAATTCCCTGAATTACTACAAAATTAAATAGTTTTCGTAAATGTTTCCCTTTTTGGCCGATCTTAGGTCCGCCTTATTTAACACTGCTATGCTTCGCTGGGTTTCCCTATGACGTAGGTTCTCGTCTGTCTCACTCACACACTACAGTGCTTAGGCATCAATAGACACTAGACGCCTGTGAATTTCCCATCTCGTGGTGAATCTGCGCCCTTTGTGGCACGCGGTCCTCTACGACAGTGTTCGTTTCACAATTCCTGTAGCTGACTCTTTCGGCCATATATTTAACTCACAGTACAATGGTCGTTAACTCACAGTGTCTAGTAGTTTTTTTGGTAAGTGCTGTGTATGAAACATGTTTATTTCATTAACATGATTGAGTGTGTGCCCAACGGCCTTGCCGCAGCGGCAACACCGGTTCCCGTCAGATCACTGAAGTTAAGCGCTCTCGGGCTGGGCTAGCATTTGGATGGGTGACCATCCGGTCTGCCGAGTGCTGTTGACAAGTGGGGTGCACTCAGCCCTTGTGAGGCAAACTGAGGAGCTACTTGATAGAGAAGTAGCGGCTCCAGTCTCGGAAAGTGACTTACGGCCGGGAGAGCGGTGTGCTGACCACATTCCTCTCCATATCTGCATCCAGTGACGCTTGTGGTCTGAGGATGACACGGCGGTCGGTCGGTGCCTTTGTTCGAGAGGAAAAAAATGATTGAGTTTGTGAATGTGATGCGTGTGTGTGTGTGTGTGTGTGTGTGTGTGTGTGTGTGTGTGTGTATGTGTGTGCGCACGCGCGCGCGAGCTCGTGTATGTATGTGCTGTTTTTGGTGTGGTTCTCTGTGAGATGAAATACGAAATAAGAGGGCCACACCCAGACTGATTATGAAAGGAAGCCGAACAAGGAACTGGAAGTGAACTTACCAGTTAATGAGCCAGTTTGGCAACGCTAAACTGTTCGAGCGTGACGTTCAGCTTCCTGATTGGAGGAAACCAGCTGCAGTCTGTGGCAGTCAGTGCTGAGCCAGGCTGTGTAACGCACCTTCAAAAGAACTGTATCCCACTTAAGATGTCCTCCACATATGGGGACGAAACGTTGAATTATCGTGCCATTTATGTCTGTGAAATTTTGCATTTTAGGACGGAAGGAGAAACATTCCACCCAGGCGGCGGACACGCAACACTGGGAGGTGCTGCTGGGGGTAGAGCATGCTGGTGAAGCAGCGTGCGCGGGGCCGCTGATGAGGGCATTAGACGCAACACCCCGCGGCGCGAGAGTGATGGCCCGCGCCGCCACACAAAGACCTGGCACGCCCCCTCCCACCTCAGCAGCGAGCAGTGATTTACTGCTGGTCGCCCGCAGCTCTTCCCACCACACTACACCGCATCAGTCACACAGTGGCTCTGTGAGTGTGTGTGTGTGTGTGTATGTGTGTGTGTGTGTGTGTCTGTGTGTGGGTGTGGGTGGGATGACGGACATAAGAGGAATCATCTCGACTCGATCTTTTAACACTCTTTATCATATACAGGCAACTACAATAAGTAATTACGGCAGTCACAGTAATAATTCGAGTGCACCGGTTAAGTCTCATCCATAACATCCATAACAGGAGTCTGCAGTTTATGCTCATGTCTATGCTCTAGTAGGGTAGAGATGGGCAAAACTGTTCTTTTCAGAGATTGGATCAGAACTGTTCACTCCCTGAAATGAATTAGCTCTTTTTCATGACTCACCACTCATTTACAATATAAAATAAATGGAAGGCACATTGCCCTTTAAACTTGGTTTATTCCAGTACTATACCTGTATTTTGATCTTATTTGATCCTATTTTGAAGTAACACAGATAATGAGTAAGAATTTTGTATTGTTTATTGAAATTTCCACGATATGACAAAGTTTTTGATTATTGATTTATTTTGCACTATCGTGGTTTTTTGGGTGATCGGAAAATGTTGTAACTTGAGATTTACATTAACAATATATTTGGCTATAACGTATTAAAATTTCATTAACCTCATACAAATACATCGCAAGCCATATATTTTTAAAGTGAACGTTTCCTTTCGAAGACGCCTAAAATCGCAAAATCCGTACCAGAATAAGAAAAAAAAATATAAATTTGACTGTAAAACGAAAGTGCTGCATATAGCCTTACGCAGAATAAAACAAGGAAAATATTGGTGTATCACATTTTGCGATACGTTTATCGGTTCGCTCGTAATTAAAGCGTAAATTCGAGTGTCTATAATAAAAATCCTATAGTAAGAGGAGTCATCAGGAACCTAATCTAATCAGTTTAAACAAATAAAAATAAAATAAAAACAATTGATGTATACATAACATAATAATGTAATATACATAGCGGCATTACTACGAAGAACAATATCCAGTGGGGACGAACTCCGATGCAGAGGCGCTGAGTCGAGCAGGTCGAGCCGCGAGCTGTATTACTGCGTGAGCTGAGACCGCAGTGACACCTGAGTCGCTTTGCTCGACGCTCTAGCTAGAGTCGAGACGGTGGGGCGAGCGTTGAGCGGGCGAGTTCCGAGGGAGGGGGTAGCGGTGAACTCACCCGCTCCGAGACAAATAGTTCGTTCCCTTGCGAGCGGGTTTTTGCAAGTAGTTCCTATGTTATCCGCTAGGTGGCTCTCTGTCCTGTTGCTCGCATCAACTGCCCAGAGGGCAGGACATGCGACTGAAACAATCGCCGACAGAGTGCGATGCGAAGTTACGCTGCGCCAGACACTGCGCGGCAGACGACGCACAGAGACGCCACGGCATATGTGAAACACAAAATCCAATGGGGCACTGCATAATGCAGGCAGCCAAGGTAGAAGCAGGGCAGAGGCCGGCGCTGGCTGTGTTGTGTGGCGTGCACTGTGCTGTGACCAGCAGAGGCGCTGCTGATATGCTCCGTCTCTCTCTCTCTCTCTCTCTCTCTCTCTCTCTCTCTGCCGTGGGAAACGTTTGGAGCTACCGTTCTTTTTTTCTGAATCACTGATTGTTCACTCCTTTGAAAGATTGAACTCTATGAATTAGTTCAAGAGCGGATCGCCCATCTCTATAGTAGGGCTGTATTGAAAATTCAATTTTTGAAAGCCTAAAGTAGACACAATTTACTCGTGCCAGCAGCAAATTTTGTGGAACGTTATAAAGTGTGTACGACAACTACCTCTGAATAACACAGCTCTAAAACAAAACAAAACAAAAATTAAAAATTAAATAAAAAATTAAAAAAGTATACCTGTTGCCAGCTATATTTGAACGTATAACGTATACTGGGCATATTTGAAATGCTGAATATGAAAACAGATTTCCCCAGTTGACTCTAGTTTTTTAGATACGAGCTATCTCTGACGTGTAGCGTTTAATCGTTAAGTTATCAGTAAATCGGTTGTGAATTCCATAATTCTGTATGCCTATTCGTATTATATTTTGTGATTTTGCATATGTACAAGTGTAATATCTTATATCTTACTTGCTATAGAGGAGGTGGTGAGATTATGCGACGTGGTAGAAATCTGAGACACATCTTGTGTCTCACAATTTCAAAGAGAGTCAGTTGGTCACACTGCTGGATTGAAGGTCAGGGTCCACCACCCCGTTGTTTGTGCTCAGAGCGACAGTTGAGCGGGAAATAACTATTAAAAGTTTAGGTAAGTGAAGAATTTCAAGTTCATTGTATCAAGAAAAGGGTATGTCACGATTAGTTACAACATTATTGTTACTTAAATGTAAGTTATAGATCATATTGTAATATACAGGGTCTCCTATTTGTCTTGACCATCCTAAATAACTGTTTGTCCAGATGCAGATTACACGATGTTTACAGCAAATGTTCTTTAGCCGTCTGGGGGCATCAATCAGCAGGATTGGCTTCTTTGTAGCTTTGTTTTTTACAAAGATATGAACAGCGGTATGACCTTTTCAAATGGCACCCTGTATTTTTTATTCTGCAATTCATTTCCTCTCCTAAAGACCTATTCAAAAATGTATCACAGTGTACCATTCACTGAAACACAACGTTATTAATTACATAATACAACACTCATGTTGACGCTCCAAGCGCTTAGTGCAGGTACTCGGGGTAATGGAACACATCCATGCGCCGAGTTGGCAGAGGACAGATGTAAGCATAAGTAGAATGCACACCCGTCATTTGTCAACCATCGTCAGTTAAAGA
The DNA here is from genome assembly GCF_023864275.1 of Schistocerca cancellata. NCBI lineage: Eukaryota > Metazoa > Arthropoda > Insecta > Orthoptera > Acrididae > Schistocerca > Schistocerca cancellata. The sequence goes on from NC_064628.1 coordinate 261,285,601, forward strand.
GTTGCATGAGTAGAATGTACACCAACGAAGAGAAGGTAGAAATGCTACTCATCTATGGGGAATGTAAGTTAGCAAACAGTAACTGCAATACTGTTTTTTTATGTTCTGGTACATTTAGTACAGTAGTTTAGTCCTTTTAAATACTGTTGTGTAAAGGCTATCCTTCCTACAAACTGCATCGACGTAACATTTCTTTTATTGTTGTTGTTGTTGTTGTTGAAGATAGGCGGGGGAACTGTACAGAGAGCGATATCCTGACAAGAACCCACCTTACCGACGGACGTTTTCTCGTCCTGTTGCGACGTTTCAGGAAACGGGAAGTTTCAACCCACGACAACGCAGTTGTCGCAGCACTCGCACAAACGAAGCTGCCGCAGTTACTGTTCTCGTTTCCGTTGCTATGAATCCACATATGAGCAAGCGGCAGCTTGAATACGAGGTTGGCATTCCTAAAACCAGTGTACATCGTATTCTTACACGTCACCGGTTCCATCCTTACCATGTACAACTACATCAAGAATTGCATGGGAATGATTTCCAGAATCGTGTACAGTTCTGTCAGTGGGAACAGCAGCAAATCCTCGCCAGCCCGAACTTCTTCTCCAACGCTCTATTTACCGATTAATGTTTCTTCGCAAAGGACAGGTATATACATGGAACATGCATTATTGGTCCAACTACAACCCACGATGGCTTAGACAGATGGAACATCAGCGTCAATGAAGAGTTAACGTCTGGTGTGGGATGCTTGGTAATACAATTATTGGCCCTTATTTCAGCAATGATTGTCTAAACGGCACAGGGTATGCCAACTTCCTCAGACGAATTCTTGCTCCTCTTCTGGAAGAAGTGCCGCAAAGAACCAGAAAGCTTATGTGGTATCAACACGATGGATGTCCAGCACATAATGCCTTGCGTGCACGTCGCGTTCTGAACCGAAGGTATCCTGCCAGATGGATTGGTCGAGATGGTACAGTTACTTGGCCTGCTAGGTCTCCTGATTTAAATCCTCTGGACTTTTTTCTTTGGATATGCATTAAAAGTGTTGTTTATCGCTATATTCCATCAACTCCAGAGGACATTCAGGAACGTATCGTGCTTGCTTGTAATTCTCTTCAGTAAGCAACACTGGAAACACTAAATAATTCTTTCATTCAACGAGTGCACAAGTGTATCGGTGTCCAGGGTCGTCACTCTGAGCACCTTTGATTGTTCTTCCCCTGCGCAATGATACAGGAGAGTCAATGTCCATGTTGTGTTATGTTTTTACTTGGTTTTAATTTGTTTTCTGACAACTACAGCAAGTGGACGGGTTTGTGATCAAGGGCTCAAAGGCAATGTTGTGTTATGTAATTAATAACGTTGTGTTTCAATGAATGGTAAACTGTGATACATTTTTGAATAGGCCTTTAGGAGAGGAAATGAATTACCGAATAAAACATACAGGGTGCCATTTGAAAAGGTCATACCGCTGTTTACATCTTTGTAAAAACACAAAGCTACAGCGAAGGCAGTCAGGCTGATTAATGAACGCCTGACAGCCAAAGGACATTTGCTTGAAACAATTGTAATTTGCCTCTGAACGAACAGTTATTATGGGCGGTCGAGATAAGTGGGACACCCTGTATATTGTCTTATTAGTTCCATTTTATCATATTTATAATAAAATATCTTTTTACAAATATAGTTTTTGATTTATTTTATTTTCTTTTTCGCATAGAGGTTGTTTCAACCCTCCTGACGTGTTCTACTATATTTGTGGAGAATACACTCTGCAAAAACAACAGAAGAACATAACTGACTTTGTGAAACAGGCCTATGCTGCGTATTTTGGGATTAAGCTGGGAGACCAAGATAAACATTGGGTTCCTCATAAAGCTTGCAAAAACTGTGTCGAGTCTTTACGACTGTGGACTAATGGTAAACGAAGGAATTCAAACTTTGGAGTGCCACTGGTGTGGCGAGAGCCAAAAAATCGCTATAATTATTGTTATTTTTGCACTGTCGTCGTAAAAGGTTTCAATCGCTACAAGAAGCGCGATTGGGAATATCCCCATTTAGAATCAGCAAGGCGCCCTGTGCGACATAGCGACGACACTCCTGTACCAGTGTTCACCACTGTGCCGAAACTACATCCTTCAGATGACGATATTACAGGACTTGAACACTAGTAGTAGTGAATATGAATACGAAGGAATTTCCACAATACATCAATTCTTCAGTCAGGAAGAGCTTAACGATTTGGTAAGGGACCACAGTCTTTCTAAACACTCTTCTGAACTCTTAGTATCTAAACTAAATGAGAAGAATTGTCTACAACCAGGAACTAAAATTGCAACTTACCTGACAAGAAAAGAACATCTACTCCCACATTTCAGTCAAGATGATGCACTTGTTTACTGCATTGGCAACCCTGGTTTACTACTAAAAGTGGGACTACGAAAATATTAACCTCAAGACTGGAGGCTTTTTATCGATTGCTCAACCAGAAGCATAAAATGTGTGTTGCGGTAACTGCTATGTGTCCATTCCAATTGGCCACTCGATGAAACTTCATGAGGAATACGAAAATATCCAGGTGATTCTCCAGAAACTTTGTTTTAATCGACACCAATGGCCTATCTGTCTTGATTTAAAGATGGTTAACTTTTTGCTTGGACCGCAAAGGAGGTACACAAAATGCCCTTGCATTATTTGCATGTGGGATAGCAGAGCAAAGCATAATCACTGGGAAAAAGTTTCATGGCCATCAAGAGGTAGCTTTACTGTAAGAGCAGCTAATGTCCTAAAAGAACCATTAGTTGACAGGGAAAAAATCATTCTTCCACCACTTCATACCAAGCTTGGTGTAATGAAGCATTTTATGAAAGCAATGGACAAAAATAGTATCTGTTTCAAATATATATGCAAATCATTCCCTGGTCTCAATAACGTAAAATTAAAAGCTGATACATTTTGTGGTCTCCAAATTCGGAAGCTTATACATGATTTGGAATTCATTAAAGTTATGAGTTGGATTGAAGCATATGCCTGGAACTGTTTTGTCAAAAATTTCTTGGGTAACCACAAAGCATTTAATTATGAGGAACTGGTGCAAAACACGGTCAGAAACTTCAAAAGCTTGGGGGCTTATATGAGCACTAAGATTCATTACCTCGACACCCATCTTGATAGATTTCCGGACAATATTGGTGACTGCAGCGAGGAACAAGGTAAAAGATGCCACCAAGATTCTCAGGTGATGGAAGAACGATATCAAGGTAGATGGGACAAGCACATGATGCCAAACTACTACTAGAATCTTCAGCGTGGCTGTCCTGAAGATCGACACAAGAGAAAAACACACGGGTGGAGTTTTTCCATTAGCTAATTGTAATGTCTTTAAAAGACGGTCTGTTTTTTCCTTTCTTTTTCTATTACAAGCTAAATCAACAACGAAACTGCATTTTTGTGATCCTTTCCATATGTTTTTCTCATTTTCATTTAACTGTGTACAGAATGTATCTCAATTAATATTTTGAATTCTTGTTTGTTTGTTTATCTACATATTGTACATTACCTCAACAAACATAGCCAATCTAGCAAAACGATTGACATATTAGAATTCAGGTCCATAAAGTTACCGTAAATTCACTGTCAATTAATTGGCAACAAAATCGCTGTTGACCATTGTAATAGATGTGCACCTGCGGGTTAAGTGGCCAGCCAGTATTTTTCCAAAGTTAGTAAACTACGTATTTTTTCTTTTTTTCAAAGCATGTCGTAGAATACATTGAGGTGACAAAACCATGGGATAGTGACATGCACATACGCAGATGGCGGTAGTATCTCGTACAGAAGTTGGAAAAGGGCACTGTAATGGCAGAGCTGTCCTTTGTACTCAGATGATTCATGTGAAAAGGTCTCCTACATGATGATGGCCGCACGACGGTAAATAACAGTCTCTGGACGCAGAATGGTAGTTGAAGCTAGACGCATGGGACACTCCGCTTCGGAAATCGTTAGGGAATTTATTATTCTGGGATCCAGGTTGTCAGGAGTGTGCCGAAAATACCAAAATTGGGGACAACACAATGGACAACGTAGTGGCCAACGGTCTTCCCTTAGCGACCAACAACAGCAGCGTTTCTGTAGCCAGTGCTAACAGACAAGTAATACTGCGTGGAATAACCGCTGCAATCAGTGTAGAATGTACGACGAATGTCTCGGTTAGGACAGTGCGGCGAAATCTGACGTTAGTGGGCTATGGCCGCAGACGACCAAAGCGAGTGCTTTTGATAACAGCACATCACCTGCGGTGCTTGTCGGGTGCTCGAGACATACCTGTTGGACCGTAGACAACTGGAAAACCCCATTTCAGCTGGTAAGACCTGACGATAAGGTTTCAGTGTGATCCAGATCCCACGATGCCATGGACCAAAGTTGTCAACAGTGCACTGTGCAAGCTGCTGGTGACTGCATGATGGTGTGAACTGTACTTGCATGGAATGGAATGAGTACTCTCGTCCAACTCCTACCTGGAGACCATTTGCAGCCATTCATGGGCTTCATGTTTCCAAACAACAATAATAACATTGAACCACAATTGGCCGTTATTGCTTTGACGAACATTCTACACAATTCAGGTGGATGAACTGCCCACCCAGATCGCGAGACATAAATACCATCGAACATTTATGGAACGTAATCGATAGGTCATTTCGTGAACATAATTCTGCAACGCCAACACTTCCGCTGGTACAGACAGCTGTAGACACAGCATGGCTCAGTGTATCTGCACTGGGCTTCCAGCCAGTTGTTGAGTCCACGGTACGTTCAGTTGCTGCACCATGCTGATCAAAAGAGGTCTTAAGGTCCTACACGGTATTAGGAGGTATCCTGTGACATTTGTCACCTCAGTGTACATTAGTAACCTCGTAGATATCACGCTGATGCCGTGTAGCGATAATCCTCTTAATTCACGAGGAAGAGAAAAGTTTCTTCAGGTGTGCTGTAGTCAACTGAAGTTACCCACAGTCCGATCCCATAGAGCCATCAGGATACGAGGACTCTGTTACGTTTTACACGATATTGAAACAGTCACAGATATTTCCTGTTCTGCTGAGATTGGGCGAATTAGATGGCCGAGTTGCGACAGTGTGGCTGAGTAGTTGTCAAACCAGGAACGTATGCCTGAAGCCTTGTAAACATAGCTGTTGTAATTTTGGAAAGCTGAAGTGTGCAAAGCATTGAGAAGAAGTAGAAGAAAGGTTAAGGGTGTCGAAGTAAACATCCTAGTTGAGGTGTAATGTGACTTGAAGTAGTGAGCCAAAGTTACAGTGCGAAAGAGAGACTCAAATCATAAGAAAAGCATCTGCGGGCAAGACCACACCCTCCACATACTGAGAGATAAAAGTCTCATTGGACTGTTGCTGTATCCGCAGTCTTGCATCATTCCATAAGAGGCTAAATCAGGAGCTCGTGGTTGGATAATGGTATTGTAGTAGTTACTGAGACACTGGCTTCGTAAAGGAAGTTCGAATAATGTGGATTATTTCTAGGTATGTGGCTGGCGGATATTTTCACCATGAACAGTTAGCTCGTCTAAGTTCACACCTCCACAGTCTCTCGCTACTATTAGCACTGAAACAATCTAATTGATTAACATACTGATTCTCGTTTTAACCGAATGTTATTTACCTCTTCGTTCTTGAAGAAAAGTGAACGTCTTCCATCGCCGTGATGAAAAACGCAAAAAAATAAAACCGCAATTCAGGTCACCGTTATTCTAGAAGACTGCAAGTTCTTGTGTTTCCGTATGTAGGTATAGTTTGCAGTAGGAGTATTTTAAAAACGAAAGAAACTGCCTCCCTTTCCAAAGGATGTACTGTAAAAACTTTTGCACAAATACACATAGCCCACTCACGCCATCCAGAATCACGGACGGGAAAAGATAGATAGCTGAAGAGTGAAAAAACTGACGTCAGCTAAAGAAACATTATAAGATAGATAAATATTGATTCTTCCTTTCGCACATATCTCTTTTTGGCGCAGACATATTTGTATTGCAGCTTTGCTCCGCACAGTATTCGGACACTTGCTAAATGACATACCCTGTGTGGGTAAACCAAAATAAGATCCACCGCAACTGTTCCCTACTGTATACAGAATTCAGTAGTGGTGCTCTTTACAAACATACATAACATAACATAAATAATCAAGTTTAATATGAAAATACCAGTTAAACTACATTTTGACCTGGCTGGGGATCAAATCCCTTTAATTGTGGCCAAGTTTATGTTTTATTTATCCCCTGCAAGTGTCTGCTTTATTTGTGTTACAATTAATTTATAGGAAATTTATAAAATTTCGGAAGTTCAGCTTATGAGAGATCATGACTTGACAAAGGGCATGTTAAAATTAGAGTGGTTTGCTCCATTACTGAGGAGCAACAGCCACCCGCAGTTTGTGCAGTTACATCTCCACACGTCAAGAGGTGTTCGTTGTGCGCGTCTCTTGTAGTACCATCGGTGCAACTACGGAGAACGGTTCACCCTCGGGTCTATAACTTTTTAGTCGACGGATGGCAGGTCGCTGTAGTGTACAGAGAGTAGCTCCGTAGGACAAGTGCACGTTTATTTATGCTTGGTTAAAAAGTTCGATGCCGCAAAGGAGAAGCCATAAAGTTCTGCCCATGGTTGTATGTCCAAAAGGTCATCATGTATTATCGGGACCACGTCGAGAGCTCACCATATTCCAGACAAGTCCCTAAATTACTTGCTTTAATTCCTTCTTCACAGTTAAGTTCGGCGTCCAACGCCACTATAAAGAGCACTTAGCTTTCGTCATTGTAGGCACTCGTAAGTGTGTGTTCCTCACATAACACGCTAAATATATGACATGTGAACAGTTTTTCTTGAAGTCCCTTTTCACCTCACATTTGTTAAACATCCTTTTCACATACAGTTTTCTTTATACGTCTTTGTGCCAGCCCGTAAAATTTCACATGATTTACATAAAGAAATTAAGACAAGAAGTAAATTTGCTCCTTATAACTACACATAAATGTCATTTTCATATTAGCTGACACGTGAGGTCTAATACATTTCGCTTATACACAGGTTTAAACATGAATTTACCACATCATTTTCGATATTTGCGTAACAATATTTAAATACAAGTTAACAACTTTTAAGAAGTTGTTTTCGCCTACAAAATTCCTAAGACAACGTTGTAGTCACAAATTATTTCATATTAATTCTCATCATCACTAAATTATTTATCCTTAGAACTTATATGATGAGCTAGTTCTCCCTTTTCAGATAGACGTACGGACCACTGTTGTTGGTTAGCTGTAAGTCTGTGAAAATGTAGTCCTTTATAATCAGCATAAATATTTTTTATGTTACTATAATCATCTCTTCCACACAGTTTGAGTCTTGGCTTTTTCCAGCGTGGATCCTCTTCTTGCGATTGCCCCGGCCTAGTGCACATTTTTGTATAATATGGTTAGTGTGTTTTGTCTTGAATAGGTAGGAAGCGGATTTCAGAATTCTGTTCGATCAGTTGTAAAACTTCATTTAACCTTTCAGGTAGCTCAAGAATGTGTCAGCAGTTATGTTTTGCTTACCCTTGATGTACACTACCTCGAAACTGAATTCCTGCAAGTAAAGACACCCTCTGGCTATTCTGTGCAGCAGTTTGCACGTCAAGAGAAAAGAAAGCGCTTCGTGGTCGCAATAGACTTTGACGTGTTTTCCCCACAAATAATATTCTAATTTCTTAAAAGTTCACAGTATAGAGAGAGCTTCGAGATCTGTTACTGCATATGATCACTCAGATTCAGTTAGAGTTCTGCTTGCAGAACTAATTATCTTGCTTGTTTGTTGTCCATTTGTCTCGGCGATTATGAATAGCAATGCCCCCAGATCCTGTGAAGACGCTTCAGTGCTGGAACAAAACTCTTGTGACACGTCTTGGTGATGCAATATATTTGCACTGAATAGAGCTTTTTTGTGTTTTCAAAGTCGGTTTGACACTGATTGGTCCACATCCATGGGCTTTTGTTCCATAACAGGTTTGACAGGGCATGACTGTTCAGCAACTGGCCAGGAATAAATTTTCTGAAGAAAGATACTAAGCCCAGATAAGCTTTGAGTTGTTTTTTGTTCTGAGGCGGAGGAAAATGTCTTACTGCATCTAGTTACCCGGGATCTGGCAAAATACCTTGGAGTGACATGATGTGCCCTAGGAATTTAACGTTTTCCTTCCCAAATTCAGAATTGTTTATATTCACTGTAACACTGTATTCTAAGAAACAGTATAGTACTTATCTCAAAACCCGCAAATGCTCTTTCCAGGTAGGCGTTGCTCTAGTAAGACATTCATGTAGACGGTGACTTTATTAAGCAGTTCTTGATCTAAGACTGTCTAACGCGGGAATAAAAACTCCTGCACTCACTTTTAAGTCGAAAGGCAAGACAAAAAATCATAGCTTCTGCCACCACGTACATAAGCTGTGTATTTCCTACTGTCTTCATGGAGGGCTATTCTGCCAATGCGGCGCCTTTAAATGGATTATGGTAAGGTATTTGACTTTACTGAATTTTAGTAACTGTTCTTCTAAGTTGTCGGAACGTGTCTTAACAAGAACAATGATCTTATTTATTTCTGTGCGTTTAGTACAAGCCTAAGGCCACCGTCGGATTTGGCGATAGCTAAAATATGATTACAATACGGCGAATTATGAGCGTTATATGACACCCCAATCCATCATCCTTTAAATTTACTTCCTCACTGCTTCCTTCTTGGATCAGGTTACGGAACAGGATGAAAAACAGAACGTTTCGTGTGGGTAAATTTTCACTTGTGTGTCTAACTTCATATTACTACTGGGCGCTTTTCAAATGCATGCGCAAACCGTAGTATTAATTCTGTAAGCCGCGCGGGATTAGCCGAGCGGTCTTGGGCGCTGTAGTCATGGACTGTGCGGCTGGTCCCGGCGGAGGTTCGAGTCCTCCCTCGGGCATGGGTGTGTGTGTTTGTCCTTAGGATAATTAAGGTTAAGTAGTGTGTATGCTTAGGGACTGATGACCTTAGCAGTTAAGTCCCATAAGATTTCACACACTTTTCTTTTTAATTTTGTAACTCCTCTTTCTAGTTTTCTGACAAACAAGGTGATTCACTTACCTTTGGATATATTAGTCCTAGATCTATACTTCTTTCATGTAGCTGTTAGTCTTTTTGTGCCTCACGGAACAGTACATCTGAATAAGATAATTTTCCTCTAATGTCTATATTTGACCGAAGTTTGCATTCTATTGTACTGGTTGTCATTAAATCTACTGATAACCTTTGTTCGTTAACTGTAAATAAACTCTTTCTCTATCCTACACCAATCTGTACCACGGACTGTCGGAAGGTATCCATACCGACAGTTAACTACAAGTTTTTCCATCACTAGAAAAACGCACATTGAAGGAAATTTTTCGATAGTAATGCTGGAAATTTCACCCCTTTAGGTTTGCTCCCTACTGCAGTCAAGATTCGACTGTTCTGCACAGGGAATGGTGGTATGTGCGTTCCCTTTTGTAACTCATTAAATAAACCTTGTGAAATTACATTCGTCGATGCACCTGTATCCAGTACAATGTGCATATCTAATTCAGCTGTCCTGGCATTTATTAAGGCCTCTGCAGACTCCCTTCTGTCCTCTTCCAAATTGTCCACATTTTCCTGACAAAATTCCTCCTATATTTGTTTTCTACTTCTTTGTCCTATCTCAAAAAATAATTATAAATTAATTGTATTCCCCATCCCCTTCCTTGGCCTGCGAAAAGGGGCCTATCGCACACTTTGGTGTTGACTTCGCCAATTTGTGTTTTGCGATGCCTGTGAATTAAATTCTTGGACCCTGACTGCTGTCTGGTACATAATTGTTGCTCCACTAGTTGTAGCTACCAGGAAGACTTCCCGGCTGTTTACCACTGGTCGGCCCTTGCCAGTTTTCATACTGGTTATTACCGCCCGCCGGGGTTGCAGTTTGAATCTGAAACCCCTCTGTTCGGCACACGCTGTACTGTCGTAATTAGGGGTGTGGTTTCCTTTAAAATCTCGTTTATGTTCTTGGTTTCCCCGTTTAATATATTTTTTTTTTTTGTGGGATCTAAATTTTAAAAACCTCTCTCACACCGGCCTGATTTAGCTTCACTGATCAGGATAGTAAAAACATGCGTATGTTAAGGGAATTTTCATTCAAAAAGCAGGCTTATCACATTCACACAGTTCAATACTGTTCTATCATGATTAAATTGAGCTTAACTTAAAATCTATAAGGCAGTGAAGCCATTTCGAAGTCTCGGTGCGACGAAAATTGTCAGTCGATCTCCTGAAAACATCTGTAATAATTATTAACTTTCGGTGATCACATGGGGAAGACCGGAGACCTGCTGGTAAGACCGTGTTAGCCTATTTATTTGAAGCATACAAAACGGCAGGTTCGTCCAGTGTAAATCAGACGTTCCCCACTGATCCCGTGCAACACAGCGTAGTAAGCAGACACTGTCAATAATAATCAGTTAAATAATACGCGAACACACTTACTTTAGTTTAGTTCATGTATTAAATTCCTTCTCATACAGAATCTCATCAAGATGACGACTAGCTCAACAATACACACATATACATCCTCCTTCTTTCACGACTAATCGGCAAGAAGTCCTTCATTCTTTTCATAACAGAAAACATAGATAGCAGAGAAGCTATTCCATGGAGTAAATGGACGCTCCAAGGAATAACTGGGCTTGAAACTACTTTGCATTGATAATCGGTAAGATAAGAAGAGATATTTCAAGATATGTACAGAGTTATATTGAGAGGCACCCACATGCCTTGCTCATACTGTGGCATCAAGCAGTCAGGCCTGCAAGATGAGTGGTCTGCCAAGCGAGTGGATTCATTCTTATTTATCGAGTAACATGAACTCTGGTACTCACAATTAAGTTACAAATTATCCTCCTGTATGAATAATACGCAACGGAAACGCACATCTGACTATCAGTGATTTACAGAACTCAGACTGTTCACTACGCACTGGCAATACCGCATTTTCTTTATGTCTTTTATTTAACGGCTTTTATCAACACGTGGCCACCGCACTGAATATGAATGGCGCACGCATTATAAATTCGGGACATCATGACAACATACAATTCGAAGGAAAAGTCCACCAATCTTTTTCTTTTCACTACCTTATTTATTCCGATAAATTCTATAACCTAAACACATATTCAATAAACTACAACAACAACACATGAGAAATTCCGCCCAGTGGGCATGGCTTTACATTGGTGAATCTCTATATTATGGTCTCGTAATTATTTAACACTACAGTGCACTTTCTGGATTGGATGGTGGATCTTTTATTATTTCTCACACTTCGACTCTCACAATCATCATAACGAAACTTTCCTCCAGACCAAGCGGTACAGAAGGAACAAGCATAACCCACTAATCTTTTGAAACTACCTCGCTACTCTCCCATGCAAACCACACATACCCGAATTACATGACATACACCACACTACAATATGAAATACTACACAGGTAATAGTCACAACATTATCACTTTCAGCTTTCCCACTTCAATTAATATTTATCCCAGTTTCACACGACACTGCCCCACTTCGTAATTCTACTTTCCTACTATGAACTCTGGAGATATATGCACGTCTTCCTGTGCAATGCAAGCCAAGTGATGTTGCTGGATAGACGGCCGTCTCACCTTGCTTCTCTCTCAGAGTTTGAATCTAGCATCACACGGAATCATATCACGCAAAGTAATATTAAGGATGTATTCATCACACATGCGAGTCCTCAACTGATACCATGGACGAGTACTTCTCTTTATCCTTTGTCTCATACACAGTTTGAGACTCACACAGTACTCACCACGTGGAAGTACTCGTCTCTAATTTCAAGTGCTGCACACGCCATTTCTTAAATATTTCAACTTATGGTACACACGCTATTTCTTAAATATTTCAACTTATTGTACACACGCTAGTAATTCAGCTTAACTTAAGCACACAGAAGTATTTCAACTTATTGCTACACGTGGTTTCATTGTGACCGTTGGTCACTTCCGAAGACTACTACAATCCCATTAATATTACCTGCCTGACGTTTAATTCTCCCCACAAAAGTTCCTGAAATAGAGAAATTATTATTTCAAACTACTCTTAAATATTCCACATGCATACCATGTCTCCACTCTTTCGTCATTACGGAGCACAACTAAAACAGGTCATAACAGCACAAGATCCAGCGGCAGAGTGCTGAAACATGGCCGTTCTCGAGGTCCTCTCGCACCTCTGCTGAAGCGGGGGAGCACCTTGCTACCGTATTGGTCAGCCATATTTCAGGTGCTCAAACCTCAGGTAAATTTCATCCCTTTGGTCCCACCAAAGGTGGCCAAAGGATCGACTCAAAGATGATCATATATTCACATTCACTATCTGTGGTTAGCAGACGACCATACATTCATTCATTTCAAAAGATCTCACCAAACTGGACGTAGGGATTTATTTTGTCGGAGTGCACATGTGATCAATTAAATAAATAAATTGTCATTCTTTCCCACACTGGTATCCGGCTTCGCTGTATTAATTGAAATTGAGTTATTTTACAAAAAAAAAATGTGTTGTTCTGACAAAGGTAATGAAGTATGTTGTACCTATTTTCAATGTCGCGCGGTACTGTACCCTTTCAATATAATTTATAAAATTTCTGAAAACATCGCGGAGAGACCGCTGCAAGAGACATTACACCCGGTTACCATAGTTACCTCTTGCGTGATTATTATTACACCAGAGATAAGGGTAGCCACCGTGTTTGTCGTTTCCGCCGTTACTACTTTGCGCATCACTATTTCGCAGATAGTCGATTTGCACATTCTTGTTCTGGTGTTGCGACTGCCGCTCTTCATAAATCACGTTAGTCGAATCCAGAGCGGATAAAAAGTATTCCTCATGATTCTCAGGTATTGTCATTAATTTTTCCTTGATATGTGCTGGTAAGCGACTTTTGACTATCTTTAGTACATCCACATAAGAGACTGGATTTTCCCAGTACCATGTCTTGTTTAGGTATTTTTCAAAATATCTCCATAGTCCCCCATGTTTACTACTGAATGGTGCTGGGTTAAATACCCCTCACTCTAGCCTCTGTTGGACTGCTATGGACCAGAGTTTGTCCAAGAAGGCACTCTCAAACTGTTCATAAGTATGGCACTCCTCGGTTACATCGGTTGCCCATAATAAAGCTTCACCTTGGGTGTACCCCACAACGAACATGATCTTCTGTGCCTCGGTCCAGTTGCATGATAACACGTTATGGAAGGCTCTAATCATTACCACAGGGCGCTTTCTTTTACCCTCTTTAGTAAAAATCTGGAATTCCCTATGCCGTAGCAATTTCTCGTCAGCTACAAGGGTAGACAGGTAGGAAGAGCCGTCCGCTACTGCCGTTGCATTGTTCGGCAGCATACGGTTATACTCCGTGTCTGCCGGCGCATCTGGTATCGACAATGGCAGTGGCTGTTGCTGTTTATACTCCCCTTCCTCTGCACCTAAATGACGAGTGGTAAACGGGGGTAGATATTGTAGCTGTCTATTCTGCCAGACTGCATCTGACTGCTAGCGATTAGTGGCTCATTTGTGATGTCATTACTACTAGTGAAATTGTTCCTCACTTTTTTTCTTCCGGTGCCTTTAAAAGTGATTCAGTCCTGGAAATTAATTAATTTTCCTGCTTTTTGACTACCTCTTCAATCCCTTCCACGTTGGTCTTATGCTGTTTCACTACCTACTGCGCTAGTATCCTGCGCTTACATAGTAATCCAGACTCACCTCTCTCCATTAAGTTTCTACATCTTTATCTAATCTATTTCGAGTTTTATTTACATCCTTACTGCTCACTTTTAATTATTCACTTCTACAGACAGTTCCTGTGCGTCCTCAGGCAAATCCTTAAACATGGTTTGTAACTCGGTAATAGTATCTTGGATTTCCTTTACACTTAATTTCTGACCGAGTCCCCTGCCTCTTAATCTCCATGTCGGTCACGTTTTTCAGCTTACCCGCAGACCGCTACAGTCGCAGGTTCGAATCCTGCCTCGGGCATGGATGTGTGTGATGTCCTTAGGTTAGTTAGGTTTAAGTAGTTCTAAGTTCTAGGGGACTGATGACCTAAGATGTGAAGTCCCACAGTGCTCAGAGCCATTCGAGCCACCTAGCTTACCTAAGTAGTGGGAAGTTGGGGGTTACGAGCGCAATTTTGATATCAAATTGATATGCAAGTTAATTAAATTGAACAATTAATCACACCGACCCGACCACCCACCCCAATCCCCTCCACCCACTCACCCCGCCAAATCCGCCCACCCCCACCTGTGGATGGCGTAATGTGCTTTTCTGTGCCTACACGTGTGCCCCATCACCCTCTCCACCCTCCCCCACCACCAGCGCACCCTATAGGCGGGAATTTCGAATTTTGGTGGGAATTTCTGTGTCCCAGGGCTGTGCTGACTGAAATTTACCAGCACAAACCTGCCCATCCAGAGAACGATGCAGACGCCCCGCAGTACTCAGCTTTAAACAATCTGGCTGCTGCCTTAAGGTGACCCTCCTATGCCAACATAATAGTGTGTATAGTCAACTCAACAATCCTCTCTGGGGGACACCACCTTGACGAAGCACTATCCGTGTGGGTGGAGAGGCTTGCATATCTGTATGAAGCTGAGGGCTATGCTGAAGGTTGTGGTCCTACTGCCAGAAAGGTCTTAGTAGAAGTATCACACTAAGAGTTCCCACATCGCCCTGTCTTCCTTATCTTCCCCAATCCAAGGTGCGATGCAATCCATGCCAAGGGGTGCATGACACATCGGAAGATGTGTTGCAAATGGAGCCTCCGTGAGTAGGTAGCCTTATACTGTGTGGAGCTTCCCTGGCGTGCACCGTGTAGAACCCCAAATCTCGTGGGACCAAGATAGAAATAATGTAAAATAAACTGAGGTGCAAAATGAGACCACAGACACGCTAATACCAGAGTCACGACCGATGTAATACACTACCACTACTAAATCAGTGTCTAGACCTGAGCAAGAAGTGGGAACTGTAACTGAGAAGTTGGCCCAGATAAAGATTAAAGCCTTACCTGGGGCCCAGAAGAGGAATTTTCTCGGGGAAAAGAAACAAAAGAAAGGAAAAGAATGGCTCCCAAAAAGTGGAGGGAATTTAAAGGGCTTGAAAAATAGTTCAAATGGCTCTAAGCACTATGGGACTTAACATCTGAGGTCATCAGTCTCCTAGAACTTAGAACTACTTAAACCTAAACCTAAGGACATCACACGCATCCATGCCCGAAGCAGGATTCGAACGTGCGCAGTTCCAAACTGAAGCGCCTAGAACTGCTCGCCCACCGCGGCCGGCTAAAAGGGCTTGAGCCCAAGACACCCATGAAAAAACTGTCTCAGGTGGAAGGGGATACACAGACTCCCCACAATATCAAAGACAGGTAACAAGAGGAGAGGGAGGAATCTAAGACTCCCTCCGCTCAGGATAAGCGAGTCCAGAAGAAGCTGATGCAAGGAATAGGAAATAGTACTGCAGTCACGATTTTTAGGATAGCGGTTATCCAAAGGTTATCCTCTGGTGGCAGTACCTCTCAGCAGGAGGAGCTTATGTAGATGGCCCTCTTTGAAAAGATTAGGGGGGGGGCGCTGGTCCAGGACCCAAATTCAGGAAGGTCTATCTAGATTGCAGTGCCCTCATATTTGTCTGTGAGTGGTGCATATGGTGGAATGGCCCACGGACAAGATGCCACGATATCCCCATGGGATAGAGTTCTGTCTAGTTTTCTGGTTGAGCCAAGGGACCAAAACGTGTTAATGTCAGTTTAGAATCCGACACAGACGTCAAAGTTGTGGCAGAAAAATAATTCAAAATGTATGGCAGTGTACAAAGCGTGTTACAGCAGAAAAAGTTGTATATCAAACAATTAAACAGGGACCCTCTCCTGCAATTCATAACGCGTGGGAGATAGTTCTCGTACAGTACAGGCGATGACACATTACAATGGTTTGTGCAAGTGATGGCGATACTGGCCACTTGCTCCAATGGATAAACACCTGTATATTTAATAGGATCGCCACATATGCTCGATACAAGTAGATGGCGTTCGTTTTCGATATACCGCAAGAGAGAGATACGGTAAAAATCTGTCGGATGAAGCTAGCGGAGCTTTTGTAGTTCGTAATTTTTCTCTGTTGTATGGTACAGAATAACGATAATAGAATATTTGGCTGATAGACGTCATTGGTCCCTGAGGGACGCGGATCTGCTTCGGACTGCAGTACCTGTATGATGTTGAGCCTTCCAAATTTTACGATAAGAGACACCACAATAACTGTTCATACTGTCTTTTGTAATACATCATGTTGCAGGAGCAGGCCTCGTTTGGCACTGACCTTACACATTGTTCATAGGTGACGGAGCTACGACAACGTGTTCCCATTTTCTCCGAGTCATCAGAACAGCGTTCTGTAGCATTAACTCAGCTCACTCTGTTTCTACATGGGTTGCAGAATGTGGATAAAATTGATCTTGCTATCAACTGCGGTGTATATTACAGTACATCTTTCCATATCAACGATGTCTTTCCCATCCTGACCGTCCACCACTGAGTATGCTGAGAATCACCGCATAATGACTGACTGACACCAGTTGGCTGAGAACACAACTATCACAAAAAATGACCACAAAAGACCACATCAGGGGAGAGGAGCGGCAGCTACACATGTGTTCTCCTTGATGTGCAGTCATGAACTAACTAGCTAACTAGCCATACCGACTCCTGGGCCGTGGACAGCTGCACTAGGCTTTTCGGTTGAGGGTCCATGTTGTGCACAGCCCGATCCAGATGATCCCACAGATTCTCGGTTGGGTTTAAATCGGGGGCGTCTGGTTCTCTTCGAACCACGCACGTAAACTGCGAGGTGTCACTTGTTGACTTGTCCTGCTGGTAGTTGTCATAGTACTGAGGAAAAACAAATTGCATGAAGGGGTGGATATTGGCCCCAAGAATAGATGCATTCGTGTGTTGAACCATTGTGCCTTTCGGAGTGACGAGATCATCCTGAAAATGCCACGAAAACACTCCCCAGACCACAACGCTCTGTCCCCCGCCTGGACCCTCCCGACGGTTGTTCCATTGTGTTTGCTTTCAGAAGTCTCACACGACAACGGCCATCTGTCCGATGGAGTGTAAAACGTGATTCATCTGAAAAGGCCACGAATCTCTACTCAGTGGACGCCCAGTTCCAGTATCGGCATGCAGTTTGCACACTTGGAAAATTCCTATGGACGCTACTGAGTCGTTTTGTGACAATAGCTCAATAAGCCGGTTCGAAACAAACAAATTAAGACAACAAAACCGCAGTTGTCTTGGTTTTCAACATTAAATATGAGAACATTAAATATGTGTAACTACATGATGTAGTTAACAAAACACTAGTGCGACTGATTCTTGTGTATTGCGAGTACTCAAAGACGCTAACCAAGTAGGATTAAGAAAGAGAATATATATATATATATATATATATATATATATATATATATATATATATATATATATATGCCAGATACTCACAGCCACTGAAAATATGAGCCGAAGATGTACGGAGAGACCTTACTAATGCTCAACTCACCATTCAGGACACTGCTGACCATAACATCTACAGAAGCAAAATAGACGAGAGGGAAGTCCAGCCAGAGACAAGAGCTAAAAAGACCGGTACAAAGTGGATGCATGAAAGAAAGAAAGCCATGAGCGAGAAAATGGTCTCATGGAAAAGCCACAGGAGGAACTGTAGAAGCTCCATGTGCGCCACAAAGGGTCCATAGAGAGAGAGAGAGGGGGGGGTGACGAGAGAGGGGGGGGAGGGAGGGAGGAGAGGAGAGTCAGAGAGAGAGAGAGGGGTGGGGGATGAGAGAGAGGGGAGAGGGAGGGAGGAGAGAAGGGGAGAGACAGAGAGAGAGAGCGTGGGGGGGGGGGGCGGGGGCAAGGAATTAGCGGCAGGATAAGAAAGGTAAAACGACGATAGGAAGAAAGACAGCAGTATGAAAAGGCATGGTAACTGACCTGTCATGTGGGTGGCTGACGACACGTTAAGACGCATGACGAAATGTAACTGTTGTATTCGCCAAATACTCTTGGCGTCAAACTAAGTGTGGCAGGAAGAGAACCGCCTACCACCGAAAGTAGTTGCCGTCAATGAGGTGGCTTCCTTGCAACCAGCAATTGCATAGTCCAAATAGGATTAGGCAAACTATGCAAAACTAAAGGTAACACAGATTAGCAACAATTTACAATAATTTATTAATGTTAACAATACATTACGGAACGTCAGAGTCAAGATGATGCATGGCAATTTAGCTAAATGTCCACGTGCAGTAATAAATCTTTTAATGGTCTAGTCTTGAATACAGTGAACGTTGACTAACACAACTTACACAATGTCCTGTTGGTACTTTCTTGATGGCGACTGTAAATGAGTCCTGGTACTGTAGAAGTTAACTGTTGACACATTCCGCCTCAGTGGAGCCTAGCGTCCGCTTATGTCATAGAATTACTGAAGATATCTAGGCCACTCACAGGCGGCAGCTTAGCACTCTCACACTGAAGCCGCCATTTGCAGGTTAATCTTGTGTTTGCGCTTAGTAAACTATGTGAAATATCTGATAAAACGTTTCATACACATTGACTTAACTCGTGGAAATAAAGTTCACTGGGACTCTGTATGCTTGTTGTTAAAAAAAAGCATGAAAAGTCGCTAGTTCATGATAAATTGGAGAGTACAATTATTCAAGTCGAAGCTAGACGAATTCAAAAACCAAAAAGTCGTGGCGAGTAAGGTAGATAAAATTATCCCACTGAAAAATAAAAAACTGAAAATTAATTGCATAAGACACACACAGAGTCTGTTCCTGGAAACGTAAAACGAGTACCGAAAGTGAAAAACTTTGGGAACTATAAGCCAGTGTCACTAACTGCTATTCCATGAGTTTCATGCAACTTTCTTCAATCGAAAACTTGACTTGTAAGAAACGAACGCTAAGTTCTTGAATATATATTTACAACTTCCCCTTTTTTGATGGAGACCTAATTCAGCAAGCTAGGAAATTGCATTTATTTAAGAGAGACTTAATTGCTCAGTAGGAACTGTGAAGCAAATATCCTTTCATTTTTTTCTTCGGTTTTCTTTCGTTTTCTCTTATACCCTTTAAATTATAGGCCAGTATTCATATTTGTCCCTGAAAAATGACCGTCTCGTTTCCTCACTTCTCTATTACGGCGTGGAAGGGGCTTGGCTTATATGCGATTTTGACAACTATTTGCGTGACGTAAGAAGGAAACATAACATGTTGTGTGCGCCCTCTATGGCGTCTGACAGTATCTATGTAGCATCCCCCCCCCCCCTCCCCCCTGGAGGTTGGCCTTGGGGTGGGGTGTGATGCCCTCTTAGATTGTTGACGGTCCTTTGTAACGGTAAATGCAATTTCTCCAAACTTTTTGGATACTGTTTTTTTTTTTCGGTCGACTCTCAAGCCTTTCGAAGCGTCGGGTTCTGTTCGTAAATAACCGAGGAAATAAGAAGGGATTGTTAATTCAGTGCGTGCTTGCATTACGCCGTCCAAGAAACACCAGACACGACCCAGGTATCTCTGCCTTCCGTCGAGGCCTTCGGATGGATGTTATTAATACGGTTCCGGGGTCGAGTGCACGACCTGCGCTGTAGCTTGGATTACTGCGTCGTTAGCCGGCTGTGTTGCTGCGCGTGAGGCGCAGCGTAGCCTAGTTCTCTTCCGGCAGAAAAAAGAACACTTCATGAGCAAAGGTAATCATCTTCGTGGCCGCCGAACTCCCATTAACCTCTCGCTACATCTTTCATTCAGAAGCGTTGTATTGTACGTGCCGCTTTACTACAGTCTTTCAGGAAGCCACTAGTCTCATTCCAATAATTCAGATTGGATTCCATGAACCAAGGTGCAGCCAAATGTGTCGAGGCATTAACATGAAATTGCAGGTGAATATCGTTTATAAATCCATCTTTTACTTACTGCCACATTGGCTTGATACTGAGGAAAGAAAGGAAGGAAGCCAGAGTTTAACGTCCCGTCGACGGTAGGGTTATTACAGGCGGAACACAAGCTCAGATTACGAAATGCTGGAAAAAGAAATCGTAGGTACCTTTCCAAAGCAATCACACCAGCGTTTACAGAGCGATTTTGGGAAAATCATGGGAAATTTATATCTGAACTGATAATTAAGTCAAGACCCTAAGCTGTCGACAGGTGCTGATATACATCAACTGGGCCAGTTGAAAATGTCTGCTCCGACCGGGAATCGAACCCGGGATCTCCTGCTTAGATGGTAGACACACTATCCATCTATCCATCTTTTTTTTCTTTTCCTTTTTTTCATTTTTTTCGTTGTTGATCGTTGTGTTTGGTCATTGCGGACGTCACATGACATCCGTTCAAGTTCGTTTATTGATCCTTCCACTAAGGTGTTTGTCTTTTTTTTTTTTCACACTAGCTCCCTGGCCGAACACGCTGAGCTTTATCCATTTGACCCATTTACATCTGGTTTCAAAATGAAAATGAGATTGACAAAAGCACGGTCCAGCAAGTATGAACACGTAGCGTCCCCAGGTATCTTCGGCGAACAGAATGAGCGTATAGTACAACATGTCGTACAACAAATGTGACTCTCTACCATATGGGAACCGGAGGTAAGCTGAGACGAAAGAGCCTGCCACGGATTCCCTTCCTGTCCCAATCTCTGCAGCTCAGAGTAGCAATTGCAGCCTACGTCCTCAATTACTTGCTTGATGTATTCCAACCTCTGCCTTCCACTACAGTTTTTACCGTATGCGTTTCCCTCTAGTACCACGGAAGTAATTCCCTGACGATTTAGCAGATGTCCTAGCATCCTGTCCCTTCTTCTCGTCACTGTTTTCCATATATTCCTTTCCTCTCCGATTCTCCCGAGAAACTCCTCATTTCTTGTCTCATCAGTCCATCTAATTTTCAACATTCTTCTGTAGCCCCACATCTCAAATTTTTCGATTCTCTTCTTTCCGGTTTTTCCACAGTCCACGTTTCACTACATACAGTGATCTGCTCCAAATGTACAAACTCAGACATTAAGATATTAGTAGATCTCTCTTGGCCAGGAGTGCCCTTTTCGCCAGTGGTAGCCTATTTTTTATGTCTTCCTTGCTCCGTCCACCAAGGGGAATTTTGCTGCCTAGGCAGCCCAATTTGTTAGCTTCATCTGCTTTGTGATCACCAATCCTGATGTGAAGTTTCTCGCTGTTCTTATATCTGCTATTTCTCTAGTCTTTCTTCGATTTACTCCCAGTCCCATCTCTGTACTGATTAGACTTTTCATTTCATTCATCAGATCTCGTTATCGTATTTCACTTTCACTACGGACAGCAATGTCATCAGCGAATCTTATATTGATATGTTTTCACCTTGAATTTTAATTCTACTCTTCAACTTTTATTTTATTTTTGTCATCGCTTCTTCGATATATGGACTGAACAGTAGGGGCGAAAGAATACTTCCTGTCTAACATCCTTTTCTCTCCGACAACTTCGTTCTTGGTCTCTCACTCTTACTGTTCTTTCTTGGCTCTTGTTCATGTTGTATATCTGTAATATTTTTACCTACAATAAATGAAACATTAGTTCACTTTATTATATGACAGAAGAAAAAGATTTACTGAACTTGAGAGATTGTAGAATATTTGCAACTGTCATTGACTGTGATAGCATTACTTGATGTACAGATTAACATATTGTATATATACCCCTATTTTTCTCAGAATTTTGAACATCTTGCACCATTTTACAATGTCGAACACTTTTTCCCAGGTCAACAAATCCTACGAACGTGTCTTGATTTTTCTTTAGGCTTAATTCAATTATCAAGCACAACGTGAGAATTGCCTCCCTGGTGCCTTTACCTTCCCTAAAGACAAACTGAGTGTCATCTAACACATTCTCAATTTTCTTATCCATTCTGCTGTATATCATTCTCGTCAGTAACTTTGACGCATGAGCTGTTAAGCTGATTGTGCGATAATTGTCGCACTTGTCAGCTCTCGCAGTCTTCGAAATTGTGCGTATGGTACTTTTAGCAAGTTAGATAGTATGTCACCAAAGCAATACATTCTACACGCCAACGTGAATAGTAGTTTTGTTGCCACTTGCCCCAATGATTCTAGAGATTCTGATGGAACATTGTCTATCCCTTCTGCTTTATTTGATCTTAAGTCCTGCAAAGCTCTTTTAAATTCTGATTCTAGTACTGGAGCTCCTATCTTTTCTATATCGACGCCTGTTTTTTCTTCTGTCCCATCAGACAAATATTGCCCCTCACAGGGGCCTTCAGTGTACTCTTTCCACCAATCCGCTCTCTCCTCTGTGTCTAACATTGGAATTCCCGTTGCACTCTTTATGTTACCACCCTTGCTTTTAACTTCACGGAAGGTTGTTTTGACTTTACTGTGTGATGAGACAGTCCTTCTGACAATAATTTCTTTTTAAATTTCTTCACATTTTTCGTGCAGCCACTTCGTCTTAGCTTCACTGCACTTCCTATTTATTTCATTCTTCAGTGACTTGTATTTCTGTTATTCCTGAATTTCCCTGAACACTTTTGTACTTCCTTCTTTCATCCATCAACTTACGTACTTCTTCCTTACCCATGGTTCCTTCGCAGCTACACTCTCTGTACCTATGTTTTTCTTTCCAACTTCTGTGATTGTCCCTTTTAGAGAAGTCCATTCTCCCTTTTATACAAATTGTTTTCGAGATCAGAAAAAATTAGGGCATACACGCTTTTTCACATCGCTAAAATATCGTTACTTGTTGTGAATGTCTTCTTACGGTGTGGCATAGGCTACATTTCCTCTAAGTATTTTCTCCTCAGGTAGAAAAAAAAATAGTTATTATCGGCTTAATATGTTATGTCATGCATCACTAGACTAGAATATTAAACTTATTTTAGGCTCATGTCTGAGTGCTAAGATCCATCTCTGTCACTGGACGATTCCTCGCTTTCAGATTCCGTTAAAATAGCAAAATGCCTCACCACATACGAAAAATCTCTTAAGATAACAGCACAGGGAAGTTATAAATAATAGGTTTATATTACATATCACTTTATATACATTCAGTAATACGTCTGATTTTAGTACTATGGTCATCTCTCCCGGTTTAGGTGGGATTGAAATTTCGTTAAAAGATATCGCCTCAACGAAAAAAAGGCCCATTAACGCTCCAAGCCAAGAATAATATCGATGGCACTTTACCCATCGCTTGTACCTGCCAGGCGACACATCACTGATGCTAATTATTTAAACTGATCATGAGGGTCACTTTGTATGGCAAGTATTATCTTTTTCTTTTTCAGCAGTCGGATTACACTCACCAGATAGCTGAAATGGGAATCCCTGGAGGGAAGACGATGTTCTTTTCGAGGAACACTACTGAGAACCGACATTTGAAGCTGACTGCAGAAGGATTCTACCCTGTATAAAAAGCGGTCTTGGTTCCAAAGACACACACAAGAGTCGCTGACAGTGTTATGCTTTCTGGTAGAAATGCTGTCTGTAATTTGGAATCAAGTCCATCCGTTCAAGAACACACTTGTGTTGGATCCTATGGAGATGTCTTTTAATGATTACAGCCACCGGTGAACCACATTCATGCCACTGTGATACGTCGAAACGAGTCACCTTTTTCGATCCTATCTTCTAAGGATCCCATACAGCAAAACTCCAGTGTCGTTGTTTTGACAGTCCCTCTGCATTTTGTAACTGCTGCTGAGTCTCTGTCCCACTCTCCCTGCAGCTGTGTCCATGCGGTCGTTGTAATGTAAGTCAGAACTGGACGGAAGTCGGAGACCGCTATGTCTAAGACCTTCGGCATCCCATGGAGGAACTGGGTGAGCTGAGTTAATGTGACAGAACCGTGTTTTGACCACCTGGATGAAATGGGAACACGTTGTCGTAGATCAGCCAACTGTGTACAATGTGTAAGGCCAGCGACAAATGAAGCTTTCTCCTGCAACAGGAGATAGCAGAAAAGACAAGGAGTTTAAAATGTGTTTGGGAAAATTAGGGAATACTCCACATCATACAGAGCTGGAAGAAGGAT
The DNA here is from genome assembly GCF_023864275.1 of Schistocerca cancellata. Taxonomy (NCBI): domain Eukaryota; kingdom Metazoa; phylum Arthropoda; class Insecta; order Orthoptera; family Acrididae; genus Schistocerca; species Schistocerca cancellata. The sequence goes on from NC_064628.1 coordinate 261,309,869, forward strand.
GAGGATTTTACTACTGCGCTGTGGTACATCTCTGAACTACATACATGTACTGCAGTCCAAATGAGGTATCCATCTCTCTGGGTCCATATATAATCGTTACCCAAACAATCACTCCGTGCTCGTTACTTTGTTCTATCCAACAGAAAAATTTATGCATTATAAAAAACCCACTAACATCACCCAGTAGACAACTTGATATGATATTATTGCGTCCCTGTCTACTGATATATCAGGAAACAAATACCATCTGTGTGCTGACTTTAACCGTATGTTGTGATCCCATTAAATATAGATGTACTGGTCCATGGGAGCAGGTGACTAGTGATTGACGTCGCTTCCACAGACCGATGTAAACTTCCGTTACCTGTACTGTAGGAGCACCACATCCTACAGACTATCAATCGCAACAGAGGGTCCCTGTGCTTTATTTTTTTCATAAGCAGTTTGATGTATTGTTTTTTCTGCTGTAACAGATCTCATTCTGGAAACATCCCCCAGGCTGTGGCTAAGCCATGTCTCCGCAATATCCTTTCTTTCAGGAGTGCTAGTTCTGCAAGGTTCGCAGGAGAGCTTCTGTAAAGTTTGGAAGGTAGGAGACGAGGTACTGGCAGAAGTAAAGCTGTGAGTACCGGGCGTGAGTCGTGCTTCGGTAGCTCAGTTGGTAGAGCACTTGCCCGCGAAAGGCAAAGGTCCCGAGTTCGAGTCTCGGTCGGGCACACAGTTTTAATCTGCCAGGAAGTTTCAGATCAAAGCAGTGTTTGAGTACAGCTTTGTACATTGCCATACATTTTGTTTTTCCACCACAACTTCCAGGTCTGTGTCATGTGCTAAACTGACGTTAACACATTTAGATCCATTGGCTGTCACTGAATATCGGGCATTACACAGTATAAACTTTGCTGCCGGTTGCACAATACACAGGATGGTTGAAATAAAAGACATAGGCTGTGTTTTTTATTGACAAAAAAATGCAGAAGATGTCATAGCATACGGAAACTGGAAGATTTTATGTCGATGTGGGGCGTTTTCTAACAGCTGCCTGAAGCTGGTTGATGTCTTCTTCACTTAAAATCATCTTCCAATGTGATGTGGTAGCAGATGTCTATGTGTTCCGTTTCGATAGATTCCTCATACTGTGGTAATGTATGCGATCACTGCTTTGGAGTAAGCCATCCCTGGAAGGTGTTGCTCCCATCAAGACTCTCTCTCTATCTCAAACAAGTGGTGTCAGTCAATCATTATGTGGTAATCAGCAGCATACTAGTAGATGGAAAAGACACTGTCAACATGGAATGATGTACTGTAATAAACAGTGCAGTTGATAGCGTAATCAATTTTAGCAATTTCAGCAGTTTTCCGTAATTTCAACTTCAAGCAGAGACACAGCATGCTTCCCCACCTCTGTATCATCACTAAACCACCCCTCCACTACTTTGCAACTAACATATACTAGATTGCGCATGTAGATAGATGACTGTGTTGTGCATTCATTCATAGTTAATTCTTGAACGTACACACCAAAGTATACCAGACAGTGTCCTATACTGATCTACATATTTCTCGCACTTCGGTTGTTGTGTGTAATTTACAATTACAATTGCCCATCTTTCCCTATATGCATGAGAGTCGCAGAGCTTCTTGCATTCTTAGCATAAAGTTGGAGATTGAAATATCTCCCTGCATTGTTCTTGACCAACCATCCCAACAAGAGCGTCCTTGATTTAATTTCCAGTTGATCTGAAGTAGGGGGATACTATATCCACACCAGTTTTACTCATAGTGCCCATCCAAGGGCACAAGATTTCTCCAAATGCGTGCATGTCGAGGAGGTAAGCACTCCTTATCGATGTGTAGTATATATATATATCATTTTACTCAGAAAATTACAAGTATTATAATGAGATAAAAATCGGAAAATGTGAAAAAAATTTTCCATTCTACCTCCCCTTAACTGTCAATCAAATTGATATCAAAAGTGTGCTTGTATCGACGAGGGGAGTTCCCAGAAAGGTGAAGGAGTAGGAGGGGTAGGGGTTTCTCTGAAGATTTGGTTATCCCCAGGTCCCCAGGGGGTCATAATCCAGTTAGCAGAACGATAGCTTAAGGACCTGTGAAACAAAGGATGGATGAACCCCAGGGGGTGATAATCCATTTAGCAGAACAATAGGTTACGAACCTCTTAATCGAAAGAGAACACTAGATCTGCCTCTCAATGTATACTTGCCCTGATGTAGGCAACCTGCACTAACGAATTGCGCTGGTTCTCTCTTTGCTCTCCTACTAACACAGTCTCTGAACTGTTCACAGTACGTCACTGTCTACCCTACATTGCTGTACATAACGTTTTATACTCATACCATTTTCAGCTGCTGTTTATATTACCATAAACTCGTTTTACCAGAAATACATGTATTCCTTTCATTTCACTTCACTGAACGCCACTGTATGTAGATTGAGCCTTAGAATTTCTCTTGTAAGATTCTCTAGCTTCAGTACCATGCTCAAACTTCTAACATCCACGCTCTGATTCGTAGAGAGTTCAAAATCGTTCAAATGGCTCTGAGCACTATGGGACTTAACAGCTGAGGTCATCAGTCCCCTAGAACGTAGAACTACTTAAACCTAACTAACCTAAGGACGTCACAAACATTAATGCCCGAGGCAGGATTCGAACCTGCGACAGTAGCGGTCGCGCGCTTCCTCGTAGAAAGTTGGTCGTTTAGTCTTTTTCTCGTGGTGGTCACCTTCACCTTCGCAGTCACCTCCCTAAGATCCGAATGTGGGACTTGTACGTAATCTCTTACCAATGGAGAGGTCTTCATTACACTTTTTCAATCACAGGTCGCATGTTCTATGGATGATCACACGGTATAGTTGCTGAATAGTTTGAGTCTCATTTCTAATAGGTGCCTGACCTATACGCTTATATTTGGTAATGATTGCTGATAATTTCACTTTACTCTCAATATTCTAGCGATAATTCATGTTTATAGTCAGTGGCAGGCAAAAATCATAATCCGAAATTGTACCTAAGGCTTATTCCAAATATTACTTTGAACAATTAGTTCGAAGTGTAAATGGTAGCGATAACACTAGCCGTTTTAGCAATAAATAATCCGGAGGAACCAGAGAGTGCCGTGACACTAAGATTAGTAATTATAGCGTCGTTGTAGCGAGACTGGATACCGTAATGTCAAAATCAATCAAAATTAAACGCAAAATATATCTATTTTAAAAAACAAATAAAAATTTGCTGACGCCTTCCTGAGAGACAACATCAATTCCTTCCAAACTAACTATGTTAGCGTAGACAGATGTGCCTTAGATTCAGAGGAATAGTACTGATGGCAACTGAAAGTTTAGTTCGAATTAAGTGAACTGATAAGAAACATAACCAATCGGGTACAGTACACAATCTAGATCAGGGCACTGTTGCAGAAACAACGAAAAAAGCGTATCAGACTTAAAAGAACTCATATTCGCCAATATTGGCGATGGTTTACAGAATCTAGATGTAAGCGCTTTTTTTACCTGGTAACGAAATTCTCTCTCGAAATCTGGTAGAAAATCGAAAGACATTCTGGTCATATATACCTGTAGAAACAGTAATAAGTACCTTCACTGCGCAATAGCAATGGTAATGTTACCTAAGTAAACGCCACTGAAGCGAGTAACAAATCTTATGAAGTCTTGTATCATTAACAGTCACTGAAAATGAAAAACATAAGAATTGCACTTTTTCAGTTTTTGCTTTGATTTTTACTTGTATACTTCAAGAGAACCAGTGCATTCCCGAGGATGGTACTTATCATGAGAACATTCAAAGCATAAAGATTCGGAGGACCACGTGTAAAGTGCGAGGTGAAGATATGGCACTTCTGGAATCGACGAACGCAGTTCTTTGCTAATCGGTAAAAGTATGGGACGCAGGGTTGAAAGAACGGCGTGCCCTTTGGCAGATTTAATTTTTAATGAAAAACGGCCCATCGTATGAGAAAGGATCGCTTTGCCCACACTACGAGTTAGCAATGTACAGAAAGGCCTTCATTTTTACGTTAAGTTTGTAAAAAATTGTTCCAAAACTAATGGTAGGCTTATTTTTTGAGAATTTCATATCTTATGGCTATAACGTCCACATTCTGATACCATTACATCAATTGGTTTTCTAGTTGTTGTACTCGAGTGCCAAATTTGTCACTGACGTGGAGACAAAAACTGCAGGCAGCACTTTTCCGGGAAGTATTAATCCATACTGGGTGGTATAGGAGTATCTCAGGCGATTCAGTCTACCAGTAGCTATTTCCGTAACTTTCTCACGATTAAAAATAACATTCTCTTTATTAGAGATGTGATACATCCCGTTTGAGGCGTATACGCCGCAGAAGTGGACTGATGAAGTGGTGTCGAAATTTTGACCGTCGTCTTCTCGAAAACTGTTCGGTGTCGGCACCATAGCCAAAATAGCTGTCCCTTTATTTTCGCCTTTCTTTCACACTGCGAAGTTCCGACTGTGTAAGAGAGCGACCTATGGAGGGTTACCCTTGTAAGTGAGGAGGTTTTGAGTCATGAGTCTTCTGACTGGTTTGATGCGGTCCGCCACGTATTCCTCAACTGTGCCATCCTCTTCATCTTAGAGCAGCACTTACAGCCTACGTCCTCAATTATTTGCTGGATGTATTCCAATCCCTGTCTTCCTCTACAGTTTTTGCGCTCTACTGCTGCCTCTAGTACCATGGAAGTCACTCCCTGATGTCTTAAACAGTTGTCCTATCGTCCCGTCCCTTCTCTTTGTCAATGTCTTCCACATATTCCTTTCCTCTCCAATTCTGCGCAGAACTTCCTCATTCCTACCTTATCAGTCCACCTAATTTTCAACATTCGTCTGAAGCATCACATCTGAAATGCTTCGATAGGCTTGTTTTCCGGTTTTTGCCAGAGTCCATGAGGAGGTACTGTGGCTGAAGCCACGGCTGAAACGGCCGTCACATCTCAGTCGAGGCGTCCTTTTATGGTGTTTTCCTTGTTTGACCAAATCACTTCACTCCCACTGCCAACAACAGTCAAATTCTGTTATGTGGTCGGAAATGTTACTTCCGCTTTGAATTTTGCTATCTGTTTTACACTTCTTTCATGTTTTTGTCAATTACTCTAAAGAAATCGAATGCATTCGTCTTACTAAAACACAAAAATTTACTGTCACAAGAGACAAATTCGTAAAAAAAATGTCTGGGATAGTATATGCTTACATTTCAAAATGAAGCACTGATACGTCAATAACGAGTATATGGTAAGTGGCCAATTGTTGTTAAACAAGCATCCGTCTGCTTGGCTGCAGCATCCAGCCCGAGAACTTACACGTTCAGCAAAACAATGTATCAGCTTACCGTCCCGAATTGGTTTGAAGAACACTTCGCGAAAATTTTCTTGTATGGTCTCCTACCTCAGTTGCCCTATACCGTTCCTTTCCAAGCCCGTGGATCCCTCCCCAGAAACACGACCTCAGTCCTATTCCGCACATCTGGACGCCAGCTCCTACCAATCACCGTCAGTTACAGGCCTCATCAACGGTCATGAGGCAGGATAACTCCAAAACCTCACACGTTCTGGCAGTTGTCACGGTGAAATATGGTGCTACATGTTACTATTTATGGGCTCTGAGCACCATGGGACTTAACTGCTGAGGTCATCAGTCCCCTAGAACTTATAACTACTTAAACCTAACTAACCTAAAGACATCACACACATCCATGCCCGAGGCAGGATTCAAACCTGCGACCGTAGCGGTCGCGCGGTTCCAGACTGTAGCGCCTAGAACCTCTCGGCCATACCGGCCGGCTACTGTTTATGTGTTTTCAATTTAGTTGCTCATTACTATTATTTGAATGTTACAATATTTTTTTCTTTCACTGTTTCTCATATTTTTTCTGTGGGATGGTACTTCCCACGAGTACATCAACTCTGACACAGTTTTACTTGCGCGTTCTTCCGTCTCAAAGAAGACATCGGTTTTCGTGACAGCAGTAAAACCTCTTGCTTTATACATTCTACAACTCTTCTCACTGTAATTAGCATAATTTCACCACCGCCGTTCTCTAATCAATTCGGTGTAAATCAAATTTTCAGGCCAATGATCACAGCAGATTTTCTCTAGTGAACGTTCTGCGTACTTTTGTGAAGCGAAGCCTGCAATTTTTCCGTTAATTATACTCATGAATCTGAGAGAACTTTCTTAAACGTATTTAGCACACAGTCACTGACTAGGTAATAGCCATACAACAGTGCGAGAGAAACAAAAGGAGCTGTCAGACGGGTGAGTAGAGAGAGATCCTGTTCTCAAATGGGAAGATTAATGCGGCGCTTAGCTGTGATAAGATCAGCACCACACGTTTTTTTACTTTTATTTGCGGGCGAAACTAGGGCAGATCGCTACGAATTATCGAGTAATTTCGGAGACGAGCGATGCGAGCAGGAACCCAGTTGTTATAGCAACTTTCGAATGTAATCGGAGAGAAATATACGAGATAACTCCACGATAAACTCGTACCTGTTAGAATCGTTGGCCCAGCTGTAAAGGTGTTAGCACCCTCTTCTACTATCTGCTATCGCAGAATGCTGCACTGGTTCCTCTCGGAAAAGATACAAAGCGTCTGAGTTTCACTATATAAAGGAAAAAAAAAAAAAACATATTTCATAAGTGATTGGCAGTTTATTTTCGTTACTGAGCTAATAGAATTTGCGACATTGCGTAAAGAGTAATTCTCATGGTTTGTTGTTGTGGTCTTCAGTCCAAAGACTGGTTTGATGCAGCTCTCCATGCTACTCTATCCTGTGCAAGCCTCTTCGTCTCCGAGTAACTACTGTGAACTACATCCCTCTGAAGCTGCTTAGTATATTCATATATTGGTCTTCCTCTACGATTTTTACCCTCTACGTTTCTCTCCAACACTAAATTCGTGATCCCTTGATGCCTCAGAACGTGTCATACAAATCGATCTCTTCTTCTAGTCAATTTGGGCCACATATTCCTCTTATCCCCAATACTATTCAATACCTCCCCAGTAGTTAAGTGATCTACCCATCTAATCTTCAGCATTCTTTTGTAGCACCACGTTTCAAAAGCTTCTATTCTCTTCTTATCTAAACTGTTCATCGTCCCTGTTTCACTTCCGTACATGGCTACACTCCATATAAATACTTCCTGACCGATAAATATATATTCGATGTTAATAAATTTCTCTTCTTCAGAAACGATGCCCTTGCCATTGCCACTCTACTTTTAATATCTTCTCTACATTGACCATCATCAGTTATTTTGCTGCCCAAATAACAAAACGCATCTGCTATTTTAAGTGCCTCATTTCCTGATCTAATTCTCTCAGCATCACCTGATTTAATTCGACTACATTCCGTCATCCTCATTTTGCCTTTGTTGATGTTTTATTTATTTATTTATTTATTTATTTTTCCGTGGGACCAAATTAAGGAGAAGTCTCCATGGTCATGGAACGAGTCAATACATGAAATTATAACACGATATTAGAAACAGATAAAATTAAATATAAAAAAGTAAGTAATTAAGTTTAAATGAAGACAATCAACAATGTAACACTGGAATTTGCTTAATTTTTTAGCTCTTCCAGGAGCTCCTCGACAGAATAGAAGGAGTGAGCCATGAGGAAACTCTTCAGTTTAGACTTAAAAGAGTTTGGGATACTGCTAAGATTTTTGAGTTCATGATTATACCATGTTATTTGTGAAATGCAAAATCGTGTGTACATTTGACAAAACGTTTTTTGCAGTTTGCAAATATCTGATGGTTATACCATGTTATTTGTGAAATATAAAATCTTGTGTACCTCTGAGAATGCATTTTTGCAGTTTGAAAATGTTTATTTATGCCTAATGGTAGAATACTTTTAGTGTACGTATATTACTTGGACAATATGGATATTCAATACGTTTATGATATTATGTGCAATAATGTGATTAATTAGCCATATTTTCCTTGTTCATAGAACTGGATAGTAGGATAATATCTTTTGGAAGCAAGTGCTTCTCAAATTAAATAAATCGCACATGTGGATTTGTCCTTGCCGCCGGTGTTGTACTGAGGGCGGCGCCACCAGCCAATGTTCGAGAGCAAACAACAGTGGTGGCTGGCGCATGTGCCGCATATCGTACGCAGGCGTAGATGGGATGAAAACTTGTAGCCTTGCCATCAGTTCTCAGCGGAACTCAGGAGCAGCACCGTTCTCCCAAATGGCGGGGACATGGATCTCCGAAATATCGAAACATGTTGATTTTCGGATCCAGTAGGATCAAGAACTATTACGCTGGGAAAACCTACGAAATCACATATGTAACATATCCTTGCAATTAGATAAATCTCAGGTTCATGTGTGAGAAAGTTTTTCGAAATTTTGGCGTATTTGAGGCGGGACCTTGCTACCAGCCCGATATTTACCTAGCTGGATGTGGGAAACCACCTGAAAACGACACAGGGTTTCCCGGCTCGCCAGCACCCGTCATCAATCTGTGAGGCAGATTCTATCCAGGACAGCCTGGTATCTCCGTATCCCGGAAGCGGCCCGTCAATGCGCTAGGTTTTCCGAGCGGTTTATTACTAATACTCTTTTATGCCGTCCTCAAAATGTGGTGTTTTCATATTACGCTTCCACTCCCAACACACTAAAGAACAAGATCATCGATTTTTCCAAGACGTCCGTAAAGTCTAGCAATGATAGTGGGCTATGGATAAAACATAACAGTATACTAATACATGCAGTCACAACAAATGCCTCTTCCACTAACCACTGCTGCTCTGTCAAACATTATCACGTCAGTGCGTCCAGACTTTCTGCTGTCATTACCTTGTACAGCCACACTTCTAAAGGTTGTAGAGGGGACTTAGTAGATCAAGTTTTATAGCAGGACCCCACGTCCGGTAACGTCGTCCAACGACACTACCGAGCGTCAAAGACATACATCTACATCTACATTTATACTCCGCAAGTCAGCCAACAGTGTGTGTGGCGGAGGGCACTTTACGTGCCACTGTCATTACCTCCCTTTTCTGTTCCAGTCGCGTACGGTTCGCGGGAAGAACGACAGTCTGAAAGCCTCCGTGCCCGCTCGAATCTCTCTAATTTTACATTCGTGATCTCCTCGGGAGGTATAAGGAGGGGGAAGCAATATATTCGATACCTCATCCAGAAACGCACCCTCTCGAAACCTGGCGAGCAAGCTACACCGCGATGCAGAGCGCCTCTCTTGCAGAGTCTGCCACTTGAGTTTGCTAAACATCTTCATAACGCTATCACGGTTACCAAATAACCCTGTGACGAAATGCGCCGCTCTTCTTTGGATCTCCTCTATCTCCTCCGTCGACCCCATCTGGTACGGATCCCACACTGATGAGCAATACTCAAGTATAGGTCGAACGAGTGTTTTGTAAGCCACCTCCTTTGTTGACGGACTACATTTTCTAAGGACTCTCCCAATGAATCTCAACCTGGTACCCGCCTTACCAACAATTGATTTTATGTGATCATTCCACTTCAAATCGTTCCGCACGCATACTCCCAGATATTTTACAGAAGTAACTGCTACCAGTGTTTGTTCCGCTATCATATAACCATACAATAAAGGATCCTTCTTTCTATGTATTCGCAATACATTACATTTATCTATGTTAAGGGTCAGTTGCCACTCCCTGCACCAAGTGCCTATCCGCTGCAGATCTTCCTGCATTTCGCTACAATTTTCTAATGCTGCAACTTCTCTGTATACTACACCATCATCCGCGAAAAGCCGCATGGAACTTCCGACACTATCTACTAGGTCATTTATATATATTGTGAAAAGCAATGGTCCCATAACACTCCCCTGTGTCACGCCAGAGGTTACCTTAACGTCTGTAGACGTCTCTCCATTGATAACAACATGCTGTGTTCTGTTTGCTAAAAACTCTTCAATCCAGCCACACAGCTGATCTGATAATCCGTAGGCTCTTACTTTGTTTATCAGGCGACAGTGCGGAACTGTATCGAATGCCTTCCGGAAGTCAAGGAAAATAGCATCTACCTGGGAGCCTGTATCTAATATTTTCTGGGTCTCATGAACAAATAAAACGAGTTGGGTCTCACACGATCGCTGTTTCCGGAATCCATGTTGATTCCTACAGAGTAGATTCTGGGTTTCCATAAACGACATGATACGCGAGCAAAAAACATGTTGTAAAATTCTACAACAGATCGACGTCAGAGATATAGGTCTATAGTTTTGCGCATCTGCTCGACGACCCTTCTTGAAGACTGGGACTACCTGTGCTCTTTTCCAATCATTTGGAACCTTCCGTTCCTCTAGAGACTTGCGGTACACGGCTGTTAGAAGGGGGGCAAGTTCTCTTGCGTACTCTGTGTAGAATCGAATTGGTATCCTGTCAGGTCCAGTGGACTTTCCTCTGTTGAGTGATTCCAGTTGATTTTCTATTCCTTGGACACTTATTTCGATGTCAGCCATTTTTTCGTTTGTGCGAGGATTTAGAGAAGGAACTGCCGTGCGGTTTTCCTCTGTGAAACAGCTTTGGAGAAAGGTGTTTAGTATTTCAGCTTTACGCGTGTCATCCTCTGTTTCAATGCCATCATCATCCAGGAGTGTCTGGATATGCTGTTTCGAGCCACTTACTGATTTAACGTAAGACCAGAACTTCCTAGGATTTTCTGTCAAGTCGGTACATAGAATTTTACTTTCGAATTCACTGAACGCTTCACGCATAGCCCTCATTACGCTAACTTTGACATCGTTTAGCTTCTGTTTGTCTGAGAGGTTTTGATTGCTCTGTCCCTACCACCCGTCCTAAATATCTGTTTTACTCGGCACGTACCTGTCTAAAACGCATTTTACGATTGCCTTGAACTTTTTCCGCAAACACTCAACATTGTCAGTGTCGGAACAGAAATTTTCGTTTTGATCTGTCTTCTATTACTCTTGCTAAACAGATAAACCTTCCTCACTTTTTTTATATTCTATTAACTTCCATATTCAGGGATGCTGCAACGGCCTTATGATCACTGATTCCCTGTTCTACACTTACAGAGTCGAAAAGTTCGGGTCTGTTTGTTATCAGTAGGTCCAAGATGTTACCTCCACGAGTCAGTTCTCTGTTTAATTGCTCGAGGTAATTTTCGGATAGTGCTCTGAGTATAATGTCACTCGATGCTCTGTCCCTACCACCCGTCCTAAATATCTGTCCCTGTCTATATCTGTAAATTGAAATCTCCAACTAAGACTATAACATGCTGAGAAAATTTATGTGAAATGTATTCCAAATTTTCTCTCAGTTGTTCTGTCACTAATGCTGCTGAGTCCGGAGGTCGGTAAAAGGAGCCAACTATTAACCTAGCTCGGTTGTTGAGTGTAACCTCCACCCATAATAATTCACAGGAACTATCCACTTCTACCTCACTACAGGATAAACTACTACTAACAGCGACAAACACGCCACCACCGGTTGCATGCAATCTATCCTTTCTAAACACCGTCTGTGCCTCTGTAAAAATTTCGGCAGAATTTATCTCTGGCTTCAGCCGGCTTTCTGTACCTATAACGATTTCAGCTTCGGTGCTTTCTATCAGCGCTTGAAGTTCCGGTACTTGACCAATGCAGCTTCGAAAGTTTACAATTACAATACCAATTGCTACTTGGTCCCCGCATGTCCTGACTTTGCCCCGCACCCTTTGAGGCTGTTGCCCTTTCTGTACTTGCCCGAGGCCATCTAACCTAAAAAAAAAAAACGCCCAGTCCACGCCACACAACCCCTGCTACCCGTGTAGCCGCTTGCTGCGTGTAGTAGACTCCTGACCTATCCAGCGGAACCCGAAACCCCACCACCCTATGGCGCAAGTCGAGGAATCTTCAGCCCACACGGTCGCAGAACCGTCTCAGCCTCTGATTCAGACCCTCCACTCGGCTCTGTACCAAAGGTCCGCAGTCAGTCCTGTCGACGATGCTGCAGATGGTGAGCTCTGCTTTCATCCCGCTAGCGAGACTGGCAGTCTTCACCAAATCAGATAGCCGCCGGAAGCCAGAGAGGATTTCCTCCGATCCATAGCGACAGACATCATTGGTGTCGACATGAGCGACCACCTGCAGATGTGTGCACCCTGTACCCTTCATGGCATCCGGAAGGACCCTTTCCACATCTGGAATGACTCCCCCCGGTATGCACACGGAGTGCACATTGATTTTCTTCCCCTCTCTTGCTGCCATATCCCTAAGGGGCCCCATTACGCGCCTGACGTTGGAATTCCCAACTGCCAGTAAACCCACCCTCTGCGACCGCCCTGATCTTGCAGAATGAGGGCAACCTCTGGAACAGGACAAGTAACCATGTCCGGCCGAAGCTCAGTATCAGCCTGAGACAGAGCCTGAAACCGGTTCGTCAGACAAACTGGAGAGGCTTTCCGTTCAGCACTCCGGAATGTCTTTCGCCCCCAGCCACACCTCGAGACGACCTTCCACTCTACCATATGTGAGGGATCAGCCTCAATGTGGGCAATATCTCGGGCAGCCACAGTCGTAGTCCGATCGGGGGATGCGTGGGACGAGCTGGCCGTCCCCGGCAAACCCCCATCCGGACCCCCACAGTGATGCCCATTGGCAACAGCCTCAAGCTGTGTGACCGAAGCCAACACTGCCTGAAGCTGGGAGCGAAAGGAAGCCAACTAAGCCTGCATCCGAACACAGCAGTTGCAGTCCTTATCCGTGCTAAAAACTGTTGTGCAAAGAACGTCTGACATATGTGCTGACGAATATAAATATATATATACAACATGGTGATTCCATGGTGATGCTACAAATGTTCGACGATGATGGACAAAGATAAATATATCAATATGAGGTACTGAGGTAAGGGGCCATGTACTGGAAATGAACGAATCGTAAGTTACAGGAGAAAACTGTTCTGACACCTCTGACAGTGGAACACATGTACTGGTACTGTTGTTGCCAAGACTGTAGGATAAGCAACTTTTAAGGGGGTTGTGTGAACCAAAACAAGAAAAAATCTCTGGTAAATGTGGGCTCTAAAATGCATACCTTAGGAGCTATGAGCCATTGTGCAACAGAGGAGATGTGTTTCACACTAACAGAGATGAACAAGTGTTCATAACTCCTCGGATATGCATTTTGGAGCCCATGTTTACTAGACAATTTTCCTTGTCCCAGTCCACACTAGCAGCTGTGAAAATTGTGTACTCTACATACTTAGCAACAACAGTAGCGGTGCACGTGTTACACTGTCAGAGATATCGGAATGATTTTTGCTTGTAACTGTCGACTCGTTCGTTTCCGAACCATGGACGCTTGCAACAAATTGATACATTTATCCGTCTCCATCATCCTTGAAAGTCTGTAACACCATCACAGAATCGCAGTGTAAATACGTACATTTACAGGCACCGGCGCCTATATCTTTGACTCTCTGCAGTGTTGTTGGATAACGTTGTTACTTGACGCGGGTTCTTTATTAAAACTTGATCTACTAAACCCCCTTCTACATCCACTAGAAGAGTGTAAAGTGAATGATGAAACACCCTGTATATAAACAGCTGCTAAGGTTCAGAAGTAGGCCAGTAACCTGCTACGTGGCAGCGATTCAGTGGAAATGGAAACATGTTGTCCTAACTCCACCAGCAATGTACGATGTGTAAGATCAGCGCCAAATGAAGCTTGTTCCTGCAAAATAAGGTAGTATAAAAAACAGTACGGGACCTGAGAGAAGGACGAGGATTTTACCACAGCATTGTGGTAGTTCCCCAAACTACATACAGGTACTGCGGTCTGAAGCAGATCCACATCCCGCAGGAACCACTCACATCTTTCACCCCAACTAGCCATCATCGCTATTCTGTACCGTGCAACAGAGAAAAATTACGAATTATAAACGCTCCACTAACTTCATCTAATGGAGAACTCGATAAGAGATTTACTGCATCTCTCCCGCCCCCTCCCCTCCTCCTCCCCCCCGACCCCTTATATGGAAAACAAATACAGTGTGTGTGCCGGTGTGGAGCACATGTCATGATCCTATTTAAATATACAGGTATTGATGCATTACACAGACCAGTGGAAAGTTGCATTGCCTTTACTGTACGAGGATGACTGTATCCCACAAACTATAAGTCGCAAGAGACACTCCCTGTGACTCTGTGTCGTTGTTTGAAACATTGTTTTTTTTTGTGCTGTAACGCTCTTTGTACACTGCCACACATTTTGTTTCTTCCGCCCCGACTTCAGTGTCTGTATCAGGTTCTAAACTGATATTAACACGTCCTAACCCATTGCTTCTCACAGAAAACTAGACGTCACATGGTGTACATCATGTTGTTGGTGCTGCTACCACAACACACCACACACACTGGATGATTTTAAATAAAAGACAGTTACAACATAAGGAAAGTGGAGAAGTTTGGCGACGTTGTGGAGAGTTTCAAAACTGCTGTCCGGAAGTGACTGACGGCCTCTGCATTTAAACTCATCTGTCACAGCGACGGAATATCTCATGGCTCTGCGTTCCGTTTCGATTGATCCCTCACATTGCAGTCATGTACGCAATCACTGTTTCAGTGCTAGCCATCCACAGAAGGTGTTTCCGCTCCACCAAAACTGTTTCTACACCTCAGACGAGTGATGTCAGTCAATCATTATTTGGTAACCCACAGTGTACCAGTAGACGGATGGGTTGGAAAAGACACTCTCGATGTACTTTAATAATAAGCATCACAGTTGATAGTGTGAACAAATGTAGCAATTTTACTTTGATTTCAAGTCCGACTAATGTTGCGACAGCATTCTTCCCAATCTCAGTATGATCACTAAACCGACCCTTCTCTACTTTACGAGTATCATTGCGAATGTAGATAGATGACTGTACAGTATGTGCATTAATTGTTAATTCTCAAACATATACATCACCGAAGTATACCAGACAGCGCTCTACATATTTCTAGCACTTCAAGCATAGTGTGTAATTTACAATCTGCACTATGTGATCAAAAGTATCTGGACACCCCCAAAACATATGTTTTTCATATTAGGTGCATTGTACTGCTACCTACTACCAGGTACTCCATATCAGCGACCTCTGTACTCATTAGACATTGAGAGAGAGAGCAGAATGGGAAGCTCCGTCGAACTCATGGCTTTCAAGCATGGTGAGATGATTGGTGATTGGGTGTCACTTGTGTGGATTTGTCTGTACATGAGAGTTCCACAGTCCTGAACATCCCTAGAACCACTGTTTCCGATTTTATAGTGAAGTGGAAACGTGATGGGACACGTACAGTACAAAAGCGTACAGGCGGACCTCATCTGTTGGCTGACAGAGACTGCCGACAGTTGAAGAGGCTCATAAAGTGTAATAGGCAGACATCTATTCAGACCATCACACAGGAACTCCAAACTGCGTCAGAATACACTGCAAGTACTATAACATTTAGGTGAGAGGTGAGAAAACTTGGATTTCATGGTCGAGTGGCTACTCATAAGCCACACATCAGGCCAGTAAATGCAAAACGACGCCTCGCTTGGTGTAAGGATCGTAAACATCGGACGATTGAACATGATCGAGCACCTGTTCATATTGCACGGCCTTTGGCAGAGTGATTACTCGACAGTAACATCCTTGTAATTGACTGGCCTGCACAGAGTCCAGACATGAATCCTATAGAACACCTTTGGGATGTTTTGGAACGCCGGCTTCGTGCCAGTCCTCGCCGACTGACATCGATACCTCTCCTCATTTCAGAACTCTGTAAAGAATGGGCTGCCATTGCCCAGGAAACCTTCCAGCACATGACTGAATGGAAGCTGTCATTGAGGCTAAGAGTGGGCCAACACCATACTGATTTCAAGCAGTACCGATGGAGGACGCCACGAACTTGTAAGTCATTTTCAGCCAGGTGTCCGGATACTTTTGATCACATAGTATATCTCTACGTAGATGGGAGTCACAGGGCATTCTTACAATCTTAGGATAAAATTAGAGACTGAACGATACCCTCGCACTGTCTTTGACCAACCCGCCCTGCAGCACCATTACTAATTTAATCTGCAGCTGACCAGAAGTAGACCGCTACGTTCTGCGTCTCGTGAATGAATGGAGCTTGTCGAGTCCACGTCCATCGAATTGCACAAGATTTCTCCAGATGCGCCCATGTCGAGGAGGTGAGCACCCCTTATCGTTGTATAGTAGTAGATTTGAAAGTGTTGTGATGTAATAGCAGATGGTTAAGAAAAACAAGAAACAGGTGGTTTTTATGCATGATCGAGCTCCAGACGCATCTCCAATGTGTGTAGTATGTTATGGTAGCAACAGCGATAACATGATTTACACCGTGCGACGTCTAGTTTTCTGTGAGAAGTAATGGATTAGAATGTGTTAATATCAGTTTAGAACCTGGCACAGACCTCGAAGTCGTGGCGGAAGAAACAAAATGTATTTCAGTATACAAATTGTGTTACAGCAGTGAAAAACAATGTTTCAAACAACGACACAGGGTCAAACCGAGCGTCTCACATTATAGTTTGTGGGGTACGGTCATCCTCCCTCCAGTACAGGCGATGCAACTTTACACTGGTCTGTGCAATGGGTCAATACCTGTATATTTAATAGGACCGTCACATGTGCTGGATGGCGGCATGCAGACGGTATTTGTTTTCGATATATGGGGGGAGAGAGATGTGGTATAAATCTTACCGAGTTCTCTATCGGATGAAGTTAGTGGAGCTTTTATAGTTCGAATTTTTTCACTATTGCCTCGTACAGAATAACGACGATAGCATGTTAGGGTGATAAACGATGAATGGGCCCTGAGGATCGCAGATCTGTTTCAGATTGCAGCACCTGTATGTAGTCTGCAGTCGCATCACAATGCAGTAGCAAAATTCTCATCCTTCTCCCAATACTGTCTTTTATACTACCTTGTGCTGCACAGCAAGTTTCGTTTGTTGCTCGCCTTATACATCGTACAATGTTGTCGGAGCTAGGACAACCTCTTGCCTTTTCTACCAAATGGTCAAAACACGGTCCTGTCGCACTAACTCAGGTCACTCTGTTTCTACACCAGTTGCAGAAAGTGGTAGATATAGCTCTCTTCAACTTCTCCTCAGTTCCAACTTAAATTGCAACGATCACATGTGCAAATCTGCAGAAATGGCAGCAGTTGCAATAGGTATAGAAGCTATTTAAAATTTTACTGTAGCAGATAGTTTCTAAAAAGGTGACCGTTTTGAGATATGATAGTGCCAGAAATGTGATTCACTAGTGGCTGTAATCATTAAAAGACTTCTCCATGGGATACATCACAGGTACGTGGTTGAATGGAAAGACTTCATTCCAAATCACAGACATCATTTGTACCGAAAAGCATAACACTAGAGATCTGCAAAGCTAGTTTACATTTCTTACAACCTGAATCAGCACACCATCTACTGTTTGTGATCCTTCTCAATCAACCATTGTTTGTAACCCAGTGGATATATCACCAAACCTCCGTTGTGGCATTGAGACAGAATGCATTACAAATACTGGAGAAATATCTAGCGGCGGCAAGAAGGAGTTGCAAATACTAGCTTAACCACTTTCCAAATTCGGTAATTTTGTTATGAGGTTGTACCATCGGCGACATGTAACCGCACTGTTGGTCTGATAATATGCACTCCAGTAGTCACCATCTATACTCAGTGTCGCGGTATTTGTCTGGAAAACCACTTCATTTGGAGGTAATGCAATACCTCGGTTTATAAAGACAGTATATCTTTTAACATGGATACGTATGAACACATGTAGAACGAAGACTGTTTGTAACAGTACCACACAGTAGTTGTGGCGATCGCGTTTTTTAACATTTGGCGGTTTGTAGGAGGATTATGTTTCTCTTTCTAAGACCTAGTGGTACCACTCACAAGAAAAACTTTTGAGATATGTCCACCCATCGCTGATTTTTGGTCAGTATTGTTTCGTATCACCAGCAATCAGTTATTGGCGAAATATTATACTTAATAGTAGGGCATGCTTGATAGGTTTGCCTTGAGCATCAGGCTTATAAAGTATGTGTTTGAGTTCCGACATGTGCAAAGGAAATGACTATGTCCTGTAGTAAGGAAAGTATGGATTTGACATGGAATAATGTGACAGCAAAGGGAAAAGTATGTCAAGTCATAAGAATGGAACAAATATTTCTATTTCCAGAGTCGCAGCCGTCAGCAAGGTGTATTAAATGTACTTCACTCATTGTTGAATATTAAGTACAGTGATAAACTATATACATATCTGATTACCTAGGACTATTCTGTTTGGGAGTGTGTGCTAATGGCAGGAGATGTCTGAATGGAAATTCTTGTTGGGATGCAGGAATGTACCTGACCCAACCATGTCATCCTCTATACGGCTGAATAGCGAACTAATATATATCTACATCTACGTGACTACTCTGCTATTCACAATAAAGTGACTAGCAGAGGGTTCAATGAAACACCTTCAAGCTGTCTCTCTACCGTTCCACTCTCGAACGGCACGCGGGAAAAACGAGCACTTAAAATTTTCTGTGCGAGCCCTGATTTGTCTTATTTTATCATGATGATCATATCTCCCTATATAGGTGGGTGCCAACAGAATGTTTTCACAATCGGAGGAGAAAACTAGTAGTTGAAATTTCATGAGAAGATTCCGTCGGAACGAAAACGCCTTTGTTTTAATGATTGCCACTCCAATTCACGTATCATGTGTGTGACACTATCTCCCCTATTTCGCGATAATACAAAACGATCTGCCCTTCTTTGTACTTTTTCGATGTCATCCGTCAGTCCCATCTGATGTAGTTCCCACACTGCACAGCAATAGTCCAGAATAGGGCGGACAGGTGTGGTGTAAGCAGTTTCTTTAGTAGAATTGTTGCACGTTCTAAGTGTTCTGCCAGTGCATCACAGTCTTTGGTTTGCTCTACCCACAATATTATTGATGTGATCTTTCCAATTTAGGATATTTGTAATTGTAATCCCTCGGTATTTAGTTGAATCTACAGCCTTCAGATTTGTGTGACTTACCGCATAATCGACATTTAACTGATTTCTTTTAGGACTCATGTAAATAACTTCACACTTTTCCTTATTCAGGGTCAATTGCCACTTTTCACACTATACAGATATCTTATCTAAATCATTTTGCAAGTTGTTTTGATCCTCTGATGACTTTACAAGACTGTAAATGACAGAATCATATGCAAAAAATCTAAGATGGCTACTCAGATTGTCTCCTATGTCGTTAATATAGATCAGCAACAACAGAGGGCCTATAACACTTCATTGGGGAACGCCGGATATTACCTGGGTTTTACTCGATGACTTTCCGTCTATTACTACGAACTGTGACCTTTCTGACAGGAAATCACGAATCCTGTCGCTCAACTATGGCGATACTCCGTAGGCATGCAGTTTGGTTAGAAGACACTTGTGAGGAACGGTGTCGAAAGCCTTCTGGAAATCTAATAATGTGGAATCAGTTTGACATATCTAAGTATGTGTTGGGCAGCCATCGTGATTGCATGTGTTCTCGGTGGAAATTTGGGAAGATTCAATATTGACATGTGATTGCGCTGGATCATTTTTCCCTCGCTTGTAAATTGTCCAGTTGACTGCTTCTGCATATTTCCCATCTTTATTTGGTTGAGAGAACATCGATTGTGGCGTGTGTTGTGTGCATCTAGCAATTTCATTCCTTTTTTTTTTTTCTTGTGAGGTTTCAAGTAAAGGTCTTCGCAGATGAGATAAGTTTCTAGTTACTCAGTGGTTTACAGCGAGCTCCACCTCGTTAAAGTTTCGGGTTTCTAAAGAAATAATTTCCGGACTATATCTTCGGAATTATAGTGCACAAGCAATACCGCTGCGCAAGGGATATTGGTACGTGCTTGATATCGAGAAGTATCTTGAAAATGGTACGATATTCTGGCAAACCCTGTGAAATTACGTATGTTCTTGTAATCCCAGATCCTAGAAAAAAAATGGCTCTGAGCACTATGGGACTCAACTGCTGTGGTCATAAGTCCCCTAGAACTTAGAACTACTTAAACCTAACTAACCTAAGGACATCACACACATCCATGCCCGAGGCAGGATTCGAACCTGCGACCGTAGCGGTCGTGCGGTTCCAGACTGTAGCGCCTTTAACCGCTCGGCCACTCCGGCCGGCCCAGATCCTAGAGATAGGTGTAGAAATCAAGCAGATCGGGGCCAGAAACAGTAACGCCTTTGTGCTGAAGGGAACCGACCACATCTTTGTACAACAGTTCGGAAAGTGACTTCGATCCACTGAGGCGCTCTGGTCACATATCGGGGGCGGATGACTTGTGACCATCGGCTGCAGTTGATGACTGCCTGACCTTGGAGGAAAGAATATAGTGCTCTGAGGGGTATATACGGTGCATGAGCTTATTCTATCTGTCTTTGCGGTATATGAACGAGTGTCTGGTGGTCGATAGCTACGTGCATGATGCAAAAGGAGCGATTTTGTATGACGCAGGATACGAATTGTATGTTTACTACATCCACACAGTACGTGGCGATATATTGCCGGGTTGGAGATTGATTTCACCCTGTAATATTCAAGCTTCCGTCCTCAGAGCAGTATAATTGAGCAAGTGTCTTTTTGTATTTGACGATCTGTAGGCCACTTTGGCAGGGTATAGCTGTCAGTGCAATATGGCGATCTGTACAAAATAGTTTTGTTGGGGAAAGTCTCGTTTGCAGAAAAAATGGCGGGCAGTACTCCTGCACCGACAACAGCAGCAGCAGTTTGGTGAGTAAATTCAGTAAGAGCCAATCAGAATGCTGCATTCATTCACAAGACATCCTTTGTGCTGGGATGTAGGAGCCTCTACATAGCGGTGAGAATGTTTACTGTTTCTGAGACGTGTGTTGAAAGCAGAAGCCGGCCGTTGTGGGCGAGCGGTTCTAGGCGCTTCAGTCTGGAACCGCGCGACCGCTACGGTCGCAGGTTCGAATCCTGCCTCGGGCATGGATGTGTGTAATGTCCTTAGGTTAGTTAGGTTTAAGTAGTTCTAAGTTCTAGGGGACTGATGACCTCAGAAGTTAAGTCCCATAGTGCTCAGAGCCATTTGAATCACTTTTGAAAGCAGAACATTTCGATTTCCTGGAAGGTTAGCATGGTATGTCTCATTAGCACCATCAGGAAGAATACATTGGGTGTTATTCTCAGCTATTTTCGTAAACAGCTCCTGTTAGGGCAAGAATTTCCACGGAGACAAGCTGAGACATTACGAAAGCTCCTACGACAAAAACAAAAGCTACCATTAACTATTACTATGACACTTTACGATTTCCGTGATAGGCTGATATGTGATGGATGGGCTCTGCCATTAAGGAACATCAGGGAGAATGCACTCTGTGCTACTCTGGAAAGCAATGAAACAGATTTCTATTGCGCATTTGGAGGGAGACTTGGCTGTTATTTACATAGACGTGTGATGTCAGTATGGTCTTGAGAGCCTTTTAGCTGCATCTGTGAGGGTGAGCTGCTATGCAAACATCTCTCTCGGCACTGAACGCTGCAGCTATGCATCAGCCACGGTGGTTACGCGAACACGTGCACGACCAGAGGGAGACTTGGCTCTTATTTACATAGACTTGTGATGTCGGTATAACACTCAAAGAATTCCAATTGTATATCTGAAATGAGAGGCGACTTTCACCTGCTGGCTGCAGGTGGCAGTGCTTTGAGAGCGATGGCTCATGCCCCTGTGTTCGTCTCTCTGGCACTGGCTTGCGTCCGGCTGGCCCTGCAAAGCACATGTGTGGTGTTGCTGGTGTCGGCATGTGCGCACATTGGAACATCTGTAGGGAGCAGTTCGCTTATATGTTGCGGCCGACGATAGTTCAAAAGCGTTTTTTATGTACAATGAGTGTTTGTGCAGTGCATTATTTTCGGCTGTTTAAGCGTTCTGCGTGTGTTTGCACAACTTTAAACATGCATTATTTTTTGACAATTTCACAAGTAGTGGATGCGTCTGTTGCATTATTTTCTGAACAGGTATGTAGGCTGTACAATGCATTATTTCGACAGTTTACAATTAGTGAGCGTGTTTGCAGAGCCTTTTACAAGCATTATTTTGACAATTTATGATTTGTTTGCGTGTCTGTACATCAGTGTACTGCGTTATTTCGGTGATTTACGAGTACTCGTAGTTTGCAGGTCTAGAGTGGGTGTTTTGTATCAGTATAATACATGAACTACGTGAAATCCATCGCTAAATAAATTGTTCCAAAACAAATAAAGTACAGTCCTTCCTATGCAGCAGCCCAGAACAGACTGAGTCCTTTTCCCGCGATTTTCCTCCCGACCACCATCGACAGTGCCCTCTGGTCGCAGTTTAGGTCATCAGTCCCCTAGAACTTAGAACTACTTAAACCTAACGAACCTAAGGACATCACACACATCCATGCTCGAGCCAGGATTCGAACCTGCGACCATAGTGGTCACGCTGTTCCACACTCTAGCGCCTAGAACACACTGGATGGAGCTATTCCCCATGGCAACTCGAATTGCTTAAATAAACACTGCGTGCAAGAAAAAAGTCTTATGTCCATCCTATCCAGTATCCCAGCATAGGCTGAGTCCTTTTCCTGCCAATTCCAAGGAAGAGATGCTGATCGGATGACTTAGGTTAGTGGAGATAGCCCAAGTGCCCTTCTTTCCCCACGAAAATTTGGAGTTCCCACCATTTTCTTGGGAAGGGGGAGAGGGGAGGGGAGGTGTTTAAGTTAGTGGAGGTAGCTCAATTGACCTATTTTCTCGCCAAAATTTGAACTTTCCGCCATGGCGTCATTGCGTTGCCACTTCTATCTCCGCCATCTTGGATCCTTAATCTTGAACAAATCTGGTAACAATGCAATGTGTGGTGTTGCCGCCCTTGTCCCACTCCTTGGGTATCTAAACAATGCCTGTTACTCTCAAGTGACTTCTAATTAAACTGTGTGTTTATGGAATATCCTCTCAGTTGTCTGACTGGATTCGTGATTCCCTGTTAGAAAGGTGACAGTTCATAATAACCGACGGAAATCATTGAGTAAACCAGAAGTAGTTTCTGAATATCTTGGGCTCTCCAAGGAAGTGTTACAGGCCCTCTGTTTCTACTGATCTACATAAACGATTTAGGAGATAATCTGAGCAGTTGTCTTAGATTGCTTGCCAATGATGCTGTCATTTATCATCATGTAAAGTCTTTAGATGATCTAAACGAACAACAAAATGATTTAAATAAGATATCTGCATGGTGCAAAAAGCGGCAATTGACTCCTGATCACGAAATATGTGAAGTTATCCATATGAGCTCTAAAAAAGAGTCCGCAAGTTTCCCGATAAATCACACAAATTTAAAGACTCAATTAATTACTTAGGGTTTAAAATTGCGAATTACTTAAAATGCAACTATCACATAGACAATGCTGTTGAGAGAGCAAACCAAGGACTGCGGTTTATCGGAAGAACACTTAGGAAATGTGACAGGTTTACTAAGGAGCTTGCTTACACTACACTTGTCCGCCCTCTTCTGGAGTATTGCTGTGCGGTGTGGGATCCGCATCAGGTGGGACTGTCGGATAACATCGAAAAAGTACAAAGTAGCGCACTTCGTTCTGTACTATCGTGAAAAAGGTGAGAGAGTAACACGAATATGATACACGAATTGGAATGGCAAACATTAAAGCAAAGGAATTTTTCGCTGCCGAAGCACCTTCCCATGAAATTTCAATAAAGAACTTTCCCTTCAGAGTAATAAAATATTTTGTTGGCACCCACCTTCATATACAGAAATGATAATCATAATAAAGTAAGAGAAATCAGTACTCGCATGGAAAGATTTAACATGAAGGCATCGATACAGATGCAGACGTAAACGACACGTTGTAAGAATATAGACCTTAACATAAAATAATACTCTGTGTGTAACCATAAATGTTTTCTAAATGAGTTTCAGATCAGCCTGTATTGTGCAACTCCGTACATAACGGAATTCTTGACCCGCAGGAGCCATTTAGTTGTTGTTGTTGTTGTCTTCAGTCCTGAGACTGGTTTGATGCAGCTCTCCATGCTACTCTATCCAGTGCAAGCTTCTTCATCTCCCAGTACCTACTGCAACCTACATCCTTCTGAATTTGCTTAGTGTATTGATCTCTTGGTCTCCCTCTACGATTTTTACCCTCCACGCTGCCCTCCAATGCTAAATTTGTGATCCCTCGATGCCTCAGAACATGTCCTACCAACCGATCCCTTCTTCTAGTCAAGTTGTGCCACAAACTTCTCTTCTCCCCAATCCTATTCAATACCTCCTCATTAGTTACGTGATCTACCCACCTTATCTTCAGCATTCTTCTGTAGCACCACATTTCGAAAGCTTCTATTCTCTTCTTGTCCAAACTAGTTATCGTCCATGTCTCACTTCCATACATGGCTACACTCCATACAAATACTTTCAGAAACGACTTCCTGACACCTAAATCTATATTCGATGTTAACAAATTTCTCTTCTTGAGAAACGCTTTCCTTGCCATTGCCAGTCTACATTTTATATCCTCTCTACTACGACCATCATCGGTTATTTTACTCCCTAAATAGCAAAACTCCTTTACTAATGAAGTTAATGAACTAAAATCCATAAATCGAGGCTTTATTCCTCGCGGCGTACTTCAACGGAACCAGTATAAAGTATAGATGGGAGATTACTGCGAGCCAGAAGAAAGCGTCTGTGTAGAAGTGGATCACAGTAATCATATGCCGCTTAAGGAAGTTAGAGAAGCCTTTCACCTTTAATGAGTCTTGAGTTTTCACTGCAGTGCTCCTATTCCATTTAACAATAGTATTGCTACCACAGTTTCAGGGTGCATATCTGCGTCACCAAAATACCCCATCCATTGTTCCAGATATTTAGCATGGGGTGTCATTTCGTGTCACACATGTCCCTGATTATATATCCTTTATTTGCCGAGATCTGTTTACCCACATGCTGTCACCGCCCGATAAGACGATTCCGTATTTCAGTTTGGCACAAGGGTTCACTGAACTCATTTCATACCCAAATATCGTGATCGTATTGGACATGTAAAAAATTAATTGCAACAGCGTAACTTTTAATTATCTTCAAATCACTCACGATGATATCTGTAGGTTAAGGCTACGACACGCTATAATTTCTGAAATGTCATGTATTCGCATTGTTGTTTTACTAAACTCACCTCGCCGTGTGACTTCATTGAGGACAGAAACGTAACCGAAGGCATTAGTATTTTCGGTATCAGTCACAGGCTTCGACGAGAATGTGAAGTTTGCGTCAGAAACACGCAAGTTCTGACACTGCAAGAATCCAACAATGAATGGCTCACTGCCGGCGGGCTACAATTTTGTCTGAAGTTACCTAAAGGCCGAAGAACAGTTCCGGTTTGTGCTAACGCAGATGGAACTGAGAAAAAAAAATGCTCGTGACACGTATATAAAAAAAAATCCAAGGTGTTTTAAGCATTTAAAAAATCTGATAGTAAACTACAATGCTGATAAAAAGTCGTGCATGATCTCAGATTTCTTTGAAACTGAAATAAGGCTCTGGACTCGAGAGCTTAGGACTCAGAAAAGGAAGATACTGGTCCTTTTTCACAACTGTCCAGCACTTCTTGCACTCTTTGGTCTGGAGAACATTAGGCTTGTTTTCCTTCCTGCAAATACGACAAACTCATTTTAGCCATGGACGGAGGAGGAATTATGAATCTGAAACGCCAATATCATCAGTTCATATTACTGAAAATATTACAATGCGTTGAGAAAAAGCAGGATTATTCTATTACACTAATGGGCGCGATGAGATGCTTTATCGGAGCCCGAATCATCAAGAAGTGTTTCCGTCATGCGGGAATCGCAACTGAAGAAATAAATGTCGCCGAAACTGACGACACGTTCGATGCCACTGATGATTTGTCGCTATCTGCATTGCTACCAGAAATCAACTGCAATATTCTGAAGCAGTGCGATAGTGAAATGTGTGCAACAATGTATGATTACTTTGTTACAACCGTTGCACAGACTGAAGACGAAATTGTAAATGAAGTGAAGAAACAGAGCTACAGAGACGATGAGGTGAGGGAGGGAATAGAAGAAGAAGATAAGGAAGAAGGAAATAAATGGCCTATCCCTACTGTGAGTGGCGTTTTAGAAGTCATTACAACTGAGAACATGTTCTATGAGACTAGGGGAAGGCTCAGTGAAATTTCAAATAAAATAATGAACATAGAACGTAATTTAGTAAACGTTTATTGAGCAAATATTCAGCAGAATAAAGTGACTCATTACTTCACTCCTACGGAAAGAAGTTTGGTGGGTACTGGACATACGGTATTCATGTAAGCTTAAGAGTGAATACTGTGAACAAAATAAGACAAGCCTAAATGAATTTGTTCTTTTCAATTTGCCACCACAAAGGATCGAAAATACGAATCTCGGTTGCAACGACCCTCGTTTATAACAACATAATTTTCAAGGTCCTTTGACTGTTGTTAAAGCCAGGATCCACTGTGTATTTTATGATACTACATACACTACTTGCTATAAAATATAGATCACCTCTGCATTAACACAAAATCTAACTCTAATCGTTCATTATTATAGAAACCGCGAAGGCAGAACGTTGCAGTGTAATAGCAACTACAATCAAAATGCGGATCAAACATCGGGTGTGTTAGACTTGCGAGAATATCTGCTTACTGTCCAACTGTATGCTTTTAAGCAGATGCTGTTTTACAAGATAACAGCTATCTCTGCAGAATACGTCGTCTCCTGCCGTTACACTTGTTCCTCAGAATACGCGTCTGGACAACGACTCACAAACTTCAGATTCCGGAAATCATTTATTTCCCTATGTTAGATATATGAAGCAGGAACCTCACAAGTCTTGAAGAATTTTCTAAACCAACATTTTATTGCAACAGTACCATGAGAACAGAACACTTGTTTTTTGCGGTTTGTAACCCAACATGTGCGGGAAAGATGAAGATATAATTCTTTTGTGATTATTAGCCGAAGCGAATACAGCACTTCACATTCTTAAGAAAAATTTAATTAGTGGTAAGTTTCTGAATGTTCTGCTGGGTTGTTGTTTCCATTTCGTCCATAATATGGGACCAGAAACTCAACAAAGCTACTGCAAGTACACCATGAATCAATCGCGCCAAGAAAACATAAGACACCTCAAAAGAACAATTTCTTTCCTCAAATCCGTTTGCATAGAGGACAAACTAATTACGATTGTAAAAAAAAAAAAAATCGGTTTCTTCCTATTCTGCTATCGGTGGTACACAGAAACAATTTGATTTCTCTGTCTGATACATTATCTCCAAGTATAGTAACATACTAGTTTCTGTGCTGTTTTATTCATGTTGTATCTTGTAAACTTCGCGGCCGTTAACGATAGCTGGTGAATGACGAAACCAGCCACAGTTTCGTTACTGAAATCTACCTTAAGTTACATTGCTCTCTCTCTCTCTCTCTCTGGGTGAATACGATCAACATTTTTCGTACAAAATATGTTGATTTGTTTTACAGTTAGTGTACGTTGTGGAATAGGAGAAGCATCATTGAAGCTGTGAATAAATAATATACGATGCCCCGGATATAAGTGCAAAACCTTCCTATAAATCACTGGAACGCTTGTAATAATATTTCAGTTACGTGTAATGGGGCTTGAAAATGCATGCTGAAACTAGTTGTTCGCCGGCCCGAGTGGCCGAGCGGTTCCAGGCGCTACAGTGTGGAACCGCGCGACCGCTTCGGTCGCAGGTTCGAATCCTGCCTCGGGCATGGATGTGTGTGATGCCCTTAGGTTAGTTAGGTTTAAGTAGTTCTAAGTTCTGGGGAACTGATGACCTCAGATGTTAAGTCCCATAGTGCTCAGAGCCACTTGAACCATTTTGAGGATATACAGGGTGAGTCACCTAACATTACCGCTGGATATATTTCGTAAACCACATAAAATACTGACGAATCGAATCCACAGACCGAACGTGAGGAGAGGGCTAGTGTAATTCGTTAATACAAACCTTAAAAAAATGCACGGAAGTATGTTTTTTAACACAAACCTACGTTTTTTTAAATGGAACCCCGTTAGTTTTGTTAGCACATCTGAACATATAAACAAATACGTAATCAGTGCCGTTTGTTGCATTGTAAAATGTTAATTACATCCGGAGATATTGTAACCTAACGTTGACGCTTGAGTACCACTCCTCCGTTGTTCGATCGTGTGTATCGGAGAGCACCGAATTACGCAGGGATCCAAAGGGAACGGTGAAGGACCTTAGGTACAGAAGAGACTGGAACAGCACATTACGTCCACATGCTAACACCTATTTATTGGTGTTTTTCACTGACGCACATGTACATTACCATGAGGGGTGAGGTACACGTACACACGTGGTTTCCGTTTTCAATTACGGCGTGGAATAGAGTGTGTCCCGACATGTCAGGCCAATAGATGTTCAATGTGGTGGCCATCATTTGCTGCACACAATTGCAATGTCTGGCGTAATGAATGTCATACACGTCGCAGTACATCTGGTGTAATGTCGCCGCAGGCTGCCACAATACGTTGTCTCATATCCTGTGGGGTTGTAGGCACATCACGGTACACATTCTCCTTTAACGTACCCCACAGAAAGAAGTCCAGAGGTGTAAGATCAGGAGAACGGGCTGGCCAATTTATGCGTCCTCCACGTCCTATGAAGCGCCCGTCGAACATTCTGTCAAGGGTCAGTCTAGTGTTAATTGCGGAATGTGCAGGTGCCCCATCATGCTGGTACCACATACGTCGACGCGTTTCCAGAGGGACATTTTCGAGCAACGTTGGCAGATCATTCTGTAGAAACGCGATGTTTGTTACAACACGCAACTGAACGTCGGAGGTTTCAAGCGTCAACATTAGGTTACAATATCTCCGGATGTAATTAACATTTTGCAATGCAACAAACGGCACTGATTACGTATTTGTATATATGTTCAGATGTGCTAACAAAACTAACGTGAATCCATTTAAAAAAACGTAGGTTTGTGTTAAAAAACATGCTTCCGTGCATTTTTGTATGGTTTGTATTAAACAATTACACTAGCCCCTCTCCTCACGTTCGCTCTGTGGAATCGGTTCGTTAGTATTTGATGTGGTTTACGAAATATATCCAGCGGTAACGTTAGGTGACTCACCCTGTATATTCGGCGACGTGGAACAACACGTCACAGTCATCAGTTAAAACAACATATACATGTGCCACTCCAATTTATGAGCATTTCGCTGCTGACCAATAGGGAAAGTAGCGAAACCTTACAGTGCACACTGTCAGAAACTATTATGCCAATTAATACCTAGCACCAATAGCACTAAAAGTGTGGTGTCACCGCCAGACACCACACTTGCTACGTGGTAGCTTTTAAATCGGCCGCGGTCCGCTAGTATACGACGGACCCGCCTGTCGCCACTGTCAGTAATTGCAGACCGAGCGCCGCCACACGGCAGGTCTAGAGAGACGTACTAACACTCGCCCCAGTTGTACAGCTGACGTTGCTAGCCATGGTTCACTGAGAATTACGCTCTCATTTGCCGAGACGATAGTGGGCATAGTCTTTAGCTACATTTGCTACGACCTAGCAAGGCGCCATTACCAGTATAGATATTGAGAGTCTATTATTGTATCATCAAGAGCGATGTCCTACAAATGTGGATTAAAGTTAAGTATTCCAGAAGCTACGTACTTTTCTTTATAGCATTCATTACGTATCCTGTTTCAGACCTCACGCCAGCCTGCGTGAGCTTATAGCGTGCATTTCGGTCTCCTCCAACAAAACAGTGTTAACACGTCTGCCGACACATCATATTGGCGACGAGGCTTAAAAGAGGATTTCGCGTTCGGATTGCACTAATTTACTTGTGTCATGGCTTCGCCACATTCTCCAGATGTACTGTCCGAATTTTATCGCTTGCAGAATCAGCAGACGCAGGCCTTATTGGATGCCCTTGGACAGCTCGTCCAGGGTCAACGTGCAATGCAAAACGATGCGGCCGCCGCCGCTTCACCGCTACAGCAGCCACAACACGCAGTTGCACCACCATTTCGGCCTTTTGAGGCAGCAATGGAAACCTGGACGGAGTGGTCACACCAATCTGGATTCCATCTCGCCGCCTACAGAATTCATGGTAACGAGTGGCAGCCTCATTTATTATCGTGTGTCGGCGACCAGACGTACAGAGTGATAGTGAAATTGTTTCCCCGACGCGACGTAGCAACTCTGTCCTACGACGAAATTTTGTCTGCTTTAGATGCCTATTTCAAAGAAACAGTCAATGTAGCTGCAAAAAGGTATACGTTCTTCCGTACAAAACGTACAGCCGGTCACACTAATCGGGAGTGGGTTGCAACTTTGCAAGGCCTTACAAGGGATTGTGCTTTTGAGTGTGAATGTGGACTCCCTTATTCAGATACTATGGTGTGTGATGCAATTGCACAGAACGTTTCTGATGTTCGCATAAGGGAACAGATTTTGAAACTAGTCAATCCCTCCCTTCAACAAGTGCTGGACATATTGGATAGGCAGGACACACTTGACTTTGCTCAGGAATCATTTGAAACTTCGCCAGCTGTGTGTCACATTAACCGGCCCGCCGGGCGAGCTGCACGGAACGGTAAACCGCCCTCGCGCCCTTCCGCGCAGCCACGTGTGCCGCATAAGCAAGCAAATGCAGTGCTAAAATCATGCCCGCGGTGTGCTACTAGACATTCGTGTGAGAATTGCCCGTTACGCCAGGCTATTTGCTTTTTCTGTAATAAGACAGGTCATGTTCAAAGTGTTTGCCAGAAAAAGCTTAGATCGGACACTCACAATCATTCCAGGCCCTTTGCTTCGCGCCGGAATCGAACCACGAATACTCGGGCTTGTGAACCTTCACCCATGGAAATTCATGTAGTTAATGCCACTCCGTCCAGTGCTTCTCTCTCTAACAGTGACTGTGTTCATCCCACAAAAAGTGTGCGTCGACATCGATGGAAATCCCATCAGGTCGCAAGTGATTCTGTACCAGTGTCTGTTCACGTTGCACAAAACAGTCGCTCTTGTCGTCAGCAGGACAATAAACTTTTTGTAGACTTGGAACTTAATGGCAACGTGATACCATTCCAGCTCGATACCGGAGCTGCAGTTTCATTGCTCAATAAAGACACGTACAAACAGCTGGGCAAACTTCCGTTGCGTGCCGCAAATGTTAAGCTCACTAGTTATTCAGGACAGCATATCCCTGTGTTAGGACAGTGCAGCCTTCTTGCAACATACAAGGGTCAAACAAAACTTGTGTCTTTTTACGTCCTTCGTTCTTCTTCTGCGGTGAACTTGTTTGGTTTAGATTTATTTCAGTTGTTTAACTTGTCTATAGTCAATCAGGTCCTATCAGTGAACCAGACTGTGCCTTCAGCCAGTGTTTCTCGTCTATGTGAAGAATTTGCAGACATTTTTGCACCGGGCCTTGGTTGCGCTAAAAACTATGAAGCACATTTGGAACTGAAAGACAACGCGCAACCGAAATTTTTCAGAGCGCGTAATGTTCCCCACGCATTGCGTGATGAGGTCGCAAGAACATTAAACGAATTGGAATCACAAGGTGTAATTGAACGTGTGCAGGCTTCTCTCTGGGCTTCACCCTTAGTAATTTTGCAAAAATCTTCCGGAAAATTGAGACTTTGCGTGGACTTCAAGGCAACAGTGAATCCACAACTAGTGACTGCTACTTTTCCTTTACCCCGCCCGGAAGATCTTTTTGACAAACTGTGCCCAGGTAAATATTTTTCTAAGTTGGACCTAGCAGATGCGTACTTGCAAATACCGGTGGACGAAGAATCCCAGCGCGTATTGGTGGTTAACACGCATCTTGGT
Organism: Schistocerca cancellata; assembly: GCF_023864275.1. Classification (NCBI taxonomy): domain Eukaryota; kingdom Metazoa; phylum Arthropoda; class Insecta; order Orthoptera; family Acrididae; genus Schistocerca; species Schistocerca cancellata. The sequence goes on from NC_064628.1 coordinate 261,341,892, forward strand.
TTGTACCGATTCAAAAGACTGCCATTCGGGTGTGCATCCACCCCTGCATTGTTTCAGCAATATTTACAAACTGTTTGTGCGTCGGTCCCTACTGCTGCAAACTATCTGGACGATATTGTGATCTCCGGAAAGACGGCAGAAGAACATTTAGACAATCTCTGAACATTATTTCAGGTCTTGCGACAAAATGGTCTTCCCTTGCGGAAGGACAAATGTGTGTTTTTTGCTAGTGATTTGCCATATCTGGGACATGTACTCAATGCCCAAGGCATACATCCCAGTCCAGAGCACCTTTGTGCCATACAAGACTTGCCTTCGCCGCAGAATTTGAAGCAGCTACAGAGTGTGCTGGGTAAAATAAATTATTACCATCGCTATATCCCCCATGCCTCTTCCATTTCAGCTCCGCTTCATCGCTTACGCCGTAAAGGTGTTCCATTCGTCTGGTCGACGGAATGCGAACGCGCCTTTCGCCAGCTGAAATCGGCGTTGCTTTCTAATACTTGCCTTACACCATTCGATCCCCAGAAACCCCTTTTGTTGATGGTAGATGCATCAGATTTCGGGATCGGTGCTGTGCTTGCGCACAAAGATGGTTCGCATGATCGCCCTATTGCCTTTGCGTCCAAATTGCTCTCGTCAGCACAAAGAAATTATTCACAGATAGAGAAAGAAGCTTTGGCTCTCGTATTTGGTGTTACCAAGTTTCATGATTTCTTGTATGGTCGTCACTTTACATCATCACAGACCACAAACCTTTGACATCGCTTTTTCATCCGAACAAGCCTGTACCTCCACGTACAGCGCAGAAATTCATTCGCTGGTCTATTTTCCTCTCGCAGTACCGCTACGATATCTTGTATCGGTCCACTGCTAAGCACGGAAACGCCGATGCGTTGTCCCATTTGCCTGTTGCTGAGGATAGAGCATTCGATTCTTTCGAACTTGCTTGCATGTTCATTGATTCGGAAACCGATGACGTGGTAGAATAGTTTCCAATTGATTTTCGTCGTGTAGCTGCAGCCACAGCTGTCGACCCTGTCCTTGCTACCGGTTTGCGTTTTGTTGCTACACAATGGCCCTTGTCAGTCACGGATCAAGGATCCGTTGGTTCGCCGATTTTTTGCTCACAAGGAGAGACTTTTTGTACGACGTGGTGTGTTGCTGTTGCGTTCTGATAATGATCAGTCCAGGGTCGTGGTCCCACGTTCGTTACAGTCCTCTGTCTTAAAGCTTCTCCACCAAGGACATTGGGGTATAGTGCGAAAGAAACAACTTGCTCGTCAGCACTGTACTTGGTTCGGAATCGATGCTGCGATTACGAATATGTGCTCTTCTTGCATGGCGTGTGCCGAACAACAATCCGCGCCACCGCGGACATTCTTTGCATGGCCGAAAGCCACTTCCCCTTGGCAACGCTTACGCATCGATTTTGCTGGTCCATTCTGGAATGCTCGATGGTTGGTTGTTGTCGATTCATTCAGTAATTTTCCTTTTGTTGTCCGGATGTCTTCTACGATGTCTTCTGCCACAGTCCAAGCGTTGTCCGCTATCTTTTGTATTGAAGGTCTACCACAGACTATTGTTTCCAACAATGGCCCACAATTCATGTCCGCAGAATTTCAGGCATTCTGCAAGGCCAATGGTATTCAACATCTGACATCCGTGCCGTTTTCACCTCAGTCAAACGGTGCCGCTGAAAGATTGGTCCGGACTTTCAAGTCACAGATGTTGAAGTTGAAAGAGTCGCATTCTCGGGAGGACGCGTTGTTGCTCTTTTTGTCTTCGTATCGCTCTCAGCCCCGAGAGGGTCGCTCGCCGGCTGAGTTGCTCCATGGTCGTCCTCATCGAACCTTGATGTCTTTGCTACATCCGCCGCATCAGGTTCCTGTGCAGCGGCAGTCACCTGCTTTTGCTCCCGGCGACGTTGTATACTATCGCAACTATCGCGGTTCACGACGTTGGCTCGCAAGGCGCATTCTTCGCTGCCTCGGCCGCGCTATGTATCTGGTTTTGGGGGCCTCTGGTGAGGTGTGTCGGCATCTCAATCAGCTGCGCCTCTGTCGTCGCACGGGTTCTGCTGCTCCCCGTCTGCTTTCAGCGACGGTGCCGTCCGGTCAGCGCCCTGGGGACCCATCTACTGGCTCGCCTCATCCCCCGGTGTTACCGACGATGCCTTCCATTTTGCCCCATGGCGTCGCGCCGCCGCCGCAGCCGCCGCCGGCGCAGCCCGCAGTGGACGCGTCGCTGCAACCGCCGGGCGCCTCCCTGGGTCACACGCCGCCGATCGCTTCCCGTGACCACATGTCCTCCGCCATGGAACTCTTGCCCGCTCCGGACCAGCTGTCGTCTTCGCCAGTCGGGTGCTCCGACTCAATGGAGGTCGATCCTTCGGCCCCTCCTGACTATCTACGGGGGCGTACACCTCATGTTGGCTTGCACCCTGGACTAGGTTTTCAGGCGTTTCCTAGCTCCCCTCGGACCGAATGGCCGGGTGCGGGTGGCACAGCCTCGCCTGTTGTTAGGCTCCCCACCTCGTCGCGTACGTCAACAAGGGGTCCTCCCCACGGCGGGCGGAAGCCTTATAACACAACCGTTCGCCGATTTGCGGGGGAGGAATGTGGTGTCACCGCCAGACACCACACTTGCTAGGTGGTAGCTTTTAAATCGGCCGCGGTCCGCTAGTATACGACGGACCGGCCTGTCGCCACTGTCAGTAATTGCAGACCGAGCGCCGCCACACGGCAGGTCTAGAGAGACGTACTAGCACTCGCCCCAATTGTACAGCTGACGTTGCTAGCCATGGTTCACTGAGAATTACGCTCTCATTTGCAAGACGATAGTGGGCATAGCCTTTAGCTACAGTTGCTACGACCTAGCAAGGCGCCATTACCAGTATAGATATTGAGAGTCTATTATTGTATCATCAAGAGCGATGTTCTACAAATGTGGATTAAAGTTAAGTATTCCAGAAGCTACGTACTTTTCTTTATAGCATTCATTACGTATCCTGTTTCAGACCTCACGCCAGCCTGCGTGAGCTTATAGCGTGCATTTCGGTCTCCTCCAACAAAACAGTGTTGGCACGTCTGCCGACACTTCAAAAAGGACACATTAAAAGCTGGGTCAATTTGAAACGTGCTAACTAAAAGTCTTCAACTGATAGAGGCTTACATACAACAAGATCTTAGACGAATTTTGCATCATGAAAGACAGGTAAATCTGAAATTAGTGAGGGCACATAATGAAGCAGCACAATAATGCGGCATAGTCATAGGATGAAAAATGAAAAACATGCAAACATCTATTAATAGAGGGCATTTTACAGCTATGTAAAATGAACTGGGTGGACCTTGCAAATCTTACAATAGGAAACAGGCATATGACGTACATTCGTTAAGCCTAATTATAGGCCACAAAAGTAATGCGGGAAACACTGACCCAGTTAAGAAATATATATGTATGACGTACAGTAATCAGAAACCAGAAAGAGAAGGAAATGAGGCTGAACGCTGCTTCAAAAAAGAAAAGTTTTTCAGCAAGACTGCGTGCTTAACCGCAGTTTGCTCGTTCAAAATGCCCTACGGATCACGGCAAATGTTGAGGCTGATTTCTATTTCTTCTAAAACGTTTAAAACCGGGCCCTTACTTTCAATATGTAGAATGCTTCAACATGTGTTTAAATATGAAACGGAATGGTTATGATACTTCAAGAGGTTGGTGAGGGGGGACGTGGAATTGATAAGATCCTGCTGCTCTCTGAATCGTATGTTAATGGAGCGGCCAGTCTGGCCTATTTATGTGGAAGGACACTCAGCACATTGGATACGCCCTACTGTGCGTAGCGATTGTCTTCTCTGGTTTCGTGGTGCTTCAATAGGAGCCCAACCTTATGCGCGGTGTACAAGGCGGGTACAGCTCTTATTTTTTTTCTAAGCCATTTGTCGATCCTGTCAGGTATAACACCTACGTATGCGATCCTGCAAAAATATTTTTTAGTGTTATAATTGCTAGTAGATGACAGGGTAGTTGGAAGCGGCTTTCGATTGTATTTTGCTGATGAAGATCATCAACAACATTTGGCTAGTAGCCATTAGCATGTACTATGTATTTAATGGTATCCAACTTAAGCTGGTAATTTTATTTTGAGAGAGTGACTCTAGCCTCTCGGTAAAGCTTTAGACGAAGAGTTGCCATTTTTTGCTGTTTTGGATGAACTGAAGAGCAATGAATAATAGAACTAGTCGTAGATGGTTTCCTAAACATGTTAAAGTGAACTTTACTGACGTATAAAGAAATATTTCAAGTCTAAAAATGGGACTGTAAAGCCAGAGTGGTATTCAACCTTATAGTGAATGTTGGGGTGCATTTTGTTCAAGTCGTTTTGAAAAAGTTGCAGCTGGGTGTCGGGCCCGTTGTGCAAAAGTATGATGTTATCGATGTATCTTTTGTAACTACTACTGCCGGGCGGTGTAGTCGAGCTGTTCTATGGGCTTCAGTCTAGAACCGCGCGACCGCTACGATCGCAGGTTCGAATCCTGCCTCGGGCATGGATGTGTGTGATGTCCTTAGGTTAGTTAGGTTTAAGTAGTTCTAAGTTCTAGGGGACCTGATGACCTCAGAGGCCGCGCGGGATTAGCCGAGCGGTCTGCGGCGCTGCAGTCATGGACTGTGCAGCTGGTCCCGGAGGAGGTTCGAGTCCTCCCTCGGGCATGGGTGTGTATGTTTGTCCTTAGGATAATTTAGGTTAAGTAGTGTGTAAGCTTAGGGACTGATGACCTTAGCAGTTAAGTCCCATAAGATTTCACACGTATTTTAACGTTTTTTGACCTCAGATGTTGAGTCCCATAGTGCTTTGAGCCATTTGAACCATTTTTGATAACTACTACTCTTTGAAGGTGTTGTGGGTGGGCTGAAAGAAAACTGATGTCCATTTTAATTACGGTCCAGAACAATTCTGAGCAAATGAAGGAATTCATTTTTTTTAAATCTAAACGAGAGAACAACCGTAAGTTGGATTCAGTAATAAGAATCACCTCTTTAATTGAGATATTCGTATACACGCTTACGATGTCGAGACTTGCTAAAAATGGTTCAAATGGCTCTGAGCACTATGGGACTAAACATCTGTGGTCATCAGTCCCCTAGAACATAGAACTACTTAAACCTAACTAACCCAAGGACGACACACACATCCATGCCCGAGGCAGGATTCAAACCTGCGACCGTAGCGGTCGCGCGGTTCCAGACTGAATCGCCTGGAACCGCTCGGCCACTCCGGCCGGCCGAGACTTACTAGATTAGTATCACTAGTTACAGGTACTTGTTTGAAGTGTGTTATTAACTCCTCTCTGTTCTTGATGGCATGATCATCATAGAAACATTAATGTTTACTGAGGAAACTTTGCATTTCCTTAGCCAATAAGTAATCTGGGCCTTTAATAGCATTGATAATTGGCCTTAAAGGAGCACGTGGCTTATGAAACTTCACGACACCCTTGAAAGTGGTCGTTGTCGTATTCATCGGTATTAAAGTTTTTTTAAGAAATGGGGTGAATGACGCATCTGTTTCTTAAAGTGCCTTGTTAATTTCCGCAACGAACTTCGCTGTGGGGTTAAATGGGTGTGTTTTGAAACTAGGGCTGGATAGGAAGTACTGTGCTTTCTGTACGTAGTCGGCCTCATATAAAACTGCAGTTTTATGTAGTTCTGTACTGCCCTTTTCAACATATTTCTTTATCACGCACAATGCACTTTTAACTTTTTTCATGTAACTTTCTATATAATGTTTCCTTTTTCATTTTTCATTTTAATTGTAAATCACTAATTCAAACTGTCAACAGCCGGGCCTTCTTCACCCGTCAACAGATGACAATATTTCCGCTACTCTGGTTTACCAGTTTGTTAGCTCCTTCGCGTAATCTACTCCATGAACTGCGCTTACTGGTAGCACATCTCCTTTTGTATCTCGTCCACCGCGGCACTCGGAGTCACAACAGCCAAGTGGAAGTGTCCTGATATTCTTGGCGTATTTCTTTACGCAGATATTCGTCTGTAGCACTATCTAGTGTCACTTTGGAATTGACTTAGGTTTTACAGCACCTAGCCCGTTCTGCTTTTAATTTTTTTTTTTTTTCGAATCAGTTCTCTGTTTTCTTTTGGTTGTTCTTCATGTGTATTGCTGCATGTAATAATTATCTCCCGTGTCTTCCTATTTCCAGTACGACACCTGAAAATGGGCGTAGAAGAGCTCGAAGCCAGTCGTGTCCAAAGTAAAAGAACCTTACAACTATAGCGGTATTTTCAACCTCTGGTATACTGCTCAGTTGCGGATGTTCCTCCGGCAGGATTGTTTGCGTCCTAGCACTATGCAGCTCTTATATTCTCAACAGAACATGGACCTACTCGAAAAGAAATTTCTTTTTAGTCAGTGACACCAGGTGGTAAAATGGTTTACGCTTAGATAATACATTCGTACTCACCGTTCATCAGCTTTTAACTGTTCAGAAGATTCCATTTTCAATGTTATGCCAGCCAAAAGAAAGAAAATGTAAGTTATAAACCTCCAATTTTAAAATCAAATCTCCATCACTTCCTTGCGTCTTAGTCTTTCCTAATCTACACTGAAGAGCCTAAGAAACCGGTATAGGCATGCGTATTAAAATACAGAGGCATGTTTAGCGGCAGAATACGACACTGCGGTCAGCAAGGCCTACATAAGACAACAAGTTCAAATGGTTCACATGGCTCTGAGCACTATGGGACTTAACATCTATGGTCATCAGTCCCCTAGAACTTAGAACTACTTAAACCTAACTAACCTAAGGACAGCACACAACACCCAGCCATCACGAGGCAGAGAAAATCCCTGACCCCGCCGGGAATCGAACCCGGGAACCCGGGCGTGGGAAGCGAGAACGCTACCGCACGTCCACGGGATGCTGGCAAGACAACAAGTGTCTGGCGCAGTTGTTAGATCGGTTACTGCTGCTATAATCGCAGGTTATCAAGATTTAAGTGAGTTACATGATGTTATAATCGGTGCACGAGCGATGGGACACAGCATCTTCGAGATAGCCATGAAGTGGGGACTTGCCCGTACGCCCATTTTACGAATGTACAGTGAATATTAGGGATCCGATAAAACATTAAATCTCTGACATAGCTGCGGCCGGGAAAAGATCCTGAAAGAATGGGGCCAACGACCACTGAAAAGAAACCTTAAAAGTAACAGAAGTGCGACCCTTCCGCCAATTGCTGCAGATTTCAGTGCTAGCCCATCGACAAGTGTCAGCGTGCGAAACATTCAACGAAGCACCAACGATATATGCTTTCGGAGCTGAAGGACAACAAGTGTATCTTTGATGACTGCACGACATAAAGCTTTACACCTCGCTTGAGCCCGTCAGCGCTGACATTGGGCTGCTGGTGACTGGAAACATGTTGCGGATGGACGTGTACGGGTACGTAGACAGCCTCATAAAGAGATTGCTGCGGAAACACTGTCTCCATGTACGCGTACACCATAATTATTCTAGCACGCAAACATGTGGGGTTACACTCGTGTGGTATGAGACGTTCCCGTGGAGATGGGGAGGGGGGGCGGGCGGTGTGCGGCGGTGGGGTGGGTGGACTGCAGTGGCCAGTTGTGGGGTTGTGAACCACTGAGGGTTACGGCGGGACGAAGCCTCTCCGTCGTCTCTAGGTCCCCGGTTTAATACACACGCACAGTACACACACGCACTGGACAGTTAGCAAACGGCACTCAGCAAAGAGCATTTGTTAAGAAGGAGGGGTATCTATGTTGCCGCTTCCCGTAGGCTTTGCAGCGGTGTGTATGGCCATGCATGTATCTTGGTTTTCCCTCGCTGTCAGCTCTTCTCTTGACTTCAGACTTGCTCCTCCCAGAATTTCTTTTCTGGTGGCTCGACACCTAAATACTTATTGTTGCGTTGTACCTAGCATTCCTTGCGAAACTTTGCTTTGTCACTAGTATGGCGGTAGCTCTCGGCTTCCATGATGTCTTTATGCATTGTTTGTAGAACTGGGTGGCCGGTAGTTCCCTGTGCTGCGACAGCTTGTGTGTGGTTGCCGCAACTTGCTTAGCATTTTCCCACAGCTACACTACTGGCCATTAAACTTGCTACACCACGAAGATGACGTGCTACAGACGCGAAATCTAACCGACAAAAAGAAGATGCTGTGATAAGCAAATGATTAGCTTTTCAGAACATTCACACAAGGCTGGCGCCGGTCGCGACACCTACAACGTGCTGACATGAGGAAAGTTTCCAACCGATTTCTCATACACAAACAGCAGTTGACCGACGTTGCCTGGTGGAACGTTGTTGTGATGCCTCGTGTACCATCACATTTCCGACTTTGATAAAGGTCGGATAGTAGCCTATCGCGATTGCGGTTTATCGTATCGCGACATTGCTGCTCGCGTTGGTCGAGATCCAATGTCTGTTAGCAGAATATGGAATCGGTAGGTTCAGGAGGGTAATACGGAACGCCGTGCTGCATCCCAACGGCCTCGTGTCACTAGCAGCCGAGATGACAGGCATCTTATCCGCATTGCTGTAACGGATCGTGCAGCCACGTCTCGATCCCTGAGTCAACAGATGGGGAAGTTTGCCAGACAACAACCATCTGCACGAACAGTTCGACGACGTTTGCAGCAGCATGGACTATCAGCTTGGAGACCATGGCTGCGGTTACCCTTGACGCTGCATCACAGACAGAAGCACCTGCGATGGTGTACTCGACGACGAACCTGGGTGCACGAATGGCGAAACGTCATTTTTTCGGATGAATCCAGTTTTCGTTTACAGCATCATGATGGTCGCATCCTTGTTTGGCGACATCGCGGTGAACGCACATTGGAAGCGTGTATTCGTCATCGCCATACTGGCGTATCACCCGGCGTGGTGGTTACACGTCTCGGTCACCTCTTGTTCGCATTGACGGCACTTTGAACAGTGGACGTAACATTTCAGATGTGTTACGACACTTGGCTCTACCCTTCATTCGATCCCTGCGGAACCCTACATTTCAGCAGGATAATGCACGATCGCATGTTGCAGGTTCTGTACGGGCCTTCCTGGATACAGAAAACGTTCGACTTCTGTCCTGGCCAACACATTCTCCAGATCTCTCACCAACTGAAAACGTCTGGTCAATGGTGGCCGAGCAACTTGCTCGTCACAATACGCCAGTCACTACTCTTGATGAACTGTGGTATTGTGTTGAAGCTGCATGGACAGCTGTACCTGTACACGCCATCCAAGCTCTGATTGACTCAATGCCCAGGCGCACCAAGGCTATTACTACGGCCAGAGGTGGTCGTTCTGGGTACTGAGTCCTCAGGATCTATGCACTCATATTGCGTGAAAATGTAATCACATGTCAGTTCTAGTATAATATATTAGTCCAATGAATACCCGTTTATCATCTGCATTTCTTCTTGGTGTAGCATTTTTAATGGCCAGTAGTGTAGAAGTTTACTGGTCATTGACAGAAGCCAGAGCTGCCAAGGCAGAACTTCGTCGTTTTTTAAGTGTTCACTGGGGAAATTGTCCTTGGGTGTAACAATACGCATGACACTTCTGACCACCATCGACGGTTGCGAAATATTGACGGCATTGGACAGATGCTGTTCATGGTCAAATACAATGGTGCTACCTGCAGGCTTGACAAGCATCTGAATCTTTGCTCAAGCATGCAGTTCTCTTGGTGTTTCCATATTCTTGGCCAATATTTGTAAGTTCGTAGTTTCTTGTCCAATAAATCTGTAATTCCATAAATACAGATCTGCTTCTTATCTCTCTGAGTAAAATAATATTGTGAGTTCAGTGCTTCTTATACTACAGAATAAAATAATATTCTGAGTCCAGTGGAGTGTGTAATATGTAAAGATAGTTGCAATTTATACAAATTTTAATCTAAGAATACAAACAAAGCTGAATACTAACATAACTAATTTAGATTTCCCCATGTATGTTCTGACTGAAAATAATACTTTACGGTGTGCATGCATTTAAAGTATAGTAAGGAGAAATTGATGAAAATATTATAAATTAATAAGGACGTGGCCTAGAATATCACGTTAAATTTAAAAAGAAATTACTTTTCGACGTCATTAGTATCTTTATTTAGGTACAATTAACTGATAATTAAAACGGTAGATTCGGCCACGATTCTGAAATGTTGGAATTTGTATTAATGTAGAATATGTCTGTAAGATAAATTCTGTATTTAGACATGTAGTGTCCTTTATTGGATATAATTTAAGAAACAATGTGTAAAAAAGAAAATATACATTATATTATTATAGTTTGTATTTCATGAAATACATCTCGACCTGACTCACTGCTGTTCTCAACGCGCCGGCAGGAGTGGCCCTCCCCCACACGTCAACGGATATAGATGAAAATTACTAAACAGTGTCATGAATGTCATTCGCTGCCATTAGATTCAGCGCCGCCGGCCGGTGTGGCCGAGCTGTTCTAGGCGCTTCAGTGAGGAACCGCGCGACTGCTACGGTCGCAGGTTCGAATCCTGCCTCGGGCATGGATGTGTGTGATGTCCTTAGGTTAGTTAGGTTTAAGTAGTTCTAAGTTCTAGGGGACTGATGACCTCAGATATTAAGTCCCATAGTGGTCAGAGCCATTTGAATAAGAGTATCGACTTCCCTGTCCACAAATGAAAGAGCCTCCCACATCGTATTAAACGTAAGCGACGCTGTTTTCAATTTTCTCAAGGTTACAGAGAACACGGCACAGAGAAATGGGAGGGTCGTAACTAACGTTACTCAGGTACTTAACTTGCATCATTGTGTACTGAACACCGGATCCGGTATCGTGATGCCGAATAAGTCTTTGAAAGCAGCGCATTGGTTCCTTCGCATGATAGCTGCAATAACAGGTGATTATTTACACTCGAGAGATGACTGCTCGCTGGCCTTCAAGTGATGGACGACTCGCAACGAGCAATCGATACCCGAGAGGTGCTTGGCGCGCGCGGTTCCTTTCACAGAGCCTTGTGTGTGTGCGTGTGTGTGCAGGAGATGCTGTGCAAAACAGCCGTCACGGAGTGGTGCTGACTAACGCTGCAGGGTGTACACGGCGCGCCGAGTTCAGCGGGGCGAGCAAACGCTGGCCGCTTTGTGGCCGCCTGCTGACTCAGGCTCGCATTAAAGAGCTGCCGGCTGAGCCTTTCATTGCTGGTGCGACGCCCTCCCCGGGCGTGATCCGGCAGGCTTTCAGCCGCTCCTCGCTCTTCGCCAGTCTGCTCGGGATCCCGAACGCCGCATCGCGAGGGACGGCGCACCTACCTCTACCGTTCCCGCCAGAAATTACGGGTCCCACTCACGTTTTAAGACTGTCGCCTGTTTCGGAAGGGCAGGTGGCGCCAGACGTGGGTCAAAATCGGGACGGAATTGATGCAGATCTCTCCGAAAGTATTTTTACTGTCGTCACGTAATTAGGCAGATGGAAGTTCTCAAGAGACCGATTATCATCGCAGTCTGTTGTCGAAGTCAAGGCATCGATCGCTGATAGCGTGTAATTCACGAGGAAAGTTATTAAGAAAAGTCAGTAAGTCTTACGAGACCACGATTTAACTCTATGTTATGTCGAAAGATACCGTAGTTAACAAAGAGACATACTTTTGAAATAAACAATGAGCGTTGACAACTAACGTCTACCAGTGTTCATCATCAAGCACCTTTTTTGTTCGATTTCTTCTCTATTCTTTATTTCACCGTCCTTTCAAATGGTTCAAATGGCTCTGAGCACTATGGGACTTAACTTATGAGGTCATCAGTCCCCTAGAACTTAGAACTACTTAAAACCTAACTAACCTAAGGACATCACGCACATCCATGCCCGAGGCAGGATTCGAACCTGCGACCGCAGCGGTGACGCGGTTCCAGACTGATGCTCCTACAACCGCTCGGCCACACCGGCCGGCCTTCGTAAGTAGTGATAAATTGTGTATTTTCACGCTTTGAGTGCTACGAAGAAAAGGATTTCGCTCTATAGCATTAGCTGGAATCAACTTCAGTGATTTGTGCAATTGCAGCAGCATTATCGTCACCAAAAACAAAACAAAAAACAAAGCGTTCGCCAAAACTGTGGATATCTACGGAATAAACTAATATTTTTCGGTTCAAATGGCTCTGGGCACTATGCGACTTAACTTCTGAGGTCATCAGTCGCCTAGAACTTAGAACTAATTAAACCTAACTAACCTAAGGACATCACACACATCCATGCTCGAGGCAGGATTCGAACCTGCGACCGTAGCGGTCACGCGGTTCCAGACTGAAGCGCCTTTAACCGCATGGCCACACCGGCCGGCTATATTTTTCGGAATTATAGGAAGTTAAGATTCCTGTTCATAACATGTTACGTACCGGTAGTGAACCGCGTTTGTCACTTACTCTTACTCTAGCACATATTATAACTAACATATTCTGTTACATTTAATTTTCCACTTCAACAGGAGATTTTACTGTCTGTATTAGTCGTTAATTAACGCAATTTTCGAGTTTCTTAGTAACTATAACCTCAAAAGAGTTTCTAGATACATATCAGCTTAGTTTCCCATGGATTATTTGCACTTAACTGTAATGATTTGGAACGAATCATGTTATATCCGCAAATTGATGTGTAAATATGGCTACATTCTGAACATTTAGTAGGATTTTTTTTCTATTTTTCTATTCATGTATTGCGTGTCCGCCCTTCGCCTTTAAGACGGCTTGAACTTTTCTGTGGTCATGTTCATTGAGGTTCCTGAACGTCTGTGAAGGAATCGAAGCCCATTCTTCCTCAAGAGACCAGACCAGAAGAGTCAGAGGTGTTGGTTGCCGGAATATGGAGGGAAGTCGGTGCTCTAGCCCATTCCAAAGATGTTTCATTGTGTTCAAGTCAGGGCTCTGCGCAGTCCACTCAATTTCAAGGCTTTTATTGTTCACAATCCGATGCCTCACACACGCTGCACTGTGATAGATTGCATTGACATGCTGGTACAAATACTCATTGTCTCCGAACAGTTCCTCGCAAAGCTGTAAAACGTGTTCCTATCCTTTCACAGTTAGTTTTCCTTAAGTGCAATCAGGCTAGCACACCTTAATGGGGAGGAACACTACTTCCTCCATGCTTCACTGCTGGCACGAAGCACGACAGCAGGAAACATTCTCCAGGCATTAGCATCAGCGCAGCTGTTCCACTGTGTTACCATAGGATATCACCCCAAATCACCTCCACTCTCCAGTGACCCCCATCATTACGTCATTTCAAACGTCACTCAGCGTGTGGTTTACGAACAATTGCTCGACCACAGAATCCCATTATTTTTGATTCTCTACGCACAATCATCATGCTAGTTGCACTTCTGGTTGCACTTTAAAAGTTAAAACTAATTCCTTCGCTGATTTCGTGTGATTTTTTTACGACGACCCTTCGCAATACTTGATGGTCCCGCCTCGGCATAAGGGCTCTTAGCTGTCGTTGCTTCTTCGCATTCCAGTTCGCCATCACATCACCACATCAGAAGGGCTAAAATGTCCCTGACGGACCTGTTACCCAAGCAACAATCAGTCGTTCGAAATCATTGAGCTTTCCTGGTCTACCCTTTCCTCTAAGGAAAACACAATCCTGCCAGCCACCTTTTATACTGGCGGCTCGACCTCCCGTGACACCTAGCGGACAAATCTGCAGTACATACGTGTGCCGGACTCTTTCGATCAGATAGTGTAGCAGGATTTTACGCTCAGAAAACTAGGACGAAGCATTTGTAAGACTTCGAGAAGAGGATACCAAGTGACATGGAACTGAAATGAACAGCCAATGACAGAAGAAAGGGACTGCATCGACAAGGCAGTAACGCTTAGAATATGTGTGTGTATGTGTGTGTGTATGTAAGTTACATAAAGCGGCTGAGTCAAACTTCAATGAGGCACTTAAAACATACCTTTGAGAGGAGCACGTGGAAGAGCTATGTATGGCTCAACTTTAAAAGAATAGTTGACAATTCTCTAGAGATTGTACCTACAGTCCGATTAAAATTGCTGGATAGCTGACCAAACAGAGCACTCAGCGACATGCCTGAACCGTTCGTCGTTGCCAAACTACTAGTTTATTTTCAATTCCTTGTCCGGCTTTCTTTATTAATCTGTTTGAGTCCCAAACTCCGGGTCTGGCGCTCATATTTCGTATCACACACAAATACACACACACACATACACACACACACGCACACACACACACACACACACACACACACACACACACACACACACACACACACACACACACATCGATGCTAACGAAATAGACACTTTTCATACACAGCACTAACCAATCACTACGGGTCCTTCTGCACATGACGTGATTCAGCGCCACATACACAGTTATTATAATCACAAGATAAACTTCGTGTCAAATTGCGTGAGGCCCTATTTTTGAGCGCTGGATCATTGGTGTCATACATACAATAAATTTCCGCATTGTAATTGCGTAGTGTAGTGGTTTGTGTATAAATCTGACATGTAGAAAGTGATAGCCTCGAATCTCGTCGAATGCAGAGAAATCTTTTGTTATTTTAAAGAACTTTATTATCATTTTTATTCGGTTAACTACTTTCAATGCCATTTTTTTATTTCTATTACTTCGCTGCGTTATTTATATCATCGTACTGACTCTTTATTTGCTCTGATTTTTCTTTCTGTTATTAGTTTCTTTTCTTTTTTTCAATCTGCCTACAATCTTCAGCAAAGTGCCAACCAAGACTGTTCATCGGTTGGTAACACTGCATCCCATGTAGCCAGTGTGAGGATAGTTTCAGGGAAGCAGTGGCAGCGAGAAATTACACTTTGTTACTACCGCTTAAAATGAAATTTTGTTGTGGAAAATGGCTATGCATACAAATACATAATGGAATTGTTATGTCCACAATTTACTCGTAGAGGTAACCCGTAAACGCCGTGAACAAAGCGAACGTCATTTTACTGCTGCCACAGATTGTCGATCGCCGTTTTCTCGGGTACATTACACACCACGAGGTCGTCGCTAGGTTAGGATATGAGCCTAAATTCAGCATTACAAAACCTATCGTCTGTCGCAGTTCAGTCATTGGTCATTTAAAATCAGCTGTGGAGAGAGCATCTCGCATTTCCGACATACAAGGTGATTATAATTGAAGTTAAACGTACAAAACGCTGTAGAAATAACAGCACTGGTCAAAGTTACGTCAAATTGCAACGGAATATTATCGGATAAGGGGGAAAATGTATGGCAGAAGAAAAAAATAGTGTGAAAATTGATCAATAGATGACGCTTATGTGTCAGAATACGTAAATGAAAATACCTGTCACGCGCACGACCCACTGAAGTTGGTATAAACACTACGGGTACGGGTAGGGTAAAGCGACGTACCAAGGCTAGTGTTCAGAAGAGATAGGAAACGAAATTGAGAATAGCGAAGCAAAATCAGAGATGCTGAACTCGGTATTCAAATGTTATTCTACAGAGAAAAACTCAGTACTGCAATTTAACTCTTGCACTAGTGCAAGGATTGTTAAAATTGTATGAAGTTTCAGGGCTCCCTGTCAGATGCTACATGGAGCAGGCCCCTGAGTTAGCCCCTCTTTTAACCACAAACTAATGCTAATTTTTCGAATAAAAACCGTGCCAGGTTTATCTCTGACAACCAATTGTCATAGAATATTAGAAGATATTCTTTCGAACGTAATGACGTACCTCGAACAGATTAATCTTTTGCATGCGAACTAGTATGGACTCCGAAAACACCTATCGTATGAAACAAAACTCGCACTTTTCTCGCATAACACCCTGAAAACCACGGACAGGTTAGTCCTAAAGAGGCGGCCTGCCCACAACTAGTCCACTCCACGACTAATTTTGAAGAGTTAAACTTACAGAGTTATGGAGCCACCACCATCCTACACAGTGTCTTGTTGATGGCTACACTCTAGCCCTGTAATCAGCACTTTGCATCTCGAATCGGAACTCATCTGGCCAGGCCATGATTTTCCAGTCGTCCAGCGTCCAGCTGATGTGGTCACGAGTCCAGGAGAGGCGCTGCAGGCGATTCCTGCTGTTAGTAAACGGACTCGCGTCGGCCGTCTACTACCATAGACTATTCCAAATATTGCCACACTGTCCTGACGTATACTTTTGTCTTACGTCCCGCATTGATTTCTGCTGTTATTTCATGCAGTGTTGCCTGTGTGGCATGTGACTAGGGCCTCCAGTCGGGTAGACCGTTCGCCGGGTGCAAATCTTTCGATGTGACGTCACTTCGGCGACTTGCGCGTCGATGGGAGATGAAATGATGGTGATTAGGACAACACAGCACCCAGTTTCTGAGCGGAGAAAATCTCCGACCCAGCCGAGAATCGAACCCGGGCCCGTAGGACTGACATTCTGTCGCGCTGACCACTCAGCTACCGGGGGCGGGCGTTGCTTGTATGTTAGCACTGACAATTCTAAGCAAACGCCGCGGCTCTCGGTCGTTAAGACAAGGTCGTCGGCCACTACGTTGTCCGTCGTGAAAGGTAATGCCTGAAACTTCGTATTCTCGGCGCACTCTTAACAGAGTGGATCTCGGAATGTTGAATTTCCGAAATGGACTGTCTCATGCCAGCAGCTCCAGCTATCATTCCGCGATTAAAGTCTGTTAATTCCGGTCGTACGGCCATAATCGCTTCGGAAATCTTTCCACGTGAATCACCTAAGCACAAACGACAGATCCACTGACAGCTTCCAGTGACAGTTCTGCAGTCGTGTAATAGCGCAATAAAGGGCCTTCCCGTCTATGTATTCGCAATACGTTGAATTTGTGTCAACTGATACTCCCTGAGCGTTTCTCTCGTTCATTTATTTATAAGTGTACTTACCTCATTGAAGCTGTATCACTTCCATGCTACCAGTTGAGAGTGCGGTTGTTCGCTGTATGGAGTTAAACTGCACCCCATCTTTTCTTATTCTCCCTTTATTCCTCTCTCTAATTACTTGCAACAAACGCAAATGAATGTGGAGTTGGTGTGTCACATAGGGCAGAAATCATAGAATATGTTAGTGAGCTGTGAAGTTGTAAAACAATTTACGTGTTGTGACTCTTCATGCTTTCCCGGCGGATGTGTTGTAAATAATCTTCACGGGTTTGCCGCAGGATCACGTTGTGCAAATTCCACAATATTTTTTCGGTATTCGGCCGGCCGCGGTGGTCTAGCGGTTCTGGCGCTGCAGTCCGGAACCGCCGGACTGCTACGGTCGCAGGTTCGAATCCTGCCTCGGGCATGGGTGTGTGTGGTGTCCTTAGGTTAGTTAGGTTTAAGTAGTTCTAAGTTCTAGGGGACTTATGACCTAAGATGTTGAGTCCCATAGTGCTCAGAGCCATTTTTTTTTTCTTCGGTATTCCTTGTCAGTGTGGGGCAGCGTATATAGGCCAGACATGTCGCACAGGACAAGAACGCTGCGATGAACATCAGCGTCATGCACGCCTTCGTCAACTGGAAAAGTCGGCAATTGCGGAACACTGCCTGAATACAGGACATGGTATGGTTTATGAAAAGACGGAAGTTTTTTCCCCAGCATCATCTTTCTGGGACTGTATCATTAAGGAAGCAGTACATATCCATACAGCCGATAATCTAATCAACAAGGATACGGGATTTCAACTGAGCACAGCCTAAAACCCTGCATTGGCTGATATTAAATCACGATGCGAAAATCAAGATTCTTCGATAACAGGACCGTCACAACACTGGCCTAGTACGGCCGTTGGTGATTAACGTCTGGCCGGCCTGTTGACAAACGCAGCGTACAGCACACGTGCGGGGGAACCGCTCTGCGATTTTCGGCAGAGGGAGTTTGAATAGGACAAATCACTGCGCATGCGCGAATTCCGCGGCTGCGTATTCTTCGAGCGCGTGTTCTAAATGGTTCAAATGGCTCTGAGCACTATGGGACTAAACTTCTGAGGTCATCAGTCCCCTAGAACTTAGAACTACTTAAACCTAACCAACCTAAGGACATCACACACATCCATGCCCGAGGCAGGATTCGAACCTGCGACCGTAGCGTGTTCTAAAAACGGGGCGTCGGTGTGCAGATAATATCAGTCGTACCTAGCCACGAGCAAGGTTGAACCACCTGAAGATGTCAGACAGTTGCTTCGAAGAAATATTGTGGAATTTGCACAACGTGATCCGGCGGCAAACCCGTGAAGACTATTTACAATTTACGTGTTGTCTGCTACATTAGGCTGTTCTATGTTAATACAGGTCAGAGGTGTTCAGTCACGACTCTCAGTTTTTGTTACCACAGTTCACTGTAGTTGCAGTCTGTCATGGCACCACACCAACATATTTGTAACACGTTCCCAGTGTTAAGACGGGGCAATTACACTTTTCTCTGTGCGCCACGTCACTTCATTTCATTTAAGCTGTTAGTTGCTCTCTGCAGGCGAATTTTTTCTAGCAGATTAAGGATATTTTTTTGGCAACCACGAAAACACGCGCGTTCTCGCACACCTGCCGAGGCAGCTGAATACTTGGGTCGTGAACACGTCCCGGCGTTCTTCGAAACTTCCGAAGTGTGCTAGCGCACCGCAGAGTCCGTGAGAAATACCGTCGGTCTTACGGCAATTCACACAGCTTACCGGTGCATTCCTTGTGGGTTATCTCTTCTTAAAACTTTCCTTGGCGCGGCTGAACCGGTCTGGGACCGAAAGCCGTAAGGCGGCTGCGTGAGGCTCCAGACGCTGCCGCTAATGTCGAAAGCGTGTCGTATAGCACGCGGGCCCGACCGCTCGCTGACGGATACTAATGCGCCGTTATAAAAAGAGAGACTGCCGACCGCTTAGACGGGCGGCCTTCCCACACCGCCGCGCTGGTTGGTACCAGCAGGTACAGCACACAGCCGCTGCCGGGCGTCGCGCATCAAACAAATGACTGCCGACAGCGTCCACACGGCCCGCCAGGGTCGTTACGGAGGCGGCGACACAGGAGGACACCGCCAGCCGCCAGCCGCCGCTTCGGTCTGCCCGGTTGCTCAGTCCGAATTAACGACGGGAGGCAGCAGCATGCCACTTTGCGCGCCCACTGGGCACAATATTAGTCACTCTCTTACAAATGCACAAAACTCGCTTTGGAGCGCTGTAAGTGGTGTGGAACTGCTACCAGGTCTTATGACACTCCACCGCTGACGCAGGGAACGGCAGTGAACTGGTGTGTATGGGGACAGCGCAATATGACTGACGTGGAGACGTGACACGTCGACAGGCAGAAACGACTTATCGTGTTTAGACAACTCACTACTACACCGCGAATGAAACTGCCCGACTTGTTTGCGCGTCGGTGTGGCCTACCCAAAGTGCCTGCATGTTATATTGTACTACTCGCGGCCCTGTAACATCCCGCAAGAACAATGATCGTAGAAACATCGGAACGCATAGGGACCGGAGAAAAGTGGCACTTTCTACCAATGACAATTGATTTCACACCTGACAACAACTTCTACTGTCAGTGAATGCATGTAAATCTGAACCAGTTTCAGTGTGAACGTTGCGAATCGTACTGCATGCAATGGACTTACGGAATCGGGTGCGTCGCAAGAGGCCATTATTCACCCTGGCTCATAATGAAATGTGCGTATGGCATATTTGGCCAGAAACCTCTATAGCGAGCAAAATTAGATAAAACCGGCAACGATTCAAAAACCAACGGAGACTGGCCGAAAGCGTCGATTGAGAGCCGGCAGGTCGTAACAGGTGGACAACACGAGAGAAAGACTGATGATCAAAGTGGCATGAGTGGGTAACAACACCAGAGGGCAAACCAAGACCGAAAACTAAGACATATCGAATTCGGTTCCAAGGCGACAAAGGTCTAGTGAATATGGATTCTGACATGCATACCTTAAGAGTTATGAGCACTTTTTCACCTGCAATATTGTGAAACAGCCGACCACTGTGGCCGAGCGGTTCTAGGAGCTTCAGTCCGGAACCGCGCTGCTGCTACGGTCGCAGGGTCGAATCCTGCCTCGGGTATAGATGTGTGTGATGTCCTTAAATTAGTTAGGTTTAAGTAGTCCTAAGTCTAGGGACTGATGATCTCAGATGTTAACTCCCATAATGCTTAAAGCCATTTGAACCATTTTTGAACTGTGAAACAAACCACTCTATTGCAACCTGTTTCCTTTCCATATATTGAGAGGGGTTGATATGGACCAAAACAAGAAAAAAATGAGGAGTAAACATGGGCTCTGAAACGCATATCTCAAGAGCTATAAGCATTCGTTCATCTCCGCTTCTGTGAAATAAAACACATTCCTTCTATTGTAGAAGTGGTCGTAGCTCTTAGTATATACATTTTAGAGCTCATGTTTAGCAGACGTAAAAGAAACATTCTTCACAATGATGAAAATCCGAGGGCAGATTACGAGTAATACGAGAATTGTCTCAGTCTGTTACGCAACCAAGTTGCTGACAAGGATAGTTACTAGAAGAATGGGAAGGAAAAACTAAGGTTCTGTTAGTTTGCTTTTGGGAAAGGTAAATGCAGTAGAGAGACAGTTCTGACATTGCTCTTGATAATGGAAGTAAGACTAAACAAATATTGGAAAAAGGATTCAGCAATATAAAATATTCTGATGTGACAAAGGTCGGGGGCTAGCAGTATGCACATATAAAGATAGCGGTAGTATCGCGTACACAAGGTATAAAAGGGCAGTGCATTGGCGGAGCTGTCATTTGCCCTCGGTTTATGTTGTTGTTGTTGTGGTCTTCAGTCCTGAGACTGGTTTGATGCAGCTCTCCATGCTACTCTACCCTGTACTCGGTTGATTCCTGGGAGAAAGTTTCCGACGTGATTGCGGCCG
This sequence comes from Schistocerca cancellata, assembly GCF_023864275.1. Classification (NCBI taxonomy): domain Eukaryota; kingdom Metazoa; phylum Arthropoda; class Insecta; order Orthoptera; family Acrididae; genus Schistocerca; species Schistocerca cancellata. Next base: position 261,362,804 of record NC_064628.1, read on the forward strand.
CACGACGGGAATTAAAATACTTTCAACGCGAAATAGTAGTTGGATCTAGACGCATAGGCCGTTCCGTTCCGTAAATCCTTAGGGAATTCAGTATTCCGAGATCCACAGTGCCAAGACTGTGCCGAGAATACCAAATTTCAGGCGTTACCTCTCGCCGACGGACTTCAGTCAACGAGCGAGTGCAGTGGCTATGCCTAGAGTTGTCAGTGCCAACAGAGATGCGGCACTGCGTGAAATAACCGCAGAAATCATGTGGGACGTACGACAAAGGTGCCAGTTGAGACAGTACGGCGAAATTCGGCGTTAGTCGGCTGCTGGCAGCAGATGACCGACGGGAGTGTCTTTGCTAACAGCACGACGCCGCCTGCAGCGCCTCTTTTGGGCTCCTGATCGTGTCGATTGGACCCTAGACGACTGGCAAACCGTGGCCTGTTCAGATGAGTCACAGTTTCTACTGGTAAGAGCTGATGGCAGGTTTCGAGTGTGGCGCAGATCCCACGAAGCCGTGGGCTGAAGTTGTCAACAAGGACCTGTGCGAGCTGGTAGAGTCTCCGTAACGATGTGGGTTGTGTTTACACGGAATGGACAGGGTCCTATCGTCCAGCTGAGTTGATAATTGACTATAAATGTTTACATTGGTCTAATTGGTGACAATTTATAGCCATTCATCACGCTCCCAAACAACGAAGCGCCATGTCACTGGACCACAATACTGTTCGCCATTGGCTAGAAGAACATTCTGTACAATTCGAGCTTATGATTTGGCCATCCAGATCGCCCGACATGCATCCCATCGAACATAATGGAAAGGCTAGTTTGTGCACACAGTCCCGTACGGGGAACACTTCCGCAATTATGGACAGGTACACAGACAGCATGGCTCAGTAATTCTTCTGCGGACTTCAAACGACTTGTTGAGTTCATGCCACGTATCGAGTTGCTGCACTACACTACGCCGGACAAAAGGAGGTCCGACACGATGTTCTCAGAAAAATAGATGTAAGGTCTAGGAAAAGACAGGTAATATTCACCATTTATAAGAGCGAAGGAGGAACAACAAGAATGGAAGACCAAGAACAAAAGACTAGGATTAAAAAGGGTGTAAGACAGAGTGACGGTGTTTCTGCCCTCATGTTGAACCTACACATTGAAGAAGCATTCACGGAAATAAAAGATAGATTCAGGAGCGGGATTCAAATTCAGTGTGAAAGAATGCGAGTGATCAGATTTGCTAATGACGTTTCTGCTCTCAGTCAAAGAGAGAAATATTTACGGGACGTAATGAATGGAATCTATGTTCTACTTGGCGCAGAATGCTCACCATTACAATTGCAGATGAAGTAATTGTGCTACCTTGGCAGCACAAAAACGTATGACAGATGAAGCAAAGAATAGCGTAAAAAACGGATTAGCACAACCAAAGAGGGCACTCCTGGCCAAAAGATGACTCCTAGTAGCAAATATTATCTTCCACGTTAGGAAGAAACTTCTCAGAATGTTCGTCCGAAATTTTGTATGGAAGTGAGCCATGGATTGTAGGGAAATCAAAGAAAAAGAGAACCTAAGTGTTTGAAATGTGATGCTATAGAAGGATACTGTAAATCATCTGATTCTATAAGATTAGTGAAATTATGTGAAGAATAAGGGAGGAAAGACATATGCCGAAAACATTGACAGGATAGTACGACATGTGATAAAACGTTGTGGAAAAACGTTCGTGGCATCAGAGGGATATATAGCTGGTAAAAACAGTAGAGGAACACAGAGATTGGAATACAGCCAACAGATAATCGAGGACGTTGGATGTAAGTGTTACTCTAAGATAACGAGGTCCAGCACAGGAAAGGACGTCGTGACGATTCGCATCAACCTGTCAGAAGACTAATATATATCTCTCTCTCTTCTCTCTCTCTCTCTCTCCCTCTCTTAGTATCCGAACTTCACAAAACCCTCTTGCACACTTTGCTGTACCAGTGCGCCTAGAAGAAACTCATGAGGAAATGTGTGTAGAAGAACTTCTGTGAAGTTTGTAGGGCGAGAGATGAGATAGCGGCCACAGTAAAGTTCTGAGGGCGGGTCGGTTGAACATCGCGACAGGTAAAGATTCGGGGTTCCAGTTTTAATCTGCAACAAAGTTTCAGATCGGCGCACACTCCGATGCATAATGCAAAGTCATAAATACTTCTTCGCTGGTGGGTGTTTCAGAATAAGCATGAATCAATATTACCATGTAGCTCCTTGTAGGTGATCTACTGCGGCTAGACGTTGTAAGAATCTACATAGTCAGATGCGGTTGGGTCCAGTATACACTGAGCCGACAAAAGTTATGAGACACCTCCTAATATCGGTCGGATCTACTTTGGCCCGGATTAGTGCACCAAATCGACGTGGCATGGACTCCGTAAGTCGTTGGAAGTTCTCTGTAGAAATATTGAGCTTTGATGCCTCTATAGCCGTCCATAATTGCGAAGGCGTTGTCAGTTCAGGATTCTATGCACAAACTGACCTCTCCATTACGCCCATGCCGAGAAATCTGGGTGGCCAAATCATTCGATCGAATTGTTCGGAATGTTCTTGAATGCTGAAGCGAACAATTGTGATTTGGTGACATGGCGCGCTGTCGTCCATAAAAATTCCATTGCAGTTGGGGGACGTGGAATCCGTGAATTGCTGCAAGTGATCTCCTAGTATGTGAACATAACTATTTCCAGTCAATGATCGGTTCAGTTGGACCAGTGGACCCCGTCAATTCCATGTAAACACAGCCCACACCATTATGTATCCATCAACAGCTGGCACAGTGCATCGCTCAAAACTGGGGTCCATGGCTTCATGGCGTCTGCACCACACTCGAACCCTACCATAAGCTCTTACCAACTCTATTTGGTTTAATCATGGGAGTCTGGTGGCCACGGAAGTACTGTAAACTCTTCCTGATGCTCTTCGGGCCTCGCACGTACACTGCCAGCTCTGTAACACATTGCGTTGTCCTGTTGGTAGATGTCATGCCACGATGAGTTCATGCGGTTGTGGACAGTGTCCCCAGGGAGAGATACATATTAGTATGATCCACAGTGGCTTCCAGAATGACGAGATCACCCAGGGAATGCTACGAAAACATTTCCCAGACCATAAATTTGCCTCCTCTGGCCTGCACCCTTATGTTTCAGACGTTTCACGCCGTACACGCCAACGGCCATCTGTCCGATTCCGATGGACCACAAAACGCGATTCATCTGACCAGGCCACGGTTTTCCAGGCGTCTAGGGTCCAATCGATATGATCACGAGCTCAAGAGAGGCGTTGCAGGCGATATCGTGCTGTTAGTAAAGGCACTCTCTTCGACCATCTGCTGCCATAGCTCATTAACGCCAAATTTCGCCGCACTGACCTAACGGATCGTTTTTCGTACGTCCCACGTTGATTCCTGCGGTTATTTCACTGTGTTACTTGCAAAATTCGCCTCTCTGAGTCGTTCAGCGAAGTTCCTGGTGAAAGGCAATGCCGGAATGCTACGCACACTCTTCACACTGTGGATCTCCGAATGTTGAATTTCAGAAATGGAATGTCCCATGCGTCTAGGTCCAACTTCGACTCCACGTTTAAAGTCTGTTAATTCCCGTCGTACGGCCATAATCAAACTGTACACGTTTACACGTCAATTACTACCTGAGCACGGCGGAGGTTCGAGTCCACCCTCTGGCATGGGTGTGTGTGGTTGTTCAAATGGCTCTGAGCACTATGGGACTTAACTGCCGAGGTCATCAGTCCCCTAGAACATAGAACTACTTAAACCTAACTAACCTAAGGACATCACACACATCCATGCCCGAGGCAGGATTCGAACTTGCGACCGTAGCGGTCACGCGGTTCCAGACTGTAGCGGCTAGAACCGCTCGGCCACCCCGGCCGGCTGTGTGTTTGCCCTTCGGATAATTTAGGTTAAGTAGTGTGTAAGCTTAGCGACTGATGACCTTATCAGTTAAGTCCCATGAGATTTCACACACACACACACACACACACACACACACATACTACCTGAGCAGAAATGACAGATCCAGCAAAGCACTGTGCTTTTATGCCTTATCTACGCGATACCACCGCCATCTGTGTATGTGCATATCAGAGCATCTTCCACTGACAACGTGATGAAGAGTTGTCCAAAATGCACCTCTTGCGCTCTCCAGTCAGTTAATGTGACTACCGCCTATGTTCGCCTTCACCGTGCAATAACCGCTCACAGAAGGCACGTCTCGTCACTAGCAATGGAAAGTATATAAGACGTGCCAGGGTGAGGCGGACAACAGAACAGTCGTTGTCACAATGCAGAAGAGAGTGATTTGTCTCACGTCCAAAAGGGCGTGATCATTGGCTTTTGGGCTAAGGTGGAAGCATTTCCGAAACGACTATGTTTGCAATCTGTTCGCGTGTTGCCATAGTCAAAGTATACCGTGCGTGGCAAAATGATGCTATATAAAATCGACGCCGAGGGGTCTGCACCGCACCACAGGCCACCGATGACAGGGGTTAAGAACAGCTGCGGAGATGTGTACGCCCGAGCAGACCTGCAACTGTTGAGCAGTCGACAGCACAGGTGAACCAAGGGCCCACCAGTAGTGTCTCTACAGCGAACGTTGCTGTGTATCGGCCTCCGCAGCAGGTGCGTGATTCATGCGCCCACGCTAACTGCTGTTATTGGCTACGGTGGTTATAATTTGCAGCCGTTATCGCAACTGGACGTCCACTGAGTGACAACAAGTAGCCTTTTCATATGAATGGCGTTTTGTGCTCCATCGGAATCGGACAGATGGCCGTTGGCGTATACGGCGTGAAACGTCTGAAAGACAAGGTTGCAGGCCAGAGGAGGCAACTTTATGATATGGGGAATGTTTTCGTAGCATTCCTTGGGTGATCTTGTCATTCTGTAAGGCACTATGTGTCATACTAGTATGTATCTCTCCCTGGGGACATTGTCCACAACCGCATGGACTCATCGTGGCATGTCATCTACCAACAGGACAACACAATGTGTTACAGAGCTTGCAGTGTACGTGCGAGGCCCGAAGAAAATGGTTCAAATGGCTCTGAGCACTATGGGACTTAACATCTATGGTCATCAGTCCCCTAGAACTTAGAACTATTTAAACCTAACGAACCTAAGGACAGCACACAACACCCAGTCATCACGAGACAGAGAAAATCCCTGACCTCGCCGGGAATCGAACCCGGGAACCCGGGCGTGGGAAGCGAGAACGCTACCGCACGACCACGAGCTGCGGACGAGGCCCGAAGAGCTTCAGGATGAGTTTACAGTACTTCCGCGGCAAACAAACTCCCCTGATTAAACCAAACAGAGAATCTGTGGGACCACCTCGATCGGGCTGTTCTCACCACGGATCCTCAACCGAGAAACCTGGCGCTGCTGGCCGCGTCACTGGAGGCGGCGTGGCTCCACACCGCTGTCGGTACCTTCCAGAACATCTCTCTCTCCCTGCTCATCTCGCAGCAGCCTGTGCAGCGAAAGGTGGTTATTCAGATTTATTATAGGTGGTCACCTTAATATGACAGGACAGTGTAGCCCCAGACGTTATTTCTGGTTAAGATCGGGTTGACTGTCGTCGAACTAGGATGATACGCAGGCAGCCTGGTGACCAATATCGTTGTCATCTTGGAAGGCGGAAGTGGCTTTGAATCTCCACGCTTCTGTGAAAAGATCTATGCGCTAACCATTCAACAGCGACCTCTCTCACACCTTAGCAGAAGATCTGACAGATAACCAGTGAAAATTCTAGTCGTATGTAAAATCGCTAAGCGGTCCTAAGGCTTCCATTCAGTCCCTTTTGAGAAATTTGGTGTGGCAGCTGAATAAAGCAAAAGGAAAGACAAAGTTTTAAATTTCACGTTCAATAAATCGTTAACACAAGAGAATCGTACAAACATAACGTCATTTGACCATTGAACAGACTCCCATATGAACGACATAGTAATAAGCACATCTGGCGTAGACAAGCAACTGAAAGATTTGTAGGCAAGTAAATTATCAGATCCGGGTGGAAACCTAGTTCGATTTTACTAAGTGTACTCTGCGGCATTGGCTGCTTACCTAGCTTGCATTTATCATGAATCTCTCGCCCAGCACAAAGCCCCAAGGACTGCAAAAAAGCGCAGGTGAATCCAGTATACGGGGTGGTCCATTAACAGCGACCGGGCCAAATATCTCACGAAATAAGCATCAAACGAAAAAACTACAAAGAACGAAACTCGTCTACCTTGAAGGGGGAAACCAGATGGCGCTATGGTTGGCCCGCTAGATGGCGCTGCCATAGATCAAAGGGATATCAACTGCGGTTTTTTTTTAATAGGAACCCCCATTTTTATTACATATTCGTGTGGTACGTAAAGAAATATGAATGTTTTAGTTGGACCACTCTAGTGCGGTTCCAGGCTGTCGTGGTTGCATGTGGTCGTCTCATTGAGCAACGTTCGAAACCCGCACTGTAAACATGCATTTAACAAATGGTACCCTCTCATGTGGAAACTGGAATGTCTTTCTTTAAATAGTTTATTTATATGATTGTCTTACGGTTACTCATTTTTCATCGGGGCTCCTCTCAAGTAGCGAATGATTAATTATAACCAGCCTGTATAATGTAGTGGTTTTCATTGCCTTCCGTACCCTCAAGTCGTTGACAATTGATGAGTCTTCCGCCTTTTAGGGGCAGTGCCCGATTCCAATGGCAAGAGGGAGCCCCGAACCTCTCTCTGCTCCTCCGCCCTCTTTGAAAGGCCGTTTGCACAACGAGGGCGACTGCTCATGTCGGAAGATTTCGGACACAATTCTGATGATTTTTACTCAAAATTTACGCAGTGCTTTGTATTGAAACCCGGGACCTAGGTCGTTCTGGTTACTAGTCAGAGATACCGAGGTGACTACAGAAAACAAAACGTATCCGGTGATGTAAAGCTGAATTGGCCCTGATAATGCAGTCGGTAAAGCATCGTGAAGATAAACGTTTCGAAATCGAGTCTCGGTCCGGCGCAAAGAACACATACTCTGAAAAGTTTCAAATCAGCGCACACTCCGCTGTGAAGTGAAATTTCATTCAGGAAGAAATAGCATTGTTGACGTATTGGGATGCGCCCCTTTTGTGACGGCGAACGCACGTGACCTTAACGCGGCCACGCGTCCACACGTGAGGCGGCGCCGTCTGACCCTAGAAACAGACAGTGGCGGACGTAACCCGAGCGGGCGCCGGCTGAATTATTCAGGCGCCGCTCTCATATGCATGCCTACGTGTATCGGTGGGACTGTTCGTCAGGGGCTCGCTGAATATTCCCGGGCACAGAGCTCGGGAGCAGGTGTCCGCGGGCGCCTGCCCGCCCCTCCGACTCCTTTCGCCGGCCGACCGCAGGAGAAGTCAACAACCGCGGCGCCGTCTGCGGACGCGCGCCATTTGAATAGCCGGCGGGATGCGCGCGGGGTGGCCGGGAGGTCGCGTGTAGCAGCGGCCGGCCGCCACCTTAAAGGTCACCGCGTCGACGGGCAAGGACAAGGCCGGATTTGCATCTCAAAACGGAGACCGCTCAGTGGAGGCGCTGCCCCCATAGTCTGTGTGCCGCACGGACGACAGCCGCGCGCGTCTTCGCAATTCGTGCCGCGACCTCGCGTCCGGCCGCTGAAGAAATCAGTAACTACAGCAAACAAAAACAGAAGCGTCTCGCCATCCAGAATTCACTCAAACTTCCCTTTTCGTTAACTAATAAGACTCTGTAATTACTTGACATGGTCAGTAGGAGAGCTAGTTCTATGTGAATGTAAAAAAAAAAAAAAAAAACATTCCAAAATGGAAGTTGTATTCCCCACATCACAGTTAACCCGAGCCGACAAGTGCAAAAATTATCACAGAAACAGATTCACAGATCATGCGTCCAAGTTGCTGACAAGAATACTGTACAGAAGAATGGTAAAGAAAACTGAGGATATGTTTAGATGACGGTCAATTTGGCTTTAGGAAAGGTAAAGGCACCAAGCAGGCACTTCTGTCGTTGCGGTTGATTATGCAAGCAAGACTAAAGAAAGAAAGAAAAAAAAGGGAAAACAAAACACGTTCACAGGAGGAGAAAATTGAAAAGTTGTGGTAAGTACTACGACACCACACTGCTGAGAACATCGCTCCCTAACCTTACACACCACTTAATCCCCATCCATGCCCGAGGGAGGACTCGAACCTCCGGCGCGGGGAGCCGCACGAACCGTGACAAGGCGCCTTGTCCGCAGCTCGTGGTCGTGCGGTAGCGTTCTCGCTTCCCACGCCCGGGTTCCCGGTTCGATTCCCGGTGGGGTCAGGGATTTTCTCTACCTCGTGATGACTGGGTGTTGTGTGCTGTCCTTAGGTTAGTTAGGTTTAAGTAGTTTTAAGTTCTAGGGGACTGATGACCATAGATGTTAAGTCCCATAGTGCTCAGAGCCATTTGAACCAAGGTGCCTTACACAGCGCGGCTACACATTCACAGGGTTTATCGACCTGGGAAAAGCGTCCGAACATGTCAAATGGTTCAAATGGCTCTGAGCACTATGGCACTTAACATCTGACGCCATCAGCCCCCAAGAACTTAGAAGTACTTAAACCTAACTAACCTAATGACATCACACACATCCATGCCCGAGGCAGGATTGGAAACTGCGACCGCAGCGGTCACGCGGTTGCAGACGGAAGCGCCTAGAATCGCTCGGTGTCAAATGGTGTTCGATGAAAAAAAGATAGAGGTAGTTTATAAGCAAAGACTGTTGATATTCAATATGTTCAAGAATCAAGAGGAACCAATGAGAGTGGAAGACTAAGAACGAAGTGCTCGAATTGAAAGGGTGTAAGGCACGTATAACTCTTTCGCCCCTATTGTTCAGTCTATGTATCAAAGAACCAATGATGGCCATCAAAGAGACGTTCAAGAGTGGAATTAAAATTCGAGGCGAAAGGATATCAATGACAAGTGAAAGTGAAGAAGATTTACAGAATCTGCTGAATGGAATGGGCAGTCTAATGAGTACACAATATGGACTGAGAACAATCGAAGAAAGACAAAAATAATGAGAAGTAGCAGAAATGAGAACAGCGAGCAACTTAACAGTGGCATTGGTGATCACGAAGTAGATGAAGTTAAGGCAGCAAAATAACCTACGCCGAACGAAGCAAGGAGGACATAAAAAGAAGGCTAGCATTGGCAAAAGGAGCGTTCTTGGCCGAGAGAGCTCTACTATTATCAAATATAGGCGTTACTTTGTCGAAGACGTTTCAAGAATATACGTCTCAAGCACAACATTGTATGGTAGAATACATGGACTGTGGCAAAAAAAAACAGAAAATAAGAGAATCGAAGCATTTAAGATGTTGTGCTACATAAGGATGTTGAAAATTAGGTGGACTGATACGATAAGGAATGAGGAGCTTGACGGACTATCGGCGATGAAATGAATATGTGGATAACATTGACAAAAACAAGGAGAGGATGGTAGTAAGACACCAGAAAATAACATCCAAGGTGCTAGAGGGACCTGTAGGGTAAAAACTGTAGAGGAAAACATAGATTGGAATACATCCAGCAAATAACTGAGAATGTAGGCTGCAAGTGGTACTCTGAGATCAAGAGGTCGACAGAAGAGTGGAATTCGTGGCGAGCCGCATTAAACTAGTCAGTGCCTTTCAATGGCCAGATGGCAATGTGCCACATGTAGGGGCTTCACAATTCACGTATCCAATGATCCTAAGATGGTAATATAACTTTACTGAAACTAGTAATCAGTATATGTATTAACAGCGATTGGGAAACTGAACTAATTCGCAAGTTTTCTTACGACTCCCATTTTATTTAGAAAAATAAAAGTCGCCCCAAATTTCATTTTATTTTTATTTTTATTTTTTTATATTGTTGTTGTCGAACTCAGTCTATAGATTAGTTGGTGTGGCTCTCCATGCTACTCTATTTTCTGCAAGCCACTTCAGTTCTGAGTAACTAGTACAGCCTACTTCCATTTGAACCAGATTACTGTATTCATCCTTTGCGCGCTCTCTACAGTTTATGTCCCTCTCACCCCTTCTCCCTTCTCTCACACTTCACTACATTATCGAACTGACGACTCCTTCACGTCTGAAGATGTGCCATATTAACCGGTCTTTGCTTTTGAGGGGTCTGGCTGGTGAACAAAAGCGGAAATCCTGAAAAAATTGTCAGTTTATCGAAATAGTGTAGATCAAAGAATAAGAGTTGTAGCCGCACTTAATGCTTACCATCTTTTGACTGATCCTTTAGGAATAATTTGGTGTACAAACAACAGATTTTGATCTCACACTGTTTTCTAAATTGTGACTTGTGTTGGAAGTAAAATTACATAAGTACAGCATAGCTACACATATCTCGAAATAAAAACAAAGTAGAACATTGATTTTTTTCTGGAAGTTGCCTACACTATTACGTTTAAAGTAGACTTTTAAACACATGTCGCTGTCATACGTTATGGTTCAATAATTTTTAATAATTATTACCAAAAATTTCAGTAATTAACCCATAGCTTTTCCTTTAAAAAGTCTTTAATTTTCAAATTTATGTCATACGAATAGTCTGCTTTTTATTTATGTATATTTTAAGACAGTACACAAAATTTCAGTCATCTTTAATAATTTTTAACCAGTGTGTGCCAGAATGTAAAAAAACTGAACTTCCGGGAGGCATGGATTCGAAAACGCCTTCAGTCACAACTTATTTCCTGCATATGTCAGTTGTTTCCTGCATGTGCCAATTGTTTAATAATTATATCTTTAGCACTACGAATAAATTCATCTGTGACCATACCACGTACAAAAACATCTGTGAAGTGTTTACAGAGATATATATGGGAATGTGCCTCTTGAATGAAGTGATATGTACGAAAACGATGGAGAAAAGAATGTATGCTGGTGCTAAAACGTTGAAAACGCTTTTCTTGGGTTATTATTAGTAAGTTTGAAACGTCCCCTTAGCAAAATTATAAATGACTGTGCTTAAACTGACACACAATATTTTTAGCGCAACGCAATCTGACTTTCAATAATCCCTACAAAAGAATGGCCCTGGCTAACATTAAACTATACCTTTCACAAATCACTTACCTCACAAAAATCTTCGTTACTCGAACTACTGCAATACAGCGAGCGCCACTGCTGCCAGCTAAATAAAAGATTCAAACTACTGAAGGCACTAATTACTGATAGGGATAGTTAGCAAATGAAAGCTTTTGATAGAGAACAAACAATGTATTTACCTTAATATTGTTCAAAAGTCATAATATATAGCAGTTCATGACATCCAGTCTAACAAATTTACTGTCTCTGATGGACACACGTCCAGATCATCCGCACTCAAAACTCCGCCATTTCTCTCCCCACATTCACCACTGCTGGCGGCTCACCTCCAACTGCGCAACGCTACACGCTGTTAACAGCCAACTGCCCAACGCTACAATAGCGACTATTGCAACAATGCCGACCAGCCTCAGACTGCACACAGCACAGCTAGTGATTTTCATACAGAGCGCTACGTGGTGTCACCAATATAAAAAACTAAACAGCCTACTTACATAGCCCCGATGCTCCCCACAAAAAATTTTACAAATTCTTTTGGGCAGTGGCCAACGCAGATTTGAAAAAATTTTTCATAATTACAATAACAAAGAAATCAAATGCACACACTTATTGATGCACTGTTGGTCAAAAGCTAAAATTATCTCAAGTCCATAAAGACAGTCATGATCATTCATCACAGTATTAATCACAATTTTATGCACAAAGTCTGAGCAATAGAAGAAAATGCACATGGTGGGCCACCAGAGGTGCAGACCCACTGCAGTCCTTATAGAAATATTAGCATTGGTGGGCCATCAAAGATTCAAACCCCCTGTAGTCCTTGTAGAGACGGCCAGCAGCCATCTCTTGCGACTGTGCAGGTGCACAATCACCATTATAGAGTCTTGTGGACAATATAGCAAGTTCATGAATCACCACTTGTGCACTCACAAAAATTTTTTTTGAAATGTCCTTAGAACCAGCAATGCTGTTAACCAGTCCCATACTGAATTATTAGCACATGTGCAAACACTAACAGTCCCAACTTCTCACATACTGTGCATATACTATGACCAACAGAAATGTGTGCAGTGAAATGTAACTTAATTTAAGGAACTGGTGTCTATTTCAATTTTATAATATGAGAATACAATAACAAAGGTACAAAATACATCATTAAAGAACATAACAATACACATAACATTTGTAGTAGTACAAGCTTTACAAAGAATAGAAATAAACATGTACATCAGTGTTGCAGGAATTATGACATAAGTAAATATATAAAAGGTCTGAATAACTTTCGAAACATCAACTTCACATGTGAGCATTAAAACAAAACAGAATAAATAATATGTCTTAAAATCTTTACAAAGTAAATAACACATTATTAGAAAAATTCTACAACATAACTCTTATCAGATAAGCACATAAAGACAGGAAAATCACAAATACACAAGGGTACACAAACACATAGCGGAATAAAACAAAAGGAAAGGACAGGGTTTGTTTTACTGCAGTATTTTGTAAACAAAACTTTATATACTTCTTGGAGATCTCCCTTCATTCATCATTATTCCCAAAAAGTCCTATCTATACCTGCTTTCTGTATTCTATTCATATTTCTTTCAAAATAATTATTTCTCAGTGTACAATAGTTATTTTGGCCCAAATCTTTTTCATATAACCTCTCAATGCATTCTTTCCCTATTCTCTGTAGTTAGTTTCTTATATAGTGTACCCCCTCTTAAGCTATCTTAAATCTACTGAGATCAGATATATATACTAAGGGATGAGGCAATGCAGCAGCACAAAACAATTAAAAGAAACAGCAATGACAAAAAAATGCAAATTGGCAAAGCAAGCAGCAGTATATCTAAATTAGCAAAGCAAATGCAATATTACAACTAATATAAGGCAATATGCAGCAAACAAGAAAAATAAATCAGTAGTAAAACTGGCTTAACAGAGTAATACAAAGTCAAATTCAGTAACACTATGCCTGGCAAACAGCAGCAGCAAATGCTGTAACTTATATCTATACATGGCAAAGCTCAAGCAGAAAAAATATTACACTAAAGATAACAATACAGATAACAGAAATGTCTATTCATATCTTAATGTCTATGTAATTAAAGTGGTGCACCACAACTTATTCTACAAAAGAAATTACCAAGTACTTGAAAAGAAAATTGTGTATGCAATTCCTGTGAAGGGAAATGTCTTTCTGTGCTCAGTCTTTTTTTTTTTTTTTTTGAGGTAGATCATAAAGTTATTACTTTCTGGATCTGTAGGCATAAAATATCTATATTAGTACATCTATAAAATTTTATTTTAAGTATTTGCGACGCCTTCTACAAAGAAATGTCAATAGCAAGGATAATGGCCTCCTTTTTTCTCCACCTGTGCCTCTGAAAGGCACACACTAATGGCTTTTTTCCAGGTGACTGTCGCACAGCTGGGTGCTTACAGTGCTTTACGTCAAGGTGACCTACCTTCCTTGCCGCAATATTTACGACATCAGTTTCCGCTACAGTGACAGTTTGATACAAATAAAATTTCACAAGTCGAGAAATTACAGTAGAAATGTGTAGAAACAAAATCCTATAAATATAACAGTGTCCAAAAAATTTTTGTCGGCATTGTAATACATTCAGGCATTTACACACATTTCATAACTCTTAAAGTACGATTCTCAGCTTATTGATCATAAACATACCTCAACAGCATAATACACATCGTCATTGTAATAATAACATCATAACAGATCAATCACATCTCAGAATCGCCGCAGCTTCTTTCGATAGTTTCAAGACCATCAATAAAGTTATCTACCTCAAACGTACTTCAAAAATCATGATCCCTTACCAAATACATCATTCAAAGCTCTCATAGTATCACAATGGTTCAGAAAAAAAATGAACATTTCACAAAGGACAGACGAAATACAATTTCATAAGTATGAAGTTATCCAACTGTGTAATTGCTTAAACATCTGTCACTGACATAGTAAAAAAATGTTTGTCTCTCTCAGTTAAATGATCAGATAGCTGTGTAATTTATGTGTTAGAGAAATGTGGTGCTGATGTGTAAAGTTGTATAAGCAAATACCATATTAGCTAGGGCTCCTTGTGCTTGCCAGACACATGGTACACAAAGTATTCGTGTACCCCTGAGAATTAATGTAATTATACCCTCAGGACATTTTCTGAGGCATAAAAGGATCACCAGTTTAGTATTGGAGGACAGTGTGGAGGGTAAAAATTATAGAGGGAGACCAAGAGATGTATATGCTAAGCAGATTCAGAAGGATGTAGGTTGCAGTAGGTACTGGGAGATGATGAAGCTTGCACAGGATAGAGTAGCATGGAGAGCTGCATCAAACCAGTCTCAGGACTGAAGACCACAACAACAACAACCCTCAGGTGTTACAGATTACAGCAGCGGAATGAAATATATCACGGAAAGCATTTGTATCTTTGTAATTCAAAAATCTTTAAAAATAAATGTTTTAAGTACACAATTAATCACTCAAATACGTGTCCTGTAGCGCTAAACTGTGCGTCTTGTAAGATAATTCTGTCGAAGTGTCGTAGTTATCGTCCTCCGTAAGCAAAGTTCTGCAGAAGTCAATGTACTTAACTCGTAAGAAACAAAAGGGAAATTCTATGCTTATAGATATCGTAGTTATTACGTACATTACCGTGATTAAGAAAGTACTATACTATAACGTAATGTTGTGCTACGAAAAAGGATGTCTCATTGTAGCTATACCACAAAAGTTACTACTAAAACATGTTATACTTTGCAGAAGAATTCAGAAAAACTGTGCAGATATAAAGCAGATACAGCACAAAAGCAACCATGTAAATTGTGTCACACACTAGTAGCGTTGTGATATAATCGTGTAGCTGTCAAAGGATCCAAATACTAAGTCATCTTTAATCTCACAGAAAGTACTTCAAATAAAGAATGTCTTTTTCAAGTAAACCAAAATGTTGCATTAAAATTTCATTAGCAGTGTATGTTCTGAGTATGTAAGCCGTATATTCGTTACATAATCGTGCAACTAACAAGCAAGAATGTGTCTCTGATGGACACACGTCCAGATCATCCGCACTCAAAACGGTGCCATTTCTCTCTCCACATCCACCACTGCTGGCGGCTCACCTCCAACTGCGCAACGCTACACGCTGTTTAACAGCCAACTGTCCAACGCTACAATAGCGACTATTGCAACAATGCCGACGAGCCTCAGACTGCACACAGCACAGCCAGTGATTTTCATACAGAGCGCTACGTGGCGTCACCAATATAAAAACCTCAACAGCCTACTTAGGAGTTTACACTGTTCATCTTTCCCCCTATTTCGCACGTATTTTCCGCGCTTGACTTACGAAATTTATAACCTAACATCAATCATTTTCGTGACCAGAATATGCATTTCACCTCATTGAAAAGAAAAAAATGAACCGTGTTTTAAGACGAATAGCACCTGATGATGGACCGACAGGATCCCAAATGCATCATGTAATTAATAAAATTCGAAAAGTTGTGACTGAGTGAGTTTTTTAATTCATATCTCCAGTGTGTTAAATACAGTCACGTTTGAAGTTGTGAAATATGGATAAAATTAAATTTCCGGGAATTAAACATAAAGTTAAAGCTTGTTTTTCTACCTATCCTGCGTGACACTAATGCAACCCAGGTTCATATTCGTCTTGTTCCTGCTATTGTTCTTCCTCCACTTTCTTTTTCAGAGTTTTCCTGTACATTCTTGGTGGCTTAAATTACTGATTTCTCTGCTTCGAAGAGTCTCCTGCAGTCAATGAGAATTAAATTTCTTTGCATATTTAGTTTACCAGGCATTCCCATTGATTAAATCGTTGCACTGTACCATCATTGAAACATAGCAGAGCATTCCGCACACTTATTTTCAAACACAACAGAGCATCCAGCACGTCTACTTTCAAAATATTTAGTACAACTATAAAGGCTTTCAGTATCCATTCACATACACAGTTGCTAAAACTCTCACTTGGGTTTTGATTCCTACCACGTAATTACTTCTCTAATAAACTTACGTCACTGAGGCATTGGAAACTAAAACGTAAAAATGAAGTGAGAACAAAATTCTGATTTTAACAAAGCAATATGAAATGGAATGAGAATGTGAGGACTAGTAGGGAAGGCGAAAGGGCGACTTCGGTTTATTGGGAGAGTTTTGGGAAGGTGCGGTTCATCTGCGAAGGAAACCGCTTGTATGACACTAGTGCGACCCACTGTTGAGTACTGTTCGAGTCTTGGGATCCGTACCAGGCCGGACAACAGGGAAGACATCGAAGCAAGTCAGACGCGCGCTTTTAGATTTGTTACCGGTAGGTTCGAACAGCACGCAAGAATTACGGAGATGCTTCGGGAACTCAAATGCGAATCAGTGGAGGAAATGCGACTGTCTTTTGGAGGAGCAATACTGAGAAAATTTAGAGGACCGGAGTTTGAGGCTGACCGCCGTCAACGTACATTAAGGACAATGACGATAATATTAGAGAGACTAGAGCTCGTACAGAGGCATATAGATCGTCGTTTTTCCCTCGCTGTATTTGCGAGTGGAACACAAGAGGAAATAACCAGTAAGTATACAGGGCATCCTCCACCACGCACCAGACGATGGCTTGCAGAGTATTTATACAGATGCAGATGCATAAGAAAAAGAGCAGGTCTAGAGGCATGTTACAACGATGTGTATGTAGCTGGTAGTACAAGTCTGAGGCAGTTGTTTTTGTGGTAGAACTTTAGATTGGCATATCAGACTGACAATTTGACTGTTCAGAACTGTATAGACTCAGCAAGAAGATTTCCGGTCATAAGAGAATGCGTGAGACCGCGTCGATTACGGTATCCAATACTTTTGCCATTATTTTCGCTGGGTATTTCCTTTTGGTCACTTGTGACTGATACACTATTTTTGGGACCAGTACCAGTAGTGACATATGTGATACACACCATCAGCTTAAAATAACTAAGATATATTCCAAAAATAGTATGTGAATGTCTTGCGGTTCTGGTGCAACTTTTTCCATTAATTTAGTATGCAATGGAATAATATTTTTCTTCGATTCTTGAATATTGCGTGTCTCGGAACGTTGGTGAGAGTCTTATTGGTCTACAGATAGCTCTTGATAGGAAAATTAAAATAAATAAATAAGTAAGTAAAACCGTTTGCTAAGAACTCAAATTGACGTATTCAATATGGCAAAAAAGTTTGATTTTGATGCATAAACGTAGCCATTCCTTATAGCTGTCGTATCTGAGCATCTGAGCATCTTTTTATAATAGTAAAAATTTTGTTGCAACCGAGTGAAAAGGTTTCTCAAGATTTATGTATCCTTGACAAAGTGATACTTTAAGGGCCGGCCGCGGTGGTCTAGCGGTTCTGGCGCTGCAGTCCGGAACCGCGGGACTGCTACGGTCGCAGGTTCGAATCCTGCCTCGAGCATGGGTGTGTGTGATGTCCTTAGGTTAGTTAGATTTAAGTAGTTCTAAGTTCTAGGGGACTTATGACCTAAGATGTTGAGTCCCATAGTGCTCAGAGCCATTTGAACCATTTGATACTTTAAGTCACACTCATTTCCCCATTTTATAAAGTAGTTCACGTCTTGCAATTGGGCACCACCCACTACTAAAGCCGGTCTGTTCCCTTGCCTAATTAAGCACTCCGTCTTCAGGCCACAAGTGGCCCATCGGGACCATCCGACTGCAGTGTCATCCTCGGTTGAGGATGCGGATAGGAGGGGCGTGTGGTCAGCACACCGCTCTCCCGGTCGTTATGATGGTTTTCTTTGACCTGAGCCGCAATTATTCGAGGAGCTCCTCAATTGGCATCACGAGGCTGAGTGCACCCCGAAAAATGGCAACAGAGCATGGCGGCCCGGATGGTCACCCATCCAAGTGCTTGCTACGTCCGACAGCGCTGAACTTCAGTGATTTCACGGAAACCGGTGTATCCACTGCGGCAAGGCCGTTGCCTTGTCTAATTAAAATCCTACGAATTTCATGCCGTTGATGATAATTTCAGCGAATATTTTTTTTTTTTTCACTACAAGCAGAAGACCAGTAAGTAATACACAGATTTGTACGTCTTCTCCGTCTCCTTCGTTGCAGAGTAGAATGATTACAGCGTTGTTCAACTTTTAGGAGAATATCTTCCTCTATATACGTTCTGTAAATAGTTTCGGAAATTTCGCTTCGTATGCTTTCTGTACATACAAGTTAATTAAATCAATTAAAGAGAATTTTAAACCAAGTGCACTTCGCTTTCATTTATAAAATATCTTCGGCGGTTATTGATGTTTCTCTACACATTCTCCAAACCACCGCTTCTCCCCTCCCTGCTAGCAGCGGTTGATGTCGAAAGACTTCGTTTCACATAGACATTTGGGAGTTTTTGTCGTTCTGCAGTATTTCTTGCGCTACATTTTTTTTAACTTATGTCGTAATACCGTGAAGAGTGAGAAGCATACATAACTTCAGTTAGATTTACAAAGGTGAAGTGTAAAAAACCAAAATGCAGCGCAAGAAATACTGCAGAATGACAAAAACTGCCAAGTGCATATGTGAAAGTAAGTCTTTCGAAATTAGCTGTTGGTAGCAGTGAGGGAACAAGCAGTGGTTTGGAGCATGTGTAGAGAAACACCAATAACCATGGAAGATGCTCAGTGAATAAAAGCGAAATTCGTCTGGTATAAAATTCCCATTAATTAAATTGCAGTAAACTCAAGACGGAAAAACCAGTAATTGAATTTAACAGCTGCTGCGGAAGATGGCCATCCAAACAAACGTATTCTGCAAACAGTTTTGCAAATTTGTTTTCCTTTATTTTCCACTAGCTTTAAACAATTCTATTGAATATTATACTGACGCATTAAATAAATGCATGAATACTTTACTTTTGTTCAGCGCTGGATTAGCCACGTAGCAAGATCTAACAAATACTACGGGTCCCGCGCATTACGGGTCCCCGCGCCAGTGTGTAAGAAATTCTGTAAGTTAGATAAGGATGGTATACCGTCCACTAGACAGTGGTGTCCAAATCTACAATGAGTAACAACAACTTTGACTCATTTGTAAAAGTGAACGCCGGCCACAACATAGCCTAAATTATGTGTCGTAAGTTAAAAACACAGCAAAACTTACAGGGAAATTTGCTATTGTAGTTCGAGGTAGTCGTAATAACCCGACTGGGCAGAATAGCGTTCTAGAGTGAAGGTTGCTTTCTTATTGGTGGACTATTGGTGTAGATCGTGTTTAAGTTTCACGGTTCCTGCGTTTCTTTTGCGTCGTTCCTTTGCCGATCGCTGCTGACTGACATGATTGAATGCTGTTGTTTAACAACGTTAGAGGATAATCAGAAACTCAAACACCGTCTTATCTAGTGATTGGAAAATCAGTTAACAGGAAAAAGTGAAGCACAGAAAAATGAGATGAGCTATTTTGTTTGTATACGCTATCAAGTTCTTTTTAATTAAAAAAAAAAAGAGAGAGAGAGAGAAATTACTCTGCGTGTAACGTATATAAAAATATAGGTTATCTTTATAATACCTTTTTTTCCGAATCCAGTAAATAAGTGTTTTTCACTAAGATACCGGGGACGGAACTGACATTTTGAAACCACCCTTACATGGATGTAGGATTGCGTGCCAGGTTTCACACCGTGCAACCATTCTCCCTAGTGGACCCTCGTTTGTTGAAATGTGGCGAAAATAATTTCTCGTGAGACATTAACCCTTTAAAAATAGCACTAATCTACCTAACAATCCCATAGCGTAATGGCCGGGGCTCTAGGCTCGTAAACTAAAGGTCGCGTGTCCAATACCTACAGAACGGTGATTTTCTTAAATCCTTATCAAAATGCGAGTGGCTTGTATTTTTATTCGTTTTATTTGGTTTTAAGAATAATTCTTTTCTTAAATTTAATTTCTGAGCGTTGAATGCCTTTGTTTAGTCGTTTTTGTTTAGTCCTTGTATTAACGTTATAATATTGCACAAAGTGAATGAATCTGTATTTTAAAAAATATTATTGCATTAAGGTCACGTATGTTTTCTCATGATGCGAAAAGAATTTATGTTTTCAATATTTGTGCGAAGATAACTATCCAAGAAAACGTACAAGTCATTTTGGCACCAAAGCAAAGCGCTATTTTAGTTTTTATCCTAAGCTTTGAGGCGTAAAGCATACCAATGGCCTCTTCTTATTATCTGCTATGGGCCCCACTCTGGCTTAATCCGGCGCTGCCTTTCTTCATGTATTGAATTATTTTGCATATTCTGCCAAGCTTTCCTCCCGGAAAGTCATTACTTCCATTATTACTCATGGTTCTGGATCATCTCTTGAGCTATATCATTTAAAGGAATCTTGGAATTAATATGCAGTTTTTTGTGTGTTCTCAGTTGAAGTGCTGTTCGCCGTGTCACCTAATGAAACATGGCTGTGAAAACCATTAACACCTTTAAAACTCATACCACTTATGTACCACTGTTGCTGCTACCGATTAATTAATTTTACGCTCCTACTTAGCCATCGTGAAGTTTAGTACTCCACATTTTATTCGCAGGAAGTAATAATTTTTCGGTTACGCGTTACTTAATTGTCATTATAATAATCTCCTATTGTATGATACATAACAAATTAAGTACAAAACCTCCTTTTTTATACCCTACTAAACTGTAAATTTTGTGAGGGTTTAGTAATCTAGGGTTAATTGTTGGTCTTTTACTACTTCATTTATTGCTTCGTGTGTTTCCATGCAATGGGGCCATGTGGGATAGAAATTCTAAACCTTCGAAAGTTGCTAGAGTTACCAGATATGTTAAAGTTGCAGATACGATTCAAAAACTAGATTAGATTTTCCCATGACTGTGTATTTGTGAATGTGGAAACAAAGTACTTCTAACAATGTGTTAAAATTTGTTTTTTGTCTAGTTTATATTCATTGCTGATCGATGTCGGTTTTCATCTGTTTGCTTGTTTAGCTCACATGTTGCAAAATGGCCTCTCCGCAGCAGATATCATTCTGTGCTCTCGAGTCTGCGAAGTGTAATTCCGCGATTACAATGTAAAGACGTTTCAGGTTGAGGTACCAAAGTGATCTTCCGAATGCGCGGAACATTCGCAGATGGCGTAGACAATTTGTAGACGCAGGATCAGCATGTTTGCGAAAAAAATGTCGCACGAATTCAAATCTTTTTCCAGGACAGTCCTACGAAATCAACTCGTCTTACCAGTTAAAAGTCACAACTGCCTACAACAAGAATTTGGCGTGTTTTGAGACGTCGGTTGGTTATTAAACCGCACAAGTTACAGCTGTTACAGGCCCTAAGTCATGACGCCAAACGTCAAAGTGTGGCAATTTGTACCGAGTTTCAGGATGCTGCTAACAATGGTAATACTTTCGCACAACGCATCGTGTTCAGTGATGAAGCGACTTTCCACCACAGTGGGAAAATAAAAAACACAGAGTTCGAATATGGGGCCTGCAGAACGCGTATGCACTCACTGAAAATGCACGATATTTACCCAAAGTCAGTATGTTTTGTGCTATATCCCACTCATCTCTTTACAGTGTATGGTTCAAATGGCTCTGAGCACTATGGGACTTAACATCTGAGGTCATCAGCCTCCTAGAACTTAGAACTACTTAAACCTAACTAACCTACGAACATCACACACATCCATGCCCGAGGCAGGATTCGAACCTGCTACCGTAGTGGTCTCGCGGTTCCAGACTGAAGCGCCTAGAACCGCACGGGCACAGCGGCCGGCCTTTACGGTGTATTCTTGTTTGATGGAAACACAGTTAACGGTCAGCAGTATTTGTTGTGTTACGCAGCTGGTTGTTTCCTAGGCTGAACAACGACAGCTTCATTTTACAACAAGACTGGGCACCCCCTCACTGGAATC
The DNA here is from genome assembly GCF_023864275.1 of Schistocerca cancellata. NCBI lineage: Eukaryota > Metazoa > Arthropoda > Insecta > Orthoptera > Acrididae > Schistocerca > Schistocerca cancellata. Next base: position 261,384,860 of record NC_064628.1, read on the forward strand.
GCCAAGTGCGAGAATATCTGAACGAAACTCTACATAGCCGTTGGATTGGTTGTCAAACATCCGGCGACTTAGTGCTTCTCAGCTGGCCTCCACGATCGCTGAATTTGACGGCCTGCGACTTCTTCCGGCAAGGTTTCATGAACGACAAAGCTTATGCACCGACATTATCACAGAACCCAGAAGAGTTGAAGAGCTGGATCCGTACAGTCGTAACATCAGTGACAGTGGATATGCTTATTGAAGTATGGGAGGAATTCGACTATAGATGTGATATTGTTCGTGTCGCTCGCGGAGCACGTACTCAACATCTGTAACCGAAACTTTAGAGATTCGTAAATATGTGTCCCAAGTTTCAACGTTCTGTGTCTTACAGTTTAATAAATATATGCGTTCGAAATACGTGTATTCTTTTTGAAATACGCTGTATTTTTCTTATTCTTTCAACAGATAAATATTATTTAAGTTACTTTCGCTTACTTACTATCGATATGCATTACAACTGCATCTGATAGAATTAGAAACATAAAAATAAATATGATATAGGAATATTAAGCGTAAGGGCACACGGCCCTTACAACGCGGTGTATCGGTGTGGGTTCACTGTAACAAACGAGTTGGAAGATTATTCGGAAGGGAGGAAATAAAATACATTTACTCATTTCTTTTACAGCTGTACTCACGTGCTGCAATTCAGGCCTGTCACAACAGAAGCAAAGTAATTGCTCGATTTTAAGCAGCGGTTGCCTCACACCAGATAATTTTTACGAGCCGGCCGTAAATATACCCGGCCGAGTGTGGCGATTCACCTCGCTACTGCGGTCGGCGGCGGACCCGGCAGGAATTACATCCCAAGGCACTGCGGCAGCACCGTACGTCTTCCTAAGAGAGCATTAATTTTTCCGCAGGTGGAAGCTTTCACAGTGATGGCCCGTAACGCTTTCTGGGAAAAGCAATTGGTGCAGCGATGAAGCTTTAATGTTAAATGTGGAATGTTATTTCACACCAGCAACAGCTAGATCTCTTATACCAGTAGTTTCCAGCCTCTCTGAGACCATTACCCTTGAGTTCAATCAGATATTAGCTAGTACCCCCTAACCCCTCCCGTCCCCCTACCTTCATTCGCATTAGCACCTAACAAAACTTGAGCAATGAAAACGAAATCTGCCTGAACCCCTTTATTTTAAAATGACGAAAGATAAATTATTTTTCCTGTCTGTAAGTCTTTTATGAAATTAGAAGCTAATGATTCAATGGGACAATTGGATGTCCAAAGGAAGATTGCATCATAATTTGGAATAACACAGGCTCTGCAATATTGTATCTATTCTTCGACACTGGATAAGCGACTGTCAAGTAAAATGTCTCCCCTGTACGGGATATACGTAATGGGAGTACCAGTACAGTTTGTAGACCAGTGATTGATGACGCACGGAAGTTTGTGTCTGGCCCCAAGCAGTACTCGCATTCAACGTTCAACTTGAAGAGGGGTCATGTGACTTTCGCCTGACAAAGAGAACAATAACGAAAACAATTAAAAAAAGAAAAAAGAAAAATGGTAAGGCGATCTCTAGCGATAAGCGAGAAATCCGGGATCGAGTCCCGGTCCGGAAAAAATTTTCGTTAGTGTCATTCCATTACACAGCTGCTGGTTGTCCATATTCTCAACTGCGCACACACTTAAAGTATTTCTTTGCATTTGGTTTGTTCTCAGTGCTCATCAAAAGTCATGTTCCAAGTCCATTCAATTTCTCATCTGTGTTTTCATTGCTACCTCTGTCGACAGTGTGGTACCACATCTACGAGGTGCGACAGTAATGTAATGAGACTGATTTTCTTTGCAAGATGTGGCAACCCTGTAGGCTTGTGCATGCACAATATCTTTGACCTTGGTCTATAAGCTGCTTCTAGTCCAAGCGGTACATCGATGCAACTGCTCAGTCATGAGTTGTGCTGTAATAAGTGTTTGTGTCTCTCGTCACGGAAATGGAACCGCAAAATATTGCGCAACGGTATGCCATTCCTTTTTGCGTTAAATTGGGTGAAAACGCGACGACAACTTACAGTAAGCTTCAGAAGGCTTTTGGAGAGGAGGTTATGTCAAGAGCTTAAGTTTTTCGTTGGCATAAAATGTTAAGTGATGGCAGAACGAATACTGAAGATGAAGACCGCAGTGGACGACCATCAACCTCACGGACGGATGTCAACTTGGCCAGGGTGCATGAACTCGTACAATCTGATCGAAGATTATTCGAGAAAATGATTGCAGAAGAACTGAACATCAATCGAGAAACGGTTCGTCTAATAATAACTGAAGATTTTGGTATGAGCAAGATTTGTGCAAAAACGGTCCCCCAAAATCTCACGCCACAACAGCGAGAAACACGGAAAAATATGGCAGCCGATCTGTTACAGCAAACGGAAATCAATCCAGAATTGTTGAGTCGTGTTATCACTGGTGATGAAAGTCGGTTTTTTCAGTACGATCCAGAGACAAAACGCCAAAGTTCGCAATGGTGCTCAAAGGGATCACCCAGACCTAAAAAAGCTCGCATGTCAAAGTCAAAAGTGAAATACATGCTTGTGTGCTTCTTTGATTCCAAGGGAATTGTTCATAAAGAATGGGTGCCTCCTGAACAAACAGTTGACCAATATTACCACAAATGAATTTTAGAAAGACTTCGTAAAAGAGTTCTTCATTCAGTGCCAACATTGCTGATTATTGGATTCTGCATCACGATACAAGTAATGCGCCATCCCATACTGCTCTGTCAGTACAACAATTTTCAATCTCAAAACAAATTTCAGTACTATCACAGCCACCTTATTCACCAGGTATTGCTCCGTGCGACTTTTTTCTATTTCCAAGAGTCAAAACGGCGGTCAAGGGACACCATTTTCAAACAACACAAGATGTCCAAAATGCTGTGACGAGGGTCTTGGAGGATATTACAGAAGATGAGTTCCATAAATGTTACCAACAATGGCAGAAGCGCTGGAAAAAGTTTGTGCAATCAAAAGGGAACTACTTTGAAGGAGGCAACGCTAAACTTGACTAAAACGGTAAGCAACATTTTTTTTTTCACATCAGTCTCATTACTTTATTGTCACACCTCGTACACATCCTCAATGCCAGAATTTTTTCTGTGCGTTGTTTTTGAGCACTGTGTGTGCGTGCCTGCATGTGAGTGTGTGTGTGTGTACGTGTGTGTGTGTGTGTGGGTGGGTGGGAGGGTGGGTGGGTGGGCGGTTGGTTGCTTGATTTAGCGGAGGGGACCAAACAGTGTGGTCATCTGACACATCGGATTAGGGAAAGGTGGGGAAGGAAGTCGGCTGTGCCCTTTCACAGGAACCATCCCGGCATTCACCGAAAGTGATGTGGGGAAATCACAGAAAACCCAAATTAGGATGGCTGACGCGAGTTTGAAGAGTCATCCTCCCGAATGAGAGTCCAGTGTGCTAACCACAGAGCCACGTCGCTCGGTTGTGTGTGCGTCCGTGCATGTTTGTGTGTGTGTGTGTGTGTGTGTTAGAATGAATGCTGAAGCAATTCTAGGTACATAATGAGTGCTACTTAAAACTCTTCTCAGAAAAGAATACCAACCATCCACAGTGAGCACAGGTACTTGCTACAAAACATGCTTTCTCTGCACCATACCGGTTCCAACCTTACCCTGAACCTCCATTTAAAATCAACTAAATTAAAACGCATGCATTATACTTTCTGTTTGTAAATCATTTGACTGTTGGACTCCTTATTTCTGAAATGGCAAAAATTGGTAGATTTCAGGTCTTGTGTCTGGCCTCTACCACTAATAACAATAATTAATAAGAATATTACTCGTACAGCACTATGGTAGCCATTACGGAGTTAGTGTTGAGTTCTGCCGTCAATTAATGCGTTCGCATGTTTCAAAGTAAGTAACGAAGCAATTTCTGCTCCGTTGCGGGAACTACTTACAACTTGGAGAAAAAATTTTCATAAGATGTTTGGCATTTGTTGCACGTCCCGCTTTTATTGTCATACAAGCATAGTACAAAGTATGTGTGTTGGCGGTGACTATGTGAAGAAGATGTTCACACAATCCTTTCATTTGCTGTAATCTCGATCACTGCATATAATGCATTAACACACGAATTTAAAAAAAAGGTAATCACTGATCTCATGAAAGCAATATTAGTCTTACAACATTTATGGTAATCATAATAGTAACAATAATAACGATGATTCTTTAGAAATTGTTTCGTGACTGAGGCACTATCGTACCCTTTGGTTTTACCCCTCATTAGGTAGTTATTCTCAGGTTGGGAATCATTGATTTGTATTATGCAATCTGAGCTTCACAGGATAGAGTTAGTATCTGCCGTCTCGAGAAGGCAGGCGAGCTCGTTGCTAATATCAACTCACATCTGTTCACAACAGCCTTCCATGTCAAGCATAGCGTACCTCTGAGTGAATCTGTAACTGTCCCACGAATGTACAGTATTCTCCACTATCCTATCAATTCTAAGGGCCTCCTATGTTTATCGCCCACTATGGCGTTCTCTAGAGTGTTTTTCAGCTGACTGCAGCGATGTCGCTCCAGCATATTCTGTAATGTCGTCTGCCTACACATTATTTCCTCGCCAGTTTCATCTTTCCATACGTGCTGGTCTCTCTACCACTCACTCGTCTCGCTCAGTCTCACCCACCTACATATTTCTTTCAACACGGGCACTATTACGTATTCCACTCCAATCTGCCCGTTGATCTACAATCCCTGCCGAAAAAACTGAAGCACCCAGGAGACATGGTGATGTCAATGAAACTTCATTCACGTACACATTATCGGCCGGTAAGTATATGATTAGATTAGCAGTTGTCTGTGATAGGCAAGACGTCAGTTAAAGAAGCCACCAGATTGCACTGGTACTGTTCGTGTTTAGTGTTGTTACCAGGCCTGGTAGAGACACTGTGGAGGACACAGAGATGGCACGTACTTGTGTCAGACAGCTTTACCACAAGTGATGATCGCCGTGTTGTGCACCATGCACATTATTATCCCGTCACATCTCTGACTGCCAACTGATAACAAATAACGCCTCCATGCAACTTTCTTTGACATCGCGCACCATTGGTCGGAGACCAAGAGCTGCCGGTGTAGTGTTGGCAGAAGAGCCAACACTGTGGGGCAAGAGGAGGCCGAAATGCACGCGTCAACTCACGCAGGTTTGCTTAGGTCTGAAACAGGATACGTAATGAATGCTATAAAGAAAAGTACGTAGCTTCTGGAATACTTTAATCCATCATTTGTATACAGCATTCTTGATGATACAAGTGAGACTCTCTCTAGATATGGTTAATGGCGCCTTGCTAGGTCGTAGCCCTGGACTTAGCTGATGGCTATTCTAACTGTCTCTCGGCTAATGAGAGAAAGGCTTCGTCAGTGTAGTCGCTAGCAAAGTCGTCCGTACAACTGGGGCGAGTGCTAGTACGTCTCTCTAGACCTGCCGTGTGGTGGCGCTCGGTCTGCAATTACTGACAGTGGCGACAAGCGGGTCCGATATGTACTAATGGACCGCGGCCGATTTAAAGCTACCACCTAGCAAGTGTGGTGTCTGGCGGTGACACCACATTCCTCCCCCGCAAATCGGCGAACGGTCGTGTTATAAGGCTTCCGCCCGCCGTGGGGAGGGCCCCATGTTGACGTATGCGATGAGGTGGGGAGCCTAACAACAGGCGAGGCTGTGCCACCCGCACCCGGCCATTCGGTCCGAGAGGAGCTAGGAAACGCCTGAAAACCTAGTCCAGGGTGCACGTCAACATGCGGTGTATGCGCCCGTAATGAGACAGGAGGGGCCGAAGGGTCGACCTCCATTGCATCGGGGTATCCGACGCGCGATGACGCCGTGTGGTCCGGAGCGGACAAGAGTTTCATGGCGGAGGACAGCTGGTCACGGGAAGCGATTGGCGGCGCGTGACCCAGGGAGGCGCTTGGCGGCTGCAGCGAAGCGTCTACTGCGGGCGGCGCCGGCGGGAGAACAGGCGGCGGCGGCGGCGGCGTCTGCGGCGCGTCGCCATGGGGCAAAATGGAAGGCAACGTCGGTAACACCTGGGGATGAGGCGAGCCAGTAGATGGGTCCCCAGGGCGCTGACCGGACGGCACCGTCGCTGAAAGCAGACGGGGAGCGGCAGAACCCGTGCGACGACAGAGGCGCAGCTGATTGAGATGCCGACGCACCTCACCAGAGGCCCCCAAAACCAAATACATCGCGCGGCCGAGGCAGCGAAGAATGCGACCTGCGAGCCAACGCCGTGAACCGCGATAGTTGCGATAGAATACAACGTCGCCTGGAGCAAAAGCAGGAGTCTGCCGCTGCACAGGAACCTGATGCGTCAGATGCAGCAAAGACATCAAGGTTCGATGAGGACGACCATGGAGCAACTCAGCCGGCGAGCGACCATCCCGGGGCTGAGAGCGATACGAGGCCAAAAAGAGCAACAACGCGTCCTCCCGAGAATGCGACTCTTTCAACTTCAACATCTGTGACTTGAAAGTCCGGACCAAACGTTCAGCGGCACCGTTTGACTGAGGCGAAAACGGCGCGGATGTCAGATGTTGAATACCATTGGCCTTGCAGAAAGACTGAATTTCTGCGGACATGAATTGTGGGCCATTGTCGGAAACAATAGTCTGTGGAAGACCTTCAATGCAAAAGATAGCAGACAACGCTTGGATGGTGGCAGATGACGTCGTGGAAGACATCCGGACAACAGAAGGAAAATTACTGAAGGAATCGACAACAACCAAACATCGAGCATTCCAGAATGGACCAGCAAAATCGATGTGTAAGGTTTCCCAAGGGGAAGTGGCTTTCGGCCATGCAAAGAATTTCCGCGGTGGCGCGGATTGTTGTTCAGCACACGCCATGCAAGAAGAGCACATATGCGTAATCGCAGCATCGATTCCGAACCAAGTACAGTGCTGACGAGCAAGTTGTTTCGTTCGCACTATACCCTAATGTCCTTGGTGGAGAAGCTTTAAGACAGAGGACTGTAACGAACGTGGGACCACGACTCTGGATTGATCATTATCAGAACGCAACAGCAAAACACCACGTCGAACAAAAAGTCTCTCCTTGTGAGCAAAAAATCGGCGAACCAACGGATCCTCGATCCGGGACTTGGACAAGGGCCATTGCGTAGCAACAAAACGCAAAGCGGTAGCAAGGACAGGGTCGGCAGCTGTGGCTGCAGCTACACGATGAAAATCAATCGGAAACGATTCGACCACGTCATCAGTTTCCGCATCAATGAACAGACAAGCAAGTTTGGAAGAATCGAATGCTTTATCCTCAGCAACAGGCAAACGGGACAACGCATCGGCGTTTCCGTGCTTAGCAGTGGACCAATACAAGATATCGTAGCGGTACTGCGAGAGGAATATAGACCAGCGAATGAATTTCTGCGCTGTACGCGGAGGTACAGGCTTGTTCGGATGAAAAAGCGATGTCAAAGGTTTGTGGTCTGATGATGGTAAAGTGACGACCATACAAGAAATCGTGAAACTTTGTAACACCAAACACGAGAGCCAAAGCTTCTTTCTCTATCTGTGAATAATTTCTTTGCGCTGACGAGAGCAATCTGGACGCAAAGGCAACAGGGCGATCATGCGAACCATCTTTGTGCGCAAGCACAGCACCGATCCCGAAATCCGATGCATCTACCATCAACAAAAGGGGTTTCTGGGGATCGAATGGCGTAAGGCAAGTATTTGAAAGCAACGCCGATATCAATTGGTGAAAGGCGCGTTCGCATTCCGTCGACCAGACGAACGGAACACCTTTACGGCGTAAGCGATGAAGCGGAGCTGAAATGGAAGAGGCATGCGGAAGAAAGTTATGAAAATAGTTGTTTTCCCAACACACTCTGTAGCTGCTTCAAATTCTGCGGCGAAGGCAAGTCCTGTATGGCACGGACGTGCTCTGGACTGGGATGTATGCCTTGGGCATTGATTACATGTCCCAGATATGGTAAGTCAAGAGCAAAAAACACACATTTGTCCTGCCGCAAGCGAAGACCATTTTGTCGCAATACCTGAAATAACGTTCGGAGGTTGGATAAATGTTCTGCTGCTGTCTTTCCAGAGATCACAATATCGTCCAGATAGTTTGCTGCAGTAGGGACCGGCGCACAAACAGTTTGTAAATATTGCTGAAACAATGCAGGGGCGGATGCACACCCGAATGGCAGTCTTTTGAATCGGTACAAACCAAGATGCGTGTTAACCACCAAGACGCGCTGGGCTTCTTCGTCCTCCGGTATTTGCAAGTACGCATTTGCTAGGTCCAACTTTGAAAAATATTTTCCCGGGCACAGTTTGTCAAAAAGATCGTCCGGGCGGGGCAAAGGAAAAGTTGCAGCCACAAGTTGTGGATTCACAGTTGCCTTGAAGTCCACGCAAAGTCTCAATTTTCCGGAAGGTTTTTGCAAAATTACTAAGGGTGAGGCCCAGAGAGAAGCCTGCACACGTTCAATTACACCTTGTGATTCTAAATCGTTTACTGTCCTTGCGACCTCATCACGCAGTGCGTGGGGAACATTGCGCGCTTTGAAAAATTTCGGTTGCGCGTTTACTTTCAGTTCCAAATGTGCTTCATAGTTCTTAGCGCAACCAAGGCCCGGTGCAAAAATGTCTGCAAATTCTTCACAGAGACGAGAAACACTGTCTGAAGGCACAGTCTGGTTCACTGATAGGACCTGATTGACTATAGACAAGTTAAACAACTGAAATAAATCTAAACCAAACAAGTTCACTGCAGAAGAAGAACGAAGGACGTAAAATGACACAAGTTTTGTTTGTCCCTTGTATGTTGCAAGAAGGCTGTACTGTCCTAACACAGGGATATGCTGTCCTGAATAACTAGTGAGCTGAACATTTGCGGCACGCAACGGAGGTGCGCCCAGTTGTTTGTACGTGGCGTGATTGAGTAGTGAAACTGCAGCTCCGGTATCGAGCTGGAATGGTATCACGTTGCCATTAATTTCCAAGTTTACAAAAAGTTTACTGTCCTGCTGACGACAAGAGCGACTGTCTCGTGCAACGTGAACTGTTTCTGGGACAGAAGCACTGGCGACTTGACGGGATTTCCGTCGACGTCGACGCACACTGTTTGTGGGGCGAACACAGTCACTGGTAGAGAGAGTAGCACTGGACAGTGTGGAATTAACTACATGAATGTCCATGGGCGAAGTTTCACGAGCCTGAGTATTCTTGGTTCGATTCCGGCGCGAAGAAAAGGGCCTGGAATGGTTGTGAGTGTTCGATCTAAGCTTTTTCTGGCAAACACTTTGAACATGTCCTTTTTTATTACAGAAAAAGCAAATAGCTTGGCGTGACGGGCAATTCTCACGCGAATGTCTAGTTGCACACCACAGGCATGATTTCAGCACTGCATTTGCTTGCTTTCATGGGACACGTGGCTGCGCGGACATGCGCGAGGGCTGTTTACAGTTCCGTGCAGCTCGTCCGGCGGGCCGGTTAATGTGACACACAGCTCGCGAAGTTTCAAATGATTCCTGAGCAAAGTCAAGTGTGTCTTGCCTATCCAATATGTCTATCACTTGTTGAAGGGAGGGATTGACTAGTTTCAAAATCTGTTCCCGTATGCGAACATCAGAAACGTTCTGTGCTATTGCATCACGCACCATAGTATCTGAATAAGGGAGTCCACATTCACACTCAAAAGCACAATCCCTTGTAAGGCCTTGCAAATTTGCAACCCACTCCCTATTAGTCTGACCGGCCGTACGTTTTGTACGAAAGAACGTATACCTTTTTGCAACTACATTGACTGTGTCTTTGAAATAGGCATCCAATGCCGACAAAATTTCTTCGTAGGACAGAATTGCGACGTCGCGTCAGGGAAACAATTTCATTATCACACGGTAGGTGGACACACCTACACACGAAAGCAAAAACGGCTGCCGCTCATTACCTTCAATTCTGTAGGTGGCGAGATGGAATCCAAATTGGCGTGACCACTCCGTCCATGTTTCCTTGGCCGCACCGTATGGCCGAAACTGGGGTGTAACTGCGTGTTGTGGCTGCGGTAGCGATGAAGCGGCGGCGGCCACATCGTTTTGCAGTGCACGTTGACCCTGGGCGAGCTGTCCAAGGGCATCCAATAAGGCCTGCGTCTGCTGATTCTGTAAGGGATAAAATTCGGACAGTACATCTGGAGAATGTGGCGAAGCCATGACAAGTCAATTAGTGCAGCAAGTATTAAGAACACTGTTACACTCGTCACCAATGTAGTGTTGGCAGAAGAGCCAACTCTGTGGGGCAAGAGGAGGCCGAAATGCACGCGTCAACTCACGCAGGTTTGCTTAGGTCTGAAACAAGATACGTAATGAATGCTATAAAGAAAAGTACGTAGCTTCTGGAATACTTAACTTTAATCCATCATTTGTATACAGCATTCTTGATGATACAAGTGAGACTCTCTCTCTGGATATGGTTAATGGCGCCTTGCTAGGTCGTAGCCCTGGACTTAGCTGAAGGCTATTCTAACTGTCTCTCGGCTAATGAGAGAAAGGCTTCGTCAGTGTAGTCGCTAGCAAAGTCGTCCGTACAACTGGGGCGAGTGCTAGTACGTCTCTCTAGACCTGCCGTGTGGTGGCGCTCGGTCTGCAATTACTGACAGTGGCGACAAGCGGGTCCGATATGTACTAATGGACCGCGGCCGATTTAAAGCTACCACCTAGCAAGTGTGGTGTCTGGCGGTGACACCACAGCCGGACTAAGGAATGGCAGCCCTATGTGTTGGCTGCCGTTTACACCACAACAAAAATGACTGTGTTGTGAGTGAGGCCACGACTGCCAAGCATGGACTGCGTGTCATTGCGTTCAGCAAGAAAATCACGGTTCTGTAATGCCCTGGATGACCAACCATCAGACAAGAAGGCGGCGACTTGGGGAGAGATCTCAGTTTTCCAATAATGTGGAGAGACAAAGCAGTGTTACTCGTGGAGTTATGATGTGGGAAGCCATTTGGCTGCTAGTGACTGAGGGAGCGCTGTTGGCAAAACGGTACAACAAGGATACCCAGTGTCCTCATGTGCTACCATTTATGTGACAGTATCTTGGTGCCACATTTCAACAAAAGAATCCTCGTCCGCAACTGACACATGTCTCTACTAACTTTCTACATGATACTGAGGTATTCCTGTGGCCAGCAAGATCCCCAAATCTGTCCCTCCCGAAAGAACAGCCAGCTCGGAAACCAACCGCGACCGAGTGTGCACTATCCGGGACATCAAGGACCTGTTATTACTAGTTGCAGAAAAAGCTTCATTCAGGAGCGGATATTGCGGCTTTATAACACCATTTCCAACTGAATCATTGTATGTATAAAGGAATAACGGGATGAAATGTCATACTGATAATTGGGCTCAAACTGTCACAGATGTCTGTAAATTTGATTCGATATTGTAATCGCTGAAATAACATCACACACTCTCACAACCAATGAAGTTTCATTTCGTTTCTTTCGTTTCCTCTTGCCTTTCACGTGCTTCGCTTTCTTTGTCAGGTAGTGTATTCCTGTATTTCTGTTCTTTTCTCTGATAGTGATTTCCAACATGTACCCTTCCATTGCTGAGTGAGCTATACTCAGTTTTTGAAATGTTTCCCGTAGTAAAACTGTATGTCTCGTTGCAATACGTCAGAACTGATAACACACACTGACTGTAAGTTTCCTGCTTCTTTTACTCTTCATCAGGGCCATCAGTATTCAGAAACACAAACAATGGATAATTTTCCTGTATCATCATTATTCATCAGTGCCACTGCCGAACAGACAGCTGAAAAGAAAAGAAAATATGGGTAAGGATGGTGTCAACTTGAAGCTTGATTTCAACACAAGTAATTTAATGACCCCCTTCTATTGTAAGTCGTACCTCCTTGCTTTTCTCCAGACGTTTGAAATGATTTACCCAACAGGTATATGGGACTTGCAGCTTAACGTGCAGCTTCGCATATGAGTAATAAGTCGTTTTCGAGGTCTTTGTTTCAATTTGTGATATTTCCTGCAGTAAGATGATAATTTGAATATTGTTATTTTAAGCCACGCTGTGTCTGTACACTGCATGCTAAAACGCCTAATAACGTCAAGAAGTAGTTCGTTTGTTTTACGAAAGTGAACTCCACTGGTGTAGTCCACATGTAAAAATATATTTGAACTGAATTAAAAATAATTATCGTGTAAAAAGGACAAGGCTCAAACGCATAGCATTAAAATTGTAAAAATTATTCAAAGTATTTGACAGTTTTCACAAACTATTAACAATTATTGAACAATAATGTCAAGTTAAAAGACGCCAGACCAGGACTCGAACCCAGATCCCTGTTAACAGCAAGCAACTATCCTGTCTACGTTTGGGTGATAAGCACAGAAGTTAGTCTCAGTTTGAAGCTTTCATATACGAAGAAGGGTACTACGGGTTTTGCGTGGCGTCGCCATCTTCAGATACGGCGTTATTACAGTAACTGAAAAAACACTTTTCGCCAAAGTAGATGAAAGACCAGTATGTACCGTACAATTAAGCTAATGTAAACTTAATTTCAAATGAAGGGTTACAGAAACAAGTGGCTCCCGATTTGACTGCCGGTTCTGTCCAGCACACAATTTAACCTTGTAAAAAGTCGTTATCGCTTCGTATATTCCAGTAAAGAGAAACGAAATGTTGTCTTCATAAGAATTAGGATCTCTTATTGAGTTTTACAATGTGCGAACAGTTGCGTCGACATTCTTTTTTTTAGATAGCGATTTAAAATATACCTGCTCTAGTGTACATTCTTTTTTTTGTGCAATAATTTACAAGTTCATACTATGAATACTATGATCATCTACGATTGGTAGAGCCACGCTTTTTCAGTTACCTCTGTGTGTCTCCACTGAAGCGTGGTCGTACATTCGGAGTCCTGCATGGGCCCTATACCAATAGGATAAGTTCGCGGGTGTCTAACCACAAGGCCATATAGTTAGAATGGGAATCCGCCATCCTGCCTATTGTTGGTTCTGTGCTTGGTTGGCTCGCTTTCGGTATGCTGCAGTTGCAGTTCTGCAGTGGTGAAGATTCTGGATGAGATCTTTACAATTACTTGTTGTGGTGATCAATAGGCGGTATGTGGGTTATTTCGTTCTTGTGTCACAAATATTCACCCAATTATCAAAAAAAAAAAAAAAAAAAAAAAAAAAAGGTTCAAATGGCTCTGAGCACTAAGGGACTTAACTTCTGCGGTCATGAGCCCCCTAAAACTTTAGAACTTAGAACTACTTAAACCTAACTAATGACAGCACACACATCCATGCCCGAGGCAGGATTCGAACCTGCGACGTGGCGGTAGCGTGGTTCCAGATTGTAGCGCCTAGAACCGTCACCCAATTATCGTGCAGTCATTCCGTTACACAGAAATTGCAGTGCATCATAACGTCAAAGGTTATCCTTGTGCATGGAGATACGAAGCCTCATAGTTAACTAACTCTTCGTGAAAAGGAAACTTATTTATGGTATCGAGTAATAATATCTTTTCAGTCCATTGGGTTGTAGATCTTCTGTATTATACACGATTCAATCGCATTAATATGATCACGGCCTATGTACGATTTGAACGTGCAGTAACCACTTACACACGGCAGATGGCAGCACTAGCCGCTGAAGGTATATAAAGCGTGTTTGGGGAACGCGGTAAACAGTCCACTCGTTTGTCGTAACGCGGAAACGGAGCAATTTATCTGACGTCCAAAACGACACATCATTGGCTTTCGTGCCAAGGGTGGAAGCATTCCCGAAATGGCTAAGTCTGTAAACTGTTCGCGTGCCTTCGTGGTTAAAGTGTACCGTGCATGATTAAAGCATACCGTGCATGGCAAAACAGCGCTATCCGAAACAGGCGTCGAAGCAACCACAGATAACAGGGATGGACGATGATTGCAGATGCAGCTGTTGAGCAACTGACCGCCCAGGTAACTGTCTGCTCAACAGCCGTTTAGCACACGTTTCAGGGTATGGGCCTCCACACCGGACGCCTGGTTCACGCACGCATGCTGACCCCCCTTCATCGGCGACGGAGGCTGGAATTGGCTCGCCAGTACCGCAACTGGACGTCCATTGAATGGTGACAGGTGGCTTTTCAGATGAGTCACGTTTTATGCTCCATCGGCAGTTGGCAAGTAAGCGTGAAACGTCTTAAAGCGAATATCCTGTGACAGTTACTGCCTGGGGAGTGTTTTCGTGGCATTCCGTGGGTGATCTCGTCATTCTGAAAGGAAAAGTGGATTAACATAGGTATACATCTATACTTCAACAAGTAGTTTGTTTTTCTCCAGCACAGTGGCGTCTAGCAGCAGAACAATGCAACGTCTCACACAGCTTGCATGGTACGTACGTGGTTCGGAGAGCACCAGGATGACTTCACCCTACTCCCCTGGCCACCAAACTCCCCAGATTTAAAAACAATCGAGAATCTGTGGGACCAACTCGATCGGATTGCTCGCGCGGCGTGGATCCTCAGCGGAGTGACCTAGTGCAGCTGGCCACGGCCCTGGCGTCGCCATGGCTACACATCCTTGTCGGTACCTTGCAGAACCTCACTGACTCTCTATCTGCACTCTGCACGTCTCGCATTTGTCCACATTGCAAAAGGTGATTATTCAAGTTTATATATATATATATATAATTTTAATTCATGCTGTATTATTTGAGAATCGAGATAGTCTTTGTGATTTATCTGCAATGCTCTGACAGCAACCTACAAGTTGCGTCATTTGAATGAATTACTTATATTTCATTCAACCTAAGTCATTTCTTTTCCTCGCACGTAAAATAGTTCCATGCTACCATGTTGTTTTGTTGTGAAGACCTATTGCTACAGGCTTCATTATATCAATGAGCAGTCATGGGAAGAACAGATGACTGATTCACTCTTAAGTTACTATTTTTGTCCAGTAATAATAAATGTCTCATCTTTGCTTGAAAGAAATTAGAGTTGTAGAGAGATACATCAACTGACGCTGCACTGGAATGATAAGGACTTCGGAAGACTGTGCACTACGTTTCTGTTAGTAATAAGATATTTTGTGGAATGTAAGATAGTTTTGAAAAGCATGTGTATATTTGGTTCTTCAGTTACGTAGTGGTCTCATTGGTTTAAAGAAGCATCTGAGTAATTGTTATGTTGAGTGTAAATCCAATGTTTACAGATACGAGGAAAACAGCTCCAATGCAATGCTTTTGGCTAAGAGCTGAAAATATACACTCTATATAGCTTTTGGACAGTTCCTTTATGAATGCTTACCTCTTGCGGTTTTCACAGTACAGAGATATGCATTTCCATTACCGTTGCGCTTCTATTAAGTTAGTGTGTCTACTTTGTTAATGATTCTAGGTCAGATTGCATTTTCATTTGTGTACGGGGGCATGAACATTCGTGTAAAATAGAATAGTTTGGTATATCAGGGTTTTATTAAACTACTCATGTTAGTAGCTCATTCTTACAACACAAGACCCTCTTACAAGTAGTTATCGGGTACTCAGTAATTCG
The DNA here is from genome assembly GCF_023864275.1 of Schistocerca cancellata. Taxonomy (NCBI): domain Eukaryota; kingdom Metazoa; phylum Arthropoda; class Insecta; order Orthoptera; family Acrididae; genus Schistocerca; species Schistocerca cancellata. Next base: position 261,400,444 of record NC_064628.1, read on the forward strand.
GTATTTTTCATCGTTGACAATAGGAGAGAAACTGAAAGATATTTAAATACAGTATGTCTGATGTTTATTTGTGAAGCAAACAGTTTTGCAGTGGGAGCGTCTATGAAAGCAAGCTTCAGCACTGATCGATTCTCCCACGCCCGCATCTCGTGGTCGTGCGGTAGCGTTCTCGCTTCCCACGCCCGGGTTCCCGGGTTCGATTCCCGGCGGGGTCAGGGATTTTCTCTGCCTCGTGATGGCTGGGTGTTGTGTGCTGTCCTTAGGTTAGTTAGGTTTAAGTAGTTCTAAGTTCTAGGGGACTGATGACCATAGATGTTAAGTCCCATAGTGCTCAGAGCCATTTGAACCATTTGATTCTCCCACTGTATCTGCTAACCACGTTTCCTGTTGCACGAAGCTTCACAACCGTCAGACTATGTTGGAAAGGTTTGGAATGTAATTAAAACCATTTATTCATTACGACGTCATTTCGGTTCATTATTTAATTTTTAAGTGATAGCTTACTATGAAGTGATTCAATAAATCATTTCTTTTGAGGACACACTTCCGTTGTGTTCCATAAGTATAAATGGTGAAGACTCCTGCTTATTCCACGCATGGAATATTTAAAGCGCCATGTCGCGGATTGTGCGGTCCCTCCTGTCGGAAGTTCGAGTCCCCCTCGGGCATGGGTGTTTGTGTTGTTCTTAGCATAAGTTATTTTAAGTTACATTAGAACAAATAAGCCCTCGGTCACAAATATTAAGTCAAAATTGACCAGGTTTCGACACCACTATGAGCGTCGTCTTCAGAATTGAACTAACTGTTCTAAAACATAATAGGTATATAAGACATTAATAAACTAAAGTGGGTACTGACTGGAAAGAGATGCAGTACTTACAAGTCACATTCTAAAAAAAAAAATCTAAGCCGGAAAGGCGACGTCACGAAAAGTTGTAAATAAGATAAGATGGCGAGCCGCTAAGGGCTGCTCGTATCTGAGTGAACACGGGTTGCAACAAAACTATAACTAATATAACTCTGACATAGTCACTGAACCTTAGCAGCTATGTTCAAAGTTTTATCATTTTAAGTTAATTTATGTAGAGTGTGAGTCCCTTAGGACTTCACACACATTTGAACATTTGAGTATTTAAACACGGATGACGCAAGGAGACTGTCGTCTTAAAAGGATCTAAACATTGACACTATTCATTTTGAACTATCACATTAAAATGGCGTAATAAACCGAAATTACCATCCTGAGGAATAAATATTTTTAATAAGAACTCACACGAAAAATGCTGTTCTACCTAAAATATTAAAGAACTGTGAGCATAAGTAAACAGAAAATGATCGGCAAGGTATTGTCTGCCTAAGGATACAACCATGATTTTAGAATCGGCGCCATCATGGAGACCTAAGTGTTCAGCATACAGAGAACCGAAGATGTCCAGTATTACTGCTCAGGTACGGATCGGAAAGGTACAGTGCCTAAGGTATTGGACTCGTATTTGGGAAGGGTGGGTTCCAAATCACCGCCTGGCAATCCTGATTTAGGATTTTTATGATTCCTCTACATCTGTTAACACTCATCCTTATCGAGAGCATGAATTATGTTTTTGTAGATGTTTTAGTTCTTGTACCACTTCAGAGCCCAAACTTAGATGTTTGTATTCATTGAAGTAATTCATTAATCAGTCTTTCATAGTTTCTCTGTTATTTTTCAGCATGATTACAGCTGGGAAAAGCCCGCATCTCGTGGTCGTGCGGTAGCGTTCTCGCTTCCCACGCCCGGGTTCCCGGGTTCGATTCCCGGCGGGGTCAGGGATTTTTCTCTGCCTCGTGATGGCTGGGTGTTGTGTGCTGTCCTTAGGTTAGTTAGGTTTAAGTAGTTCTAAGTTCTAGGGGACTAATGACCATAGATGTTAAGTCCCATAGCGCTCAGAGCCATTTTGAACAGCTGGGAAAATGGCGATACTTTTCTGTACCTTCTGCATTGCCTTTATTTAGCACATGCCTCTTGGCTGTTTCAAATTATCTGGAAATTTCTCCGATGGAGATGACTCACTTATTGAATTTGTTAATGGAAGTTTAATGCTCTGTATGCATTGTTTCAGTACTCATGTTAGTACTTCATCTAAACCTACTGACGTTTTTACTTTCTTGCTCGGTGGTTGGTAATAACATAATTGCATTTGTCGCACAATAAGTAACACAACATTTTCTTTTCTGAAAGCAGGTTGGTTTTATTTAGGAATCCAATACACCATCCTATTCCCCACTCCTCTGGCTACAAAACCCTATATTTAAACATAGTCGCCGTTCAAACGACGACCTTACGCCACGTTACTGGGAGGTCCTGTATGCCCGCTTAGTATGACTCTACTCGTCGTTGCCGGAGCCAATATTTTGTTGACACCAACCTGCATAGGGAGAAACGATCACCACGATAAAATATTTGGAAATCAGAGCTTGTACGGAAAGATATAGGTGTTCGTTCTTTCCACGCGCTATACGAGATTGGAATAAGAGAGAATTGTGAAGGTGGTTCGATGAACCCTCTGCCAGGCACTTAAATGTGATTGGCAGTGTCTCCATGTAGATTTAGATGTAGATATCTCAGGATATAACACCGTTGAAAGTGCTAATAAGATGTAAAATGTCACATTACAGAATACAGAGCATTTTTTATTAACTTCATGGGTATATTGTTGGATCTGGATCTAGCCTTTGCAACAAGACAGAGCACTGCTTTAAAAATAAATATGCTTTTGAAGGCTGCATGTGTGGTTATTACTTAACGTCTAGTTACAGACACAGTGTTCACAAACATTGGTTGTGCAAGTAGTCCAGATAACCTTCGCCCTTCGCCTCTCATTTGTAATGCTGTTGCTTTAATGAGTGAATGCAAAACTAACGCAGTGGCTCAGAGCTTGTGCAGAAAATCTACATTTCAAATCAACATGCCCCTAATTTACATCATTCACTTCCTATTGTTCCAGCTTGACAGTAGAGAAGCACGTGGCAAATTTTACGCTTGAAACGATTCTGCTTTTCACATCGTTTCATTAACTAGGTAAGGTGACGTTGATTTGTGTACTCCACAGAAATAGGCATCTTTGTATGAACTAGATCTGGGGTGACAGAAATATCTTGTGCAGCAGTTAGCGGGACGAGTGACATATCTCACGCAAGGCTTGGATAGAGTCACTCAGTAAGAAACTTTGCTCAGGATTTCGATTTACTGCACTTTTATTTCGCGTTTTTATTCGTTTCGGTCGGTCGCGCTGTCGTCGTCTGCCGATCGTAGGATTGCCTATTTTTCTGTTGTTGCCATTGCTGATGAAATCGCTACAATGTGCTTAAGAAGTGAATCTCAATTTCAGTCGATTGCACTCGCTTGATGCGAACTTATTATTACTACTGACGTCGCGATGACATATAGTAAACCGTTTCGTCTTTCATTTACATTCTAATTGCAATTGGAATTTGGACTGTGTGAATGTGTTTGAGTTCTGTGCCCAAGTGGGTTTGCGTACGCACGCATTCCATTAGTATTCATGCCAATTATGTATATAAACATCCGTCTCAGCAGGTAGTAAATTAGTGGATATATAGAAAAATTTCTTGATAACTGTTCTCTTAATAAAACCTATTTGGTACTTGTTTTGTATTTCCCTTAACAGTTTCGTATAATGTCGATTAACAGTCCTCATTGTGTACTGTCGTGACTTATAAAAAGATACTATTTTTATAATGGAGCAAATTTATAGCACATCTTGTGTCCACATTCTACTTTTTCGAGACTTTCGTTTTTCCTCACCACATGCTGAAGAAAGTTTACACCCTATAGCAGGCAATGTTACGTCCCCTCTTAGCTGTTTAACAACGCCAGTCTCAACAAATATTTTGCAATCAGCAACACTACTGAAAGAAAATGGCGTTCTACGGATCGGAGCGTGGAATGTCAGATCCCTTACTCGGCCACGTACGTTAGAAACTTTAAAAAGGGAAATAGACAGGTTAAAGTCAGATATAGTGCGGATTAGCGAAGTTCGGTGGCAGCGGGAACAAGACCTCTGGTCAAGTGAATACAGAGCTATAAATACAAAATCAAATAACGGTAATGCAAGAGCGGACTTAATAATGAATAAAAAAGTAGGAGCGTGGATAAACTACTATGAACAGGATAGTGAACGCATTATTGTAGCCAAGATAAACACGAATCCCACACCTACCAATGTAGTACAACTTTATATGCCAACTAGCTCCGCAGATGATGAAGAGATTGAAGAAATGTATGATACGATAAAATAAATTATTCAGATAATTAAGAGAGACGAAAATTTAATAGTCATGGGGGACTGGAATTCCGTAGTAGGAAAAGAAAGAGAAGTAAAAGTAGTAGATTAATATGGACTGCCGAGCGGTTCTAGCGCTGCAGTCTGGAACCACTGAGCACATTCGCATCCTGCCTCGGGCATGGATGTGTGTGATGTCCTTAGGTTAGTTAGGTTTAAGTAGTTCTAAGTTCTAGGGGACTGATGACCTCAGAAGTTAAGTCCCATAGTGCTCATAGCTATTTGAACCATTTGAATATGGACTGGTGATAAAGAATGAAAAAGAAAGCCGCCTGGTAAAATTTTGCACAAAGCATAATCTAATCATAGCTAACACTTGGTTTAAGAATCATTAAAGAAGGTTGCATACGTGGAAGAGGCCTGGAGACACTGGAACGTTTCAGATAGATTATATAATGGTAAGACAGAGATTTGGGAACCAGATTTTAAATCGTAAGACATTTCCAGGTGTAGATGTGGCCCGTGACCACAATTTGTTGGTTATGAACTGTAGATTGAAACTGAAGAAACTGCCTAAAAGGAAGTAATTTAAGGAGATAGGACCTGGATAAACTGAAAGAGCCAGGGGTTGTAGAGAGTTTCAGAGAGAGCATTATGGAACGATTGAAAGAACAGGAGAAAGAAATACAGTAGAAGAAGAATGGGTAGCTTTGAGAGATGAAATAGTGGAGGCAGCAGAGGGTCAAGTGGTTAAAAAGGCGAGGGCTAGTAGAAATCCTTGGGTAACAGAAGAGATATTGAATTTAATTGATGAAAGGAGAAAATATAAAAATGGAGTAAAAGAAGCAGGCGAAAAGGAATACAGACGTCTCAAAATTGGGATTGACAGGAAGAGCAAAAAGGCTAAGCAGAACAAATGCAAGGATGCACGGCTTATATTGCTAGGGGAAAAATAGATACTGCCTACAGGAAAATTAAAGAGACCGTGGGAGGAAAGAGAACCACTGAATGGACATGAAGAGCTCAGATGAAAAACCAATCCTAAGCAAAGAAGGGAAAGCAGATAGGTGGAAGGAGTATAGAGACGATCTATACAAGGGCGATGTACTTGAGGGCGGTATTATAGAAATGGAAGAGGACGTAGATGTAGATGAAATGGGAGATACGATACAGCCTGAAGAATTTGGCAGAGCATTGAAAGACTGAATCGAAGCAAGGTTGCGGGAGTAGACAACACCCCATTACAACTTCTGATAGCCTTGGGAGCGCCAGCCATGACAGAAGTCTACCATCTCGTCAGCAAGATATATGAGACAGGCGAAATACCCTCAGACTTCAAGAAGAATATAATAATTCAATTCCCAAGGAAAGCAAGTGTTGACAGTCGTGAAAATTACTGAGCTATGAGCTTAATTGGTCACGGCTACAAAATACTAACACGAATTCTTTACAGAAGAATGCAAAATTTTATAGAAGCCGACCTCGTGGAAGATCAGTCTGAATTCCGGAGAAATGTAGGAACACGCGAGGCAATACTGACCCTATCTTAGAAGACAGGTTAAGGAAAGGCAAGCCTACATTTATAGCATTTATAGACTTTGAGAAAGCTTTTGACAGTGGTGACTGGAAAGCTCTTTGAAATTATGGAGGTATTAGGGGTAGATACGGGATGCGAAAGAATGGTGCAGCTGATTCATGAAAGTATAGGGTGAGGATCTTGGGCCACACATAGTCAAATACCTGTTGTCATGGGTAGGAAAATAAGTCTTTTTTAGGATAAATCCAGACAACAGGTTCTCCTGCCTCAAGAGTATCTCCACTAGTTTAAGGAATACTGAAACAATCACTCCCAAGACAGATTTTAACACTCCAAATATCACACATACCAGACGTCACAAAGAAAAACAAACCATTGGAAAGAGTAACATGGGGCATTTCACAAACTTAACAATCCTCCATCAAAACATGCAATCAATAAAAAATAAAATACAACTATTAGAAGTTGAGCTCCAATCTTTGAACAGCACAGTAGATTGCGTTACTGAGCTTTGGTGTAGAGACACAGAAATCCAACATGTGGTGTTATAATTGTATGAAAGGACAAACTTTTACTGCGGAGCTATTTCAACAGGTAGAGGATCATGCATTTATATCAGAAAAGGTAATATATTCAGTTCGTATCAAGACATGACCTCAGTACAGTAAATGAAGACAAACACTTTGAAATATCAGCGATTGAATTAACAGGGCTTGATATCACCAAGAAACTAATCATTTTGTGTGTGTATAGATCAGCCAGTGGTAGTGTGGAACTTTTCTCAACAAATTAACAGAAGTTCTAGATAAAGCCTCATGTACAAAGCTCAACATAATTCTGTGTGGGGACACTGACATCAACACTAATTAGAATTATATATTAATACCTTCAGCTATTGATGGGCGTTGATATATATCAACGGGGACGGGAGAAAATGTGCGGCCCGACCGGGACTCGAACCCGGTATCTCCTGTTTAGACGGCAAACGCTCTATCCATCTGAGCCACCGACGGCATGGAGGATAGTGCGACTGCAGGGACTATCTCGCGCACGCATCCTGCGAGACCCACGTTCTCAAGTTATACGTCCACACACTATGTTCGCAGTGTTCCTACAATACACACTCATTACTCGTGGAAGACATTGTTACGAAGTCCCGTAACAGTTCGGGTAATATTTGTGCAGCCGCACAGAAGAAGAAGGTCACGGCCGGTACTGTTTACGCTGTTCATTCCATTCAACAGCCCCTATAATTCTTCTTCATTTTCACTGAGGATATCAATGTCATTAATGAATAGTAGCATTATTGTGTTTTTACGTTGAATTTTAATGCCGCTCTTGAACCTGTCTTTTATTTCCATCATTGCTTCTTCGATGTATATATTCAACAGTAGCAGCGGAAGACTACATCCCTGTCTTAAACCCATTTTTAGTTTGAGCACTTCGCTCTTGGTCTTCTAGTCTTATTGTCTCTTGCTTCTTGTACATATATACGGACATGGTGTCCGAAAGAACAGACACCATTTCCATATATAAGTATATAGTTCTGGCAATACCGGCCATGACCTTCTTCTTGTGTGCGGATGTACACATATTACCCGAACTCTAACTGCTACGGTCGCAGGTTCGAATCCTGCCTCGGGCATGGATGTGTGTGATGTCCTTAGGTTAGTTAGGTTTAAGTAGTTCTACGTTCTAGGGGACTGATGGCCACAGATGTTAAGTCCCATAGTGCTCAGAGCCATTTTAACCATTTTTACCCGAACTCTCACGGGACTTGGTAAGAATGTCTTCCACGAGTAATGAGTGTGTTGGGTAGAACACTACGAATGAAGTGTGTGGACATATAAGGTGAGAATGTGGGTCTCGTGGGAGGCGTGCGCGAGATAGTCGCCCTAGCACAATACTAACATCTCTTTCTCTTTCTGAGCTCAACACCTCATTCGTTATAGAGGGATGATGGCTCAGTCTTGCAGGATAGCAAACGGGAAGTTGTGGTGCAGAAAATGGACCAGAGATCACCTGTGTGTGTGTGTGTGTGTGTGTGTGTGTGTGTGTGTGTGTGTGTGTGTTTGTGTGTGTAGTGAGTGAAGTTTTATGAAACAACGTGTGTATAGTGTGTGCAGTGACTGATAGTGAGATATGAGTGAACAGTGTGGCATTACATCATTTAATAAGTTATTTGGGAGAAAAGTATTGTATATCAGGAGTAAATCTAATGATTGTCGCTAAATAGAAGTATGTAATTGTATCTGTATACGAATTAGCTTATTTTAAGTTGTTCTAAACTTGTAAATATTTTGACATGTCCTATATCCTTGTAAAAAGAGATTTATGGGTGAATAAAGCTACTACTACTACTACTACTACTACTATTATTTACAAGATGTACAGAAACTAGATGACAGTTGTAAGAGTCGAGGAGCACGAAAGGGAGGCACTGCTAGAAAAATGAGTGAGAAAGGGTTGTAGCATATCCCAGATGTTATTCAGTCTGTATATTGAGCCAGCAGTAAGGGAAACATAAGAAAAATTTGAAGTAGGAACTACAATCCACGGAGAAGAAATAAAAACTTTGAGGTTTGCCGATGACATTGTAATTCTGCCAGAGACAGCAACCTCAAGAGCAGTTGAACGGAATGGACAGTGTCTTGAAAAGAGGATATAAGATGAACATCAACAAAAGCAAAACGAGGATAATAGAATGTCGTCGAATTAAATCAGATGATGGCGAGGGAATTAGATTAGGAAATGAGAAACTTAAAGTAGCAGATGAGTTTTGCTGTTTGGGGATCAAAATAACCGATGAATGTCGAAGTACAGAGGATATAAAATGTACACAGGCTATGGCAAGGAAAACGTTCCTGAAGAAGAGAAATTTGTTAACATCGAGTGTAGATTTAAGCGTCAGGGAGTCTTTTATGAAAGTATTTGTACGGAGAATAGCCTTGTATGAATGTGAAACATGGACGATAAATAGTTTAGACGGGAAGAGTACAGATGCTTTCGAAATGTGGTGCTACAGAAGAATGCTGAAGAATAGAGGGGTAGGGCGTGTAACTAATGAGGCGGTACTGAATAGAACTGGGGAGAAGAGAAATTTGTCGCACAACTTGACTAGAAGAAGGGATCGGTTGGTAGGACACGTTCTGAGGCATCAAGGGATCACCAATTTAGAAATCTCCCTATGTCACTTGTGTCCACAATTCTGCACACGCAAAATTGCTGTGATTCCCAGACAGGGAAAGACTTTATTATTATTCTCAGGACAGTCCACGCATTCCGGAAGGGCTTTGAATAGTACACCGTGAAACACCAACACTGCAAGATAGTATTACATGCCTAGACAGGTCGCTACAGTAATAAACAAGTCCCTTCCTGTGCGAAAAACACTGGAGTTGTGGGAATGCATAGCGTAATCAATCAGTGACATATGCGGATTTGGGTCGGTCCTGGAGGCGTGCACGGATACCGTCCGCGTAAAGCTGGAAATTTGGCATTCGCAATCAGGAATACATTTCTTCGATTTCTTGTAGCTGTCCAGCATACATTGCATAGTACACCGAAAATTAGAGGCACAGCAAATAGTAATACTGTAGACCCACTTGAAAAAATGAATTTGATAGTGACATCTCTGCAGCTACGACTTCCGTGGCAAGAGACTATTAACTCATTATTGTGAATTTTTTTACAATTAATCTGCATGGAAGGAGAATACAGGAATTCTGTACATTAACTGGTTAAGTGATTTACGCTGGATACACTACGTAACACTAGTAGCTTCTTAACAAACTGGAAATGTGTACGTTGCATTTATTCAGGTGCACATACATGTAACCACCAAATCGACAAAAGTTTTACGGTTACTCTTAACGACCCTGCTTCAGAACTCTGGCAGGCAGACGGTAGAGTAACCTAAAATTTGTGGTACCTGTTAATGACTATAAATCAGAGCATTAGTTTCAAGATTTTTGTAACAGTAAGGATTCAAGAATATACCGTGGAATTGTTAAGGACCCTCGCGGTACTAATCGGTTGTCAAGGTATCCTCGTTGTGTCAATAATGGTATCGATTGCTCACTCATCTTCTTTTGCACATCTTGAAAAACCTCTGGCAACACGAAATAATATGCGTGCCAGTATTTCGACGTTGAAAGCTCTCGTAGAAATCAACGGCAGTTAGAACCCTGGTGCTAATGTTTTGCAAGGAACGATGCTAAGCATTTCCAGCTTGAGCTGGATACATGTCGCTTTAATGCTGAAGCCAGTCGTGCAGTTTCGCTTGTCCTACGGACAAACTGTATTACAGTGCTCACCGAGGTAACACACAAAGCAAACGAAACAAAGGTACGGATACATTATAAGCTTTTACAAGGTCGCTCACATCTCATACGTTATTCAATGACAAATTCAATTATTCAGGAACATAAAAAGGCGTTATATACCTCTGTGATATTTTTATGATTTTCGCCGTAGTGAAGTTTAACGTAATCACGGAGGCGGCTTTTGCAGTTACAGCTACGTCTGAAGGAATCTGAGATGTCTCCGCGATTTTTAAGGTCATTGCAGAAGATATTTTAGTTTCAGATCCTCTTGAACAAAGCTTGATGGTAGTGGGGGGGGGGGGGGGGGAAGAAAACAGCCCTTGACGATAAACCTCGATGCATTACTCGATCGTTACTCCGTCTGAACAATCTGAATCAAAGTAAACAAGCTTTGTGAATTCAGTTAAATTTAATTTGTTAGTCGTGAAAGATGTGTACAAAAGCAGCCAGCTGCCGTGTAGATTTGCCGACATTTGAAGAATGACAGTGGAAAATGTTCTAAGCGCCACTTTTTTTCACAAAACGCTTTTTCAGTGCGGTTGTGTTTTTCGCTGTCTGTTGTCTGTTGCGTGTCTCTAGATTTGTTCCAAGTGTTAAATTATGTAGAAAATGTTTCAGACAGCCATTATTAGGTTGCACATGGTGTTTGTGCCAGGCAGTACATCCCTCTGAAGTTCCAAGTCCCATGCATCAAGCCTGGATGGTTTGAAGAGACAGCACACAAGTTTTGGTACTGATATTTTGCAGTTATAGAGAGAAGAAGAAAAGTAAGCAAGGCCTTTGTTCGGCAAGATTTGCAAAAGACCGTCGAGTCAGCTGAAGCTATGGATCCAGTCCATGTAATTTCAGTACATACAACTGACTTCTTTGATTGTAAAGATGCTGCTGAAGCACTGTTGTCAGTGCAGGCGTGTAAGATATAAAGATGTAGTATGATCAAAGTGTCTCTTACTCATGCGTCTCAAATAGCTATTGCAAATTCTTACTTTGAAATGGAAGAACGAAAAAAAGTCATTATATTCGAAAGGGGAAAGACAGTAGCAGATGTGCTTATACGGTGTATTCAAAAAGTCTCTCCGTAGTGCCGTATGATTGTTAACCGCGAGTTCCGTATGCCACAGTGAATATACCGAAACGAAACGCAGTGAAATACACGTTATTAATTTACTGAAATTCATTTTTACTTACAAATTTTCACATTAAATGTTGAAAGTGTCCCCCCTATTGTTGAAGACACAATTCAATTCGTCTGGTAATATTTCCAGACACAAGCTGTAACGTTTCTTCTGTAACAGAAGCAGTGAAAGTGGATATTGCAGTTTTCAGTTCATCTATTGATTTTGGACGGTTTTTATAGACAGTTGGTTTCGCTGCACCCCAGAATAAAAAGACAGGTGGTGTTAGGTCAGGCGATCGTGGAGGCAAAACCCCCCGTGAAATTATGCGATCACCAAAAACATCAGCAAGCAGTTGCATTGAAACGCGAGCTGTATGCGTGGTTGCACCATCTTGTTGAAAATAACCGTTCAATATTTCATTTAACACAAGATCTCCTACAAATGGGGACAAAATATCTCTGCAGTATCGTTGCGCGTTTATTGTTCCGTTGAAAAATATGGGACCCACAATCCGACGTCTACAGATAGCAATCCAAACTCCTATTTTCACAGAATGAAGTGTTTCCTCATGAATACACAATGGATTTGCACTACTCCACATACGAGAATTTTACGAGTTCATGTACCCGGATAAATGAAACCACGCCTCACCAGTGAAAAACATTTCATTTAGAATATCCCTTCAATTTTGTTGAACGAAATTTATGAACCATTGACAATAATGCAGTCTCTTGGCATGATCAGTATTTTTCAGTTCTTGCACGACTGTCACTTTTTATGGGAAAAGTTCTAATTTTTTCCTTATAGCTATGTGGGCCGTTCCGACATTAGCATCGATTTCCTGGGCGAGTTTTCTTACTGACTTGTTCGGACTCATGAACATTTTATCGGAAATATCGAGTAGTTAATCCTCAGACAAAACGCTAGGACGACCACTTCTCGGTGCATCTGTCACTGAACCCGTACTTCGAAATTTGTTAATCAAATCTCGTACAGTATCGCGATGTGGGAGTGTTGTCTCCAGGAAAACTGAATTAAATGTTTGACGAACTGAAACCGTGTATTTACCGCCAGCTTTGAACACTTGTTCCACTAAAAACACACGTCCTTCAATGGTTAGCATTTTGACAGTCAGAAAAACGAAACAAACGAACAAAGGGACTAAACTTAAACGTTCACGTCAACACGTAACGACACACACCAACGATACTACTGACGCTGGCTGAGATAAACGAAACAGAGGAATGTTGGGATAGTCAACTCGAAGGGAAGTAACACAGGCAGGCGAACAGTCATACGGCACGCGCGGCTAACAATCATACGGCACTGCGGAGAGACTTTTTGAACACCCCGTATGTCATGCCGTACTTCATCTGGAAGATCAGACATGTTCATCAGTTGCATAACAGAAATACCTGTGAACGATGCTGTCACTTTTTCCTCAACAGCACGGAGTTTTATGCTAAACATTGCAACATCTGATCCCAAGCATCAAGCTGTGCAATACACAGAAGGCAATACTGACAGATTTTTTCATGAATTTAATTTTGTTATCCTCATATAAAAAATTAAAACAAGGGACATATTACTTGAAACCTTACTCCTGTACGGGTATTACTGTACTTGTATTATCACAAATAAAATGTAAGGTCTCTGTACTTATGGTACTTGCAACAAAAATGTTCTTTTTGTTAGTGAGAACCTGTAAATTTCTTCGTATGACGCTAAGAACGTTAATAATAGATTGCTTGTTTCATAATGCTTTTCATTTCTGTACGAGGATACATCCAGAGTTTATATTGTCTGGGGAGAGAGGTATATGCGTCAATTATCGGGAAGCAGCACCAAAAATCGTCTGCCCAGAAACGCGCTCTGGCACAGATGCGTTCTAAATCATTGAATAAATATTAATCTCGAAGTTTTAGTGTGCGGCCTGGTAACTTACCTGTTCTCCCCAACGACGTACAACAATACAGGCGTGGCAGCGACGGCTATTCTTTCTTCAAGTTGTTCCTCTCTGAAGAGCCGAATTTTAAAATGCAAGTCGTCGCATCGGGAGAAGAAAATTAGGACGTACTTCGACAGTAAAAGAAAAACTTGCGACTCACGCACAGTAGAGCTTGTACTTAAAACAATACTGAGACAACTCGACTACATACTTCTTTCTCGCGCCAGTTCAGAAGACCGACAGACAGCGAGATCGGTGAAAAAAGACAAATGAGGTACATAAAATAATTGCTATTTTTCTTCTTTCATTTTTTTGTCAGCGGAGATATAATCATAAATCCTAACGAAATCTTTGCAGCACGGAGACGAGGCCCTTTTGCATGTACTGGGTGAACTGCGTTGTGACACACAATGAAAAGATTATATACTAAATAATATATAATAAGATAATAAATGTGGGTGAAAAAACGCCGGAAATCGGCCAGCTAGAGTACGAAGACCGAATGAGGACATCTCCAGGACCATACATACAGAATAGTAACTTCGAAAATCACCACTGAAGCTGCTTAATAAATAAAAGAACCGGAAAGCATATGGCGAAAACCAAACTGCACTTCATTTAGCTGCAATGACGGACCACACTTCCTTGAATTTTAAGGAATTGTTTTTATTAATTCTTCTATATAAGCAATCTCACTACCCAATATCTGGACGCTTTACATCAGCCAGAGAGATATTAAACGTCACTACTCAAGTAAGTCACGGGTGATGCTGCGGGATGTAGATTAGGAAATGAGACTCTTAGAGAAGTAAAAGAATTTTGCTATTTGGGGAGCAAAATAACTGATGATGGCCGAAGTAGAGAGGGTATAAAATGTAGACTGGCAATGGCAAGGAAGCCTTTCTGAAGAAGAGAAATTCGTTAACATCGAGTATAGATTTACGCGTCAGGAAGTCGTTTCTGAAAGTATTTGTATGGAGTGTAGCCATGTATGGAAGTGGAACATGGACGATAAATAGTTTAGACAGGAAGAGAATAGAAGCTTTCGAAATGTGGTGCCACAGAAGGATGCTGAAGATTAGATGGGTAGATCACATAACTAATGAGGAGGTACTGAACAGAATTGGAGAGAAGTGAAATTTGTGACACAACTGGACTAGAAGAAGGGATCGGTTGGTAGGACACGTTCTAAGGCATCAAGGGATCGCCAGTTTAGTACTGGAGGGAAGTGTGCAGGGTAAAAATCGTAGAGGGAGACCAAGAGATGAATATACTAAACAGATTCAGAAGGATGTAGGTTGCAGTAGGTACTGGGAGATGAAGAAGCTTGCACAGGATAGAGCAGCATGGAGAGCTGCATCAGACCAGTCTCTGGACTGAAGACCACAACAACAATTGAAGTAATCAAAGAATAGTTGCATGCAGTTTATGTAGATACTTCCATATAAATTAAACTCATTGCAAATCATCACAGATTAAAAGAAATGACAGAAATTCCTTTGACGGTTTGCTCCTAACCTTGTTAATTAGAAGCAGACGTTTCGACCACGAGCAACGACATGAACCGGGCAACTGTGTGTCACTGAGGGAGGTAAGGTGAGGTTAGCGTGTCCTTAAGTTAACTAACCGAGTACGAGTTAGAAACTCTTCTGCCTGCTCCGTGCTGCAGTTCGTCTGATGTTTCTCAGAATCAATAGCGCTGCCGTACTACCAGCTGGTGAGATGTGACACCTGATAACAACGTGGATAGCTATACTTATCAATGGCTAAATAGGGGTGACAGCGCAGTGAGTTTACTGAAAGCATCACCATAAGCTTCTTAAAAAACTGCACTTCTCATAATAACTAACATAATTAACTCGAAAATCGAAAATAACTAAGATAATAGCCTACACGGAGATTTCGGCTGGATGATGTCCAAGCAGCGGCTGACTCACATGAAGCGTTGCAAAATTTACTTTACAACATCTTACTGTTTCATAATTCTTCGTATTCTTTTGGATGACTTTGACTCATCATTTATTTAACAAACACCGTATTTATTGCATAGGAATAACGTTGTAATTACAGCCTATGATTCCTCCCTGACATTTTCTGTATACAACATACATTACCTGGAACATGTAGAAAGAAAGGTGGAGAACAGCACAGTCAAGAAAGTTTTCAAAGGAAAACCCGGTGGACGTCGTATAAGGGGCAGACCAAGGACCAGATGGCTAGACAACGTGGAAGAGGACTTGAGAAGGATGGGAGTGAGAAAATGCAGGGCCAAAGCAGCCAGAAGAGAAGAGTGGCCAGAGGTTGTCCGGGAGGCCAAGGCCCTAAAAGGGCTGTGGCGCCAAGGAGTACAAGTAGTAGTAGTAGTAGTAGTACTAGTGAGTAAAACATCAAATCTGTGACATCGCTGCCACCGGAAAAAGATCCTGCAAGAACGGGGCCAACGACGACTGAAGAGAATCGTTTAACGTGTCAGAAATGCAAGCCTTCCGCAAATTGCTCCAGATTTCAATGCTGGGCCATCAACAAGTGTCAGCGTGCGAATCAATCAGCGAAACATCATCGATATTGGCTTTCGTAGCCGAAGGTCAACTCTGGTACCCTTGATGACTGCACGACACAAAGCTTTACCGCTGGCCTGGGCCCGTCAACACCGACATTGGACTATTGATGACTGGAAACATGTTGCCTCGTCGGAAGAGTCTCCTTTGAAATTGTATCGAGAGGATGGACGTGTACGGGTATGGAGACAACTTCACGAATCCATTTAACCTGCATGTCAGCAGGGAACTGCTCAAGCTGGTGGAGGCTCTATAATGGTGTGGGGCGTGTGCAGTTTGAGTGATACGGGTCCCCTGATAGGTCCAGAAACGACTTTGACAGGTGACACGTACGTAAGAATCCTGTCTACCACCTGCATCCATTCAAGGCCATTGTGCATACCGATGGACTTGGGCAATTCCAGCAGGACAGTGCGACACCCCATACGTACAGAGTGTCTCCAGGAACACTCTTCCGAGTTTAAACACTTCTGCTGGCCACCAAACTCCCCTGTTACAGCATCGGTGATTTCAGCCGTAAATAGAAACATTAAAAAAGGTAGGAAGATTTTTCTGTTTAGCCAAAGTGACAAAAAGCAGATTTCAGAGTACTTGACGACTCAACACAAAAGTTTTATCTCAAGTACAGATAATGCTGAGGATCAGTGGACAAAGTTGAAAACCATCGCATTAGATAAGTATGTGCCAAACAAGATCGTAAGAGAAGGAAATGAGCCACCGTGGTACAACAACCGAGTTAGAAAACTGCTACGGAAGCAAAGGGAACTTAACAGCAAAAATAAACATAGCCAAAGCCTTGCAGACAAACAAAACTTACACGAAGAGAAATGTAGTGTGAGGAGCGCTATGCGAGTGGCGTTCAACGAATTCGAAAGTAAAGTTCGATGTACTGACTTGGCAGAAAATCCTACGAAATTTTGTTCTCATGTCAAAGTGGTAGATGGATCAAAACAAAATGTCCAGACACTCTGTGACCAAAATGGTACTGAAACGGAGGATGACAGACTAAAGGCCTAAATACTAAATGTATTTTTCAAAAGATGTTTCGCAGAGGAGGACTGCACTGTAGTTCCTTCTCTAGATTGTCGTACAGATGACAAAATGACAGACACCGAAATAGATGAGGGATAGAAAAACGATTAAAATCGCTCAAAAGAGGAAAGGCCGCTGGACCTGATGGGATACCAGTTCGATTTTACACAGAGTACGCGAAGGAACTAGCCCCCCTTCTTACAGCGGTGTACCGTAGGACTCTAGAAGAGCGTAGAGTTCCAAAAGACTGGAAAAGGACACAGGTCATTCCAGTTTTCAACAAGGGACGTCAAACAGATGTGCAGAACTATAGACCTATATCTATTACGTCGATCAGTTGTAGAATTTTGGAACACGTATTGTGTTCGAGTATAATGACTTTTCTGGAGACTAGAAATCTACTCTGTAGGAATCAGCATGGGTTTCGAAAAAGACGGTCGTGTGAAACCCAGCTCGCACTATTCGTCCACGAGACTCAGAGGGCCATAGACACGGGTTCACAGGTAGATGCCGTGTTTCTTGACTTCCGCAAGGCGTTTGATACAGTTCCCCACAGTAGTTTAATAAACAGAGTAAGAGCATATGGATTATCAGAACAATTGTGTGCTTGGATTGAAGAGTTCCTACGCAACAGAGCGCAGCATGTCATTCTCAAAGGAGAGAAGTCTTCCGAAGTAAGAGTGATTTCATGTGTGCTGCAATGGAGTGTCGTAGCACCGTTGCTATTCACAATATATAAAAATGACGTTGTGGATAACATCGGAAGTTCACTAAGGCTTTTTGCGGATGATGCTGCAGTATATCGAGAGGTTGTAACAATGGAAAGTTGCACTGAAATGCAGGAGGATCTGCAACGAATTGACGTATGGTGCAGGGAATGGCAATTGAATCTCAATGTAGACAAGTGTAATATGCTGCGAATACACAGAAAGAAAGATCCCTTATCATTTAGCTACAATATAGCAGGTCAGCAACTGTAAGCAGCTAATTCCATAAATTATCTGGGAGTAGGCATTAGGAGTGATTTAAAATGGAATGACCATATAAAATTAATGGTCGGTAAATCAGATGCCAGATTCAGTGGAAGAATCCTAAGGAAATGCAGTCCGAAAACAAAGGAAGTAGGTTACAGTACGCTTGTTCGCCCACTGCTTGAATGCTGCCCAGTAGTGTGGGATCCGTACCAAATAGGGTTGATAGAAGAGATAAAGAAGATCCAATGGAGAGCAGCGCGCTTCGTTACAGGACCATTTAGTAATCGCGAAAGCGTTACGGAGATGATAGATAAACTCACGTGGAAGACTCTGCAAGAGAGAACCTCAGTAGTTCGGTACGGGCTTTTGTTGAAGTTGTAATTAGGCTGTTTAGGTTTTTATGTTGGTAACGCCACGTAGCGCTCTGTATGAAAATCACTGACTGTGCTGTGTGAAGGCTGTGGTTGGTTTGCATTCTTGGAGTATATGCTATTGTAGCGTTGGGCAGTTGGCTGTTAACAGCGCGTAGCGTTGCGCAGTTGGAGGTGAGCCGCCAACAGTGGTGGATGTGGGGAGAGAAATGGCGGAGTTTTGAAAGCAGATGATCTGGACGTGTGTCCATCAGAGACAGTAAATTTGTAAGACTGGCTGTCATGAACTGATATATATATATATTATGACTTTTGAACACTATTAAGGTAAATACATTGTTTGTTCTCTATCAAAATCTTTCATTTTGGTAACTATGCCCATCAGTAGTTAGTGCCTTCAGTAGTTTGAATCTTTTATTTAACTGGCAGTAGTGGCGCTCGCTGTATTGCAGTAGTTCGAGTAACGAAGATTTTTGTGAGGTAAGTGATTTGTGAAACGTATAGGTTAATGTTAGTCAGGGCCATTCTCTTGTAGGGATTATTGAAAGTCAGATTGCGTTGCGCTAAAATATATTGGCTGTCAGTTTAGTGTTGATCAGAATAGGTAAACAGCGAAATGTCTGAGTATGTTCAGTTTTGCTCAGCTGTTTGAAAATCAAACAGCGTAAGAGTTTTATCAGCACAGTAATTCATAAATTTTTCTAAGGGGACGTTTTAAAGTTTCGAGAACACACCTTGACCGAGGAGTCAAGCAATATATTGCTCCCTCCTACGCATATCTCGCGAAGAGACGATGAGGATAAAATCAGAGAGATCTGAGCCCACACAGAGGAATACCGACAATCTTTCTTTCCACGAACGACACGAGACTGGAATAGAAGGGAGAACCGATAGAGGTACTCAAGGTACCCTCCGCCACTCGCAGTTAGGTGGCTTGCGGAGTATGGATGTAGATGTAGATGTAGACATGAATATCATTGAGCATATCTGGGATGCCTTGAAACGTGCTGTTCAGAAAAGTTCTGCACCCCCTCGTACTCTTACGCATTTATGGACAGCTTTGCAGCATTCATAGTGTCAGTTTCCTCCAGCACTACTTCAGACATTAGTCGAGTCCACGCCACGTTGTGTTGCGGTACTTCTGCATGCTCGCGGGGACCCTACACGATATGAGGCAGGCGTACTTGACTCTTCAGTTTAGATACTGCCTTACCCGTAGTAGCCTTCGTGTTTTCTTTTTCTGCCACCTTTCGTCAGAATGAACGTAGTACAAACTGCAGAGCAAAGAAACGGATGCCTAGCAGACTGCTTGAACAGTCGAGCAATGTGTGCACTCGATAGCACACTCGCGTGTAGTAGCGTTCTATCCACTAATTTCTGCGCGTGCGTTCTTGTTGCAACGCAGTGGGAAAGATCCATCGTGAGGACACACTTATGGCGAATAGTGTGTTTAGCAGAGATCAGCCATCGCTAGACAAATGACGGCTCAGCCGTCAGATGTCGGAAGTATGAGGGACGGTGGTCAGTGTGGGAGCCGCCTGCAGCCTCGGGCAGCGGCCGAGCGTGTCTGGACCTGCCTCGCCTCGCCGGGAAGACCGGCTGCCGGCGGCGGCGACTTGAGACGCGGCCGCCTCGCAGCTGCAGCTGCCGCCGCCACGCCGCCTCCGCTCCTCCCTGGTTGCCCCCCGCGTGACTCACGCACTGCGTGACGCATCCGTGTACGCGGCCACGCACACGTCGGTATCTCGGCGCTCTCGGCTGTGTATCTCAGACGTACATTTCCCAACAAACTAGAAAGACGAGGCTGAAGGATGCGTCGGACTTCCGCAGAGGGCAGACAAAAAAGACAGGGCAGAACTTTTTTTTTTTGGAGGGGGGTGGGGGTGGGGGGCGGCGTCATCAGTCTTATGATTCGCTCTAAGCGGTCCACAGGAATTCATCTTCTGTGCCAACCTTTTCACTTCACGTCCTCAACTATTTGCTCGATATACACTACTCGCCATTAAAATTGCTACACCATGAAGCTGACGTGCTACAGACGCGAAATTTAGCCGACAGTAAGAAGATGCTGTGATATGCAAATGATTAGCTTTTCAGAGCATTCACACAAGGTTGGCGCCGGTGGCGACACCTACAACGTACTGACATGAGGAAAGTTTCCAACCGATTTCCCATACACAAACAGCAGTTCACCGGCGTTGCCTGGTGAAACGATGTTGTGTGCCTCGTGTAAGGAGGAGAAATGCGTACCATCACGTTTCCGACTTTGATAAAGGTCGGATTGTAGCCTATGGCGATTGCGGTTTATCGTATCACGACATTGCTGCTCGCGTTGGTCAAGATCCAACGACTGGAATATGAAATATGGAACCGATGGGTTCAGGAGGGTAATACGGAACACAGTGCTGGATCCCAACGGCGTCGTATCACTAGCAGTCGAGATGACAGTCATCTTATCCGCATTGCTGTAGCGGATCGTGCAGCCACGTCTCGATCCTTGAGTCAAAAGATGGGGACGTTTGCAAGACAACAACCATCTGCACGAACAGTTCGACGACGTTTGCAGCAGCATGGACTATCAGCTAGGAGACCATGGCTGCGCTTACCCCTGACGCTGCATCACAGACAGGAGCGCCTGCGATGGTGTACTCAACGACGAATGTGGGTGCACAAATGGCAAAACGTCATTTTTTCGGATGAAAATGGTTCAAATGGCTCTGAGCACTATGGGACTCAACATCTTAGGTCGTAAGTCCCCTAGAACTTAGAACTACTTAAACCTAACTAACCTAAGGACATCACACACACCCATGCCCGAGGCAGGATTCGAACCTGCGACCGTAGCAGTCCCGCGGTTCCGGACTGCAGCGCCAGAACCGCTAGACCACCGCGGCCGGCTTTTCGGATGAATCCACGTTGTGTTTACAGCATCATGATGGTCGCATCCGTGTTTGGCGACTTCGGGGTGAACGCACATTGGTAGCGTGTATTCGTCATCGCCATACTGGTGTATCACCCGCCGTAATGGTATGTGGTGCCACTGGTTACACGTCTCGGTCACCTCTTGTTCACATTGACGGCAATTTGAACACTGGACGTTACATTTCAGATGTGTTACGACCAGTGGCTCTACCCTTCATTCGATCCCTGCGAAACCCTACATTTCAGCAGGATAATGCGCGACCGCATGTTGCAGGTCCTGTACGGGCCTTTCTGGATACAGAAAATGTTCGACTGCTTCCCTGGCCAGCACATTCTCCAGATCTCTCACCAATCGAAAACGTCTGGTCAATGGTGGCCGAGCAACTGGCTCGTCACAATACGCCAATCACTACTCTTGATGAACTATGGTATTGTGTTGAAGCTGCAAGGGCAGCTGTACCTGTACACGTCATCCAAGCTCTGTTTGACTCAATGCCCAAGCGTATCAAGACCGTTGTTACGGCCAGAGGTGGTCGTTCTGGGTGGTGATTTTTCAGGATATATGCACCCAAATTGCGTGAAAATGTAATCACATTTCAGTTCTAGTATAATATATTAGTCTAATGAATACCCGTTTATCATTTGCATTTCTTCTTGGTGTGGTAATTTTAATGGCCAGTAGTGTATTCCAATCTTTGTCTTCCTCCACAGTTTTTGCCCACTGCAGTTCCTTTTAGTGTCATGATGCTGTTCCCTGATGTCTTAACAGATGTCCTATCAGCCTGTACTTTCCTCTTGTCAATGTTTTCCAAATATTCCTTTTCTTGCCAATTCTGAGGAGAACCTCATCATCTCTTATCCTACCATTCCACTTTCAGCGTTGTTCTGTAGCACCAGATCTGAAATACTTCTATGCTCCTTTGTTCCGGTTTTCATATAGTCATCGTTTCACTACTCTACAATGCTTTGCTCCAAATGTACATTCTCAGAAATTTCTTTCTTTAATGAAAGCCTGTATCTGGTAATAGTAGACTTCTCCTGGCCAGGAATATCCTTTTTCGCCAGTACTAGTCTGCATTTTAAATCCTCCTTGCTTCGTCCATCATGGATTATTTTTCTGCCTATGTAGCAGAATTCCTAAACTTCATCTACGTTATGATCCCCAATTCTGAAGTTAAATTCAAAAATGGTTCAAATGGCGCTGAGCACTATGGGACTCAACTGCTGTGGTCATAAGTCCCCTAGAACTTAGAACTACTTAAACCTAACTAACCTAAGGACATCACACACACCCATGCCCGAGGCAGGATTCGAACCTGCGACCGTAGCGGTCGTGCGGTTCCAGACTGTAGCGCCTTTAACCGCTCGGCCACTCCGGCCGGCTGAAGTTAAATTCTTCGCTGTTCTTATTTCTGCTATTCTCATTACTTACGTCTTTCTTCGATTTACTCTCAGTCCATATTCTGTACTGTTTAGGCAGTTCATTCCATTTAACAGCCCCTGTAATTCTTCTTCATTTTCACTGAGGATATCAATGTCATTAGCGAATTATATCATTATGTGTTTTCGCGTTGAATGTTAATGCCGATCTTGAACCTCTCTTTTATTTCCGTCATTCCTTCTTCGATGTATAGATTGAACACTAGCAGCGAAAGACTACATCCCTGTATTACACCCTTTTTAATTTGAGCACTTCGCTCTTGCTCTTCCAGTCTTATTATTCTCTCTTGCTTCTTGTAAATATTGTGTATTACCCGTCTTTCCGTATAGCTTATCCACATTTTTCTCAGAATTTCGAACATCTTGCACCATTTAACACTGATCAACGCTTTTTCAAGGTCGACAAATCTCATGAAAGTATCTTGATTTTTCTTTAGTCCTCCTTCCGTTATCACGGAACTGACTGTCATCTAACTGATTCTGAATTTTCTTTTCCATTCTTCTGTACATTATTCTTGTCGGCAACGTGGATACATATGCTTTCAATCTCATTGTGGAATAATTCTCGCACTTGTCGACAGTATGAAGAACGAAAAATAACATGCATCAGCAGTAGGTGCTAGTCTACGTGGAACAGAACCTTATGTTCATAAACGAAATCATCATGTTCATAAACGAACATCAGCGATCTAATACCCAAACTAAAGGTAAGAAACTAAACATACTTGAAACAAACCATATACATAAATTTGAGTTCTCCTCAGAGATAAGGATATCGTCGTGAATGCCCCATTTTGACAAGGCCGCTCTTATTGCCTACATACGTACACGATCCGACAGACACGGTGAACATCAGTTAACGGCTTTTTGCTGATGACGCTGTTGTGTACGGAAAGGTGTCGTCCTTAACTCACTGCAAGAGGGAGACCAGATTCGTGTGATGAATGACAGTGGATGCATCGCAAAAAACAATCATGTAACATTCGAATACATCAGTAATGATGTGCTGCTTGACACATTTACGTGGATTAAATGTCCAAGCATAACGTTGCAACGAGATATGAGACGGAACGTGCGCGTCATTTTGGTATTCGGAAAGGAGAATGCTCGACTCCGTTTTATTGGAAGGACTTTGGGAAAGTGTAGCTCATCTATAAAGTAGAAAGCGTATAGAAGGCTAGTACCAGCCAGTCTTCAGTACTGCTCGAGTGATTGGGAGTCCCACGAGAACGAATTGAAAAGAGGCGTCGCAGCAATTCAGAGGCGTGCTGCTAGATTTGTTACCAGTAGGTTCGTTCAGCACGCAAGTATTACGGAAATACATCGTGAACTCGAGTGGAAATACCTGGAGGGAAGACGACGCTCTTTTCCAGAGGCTTTGTTTTGGAAACTTAGAGAACCGGCATTTGAGGCCGATTCTACAGCCGCCGCGTATTTACTTACTTAGATATTTACATGGGCCATGATAGTTTCTAAGTAAGCTGTTGCCTAGTCTGACACATGAATCTCAACAAATCTACCCACATTCGAACAGACTCTAAATTCATGACAGCTTCAGTACACATCTATTTCAATATATTATTTAAAAAGATAATCCAAGTCTTATCTCAGGCATTTCTTGGATATATCATGTAACATATCACCCACACACGACAAACTTTAACACCGCTACTAAATACGCCCTCCTTTAGCGTCCTCATTATCATGACTCACGGATCACTACTTATCGTAAGTGTAGCATATGTAGAACATGCATTATGACCACTGTCCTTCGCGAGTATAAATCCAGGTTGCTGGTGTTGCTGCACACGAACTAGGTACATGAGCCTCGTAATGTGTGTCACAGCAGGTGACACTAAAGGTCTTATGAGTTGCAGCGACCTCTCCAGCGGGGAGTGAGTTACTATTTTAGACCAGTTTAATACTTCGTAGCTGTGGATTTAAATAGACTTACGCTTTCATTAACACATGGCAACATTAATGACTTTAATGCTATATGCCCATGCACATACTGATTTCCTCCTGGCGCCAGACATAACCGAGCGTTCGCAATGTATGTCAGTCAAGGCAACTAGTGTGACGTCACATGTTCGTTCTGAGATTCGTATTTCCCACAGAGGTGTACAAATTCTCCTTCTAGCCTGCATGCCCCTACCTCAGCCGCAACCGTTTAAGCACCTCAACCTGCCGCAACGTGTACTGAAGCACAGGCGTTAAAGCAGGCCAATTAGACTTTTGGCAAGTCTGGCAACCTTCACGTGACCCTTTCACTCTCTCAGCCTGACAACTGGCTGCGCTATCAGTCCAACGTCACTAGTCAGGTATATTTTTACATAGGTAGTTACACTGCATGTCAGTTATCATAACGGTGGGAACAGCAAAATTAACATACCAAACTTGAAGGAGATTGAGGAGAAATTAAGAATTGGATTTATATCAGTCATTAAACAGAGTGCATGTTCAGCAGGGGAATAGTTGTCGTGTCTTTATGTAGCAGATTCAAATAATTCGGTGGGTGTCTCACAATGCTAATTGTATAAGAAGTTGCTGAACACTCAACAGGAAAGCTCTCTACGTGTTACGACATGTTTGTAAATTTCACCATTATAGTCCTCACTCGATAAATATTTTGAAACAGGACAAAGACTTAGTGGCTGACAGGTGTATGGAAATGTGTGCTAGCGACTCGAGATCTTTTATGGTTGCAGTAAACAAGCTTTCCAAATTTAGGGCAAACATTTATTGAAATAGGGAAAATAATGTGGCTCAATGGATATTAAAAACCATATTCTGATGGTATGCAAAGTAGTGCGAAGAAAGGTTAATATGAAAGGAAAACCTCTTCGTTCAGACATGTACTTTTTAGATTAATACAATATGAAAAACTAACTTCGTATTTGCTAAAATACTTTCGGAGAGTTTAGAATAAACTATTTTGGCCACTTAGAACGAATTCAGTGAACCCTGAAAATACATCCTGGAAGAAGTACGTTGAAATTGGTTTACCTGTGGCCATATCTGGTTGAAACAAATCAAGGTTACAGAAACAAGACTTCCAAATTCTTATGTTAGTTGGCGTTGCAGTAAAACACATCTCGACTTTCAGAGAAGGTTCTGTTTACTACAGAAAACATGTACAGAGGTGGCCTGATCATCGTTCGAACTGAGAATAGCCAGTAATAGTCGGAAGTGGGTGAAGTTACAGAGAAGATAGTTCATATTAAAATAAATAAATAAGCCCGAAAAAGTCGAAAAGGGAAAAAATAAAAATCCACCATTTTATGGCCTACAGTAACCCAAAATGAATATATATTTCAAAGAGCTTCTTCCTGTGATAATTGGGTAAAAAAAATTGTTTTCGTCAGTAATGAACGAGTACAGAATAAACTTCTTGGATGGAAGTAAAGCAGCCTGCCCGCTCTGGTGGTCAATCGGGCAGCTTTCATACCTTGCTTACAGGCAAGCATGGGCTTGTTAATAACGGTATGCATGTGCCTCTGTGCCTCTGACTTCCCGTGGGCCCCGGTTGCTGGCACATGACACTATAAGGGAAGTATATGATCGGAAAGGACAATAATTTTAGCGACGATACACGTTACTAATGGGGAAAACGATTGACAGAAGGGGAGAAGGTTAGCTTTTTATGGCCTGAGAACAAGAATCTCAGAAACGGCGAAGCTGGTCGGCTATTGCCGTGATGCAGTCGTGAACTTCGATGGAAAACACTTCAAAGACAGTAAAACCATGAGTAGGATACAAGGTGTTGGACATCAACGCCGTCCGCAGCTCGTGGTCGTGCGGTAGCGTTCTCGCTTCCCACGCCCGGGTTCCCGGGTTCGATTCCCGGTGGGGTCAGGGATTTTCTCTGCCCCGTGATGACTGGGTGTTGTGTGATGTCCTTAGGTTAGTTCGGTTTAAGTAGTTCTAAGTTCTAGGTGACTGATGACCATAGATGTTAAGTCCCATAGTACTCAGAGCCATTTGAACCATTTGAACATTAACACCTCATCACAGAACATGGTGATCGCTAACTTGTTCGTTCTGTACAGTAGGAAAGGCGACTACCTTGGGCAGATCTGACGACAGGGAGCAGACACAAGTGTTTCAGAGAACACTGTTCAGTGCACATTGTTAAACACGATGCTCCGCAGCAGACATGTTCCTATGTTGGCCCAACGACATCGTCAATTAACACACCAGTAGGCATGATATCATCAAGAATGGATCGTGATCAAATTAAGCGTGACACCTGATGGGATGAATTACAATCGTGTCCGGATGTGAAGGGCTTCTCGAAACACGTACCGCTCCGCCGAACACAGCTGGTGGGGCCAGTGTTATGCAATGGGTGACATGCAAATAGGCTTCCATCTACGTTGGCAGTATGAAATAAAACAGCCTCTTGTTTTACATTCCTTTGGCGATACTCTAATGAAATACTCTGCGAAGAGGCATTTCATTGAAAGTTTCGTAATGTCAATTGTATCTGATAAGTGATTTCCCGTAATACATTAAATTTCATAAAATTTATTATTTCATTTGTTTACTTGTATGCCATGTTCATCCAATATATGCTAGCATTATTTTGCATTCACTAATAGACCCATAATTTAAAAAATTAGGTTGGCATTGTAGTTTTTCAGTATTTTGCATTATTTGATGTATATCTTATGTAAAAGTATTTTATATTGTATACGCCAGTTTGGGCATAAAATAAGAAAGGTTTTGTGTATAGCTATTCGTAATAACTTTGGACTTTTAACTATTAATTTTAAAAGTTTGTACTCCAGTTTTGTTAACTTCATTGTTAAGGACATATAAATAGGGGGAGCAGAAGGCTCAGAAAAAGCTCAGTTGGAGACTGTTCACAAACGCGACCACTGTGTCGCACGTCAGTGTAATAATATAGTTGTTGTACTACGGTTTTGTGAGTGAGTAGCCTGTTATAAGGAGTGGGCTCCCACCAAGAAGACGTTGTGCAGCTTGTCATTATTAAATCACTATAAAACGACTTGGTTCCTGGATTATTTCATGGAATCCACGTAACTAGATCCAGTTTGCAGATGAAATGGAGTGGGACGACGACTTCAGCAGCAGCAGCAGCAGCAGGAAGCATATTACTCTGAGTTACACCGAACTAAGATATGTACGAGCAATTAACTGAACTTTGTGTGTCACTGCAGAACTAATTACTGAAGTGTAATGTTTGGAAACTGTTCTAGCAGTGAACATATGTTATCTTCCAGAGGTGGAGGCCCGAGTGATCAGTAATACATACTCCCATGATCACACGTTGTTGATGTTATTGAAGCACAAGTATAAGAACAAAGTTTCGAATTCTCTGTTTAATTAAATAATCTTTCAACGATTATTTTTGCGACAATTCCAGTGCCTCCCATGAAAAAAATGAAATTTCGTTACAAGTATACAAAACGCATCTCGACAGCTGCGGACAACGTGAACATTGCTCCTAACCGCTTGCATTCCATTATGCTTAATCTCTTCCTGAATAGCGATGTCATATTCTAGCAGGATGTCTGCCTCGCAAGGTCAAAATCATGGTACAGTGGTTAGCGAGTCAAAATAGTTAACACGTAGTGATGTGTTGACTACCAAATTCGCCTGCTTTGAAGCCGATGCAACGAATAAGAAAGCTATACGGCAACAGCTACTCGACCACATGCTATCGGCTAGTAATTTACGGAATTTACGTGACCTGTGCTGGTGGCACCTACCACCTGAAAGCTATCGAGGACTTGTCGAATCGACACCATGAAAAATTGCGTATTTGTTCCGAAGGTTGCCCTACATGCTTTTAATAAGGTAGCCATAATGCTTCGTCTCTTGAATCACCTTGCAAGGAACTCTTTCCGCCATCAACATCACGGTTTGCCTATTGCAAGGTATGATACACCATGATATTTACAGACTGCAGTGATTACAAAGAACTGGAGAATTTGGGGTACCGTTAAATCGCATGTTCTTCACGAAGAGTCACTGCAGTCGCCATGAATGAATGTGTGGTATGAAAGATACACATGGGGAATATGACCGTTACCCGTGGTAAGATGACTCGAAAGCCATTTTTGCTCTAAATTGAGTGCTGGAGAGAAGAACACAGCTTTAGTGAAATGAGTGTGATCGAATCCGTATAAAATATTCATCTACTCAGGAAGACGCCGTACGGTGCGTGAAGGGCATGTTGTACCACTACAAGAAAACAAAGTCATTTCCCCTCCTGTCCACTCGCAATCAGAGCGAGGGAAAGGTGACTGTCTGTATCCCTCTGTGCGAGCTCTAATTTCTCTTACCTTACGTTCGTGATCCTTACGCATAATGTACGTTGGCGGCAGTACGATCGTTTTGCATTCAGTTTCAAATGTCGATCTTCTGAAGTTTCTCAATAGCGTTCATCTTCTCTCCAAGAATTTCCATTTGAGCTCTCAAAACATCCTCATAATACTTGCATGTCAATCGAATGTATCAGTGGCAAATCAAGCAGTCCCCTTCTGAATTGCTAAATGGCACTCTACCAATTCTGAAGTGGAACGTAACTGAATTTATTTTCCTAATCATCGTTAAGTAACTTTTTTCTCCATTTACACCTAAAAATTCATGAAATAACTTCTTCTGGTAAGCATGTTCACAAGCCATGTGGTTACAAGAGGATGTACATTCGATGCGCCGGTCTGAGCAACGCTGTAGAGAAACTTGTATTTCCTTGCAGTCCTTAAAGTAACAGAACCTAACAGTGTTCAGAGTAGCTCAAGAAGAGCAGTGGAATTTATTTCGTGCAGAAAACATAAATACCGCGGTTTAAAGTATCACAGATCAGTGTATGTGCTATGTTTCAGTATATATCTTGTGCTATTAAAACAGCAACATGTATTTTGTTCTTTTCAAACATGCAAACTCAGTCTCAAACTCTTATTTGTTTGAATGTTTCTTCCCATGATTCATATCTGCTACATAGTGTGAGCTACACCTTGGTTAAGTTTAAACGCATTAAATAAAAAATCCGAGTGATGAGGCACACCAGTTACCACGGCGGTATCGAATTTGGAAGCAATTGGTTTTAAATCCTCGTTCTGTCATCTATTAGCCTTCTTATCCTTACACTACTAGAGCTTGGTCTTCGTCTCTTAATGACTACATCACCAAACATGCTTTAAAGTTTACTCTATTGTTATGAACTGATGTACTGATGCGATCTAACACACCTGCTGATACGAAGAAAGTAGGAAATTTACTTGTTTCTTAGTCTTCAAGCGTCGCCGCCTCCTTTAGGCAACATTCCATAGACAGAGTGCTCAGGCATTCGTTTTATTATTGTGGCACGCGTGTGGTATGCGGCCCCAGCGATCGAATGAAGTATGATCGTCCTCGTTACTAAGATCCTCGGTAATGGCCAATAAGAAAGACACTGGCATTATATTGCGGTCAAGCATGTCGAAGCTGTCAATTAGTTGAAACCAAACGTCTGGGTTCATTGTCTGTGGACCGTAACGACTAAAGCCTACCGAAAAATGTATCGAGGGGAAAGCAAATAACATACATAAATTTCAGATCACTGTTAACAGACTGAAGAGGCAACTCTCTGTGCTTTTTTTTTTTTTGGACATGTTCTTGTCACATTATTGAGCTTCTTCTACTGGAATGTGGCCTGTGTAGTCCTCGGCTTCTTCCCAATAGTAATTACTGACTAGAGCTGATGAGTACCAATGTTCCCTGAAGACAGGTGCGTTTATCCGACGTAATCTAGAAAATTCGAAAGACCCAGCTAGCTACGCTCTAAATAGTGACCGAGAAGTAAGTAGCTTCTCAAAAGCTTGTTATCCCTTCTGATGAAAGGGCGCTTTCCAGGTTAATGTCTAACCGGACCCAGTCGAACATGAGCTTGTAAAAGATAAAGCCAAGGAAGACGTAACAGATTTCTCTCTTTACAGATCCCGAATTTACAGACTACTAGGCTCAAGGGACAATTCTTATTACCCGACATTCTCTTCATTCCATATACAGATTAAATTCAATGCCTTCAAAAACTGACACTACTACTCATCCTTTGGGTAAAATGTTGCCCATACGCTAGCGCTGGCGTATCTCTACTGTTTTGATGTAATTTTACGTACTGTAAACAAACTCCTGACTACTCGAGCTAGTCAAAGATTTATGAAGATATTGGTCCACTTCTGAAATGCAGTGCAGTAGCAGTTCTGCATGGTGAGGGTTAGACGTGTCCTTGATAGGTAGGGATGTCATATTTTGTGAAATAAAAAAAAAGGAATGACGACTTGTCATTTGTTTATAACAATATTTTCGAAACTGAAATACACATACAAATCATATCAAACAAGACATTACATAGCTCTTCCATATATTTAATAGCGCACACAAACATTAACAATGCGGAAGTACACATCTAAAGAACACAAAAAGTACATGTTTATCAAACTTTCTGGCAGATTAAAACTGTGTGCCCGACCGAGAGTCGAACTCGGGACCTTTGCTTTCGCGGGCAAGTGCTATCCTTCTATCCTTCTTATATACAGGCGTCACCTGCGCTTTTTTCCAGTCGCTCGGGACTTTACGTTGGGCAAGAGATTTGCGATAAATGCAAGCTAAGTAAGGAGCCAATGCAGTAGAGTACTCTCTGTAAAACCGAATTGGAACCCATCAGGACCTGGCGATTTATTTATTTTCAACCCATTCAGCTGCTTCACAACCCCAGGGATGTCTATCACTATGTCATCCATACAGGAATCTCTACGAGACTCAAACGGCGGTATGCTTGTACGGTCCTTCTGCGTGAAAGATTTCTCAAATGCTAAATTTAAAATTTCAATTTTCGTTTTGCTGTCTTCCGTTGTCAGGCCACATTGATCAGTGAGTGAGTGGATGGAAGCTTTCGACCCGCTTACCGATTTTACGTAAGACCAGAATTTCCTTGGGTTTTCAGCAAGATCTTTTGCTAAGGTATCACGGTGGTAGTGGTTGAATGCTTCGCGCATCGCTCTTTTTACAGCAGCACGAATCTCTACTAACTTTTGCCTGTCCTCATTCTCCCGATTTTCTTGCACCGCGAGTGCAACTGCCTTTGATTCCTGAGCATTCTCCGAATTGCGCTGTTAAACCACGGTGGGTCTTTTTCGTCCGTAACCCACGTTTTCGGCACACACTTATCCAATGCGTGATTTACAATGTGTTTAAAATTTGCCCATAATTCTTCCATGTCCATCGTACCGGAAGTAAATGAAGTCGATCCATTTACTAAGTGGGATGCTAACAACAGCTTATCTGCTCTTTCTAGTAAGAATACCCTCTTAGCCTTCTTGACCGACTTTTTAACTTTCGTAACCATAGACGTAATGACAACATCATGATCACTAAACCCTGTCTCAACACTGACACCGTCGATGAGGTCTGGTCTGTTTGTGGCTACCAGATTTAAAATACTTCCATTACGCGTTGGTTGTCGATTTAGCTACTCAAGACAGTTTTCGGATAATGTGTTCAAAAGTAATTCACACGACGGCTTGTCTGTACCAAATGTAATGAATCCATAGACATCCCAGTCTATACTAGGTAGGTTGAAGTCGCCTCCGACTAATTTAGCATGATCCGGTTACTTCTGCGATACAGAGTGTAGACTCCTTCTGAATGATTTTAGAACTGTCACGGTGGAACCTGGTGGCCGGTAATAACACCCAACAATTAACTTTATTTCTCCTAGCCCTGTTATATGTGTCCAGACAACTTCACAGTCATACTCTACTTCGACCTCAGTAGAGACAATATTTTTGTCAACTGCAATGAAGACACCACCTCCTACGGTGCCTAATCTGTCTTTCCGATACACGTTCCAAACCACACTAAAAATTTCAGAACTTCCTATCTCAGGGTTCAGCCAGGTCTCAGTCCCGAGAATAATTTGCGCGCCACACGCTTCCTGGAGGGCAGTAAATTCAGGAACTTTATTCCGAACACTGAAAATTTACTGCTAATATCTTGATAGCTGAAGTGTCTTTACACTGAGCGCGTCCTGATTTCCCTGCCTGCACGTCTACTGGTGAGTGTTCATCAGGACACCTCGCACTGCTGCCTAGCCTAAAAAACAACCATCTGCACGCCACAAGTACTCTGCTACCCGAGTAGCCGCTTCCTTTGTGTAGTGCACCCCTGACCTATCTAGGGGCATCCTACAATTCCCCACCCAATAGCGCAAGTCTAGAAATCTGCAGCCAAGACCGTCACAGAGTCGTCGAGGCCTCTGGTTGAGTCCCTCCACTCGGCTCCAAACCAAAGGACCCCGATCCACTCTGGGAACGACACTGCCTTTTGAACCCCATCGACACCGTTTGATAAATAGGTACTTCTTACCCCCCCACAGCGATTATCTCCAGATAATAAGTGATATGTATACCAGGTTTGGTTGAAATCAGTCTAGTGGGATAGGAGGAAATGTGGAACGTAATTACATACATACATACGTAAATTCATTTTTCTGAAGGGTATGGACTATTATTGTGTTAAGAGGTATACTTTTCAAGACATTGTTCAGTGAAGTTCTAAGTCTAAAACCTTTTTCTTTTTTTTTGCCTTATTCGTATCTTGGTAAATGCAGCGTGGTCCATTGATAGTGACCGGGCCAAATATCTCACGAAATAAGCATCAAACGAAAAAACTACAAAGAACGAAACTCGTCTAGCTTGAAGGGGGAAATCAGACAGCGCTATGGTTGACCCGCTAGAGGGCGCTGCCATAGGTCAAACGGATATTAACTGCGTTTTTTTAAAAATAGGAACCCCCATTTTTTATTACATATTCGTATAGTACGTAAAGAAATATGAATGTTTTAGTTGGATCACTTTTTTCGCTTTGTGATAGATGGTGCTGTAATAGTCACAAACGTATAAGTACGTGGTATCACGTAACATTCCACCAGTGCGGACGGTATTTGCTTCGTGATACATCACCCGTGTTAAAATGGACCGTTTACCTATTGCGGAAAAGGTCGATATCGTGTTGATGTATGGTTATTGTGATCAAAATGCCCAACGGGCGTGTGCTATGTATGCTGCTCGGTATCCTGGACGAC
Organism: Schistocerca cancellata; assembly: GCF_023864275.1. Classification (NCBI taxonomy): domain Eukaryota; kingdom Metazoa; phylum Arthropoda; class Insecta; order Orthoptera; family Acrididae; genus Schistocerca; species Schistocerca cancellata. The sequence goes on from NC_064628.1 coordinate 261,434,047, forward strand.
ATCATCCAAGTGTCCGGACCGTTCGCCGGATAGTTACGTTATTTAAGGAAACAGGAAGTGGTCAGCCAGATGTGAAACGTCAACCACGACCTGCAACAAATGATTATGCCCAAGTAGGTGTTGCGGCTAATCCGCACATCAGTAACAGACAAATTGAGCGAGAGTCGCCAATCTCGAAAAAGGTGTTGAGAATGCTACATCAACATCGATTGTACCCGTATCATATTTCTATGCGCCAGGAATTGCATGACGACGACTTTGAACGTCTTGCACAGTTCTGCCACTGGGCACAACAGAAATTACGGAACAATGACAGATTTTTTTTTTTTTTTTGCACGCGTTCTATTTAGCGACAAAGCGTTATTCACCAACAGCGTAATGTAAACCGGCATAATATGCACTATTGGGCAACGGAAAATCCACTATGGATGCAAAAAGTGGAACATCAGCGACCTTGGAGGGTTAATGTATGGCGCGGGATTATGGGAGGAAGGATAATTGGCTCCCATTTTATCGATGGCAATCTAAGTGGTGCAATGTATGCTAATTTCCTACATAATGTTCTACCGATGTTACTACAAGACGTTTCACTGCATGACAGAATGGCGATGTACTTACATCATGATGGATGTCCGGCACATAGCTCGCGTGCGGTTGAAGCGGTATTGAATAGCATATTTCATGACAGTTGGATTGGTCGTCGAAGCACCACACCATGGCCCTCACGTTCACCGGATCTGACGTCCCCGGATTTCTTTCTGTGGGGGAAAGTTGAAGGATATTTGCTATCGTGATCCACAGACAACGCATTGACAACACGCGTCAGCGCATTGTCAATGCATGTTGGAACATTACGGAAGGCGAACTACTCGCTGTACAGTGGAATGTCGTTACACGTGTTGCCAAATGCGTTGAGGTTGACGAACACCATTTTGAGCATTTATTGCATTAATGTCGTATTTACAGGTAATCATGCTGTAAAAGCATGCATTGTCAGAAACGATAAGTTCTCAAAGGTACATCTATCACATTGGAACAACCGAAATCAAATGTTCAAACGTATCTATGTCCTGTCTTTAAATTTAAAAAAACTACATGTTACTAACTGTTCGTCTAAAATTGTGAGCAATATGATTGTGACTATTACTGCGCCATCTATTACAAAGCGAAAAACGTGGTCCAACTAAAACATTCATATTTCTTTACGTACTACACGAATATGTAATAAAAATTGGGGGTTCCTATTTTAAAAAAACGCAGTTGATATCCGTTTGACCTATAGCAGCGCCATCTAGCAGGCCAATCATAGTGCCATCTGGTTTCCCCCTTGAAGCTAAACGAGTTTCGTTCTTTGTAGTTTTTTCATTTGACGCTTACTTCGTGAGATATTTGGGCCGGTCACGATCAATGGACCACCCTGTATGTGGAATACAAATACGTTTGATCAGATCAAACTGTAAAAGATCTTACTTTCTAAAAGAAAGGCGTGAGTCCTTTTCGTTATAAGACCCAAGAGAAAAAGTTTATAAAGGAAAAGAAAACAGAATTAAAATACGGTTTTTCGTCTTCCACCTACAGTGAGTTAGCACAGGAATTTTTTAGTTCGAAAACTTTTGGGTTCTGCAATACACGCCACCTACATATAATTCACTACTGGCCATTAAAATTGCTACACCAAGAAGAAATGCACATGATAAACGTATTCATTGGACAAGTATATTATATTAAAACTGAAATGTTATTACATTTTCACGCAATTTGGGTGCATAGATCCTGAGAAATCAGAACCCAGAACACCCACCTCTGGCCAAAATAACGGTTTTGATACGCCTGTGCATTGAGTCAAGCAGAGCTTGGATGGCGCGAACAGGTACAGCTGCCCATGCAGCTCCAATACAATACCACAGTTCATCAAGATGAGTGACTGGCGTATTGTGACGAGCCAGTTGCTCGGCCACCATTGACCAGACGTTTTCAATTGGTGAGAGATCTGGAGAATGTGCTGGCCAGGGTAGGACTGCAACATTTTCTGTATCCAGGAAGGCCCGTACAGGACCCGCAACATGCGGTCGTGCATTATCCTGCTGAAATGTAGGGTTTCGCAGGGATAGAATGAAGGGTATAACCACGGGTCGTAATACATCTGAAATGTAATGTCCACTGTTCAGAGTGCCCTCAATGCGAACAAGAGGTGACCGAGACATGTAACCAATGGCACCCCATACCATCACGCCGGGTGATATGCGACAAAATGACGTTTTGCCATTCGTGCACCCAGGTTCGTCGTTGAGTACACCGTCGCAGGCGCTCCTGTCTGTGATGCAGCGTCAAGGGTAACCGCAGCCATGGTCTCCGAGCTGATAGTCCATGCTGCTGCAAACGTCGTCGAACTGTTCGTGCAGATGGTTGTTGTCTTGCAAACGTCCCCATCTGTTGACTCAAGGATCGAGACGTGGCTGCACGATCCGTTACAGCCAAGCGGATAAGATAGCTGTCATGTGGACTGCTAGTGATACGAGGCCGTTGGAATCGAGCACTGCGTTCTGTATTACCCTCCTGAACCCACCGATTCCATATTCTGCTAACAGTCATTGGATCTCGACCAACGCGAGCAACAATGTCGCGATACGATAAACCGCAATCGCGATAGGTTACAATCCGACCTTTATCAAAGTCGGCAACGTGATGGTACGCATTTCTCCTCCTTACAGGAGGCATCACAACAACGTTTCACCCGGCAACGCCGGTCAACTGCACTTTGTGTATGAGAAATCGGTTGGAAACTTTCCTCGTGTCAGCACTTTGTGGGTGTCGCCACCGGCGCCAACCTTGTGTGAATGCTCTGAAAAGCTAATCATTTACATATCACAGCATGTTCTTCCTGTCGGTTAAATTTCGCGCCTGTAGCAGGTCATCTTCGTGGTGTAGCAATTTTAGTGACCAGTATTGTACGTTAAAGGTTCGTAACAGTTGGACCTTTGTAAGGTCCGATGTACCTGTCGAGTGGCCTAGGGGAAGGAAAGCGACGTCCGACGAGGGTGAATTCATTAGCTGATCCCGGCGCCGCAAGGCGGGTGCCACGTGTGGGGACTACGGTAGCGGGGACGGCTCGCGGCCCGCCTATGTAATCAGACGGCGGAGGAAGCCGATACGAGTATCAGGCGGTGTCGGCGCCCACGCGCGGCCGCCGGCGCTGGCGCACTGCGGCGCGGCGCGGCGCGGCGCGTGGGAACGGCAAACAGCGCCAGCCGCGACGGCGGCGGCGGCGGCGGCGGCGGCTCGCCTATCTGGCTGGCAGGCAGGTTGGCTGGCTGCGAGTCCGCGCCTCGCCGCCGCTCTCGTGTGACGACACGACAGCCAAACAGCGCCGCCGCCTACTGCCCGACCCGCACGTACACGGGCTATCGCGAGCAAACACCTCCGGCGAGACCCCGCGGTCGGCTGGCAGTTTCGTAGTAGCCTGACTCAAGGACGCCGTCACGAGCGAAGACAGCTCAGCCACTGATTTCGAAGGTTATTTTTTTTATTTTTTTTATCGTACGGTGATTTTATACAATATACAGTTGATACAAGGCAAATGATTTTATGCATTATACATATGATATCAGACAAGATTTAATCCTTAACGTCCGTGTTTTTCAACCAATTAATTAAGCTGGGTGTGAGAGTAAACAAGTCGTCGGGGATTCCAGCGTATGAATGAAGTGGACAGCGTTGGACTAGATGTTCAATTTATTAAAATACTAAAAAGCCCGCCTCGATTGCTAAAAAAACATCTACTGTTAAGTGGTAAACCAGGTTCCGGCTTAGATAACTACACCTTTTTCAGAACAACAATAAAACCAACAAGTGCCTAAGAAGACCTTTGTCAATGATTAAAAGAACACCTTAGCTATACATTTATAAACGAAAGAGAAAAGGAAAACACAAACAGTACACATGTACAAAGTCAAAACTATTACTCAACTTAATGGTGTACGCTCCACCTCATACCAGCCTATGTTGGATGGCCCATGACCCGCCATAAACTGCAGCTACAAATGGTCGCTCACTTACAAGCCTGACCTGCTACCTATGCACATGCACAACACAAGGGAACTTACTTGAATGCGCATGCGCGTACGAATACGAGAAAGTTTACACATGGGTCGGGGCTAAATAGCCCATATATTCCCAACCGTGGATCAACGTATATCGAAAAATGGAATGGATAGAACAAGAGACGAGCTAAATAGGAGATGAAACCTAAAGATAACCGCACACGGTTACTTATGCTAGTAAAGAAACTTATATATGAAGCTACCTATGACAACAGGAGGAACTCTTAAAAACTATACCTAAAGCCAGTAGTTAGCCTGGGGGGGGGGGGGGGGGCTGAGAGGACGTAATCTAAGGACGTCGTGGTAATAAACACATAGGGATAAAACGTGAGGCGTTCAACGGGCTAAAATCACCTTCATCGTAAAAGGAAAATGAGAATAAAAAGAAAGAATATGAACAGCTTGACCAACCGCGCTCGTCAATCAGCGCACCCATGTGAGAATCCCCAGATCATCAGATTTACAAGTATGAAAAACAAAGTAAAGGCGCGAAACCTTCAAAAAATTTTCTATTTCTTAGTTGGAGTTCGTCGTTAAGGATATTGTCTTTAGCATGTTGCAGATGCTTAAAGATCTGCATTTCTTCCAAAACATCCAGTTTTAAGCCCTTAACCTCGGCATGAAGTAACTCGATATTAACTGGAGGGCTCGGCGCATGAGCCGTTTGTACAAGGCGTTCCGCATAAGTAGAGCCCTTAATACCGTCACCGCTTCTAGTAGGAATATGCTCTTTATACCTGAGGCCCAGAGCTCGTCCCGTTTGCCCGATGTAAAATTTTGGACAATCCCCGCATGTAAATTCATGTACTCCTGATTGGGGCCCGCATCTCGTGGTCGTGCGGTAGCGTTCTCGCTTCCCACGCCCGGGTTCCCGGGTTCGATTCCCGGCGGGGTCAGGGATTTTCTCTGCCTCGTGATGGCTGGGTGTTGTGTGCTGTCCTTAGGTTAGTTAGGTTTAAGTAGTTCTAAGTTCTAGGGGACTTATGACCACAGCAGTTGAGTCCCATAGTGCTCAGAGCCATTTGAACCATTTTTTTCCTGATTGGGAAAGTTTATCGCTCTTACTCTGCAAGGAGAGAATTAAATTCCTATGTAAACTACTATTAGAAGAACAGGCGACTCTGAAATTATGAGCTCTGAGTAAACGCCCCAGATTGTAGCTTATATTGCCTATGTAAGGGATAGATATCGTTGCCACCAGTTTGTCATCTAACGCATCCCCTAGGGTGGAAGACGTAATATTATTTTTATTTATTTTCTTGTTATACATCTGTCTTACCAACTGAGGCCTATGTCCATTATTTATAGCAACATTCTCAAGTGCGACCACTTCAGTTTCTACCACATCTGGTGCAAGAGGGATAGCTGTAACTCGATGAACATTAGAATGAAAAAAAAAAAAAAAAAAAAATCTTTTAGGTGTACGGATGGGCCGAGTCTGCAGGTATAAGCATAAGCAACCGTGTGCAGTTACTTTAGGTTTCTTCTCCTATTTAGCTCGTCTCTTGTTCTATCCATTCCATATTTTGATATACGTTGATCCACGGTTGGGAATATATGGGCTGTTTAGCCCCGACCCATGTATAAACTTTCTCGTATTCGTATGCGCGTGCGTATTCAAGTAACTTCCCTTGTGTTGTGCATGTGCATAGGTAGCGGGTCAGGCTTGTAAGTGAGCGACCATTTGTAGCTGCAGTTTATGGCGGGTCATGGGCCATCGAACATAGACCGGTGGGAGGTGGAGCGTACACCATTAAGTTAAGTAGTGGTTTTGACTTTGTACATGTGTACTGTTTGTGTTTCCTTTTCTTTTTCGTTTATAAATGTATAGCTATGGTGTTCTTTTAATCATTGACAAAGGTATTCTTACTCACTTGTGGGTTTTATTGTTGTTCTAAAGAAGGTGTAGTTATGTACGCCGAAACCTGGGTTAACACTCAACACTAGGTGCATTTTTCGCAATCGAGGCGGGCTTTTTAGTATTTTAATATATTAACCAACGTTTGCTGACGCGCTGCGATGTTGAAGATTCTTAAGATGTTAGTTGTGTGCTCTTCCTGATTACATTCACACATTGGTCAACTGACCCAGCCCCATTTGTACCTGAAGTAGTTACAACAACCACGTCCAGACTTTAACCTGTTGAGCCGGCACCAGAGGTTCCTCGGTAGGTCAAAACATTTTGGCTTCTTTGTGGTATCAAGGTGATGCGCTCTTGTTCCCAATGTTTTTGTTGACCGTTCATGTTTCCAGCTTTCATTTAGATCAAAACCATCCGCGATGAGTTGTCCTGCAGTAACACTTGCTGGTCTTCTTGATCGCAATCGTTTCTGTGGCGGATGACAGAACTCCTAGTGAGTGTTGATCGGAGGTGAGGGTATCGTCTGGAGTGCCCCAGGGGAGTGTGGTAGGTCCGCTGTTGTTTTCTATCTACATAAATGATCTTTTGGATAGGATGGATAGCAATGTGCGGCTGTTTGCTGATGATGCTGTGGTGTACGGGAAAGTGTCGTCGTTGAGTGACTGTAGGAGGATACAGGATTTGTGATTGGTGTAACGAATGGGAGCTAACTCTAAATATAGATAAATGTAAATTAATGCAGGTTGAATAGGAAAGAGAATCCTGTAATGTTTGAATACTCCATTAGTAGTGTAGCGCTTGACACAGTCACGTCGATTAAATATTTGGGCGTAACATTGCAGAGCGATATGAAGTGGGACAAGCACGTAATGGCAGTTGTGGGGAAGGCGGATAGTCGTCTTCGGTTCATTGGTAGAATTTTGGGAAGATGTGGTTCATCTGTAAAGGAGACCGCTTATAAAAGAGCAGTTGAACGGAATGGACAGTGTCTTGAAAGGAGGATATAAGATGAACATCAACAAAAGCAAAACGAGGATAATGGAATGTAGTCGCGGAAAGACCACAAAGATAAGAGAGATTAGGGCTCATACAGAGGCATATAGGCAGTCATTGTTCCCTCGTTCTGTTTGGGAGTGGAACAGGGTGATGCTGAGGGAATTAAATTAGGAAATGAGACAAAGTAGTAAAGGAGTTTTGCTATTTGGGGAGCAAAATAACTGACGATGGTCGAAGTAGAGAGGATATAAAATGTAGACTGGCAATGGCAAGGAAAGCGTTTCTGAAGAAGAGAAATTTGTTAACATCGAGTATAGATTTAAGTGTCAGGAAGTCGTTTCTGAAAGTATTTGTATGGAGTGTAGCCATGTATGGAAGTGAACATGGACGATAAATAGTTTGGAGAAGAAGAGAATAGAGGCTTTCGACAATGTGGTGCTACAGAAGAATGCTGAAAATTAGATGGGTAGATCACATAACTAATGAGGAGGTATTGAATAGAATTGGGGAGAAGAGAAATTTGTGGCACAACTTGACGAGAAGAAGGGATCGGTTGGTAGGACATATCCTGCGACATCAAGAGATAACCAATTTAGTATTGAAGGGCAGGGTGGAGGGTAAAAATCGTAGAGGGAGACGAAGAGATGTATACACTAAGCAGATTCAGAAGGATGTAAGCTGCAGTACGTACTGGGAGACGAAGCAGCTTGCACAGGATAGAGTAGCATGGAGAGCTGCATCAAACCAGTCTCAGGACTGAAGACCACAACAACAACAGGTTCAATAGTTTAAAGTATACACAGGGCATTTGAAAGTCTTTCCGACAAACTTCTACCGGTGACAGATCGCATCATGGGGAACAACATTTCTTGAAGGCAAATCGTTCTCTGAGGTTCCCGGCGACGCCAGGCCTCATTGTATTGAATTCGCCGGCCTTGGGTCACGACATCTAATCGAACTGCAACGGCCTACTAGCCAGGTATGCCACACTTGCATTTTCTTGAGTTATTTTCAACAATAAAACATTCAGAATGAGTGTCTCTAAGCGGAGAAAGATGTTTCATATGCTCGGCGTATAACCTTTCACATGGGGCATACAACTGGCTTAAAGACGACACACATTGCATACGATCGTCACAGAGTGTTTATGCCCTGATGCTTTTCATGGGGATAATCAATTACTAGATACACCTAACATCGAAAGGAAGCGTCGCCGAATACTTTGTCTGTAACAAAACTTGTTTTGCTGTGACCCTTACATGTTTGTCGCTCAGACTTTGAAACACTCTATATATGTATGCCTAGTATAGTTAGCGTCCTTGATAATCTATTTTATCTATTCCGTAGTGGTAATTATACTATTTCAAAACACCTATTCTTGAGTACTGCTCGAGCGTTTGGGATCCCTAGCAGGTCGGATTGAGGGAGGACATAGAAGCAATTCAGAGGCGGGCTGCTAGATTTGTTACTGGTAGGTTTGATCATCACGCGAGTGTTACGGAAATGCTTCAGGAACTCGGTTGGGTGTCTCTACAGGAAAGGAGGCGTTCTTTTCGTGAATCGCTACTGAGGAAATTTAGAGAACCAGCATTTGAGGCTGACTGCAGTACAATTTTACTGCCGCCAACTTACATTTCGCGAAAAGACCACAAAGATAAGATAAGAGAGATTAGGGCTCGTACAGAGGCATATAGGCAGTCATTTTTGCCTCGTTCTGTTTGGGAGTGGAACAGGGAGAGAAGATGCTTATTGTGGTACGAGGTACCCTCCGCCACGCACCTTATCGTGGATTGCGGATTATGTATGTAGATGTAGATGTAGATGTAGATGTAGATGTAGGTGTAGGTGTAGATGGTGCAGTGGTAGAGAGGGTGATGCAGAGATTTTCTTGGCCTCCCTCAGTAGAGCTTGTTTCCGCCTTAAGTGGGGTGGAGGGATGTGACTCAGTACAGGTAACTAGTGGCATGGGGTTGATTTGATGGAACCAGTAACGCAGCGCATTGTGTCGTTACGTTTTGTGTCTACCTTCTTCACATGTACACTTTCCAACTAGACAGGTGCACAGTTCTCGGCAGCAGGGTGCACAAGACTGATGCCAGTTAAACGCAGGCAGACAGCAGAGGTTCCCCAGGTGGTACCACTGAGCTTATGTAGTATGTTGTTCCTTGCAGCAACTTTATGAGAAAGCTTTGTGATGTGTTCTTTGTAGCTCAGGGTTCTATCTAGAGAGATTCCGAGATATGTTGGGAAAGGATTGTACCGCAACGTTTGTCCATTGAGCAGAACTCTTGGTTTGTAGTTCGCAGCACGATTCGCTAGATGGAAACAAGAGACTTCAGTTTTTGATGTGCTTGGGAACAATCTCCAGGTCTTAAAGAATGTTGACATCTTCTCCAGATCCTCCGTAAGGATTCGTTCACCATCTTCGAAATTACTGCTCTATGCCACCAGTGCGATGTCATCAGCATAGAGGAATTTACTGATGACATCGCACTGGTAGCATAGAGCAGTAATTTCGAAGATGGTGAACGAATCCTTAGGAGGGTCTGAGGGTCGATCGTTGCTCACGTCCGTAGGTATAACCTAAATTACCCTACATGTGATCACTGGGTGGTGCTAAACGAGCAACAGTGTCAAAGGTGATATACAACATCTCCGGAAACATAACTAATAACCGTCCTTTTCAGGATCATCCAACTGGAGACTAGAAACACCTAGTTCGTATAATGCATTTTAATTTCGAAGGTGAAAAACTTCGACGAGAAGCTGAAATGCATAGGTGATGTCTCGAAAAGAGGTTACAGAATAGTCATAAAAAATGCCAAGCGATGTGAGGATTCTGTGGAAACATAATTATGTGTACAGATGGTTCATCCATGAAGGAAATCGAACATCTCGACGATTTGCACCTGTTATCGTTATCGATACTGGAAATAATCGTTTCCGGGTATTCCAAGTCTTTCGATAATGTCCTAATGTTAACTTTTGACTGTTCTGTATAATTTCGCGTTTGCTGTCGTAATTTCTGAGAGAAAAAAAAGGTTTTAATAGGCGGACAGAAAGATGAATAACAAATGACAAAAAATATTTAATTCAGTGTGATATACAATGAAGCGCCAAAGAAACTGGTATAGGCATGCGTTTTCAAATACAGAGATATGTAAACAGGCAGCATACGGTGCTGTTGTCAGCAACGACTATAAAAGACAAGTGTTTGACGGAGTAGTTACAACGCTTACTGCTACTACAATGGCAGGTTATCAAGATTTCAGTGAGTTTGAAGGTGAATCACAGCTACAGGTTATTACACTACTGGCCATTAAAATTGCTACACCAAGAAGAAATGCAGATGATAAACGGGTATTCATTGGACGAATATATTATATTAGAACTGACATGTGACTACATTTTCACGGTAGGCGCACGAGCGATGGGACACAGCATCTCCGAGGTAGCGATGAAATGGCGATTTTTCCCATAGGACCATTTCAGAAGTGTACCGTGAATATCACGAATCCGGTAAAACTTCAAATCTCTGACATCGCTGCGGCCGGAAAAAGATCATGCAAGAACGGGACCAATGGCGACTGAAGAGAGTTGTTCAACGTCACAGAAGTAGGACCCTTCAGCAAATTGCTGCAGATGTCAGTGCTGCGCCTACAAGAGTCATCGTGCGAACCACTCAACCAAACATCATCGATATAGGCTTTCGGAGTCGAAGGCCCACTCATGTACTCTTGATGAGTGCACGACACAGAGTTTTAGCCTGCCCGGGCTCGTCAACACCGACATTAGGCTGTTGATGACTGGAAAAATGCTGCCTGGTCGGACGAGTCTCGTTTCAAATTGTATCGAGAGGATGGATGTGTACAGGTATGGAGGCAACCTCATGAATCCATAGACCCTGGGTATCAGCAGGGGAATGTTCAAACATGTGGAGGCTCTGTAATGGTGTGGTACGTTTGCAGTTGGAGCGATATGGGACCCCTGATGCGTCTAGATACGACTCCGACAGGTGACACGTACGTAAGCATCCTGTCTTATCACCTGCAACCATTCATGTCCAACAGTCTTAGACAATTCCATCAGGACAATTCGACACCCCACACATCCAGAATCGCTACTGAGTGGCTTCAGGAACACCCTTCTGAGTTTAAACACTTCCGCTGGCACCAAACTCATCAGACATGAACACTATTGAGCATATCTGGGATGCCTTGCAACATGTTGTTCCAAGAGATCTCCACCCCTCATACTCTTACTGATTTATGGACAGCCCTGCAATATTCGTAATATCAGCTACTTCCAGCACTACTTCACACATCAGTCGAGATCATATCACGTTGTGTCGCGTTTTCGCGGGTCCCTACGCGATACTAGGCAGGTGTACCAGTTTCTTTGGCTCTTCAGTGTAGTTACAAATTGATAGTTTTCGGATTTTTTCCTTTACTTGTACCCTGAAACGTTCGTTCTTGCCTAATTTCATGATTCTGAGTCAACAGTAAGTATCCTTCATGTTTTACAATGTTACTTATAATCCGTCTTGACTGCAAAATGTTTATTCATATGACTGGTTTCGGTTCCTCTAGAACCATCTTCTGATCTGATATTTCGGTTACAGGAGTAGCCCGTCCACACACAGCAACCTTCACATGCTGCGTCACGTATGACATTGTAAAACCACTGATTGCGGTTATCCCATCAGACATTATGTCTGTTTTTACAAACTTCATGTTTTAGTGAGTGAGTTTGCGAATATCAAAATATGTTACATAAATGACCTATTTTTCGATCACATTGACTTGGAATCTTAATTTTTGTACACCGCCGAGGGATTATAGACCTCAGTAAGTGACATAAATTTCACTTCGAATTCCTGACTAAAGAGTGTTTTTAACAGCCGAACAGACAGAAAAAAAGGGACGGACGGACAACAAAGTGATCCTACAAATGTTCTGGTTTTACCAAATGAGATACGGAACGCTAAAAGTAGCAAAACAACACTGATGGAATGTCGGAAATGGCCGCTTAAGTTAGTGGACCAGTTCTGCAATTTAGGCAGCAAAATAACTGACAATGGACAAAGTAAACAGACTCTAAAATAATGTCTCTAGAAAAGAAATATATGTTGGGAATTTAAGTCGCCAGCTGGACTTTTTGTGATTATTTCCAAGGCGTTTGATTGAGTAGATCACCTTACCCTCTTACAAACAATCAGCTTTTTTTTGGAATCTGTGGCTTTAGACACAACTGGTCTGAATCACACGTAACAAATACAAGGCCAAAGTAATGCTGAATAATTCAAACAATGTTGGAAGGGTAGAAACTTTTAGTGACGGGGAAGAAATCACAAAGGGAATCACACAGGGTTCAATTTTGGTTCCACTGAAACTCCTTCTGTATCTGCATTACCGTCCACTTAAAATTCAGGAAGCAGAATTGGTACCTTTTATAGACGATAGTAGTATTATAATAAATCCCATTAAAGAGAAAGTCACGGAAGATAATGTTACTGATGTTATTCAAAGAATTAGTAAGTGGTCTGCTGAAAGTGGACTCTCCCTAAATTTTGAGAAAGCACACAATATTCGTTTCTGTACAAGTGAAGTCATATCAAAAATTTATGCAGCACATGAACCAGAGTCAGTAAACAGAGTAAAGTACTACACATTTTCGGGTGTACTTATTGATGAAAACTTGGACTGACACAAGCACATTCCGAGTCAGTAACATATTCTGAAATAATATTCTGTGCTATCTCATCACTATTTAAATACTACTGATCGTATAAAGGAGAGCAGTAAGAATAATATGTGCTCTTCACCTGCGGGCGTCATGTAGGTACCTTTTCAAGGAGTTATGCATTGTAACTGCATCGTCACAATACATATACGGTTTTTCACAATTCATGTTACACATTTCTACAGCTTGTAGACGGGACTTAGTAGATGTTACGTAGGAACCCATGTCCAGAAAGTCATCCAACAACGCTACAGAAAGTCAAAGTAGTAAGCGAAGGCGCTTGTAGGCGTATGCATATGAAGGTGATTCCGTGATTATTTTACAAACTTTCAGGAATGATGGGAAAGGATAAATGTATCAGTCTGAGGTATAGGCCCTATACCAGAAACGAACGAGTTGGAAGTTGTGGACGAAAACCGTTCTGATGCCTCTGACAATGGAATACACGTATCGATACTGTTGTTGGTGAGATCGTAGGGTAGGCAACTTTCAGAGGTGGTAGCAGAGACCAAGGCAAGAAAAAATGTCTACTGAACATGGGCTCTAAAATGCATAACTTGAGAGCTATGAGCACTTGTCCAATAGAGGAGATGTGTTTCACACTAACGAAGATGAGCAAGTGATCATAACTTCTCAGGTATGCATTTAACAGCCCATGTTTACACGACATTTTTTCTTGTCTTGGAGCATGCTGGCACCTCTAAAAGTTGCCTACTCCACATTCTTAGCAACAACAGTACCAGTACATCTATTCCATTCTCAGAGTTATCAGAATGATGTAACTTCGTTTTCGAACCAGGAACCCTTACCTTAAATTGATAAATTTATCCGTCTCCATCATCCTTGAAAATCTGTAAAATCATTACGGAATCACTCCGTGTATAAATACATTTGCAGGCCCCGGCACTTGTAACTTTGTCGCTCTGTAGCGTAGTTGGATGACGTTTCCGTACATGGGTTCACTTCAACGTTTAGAAGTGTGCAACATCATTAACGAAGCACCCTGTATATTGGCTAATGAAATTCGTCATTAATAATCCATCCTTCTTTAGCCATTATTAAGTCTGTCTGTGGCTCATAAAAGAAATATTCAGCAAAAAGAAAAAAAACTGATCATTTACCCCATAAACATAAAATATGTGCCAGGTAGCAAAGCAAGCTTCAAATCTAACATAAAATCATTCCTCTTAGACAACTCCTTCTATTCCATAAACGGATTTCAGTTTAAAAACTGGAAGCCTGAAGAAAACCTCGTTTCTAAACGAGGTTGCACGAGTAGAACTAAAATACATCTACATCTACATCTACATCCATACTCCGCGAGCCACCTTACGGTGTGTGGCGGAGGGTACTTATTGTACCACTATCTGATCCCCCCTTCCCTGTTCCATTCACGAATTGTGCGTGGGAAGAACGACTGCTTGTAAGTCTCCGTATTTGCTCTAATTCTCGGATCTTTTCGTTGTGATCATTACGCGAGATATATGTGGGCGGTAGTAATATGTTGCCCATCTCTTCCCGGAATGTGCTCTCTCGTAATTTCGATAATAAACCTCTCCGTATTGCGTAACGCCTTTCTTGAAGTGTCCGCCACTGGAGCTTGTTCAGCATCTCCGTAACGCTCTCGCGCTGACTAAATGTCCCCATGACGAATCGCGCTGCTTTTCGCTGGATCATGTCTATCTCTTCTATTAATCCAACCTGGTAAGGGTCCCATACTGATGAGCAATACTCAAGAATCGGACGAACAAGCGTTTTGTAAGCTACTTCTTTCGTCGATGAGTCACATTTTCTTAGAATTCTTCCTATGAATCTCAACCTGGCGCCTGCTTTTCACACTATTTGTTTTATGTGATCATTCCACTTCAGATCGCTCCGGATAGTAACTCCTAAGTATTTTACGGTCGTTACCGCTTCCAATGATTTACCACCTATGGCATAATCGTACTGGAATGGATTTCTGCCCCTATGTATGCGCATTATATTACATTTATCTACGTTTAGGGAAAGCTGCCAGCTGTCGCACCATGCATTAATCCTCTGCAGGTCTTCCTGGAGTACGTACGAGTCTTCTGATGTTGCTACTTTCTTGTAGACAACCGTGTCATCTGCAAATAGCCTCACGGAGCTACCGATGTTGTCAACTAAGTCATTTATGTATGTTGTAAACAATAAAGGTCCTATCACGCTTCCTTGCGGTACTCCCGAAATTACCTCTACATCTGCAGATTTTGAACCGTTAAGAATGACATGTTGTGTTCTTTCTTCTAGGAAATCCTGAATCCAATCACAAACCTGGTCCGATATTCCGTAAGCTCGTATTTTTTTCACTAAACGTAAGTGCGGAACCGTATCAAATGCCTTCCTGAAGTCCAGGAATACGGCATCAATCTGCTCGCCAGTGTCTACGGCACTGTGAATTTCTTGGGCAATTAGGGCGAGCTGAGTTTCACATGATCTCTGTTTGCGGAATCCATGTTGGTTATGATGAAGGAGATTTGTATTATCTAAGAACGTCATAATACGAGAACACAAAACATGTTCCATTATTCTACAACAGATTGACGTAAGCGAAATAGGCCTATAATTATTCGCATCTGATTTATGACCCTTCTTGAAAATGGGAACGACCTGCGCTTTCTTCCAGTCGCTAGGTACTTTACGTTCTTCCAGCGATCTACGATAAATTGCTGATAGAAAGGGGGCAAGTTCTTTAGCATAATCACTGTAGAATCTTAAGGGTATCTCGTCTGGTCCGGATGCTTTTCCGCTACTAAGTGATAGCAGTTGTTTTTCAATTCCGATATCGTTTATTTCAATATTTTCCATTTTGGCGTCCGTGCGACGGCTGAAGTCAGGGACCGTGTTACGATTTTCCGCAGTGAAACAGTTTTGGAACACTGAATTCAGTATTTCTGCCTTTCTTCGGTCGTCCTCTGTTTCGGTGCCATCGTGGTCAACGAGTGACTGAATAGGGGATTTAGATCCGCTTACCGATTTTACATATGACCAAAACTTTTTAGGGTTCTTGTTTAGATTGTTTGCCAATGTTTTATGTTCGAATTCGTTGAATGCTTCTCTCATTGCTCTCTTTACGCTCTTTTTCGCTTCGTTCAGCTTTTCCTTATCAGCTATGATTCGACTACTCTTAAACCTATGATGAAGCTTTCTTTGTTTCCGTAGTACCTTTCGTACACGATTATTATACCACGGTGGATCTTTCCCCTCGCTTTGGACCTTAGTCGGTACGAACTTATCTAAGGCGTACTGGACGATGTTTCTGAATTTTTTCCATTTTTGTTCCACATCCTCTTCCTCAGAAATGAACGTTTGATGATGGTCACTCAGATATTCTGCGATTTGTGCCCTATCACTCTTGTTAAGCAAATATATTTTCCTTCCTTTCTTGGCATTTCTTATTACACTTGTAGTCATTGATGCAACCACTGACTTATGATCACTGATACCCTCTTCTACATTCACGGAGTCGAAAAGTTCCGGTCTATTTGTTGCTATGAGGTCTAAAACGTTAGCTTCACGAGTTGGTTCTCTAACTATCTGCTCGAAGTAATTCTCGGACAAGGCAGTCAGGATAATGTCACAAGAGTCTCTGTCCCTGGCTCCAGTTCTGATTGTGTGACTATCCCATTCTATACCTGGTAGATTGAAGTCTCCCCCTGTTACAATAGTATGATCACGAAACTTCTTCACGACGTTCTGCAGGTTCTCTCTGAGGCGCTCAACTACTACGGTTGCTGATGCAGGTGGTCTATAGAAGCATCCGACTATCATATCTGACCCACCTTTGATACTTAGCTTAACCCAGATTATTTCACATTCGCATTCGCTAATAACTTCACTGGATATTATTGAATTCTTTACTGCTATAAATACTCCTCCACCATTGGCGTTTATCCTATCCTTGCGGTATATATTCCATTCTGTGTCTAGGATTTCGTTACTGTTCACTTCCGGTTTTAACCAACTTTCCGTTCCTAATACTACATGCGCACTATTTCCTTCAATAAGAGATACTAATTCAGGAACCTTGCCCTGGATACTCCTGCAGTTTACCAATATTACGTTAACTTTTCCTGTTTTTGGTCTCTGAGGACGGACGTTCTTTATCAACGATGATAATGTCCTCTCTGGTAAGCCGTCAGGTATTTTATCGTTTCGCCCAAGGGGGGATCCCTCTAACCTAAAAAACCCCCGTGTGCACGCCACACGTACTCTGCTACCCTAGTAGCTGCTTCCGGTGTGTAGTGCACGCCTGACCTGTCTAGGGGGGCCCTACAGTTCTCCACCCAATAACGGAGGTCGATGAATTTGCAACCATTATAGTCGCAGAGTCGTCTGAGCCTCTGGTTTAGACCCTCCACACGGCTCCAAACCAGAGGACCGCGATCGACTCTGGGCACTATGCTGCAGATATTAAGCTCAGCTTGCACTCCGCGTGCGACGCTGGTTGTCTTCACCAAATCAGCCAGCCGCCGGAAGGAACCAAGGATGGCCTCAGAACCCAAGCGGCAGGCGTCATTCGTTCCGACATGTGCTACTATCTGCAGCCGGTCACACCCAGTGCGTTCAATAGCTGCCGGAAGGGCCTCCTCCACATTACGGACGAGACCCCCCGGCAAGCACACCGAGTGCACACTGGCATTCTTCCCCGACCTACCCGCTATTTTCCTGAGGGGCTCCATAACCCGCCTAACGTTGGAGCTCCCTATAACTAATAGGCCCGCCCTCTGTGACTGTCGGGACCTTGCCGGAGAATCGGCCACTGGCCCAACAGGCGAAGCATCCTGTGGTGGCTCGGAAACGATGTCATCACCACTAGGAAGCACCCCGTACCTGTTGGAAAGGGGTAAGGCAGCTGCCACGCGGCCAGATCCCACCTTCGCCTTTCGGCCAGGCACGCGCGAGCCCACCACTGTCCGCCATTCACCCTGGAGTGATGGCTGACCGGTAAGATGCTCACTGCCGGAAGACGCAGCGACATCAGGGGTTCCATGTGATTCCAAGGCCACCGAAGTAGGCATAGGTCTCACCACAGTTGCCCCAACGCCACTACGAGCCGACGCCTGCGCCTCGAGCTCGATGAGCCTAACAGACAAAGCCTCCACCTGCCCCCGAAGAGTGGCCAATTCTCCTTGCGTCCGCTCACAACAACCACAGTCCCTACACATGACTATGTTTACCCTACCCTATACGGTGACAAATTCCCAAGATAATCTTCTGATGAGCTACTCTGATAATCAAGAAACACTCACTGAAATACGAGACGCGAAAACTACGCTAGGTTTTCCCAGAAAAACTATTTAAAAGCTAAGCGCAGCAAATAAGTACAAAATCGCTTTATACAAACAGTACTCGCTGCTGCTGGTGCTCTCGCTCTGGCTGTCACAAGACAACTGCTGATTCAAGTGACTAGTGGCTAACGGCCGCGAAACAAACAAAAGACGGTTTTAGGGCGCTTTCTGTTCTAAACGATCAAGAAAACACTAAGAAATCTAACACAAAAACTACGTAAAGTTTTATCAAGAACTGTTAGTTACTATGCAGAGCAGATAAACACAAATAGAATCCCTTCCTTAGTGGAAGGTCGTAAACAAAATGCAAAATAAACGCTTTATACAAACAGTACTCGCTGCTGCTGGTGCTCTCGCTCTGGCTGTCACAAGACAACTGGCTGTCACAAGACATAGTGTTCATTAATGTTAATACTAATCATGTTCATGTGTCCTGTAAACTGTCTCGTTCCACATAAAGAATGGTTCGGGTTACCTACGTAACATGTATCAATGTAACTAACAAACCTACTATGCAAACAACTGTTGTGTGTAAACCTTCAAACATATTTTTCAACCTTTGTGCCATCAGCAGTGGGTTGGTTTATTCTGTTTTCCAAAATGCAAGCATTTTTTTAAGTATTAATTCTTATAATGAACAATTTTTGTCAGTTGTAACACATTTCTGAGTTCTGCTGGACATTCTTTAAATTATTTTATAGTGATGGTTTGTCATTTGCCACTAACTGGTGTTACTATGAATTTGGCTGGAGAGTGAACGAAACACTTCCTGTATAGACCTAATTTTGTTGCGTGAAAATATTTCGCGACTATTTTTTTTCTTTCACTTAACAGAATTACGTTTGCAGGTAAAGTGACTTGTTATTTACGCCAGCCAAACTCAAAGTAACATCACATAGTTGCAGATGACAATCTTTCGGTGTACAATGAGGTAAAGTAGGTCTTAGAGAACCAAGCAATGTAGAAGATAAGGCAATAGCCACTACAGAGGAAAAGCTCGTTTAGGCCTACATTTCCTTACAATAATTAGGAATTCAGTGATGTTTGCATTTTACAGAACGAAATAACCATACCTACTGACTATGGCACGTAAGTGCTGAAACACGTCTGGACATTTATAAACAACAGTTGTCTGTATAAGAGGTGGACGTGAGTGCCTGTAGGTCCGCAATTTAATCTGCAAATGCGGCTGCTGACATATATGATTAAATATACGTTTATCTGGAATGTAACCTTATACATAAAGGAAACCTCGTCGATAAAAAGTACAGACATGAAGAGTCAAGAAGCTTCTGAATGTGATATTACAGAAGAAAGCCGAAGATTAGATGCGTTAACCGATGGAGAGGTACTGAAGCGAATAGGTGAATAAATAGCTTTATGACACGACTGAAAGAAAAGATAGGTTGGTAGAGCGAAATCTGGGAATCAAAAATTTGTTAGTATGGTAACGTGGGGAAGTGTTTAGGGGATGTGGAGGGGGGAGGCGCAAAATCAGTAGAGGGTGACAAAGTTTAAATGGGTATAGGTTGCGATAGTCACATAGAAATGAACATACTTGTACAGGATAGACTATAGTTGATAATTGCATTAAACCAGTTAGCTGACTCAAGACCTTAAAAACAACATCCATCTCCGACACCCATATGAATGCGCTGTAACACGTACACTCTTTAGCAACGTTAAATTTGTGCATTGTTTTATCAACAATGCAAATGAGTACAAAAATTAGTAACCAGCGCAATATGTGATTACATTCCTCCATCACCCTTCAGAACCGCAAAGATGTAATCCAACCTATCCTCTCTGACGCCAAACTCGCGTGAATATCTGCTCCATTAAAATCGTATCGCTCCCTCACAATCCCCGAACGTCATACGCTCCTACTCACTTATCACACGCGCCTACCCTCCCAATTTGCATCAACTAATAAATTTCTGGTCTCCCCTCTCTTCCTGTGTACAACTTCGAATGTCATACAGCTGCTGAAAACAGGACATCACCCACCCAATAACGTGAACCCTCATTTTCAGTCCTACTGCTTTGCCGTACGCACACTTAGCAACGAAATTTTAATAACTTCTTCGTATTTGATCATGAATTCGGTTAACGATATATCCATTCTTCCATATTTAACGAAATACTGCTCTTTCTCTACATGTCGGGGCTATAGTTATCCGAGAACACACAACACTAACAGTCTCTATTTAGCCACTAACTGGCTCCTTGTAACATATTCTGAAATTGTAACATTTACAGTTTCACAGAAGAACAGCTCAAAGGAAAATAAAGGAATCATACCACATCACGCGCTCCAATTTCGCAGGAACACTGTAGTCTATATTTACGTAAAGAATCGTTACCGAGTTCACGCTTTCGACTGTACTTTCTCCAACTAACATGGCATTAGTTTTCTGATCCAGAGCAAAGTACCTCTGAATAGTAATAGTTAGGGCACTGTAAACTCGAACCTGGAAGTTGCAACTGCCTGCCTGTTGCTGGCGCCTGAAGTCAAGCGTGACTGCGTTAGACGACAAGAACCCTTCTAGAACTCTCGGAACTCTCGATAAGACTCTACGATCAGGATCCACCCAACCTGCCTCTTCCGACCATGAACGTCTATGGCCGTCTACCCGATTTCGAGAATTCAGAGCAACTCCCAACACTAGTTAAATTCTTGAGCCGCTTTGACTAACGCCAGCACAACAGCTGCAGAATGAGGTTCTTGGTTCTCTTCCGCGATAATTCTTATTGCTTTATCATCACTAGCCTTGAAACCCAGTCGAAACTTTAATGATCCCTTGGCTTTTGACCATGAAATGTGTCAACGACCTACCCATCCAATCACGTTTAAGGAAATTCTGATGTTTCTTTTCAATGCTGATCGAACGAAAGACTAATCAGAAACACGAAATACGTATTTGTTGCCCACTGAAGGCTTCCTGGAGTCTCACATAGTAGTCAAATCTGGTAATAGTCGCTTCCTCCCCCATTCGTCCTCTTGAAATGGTCACGCTCATGATAAAGGATTATGAATGCAAATATACAGAAATCAGCAAAAACTGTGCAGATGAAAATGTAGACGCTAATGACTGTAGGTTAACATTAAGGACTATAAAAATTGTTACTGTTAAACGATACGGGTCCCTACTGTGCAACTGAGAAAAAAAAATTAGAAATGTGGCATCAACAAAGAAAATAATGAAAACACGGATCACCCAGTTTTGCATTATTAAAAATATCCTACCTTCTATTAACCCTCTATACCAATAAGACATAGTAAATAGAGAAGAAAATTATAATATTTTAGTTGCACAAATTGATGAAAAATTAAGCTGGAAAATCCATATAGCAGACATGCTAAAACATTTAAGTTAGTCTACTTTTGCCATGAAAACTATTAGCAGCTGTGGGGCTCTAGCAATAAGTAACTTTATTTCGCGTATTTTCATTCACTGATGCCTTAAGGGATAATATTCTGGGTTAACTCCTCACTTAGGGAAAAGTATTCATCCCGCGAAAGAAAATAATTAGAAATGCGTGTGCGTTTTTCACACATACATCCTGCAGACATCTCTTTAAACAACTACAAGTATTGACTACAGCCTCACGGTACTTTTATTCACTTATGAAATTTCTTGTCAAAGTCTGTCTGAGTTCGAGAGTAACAGTATATTTAGAAGTACAACACTAGAAAAAAAATGATCTGCTTAATGAAACTAAACATCGGATCAAAAAAATCTATAATTCCAATTTGTTTGTCTTGAAGGAGGACATCCAATGATACCACACTCGACCGACCCCGGGTGTGAGTGGCAGGAGAAAACTTTGAAATCTTTAATGGGGACCCACGCATTTTATTGAAGATTACGATTCTATAGCAAAATCGACATAAGTTGTTTTGTCTGAAGCATTTTCTTCGTTTCGTCGCAGATGGGGCTGTAATTGGAGGAATAGAAATGGGTACACAATCATAATTTACAACATGCTAGTCAATGGTTCTTGAATATCCAATGGCACGTGGGACCCTACCTCCATGCTGTGAGGGGAGGTATGCCAGTATTTCATGACTTATTTTGGAAACCCCATTCGCAACGTTGCATTCCTCCGACATATCGAACAGGGGACTACTCGACGCGCTACCGTGGCCGATTAGCGAACTACGACGTATCACAATAGGAAGCACACTATGCTAAACGTTACAATACTTGCTCAATGCTTATTTCCTGCAGGTCTGCCTGTCATCTGGAGAACAGGTGTGCAAGTGGGCGATAAATATTGCTAACATAAAAGAAATAATTGAAAGGATCCTGATTTACGGATAATGTAGGAGAAATCTTGAGGCTGCTGTTGCCTTGTGTGCTGAGCGTTTTCCGGAGAAAGCCCGCTCTTGTTCGTTCTTTTACAATTTTGTGTATGCCTTTGTCTGATGGCAGCGCATGGACCGGAAAAGGAAATGAAGCAAGTGTGTTGCAGGAGAAGCTGATGAAATTGCTGTACTAGCGGGAGGTCACCACAAGCCACGGATGAGTGCCCCAACAATTATAACGCGATTCCGGTATGTCCGTAGGTAGTATTGTAAAAATACCGCATTGTCGTAATTATCATTCATGCCACGTGTCACTGCATTAAGAACTTCCTGGCGCCGATTTCCACAAGCGGGTAGTGTTTTGTTAAGGGGCACGTCAACAAATGTTGTAAGTGGGCTGTTTAGGTTTTCATGTTGGTAACGCCACGTACAGCTCTGTATGAAAATCACTGACTGTGCTGTGTGCATTCTGTGGCTGATTTGAATTGTTGAAATATTTGCTATTGTGGTGTTGGGCAGTTGGATGTGAAAAGCGCGTAGCGTTGCGCAGTTGGAGGTGAGCCGCCAGCAGTGGTGGATGTGGGGAGAGAGATGGCCGAGTAAGAATGGATGTCATGAACTATATATATATATATATATATATATATATATATATATATATATATATATATATATATATATATATATCATAGAGACATTTCTCTCTTTACTTATTCTGATCAACACTAAACTGACACACAATATTTTTTAGCGCAACGCAATCTGACACTCAATAATCCCTACAAAGGAATGGCCGTGACTAACAATAACCTATACCTTTCATGAATCACTTACCTCACAAAAATCTTCGTTACTCGAACTACTGCAATACAGCGAGCTGCCAGCTAAATAAAAGATTCTAACTACTGATAGGCATAGTTAGCAAATGAAAGATTTTGATGGAGAACAAACAATGTATTTACCTTAATAGTGTTCAGGAGTTATATATATATATATATATATATATATATATATATATATATATATATATATATATATATCTGACTTCTGAACACTATTAAGGTAAACACATTGTTTGTTCTCCAGCAAAATCTTTCATTTGCTAACTATGCCTATCAGTAGTTAGTGCCTTCAGTAGTTAGAATCTTTTATTTAGCTGGCAGCTCGCTGTATTGCAGTAGTTCGAGTAACGAAGACTTTTGTGAGGTAAGTGATTCATGAAAGGTATAGGTTATTGTTAGTCACGGCCATTCTTTTGTAGGGATTATTGAATGTCAGATTGCGTTGCGCTAAAAAGTATTGTGTGTCAGTTTAGTGATCAGAATAAGTAAAGAGAGAAATGTCTGAGTACGTTCATCAGTTCTGCCCATCTGTTTGAAAATCAAATAACGTAAGAGGGTTACCAGCACTGTCATTCTTAATTTTTCTAAGGGGATGTTTCACTGTAAACCAGCCATACCTTCTTTGACGAGGTACTACTTTCCGACGAATCTATATTCATAAACCATGGAAGCATTAACCGGTGTAACATGCATTACTGGAGTGCAGACAATCTCCACTGGTTACGGCAAGTTAGCCATCAAAGTCCTTCGTCGGTTAACATATGATGTGGCATCATGGGGAAGAAACTCATTGGTCTGCATCTTAATGACGACACGTTGAATGGACGCAAATATCGAAAGCTTTTGGAACAGGAACCACCGATACTACTGCAGGATGTTGCCCTGGACGCTCGACAACATATATGGTTTCAGCATGCTCGGTGCCCAGCACATTACGCAACTGAAGCACGCGAGGGAGGAGGGTGTGTGTGTGTGTGTGTAGATGGTGTTTACACCTTGCAGACTATACGGTCTACGCCAGTGAAGCAGCGGGCGCCCCGCTAGCACAGCTCTTTGACGATCTAATCACGGATATGGAATATCTAACACAGACCAGATATATTCTGAACTTTGTATAACTGTTTCTCTTTAACAACTCCATCTAAAAACACATGACATCTTGAAAATAAATAATTAGTCATTTATACAGACAGAACGGCAAATGACCAGAATGTAACCAAATAAATATGTTCTTATCCATTTTTAAAATGCGTTTTCTACTTTTTTCAATTGACATAATCCACATTATAAAGCTTAATGTGAATATGATCTACGGAATTTCGTAACTAACTAAGTAACAAAGATATTCCTAGATTGTGTGCCATTCAGAACACTTAATAACTATGACAGTCCCCTCATGGATATTAATGTACGTAAAATGCCACTTTGGAATGAAATCTGACTCGAGCAGTCACTCCACCCATTCCTACAGTCATGGAAAACGTACGTTACGATAAAAATTCTTTTTAAATCAACGGAACCCTTCCGACAATGAATAAGGTAATGAATAATGCCAGACCTCCTTGCGGGACACAATATCCTACAACGGAAGCTGTATCTGAATTTTCTAGGGACACGCTGTTGTCAACATATTTAGTTTAGTGGG
This sequence comes from Schistocerca cancellata, assembly GCF_023864275.1. Classification (NCBI taxonomy): domain Eukaryota; kingdom Metazoa; phylum Arthropoda; class Insecta; order Orthoptera; family Acrididae; genus Schistocerca; species Schistocerca cancellata. The sequence continues at coordinate 261,458,854 of NC_064628.1, forward strand.
TTTAGTTCTCATTTTTTAATATCATTAAGAACATTTGTTGCAAAACCATTATCCAAAATAGAAAAAGGAGTGAACCGCGAACATGAGGCTACATGTTGCCACCGGAGTACGACCTCTTGAGTCGAAAGGCGACAAAGAAGCTTCGACAGCTCGGGAAAGAGGAGCACTTCACTGTTAGCTTGAAAGACACAAGTGAACCGGAGTAAATACGAACTCTAAATTAACTCTGGTACACTTGGCAACCAGTGATTAGTTTCCGGATGTTTTCCACACTCGTCTTCACACCTGTGCGCCATATTCCGAAAGAAATAGATCACATCAACTGCTTGAACACATATATACACAGAAGAAAGTTCACGAAAGTAACTGATTCATAGTTCACGAGACTTTGGTCCTTAAGACAGCAATTGTAGCAAGAGGAGGGGCAGCCGGGGACACAGTGTAAAGTAATTTAATTAATATATCACAGTTGGGTAACTGCTCATCATTTGTAGACCATATCACACGGGACAAAAAAATGAGAAAGAAGATGAAGTCTTGTATATAGTTATCTAAAGTCAAGGTCAACGATAGTAAAAGTTGTTATTATGCTTGTGATAATCGAATGTGTCAACTAGAGGAGTGTTTAACAAAACGTAGAAAGTTTGAAGAACGTTTCGAGCTTGTAAAACTAGCATAGCTTTAATAGCGTACATCACTGAAGAATGTTCAGTAAACTCAGGCAAGAAATATGTGAGTCGGTGTATGGTCCCTGCTACATTACTTATTAGGTACTTACGTACTACACGTAAAGGTTTCTGTTGTAGACACGGACTGTACGAGGACATATGATTAGGATACGATACGATTGCTACCCTAAGTTGGAAAACTAATATAGGGCTGCAAACTATGCCAATAGATTATATCATTAACACTAATTGGAGATCTTGTCCATTGCGTGAAATAACACATGCGACTGTATACGAATTTTGCCTATTCCATTTTCAGCCGCCTAGTCACGTTCGACCGATACACGAAGGATGAGATGGCAACTGTTTGAAGATACAATTAAAAAATGGTTCATATGGCTCTGAGGATTATGGGACTTAACAACTAAGGTCATCAGTGCCCTAGAACTTAGAACTACTTAAACCTAAATGACCTAAGGACATCACACACATCCATGCCTGAGGCAGGATTCGAACCTGCGACCGTAGCGGTCGTGCGGTTCCAGACTGAAGCGCCTAGAACCGCTCGGTCACACCGGCCCGCTACAAGTTAAAATGTAGCAGTAAAAACTGCACTGAGTGGTGGGTACAAATTGGTCATAAACATTTATTTGCGCAAGCATTTATCAGCAGCTCTTCCTTTTTATCTGTGACGGAAATTTCCGAGAAGCGCTCTCTATATTTCGTATCGGACGTCACAGAGAAAGTAAATACAGCGAAAGAGGTCGTGGGTTACAGATAACGAAAGTTGTCTTACACAAACGTCATAAGGCGGAAGAAAGTTTTTGGGTGATAATTATGACAAGCAGAAGCGTCTGTATTGTAGAGGTTTGTATTACTATGTACTCGACTACACAACCGTAGCTTCTAGTTTTTTAGACTGAATATGATCATTTTAACCTCGTGAAGCTAAGTGATTTTAATAGGATACATAAACAATCTACATCTACATCTACATGATTACTCTGCAATTCACAATTAAGTGCCTAGCAGAGGGTTCATCGAAACATTTTCATACTACTTCTCTACCATTCCACTCTCGAATGGCGAGCGGGAAAAAGGAACACGTAAATCTTTCCGATCGAGCTCAGATTTCTGCTATTTTATTTTGATGATCATTTCTCCCTACGTGGGTGGGTGTCAAAAAATATTTTCCCATTCGGAAGAGAAAGTTGGTGACTGAAATTTCGTAAATAGATCTCGCCGCAAAGAAAACCGCCTTTGTTTCAGTGACTGCCTCCCCAACTCGCGTATCATATCAGTGACACTCTCACCCCTACTTCGCTATAACATGAAAGGAGCTGCCCTTCTTTGCAGTTTTTCGATGTCCTCCGTCAAGCCGCGCGGGATTAGCCGAGCGGTCGCCGGCGCTGCAGTCATGGACTGTGCGGCTGGTTCCGGCTGACGTTCGATTCCTTCCTCGGGCATGGGCGTGTGTGTTTGTCCTTAGGATACTTTAGGTTAAGTAGTGTGTACGCTTAGGGACTGATGACCTTAGCAGTTAAGTCACATAAGATTTCACACACATTTGAACATTTTCCTCCGTCAATCTTACCTGATAAGGATCCCACACCGCGCAGCAATATTCGAGTAGAGGACGGACAAGTGTAATGTAGGCTGTCTCTTTAGTGGGTTTGTCTCATCTTCTAAGTGTTCTGCCAACAAAGTGCAGTCTTTGTTTCACCATCCCCACAATATTATCTATGTGTTGTTTCCAATTTAAGTTGATCGTAATTGTAATTCCTAGGTATTTAGTGGAATTGACAGCCCTTAGATTTGTGCGACCTGTCGTATACCCAAAATTTATCGGATTTCTTATAGTACCAATGTGGATGACCTCGCACTTTTCTTTGTTTAGTGCCAATTGCCACTTTTCGCACCATACAGAAATTCTCTCTAGATCATTTTTTAATTGGAATTGATCGTCTGATGATTTTACTAGACGGTAAATTACAGGGTTATCTGCAAACAATCTAAGGGGGCTGCTCAGATTATCACCTAGATCGTTCATGTAAATCAGGAACAGTAGAGGGCCTATGACACTACCTTGCGGAACGCCAGATATCACTTCTGTTGTACTCGATGATTTACCGTCTATCACTACGAACTGTGAACTCTCTGAGAGGAAATCACGAATAGAGTCACGCAGCTGAGACGATACTCCATATACACGCAATTTGACTAACAGTCGCTTGTGAGGAGCGGTATCAAAAGCCTTCTGGAAACCTAGGAATATGGAATCGATCTGAGATCCCTTGGCGAGAGCAGTCATTACTTCATGGGAATAAGCGTTGCACAAGAACGATGTTTTCTGAATCCGTGTTGGTTATGTATCAATAAGTCATTTTCTTCAAGGTGATTCATAATGTTAGAGTACGGTATATGCTCCAAAATCATACTAAATCATACTGCAAATTGAGTTCAGTGACATGGGTCTATAATTCAATGGGTTACTCCTATTTCCTTTCTTGAATATTGGTGTGACCTGTGCTACTTTCCAGTCTTTAGGAATAGAACTTTCGTCGAGTGAGTGGTTGTATATGATTGCTAAGAAAGGTGCTATTGTGTCTGCAATGCTCTAGTCTGAGAAGCTGTCAAAATGCAAAATTAAACTGTTTACACCAAAAGTCCTTTTATCATAAACATTACTACCAAATAAGAGCCAAAAGAGCTTATTTTCAGGTATAGTGAAGAAACTGTTTGAAGACATAGTAGGGGGCTGCTGAGACTATGGCTCTAGTGTGGGATTTCAATAGATTCTCCAATGCGTCATAAGTAAATGACTATTTTCGGTATATAATAATTACTGTAGTCAATATAGGAATGTAAAATTCGTTAGAATTCACTTTGGCATATGACTGCGTACGTATGTAACAACAAGTCGAGCGTTTCGGCCACTATTGCTGCTAGCATTCATCAGAAAATTTTTTGCCAAAGGTGTGGCTGATTTTCTCTTAAACGGTGTTACACTCGAGCAACAGTAAGCTTTGAAGGATAGAGCGTCCTTCAGTTACCAGCAACTTAAGAGATCCAGAATAAATCTTCCCTTCCGCAGCGGAGAGAGTCTTGTTTCGAGGCCTCCTTACAGATTAAAACTGTGTCCGTGGACAAGAACGTAGCCCGGAACCTCGCAAGATTCGGGTTTTGCATCACGGTCCTGTATACCATCAGAAAGTTTCGACAAGACAGTTTTTTGGCTAGGAACTCTTCGTACGTTGTTAACTAAATCTCCCATGTACAAATATATGCCCAACAGGATGAGGTCCCCAGAAGTAGGAAAAATAGTTTGCTTTGGTGGGGATGATTCCAATGGATTCGGGCCTCCACCCTGTGAAGCTGCTGGACACTGGTCGTGGGAGCTGTTATGATCTGGTTTTAGCACCTCATCGAAGATACGGTAATTTGGAAGTGGCCCACTAGAATGGACCGTATAAAAATACGAAAATACGGAGGCTTTGGCTATTTCAAAGGAATCATTTTGCTTCACCAAAACACCTAGAACGGGTGTGGCAGCCAGCTCCCATACGTAGGTCCAGTTGTACCTCTTACAAGTCAGTACGTGTTGTCAGATTTTAATGCGTTATCAGGACAACTGTAGTGACTGAGATGACCACAGACATCGCAACCTTATAGTTTTATTTCCTCTCTTTTAACTTTAATTCCTTTTACAATGTTCTCTAGAGGTTCCATTTACTGCTTTGTCAATGTAAAGATTGAATAATGTCGAGGATTAGGCTACAACTCTGTTTCACCAACTTCTCAGCTCCTCGCTCCCTTTCATGTCCATCGTTTTTGTAACTGCAGTCTGCTTTTTGTACAAATTATAGGTAGCCTTTCGCTGCCTGTATTTTATTCCAACTATCATCAGAATTTCAAAGAGTGTATTCCAGTGAACAGTGTCAAAACTTTCTTTGTAATTATGGATAGCAGCAACATAACCTATAGAGTGGAACAGATTGGGGATCTTGATGGCAGAAATGTATTTAAGGAGTTATTACCAGATACCATTTATTAACATCACTTCTGCTGCACTTAATTACCAAAAATATAAAGCAGAACGATTCCAGTATAAATTAAAATGAGCACAAAAATAATAAAAACCTTAACTGCTTTCCAATTAATAATTTGCCACAACAATTGTGCAAAATCTTTGGTGAGTACAATACCAATTACTATAACTCAGTAACAGTAGAATTAAATCACACTTCAACATACATAAAGAATATGCATGGCATAATTGAATTGTAAGTCGAATCCCTCGAAATCCTCCAAACAAAAAAACAAAAACAAAAAAAGAATGTAGGGCTGCAGAAATCATAACTTAAAATCCACAACAGAACAAATGAAGTACAAGATGCAAGTGTATAAATGAAGGACACATACAGAATTTATTCACTATACATAAATGTGTTAACTAACACTATGGACTAATATCAGGCAGAAGTGTCAGAAACTCAAAGAGCTAAACGATAATCTGCCAGAGAATTCCCCAAACACACAAGTTGTAATAACATTGTCCAATGGGATCTCAATAACACTGTCTTGGCACAGATGCCTGTAACACTTCCTTTGAGCAGGTGAAAGATGTTCGTTTATTAGAGCACATCTTTCACTAGAGTATAGCCTAACAGCTAGATACGGTATTTGATCATTTTCATATGCCATCTTTATCATTTTCTACTCAGGCCGATTCCTATAAGAATTGATCAGTGGGGTAGGCATTTTATTTTAACCCTAACTTTTCCCTTATGATCAGCAGCCTCTGTTTCATGAACACTCCCTGCCTTGAAAAAAAAAAAAAAATTGCTCAGGTTTCCAACCGCGTCAAGTAATCAAAATTACATGAGCTTTCAGCCAAGTACTCGCATGCCATTGTCAAGCGACACGACTGCCAATGGACTGGTGGTCTCACAACACCTGCGGACTAAAAGGTACATCAGAATACCTGGAGTCTACAAGATACGAGGGCTACTCAGAAAATAAGGTCTGATCGACCGCAAAACGGAAACCACAGGGAAAATCTGATTAAGCTTTGCAAAGATGTGACAGACATAGTCTCTAGTATTCCCATTGATCGCATCACTTCGCTCGTTGCAGTTCTGAGCGCACAGTGAGCACGTAAAGATGCCTAGAAGAATAGTGTCTCCTTGCAAGTATGAATGCCTGTGAGAGATTTTGCTTAATTTCACGCAGTCCACACAACGTAATTGTCATGCGTTTCCTTCTTCATGACAGTTTTCCGTCGTACACTGCACGGGCAATGAGGAGCTCCTACTGCGTTTTCGATGGGAGGTGTCTGATAACTTACCATTCAGGCCGTGCTTCGCTCCCTCTGACTTACATCTCTGCTCACTTGAACCGCTGGCTATGAAGACAACATTCTGGCACAGACAACAATCTGCAGATCGGCGTACAGAACTGGCAGAAAGCACAGGCGGCTGCCTTCTATGACGAAGGTATTGGAAAACTGCTACAAAGCCACGACAAATATCACAGTCGGAGCGACGACTATGTAGAGAAGCTACTGGAATGTGTAACTAACTGTTGCAAATGAAACATTTTTGATTTTCAGTGTGGTATCCATTTCGCGACCGATAGGACCCTACTTTCCGAATAGCCCTCGTACCTTGCGAGTATGGCCATTCTTATATTGGACAAACAGTGCGCAGGAAGAGCACGAGAGGTTTTATCGCCTACGCTACCCCGAGAAATCTCCTTTAGCTGAGCTTGCTTTAAAAAACGGAAACCGGATAAAAATTTGACGAAACGTCTGTCGTGGTTCTCACAAAGGGCTTCTGGGACTGTGTAATTAAAGAAGCCATTGAAACAAAGCACAAGGAATCGAATCACAAGGAGAAAGATGTTGGCAGAGAACACTAGCCCTTTCTGTCTCGGTGTACGTGAGTTGGGGCATGTAGATGGAATGATTTCTCCCGCCGAATTCGTGGGCGTATGTTCTACTGGTTACTGGTTTTCACTGTGCTCTGGATCCAGAGGGCTATGCCAGACAGGCCAAAGGGAGGGAGCCAAACGAAGTGTGTCCCACAACGACCTATCAATCCTGTCTCCTTTCCTATCCTATCCTATCCTTGTCACTTCCAATTCCCTGCAGCATAGGGCAGATAGGGCTCTACAGGCGTAGTGAAACCAGTCTCCCTAAGGGAGCAAACCATTTACAAATTCAGATCCTCCAGGTTGGGGGTTGATCATGGGGCTAACAACTCCATATCGGAAAAAAACTCATTGTTCAGCAACCAGTTCACAGAGGGAACCGGGCTGTCTCAAACTTACGACAACCAAGGCACGTTAGATGGCAACGAATTTGGTATATCGGAACATGGAATGTAAGAAGTATCTTTCAGGCAGGAGCCAGTAGGAAGCTCGAGGAGGAATTATTGAGGTACCGAATTGATGTTACAGCATTCCAAGAGATAAGATGGAAACAAACAGAGGTGGTTGATCTTCAGCATTATACCTCGATCAATAACGGGGAAGAAGAAAATAGATTAGGAACAGATTTTATGGTAACGACGTCCATCAGTCACGCCATGGTGGAATATGAAACAATAAAACCCAGATTATGTCAATTGAGGCTGAAGGGAAAATTCTCCAACTTGTCGCTGATTAGTGTGCATGCCCAAACGGAAGATGCAGCTGAAGAAGACAGAGAAGAATTTTATGAGAAATTGGAGCAAGTATATGATAAGCTGCGCAAAAGTATGATGTCAAATTTAAGCTAGGGGACTGTAATGCTGAAGTAGGTAAAGAGAAAGAGAACCAACCGGTGGCAGGTCTTCTTAGTAAACACTTGGAATCAAATAACAATGGTTGGAAACTGATTGAATTTGTTTTTAGCGAAGGACTAGTGATTAAAAGTACGTGTTTCCCACACAAAGACACTCATAACGAGAGTTGGATATCATCAGATGGGTTGACGAGAAATCAAATAGGTGATGAACTGATAGGTGGACGGCATGCCTCAGATATCCTGGATGTGATTAGCCGCCGAGGAGCGGATATTGATTTAGACCATTTTTTGGTAAGAATCAGAACCTTACAAAGGATTGCAGTTAAAGCTAGAAGGGCTGGGCTGGAGAAAAGTAAGGTCTACAATGTGGAGACGCTCAAAGATCAGAATAAAAAGGGAATCTTATAGGGGCAAAGTGCAAGAGAAGTTGTAAGAGATCAGCGTGATGCAGGGAAAGGATATCAGCGTACTGCGGAGGAAACTAAGATAGCTTTAAACACAACAGCTCAAGAGGTACTTGGAAAACGAGGAAAGCAGGAAAGAAACGGATGCTGTGATGAGGATATGTCAGAGGCACTAGATCATAGAAATCCAGCTCGACACAGAATGTTACAGAGACCTACACGAAATAGTGTGGCTATATTTAAAGAGAAGAGAATGGTAGCTAAGAACTTAGCGCGGATTAAAAAGACACTAGAAGGAAGAAAAAAGATGGATGAAATACAGAAGAACTTTGAAAATAAGCAGGGGAGGAACTTCTTTTATGGCGTGGGGCAAATAAAGAGACGATATTAGCCAAGGGTGGATATGCTGAAAGATGAGACGGGCAGTTTGATAGTTGGGAAGGAAAAAATAATAGAAACAAGGGCACAAAATTTTGAAGTGTTACTGTCAAACACCTCCCCCCAAGAACAATGGACCTTGCCGTTGGTGGGGAGGCTTGCGTGCCGTACCGTAGGTGCAACCATAACGGAGGGGTATCTGTTGAGAGGCCAGACAAACGTGTGGTACATGAAGAGGGGCAGCAGCCTTTTCAGTAGTTTCAGGGGCAACAGTCTGGATGATTGACTGATCTGGCCTTGTAACACTACCCAAAACAGCCTTGCTGTGCTGGTACTGCGAACGGCTGAAAGCAAGGGGAAACTACAGCCGTAATTTTTCCCGAGGGCATGCAGCTTTACTGTATGGTTAAATGATGATGGCGTCCTCTTGGGTAAAATATTCCGGAGGTAAAATAATCCCCCACTGGGATCTCCGGGCGGGGACCACTCAAGAGGACGTAGTTATCAGGAGAAAGAAAACTGGCATTCTACGGATCGGAGCGTGGAATGTCAGATCCCTTAATCGAGCAGGTAGGTTAGAAAATTTAAAAAGGGAAATGGATAGATTAAAGTTAGATGTAGTAGGAATTAGTGAAGTTCGCTGGCAGGAGGAACAAGACTTCTAGTCAGGCGAATACAGGGTTATAAATACAAAATCAAATAGGGGTAATGTAGGAGTCGGTTTAATAATGAATAAAAAGATAGGAGTGCGGGTAAGCTACTACAAACAACATAGTGAACACATTATTGTGGCCAAGATAGACACGAAGCCCACGTCTACTACAGTAGTACACGTTTATATGCCAACTAGCTCTGCAGATGATGAAGAAATTGAAGAAATGTATGATGAAATAAAATAAATTATTCAGATAGTGAAGGGAGACGAAAATTTAATCGTCATGGGTGACTGGAATTCGGTAGTAGGAAAAGGGAGAGAAGGAAACGTAGGAGGTGAATATGGATTGGGGCTAAGTAATGAAAGAGGAAGCCGCCTGATAGAATTTTGCACAGAGCACAACTTAATCATAGCTAACACTTAGGTCAAGAATCATAAAACAAGGTTGTATACATGGAAGAAGCCTGGAGATACTGACAGGTTTCAGATAGATTATATAATGGTAAGACGGAGATTTAGGAACCAGGTTTTAAGTTGTAAAACATTTCCAGGGGCAGATGTGGACTCTGACCACAATCTATTGATTATGAACTGTAGATTAAAACTGAAGAAACTACAAAAAGGTGGGAATTTAAGGAGATGGGACCTGGATAAACTGACTAAACCAGAGGTTTTACAGAGTTTCAGGGAGAGCATAAGGGAACAATTGACAGGAATGGGGGAAAGAAATACAGTAGAAGAAGAATGGGTAGCTTTGAGGGATGAAGTAGTGAAGGCAGCAGAGGATCTAGTAGGTAAAAAGACGAGGGCTAGTAGAAGTCCTTGGGTAACAGAAGAAATATTGAATTTAATTGATGAACGGAGAGAATATAAAACTGCAGTAAATGAAGCAGGCAAAAAGGAATACAAATGTCTCAAAAATGAGATCGACAGGAAGTGCTAAATGGCTGAGCAGGGATGGCTAGAGGACAAATGTAAGGATGTAGAGGCTTATCTCACTAGTGGTAAGATATATACTGACTACAGGAAAATTAAAGAGACCATTGGGGAAAAGAGAACCACTTGTATGAATATCAAGAGCTCAGATGGAAACCCAGTTCTAAGCAAAGAAAGGAAAGCAGAAAGATTGAAGGAGTATACAGAGGGTATATACAAGGGCAATGTGCTTGAGGACAATGTTATGGAAATGGAAGAGGATGTAGATGAAGATGAAATGGGAGGTACGATACTGCGTGGAGAGTTTGACAGAGCACTGAAAGATCTGAGTCAAAAAAAGGCCCCGGGAATAGACAACATTCCATTAGAACTACTGACGGCCTTGGGAGAGCTAGTCCTGAAAAAACTCTACCATCTGGTGAGCAATATGTATGAGACAGGTGAAATACCCTCAGACTTCAAGAAGAATATAATAATTCCAATCCCAAAGAAAGCAGGTGCTGAGAGATGTGAAAATTACCGAACAATCAGTTTAATAAGTCACGGATGCAAAATACTAACGCGAATTCTTTACAGACGAATGGAAAAACTGGCAGAAGATCAGTTTGGATTCCGTAGAAATATTGGAACATGTGAGGCAATACTGACCCTACGACTTATCTTAGAAGCTAGATTAAGGAAAGGCAAACCTACGTTTCTAGCATTTGTAGATTTAGAGAAAACTTTTGATAATGTTGACTGGAATACTCTCTTTCAAATTCTAAAGGTGGCAGGGGTAAAATACAGGGAGCGAAAGGCTATTTATAATTTGTACATAAACCAGATGGCAGTTATAAGAGTCGAGGGGCATGAAAGGGAAGCAGTGGTTGGGAAGGGAGTGAGACAGGGTTGTAGCCGCTCACCATTGTTGTTCAATCTGTATATTGAGCAAGCAGTGAAGGAAGCAAAAGAAAAATTCGGAGTAGGTATTAAAATCCATGGAGAAGAAATAAAAACTTTGTAGTTCGCCGATGACATTGTAATTCTGTCAGAGTCAGCAAAGGGAAGAGTAGTTGAACGGAATGGACAGTGTCATGAAAGGAGGCTATAAGATGAACATCAACAAAAGCAAAACGAGGGTAATGGAATGTAGTCGAATTAAGTCGGGTGATGCTGAGGGAATTAGATTAGGAAATGAGACACTTAAAGTAGTAAAGGAGTTTTGCTATTTGGGGAGCAGGAAAACTGATGATGGTCGAAGCAGAGAGGATATAAAATGTAGACTGGCAATGGCAAGGAAAGTGTTTCTGAATAAGAGAAATTTGTTAACATCGAGTATAGATTTAAGTGTCAGGAAGTCGTTTCTGAAAGTGAAACATGGACGATAACTAGTTTGGACAAGAAGAGAATAGAAGCTTTCGAAATGTTGTGCTACAGAAGAATGCTGAAGATTAGATGGGTAGATCATATAACTAATGAGGATGTATTGAATAGGATTGGTGAGAAGAGAAGTTTGTGGCATAACTGGACTAGAAGAAGGGATCTTTTGGTAGGACATGTTCTGAGACATCGAGGGATCACCAATTTAGTATTGGAGAGCAGCGTGGAGGGTAAAAATGGTAGAGGGAGACCAATAGATGAATACACTAAACAGATTTAGAAGGATGTAGGTTGCAGTAGGTACTGGGAGATGAAGCAGCTTGCACAGGATAGAGTAGCATGAAGAGCTGCAGCAAACCAGTCTCAGGACTGAAGACCACAACAACAACACTGTCAAACAAACACATCATAAGTGAAGAGAGAGACGGAGGGGCTACAGAATAAACTGAAGAAGAACAAGAGGAGGATGGAGATGACGACGCTGTGGGCACAGAACTACCATCGACAGAAGAGTTAAGAGAAATTATGAAGCAACTTGGGAATAACAAAGCTCCTGTACACGACCTGGTAACAGCTCAAATGATAAAACACGGAGGTGAAATGTTAGTACGGAGGATACATAAAATAATTACAATGGCCTGGGTAACGGAGAAAATCCCAGAGGACTGGACCTTAGCAGCCAACTTCCCTATACATAAGAAAGGATCACGCATGCAGTGTAAGAAATACCGAGGAATATCTTTACTTAGTATCGTCTACAAAATCCTTTCTACGGGTATAACAAGGAGAGTAAGTAGAAGAGCTGCAAAGCTTCTAGGCGAGTACCAGGCAGATTTTAGATCTGAGAGGTCTAGAGCTGGCCATAGCTTTACAGTACGTATGATGCTGGAGAAGACTTACGGACATAATGTAGGATTACAGTATGTCTCTATAGACTATACACAGGCCTATGACAGAGTTAATACATCATCACTGTGGCAAACAATGCAGACATTCAAATTTCTTAAGAAGCTAATAAAATTAACTAAGATGACCCTGAAAAACAGCAAAAGCCAGGTTAAAGTTCAGGGACGTCTTGTGGGGCGGCGGGTGGAAATTAATTGATAATATAAACAGTGGAATGTTATGTAGAAAAGATGCATTTCCCAGCCGATTAACCATATGTGGGGCGGCGGGTGGAATTATTGTTGTATAAAATGTTCCTATTATTTATGCAGTCTTTTGCCGTTCTCAACACTGGCTCTCTAACTGCAATATTGGCAACCAGAAAGTGATTAACAAAACGTGAAGCCTGTAGTTAGAATTCCTAGTGCCCACTTCATCTGAGAAATACATTTATAGCTACAGCTTATAGCTCTGAGGAATTAGGAGATTGTCTGGGATTCATAATAATAAAAAAAAACGATTCACTCTAAAATGTTCACTATATTCTGAAAGTCACAGACCAAACAGAATCCACACAATCCAACTACCAGAGCAGTTCAGAGTCTAATGCGCTGATGCAACTATAACTGTTCAAACCAAATGTTTACGTGAATGCTCGCCATAATTTGATGATAATGTTCATCAAACGCCACGCTAAATAATGGTAGAAAGTCTGTCCCCCGACGGCACGTGGAAATACGACATACGAAAACTGAAGATAGATCATTAAAGTCATCCCAGAATTAACACTTCACTCGAAAACGATTTCATGGTTACGCGTATCCCGAGTAACTTATCACGGCATCCGAGGCTGTTTATAGCAATGATACCGACGCGACGCGACTCCCGGCACAGGTGGTTGCTACTCAGCGTCTGGAGAGAACTGGGGCCTTTTTTCTCTCGCGCTGCGTTCTTATATATAAAGCCGCGGTGCGGACGGCTAAGGGAACGCCTGATCAATTCCGCTCTCCCGACTAGCCGCTGGGCTAGTAATGCACCACTTTAAGTTATTGAATAAATCATTGCTTTATTTTCTGATGGCCGATGAAGCTCTCAATTTAAATGTGCCTTCAGCAAACAGGTAAGTAATCATAATAAAAGTCTGGCATGGCTAAGTCAAATATTTTGAGCGAGAGAATTAATTTAATTACACTACACGCAGTAGACGAGCTCTGAACTTGCTCTTTGGAGATACGCTATAGCTATAGTTTTATAGTTGTTCTGTTGAAACTTCTCACATCTTTATGATTATAGCGGATCTCCCTTCTACTTAAATTTAAACATCCTAGCCTTATTTATTAGCCTACTTAATCTATCTTGCTTCCTTAATTTCTAAGACAAAAACCAGAAAATTATGAATTTCAACAAAAATTTTAATTTGTGATATCCAGAGTACTGTTTCTACTAAATTATTATGCAAAAGGAATCTAAATACAAATTTTTAAGTTTCTAGCTCTTTTCTGTTGCGCCAATGACTTTTACAGAAAAACATCCAAATTTCGAAAATGGTTAAAGTTATTGATCTGACATTCAACACATATTGATTTAGTATTACTCCTGACATGCTAGAAACATTTCAGGTTATTTACTTGATTTTTAAAGTATTGTGCAACATTTATGACGTCAGAGCTAATTACAGCGGACTGTCTGGCACACAATAGAAAGACTGATGTGAATTTTATACGGCGTGAGTAGGCTGTCGAAATCGTTCCCAACGGAAGAAGGCCTAAGACAGAGAGACCCACTATCTCCAGTACTATTAAACCTGGTATTAGAGAATGTGGTAAGATCAATTACCACAAACGCAGGAGGCTATATTTAGGATGGACTTCTGCAAACCTTAGCCAATGCAGATGATGTAGTAATAAGAGCTAGAAGTACGAAGGCACTTACACGAGCCTTCAAAGAGTTTGAAGCCACTGTCAAGAACCCTGGTTTAGAAATTAGTGAGACGAAATGTAAGTATATGGTAACTGGGAGAGTTAGAAGAAATACAGATGATCTACAGTTAGAAGGGTACAACTTTGAAAGAGTAGATAGCTTTATTGATCTTGGCTCAGTAATAACATCAGAACACAGAGTGGAGGCAGGTATAACAAACCGAATTAAGGTTGCCGACAGATCATATAGAGCCACTACATACCATGCTCAAATATAAAAGCCTAAGTAGGAAACTAAAGCTGACACTTCACAAAACAGTCATCAAACCAGTTCTTATGTATGGCAGCGAGACACGGGTACTGATGGAGGCTTTGGAGAAGAAGCTAAATGTATGGGAAAGGAATGTGCTGAGAAAGATTTATAGTCCTGTAAAAGAAGGTATATGGAGAATCAGGACTAATGAAGAAATAAGGGCTCTGTACAAAGAACTTGGTTTGGTAACCTCAATCAAAATTGGAAGGCTAAGATGGTTAGGACATGTCCAACTGATGTCAGAAGAAAGGCTCCCGAAGAAAATGATGATGGGATATTCTGGTGGTAGAAGAAGGAGAGGACGACCGCGTGTGAGATGGCTGGAAGATGTGGAAGCCAACCTGAGAGCAATGGGCGTAAGGAGGTGGCTCAGGCTTGCTGACAACCGAGACGATTGGAAATCTGTGACTGAGGTGCCAAGGCCCTCAGAGGACTGTAGTGCCATTGAGTAAGTAAGTAAGTAAAACTGGTTTTCGCTGTAGAAGTTTCGAGATCTTCCGAGAGAGTCCGTCCGTTGAAACAGGCCAACAAGGAATCCATACGGTGTACTCCTGACTAGAGATGGGGGATCCGCTCCTGAACTGATTCATAGAGTTGAATCTTTCAAAGGAGTGAACAATCAGTGATTCTGAAAAAAAAGAATGGTAGCTCCAGACGTTTCCCACAGCAGAGAGAGAGAGACGGAGCATATCAGCGGGGCCTCTGTGGGTCAGAGCACACTGCACGCCACACAACACAGCCAGCGCAGCCACGCAACACAGCCAGCGCCAGCCTCTGCCCTGCTTCTACCTTGGCTCCCTGCATTGTGCAGTGCCCCATTGGATTTTGTGTTCACATATGCCGTGCCGTCTCTGTGGTTCCTCTGCCGCGTGCAGTGTCTGGCGCAGCTTAACTTAGCAACGCACTCTGTCAGCGATCGTTTCAGTCGCACGTCCTGCCCTCTGGGCAATTGATGTGAGCAACAGGACAGAGAGCCTCCTAGCGGAGAAAATAAGAACTACTTGCAACAACCTGCTCGCAAGAGAACGGACGATTTGTCTCGGAGCGGGTGACTGGTAGCCGTTCACTGCTCCCCCCACCCTCGGAACTCGCCCGCTCAACGCTCATCCCACCATTCTCGACTCTAGCCAGAGCGTTGAGCAAAGCAACTCAGGTGTCACTCTGGTCTCTGCGGTCTCAGCTCATGCAGTAATACAGCTCGCGGCTCGACCTGCTCGACTCAGCGCCTCTGCATCGGAGTTTGTCTCTACTGGATATTGTTCTTCGTAGTAATACCGCTATGTATATTACATTATTATGTTATGTATATATCATTTGTTTTTATTTTATTTTTATTTGTTTAAACTGATCAGATTAGGTCTCCGACGACTCCTCTTACTACAGAATTTTTATTATGGACACTCGAATTTACGCTTTAATTACGAGCGAACCGATAAACGTATCGCAAAATGTGATACACCAATATTTTCCGTGTTTTATTCTGCGTAAGGCTATATGCAGCACTTTAGTCTTACAGTCAAATTTATATATTTTTTTTTCTTATTCTGGTTCGGATTTTGCGATTTTAGGCGTCTTCGGAAGGAAATGTTCACTTTAAAAATATATGGCTTGCGATGTATTTGTACGAGGTTAATGAAATTTTAATACATTGAAGCCAAATATATTGTTAATGTAAATCTCAAGTTACAACATTTTCCGATCACCCAAAAAACCGAGATAGTGCAAAATAAATCAATAATCAAAAACTTT
The DNA here is from genome assembly GCF_023864275.1 of Schistocerca cancellata. Classification (NCBI taxonomy): domain Eukaryota; kingdom Metazoa; phylum Arthropoda; class Insecta; order Orthoptera; family Acrididae; genus Schistocerca; species Schistocerca cancellata. Next base: position 261,474,907 of record NC_064628.1, read on the forward strand.
GTCATATCGTGGAAATTTCAATAAACAATACAAAATTCTTACTCATTATCTGTGTTACTTCAAAATAGGATCAAATAAGATCAAAATACAGATATAGTACTGGAATAAACCAAGTTTAAAGAGCAATGTGCCTTCCATTTATTTTCTATTGTGAATGAGTGGTGAGTCATGAAAAAGGGCTAGTTCATTTCAGGGAGTGAACAGTTCTGATCCGATCTCTGAAAAGAACAGTTTTGCCCATCTCTACTCCTGACACTGGCCGACTGAGCTGTCGTGTTGCACTCGGAAGCTAGAGCTAAGATTACCTGGAAGGCGCCCCAGGAAGGACGTCCTCTCACATGTGTGACGGAGCGAACGAGGCAGCTGAAGAGGGGGCGAGCTGCAGGCTGGACCAGTTGGAGATGCGGTTGACCGATGGGGCGACCAATGAAGCTGTACCACGAGGCAATGATGCTGAGATGCAGTGCAACTACTTGCTGGCATACCGTTAGTTCGTGATCAGAGCTAGTTATAAGTCCCAAATCTTTGCACCAAACTGTTACCCAATTGCTGACGTCTTGCCACATGTGTCGTAAGCTAAATTCCCTACATTCCCCTATTTTAGGTTGAACAGTCTGTTTGCTCTTGTTTTAGTGTCTGTGATTATCCATTTTTTTTCTCGCCCTTTTCCTGACTTGTACAAATCAGTTAATGACATTTTAAGTTTATCAACACCACGAATTCTCTGAATGAGTAGTAACAACTTTCCCTCTTGTTCTTTGCCCTCAGCAATGCTTATCTCTGTTGCAGCATGTTGGATCATGCACAAGCTTATAAAATCTTTTCCATTGGCCCCATAGAGACACACTCCCCTTCATGCTGATCGCTTTGTCTGTTAAGTTACTGTCAAGTCTGCATTTCATAAGGCAGAGTAGCATTTAAGAACCTTGTTTGTTACGCAGTTAAACTTCCTTCATGTATAAAGTAAGCAAGTAAACGTAATAAATCCGGAAGTTTCAATTCAGTCTTTTACATTAAGCCTCCCAGGTCATTTTCAGATGCATCAGGCAATCGATATATATATGAGGATTTTCAGATGCATCAGGCAATCGATTCATATATATATATATATATATATATATATATATATATATATATATATATTATATATATATATATGAGGTTGGGTTCATCTCCGTTGCATCAGGGTAAAGAAATTGTTTTACGTGTGTCCAGAGCAAAAAATCCTCCTAATTTAATTAACTGCTGTGTGACAGTTGCACTTGTAGGACGCGACACCTTCATCAGTGGATGTGATAAAAAGACAATAGGGATTGGCAGTTAAATATATTAAAGTCCCATTTTGTTTAATTTTGAGTAGAAACACAGATTAATGTCATTAGTTTATCAAAAGATCACTTTAAGATACCACACATAAAAACACAGCCGGCACCACAAACAAGCATTCAGTAGTATATCATGCAGAAGACTCAAAATAAAGCTTTCACCATCTTTAGCTAAGTACCAGTGTGCCTGCGAGAGAATGTCTAAATAGCGATAAACGGATGTGGTTAGTTCCTTAGGGAGTTCTACGTATAAGATACAACGTGAGGGACAGTCAGTGTCTACGCGCTCCAGGAACAGAGCACCTCGCACCATTTTACATTGTCGAACAGTTATTCGAGATCGACAAATCCTAGAACGTGTCCTGATTTTGTTTCAGTCTTATTTTCATTATGAACCGCAACTTCAGAACCTCCTCTCTGGTGGCTTTACCTTTCCTGAAGCTAAGCTGATCGTCATCTAACACATCCTCAGTTTTATTTTCCATTCTTATTTGTATTATTCTTGCCATAAACTTGTATGCAAGAGCTGCTAAGATAATTTTGCGGTAATTCTCGCACTTGTCGGCTCTTGCTATCTTCGCAGTTGTGTGCATGACGTTCTTCCGCAAGTCTGATCGTATATCGTCAGTCTTATACATTCTACACATCAACGAATGTAGTCGTTTTGTTGCCACTTCCGAAAATCATTTTGTAAATTGTGATGAAATGTTATCTATCCTTTCTGCTCTATTTGATCTTAAGTAGTCCAAACTATCTCTCTATTTTTTTTCCCCTAATACTCGCTCCCCTGTCGTTCCCAGTTTCTTCTTCTAACATTTCATCACACGATTCCTCCCCCTCACAGAGGACTTCAGTGTACTCTTTCGACCTATCCCCTCTCTGCTTTCCATTTAACAGCGGAATTTCCATTGGAGCCTGAATGTTACTTTCCTTGCTTTTAATTTTATCGAAGGTTGCTTCTGACAGTCACTTCGTTTTCGACTTCTTCTCATTGTTCATGTAGCCATTACGCCTAAGCTTCTCTGTACTCACTATTTATTTATTTCTTAAATGACTTGTACTTCTGTATTCCTGAATTTCCGTGAACATTTATGTACGTTCTCCTTTAATCAATTGAAGTATTTCTTCTGTTACCCACGGTATCGTCGCAGTTACTTACTTTGGATCTTTGTTTCTCTTTCCAATTGCTGTGAAACCCATTCTTACATAAGTCCATTATCTTCAACTGAGCTGTGTACTGACCTGTTCCTCCATTTTTTAACGCAGTATCCATAGCCTCAGAGAACTTCAAGCGTTCGTCTTAATTCCTTAGTATGTCCGTGTCCCACTTGATTGCGCATTGCTTCTCATACAGTAGCATTTCTCCTCTCTTATTCCTATTACCATACCCACAATCTACCGTAGACCTTTACTCCGCTCCTTCTCCTACAATCATATTCCAATCCCCCGTGACTATCAGATTTTCTTCTTCCTTTACATAGTGCGTCACCGGTTCATTGTCCCCACGTATTTTGTCTGTCTCTTCATCTTCTGCTCTCGACGCCGACACGTGCACTGAGGAGACAGAAGTGATGGGGTGCCTCATAACATCGAGTGGGACTTCCTTTTGCGGGGCGTAGTGCAGCAACTCGACATCGCATGAAGTCAACAATGATAATGGCGAAATTGGGCCAGTGCAGTGCCTGCCGCAGTGGCCGAGCGGTTCTAGGCTCTTCAGTCTATGATCGTGCGACCGCTACGGTCGCAGGGTAGAATCCTGCCACGGGCATGAATGAGTGTGATGTCCTTAGGTTAGTTTGGTTTAAGTAGTTCTAAGTTCTGGGGGACAGATGACCTCAGATGTTAAGTCCCATAGTGCTCAGAGCCATTTGAAGCCAGTGCAGGATGTTTTCTACGAACTGATCTCTAGATTATGTCCCACAAACGTTCGATGGGTTTCAGGTCGGGCGATCTGGGTGGCCAAATGATTCGCTCGAATTATCCAGAATGTTATTCAGACCAACCGCGATCAATTGTGGCCCGGTGACATGGCGCACTGTCATCCATAAAAATTCCAGCGTTATTTGCGAACACTATGGCGCTGCAAACCATTTCCAGTCAACGATCAGCTCATTTAGACCAGAGGTCCCAGTTACTTCGATGTAAACACGGCTGACAACATTATGGAGCCACTACCAGCGTGCACAGTGCCTTATTCACAACTTGGATCTATTGCGTCGTGGGGTCTATGCCATACAAGAACCCTACTATCAGATCTTACCAACTGAAATAGTGACTCATCTGAGCAGGTAACGGATTTCCAGTAATCCAGGGTCCAACCAATACGAGCACGAGGCCAGGAAAGGCGCTGCAGGCTCTTAGCAAAGACGCTCATGCCATCGCCTGCTGCCATAACTAACGCCAGATTTCGCGTTACTGTCCTGCGATTATTTCACTCTTCTCTGTTAGCACTTGCAACTCTGCCAACGCCTCTGCTCTAGGTTGTTGTGTGAAGGTCATCAGCCACTGTGTTATTCGTGGTGAGAGATAGTGCCTGAAAGTTGGCATTCTCGACACACTCTTGACACTGTGGGTCTCGGAATATTGAATTCCTAACTGTTTCCGAAATGGAATGTCCCATACGTCTACTTCCAACTACATATTTGCTTCCAAAGTTTGTTAATTTCCGTCGCGTGGCAATAACCTTTTCACATGAATCAACGAGCGAGGTGGCGCAGTAGTCAGCACACTGGACTCGCATTCGGGAGGACGACGGTTCAATCCCGCGTCCGGGCATCCTGATTGAGGTTTCCCGTGATTTCCCTAGATCACTTTAAACAAATGCCGAGGTAGTTGCTTGGAAAGGGCACGGCCGACTTCCTTCCCCGTCCTTCCCTAACCCGATGAGACCGATGACCTCTCTGTTTGGTCTCTTCCACCAAATCAACCAACCATATGAATCACTTAAGTACAAATGATAGCTCCACCAATGCACTACCTTTTTATACCTTGTCTACGCGATACTACCGCTATTTGTTTATATTTATATCCCTATCTCACGACATTTATCACCTCATTGAATACCTGATCTATTTTCGTTGGTGTTGGTTTGCTGTCGACTCATATGGGAACAACCCAGTCACTGAACTGTTACCCTACACCTGTAATACCATTTATTCTGCTGCTGATATTACCCTGCTCTCGTCTAAACAGAAATCTTCTTTCTATTCCACTTCACTGTTACCTAGTATATCTATATAGAGCCTTAGCATTCCCTTTTTCTGATTTTTTAACTTCCCTACAACTTTCGTTCCTATTACCAAGCCCATATTCTTCCTTAACCCTTTCCTCTACTCCCTCCCTAGAACCGTATTCTAATCCCCCATGACTATTAGATTTCCATCTTCCTTTACGTACTGAATTATCCATTCAGTATCCTCATATACTTTCCCTTTCGCTTCATCTTCCTCTTGCGGCGTCGCCATGTATACCCGAAATATCATTGTCGGTGTTTTTTTGCTCTCAATTCTAATGAGAGGAGCCCTATCACTAAACTGTTCTACCCTACATTCGCATTCATAACGAATCCTACTTCAGCCGCACCATTTTCTACTGCTGTTGATTTTACCCTATATTCATGTGCCCAGAAATCCTTGTCATCTTTCCGTTTCACTTCACTGACCTTCACTGTATCTAGACTGAGCCTTAATATTTCCCTTTTCAGATCTGCTAGGTTACCTACCACGTTCAGACACCTGACATTCCACGCCCCGACTTGTTGAACCTTACTCTTTCGTTGATTATTCAATCTTTTTCTGCACCTTGACAGCCCCCTCCCGGGAAAGGAGCGATCTTCATGACACTTCTTCAGTTACATACTACTTGTCTTGTGGATACGCATAATGTGTCTGTAATGCAGCGGTTTCTATTGCCTTCTGCATCCTCATGCCGTTAATCGTTGCTGGTTCTTCCGCCTTTTAGGGGCAGGTTCCCACTACAAGGGCAAGAGTGCCCTGAATCTCTGTCGACTCCTCCCCACTCTTTGACAAGACCATTAGCAGTACTATATTGACTTCTTATCCCGAAAGTATTCGGTGCCATTGCTGATGCATTTTATTCAAAATTTAGGCAGTGGCGATGTTAGAAGCGGAGACTCACGATGTTTCGATCACTAGTCAAATACGCCACCCACCCCCCCTTTCTCTCTCTCCCTGTTGTGTGCGCGTGTATTTCTAAAAGAATCATTGGTGTGATCAAAATCCCATCCCATGACTTCTCAGCTTATAAGCACACGCTTTACCGCTTTTAATTTTAAAAAAAAGCTACTCAAAACTGATGAAAACAAATGGCGATGTATTGTTGGAAGACGAGATGGTCCTATCACCCCCTCTATCTACGATGTGATGAACATAGTGTCCCAACAGCCGTGCAGTGGTATTAGACTTTGCCCCCGGAAAATAGGAGTCTGGACGCAACAGAATCTCAGCCGAAAAAGTGGTCTCAGCGGATCGAATTAGATATGGTGATTGTTTTTCAGGTCAATGCGAGTTCGCTTCGTGAAAATGATAGGTAAATCTAGGTTTTAGTACGTCTATAGCGGGACAACGACTCTAAGTCTTGTACGAAATAGGCTATCGTTGATGAATAGCACGTTGTGTGCCACTTGATACCTCGAGGACGCCACAGCCATTGGTCGAACAGTAAGGCTAAAATGAAACCACACCGTCTTCCTAGAAATTTGCTGTGATGACCGTTCAACAGGTGCCGTAAAGTCAAGCTCTGCCCTATGCATTAAAAAATGTGAGAGACAATCAGCCTCGAAGTATATGTTAGCAATATAAAATTCACGGACATGTTTTTACTGGAAATTAAAGCGACCAACAATGACTGTTGGATCAAAACCGCCCAGACGCAGACCGAGACGTGAATGTTTGGATTGCGTGAGAGAGAGTCAATACAATGCGCCGAGCAAATAAAACAGACGCTTTCCTTTGAATATTAGAAAGCCCCCTAAACCCCGAGGCAATGCGCACGTCTAACCACCTCGTGTTGTAATCGAAAAATGTGATGTTTAGATAGAAAACGGCTAGACAGCTCTTTTAGTTTCCCAGCTATCATTCTGGGAAGAGAAAATATCTGAGCGATGTACCACTCTTTACAGAAGACGTATGTAACCAAGATCCAAACTTTCTGAAGCAATTTAAAGAAATGCCATTCATGTTCCAGGTTTTGCACGTTGTGTCTTCTCCGTAACGGAATTCCAGTTAACTATAGCCGTTTGGAGAGGAGAACGATCAATTATAACTTCCAAAGATTTATGTCTATCGACCATCGACGCACACGAAATGACAGCATTAGTAAAACCCCGTAGTTTCATTTACCTTCGTTGATGCGGGCACCAGCTGCAAGGCAAAAGACATCTAACGTAGCCCTGTGCAATGGAATCTTAGCGTGAAATTGGAGTAACAGCATCGTATTGCCCACTTATGCACGCATCAAGATCGACTTGCGCATCAGTATCCATCCTTGTAACTGGGCGACGATTCTTCGAAACAGAGGCTCACGTGATAGAACCAGTAACGACTTTGAAAGCGAACTTCCCCGAGGGAAACCCCTACGAGGTGTCAGTTGGCTATTGACAGCCACCGAAGCTTGGGTACATGTAGATAAAATAGCCCGTTAATTGTGAACCCAAAGGCCTCCTGTACCGGCAACAGAAAGTTGTGGCTGACCCCGTCCGACGCTTGTCAAAATCAAATAAAGTCACGGCATTTCCAGCAACGCAGATAGCCAGCTTTTCAGCGCCAACGACAAAGTCTTATAATCAAAATTTAATACGTTGACTGGGCGAAATTCATCAGTTGCTGCCTGACTTCACTTTTGGAGATATTAACACCATTTCCCCAATTTTAAACGAGTCGGGCACAAACCCACCTCTCAACATTTCGTTCAAAAGCAAAGTAAAAGTAATACCCAAGAAATGCCAAAAACGCACACGAAACTCCTTTGGCAGACCATCTAGCCATGACGACTTACGAGAACGTGATCTGCTAATAAGGTAACAGGCATCGTCATACTGAAAATTATCTAGAAACGCAGCACTATGAGCAGGTGTAGGTCTACGATCTAAAGTCTAAACAAACAAACTGGATGACGTATCGACAGGAATGGTCCAACATGGAATTAATGTCGAACATGAAATATGTCCTTCCGTGCCGTCGCGACGTTACCGTACTCCGTCTTCAGAGAGACGTGATACACACTTGCCGACGCAGTCTGATGTCGAATCAGATGATACAGAGAAGTCATTTCATCCGCTACTAAGAAACGTGGTTTGTAACACATCCTTAACCCTTCCATTTGAGACTGCTTCAACCGCAACAATTGCACCTTTACACGCCTGACGTCTGCAGTCGGTAGTGGAGTCCAATGACTGCTATCACAAAGGTCACGTAAGACAGAGTCGCAAAAATCTTAGGTCCTCAGAAATTCCCGTGCTCAATCAGCTCAGAAACGTATCAACGTTCATCGGAATCTCGGATTTTCGATTTGAACCCTGTACTCCAAAACGGAAGCGTTCCGCGAAGTTGAACGGAGTCTACGGTCACACCCTTTCCAGATCATCTCATCGAGAGAGGGCTTCTCCAAGTGGCCACATTTAGCACATTTAGCGATCGTAACAATTTCACCGACTGTCGCGTGTGATTTAAAGTTGCAGTAACTGCACAATGGTCCGTGAAGATGACGGAGATAACATCGACAGACAAAATATTATCACGCACCCAGTCACATAAATAAAAATTTTTCAAGCCTGCTGCTAGAAGCAGCAGTAAAATACGTAAATTTGACAACTGTCGGATGTTTACAATTCCAAACATCTTACAGTTTCAAGGAACGAACTAAATCTTGCAATTCCCTATGGAAATTAAAACTGCGAGATTGCTCTACGGGGCGCAACACACAGTTAAAACCACCACCTACCAAAATACTCTGTGGACTTTCCCATAACAAGTAAACAACTTCATCCTTGTACAATCTGGAACGGTCAAAGTACACCCTCTACCGAGCGGCCGTAAAAGAGACTCAAGGTCAGTCGAAGAAAGGTGCATACTGTACCTCTGCCATTATTAAGAACTTCAACCCCTTCAAAGGGAGTGCCCTCCCTAAAACAAGAAAGCAGTCCTCGTGGAACACTCGGGTGCCACATTAAACACGATGCAAAAACCAGAGAGAGAGAGAGAGAGATAGAGGAGTAAATTGAACGTCTTGAAGGAATGCGACATTCGTACAGGAATCGCAGCTACACTATGTGATCAAAAGTATCAAAAATGATTCAAATGGCTCTGAGCACAACGGGATTTAACAGCGGAGGTCATCAGTCCCCTAGAACTTAGAACTACTTAAACCTAACTAACCTAAGGACATCACACACATCCATACCCGAGGTAGGATTCGAACCTGCGATCGTAACGGTCATGCGGTTCCAGACTGAAGCGCCTAGAACCGCTCGGCCACACAGGCCGGCATCAAAAGTATCTGGACACCCCCAAAACCATACGTTTCTCATAGTAAGTGCATTGTGCTGCCACGTACTGCCAGGTACTCCATATCAGCGACCTCAGTAGTCATTAGACGTTGTGAGAAAGCACAATGGGACGCTCCGCGGAACTCACGGACTTCGAACGTGGTCAGGTAGGTGATTGGGTGTCATTTGTGTCATACGTTTGCACGCGAGTTTCGTCACTCCTAAACGTCCCTAGGCCCACTGTTTCCGATGCGATAGTGAAGTGGAAATGTGAAGGGACACGTACAGCATAAAAGCGTACAGGTGGACCTTGTCAGTTGACTGACAGAGACCGCCGACAATAGAAGAGGATCGTAATGTGTAATAGGTAGACATCTACCCAGACCATCACAGAGGAATTGCAAACTGCATCAGGATCCTCTGCAAGTACTATGACAGTTAGGTGGAATATGAGAAAACTTGGATTTCATAGTCGAGCGGCTGCTCATAAACCACACATCACACCGGTAAGTGCGAAATGACGCCTCGCCTAGCACAAGGACCGTAAACATAGAACAATTGAACAGTGGAAAAACCTTATGTGGAGTGACGGATCACGGTACTCAATTTGGTGATCCGATGGCAGGGTGTTGGTATGGCGAATTCCCGGTGAACATCATCTGCCAGCGTGTGTAGTGCCAACAGTAAAATTCAGAGGCGGTGGTGTTCTGGTGTTCTCGTGTTTTTTTATGAAAGGGGCTTGCACCCCTTGTTGTTTTGCGTGGCAATATCAAAGCATGGGCCTACAATGATGTTTTAAGCACCTTCTTTCTTCCCATTGTAGAAGAGCAATTCGGGGATGGCGACTGCATCTTTCAACACGATCGAGCAGCTGTTCATAATGCACGGCCTGTGGCGGAGTTGTTAGATGACAATAATATCCCCCAATGGACTGGCCTGCTCAGAGTTCTGACCTGAGTACTATAGAACACCTTTGGGATATTTAGGAACGCCGAATTCGTGCCTGGCTTCACCGACCGACATCGATACTTCTTCTCAGTGCAGCACTCCGTGAAGAATGGGCTGTGATTGCCCAAGAAACCTTCCAGCATTCGATCTACTGACCAACTTAATAACGTCGTCAGTGTGCGTCGGAGTCGACTGCCTAGTCCACTGACGGATCAGATGCTGGGGGGCTTGTAGCCTCGCCTCTGGAATCCTTATATTTCTTCTTTTCACGATACACCCTGCACTCAGGCTGTATGCGTTGTCTACAGAGACTACGAGGCAATACAGCGTCACCAGTCGTGGACGTAGGTGGTTCTCAAATATTAACCAAAGTGTGTGACAAGCATTCCGCAGGATGGGATTCCTGAAGTTCAGATCGACGCACAAGAGAAGGATCGGTCATCACAACATCTGCGTCGGCAAGTAGGACTTCGTGGCCACCAATCGCCTCCGCCGGAATTAGTCAGCCGGCCGCAGTGGCCATGCGGCTCTAGGCGCTACAGTCTGGAACAGCGCGACAGCTACGGTCGCAGGTTCGAATTCTGACTCGGGCGTGGATGTGTGTGATGTTCTTAGGTTATTTAGGTTTAAGTAGTTCTAAGTTCTAGGGGACTGATGACCAAATAAGTTCACTTAAAACTTCCGGGCTGATAGGCCGTGGTCGAAGTATAAAACACTCTCCTGACGTTTCGTCTCCGACTGCGGGAGACATCCTCGGAGGTAAAGCGGCGAACTGCAGTTCAGTTCGCCGCTTTACCTCCGAGGATGTCTCCCGCAGTCGGAGACGAAACGTCAGGAGAGTGTTTTATACTTCGACCACGGCCTATCAGCCCGGAAGTTTTAAGTGAAGACAATACCGGCCGTGAAAGCTTACATTGTATGGTAAAGAAGTTAAGTCCCATAGTGCTCAGAGCCATTTGAACCATTTTGAATTAGTAACATCAAGTGAACAGGTAAATTTAGGGGCGCCTAAGTTTGCTGCTGTCGAACCACTGAATCATTGAAACACCAAAAGGAAGAACGACTTCCGCACCCTTAGGTGGTTCGAAATGGTTCTAATGGCTCTGAGCACTTTGGGACTTAACATCTATGGTCTTCAGTCCCCTAGAACTTAGAACTACTTAAACCTAACTAACCTAAGGACATCACACAACACCCAGTCATCACGAGGCAGAGAAAATCCCTGACCCCGCCGAGAATCGAACCCGGGAACCCGGGCGCGGGAAGCGAGAACTCTACCACACGACCTCGAGTTGCGGACGGGTGGTTCCATGGGAGTTACATCAATCGCGGGAGTATTACCAGGAGAAACACTGGAGACCTCAGCAGCTGTTTTTACGCATCATCGACCTCCATCAGGAATGCAAGACTCAGCACTACAAGACACATGAACCGAGAAACGTACTTCAGAGAGGGGTGGTGAGGAGTTGACGTATCCGACTCCTCACCATCGTGAATACATCTCTTATGTTGCACTGCCAACACTGCCGTCATGGCAACACGACCGTGCTGCCAAGGTAAAGACTGAAAGTCTGGAGCAGTAAGCTGCGCGTCCCACTGTTAATCCATTTACACAGGGAAAACGTTGCACCTATCTTCTGAGTATTAAAAACGAGATCAACTAATATCTATTTTCGGTGCTATTCAAATGAGTTATTCAATACAAATACCCTCCGCAGGCAGTTACATCTAAGGTGGGCACTTTCAATGCAGGGAAAACATGTCCCAACTTGACCACTATACGTTATATAGTGCGGTAGCTAGAGACTTGTAGATGCGAAGGAATGTTACATTCGACTACCATCCCAAATGGGAGGATTCTGCTATAACATTGCAACCAGTGTTGAGTGGAGCAGCGTTCGCCTCGTATACACCTCACATCACCATAAGTGAGCAGAACACCTTTCAGTAAGGTGTCATTAACTTCGACCTGGAGAGTGAACACTCGGACATTTATACAATCCAGTCCCACGTTATTAAGAAGCGCCATACATATGGAACCATCATGATGCTTAGAGAGAGCGTGCGAATCATAACGCAAAAGCAGCCTATCTACATGTAGTGGATTCAGAAACTTAACGAAACAGACACAGTTATCAGAAACGAAATAGTCATTATGAACCTGGTCAAATGTTACAAGAATGATATCAACGAGCCAATCACGAATCTCCAAATATTCGGGTGGCACGGAATGCTTGGATTTGTTGAAATAAAGCTGACTGTATCTTTTCTCGGAACACACTCAGAACTAATGGCCAACATTACAAGCAGACTACGTAGCTACCAAGGGATACACGCAACAGATAAATGTTACGGATCAAATGGCGATGTAACACACACGACAACACCAGCAACACTGAAGAAAAGATGTCCAGGGGCGCGCGATACTACGGTGAGGTGGTAAGTGAGTAACCTTCCCGCTCGGCGCTCGAGCCGGAACTAAATTGCTCCTAGACCGCGGGTGTCATCGTTCTCGCACGTGCTGTATATCATCAGCCTTTCCTTACAAATCAGTTCCATTTTTCTCATAATTTCGAACATTTTGCACCTTTTACATTTCCAAAGGATTTTTGTAGGTCGACAAACCCTGCCAACGTTTTTTCATTTCTCTACATTTTCGCTTCTATTATGAAGTGCAACTTCAGGACTGCCTCTCTGGTGCCTTTACCGTTCCTAACGCCAAACTGATTGCCATCTAACAGAGCCTCAATTTTCTTTTCCATTTTTCTGTATGTTATAATTGTCAACAACTACGTGAATGAGCTATTAAGCTGACTGTATGATGTTCTCGCACTTACCTGCTCCGGCTTTCTTCGAAATTATGTGATTAATATTTTTCCACAAGTCTGATGGACGTCGCCAGTGTCACATATTCTTCACATCAACTTTACTAGTGCTTTGATTCTCAGTTCCCTCAATGATTCCAGAAATTTCGAAACAATGTAATTTATGTATTTCGCGTTATTTGATCCCAGTTCATCCACAGCTCTGTCAAACTTTGTAATATTGGTTCCTCTATGTCTTCCAAATCGATTCACATACCTTCTTCTATCACGTCACCAAACATTTCCTCCCTATTGCTGATGCCTTCAGTGTGTTTTTTCTACCTATCTCCTCTCTTCATGTTGATAGATTTGCTTTTAATTTTACCTAAGATTGCTTTAATTTTTCTGTAGACTGAGTCAGTCCTACCGACGATCGTTTCTTTTTCTGTTTCTTCACATTTTTCCTGCGATCATTTTTCTTTCCGTTCCGCACACGGCCTGTTCATTTTATTCCAAAGTGATTTATATTGTTGTATTCCTGTCTTCCCATGAAGATTTGTACTTCCTTCTTTCACCCATTAGTGAAGTATTTCCTCTATTACCCAAGGTTTATTCGCAGATACCTTCCTTGTACATATGTTTAACTGTACAACATAAGTGATCGCCCTGTTTATAGATCTTCATTCCTATTCAATTGAACTGCATACTGTTGTATTCTTTGCTGCAGCATCCACATTCTTAATAACGTTCAAATGCGTTTCATCATTCCTCAGCGCTTAACTACCCCACTTCCTTGCACACTGATTCTTCCGGACAGTTCTTGTACGCTTCAGTCATTCTTCATCAGTACTGAATTGTGATCTGAGGCTATATCAGCCCCTGCGTACGTCTTACAATCCAGCATCAGATTTCGGAATCTCTGTCTGACCATGATGTAACCCTGCTGGGATCTTCCCGTTTCTCCGAGCCTTTTTCAAGAATAATTCTCCATCTCCTGATTCTTGAACAGAGTATGCGCTATCACAAGCTGGCATTTACTGCAGAACGTAATTAGATTATCTCCTCTCCCGTTCTACTACCAAGCCTATATTTTCCCGTAACTCATTTTTCTATTCCTTTCCCTCCAACCGCATTCCATTACCCACCCCCCCTCCCTGCCAATGATCATTATACTTTCGTCTCATTTACTTACTGCATTACCTGTTCAATTTCGCCACATACTTTCTGTATCGTTTAATCTTCTGCTTGCATCGTCGTCATGTGTACCTGAACCATTGTTGTCAGCGTTGGTTTGGTAGCATTTCTAATGAGAACTACTCTGTCGTTGAACTGATCACAGTATTTCACTATCTGTCCTCGTTTCACATTCATAACGAATCCTACACCCGCTATACCATTTTCTGCTGATGTTTTATATGATCCTTTGTCTGACCAGAAATCGTGAAGTGTGTAGGATCTCTGCTCCGTGCGTGACGTGCGGCGACTCAGTAGCGAAGAGTGCTACCTGCCTGCCACACTTAACGTGCTCATCACACAAACGATATGCAAACTGGTATAAGCCTTATGTTGCCTTAATCCGGGAAATTACTAATCACAGTAATTGAAAAGTGCTGTGCAGTATGCAGACTGTGCTGAATGCAGAGGAGAGCAAGTCTCGTCAATTGTTTCTCATGTAAATTAATTAAATTTCCTACCACACATCTACTGATCCGTGTAGGGGCACCTGCTTTACCATGGAGTGGCTCCACAGTGAGTCCACAATTTATTTATGGAGAAGAAATGGGTCATACTTTTAGTTAGGGATCACCTGACGTGATTTGTTGTTGGACTATGGAAAAAAGGGAAACAAATCAGTTGCTTTACACACTCGACGCTTTTTTTTAATTACTTAACGAGTAAAACGGGTAATATCTCGAAATGAATCTATGATCAATTATTCATCTGATGCTCAAATAAAAGAGAATTTGTCTCTGCAAAAGTTTATCGAATGAATTTCTACAGCGGTATACAGGTTTAGGGGCTCTGTCGATGTGACCTCTCGGCCACGCGTCACCGCGCTGACTTCTATTCTGGTTAACATTCCCCTCCACTCCTAGAAAACTACGGATTTGGGGGGGGGGGGGGGCGGATTTACAGCTTTCGCCGCAGTGGCGACCACGAATCCCTCTTAACACGTTGAAACGCAGTGGAAGCCTGCCAAAACTTCTCCACTACACGCGTTATTGATCCTAAATAATTTCGAAACGAAGACTGTTTTCATTCTGAAAAAATTCTCCACAAAAATGGTTCAAATGGCTCTGAGCACTATGGGACTTAACGTCTAAGGTCATAAGTCCCCTAGAACTTAGAACTACTCAAACCTAACTAACCTAAGCACATCACACACATCCATGCCCGAGGTAGGATTAGAACCTGCGACCGTATCGGCAGCGCGGTTCCAGACTGAAGGGCCTAGAACCGCTCGGTCACTGCAGCCGGCAAATTCTCCACTAATTTTAACTTCTCGGAGGTTGGTACACTGCAGATACTGCGTCGCACCTCATTGCTTCGATCATTAACACTACAGCATATATGCTGATGACACTTCTGCTTGGCTGATATAACTCAGACAGTTCAATACTAAAATTTTCCCACACTGAACGCGGCACGTCGGCGCCGCACATTTGCAACCGCCGCAGAAAATGTAGGTTCGTCACACCAGAAACGCTCAGGGGATCTGTGATCGCCCTGCTATCTTCCAAGACCGTGCTGCCTTGCGGACAACAGAAATCGGCCAACGTGCGGCGACAGTACTTCAGCGAACCAGCAGCCCACCAGGGGAGCCAACCCGTATTCATAGCGCTGCGACCAGTCCGCCACTGGACCTTTTCACCCCTGCATCAGGGACACACTTTCCTTCAGCGCAGTTAACAACATTAAACTACCAATTTTACTTATTAACCCAAAGCGGTATTTGTGATGGTACTGGCAAGATCGTCACCCTTTACATTTCCCTTCACTGATCTCCACTACGTCTAAATCGAGTCTCTATATTTCTCTTTCTGGATTTCTACCACGTTTAACCTTCTGACACTCCATGTTCTGACTTGTATAATGTTACCCTTTCGTTGATTATTCCAATTTTTTCTTGTCTACTAATTCTATTAATGATGATTTGCTTCCCTTCAGCCTTAGCTTTGAGGATAAGTCGTACGGTCAGCTGAAACCGCGCGACCGCTACGGTCGCAGGTTCGAATCCTGCCTCGGGCATCGATGTGTGTGATGTCCTTAGGTTAGTTAGGTTTACGTAGTTCTAAGTTCTAGGGGACTCATGACCTCAGATGTCAAGTCCCATAGTGCTCAGAGCCATTTGCACCATTTTCAACTTATTAAACTAATGGTTTTGTGATATTGAAACCTGTCACCACTTGTCTTCGTTTTTATTAGGATTGTTACATTCTTGTTGAAAGTCAATACACACTATCGATTGGACAGAAAGTCAAAGGTGACTCTCTAAATACAGCAACAGACATTACAGCCGGAATTATAAGAAATTGATCACGTCAGGTCGGCACCATTTCCATGAGACGACGGAAATTCCGTTTGAAACGGATTTTCCATAATAAATGTATCAACAGCGTTCAATAAAAGAGATCGGTTGCAAGCTGAGGCACGTAATCTTCATGTTCGAGCTAGCGACTTGTCGACGATAAGGTGACAGGAGATACCCACTTGAGTGGAATCGTGAAGAAGGTGATAAAAGGTGGGTACGAGTGGGGTGTATAAGCAGTGGTTGGACGCACCCAGAGCCCGGGGGCCACAACACGAGACCCGGGGCTGGGCAGCTGCCCGCAGGGGGCAGACGGTGGGAGGGTTCGCTCACTGCCGTCGCATAATAGCCGGGAAGGCGGTATGTGAGGCGGCACAGGATACAGCACGCCCGGGGGCGGGCACGTCCTCGTGTAACGCGCATGCGCGCCCGAAAATTACCGCACTCGACAGGCGGGCGGACATAAGCGCCGTGGATGGCCGGTGCGGCGCCGATCCAGGCCCACAATTACGGCGCGGGCGACTCCGTTACGTGGCTCTAAGGAGAGCCGTCACAACAGCCCGCCAGAGGTCTGGGACCGACGCTTGCCAACAGCCCTGGCACACCCGAGAGCGTCCACACCACGCGTGCTCCACAGTCTCATGTCTGCTGCCGCATCAGATACAAGGAGACGCCATTAATTACTGTTTACTTTACGTCTACCGTGCTCGACGCATTGCAGTGTCAATTAGCTACGCAAATTAGATAATACATTTTACCATAGTCGTCCACACGACACAGATAACACATGAGACACTGCCCTGACCCTCAAGAGGCAGCAGTAAAACTTTAGAATTAGACTACAGAAAATGAAGCATTAGGAGCTAAAAATTGGTTCAGAAACCTTAGTAAGAGGGTGAGTAAAATGAAAACCTTAAATTTGTAATAAAAAATCGAAATTTCGCGGCATTATCCTGTAAGTTTGTAAGCGTGCTACAAACAGCGTGCAGAATGGCCTGTAGGTGGCAGCGTAGTGCAGATCCACACATACCGTCGCAGTATCAGTATAAAAATGGCCTCCCCACTTGCGACTTGTACCAGGAAAGAACAGCGTTCTGTTATTCGGATTTTTCCTAGTAAAGATGTGAAACCTATTGAAATTCATCGACTAATGAAGGTTCAGTAGGGTGATGCATGTTTGTCACAGCAGCAAGTCTACGGATGGAGTAGAAAGTTCGCAAATGGAGTGACTTCAGTGGAAGATGCTCCTCGTCCAGGTCAGGCACAACGAGTTGTAACCCCACAGAACATTGCAACAGTTGAAGCCATAGTGAAGGAAAACCGCCAAGTGACAATAAATGACATTGCAGCATATTTACAGATTAGTCATGGATCAGCACATCGCATTGTGCACGATGTGCTCCAGTTTCACAAAGTGTCTGCAAGGTGAGTGCCACGGCAGCTGACTCCTGAAATGAGAGAATGACGTGTTGATGCTTGTGAAGAGCTTCTTCGACGATTTGAACGAGAAGGTGATGGCTTCCTTGCAAGAATCGTTACTGGGGACGAAACCTGGGTTCACTTCCACCAACCGGAAACGAATAGAGCTAGCAAGGTTTGGCGCCATACCTCACTACCAAAACCAAAGAAGTTTCAAACAGAACAATCAGCAGGGAAGGTTATGCTGAATCTCTTTTGGGAAGAAAAAGGCGTCATTTTGGAGCATTACATGCCTAGAGGGACAACTGTCACCAGTTCATCATACACAGATCTAAAACATCTTCTGCGGCCTGCAATCAAATCAAAGCGACGTGGAATTCTGTCAGCAGGTGTCCTTTTGCAACATGACTATGCAAGGCCCCACACTCCCAGGACAACAGTTGCAACAATCACAGACCTGCATTTTGAGTGCCTTCCTCATGCACCATACTCAGCAGATCTTCCCCCAAGTGATTTCCATACGTTGGACCACTCAAAGATGCAATGGGAGGAAAGAAGTTCCGTTCTGATGAAGAGGTACGCCACGCAGTGCATGAGTGGTTGCGCGGACTACCAAAAGAATTTTTTTCTAAAGGAATTTATGCACTTTGTAAGAGCTGTAGGACTTGCTTTGAGCGTGGGGGAGATTATGTTGAAAAGTGTACCCCTTCTCCGCAATAAATAATATTCAAAAAATATTTAAGGTTTTCATTTGACTCACCCTCGTAATTAATGAGTGGACAAATTTACAGTAGCAAGTGAATAAGATACCCAGCCAATTGCAATATGTGCTGGTGTAAGCTGCCTCTAGCACACAGGCCGATAAAGAGGTTGTGAGAAGATCGACAGAAGGCACCGGAACCATTTAACCTTTCAGGACAGAGGCTAAAGACAATCTCACAAGAAACGTCCCGCCAACGCCCTCTCGGCCGCCAGTAGTTAGATCGCCGCCGGAGACCAGAGGGCCTACCCAGTCAGTCATCCAGTGAGTCAACGAGTCGAGTCATCAGTCACAGCCCAGTGGAATCATAGTCACGGTTAGCTTAGCCTCTAGCTCAGAGTCAGTCAGTACCTAGCCGCCAGTGTAGTGTACACAGCGGACTTGTACTTCACCAGCAGTGAGGCTAACGTGGACTATTACGAAAGAGCTTGTACCACAACACCTGGACTATCTTAAGTAGCTCTCTTTCTCCGTTAATAAAGAACCCTGTTAATACAAGCGTGCAGTTATGTTGTAAAAAGAAGATACTGGCCACCAACAACATGCTCTCCTTGCTTCCCATGGTACAAGCCTACAGTGACGAGAAAATGCGAAACAATAAATGGTGGTTTTCAATTAACCTTAATCATGGTTTCAATGGATTTAGGCTCATCTTCTTCAGAAGAGAGAAAAACCTGCTTACAGCGTGACAGCATAAATTACAATTAAAACATCATGGGTCAATATTACGTGTCATACATAAACTACTGCCAACAACAAGAGCAGGCATGTCACAAACAGCATGATATATACCAACACAGGAGAAGCAGTACTTAGAAACTTCATATTGAGAGGTGTCATGCCACTCTCTCACTTTAACAACATTGTTAATCTGATTAACATTCATATTTTGGGTCATGATCTTGATGTTCCCCAGTACTACATTTGGTATGTGTGGTTTATGACTTTTTTACGTTGTGTGCAGGATGTTCTTACAGCTGCGTGTGGAACCTGCAGAGAACTTGTACCCGAGGGGCTGTAGTGGAGGTGACAGAGAACAAGGAGAGAGATGGTTTGGAGGCCATAAATGCTGAGTTCAGCGACCTGGTTTTCTCAGTGATCCTGGCAACTGGCACACCGTGGATCATACCTGCACAGGGACTTCCGGCAGATGCCCT
This sequence comes from Schistocerca cancellata, assembly GCF_023864275.1. Lineage (NCBI taxonomy): Eukaryota > Metazoa > Arthropoda > Insecta > Orthoptera > Acrididae > Schistocerca > Schistocerca cancellata. The sequence continues at coordinate 261,494,353 of NC_064628.1, forward strand.
CTCATCCTTCCACTTAGGGTCAGAGAGAAGGGCGCTGGTTCACAAAACGTTTTTCCTGGGCCAGCGGCAGTCCATCGCGAAGGCAGCCAGTTGGCGGAAAGTGGGTGGACGAAGCCATTTAAGAGAGCCTGCTGTAAGATTATCATTTGTGCAAACTGTAGGAATGTCATAAAACTCTGTGCATTCTTATGTTAGAAGCTGGGATGATACGGACTGAGCGGTGCTGCACGTGTGTAGTGGAGACAAGACTGTAAAGCCCCTGATGCCAAGAAGTCACCAGGTTTTCTTAGCGAGCAGCAAAAACATATATTTCATGGACATAATTGTCTGGAAAGCTTAACAGCACTCTTTTAGAAGCTGGAAATGGTCGGCCTGGGAAGATCAGATCTCTCTGTAAATGGGAGACTGTTGTCCCGTCAAGGTAGCTATTTTTTGCCAAAACATGGCCGTGCTTACCACGAGAACGATGCCTCCCTAGTCTAAAATATTCTTTTTTAAAGTAGAGGCTTGCCCCCCCCTCCCCGGCGTAGGAACCCCAGTGCTGTGTATGGATCGGCTACCAGGCCAGCAAAACAGTCAAGAGGGGAGATTCATTGAGCAGAGGACAGTTCAATTGGTTTTTGTAATGTGGGGATGGATTATTTTTCGCTAATTCGGCTCCCGTATCGAGACTTGATAGAAAGCGGGGTTGTGATTCTTGGTCTTCTTCGTTTTCTGTTCCTCCTCTGATGGGGAACTTGGAAGTCTTTCTCCAGTAGATGAGACTTGTAATCTGTATCTTTTGATGGACTAAGAGCCAGTTGCAATCTGTGCCGAAGGTTGAACTGCATATCATCTCGGGCAAATCGCGTATCATGAGGGTGAGCTTATTTGTCATGAGCCAGCCGTCTGACGATTGACAATTCTAGCATGCGCCGTCGTGCCCGTGAGTAAAATTGGTTTGGCCAGACCAACGAACGGGCACACCTCACGCTGAAATCTGCCGGGACTACAGGGATCTTATAGGGAAGCTTCCGGCGCTCTGGTAATAAGAACGCCAGACCGCGTAGTTGTCAGATTTTCGTGGACGCGTCAGAACATTACAGCTGCCGCAGCGCACCGCTCCTCGTCCACAGCGCGCCGTTCTCTGCTGCCGCCTGAATCGAGGTGAGAGCGTAAAGCATTTCTGCACCGGCTTATGGTCTTTAAATGATATTAACAACGTCCTGTCCTCAGATGGACCACAGTTTTTTGTATAGTTTATACCATTTAAATAGAACTCACCCTCCCAGTGGATTTATGTAAACAAAGTCAGATTGCGTTGTACGAGGTGCATTCAAGTTCTAAGGCCTCCGATTTTTTTTTCTCCAGACTGGAAAGAGATAGAAACATGCGCATTGTTTTAAAATGAGGCCGCGTTCATTGTCAATACGTCCCAGAGATGGCAGCACCGTACGGCAGATGGAATTTTACCTCCAGCAGCGAGAATGAGAACTGTTTTAAATACTTAAAATGGCGACGTTTTCCTTACTTGAACAGCGTGCAATCATTCGTTTTCTGAATTTGCGTGGTGTGAAACCAATTGAAATTCATCGACAGTTGAAGGAGACATGTGGTGATGGAGTTATGGATGTGTCGAAAGTGCGTTCGTGGCTGCGACAGTTTAATGAAGGCAGAACATCGTGTGACAACAAACTGAAACAACCTTGGGCTCACACAAGCTGGTCTGACGATATGATTGAGAAAGTGGAGAGAATTGTTTTGGGGGATCGCCAAATGACTGTTGAACAGATCGCCTCCAGAGTTGGCATTTCTGTGGGTTCTGTGCACACAATCCTGCATGACGACCTGAAAATGCGAGAAGTGTCATCCAGGTAGGTGCCACGAATGCTGACGGCCGACCACACGGCTGCCCGTGTGGCATGTTGCCAAGCAATGTTGACGCGCACCAACAGCATGAATGGGACTTTCTTTTCGTCGGTTGTGACAATGGATGAGACGTGGATGCCATTTTTCAATCCAGAAACAAAGCGACAGTCAGCTCAATGGAAGCACACAGACTCACCGCCACCAAAAAAATTTTCGAGTAACCGCCAGTGCTGAAAAAATGATGGAGTCCATGTTCTGGGACAGCGAGGGCGTAATCCTTACCCATTGCGTTCCAAAGGGCACTACGGTAACAGGTGCATCCTACGAAAATGTTTTGAAGAACAAATCCTTCCTGCACTGCAACAAAAACGTCTGGGAAAGGCTGTGCGTGTGCTGTTTCACCAAGACAACGCACCCGCACATCGAGGTAACGTTACGCAACAGTTTCTTCATGATAACAACTTTGAAGTGATTCCTCATGCTCCCTACTCACCTGACCTGGCTCCTTGTGACTTTTGGCTTTTTCCAACAATGAAAGACACTCTCCGTGGCCGCACATTCACCAGCCGTGCTGCCATTGCCTCAGCGATTTTCCAGTGGTCAAAACAGACTCCTAAAGAAGCCTTCGCCGCTGCCATGGAATCATGGCGTCAGCGTTGTGAAAAATGTGTACGTCTGCAGGGCGATTACGTCGAGAAGTAACGGCAGTTTCATCGATTTCGGGTGAGTAGTTAATTAGAAAAATATCGGAGGCCTTAGAACTTGAATGCACCTCGTAAAAGGGAGTAATTAGGGAGAATTTTGTATTGTTTCCACCCCAATGAATGCTTTGCCAATCAAACACCATTCTTTTTTCTGTTTTGCGTTTCTCATTTTTGTGTAAAATACGTTAGCCAGTTAAAGTTACAGGAGGATTAATAAAATTTTTCATTATTTTGCAAACTTAAGTACACCACTGTTCTCATTCATACCCCTCAACTAGTCACTGTTTTTATTTTATTTTGGTTACATGAGTACACCTGAAATGTACGGTTCAATCTTATTAAATTAATTAATTTGATTGTTAATTTACATTCTGAAAGTGACCACATGCATAGGCAACAGAAGTGTCATTAGTAAATTCATTAATTTATATATAAAAATTAAGGGTGTAGTTGAAGGTTATTGAGATGATAATACTTTTGTTTACGCAAAAATAATAATATTTAGCATCGCTCAGACATGCATTTTATGATTAAAGCAAACAGTTCGTTAATAAAGCCATCTAACATCTCCACATGAAATGTGTCGGCAACGATCTGCACATCCATTTTTAAAAGTTAAGGCCCCTAAAAATGGTTCAAATGGCTCTGAGCAGTATGCGACTTAACTTCTGACGTCATCAGTCGTCTAGAACTTAGAACTAATTAAACCTAACTAACCTAAGAACATCACATACATCCATGCCCGAGGCAGGATTCGAACCTGCGACCGTAGCGGTAGCTCGGTTCCAGACTGTAGCGCCTAGAACCGCACGGCCACTCCGGCTGGCTAAGGCCTCTAAAATCAAGGGTTTGTCACACTAGTAAAATCAATCACATGAAGTGCCACACCGTGTTAAGAGCTACGTGCTGACTGAAATAGAGTGGAGAGCGTGAATACCGTGAAAGCAGATCCTGAGGTGTATGCGGTGATAAAAATGTGCGCATAGCTTCATAAACAGCCAATACTCATAAGCGCATTGAATATGCTAACAGAATTACAGAAATAAACCAGACGGATAAATGAATGTAGAATAAAACGTTGAAAAAGACAAATACAAAATAAAATATACTAACGTACGTTAAGACCTTATAGGACTATCAGCACATTATCGTAAGGAAAAAGAGATATCTATGATTGAGTACGTTATTACAAGCATAATGACAAAAACAAATTAATGTGATCTCCATTACATCATCGTACGTATAGTAATAATGCCAGTGCACAAGCACGCTATTGAACATTATGACAGGAAGGAGCAAACACTAGAGCTCTCGTCTAAGTGCATAGCGGGTGAAGCTAGCTGGCTGTGAAAATTAAATCAGCAAAACGCCATCTTGGTGATAGATAAATGACAGGATGCTTGCCTCCTTTTATTCTATGCAAATATCCCCCATACTTACCACTCTAGTGATTTGCGAGAAGAAAGGATGGCTGGACTAATCTCTGAGAATTCTTAGTTCATCCTCGGCATCTGAGTTCTGCACTATGTTGCAGATACCTCGCTTTGTAGCGCTGATGTTCCCTATTATGCCTGCGCTACAGAGACCCTGCAGTAAGCTATTTCTCATTCCCCTCTACAAAACTTAGTTTGTTCTTCCAGCATCAGAATCTCACCTGCCAACTGCAACAGACCTTGCGAGTTCTGACCAATGATAATTTAATGAACATGCTAACAAATTCCCAACTCTTACAGATTCTACCATGGTTAATTAATGGAGTACATTTCTCCATTCGATCGGGGTAGAAGGCAGAAAATCTCCTCCACAGACTTCTAATTATTATTGATGAGAAGGAGTGCACATACACGTATGTGGGAACTCCCCCCCCCCCTTCCCGCCACCACTCCCCAATCCCGGTACCAAAATAATTGCTATGAGTCAGTCAGGGATCTCCTTACTAAATTTTGAAAAAAATTCCGACTGGTATTCTTCGAGCCTTTCGTCATGTTTTCTCCTGTCCTTCAGATATTGCCTTTGCTAAAAGTCATTCTTTGCACTATGCGCAGAATGAAACTTGATAGGCAGGAACGCCTTCACTTGTCACTCTCACTGCGTTAGTCTATCGAAGCAGTGTTATCAACTTCTGGCAACATTTTTGACGACCTATGCAGCTCGCCTCATTAATGTCACCCTTCATCACATAGCTAAAAGTCCTAGGTTGCAGAATATTACAAGAATACACCACCAAACCAAAAGGACAGTAGCTAGAACAAATTGAATCTGCAATAGTTGATATTTGTCATTACCGGTTGCAGCTTTCGTGCAACATGAGTGATTTGATTAACTAGTCAGATCTGCATACTGCATTATTAAAGGTTACGTGACGTCTACATCCAAATGATTATTCTGCAATTCGCATTTAATTGCCAGACAGACTGTTCTTTGAACCACCTCAGACTATTTCTTTACCGTTCGTCTTTCTGTACGAACTCTTATTTCTCTTATTGTAATACAATGATCACTTCTCACTATGAGGGTTGGCAACAGTTATTTCCACGTTCGAGTAGAAAGTTGGTGACTGAAATTTCGTAAAAAGATATCGCCGCAACGAAAAACCTTTCTTTTAATGATTGCCACCCCAACTCACTTATCGTATCCATGACACTCTCTCCCCTATTTCCTGATAATACAAAACGAGTTGTCCTTCTTTGGACGTTTTCGATGTACTCTGTCAATCCTATCTGAGTAGGATCCCATACCGCACAGCAGTACTCTAGCAGAGGATGGACAAGCGCAGTGTAGGCAATCTCTTTAGTAAACCTGTTGCATCTTCTAAGTGTTCTTTCAATGAAACGCAGTCTTTGGTTTGCCTTTCCCATAACGTTATTTACGTAATCATTCCAATTTAAGATGTTCATAATTGTAATTAATAAGGTATTTAGTTGAATTTACAGCCTTTAAATTTGTGTGATGTGCCGTGCAACCGAAATTTAACGGACTTCTTGTCATACTCGTGTGGATGACCTCACGCTTTCCTTATTAAGAAACAATTGCCACTTTTTGAAAAAATATATATATCGTGTCTAAGTAATTGAAACTAGTGTTGGTCTTTTGACTTTACTGGACAAGAAATGACAACATCAATTGCAAACAGTGTAAGAGCTGTAGAGTATGCCTTATTTTAAAACCACGTTTTAATAATTTTTTTTAGATTTACGTATTGTAACGCGTCTATATACAGGGTGTTACAAAAAGGTACGGCCAAACTTTCAGGAAACATTCCTCACACGCAAAGAAAGAAAGTATGTTGCGTGGACATGTGTTCGGAAACGCTTACTTTCCATGTTAGAGCTCATTATATTACTTCTCTTCAAATCACATTAATCATGGAATGGAAACGCACAGCAACAGAACGTACAAGCGTGACTTCAAACATTTTGTTACAGGAAATGTTCAAAATGTCCTCCGTTAGCGAGGATACATGCATCCACCATCCGTCGCATGGAATCCCTGATGCGCTGATGCAGCCCTGGAGAATGGCGTATTGTATCACAGCCGTCCACAATACGAACACGAAGAGTCTCTACATTTGGTACCGGGGTTGCGTAGACAAGAGTTTTCAAATGCCCCCATAAATGAAAGTCAAGAGGGTTGAGGTCAGGAGAGCGTGGAGGCCATGGAATTGGTCCGCCTCTACCAATCCATCGTTCACCAAATCTGTTGTTGAGAAGCGTACACTTCGACTGAAATGTGCAGGAGCTCCATCGTGTATGAACCACATGTTGTACGGACTTGTAAAGGCACATATTCTAGCAGCACAGGTAGAGTATCCCGTATGAAATCATGATAACGTGCTCCATTGAGCGTAGGTGGAAGAACATGGGGCCCAATCAAGACATCACCAACAATGCCTGCCCAAACGTTCACATAAAATCTGTGTCGATGGCGTGATTGCACAATTGCGTGCGGATTCTCGTCAGCCCACACATGTCGATTGTGAAAATTTACAATTTGATCACGTTGGAATGAAGCCTCGTCCTTAAAGAGAACATTTGCATTGAAATGAGGATTGACACATTGTTGGATGAACCATTCGCAGAAGTATACCCGTGGAGGCCAATCAGCTGCTGATAGTGCCTGCACACACTGTACATGGTACGGAAACAACTGGTTCTCCCGTAGCACTCTGCATTCAGTGACGTGGTCAACGTTACCTTATACAGCAACAACTTCTCTGACGCTGACATTAGGGCTATCGTCAACTGCACGAAGAATTGCCTCGTCCATTGCAGGTGTCCTCGTCGTTCTAGGTCTTCCCCAGTCGTAGAGTCATAGGCTGGAACGTTCCGTGCTCCGTAAGACGCCGATCAATTGCTTCGAACGTCTTCGTGTCGGGACACCTTCGTTCTGGAAATCTGTCTCGATACAAACGTACCGCGCCATGGCTGTTGCCCCGTGCTAATCCATACATCAAACGGGCATCTGCCAACTCCGCATTTGTGAACATTGCACTGACTGCAAAACCACGTTCGTGATGAACAGAAACATGTTGATGCTACGAACTGATGTGCTTGATGCTAGTACTGTAGAGCAATGAGTCGTATGTCAACACAACCCCGAAGTCAACATTACCTCCCTTTAAATGGGCCAACTGGCGGTGAATCGAGAAAGTACAGTACATACTGACGAAACTAAAATGATCTCTAACATGGAAATTAAGGGTTTCCGGACACATGTCCACATAACATCTTTTCTTTATTTGTGTGTGAGGAATGTTTCCTGAAAGATTGGCCGTACCTTTTTTGTAACACCCTGTACGAGGTGCATTCAAGTTCTAAGGCCTCCGATTTTTTTCTAATTAACTACTCACCCGAAATCGATGAAACTGCCGTTACTTCTCGACGTAATCGCCCTGCAGACGTACACATTTTTTACAACGCTGACGCCATGATTCCATGGCAGCGGCGAAGGCTTCTTTAGGAGTCTGTTTTGACCACTGGAAAATCGCTGAGGCAATAGCAGCACGGCTGGTGAATGTGCGCCCACGGAGAGTGTCTTTCATTGTTGGAAAAAGCCAAAAGTCACTAGGAGCCTGGTCAGGTGAGTAGGGAGCATGAGGAGTCACTTCAAAGTTGTTATCATGAAGAAACTGTTGCGTAACGTTACCTCGATGTGCGGGTGCGTTGTCTTGGTGAAACAGCACACGCGCAGCCCTTCCCAGACGTTTTTGTTGCAGTGCAGGAAGGAATTTGTTCTTCAAAACATTTTCGTAGGATGCACCTGTTACCGTAGTGCCCTTTGGAACGCAATGGGTAAGGATTACGCCCTCGCTGTCCCAGAACATGGACACCATCATTTTTTTCAGCACTGGCGGTTACCCGAAATTTTTTTGGTGGCGGTGAATCTGTGTGCTTCCATTGAGCTGACTGGATCTTTGTTTCCGGATTGAAAAATGGCATCCACATATCATCCATTGTCACAACCGACGAAAAGAAAGTCCCATTCATGCTGTTGGTGCGCCTCAACATTGCTTGGCAATATGCCACACGGGCAGCCATGTGGTCGTCCGTCAGCATTCGTGGCACCCACCTGGATGACACTTTTCGCATCTTCAGGTCGTCATGCAGGATTGTGTGCACAGAACCCACAGAAATGCCAACTCTGGAGGCGATCTGTTCAACAGTCATTTGGCGATCCCCCAAAACAATTCTCTCCACTTTCTCGATCATGTCGTCAGACCGGCTTGTGCGAGCCCGAGGTTGTTTCAGTTTGTTGTCACACGGTGTTCTCCCTTCATTAAACTGTCGCACCCACGAACGCAATTTCGACACATCTATAACTCCATCACCACATGTCTCCTTCAACTGTCGATGAATTTCAATCGGTTTCACACCACGCAAATTCAGAAAACGAATGATTGCACGTTGTTCAAGTAAGGAAAACGTCGCCATTTTAAGAATTTAAAAGAGTTCTCATTCTCGCCGCTGGCCGTAAAATTCCATCTGCCGTATGGTGCTGCCATCTCTGGGACGTATTGACAATGAACGCGGCCTCATTTTAAAACAATGCGCATATTTCTATCTCTTTCCAGTCTGGAGAAAAAAAATTGGAGGCCTTAGAACTTGAATGCACCTCGTATATCAGCAGCTTTCAATGAGCTCAGACAGTACTGCAGACCACGTAGCAGTGAGTAATATTACTGTTCCCATGCTGGCTGAAGTAGCTGCTGGACCCACTGACGTTACCAGTAGACGGAGGGATGAGAAGCTGTGCGTATCTGTGAGAAAGACAGTTACATCAGTGCATGATACGTAAGGAAAAGACGCCCATCCTTGCGTGAAGCAAGTGATTTTGTTTAATAAATATTTATTAAGAAAAGCTACCTATTCTAACAAAGATATCAGGAGAAGCCTACTACTGGCCACAAGCACTCTCTTAAAGCAATATTACGACGCAAGAAAGCAGTCGTTTCAACAAGCACATGAACAATGTTTAAGGCAATGAAGCTGTACACTTAGTTCCCCTCACTCCAGTCGTAGGAGCATTCACCGTATGATCACCCCCTCCCATACCTGACGCATCGGCCAGGAAACATTAAGTATAGTGTGGTGTAGCTAGGTGTCTATGGATTGTTGAAAAGAATGTTTATGTGCTGTGTTTCTTATTTTCTCAGGTCGTTTATAATAAATGAAAATTTGGAAACGGTATATCGAATAAACAAAAATTGTGTGAGTATTGAGTGATATAAACATTATAGTCGACGTTAAAGAGCCATGAGCTCTCTCTGACATCATGGCAAATATGAAGAAACTAAATACCATGTGTACAGAACTTCGCGGTTACCAGTGCTTCCACTGCAAGCAAACTGATCGCTCGCAGCAAGGATTCAGTTTTTCTTTCCGTTCTACTGAAAAAAAATGACGTTAATGTTACGCGGCTCTACTTCAAAACGTGAGCAATTGGCGTCATTGTGGATTTTGGCAAGAAAGTATCGCGTCGCATCTTGCAGACTGTGCTCCGTTCTGCGTACGTCGTGTTGTTCTACCTCTTGTACGTGGCTTAAAGGAACACTCATTTTATCGACGCGCCCTCGTGAATCACTCGGACGTCCAGCGACCGGTTCTCTGGGCGTAAATGCGGACACTGGAAGCCTTATTCGCCCCACCGAGTCCATCAGCAGACATGGAAGCGTCTACCTACGAACTCGGTCGTACTTCAAAAAGATAAATTGCCGTGTTTTTGTGCACTTTGTGTCCTAGGGAGGGAAGAAGGGGACGCCGGCCAGCCCGACGGGAAATCACCGCCATCTCATAGTCTGGTTCTCTGATCGGAGATGCGAAATCGCTCCTGACGTAACCGGACTACTGCACAATGGAAACGGGAAATGATCGCTGATTCTCCCGCATTGTAAATCACCCGCATACGGCCGGTACTGCGGAATGGCGTTCGCCTCTGTTCAAAAAAGCAATCGACTTGTTTATGACTGGCTGTTCCTGCTCCGTCGTCAGTCTTTATAGTGAATTGATGCGGTTGGAAGCATGCGGCATCGAACAGATGGAACCGAAGACGGGAATTATAGTAATTTATAGACTGATTATTGTGAATAACTGCCTCATAAAAAATGGTTCAAATGGCTCTGAGCACTATGGGACTCAACATCTTAGGTCATAAGTCCCCTAGAACTTAGAACTACTTAAACCTAACTAACCTAAGGACATCACACACACCCATGCCCGAGGCAGGATTCGAACCTGCGACCGTAGCAGTCCCGCGGTTCCGGACTGCAGCGCCAGAACCGCTAGACCACCGCGGCCGGCAACTGCCTCATATAATGTAAATATTACTAATTCACCAGAAAAACAATTATCTTCTTAAGAAATTAACTCATTATCCATAATGTTATGGTTATTACTTTCATATTAATTTCACTTGCTCTCTTTTTATTCCTGTTCCTTACGTGGTGCTACACTGGTGGCTATTAAAGCTACAGCTACAGCTACGGTAGCAAATAACGAAATTTTACTTACTGTGCGCATACAATACAGCAAGAAGAACACACGACTAAAGTTGTAGGCCGCGAGGGATTAGCAGAGAGGTCTGAGGCGCTGCAGTCATGGACTGTGCGACTAATCCCGGCGGAGGTTCGAGTCCTCCCTCGGGCATGGGTGTATGTGTTTGTTCTTAGGACAATTTAGGTTTAGTAGTGTGTAAGCTTAGGGACTGATGACCTTAGCAGTTAAGTCCCAGGACATTTCACACACATTTGAACATTTTTGAACTAAAGTTGTAGGAGATTTGGCAACCTATGACCAGACGTTTTCAGTGGGTGAGACATCTAGAGAACGTGCCGACCAGGGCCACAATCGAACACCCTCTTCGTCTTGATGGATGAGGAAAACATGGACAACATGCTATCTTGCGTTGTCTTGTTGAAAGACTACGCCACGGATACGTGAAGATACGGCTCCGCCACCGACGTTAAGGAGGTAAGTTGGCTATCCTCGATCCTGGAACCAATACGCAGATTTTTTTCAGTAAAACAATAAACAGATTACAAAACTGACAAAAGAACTTTATTTTACATCATGAACATTGTATTAAGTGTTTTTTTTACAATTAAGAAACGTGCACCCAGAGCACACTAGTCGACATCGACGAAAGTCCTTAGCGGAGTACAAAGGCGGTTGGTGGCACTCTGAACGCTACAATTTTCAACCTAGAACAAATTTGCAATTCCTGCTTGGAAAATGATGATATCATCTAAAGAAATACGTAAGAATAGATAGAAAAAATGATTCTTAAATAAATGACGGCACCCTGAAATGAAAGTCAATTGTTTCCACAATAAGTCGTTATGAAAAAGTGCCCCAAAAATAGAAATTAAAATATATCGCAGGAATGCTACCTACTACAGTAGAGAAAAAAACGCGTACTCACGAGTTACAAAAAGGCATATTATAATTGCATATTTTATTAGTTATAGCTCCCGTCAACTTGAAAAAGCGTTTAAAGTATCAGCTTGTGTTATTTAATACTGAAATTGAACAAATCTTTAATCGGCAGTGACAGCATCGTAAAGTTGGTTATTATATAGCCGATGTTGAAACACTACCATTTTGAAGAAATCATTTTCAACAACTGGCTTCCGCTTACCAATCAGTGCGTTTTTTTTTTTTTTTTTTTCCACCATTGGGATTATCTATCGAACCTTTTATGTCCGTATAAAAATGTTTGTTTGCCACTTTCAAGCACTCACGCTCTACTTCGTATATTACGCAAGCGAAGTGAAAAGTTATGCAGACGCGAGACAAGCACGTGCTTTCAGATTTCTTACCATAAACGGAACATGTTACGATGAGAAATCTTGATGATAGTAGTATTTTAGTTGATACTAACGCCCTGTGTGATACTGTCCGAAACCAACAAGAAGCCTATTCCGTCCTTAACTATTATACTATTGCATCGATTGCATTCGGGCGCTCGAATGTGCCAGACTCGGATGCACTAGGTGGTGGATTCAACATATTTTAACATTTATGGCTAACTACATATGAATGAATTTTTAAAATAGACTAACTAAGGAACATTTTAAGCCAATAAAAAATTAGGATGAATAAATTTCTACCCTGGTATACTCCCTTAGCACAAAAGAAATGCAACACGTTCCAAATTACTGACTTTGTGAATCAAATACGACCTTATTGGGTACCCATTGGCGTCCCACAGTGTCATGCCGGCAACGTATTGGGCCAACGAGGAAATGACGAATGCCACCAGGCAACGTCATCCTCGTAGTGGGCCCACACAATATTCGCCCTCAATGACGCTCCACGTAGAACCAGGACCTACATGAAAAGACAACATGGTGCCATTCATGTGTCCAGCATTGTCGATGGATGCGTTGCCGTCCATCATCCTCTCTCTGGCGTCACGTGAAGGGGAGCTGCTACAATGATGGACTTGCCGACACTCCATGGTGCTCCAGTTGTAGTGCCACTCCAATTCCATTTCCTTACTCAAGGTATTTGACCCATGGCCGTACTATCCTGCACGGGAGAGAGAAAATATATCTGTCCACTTGGGCGTTAGTCGCGTGTGACCATTGAGATCCAGCATGGTGTTGAGTATGGCCCTTCTTAATCCGTCATTTCCATACCATTTGAATCCGACCAACGCGAGCAGCAATATCGCGGAACGATAAACTGCAGTCCCCATAGGCAACGGTCCTGTCACTCCAAATTTCGACACTTGTTTGTAGTCGTTTCTCCCAATGACAAACACTCACATGCGGTTTTGAATGAGAAACATGCTTCGCAACCTTTTCCTATAAACGGTGTGTGGAGGGCGTTACTCCTACCTACACTCGTATGATACACTTAAGGACGAAAGTAAATGTCTCATGATGTGTCACAGCCCAGTAACATAGCTCGATGAAACTTGAAGAACACACAGAAAGAATTGATATAATATAGCATAGCTAGTGACTGAAAGACATAAGCAATGAGACGAACAGAAATGACACTTTCATCAAAGACACTAATTACATTGAAGTCACAGTGCTTCATTATGGTCGCCTGGACGTTAGAAAAGGCGGAACATGGTTTTTAACTGGGCGTATGAGCATCACGTACGGCACTGCATGCTCGGCAGCGTTCTCCCATGCTGACAACAAGGTAGGCGGAGAGTTCTTATGGACTCAGTTTCCGTTCCATAGACCCAAAAATGAGATGCTTCTCGTGGGTGTGGAACACGTCAGAAAATATAACAAAAACATTGAATATCTGTTTAGAATACTCATTTCCCTGATCATTTGTCAGCAGATTATTAAGATACGTGAATACATTATAGTAAACTGGAACTGACAATACTTACAGAATTAATACACAGTCAGAATGAAACATAAGTACGTACTTTCAATAAATTTATCATACACAGAATACCCAATCTTGAATGCTGTGGCCAAGTGCTGTCAAAACTGAGATATAACAGTTATTTTTACTTAGGCTGATCTAACTGTCCCTGTTAACAGATTCATCTATAGAGTAGAAGTAGTTGCCTAGCAAAAAGTCGTTCAAACACTGTTTAAATTGTGCTTTATCTCAAAACCAAGTTTTTAATAGTTGCTGGCACTTTACTGAGAATCTGTGTTCATGTGTTTTGGATCCCTTTTTGGACCAACATCTAGATTATGCTTATTCCTAGTACCGATACTATGTATTGAGCTTTTTTTGCGACCAGCCACTAATTCCTCTCATGTGCCAACCTCTTCATGTCAGAGTGGCACTCGAAAGCTATGTCCTCAATTATTTGCTGGGTGTATTCCAATCTTTATCTTCCTCTACAGATTTTGCCCTCTACAGCTCCCTCTTATACCATTGAAGTTGTCGTGCATATGACCATTGTATCTGCACACCGAGTGTACTAGTGTGTGCAAACTTAGATTACCACTTAGCGTGCAAATGGACAAAACATCAGAACTGTCTTCGCAAGCCCAGGGTGTCAAACAGGCATTCTAAGCAAATATAAACCCGCCCCTGAAAGGCAGCTTATATCAGGTGCGGATCATAACAAAGATCATTAGAAATGCTGCTGTCAAGTACCTAGAATGCATGAATTAATAAAAGTGAAAGTTTGGGGTCTATTCTAGAAAAACAACACAGCTATTCCTTATTTTATTCTACATATAATTTATCAACTGTTGCTTTCAGGGGTCAACTGATAAACAACAATCATGTTCAATTACTTTTAACACTCAGTAACAAAATATTTAATTATTGGACATATTGAAATGACGATTATTAAAATCGTTATCTCTACACATACAAATTTTTTATCACAGGAAAAAATGATTATCAAAAATCCTCATTAGCCCATTTAAATCTACGTTGTTGTACCTGGTCAATGCACTGAGTTGGTGGAGGATAAATTTAGTTTTTGAACCAATGAAATGCAGTAAATGAAGCAGGCAAAAAGGAATACAAACGTCTCAAAAATGAGATCGACAGGAAGTGCAGAATGGCTAAGCAGGGATGGCTAGAGGACAAATGTAAGGATGTAGAGGCTTATCTCACTAGGGGTAAGATAGATACTGTCTACAGGATAATTAAAGAGACCTTTGGAGATAAGAGAACCACTTGCATGAACATCAAGAGCTCAGATGGAAACCCAGTTCTAAGCAAAGAAGGGAAAGCAGAAAGGTGGAAGGATTATATAGAGGGTCTATACAAGGGCGATGTACTTGAGGACAATATTATGGAAATGGAAGAGGATGTTGATGAAGATGAAATGGGAGATACGATACTGCGTGAAGAGTTTGACAGAGCACTGAAAGACCTGAGTAGAAACAAGGCCCCCGGAGTAGACAACATTCCAGTAGAACTACTGACGGCCTTGGGAGAGCCAGTCCTGACAAAACTCTACCATCTGGTGAGCAAGATGTATGAAACAGGCGAAATACCCTCAGACTTCAAGAAGAATATAATCATTCCAATCCCAAAGAAAGCAGGTGTTGACAGATGTGAAAATTACCGAACAATCAGTTTAATAAGCCACAGCTGCAAAATACTAACACGAATTCTTTACAGACGAATGGAAAAACTAGTAGAAGCCGACCTCGGGGAAGATCAGTTTGGATTCCGTAGAAATACTGGAACACGTGAGGCAATACTGACCTTACGACTTATCTTAGAAGAAAGATTAAGGAAAGGCAAACCTACGTTTCTAGCATTTGTAGACTTAGAGAAAGCTTTTGACAATGTTGACTGGAATACTCTCTTTCAAATTCTAAAGGTGGCAGGGTTAAAATACAGGGAGCGAAAGGCTATTTACAATTTGTACAGAAACCAGATGGCAGTTATAAGAGTCGAGGGGCATGAGAGGGAAGCAGCTGTTGGGAAGGGAGTGAGACAGGGTTGTAGCCTCTCCCCAATGTTATTCAATCTGTATATTGAGCAAGCAGTAAAGGAAACAAAAGAAAAATTAGGAGTAGGTATTAAAATCCATGGAGAAGAAATAAAAACTTTGAGGTTCGCCGATGACATTGTAATTCTGTCAGAGACAGCAAAGGACTTGGAAGAGCAGTTGAACGGAATGGATGGTGTCTTGAAGGGAGGATATAAGATGAACATCAACAAAAGCAAAACGAGGATAATGGAATGTAGTCGAATCAAGTCGGGTGATGCTGAGGGAATTAGATTAGGAAATGAGACACTTAAAGTAGTAAAGGAGTTTTGCTATTTGGGGAGCAAAATAACTGATGATGGTCGAAGTAGAGAGGATATAAAAGGTAGACTGGCAATGGCAAGGAAAGCGTTTCTGAAGAAGAGAAATTTGTTAACATCAAGTATAGATTTAAGTGTCAGGAAGTCATTTCTGAAAGTATTTGTATGGAGTGTAGCCATGTATGGAAGTGAAACATGGACGGTAAATAGTTTGGACAAGAAGAGAATAGAAGCTTTTGAAATGTGGTGCTACAGAAGAATGCTGAAGATTAGATGGGTAGATCACATAACTAATGAGGAAGTATTGAATAGGATTGGGGAGAAGAGAAGTTTGTGGCACAACTTGACCAGAAGAAGGGATCGGTTGGTAGGACATGTTCTGAGGCATCAAGGGATCACCAATTTAGTATTGGAAGGCAGCGTGGAGGGTAAAAATCGTAGGGGGAGACCAAGAGATGAATACACTAAGCAGATTCAGAAGGATGTAGGTTGCAGTAGGTACTGGGAGATGAAGAAGCTTGCACTGGATAGAGTAGCATGGAGAGCTGCATCAAACCAGTCTCAGGACTGAAGACAGCAACAACAACAACCAATGAAATACTCAATGTGAGGGTAGATTAGTATTCTAGCTTTTGATGTTCAATGGTCAAAGCGTACGCAAGTTGGAATGAGCAAAATCTAGAGTAAACATTTACTGTGGCCTAATGCGCGAGGGTACTTTACCAAGCAGCATCTGCAACAGCGTTGTCGCTGTGCTGGATCTGAATTGCTAATTCCCTACTCTGGCCTTGGCGGAATTCACTCAATCTGAACAAGGTGCCCTCATGCTGGCCAAGAGGTAGGTTGTGAGTTCTTGTGGCAGAGAGTTCTATTGTTTCATCAGCGCTGTTCACAGCTGCTGGATGGTCTTTGGTGCATGAGAACACTTTGCTGTACAACCCCAATGTGCTCTATGAGATTTAAGACGGCGGAACAGGCAGGCCAGTCAGTCCAAAAAATATCCTGTCATTCCGGAGCTTGTCTACCAGCGCTGTTCGAAATGGTCGCACAATGTCATCCGAAAAAGAACGGGCCGAATGCTGCCGCATAAAGAGGCACATGGGAAAGGATTGTCAGCCAGTCGCTGCTGAGCTCTAGGTTTCCCACGGTCTGAAGTAAAATTTCCAGACTTTGCAGCAGCCAGGTGTATCGGCAAACATCAAACACCTAATTGTCAATTGCAAAGTGACATTCCGCCAACGGCCTTGCCGCAGTGGTACCACCGGTTCCTGTCAGATCACTGAAGTTAAGCTCTGTCAGGTTGGGCTAGCACTTGCATGGGCGACCATCCGGTCTGCTGAGCGCTGTTGGTAAGTGGGGAGCACTCAGCCTTTATGAGGCAAACTGAGGACCTACTTGACTGAGAAGTAGTGGCTCCAGCCTCGGAAACCGACATACAGCTGGGAGAGCGGTGTGCTGACCACATGCCCCTCCATATCCGCATCCAGTGACGCCTGTGGGCTGAGGATGACACGGCGGCCGGTCGGTAACGTTGGGCCTTCATGGCCTGTTCGGGAGGAGTTTAGTTTTAAAGTGACATTCCCACGAGCTGGCTAAAATGTTTATCGACAGCTCATCCAGTTTAATTGTTTCTGCTTCCGGTTCTTTTCACACTGCGTGAGGGTGATCGGCGAAACTGCAGACTTCTGCTCCTAAGTGAACAAGTCGGGACAATACTGGGCCATTGACGAGGGCCTGGGCAAGTAAAACAGCGTTGTTCTCTGGTCCGCTAAGCCGGTTCTTAAAATGTGTCCGGCCGCGCCATCGAACAAGGCAACAGTCGCTCTCGCCCTGCGGAAATTTCAGTGGCTTTAGCCCAGCCCAGACCAGTATTCGAGGATTAAACGTGCAGTAAGAATCCAATGCTAAATTAAAATGAACAATATAACAATCAAGACGTTAGTAGTGCCAGAAACAAGGATGACCCATAATCCCGTATTGTAATATCTCTGCCATTAGTATTAATAAAATTTGAGGGATATGATATAACGAGCATTACTCAAGCTGGACTTCATTACAGCCCGAATTAAGTTAAATCATTTAATAAAAGATTAAGAGACAGTCGGAGAGTTTCCTGCCACCTTTCGCAATTATCTCATTCGCATTAAAATATATCGCAATAATGTTACCTACTACAGTAGAGAAAAAAACGCCTACTCACGGGTTACAAAAAGGCATATTATAATTGCATATTTTATTAGTTATAGATCCCGTCAACTTGAAAAAGCGTTTAAAGTATCAGCTTGTGTTATTTAATACTGAAATTGAACAAATCTTTTATCGGCAGTGACAGCATCGTAAAGTTGGTTATTATATAGCCGATGTTGAAACACTCCCATTTTGAAGAAATCATTTTCAACAACTGGCTTCCGCTTATCAATCAGAGCGTTTTTTTTTGTTTGTTTTTTTTTTTTGCACCATTGGGATTATCTATCGAACCTTTTATGTCCGTATAAAAATGTTTGTTTGCCACTTTCAAGCACTCACGCTCTACTTCGTATAAAAAGCAAGCGAAGTGAAAAGTTATGCAGACGCGAGACAAGCACGTGCTTTCAGATTTCTTACCATAAACGGAACGTGTTACGATGAGAAATCTTGATGATAATAGTATTTTAGTTGATACTAACGCCCTGTGTGATACTGTCCGAAACTAACAAGAAGCCTATTCCGTCCTTAACTATTATAGTATTGCATCGATTGCATTCGAGTGCTCGAATGTGCCAGACTCGGATGCACTAGGTGGTGGTTTCAACATATTTTAACATTTATGGCTAACTTCATATGAATGAATTTTTAAAATAGACTAAATAAGGAACATTTTAAGCCTATAAAAAATTAGGATGAATAAATTTCTACCCTGGTATACTCCCTTAGCACAACAGAAATGCAACACGTTCCAAATTACCGACTTTGTGAATCAAAGATGACCTTATTGGGTACCCAGTGGCGTCCCACAGTGTCATGCCGGTAACGTGTTGGGCCAGTGAGGAAATGACGAATGCCACCAGGCAACGTCATCCTCGTAGTGGGCCCACACAATATTCGACCTCAATGATGCTCCACGTAGAACCAGGACCTACCTGAAAAGACAACATGGTGCCATTCATGTGTCCAGTGTTGTCGATGGATGCGTTGCCGTCCATCATCCTCTCTCTGGCGTCACGTGAAGGGGAGCTGCTACAATGATGGACTTGCTGACACCCCATGGTGCTCCAGCTGTACTGCCACTCCAAGTCCATTTCCTTACTCAAGGTATTTGACCCATGGCCGTACTATCCAGCACGGGAGAGAGAAAATATATCAGTCCTCTTGGGCGTTAGTCGCGTGTGACCATTGAGATCCAGCATGGTGTTGAGTATGGCCCTTCTTAATCCATCATTTCCATACCATTTGAGTCCGACCAACGCGAGCAGCAATATCGCGGAACGATAAACTGCAGTCCCTATTGGCAACGGTCCTGTCACTCCAAATTTCGACACTTGTTTGTAGTCGTTTCTCCCAATGACAAACACTCACATGCGGTTTTGAATGAGAAACATGCTTCGCGACCTTTTCCTATAAACGGTGTGTGGAGGGCGTTACTCCTACCTACACTCGTATGATGCACTTAAGGACGAAAGTAAATGTCTCATGATGTGTCACAGCCCAGTAACATAGCTCGATGAAACTTGAAGAACACATAGAAAGAATTGATATAATATAGCATAGCTAGTGACTGAAAGACATAAGCAATGAGACCAACAGAAATGACACTTTCATCAAAGACACTAATTACATTGAAGTCACAGTGCTTCATTATGGTCGCCTGGACGTTAGAAAAGGCGGAACATGGTTTTTAACAGGGCGTATGAGCACCACGGACGGCAATGCATGCTCGGCAGCGTTCGCCCATGCTGACAACAAGGTAGGCGGAGAGTTCTTATGGACTCAGTTTTCGTTCCATAGACCCAAAAATGAGATGATTCTCGTGGGTGTGGAACACGTCAGAAAATATAACAAAAACATTGAACATCTGATTGTAATACTCATTTCCCTGATCATTTGTCAGCAGATTATTAAGATATGTGAATACATTACAGTAAACTGGAACTGCTAATACTTACAGAATTAATACACAGTCAGAATGAAACGTAAGTACGTACTTCCAATAAATTTATCATACACAGAATACCCAATCTTGACTGCTGTGGCCAAGTGCTGTCAAAACTGAGATATAACAGTTATTTTTACATAAGCTGGTCTAACTGTCCCTGTTAACAGATTCATCTATAGAGTAGAAGTAGTTGCCTAGCAAAAAGTCTTTCAAACACTGTTTAACTTGTGCTTTCTCTCAAAACCAAGTTTTTAATAGTTGCTGGCACTTTACTGAGTATCTGTGTTCATGTATTTTGGATCCCTTTGTGGACCAACATCTAGATTATGCTTATTCCTAGTAGCGATACTATGTATTGAGCTTTTTTGTGACCAGCCACTAATTCCTCTCATGTGCCAACCTCTTCATGTCAGAGTGGCACTTGAAAGCTACGTCCTCAATTATTTGCTGGGTGTATTCCAATCTCTATCTTCCTCTACAGTTTTTGCCCTCTACAGCTCCCTCTTATACCATTGAAGTTGTCGTGCATCTGACCATTTTATCTGCACACCGAGTGTACTAATGTGTGCAAACTTAGATTACCACTTAGCGCGCAAATGGACAAAACATCAGAACTGTCTTCGCAAGCCCAGGGCGTCAAACAGGCACTCTAAGCAATTATAAACCCGCCCCTGAAAGGCAGCTAATATCAGGTGCGGATCATAACAAAAATCATTAGAAATGCTGCTGTCGTGTACCTAGAATGCATGAATTAATAAAAGTGAAAGTTTGGGTTCTATTCTAGAAAAACAACACAGCTATTCCCTATTTTATTCTACATATAATTTATCAACTGTTGCTTTCAGGGGTCAACTGATAAACAACAATCATGTTCAATTACTTTTAACACTCAGTAACAAAATATTTAATTATTGGACATGTTGAAATGACGATTATTAAAATCGTTATCTCTACACATACAAAGTTTTTATCACAGGAAAGAATGATTATTAAAAATCCTCATTAGCCCATTTAAATCTACGTTGTTGTACCTGGTCAATGCACTGAGTTGGTGGAGGATAAATTTAGTTTTTGAACCAATGAAATACCCAATGTGAGGGTAGATTAGTATCCTAGCTTTTGATGTTCAATGGTCAAAGCGTACGCAAGTTGGAATGAGCAAAATCTAGACTAAACATTTACTGTGGCCTAATGCGCGAGGGTACTTTACCAAGCAGCATCTGCAACAGCGTTGTCTCTGTGCTGGATCTGAATTGCTAATTCCCTACTCTGGCCTTGGCGGAATTCACTCAATCTGAACAAGGTGCCCTCATGCTGGCCAAGAGGGAGGTTGTGAGTTCTTGTGGCAGAGAGTTCTATTGTTTCATCACCGCTGTTGACAGCTGCTGGATGGTCTTTGGTGCATGTGAACACTTTGCTGTACAACCCCAATGTGCTCTATGAGATTTAAGACGGCGGAACAGGCAGGCCAGTCAGTCCAAAAAATATCCTGTCATTCCAGAGCTTGTCTACCAGCGCTGTTCGAAATGGTCGTACAATGTCATCCGAAAAAGAACGGGCCGAATGCTGCCGCATAAAGAGGCACATGGGAAAGGATTGTCAGCCAGTCGCTGCTGAGCTCTAGGTTTCCCACGGTCTGAAGTAAAATTTCCAGACTTTGCAGCAGCCAGGTGTATCGGGAAACATCAAACACCTAATTGTCAATTGCAAAGTGACATTCCGCCAACGGCCTTGCGCAGTGGTACCACCGGTTCCTGTCAGATCACTGAAGTTAAGCTCTGTCAGGTTGGGCTAGCACTTGCATGGGCGACCATCCGGTCTGCTGAGCGCTGTTGGTAAGTGGGGAGCACTCAGCCTTTATGAGGCAAACTGAGGACCTACTTGACTGAGAAGTAGTGGCTCCAGTCTCGGAAACCGACATACAGCTGGGAGAGCGGTGTGCTGACCACATGCCCCTCCATATCCGCATCCAGTGACGCCTGTGGGCTGAGGATGACACGGCGACCGGTTGGTAACGTTGGGCCTTCATGGCCTGTTCGGGAGGAGTTTAGTTTTAAAGTGACATTCCCACGAGCTGGCTAACATGTTTATCGACAGCTCATCCAGTTTAATTGTTTCTGATTCCGGTTCTTTTCACACTGCGTGAGGGTGATCGGCGAAACTGCAGACTTCTGCTCCTAAGTGAACAAGTCGGGACAATACTGGGCCATTGACGAGGGCCTGGGCAAGTACAACAGCGTTGTTCTCTGGTCCGCTAAGCCGGTTCTTAAAATGTGTCCGGCCGCGCCATCGAACAAGGCAACAGTCGCTCTCGCCCTGCGGAAATTTCAGTGGCTTTAGCCCAGCCCAGACCAGTATTCGAGGATTAAACGTGGAGTAAGAATCCAATGCTAAATTAAAATGAACAATATAACAATCAAGACGTTAGTAGTGCCAGAAACAAGGATGACCCATAGTCCCGTATTGTAATATCTCTGCCATAAGTATTAATAAAATTTGAAAGATATGATATAACGAGCATTACTCAAGCTGGACTTCATTACAGCCCGAATTAAGTCAAATCATTTAATGAAAGATGAAGAGACAGTCGGAGAGTTTCCTGCCACCTTTCGCAATTATCTCATAAAAACTGAGAACTAATACTACAACTCTTTGATTGTTGATCTGATAAAGACCATAGTGGCTCAATGAATAGCAGACAGTAGTTTTCAACAGGCAGCACTATATGGTCCTCAGTTTCTTCGGATAAGATTTGCACATTAATTTCTGCGAAGATGCCCATGCGCATGACTGAGCATAGGCTCACATATGGTTTTATGCACTACATTTTTGCATGACCAGAGAACTTAACCCCACTTACCACTTTTCTCTCCCTCTTCCTAACAATAAAACTATTGAAGAACTGCAGCAATGTTGTACTAATATCAGAAGACAGTTCGGATTAAATTTTTACGCGTACGAACTTCCAAGTCTCTTAAATAATTTTCAGAAGATAAAGAAGGATGGAAACAGTCTAAAAATGGCAAGCAGTTCTAAAAAATCCAAGTTACGTTTAACACAGTCTCAGTTGCTCGTGTTGGGAACTGATTTCGATTTAGTATCTGTGAAACGCGCCTCCGGTCCCTCTGAATGAGGATATATTCCCGACCAGATTCTGACGTCGTTTCATGGCCGCGTGTACTATTACAGCAGTTCTTATAGACACGCTCATCAGTGTGCCGGGAAACACCAACAAATCCAGCATCTTGACACACCCTACGGCCATTGGCACGGCCAAATACGATTTTCCCTATCTGCCTTTCTGTCACCTCCTTACATTTAGTCATGTGTAAGTGCAGCGACTGTTTGGAACATAAACGTCCCACTATTCGCCGTTTCTTTACGCTCACGTAAAGGCAATGTTCGCGCGGTCGAGCACGTGAATCGATCGCTGCGCCATCTGTAAAGGCTTAATGATTCACCCGCACGTGTGTACTTGGTTGACTGTTTTCTTGTTCGGTGAGCATACTTCCTTGGAATAATCCTGAAATTACTTTAAATCTGTCGATACTGGTTCTTAAGAGCAACGAGCTGAGTTCTGTCTGGAAGGAAGTACTGAATCCGGTCATAAAACTAGTCAGATACTCGGTACCTCGTACATTATTCACCAAACTACAGTGCGTAACTGTATCAAATGCGTTCCTGAAGTCAAGGAACATGGCATCAAGCTGGCGCTCCGATGTTCAGAGGTGAACAGACTGAGCTGAGTCGCTAGATCTCTATTTGAGCAACCCCGTTTGATTTTTATAGAGGAGGTTTTCCTCGATCTACAGTCGTGTTATGATACTTGAGAAGCAAACATGTTCCGTAACTCTACAAGAGATTGGCGACGCTGACATAGGCTTATAATTTTCTGCATATGTACTGCGAGTCTTTTGTACGTAATGCATGCGCGTTAAATGGACTCTGTTTGCTGGCCCCCACTTCTGTCTGTGCAGTGGAATGAGAGGCAGCTGGTCGGCAACATTTCGCCCAACTCGATTCATTGCCTCTGGCGCGGTTCATCATTTCTCGTGGACTGTTATTGCTGTCATTGACTTGTGCTTGTTATCGAACGACTGAGTAATTACCTTGGCAGTGGGCCCGTACACATTCCCCAATATGTGGTCGACTCCAATCTATGACTAAAGCAATGACGGCTTCGGCAGTTGCACAGTACTACATTAGCGAAATTGCAGCAAGACGTCGATTATCGACAGCTGCTTTCTACGGACACTTTGTTCTGACATTGGCCTCCAGCATCAGCTGGTGCACATCAGTGCGCAGTGATTATTCATCTGCAGGCTACGCGGAAGGTATAACAATCGTTCTCCATTCTGGCTGAACCCAAACTATCGCGCGGCTCTGCTTATTGCCATGTCTGCAATGAGGCATTAATAAAATTGTGTCAAAATTCGTCTTCGACAAACCTTATTACTCCTTGAAATACTGGTCTGTAATATTTACAAACATTCCATTGTGTGTGTGTGTAACTGAATAGTCGTCGTTCCGGATACGTCTCTCTTTGTGTCGTGCTTTGGCAGTGCGTAGAACTTTGATACACTTCACTCCGCGCTCAGAGCAGTCATTCATTTTATGCACGAAACAACGTGTTGTGCTTATTGAGCAACTTTTGTTTTCTATTTTTATGAAATTTTAGGAAACCGTCAGAACAATGACTGTGAAACGAAGGATGACAAGCAGAAATTCTCATGACCTTCTTTGAGAATTTGATCTCGTTTATTTACGTCGGAATGATTTTGTTTTTTTAAAAAAAACCGATAATTGTGGATGTTCCAACAATGATTCAAATTTATAGGGCATTATCATTCTAAAATTCATATTTATTATGCAGGTGTTTTACAAATAATGTGAGGTTGGGAACTCATACCCATGTCTGCTGACAATGTTCTCACTAACCAGGACGGCTCAAACCTTTCATAGACAGAATTCACAAGTGATCATCTTGTTCGTTACATGTGGAATTTGATCAAGATCAATATACACTGCAAGAAAAAAATAGTCACTTGGATGGTGTCGCCGATTTCGAACTCATTACGGCATATGCCACGTGAAGGATAGTAGATGTGCTGATAATTGTTTTAACTTCTTCCTCCAACAAATAGTGTAGTGGCGTAGCTACAAGTGTGCCGCATGTGTCTACCCTATAATAGGGAATGATTACAGCCAGAAGGCTTTGTGTGGTACAAACGTCTGAAGCAAGCAGGCAAACAGGCCACGGAGACGCACTAGTCTTTCCTACAGCCAACTGAGCGAGTTTCGAAGGGATCAAATTGTAGCCTTCCGAGTGGCAGGATAGTCCTTTCGGATAATTGTCTAACAAGTTGGTAGCGATGGGTCAGCTGTGCAACGAGGCTGGTACCAATCGTCACATGAACATCTAACACCTGTAGACGAGGTTCTCGACGTCCATACAGCCCGCCAGAATCCTCGTATTGAAAGGGCGGCAGTGGCATCGTACATCTACGGTAGCACAGATAAAAGGGGTTGGAACTTCACAGCAAACATTAACATAGCCAAAGCCTTGCAGAAAAACAAAAATTACACAAAGCGAAATGTAGTGTGAGGACAGATATGCGAGAGGCATTCAATGAATTCGAAAGTAAAGTTATATGTACTGACTTGGCAGAAAATACTAAGAAATTTTGGTCTTATGTCAAAGCGGTGGGTGGATCAAAACAAACTGTCCAGACACTCTGTGACCAAAATGGTACTGAAACAGAGGATGACAGAATAAAAGCCGAAATACTAAATGTCTTTTTCCAAAGCTGTTTCACAGAGGAAGACTGCACTGTAGTTCCTTCTCTAGATTGTCGTACAGATGACAAAATGGTAGACATCGAAATAGACGACAGAGGGATAGAGAAACAATTAAAATCGCTCAAAAGAGGAAAGGCCGCTGGACCTGATGGGATACCAGTTCGATTTTACACAGAGTACGCGAAGGAACTTGTCCCCTTCTTGCAGCAGTGTACCGTAGGTCTCTAGAAGATCGTAGAGTTCCAAAAGACTGGAAAAGGGCACAGGGCATCCCCGTTTTCAAGAAGGGACCTCGAACAGACGTGCAGAACTATAGACGTATATCTCTAACGTCGATCAGTTGTAGAATTTTGGAACACGTATTATGTTCGAGTATAATGACTTTTCTGCAGACCAGAAATCTACTCTGTAGGAATCACCATGGGTTTCGAAAAAGACGATCGTGTGAAAGCCAGGTCGCGCTATTCGTCCAAGAGACTCAGAGGGCCATAGACACGGGTTCCCAAGTAGATGCCGTGTTTCTTGACTTCCGCAAGGCGTTAGATGCAGTTCCCCACAGTCGTTTAGTGAACAAAGTAAGAGCACATGGACTATCTGACCAATTGTGTGATTGGATTAAAGAGATCCTAGAAAACAGAACGCAGCATGTCATTCTTAATGGTGAGAAGTCTTCCGAAGTAAGAGTGATTTCAAGTGTGCCGCAGGGGAGTGTCGTAGGACCGTTGCTATTCACAATATACATAAGTGACCTTGTGGATAACATCGGAAGTTCACTAAGGCTTTTTGCGGATGATGCTGTAGTATATCGAGAGGTTGTAACAATGGAAAATTGCACTGAAATGCAGGAGGATCTGCAACGAATTGACGTATGGTGCAGGGAATGGCAATTGAATCTCAATGTAGACAAGTGTAATGTGCTACGAAAACACGGAAAGAAAGATCCTTTATTATTTAGCTACAATATAGCAGGTCAGCAACTGGAAGCAGTTAATTCCATAAATTATCTGTGAGTACGCATTAGAAGTGATTTAAAATGGAATGATCATATAATGTTGATCGTCGGTAAAGCAGATGCCAGACTGAGATTCATTGGAAGAATCCTAAGGAAATGCAATTCTCCACTGCTTGAATACTGCTCACTAGCATGGGATCCGTACCAGACAGGGTTGATAGAAGTGATAGAGAAGATGCAACGGAGAGCAGCGCGCTTCGTTGCAGGATCATATAGTAATCGCGAAAGCGTTACGGAGATGATAGATAAACTCCAGTGGAAGACTCTGCAGCAGAGACGCTCAGTAGCTCGGAACGGGCTTTTGTTGAAGTTTCGAGAACATACCTTCGCCGAGGAGTCAAGCAGTATATTGCTCCCTCCTACGTATATCTCACGAAGGGGCCATGAGGATAAAATCAGAGAGATTAGAGCCCACACAGAGGCATACCGACAATATTTCTTTCCACGAACAATACGAGACTGGAATAGAAGGGAGAACCGATAGAGGTACTCAAAGTACCCTCCGCCACATACAATCAGGTGGCTTGCGGAGTATGGATGTAGATGCAGAGCCAGACGCCTCCACACTTACCGTTGAGACCCAGTTATTAACAGTCAGACTACGGGCACGCACACCTCTAGCCCATCTCTCATTCGCACCACAGCATCGACGTGCACGGCTCGACGAATGCCATCACAGTATCATTTGGAAGATGGAATGGCGCTCCTTGGTTTTAAGTAATGAAACCAGATTCTGCCAAGTCGCAAGTGAAGGCCGTTCGCGCGTGCGGTCTAGACCTGGCGAGCGCTGTCTTGTAGACTGCATTCGTCTAAGACTCATTGGCCCCAACCCAGGCCTTACGGTCTGGAGTCCGGCAAACTATGATACAGCTCTCGTTCACCTTTGGTACTTCTGTAAGGGACGCTAACCAGCGCTCAGTACACGCGGAATGTTGTTAGACCCGTTCTTTTACCGTTCTTGCAACAGGAAGGTAATGTGTTGTTCCAGCAGGATAATGTTCGCCCGCCTAGACACTGCCAGTGAAACTCAATGTGCTCTGTAAGACATGCAGCAAATTCACCTGGCCAGTACGATCTACTGACTTGCTCCAATCGAGCATATGCCGAATATGATGGGACGAGAAATGACTCACGTGACTCGTCAACCAACAGGACAGTATTCGCCATCTTTACGATCGGGATGCCAGTCAGCGCTTGCATTATTGCGTGTGGTTATGCCACATACAAATATGGGTTTTCGGCATGGGTCGACACCTGGTACGTCGGAACTTCTTGTGCTATTGATCGGCAAATCTAATCATTTCATGAACTCCCGATGCACTGTTGCCACAATAAATCTTGAATAAAATGGAAACCTCTAAAAGTGAGTACTAATTTTTTCTGGTAGTGTATAACAGAACTGAAGCGGGTGATCGACGTGTATCAGAGTTCTGTATTATGCAGGAACTTCCCAAAGCATGGCAGGAGGCTCACAACGGGGAAAGATGAGGGAGTGTGGAGCAGGCATTAGTCACTAAAGCCCGAGCCACGGATAAGTAAGTAAGTACTGTAACGACCGGACCTGTTCCAGACTGCTACACGTCACAATGGTTGAGAGAAATGGTGAGGGAGAGGGCAGATTTACGTCAGGGGGTACAGTCA